>NC_140593.1:938625887-939972822 GCF_964204655.1 Triturus cristatus
TTGGCTTCATATCAGCTTGGACAGAGCTCTTATCTCCCCATCCCTCATTTAGATCCTGAAGAGCTCTTACCCTGAGGATACCACATCCACTCCAAGGCTTTAAACCAAGGGTAGGCTCACTTGAGTCCCTGTATTCGCCGCACCTGAAAGAAAGACATAGGAAAAGGTCAGCATCTCCAAGAAAACTATGTAGAACAATACTTGGAAATGGAAGCAAGGTTAGTGCACTAACTAATGGATTGTTGCTCTTTGTTGAATTACCGTTTTGGAACTTTCAAAGAATCGATCTACCTGCCCAACTTTCCTGAGAAAGAGAGTGATTCAAAACCCAAGAGCAGGATTACGTTCCTGACTCAATGATAAAAGGTTCAGTGACTACTGATACAATTAACCAATCTGAAGAAAGGATCTAGAAACTTCAATCTGTTTAGAGTTATGTGATCAGTAAGTGCAGGAGTAACTGTTCCATAAATGTGAAGAAGTTGTTATAGAGCTGTATGACTGCCTGAGATAAATGGCGGATGTTTCTTTTGTAATCATGTGTAGGCACACTACCGTTGACTAAGGTAAGTCTGAGACAAGTTATGGGCAGACAGAAGACCCACATCAACCAGCTGAGAGAAGGGTATGCAAATGGTGCTCCTGATACAAGCTCATGAAAGTTAAGGATCTTTGGGTCTTTCTTTCCATCCCCCTTCCCTTTTATATACATGTTGACTTGGGGTCTAATCCCTGGTCGAAAATCGTCTTAGGTGAGTGTAGGTCCAGCATCATCCGGCGGACAAGGCGTTTTCCAGGTCAGTGGCCTACACAATGCTGGGACAGCAGGGCAGTCCTTCTTCTATAACTTCCAGAGTTCCAACAGTGTTCTGATGATTGGTTTTAATGGGCAATATTTATAATTGGTGCCAGCCTTTGTGTTGGGGCACTCCCTTTCCTACCCCACACATCTGTTTCTGGAAAGTTCTTCCCCTGTCAAGACTCCAAACTGTCTGGGGTTGAGAAAGGGAGGGCAGGCCTGGTTCCTTTGTGTGTGCAAGAGGTAAAGCCCTATAAAGTTTAAGGGGTTTATTTACAAGCCCCTTGCACCACCGGTGTGCCATTTTTAATATGGGAAAGTGACGTGCCTGAGATGAAAGGGACTTGTAACTAAGCCTCCAAGTGGGGCTAGGTACAACCCCTCTCCAGTCTTTCTACCAGAACGACCATCCTGTCCACACCTAAGCCCCCTTTGTGTTACTGCCTGGAAGCAATATACAAACCTACAAACAGCAGAGCCATTCACAGTCATTTGATGCAGGGCACTGGCAGAAGCCACAAGAAAATACCAACTTTCGGAAAGTGCCATTTTCAGAATTTACAGACTTAAAATCTGACTTTACCATTAAAGAGGATTTCAAGTTACAATTATTATGAATGTAAACAGTATATTTCTATCTGTTCCCAATATAAAGTTAGCACTTCATAAATGTAATAAGGTAACCCAGTGTTAGTTAGTGGGGTAGATAAAACTTTCAACAGAGAAACCTATTTTCGTAGTTTTTCACCACCAGGACTTGTAAAACGTAGGTATGCATGTCCTACTTTTTAAATACAATGCACCCTGATCTATCAGCCGTTAGGATCTAACTCAGGGATTACTTATAAGTATTAAAAAGAAGGTTTAGGTGTGGCAAAAGGTTTGTTTCGCCAGGTTGAGATGGCAATTTTTAAAATTGCACACACAGGCTGCAATGGCAGGCCTGAGACATGTTTTAAAAGTCTACTTTTATAAGTGGTACGAGTGCTGCAGCCCACAAGTAGTATTTAATTTACATGCCCTGGGTATATGTAGTACAATATGCTAGGGACTTGAATGCACAATAAATGCACCAATCAGGTATAAGCCAATTGTACCATGTTTTAGGGAGAGAGCACAAGCACTTTACCACTGGTCAGCAGGGAAAAAATGCACAATGCCTTAACGCCAATAAAAATCCCGGGTTCAGCAACAGAAGGCACAAAGCTGGGGGTGACCCTGGAATATGGGCCAGGTCCAACAATGCTAATCTGTCCTTGTCTTAAGAGGTGCATCAAAAGATAAAACAGCAGTTAAGAACAATAGATAACAGAGATAGCTTGTACCTGTGGTGAGAAAGGTTTGGGAGCAACAGGAAGGGAACAGCAAATCTTTGAAGTACAGAGTCAATGATGGTATAAAGCACACAGTGATGGAACGAGACCGAGACAAGTCTCTGAATAGACTTGGAAGCAGATTAACATTTTTGAGTTAGACACCAACAAACCCAATGGATTAAATACAGATGAAGAAATGTATGTACCTTTGATGTGATTGGTTTTTAATATAACACATTACCTCTCTCTTACTTGTACTTGAACATAATGTGTGTGGAAGTTGGCTTTAGTATTTGATCTATTTTTGTTGTTTTAGTTCACATTGCATATCACGAATCTAGGATTACCTGAATTTCAAGAATGATGAAGTAATTGTTGATAAAAGAATGAGGGCATTTAGATATGCACTGACATTATGCCCACCATGGCGGAAATGAAAAAATTACCGACTTATGAGATAAAGCGTTGCAATGCAAATAGGACAGTTTGTTTAAATACACATTTAAATCATGGCAATATATCAAGTCCACTTGGGAAGAACGAACAAAAACGTAATCCATCTTCAAAGATTATATAGGTTTAAACATACTGATTATTTGTATAGGTTGATAATTAAGCAACCAGTTATATCACTCTCATAATGAAATTAAATTAAGTGTGCAATGTTAGTGAATATGATAAAATCTTTTTTTTAAACGCATTTTCTTGAGTTAATTATGTACATCATTCAATGAGAACCAAAAAGATGATATATGTGAGAAACTACTTTTTCTGTGTTTATATAACATGGTGATTGGGAACAAATGCAGATTCCAAAATAGCGATCATAATCGTGACCAAAGGTATGAGAGCCGAAATACGTCGAGGTTCCATTTTTAATGTGAGACAATAAACTGAAGCCTGCACTTTCTGTAAGTGTGCTTGAACATTTTTTTATATCAGTGGGTGGGATGTTTATTTAAAAATTGAGAAGGGCAAACCTTAGGTTGGCCGGGCTCCACCGCTGAGGAGGAGTAAGGGGGTCACACTTTTTTGGCCCCAAGATTGTCTCTCTGGGACCCCCACAAGTCCCAGGGCATTAAGTAACTATACTTTATTTTTTTATAATTTTCAGGACATGAGGACTGAGTCCCCGTGTACCGAAATTGCGGCTCAACATTACCCATTATGTTGCAGCCAGTCAATCAGAAAGTGGGCTCCTGTTGAACTAGCTGGAGTGAGGCAGCTGACAGGAAAAAATGCCCCCTCTGCCAATCAAAACACTTTCTTATTTGACTCCAGCGGGGCTCACATGTACCCAGTTGTACCCAGTTATACAGATATTTAGACATTTGAGCCTTACTTTCTCAAAAACTACTGAACGGATTTACTCCAAATCACAAAAAATACCACTTTCTCTGTAAAGATCTAGCTTTCTGCCAAATTTGGTGTAATTCCATTCTGCCATTTTGGCTGTTGTGCTGTTCAGAAGTCCCTATGGGGATTACTAGGCCTGTGTGCAGCTCGCTGAGTTTCACTCTGCGGAATTCCAGAGAGTTACCCAAAAACTCTGCCATATTTTGTGAAGTTCCATGAACGGGTGGAGTATTGCTTGATCACCCCTAATTTTATTTGGGAGATATTATATTTTTATCAACATATCTTTTGGTTGAGGGACATAAGCAAAGTCATTAGGAAGCAGCAGACGTGTAGTCTTCAAAATGATTTATTGTGAGGAAAGTGATCTCACACATTCTTCTGGATTGTGAAAGTAATAAACCCATCCTATACCTCCTGCTGATTCTTCAATCATAGAGCCTGGTCCTGGAGTCTGCAACGGCCAGTTTATCCAAGGTCTGGGAAAGAATACATTTTCCTTGCAGTGCAGCCCTACACACCTTCCACACAACACTAAAAGCTGGGGCGTGTTTATGAAACCATGGAACATGAACTTATCTAAGATTAGGTCAGGATATTGTCTGAAACATGTTAAAACCAAGAATTGTCCGAGAGCGAAGCGTCTGGCTGTGCTACCATCGGGCTCTGCCTCTATCTGCATTAGATTACCTCCATGGCAGTCGCAGGGGGTCAGCTCAGCTGTCCAATAATGTGTGTGTGTGCGTGTGAACTCTGAGCAGAGAAGATAACATTGAGATAGAAATTAAACCAGAATGAGAGACTAAAAGGCAAAAGAGTCAGAGCATACTAAAGTGTTGGGAGGGGGCACGGGTACAGTGACAGAACTGTCCAGATGGACCTGATGCAGGGACTGACTGGCACAGCGACAAACACTTTTTGTTTTCGCCCCATAATCTGCCCAATGACGCATGACAGCCCACAGCCCCTCCCTTTATCTCTATGCTAGTCTCAGGAGCCCATGACCGATCGCTCTATTTCTCTCTCCCTGGGTATCTAAAGATGGGTTTCTCCATCAGCTCCTCCCCTCTCACTCGCTCAACTCCGCTATCTCTCTCTCCTTTCCATCTCCTCCTTTTTTGCCTTCTTCCTATGTCTTCTTCTCCCCTCTCACTACCTGCCTTATTATGGCTGTTTTGTCTTTCTTTCCACTTTCCCTAGCCTATCTGGGTCCTCTCTCTTCCTTCATTCTTTCCACATCTTTGTCTATTATACTGCATCTCTCTTCATTCTCTTCTCCATCTCTCTCACTGTCTCACTCTTCTCACAGCATTTCTTGATAGTCGCATACTCTCTCACACTCAGCTACCTTTCCTTTCTGCAGCCCCCATTGTTCATTCATCTCTGCACGTCTTTTCACACATTCAAGTCAAGATTCATAAACTTTATTTTCCCGCTGTTTGCAATCATGCCTTTTTCAAAGTTTAGAGCAAGACACAACAACCACCGAAAAAAAACTTGACCAGCAACCCAGTCGGGTCCTCCTGGTGCCCTTCTCTCTGCCCTGCACTTTATTTTCAATGAGCTCAACCTCTGCATAAATAGGGCGTGCCAGCAGAACACCACAAAATTCATGCTGCATTGCTGTTTAAAAAGTTAAATGGTTTCTGTATAATCACAACATGAAGTGAGTGGCACTATGTTGGTGCTGTCACAGCTGGAAGCCATGGAATCGGGTGCAAAATCTCAAGCATGCTTGCCAACGCCTGACAATATTGTTTGTGAGCACCAAAAAACAAATCTCACTTGCACAAATGAAACTCCACTTCACGCCGGATAGTGGAATTCAGGAACTTCACATTACTCTGGGTAGTGCAAAGTTCCCACATTCTGCAAACTCTGCAAGCAGAGCAGAGCTTTTTGCTCAGGCATAGAGATTACATGGAGAAATTGACATTTCAAACATGACTTTTTCTCGGCCCCCACTTGATGGAAAACCCAAACACTTTTCATGAAGGAGCTGAGGTGGATGAACATTTTTTTTTGTTTCATGAAGATTATTGAAACAGAGCCAAAGTTATTATCAAAATAAAAAATCCATTTCCTATGGTAATATGATCATAACTATAAAACATCACTAAACTACACAGTGGAGACTGCCACTGTGTGAGATATATCCAAACGTACATCTATATATATATATTCACTGAAAAAACAAAGGTTACAGGGACGTTTTAGTTAGGAAGTAGAACAAAAAAAACATAGAAATTGACTGAAGAAACAAAGGTTAGAGGGACGTTATAGTTAGGCTCAGATTTCATTCATACAAAACCAGTGACATTTGAGCCTAACTATAAAGTCCCTGTAACCTTTCATTTTTTCATTGAATTTCTAAGTTTTTTCACATTCTGTTCTCTAACTATACCGTCCCTGTAACCTTTGGTTTTTTAGGTGAATTTGTAAGGTTTTTTAAATGTTATCTCTTTACTATAACCACTAACCTTTGACACCAAGGGCCTTATGTAGGTGGGCTGGCATTTACCACTTCATAAATACCGAATCATACCGATTCGGTATTTATGAAGTGGTAAATGCAATGTAGGTAATGAGTCGGTAAATATTACCGAATCGGAAAAATTCGGTAATTACCGAATCGGTATTTACCGATTCGGTAATGAGGCATACCTTCCCATTGATGGGAAGGTATGCCTCATTGCCGAATCGGTAAATACCGATTCGGTAATGGGGGAGCACATGCAAGGGTGGCAGGGTGTCACATTGACACCCTGTTGCACCCCTGATTCGGCCATGTGTGCACATATGGCGCACCTACATGCCCTAAGGGCATGTATGTCTCCCCCATTGCACACTTAAACGTGCACAAAAATGCTTTTTTTCACCTATTCGTCATTTACCACCAACCTTTAGTTGGTGGTAAATAACGAATCCCCACACCCACCACACACTCCCCCTACATCTCATTTCATGATTCGGTATTTACCGAATCGGTAAAATTACCGAATCGGTAATATTACCGAATCGGTAATTTTACCGATTCGGTAAATACCGAATCATGAAATTCTCCCCCTACATCTCAAAAGCCAAAATACCGGTCGGTAACGGTATAATTACCGAAAATCGGCCGTTACCGACCGGTATTTGGCTTCCTACATGAGGCCCCAAGTGTGTAAGTGAGTGCATGAGTGTCTCAGTGGGTATATGAGTGAATGAGTAGGTTTGTAAGTGGATGTAAGAGAGAGTGAGTTTGGCTGTAAGTGAGTGTATGAGTGTCTTAAGGGTCTGTGGGTGGGTGATAAACTCCGCTCCATCGGCAGAGTTTGCAGAGTTATGCCACTACACTTGGAATGTGGAGTTTGGCAAAGCTTACCCAACTGCTGGCAGAACGGAGTTTACCGGCGCACTCACTCCTAGACTTCATCCTCCAACCAGTGGTGCCATGGAGGCCCCTTTCAAGAGTGGTTGTGAAAGTCTGAGCAATCCTGCTGTGGGGTACTTACTTGTGGCAACAATAGTGGTTCTTGGCCACCAACGACCCTTTGCAGCCAAGGGGACATCATCCTCCAACCAGTAGTGCACCAGGTGGCCCCTGTGAAGAGTAGTTGAGAAAGGGACAGGGCCTCCGACAAGGTCTCAGCAATCCCTCTATGGGGGATTTACTTGATACAATAATAGGGGTTCTTGGCCCTCATCGACCCTCAGCAGCAAAGGGGCTTCAGCCCCCTGCCACTAGTGCACCAGGAGGCCCATTTGCATAGTGGTTGAGAAAGCGGACCGGGCCTCTGACAAGGTCACAACAATCCCGCTGTGGGGTACTTATTTGAGGCAACAATAGGGGTAACAAAAAAAGATTTGGTACCTATAGACTGAGAAAATTGAAACAATTGCCTTGACGAATTACCACTTTATGGTTTTCATTTTGCAAGGTTCTAATGTTAATTATTTGTGCAAATTTTGCAAAAAGCACTGGGCACTTTGGTTGGAATAGGTAATAAGGCGGATTAAGAAAATCAAGAAAAAGAATGGGAGGATAGTCGACACCTAAATTCCTTGAAGTAAAATAGCATTGCAATGGTACTAAATTAAGGTAGTTTGCTATCTTAAATCATATAAAGCAAATTAAATAGAGTACAAGTATACCAGCTATAAGCCCACTGGGGGCATAAATGTGGAGCAGAACCAAAAGTATAAATATAGAGAATCTACAAAGTTAAAAAAATTAGCTATAGCTAACTCGTTAAATATTAAGGACTCAATCCCTCTTCCACCCCGACATTGCCAACGCAATGCATAATGGCTACAAGATGATACTCCAGGACAGCACCAACAAACACAGCATCGGCATCGTCCACAAAGAAACCATCCGTTGTGCCACCACTGAAGATGACACCACACCGATTATGGAACACCTCAACTTTCAACTCCAAACCAACAGCAGAATGACCATCAGAGGTACCCTCGCCTACAGACCCCGAGGGCTACGCCCCATCTTCTGCAGCGCCATCCGCGAATTCATTGTCCCAGTCGCCATTGACTGGAAGCACTACATCCTCCTTGGCGTCTTCAACTTCACCTCGATGACCCCAAAAACGAGAACTCAGTCAAACTTCTGGACACCATGAGCAACATCGGCCTCACCCAACTGGTCACCAACCTCACACACAGTGCACAACACATGCTTGACCCATTCTTCACTGCCAGCGACAGAGTCAAGTATAATCACATCACCGAACTCACTTGGACCGAACATGCTATCATCCACTTCATCATCGCCAAACCCCCATGCACCACCGCCAAGCCCCCAGCACCTCTCACCGCAGCTGTAACAAAGTGACAGGGATGCAATGGATGGATGCCTTTAATGCCAACCATCCCAACTCCACAACCAACCTCAAACATGCAGTCCAGATCTTCTTCCCCTGGATCACTAATTGTGCTGACCAGGTTGACTCTACCAAGCCTGCCAAGACCAGCAGATCTACCAAACAAGCCAGATGGTACACACAAGAACTCACGACAATGAAACACAACTGCAAACGGCTAGAAAGAAGTTGGTGCACCGCCAAATATCCCACAGACTGAACCACCTTCAAGTCAGCCCTCAAGAAAGACCACAAATGTCTAAAACACATGAAAAGGTACTGCCTGATAGACCACATCGAAGCAAGCTCCAACCACAGCAAGGAACTGCTCAACAATTGTCAGAGAATTCGCTTGCTCGTCAGCCATCAAGAACATGGTATGCCCTTCTCAGGAACTCTGTGACACCCTGGTGGACTACTTCCACAACAAAATATCCACCATCTACAGTAACTTTGAACATGAACCCAACAACATCTACAACCTCATCACATTGACTGATGCCACCAACAGCCAACCCGCTCACCTCATGGAAACAGCTCAGCACACAGAGCACAACAGCCATCATGAGCTGCATCCACTCCGGAGCACCCATGGACCTCTGCCCACACCACTTCTTCAACCTCCAGAGCAAGAAAATCAGCTACAAACTCACCTGCATTCTCAATGCATCCATCACTACAGCCACCTTCCCGACAGATGGAAACATGTATTGTTCAGTACCCTACTCCAGAAACCCTCTGCCGAACCCAGAGAACTCAAGAACTACTGCCCCATCTCTCTGCTCCCCTTCCCAGGCACAATCCTCTAGAAGGCCATTAACCACCAACTTACTGAACACCTGTAGAGAAACAACAAGCTGAACACCTCCAAATCCGGTTTCTGCACCAACCACAGCATCGAGACCATCCTGATCACTACCACTGACGATATCAGATCCCTCCTTGGCTGGGGAGAAATGGCAGCCCTGATCCTACTCAACCTCTCAACAACATTCAATACCATATCCCACCACACACTCATCAAAAGATTTCAACACATCAGGATCCAGGGGGACTCCTTCAAATGGATCACATCCTTCCTCAGAGGATGAACCCAGAAAATCCGCCTATTATCCTTCACTTCGGAACTCAAGAGCACAATCTGTGGTGTCCCTCAAGGTTTATCCATCAGACCCACCTTGTTCAACAGCTACATGACACCCCTAGCCATCATTGTCAGAACTCGTGCTTCACATATCCAACCCAGCATATCCTCTTGCTCTTAGAAGTTCCCTCCAACACGAGGACCAACATTCACAACTGCATTACAAGAGTAACTGTATGGATGAAGACCAACTGCCTGACCCTCAAAACGGACAAGACGAAAGGGCTGATTTTTCGCAATTAACACGTTCCCATTGAATGACACCTGGCGGCCGTCCAAACTCGGACCTACACCCATGCCGACAGACAATGCCTGCAACCTTTGTATTATCCTGGACAGCAAACTCTCCATGAAATGCAGATCAATGCATCTGCTTCCAGACCCTCTGCATGCTCTGAAAGATCTTCAGATGGCTCTCTTTAAGCACCAGGAATACTGGCACTCAAGCCCTAGTCAAGAGCAAGCTGGACTACGGTAACACACTCTAAGCAGGAATCATCGCTCAACTCCTGAAAAGACACTAGACGATACAGAACTCAGCTGTCAAACTCATCCTCGAATATTGTAGGATACCCCCACTTTTATAGATACAGCAAAATCTACTTTCAGTAATACAAATGTCCTCTCAATGACAGAGCGAGTTTGTTTATGTGCTGCATTGTAGCGTACCTCTCTTTGGTTGGAAGGATGATCTCAGAGCATATGCATTGTCACCTAAAAAAACATTTGGTAAATGTGGTACCATAGCTACAATTTAGACATTTAGTACACTTATGTCCTACTCATAGGCCATATTAACCAAGTAGATAGCCATCTTCGAACTCTTCTCTGAGAAGATGTGAGTATATGCCGCTATGCCTAAACATAAATGAGTCATGTGTAATGCTAGGGTATTTTGCAGCGAGATCTGTTATGATATATTTTGCATCACACACCACTTTGATATTGAGTGAATGAGTGTTTTCCTGTTTCTAAATATGTATTCATTGTAAGATGGAGGAGATATGGGAACATGGGTGCATTCAATATATTCTACTAAATGAGGAAATTGGACAATGAGTTAAAAGTTCCATTTGGCTAACTGCACCTCCTGTGCTGTGCTAGGAAACATGACATGGTTATCTATTTTCTGTACCATTGAATCCTGGAAAGCATATAAAACATAGAAAGGGCACTCTGTGATACCACACCTGCCGCAGCAATGACACCTTGGATTTCTCCCGGACGCTAACAGATGTAATGAGCATAGTACTTACACATGGGTGGGTATGACATTGCCTCTGTGAGTTTTTTTCACAAGCTGAGGCCTCATTTCTGCAATAAGATCTAAAATAACTGCACTAATCAGCCTGTATTTAAAACATATTTCTTCTTCTGTTGGAAAAGTGTAATCCTCTGAATATCCATTCCTGTCTCCTCCTCCTTCTCTGAAGGGCATTGAAAATCCACATTCTCCTCACAATCATATACAGCGCTGCCATTGTGGAGCTCTCTGATGCATTTTGGGCCTTTTTATATATGTTCCACCTGGTTACCACCTGATCAGAGTTAGTGTTAATTTGCATGAGCAAAATCCCATTTTGCGACTATTTGGTACTTGCAAATGGTTGATGCACACAATTTGTGAATCAGTATTAGGGAATTGGTAAAAGCGACTCACAAACTCTGGTCGCTAAAATACAGATTTGGTAGCTTGTCAATTTGGTTAAATAGCGCAACAAATGCTTTTATTACATTGGAAATCACCATTTTTGCAGTCACTAACCAGTTTGCGATTACCAATTCGCTAACGCTTCGTACATCTAGCCCATAAATCACTATTATAACCTGAACAATCACATTGCCCTAATTGTATTCTGAGAAAATGTGGTAATTGTGTGCATTTATAGGTTAACTGTTGTGGTCCTTTGAAGATATAGAATCCATTAGTTATTTTGCCCAGAAGGTGAGATTTTTGGATAAAAGAGTGCTACATTGGGCTGCACGGGGTGTTCATAGGCCCCTGACTAACAAATCTTTACTGCCTGCTAAATTTCTTCTGGTGATTGCAGTGAATGCCAACACGAGTACACTGTGACCTCTGTGAATTATGTTGTACAAATGTATTTCCCAAGTCCAAGTGTTCTGAAGGTGACTAAGGGCCTCATTATGAGATTGGCGATCCTCCAGTGGTGACGCCACTTTGCAGTCTGCTGGAGGGCCACCAAAGCTGTGGTGTGCCTGATCACTGGATTACAAGCGTGATCCAAGTCAGGTTGGCGGTGCTGCGGCGGTCTCACGGCAGTGTACTGTTAGGCTCATAGGAGAGGCTAAAATACAGACAGCTGCAGTGAGTGCACCGACTGCAACATTTTTGCACGGTGTGTCGTGCACCATGTCATGCACGTCACTCTGAGCAGGAAAGGGAGTGCAATTCAAGGGGGGCACAGCATGTGTCCCCCCGCATGTACTCCCAGGCTCAGAGGTGGCAGGGGGCTATGTTAGGGCCTCCTTAGTTGCCTCTCCGCCACCCTTTTCATGGTGGGCTCACCGCCATGAACAGGTCAATGGAAAGGCGACGCAGAATATGCTCGGCTGTGCAGTTGCAGCACCACCAGCATATTCCTGCCTCTGATTGCTGTGTGACCTGGTAGGATCCTGGATCCCTGGCAGACACAGTGGCCCTGTGGCGGTCCGACCCCTACACTCATAACACTGCGGGCAAGCCCGCAGTGTGGCGGTGGTCATACTGCCACATGAGTACGGGTGGCCAATGGACTGCCGTACTCATAATAAGGCCCTAAGTACTGATGTGTGGTGAATCACATAAATATAAATAATTAAACTATTTAAACACCAGACAGAAAAAGAAAGTTGTACATGTTCTTTTTATTTGATGCAAAACATATAATTTAAGAGTCAAAAGAACATTCTTCTCCAGTGTGGGTACCTACTGAACTTCGGAATTACTTACCCAATGTTTCAACCTAACACTGACCAGTCAATTGATCTTAAAACGTACCTTTGAAATGTGGTTTGCTCTTTCTACTCTTTTTCATTTAGATGTAGCACCTTTCCATACAATCAAAAGTAAAGGCAGTTTATATTAAACATATTATATTTATTAAAGTTCAGTAGGCAACAACGTTTGTTGGATTTCATTACAAGACCGGAGGCTATTATTATGCATAAACCTTTATTGCTTTCCCCCTATGCAGCCCTTTAAAAAACTTAATTACATCACAAAGTAAAAAGTTCCATTCTGGAACCATAACACAGGATATATGTCTGTGTCACACAGCTATATTTCTATTTTATTGGATGTTCTTTCTCAGATAAGAATATTCCTACTACTTGGTAGCTTGATAGTTGATAGTTATTAAACCACATGGTTTGTCGCTAAACTTACATGTTTTTTTATTGACTAGTTATTCCAATCTATGGAGTAGGGGTTAGGATGTGATGCAATTTTTTTCTTACTTAATGAAATAATTAGGTACAATGGCCTGTTTATTCTTTCTCAGTGTGCTTTATCAATGCAGATTAAGAGAAGTTAAAGCCTTATTTTTATTTACAGTACAAAAGATTGCGGTCACAGTGGAGATCAATTTTACACACAATAAAGTTGAATTTGACACACAATAAAGTTAAATCCTTCAAACATCACCATGATAAACTCAGATGAATGTGATTTTATTTATATCACATGATTATCTTATATATCACATGATTATATAAAAAAACAAGACATTTATTTTATGTCTGTACCTTCCATAAACATGGTGCTCAGAGAGGGGATAGAGTGCTCAGGAGAGAATGTGTGATGGTGAGGGTAATAGAGAAGGAATGGCAACATGCAATATATACATCTGATATAGTTGAACCTGTCCAGCCTACTGATGAAAATAACAGAATATAAGCGCAGATACAAACTCTCTGTCGCCTATGTCTGACAAGTAGTAACAAAAACCATCGACCTTTCGACCCCTATGTACATAAAGGTTACTTCAGCCTTATCCCGGGGTCTTCATCAGGACCAAAGGGAAGTGAGGGGGAGCACCGAGAAGCAATCAAACATTGAGCATTAGTCTGGTGATGTGGGATGTCAGTTGTATCAATAAATGAGAAAAAGAGGGTGTTTACCGATTAGCATGCAGCAAGATAAATCTGGCCGCAAAGAGAGAGAAGATGGGCCCGGAAACTCCTATTTATGCTACTACAGTGCAGTGGATTTTTGGGTTACCCCATTGATATATAACCCACTTATTTTTATTTACAGCACACTTTTTCCAAGGTGATAGAATTGGTAAAGAGAACAAGATTATGCTAGACAAAAAAAGGCATTGCTGAGGCATTTTTTTGAAAACTTTTAGAAAGAAAAGTATTTTAGAAAGACGCTTACCGGCTAACTGTGTGTTTGTTTAAATCTGTGATTGAAGCGGGCTCATCCTTCGTGCAGAAAATCCTGCCAGTTCAGGATTCCTTGAATTGCCCAAGACTCGTTATGCGGTCACAGGGCAAGACTTTGAGGCATAAAATTGATATCATGTTACCGTGACAACCCCAGTGTTTTGCAGTTAACGGTCAGTTGCTACATTAACTGATTTTATCACATGGCAGTTTTAACAGCTGGAAGTGCCCTTTTTAAGGAAATATTCATTATCACTGATTACCTGGGGATTTTTTCACTAGGTAGTTTTAGGTTTAATTAGTATTATGTAAAGTAGTATTAGGTAAGATAGGTCTAAGGGGAATAAAAAATAACCACCTATATACTGGAGGTTGCAAGTATACTTAGGACCTAGTTTCCATAGGAAGAGGTCATTTTCAGGTACCTATATCTTTGGGGTCGCTTGATGAATCTCTATGCAATTTTCTCAAAAACTTTGCTTGGTACTTCAGATGGCCATTATAAAAATCATTATTTCCTTATTTAAATACTTCCTCTAAATCAGTCAAGGACCAACTTTCTTTATATGGTACTTCAGATGGAGTCTGGGAAGTTTCGGGGTGATCCACCATGCAGGGCCAAGATCTCAAAACATGTTTTCCCCTTGTTAAATCCCTTAGAACCTTTGAACAAGCATACAGCCCAATCCGCTGGACGGAATTACACCAAAAGCGTCAGGAAGCTAGATGTTGGTACGCAGATCGTGCTTTTTGTGATTTTGTATAAATCCGTTCAGCAGATTAACTGGAAAAAAGTTTTGGGAAAAATCCAAAGCCAAATCCGCAAATTTGACCAATATTAACAAAATAAAACTGCGTTCTCTTGGGCTTTTCCTTTCTTTGAACCCCGGGTGGGCAAGGTCCAGGGGCATTGGGTCTGGAAAAGGAGGGGTGTACATAGGGTCTTCCTCCTAGGGCTTTTAGTAGCCCCGGGGACGGCCACCTCTCTGGGGCTTAAAGATAAATGAGTGTGGGTGGGTGTATGGACCCCCCCAGAGCCCCGGGGACCGCCACCTCCCCGGGGCTTTAACTAAAGTGCGGGGCCGCACAGAGCCCCACAGTCCCGGGGACCACCACCTCCCGGGCAAAATCTAACAAAGGAGGGAGGCCTTGCAGCCCCCTCCTGGACCCAGCATGTCCCTGGGAACAGCCACCCTTCAGGGCTGGCTCCTGCTATGTCCAAGGGTGCCCACCCCCGGGTTATAGGCAGGAGCCTTACCCCTACCACCAAGCCATAGTAAACTGTGCTTTGAGCAAGCAAGAGCATTTTGCTCTTGCTTGCTCAAAGCTAAGCACAATTGCTTTGACACAGAGCAGCTCCTTCTGTGCCAAATCAAAGCTGACTTCCGCAGGAGGTGGGGAGCCGGCTGGGACCACGGTGGCCTTCAGGCTCCCCCGTGGTCCACAACAGTAGAAAGTGGTTGCCCTGCGTGGGACCATGGCATCTACACTACAGGTTGGACCCTGGGAATGGGGTCCCCAAGACCAAAATTGGCTCGGAAAGGGGGCCTCGCTGGTTGGATGCATAGCTCCCTTTCTCCACCACTCTGTTAATGTGACTACTAGTTGAAAAAACCATTGAAATTCCCTTAAAAAACCCAGGGTTGCCCCTCCCAAAAAAAACTGGGGGACTTGCGAGTCCTGCTCCCTTTCTTCTCTACTCTACCAATGCACCTACTGGTGCCCTGTTGATTGGGGAGGAAGTCTCTTTGGCTCCAGAGGGTCCTTGGGGGCCAACATGCCCTCCTGTTCCCGCACTAAGTCCCACACTGCCATATTGCTGAGAGGTGTTCGGAGATCACGCCCCCTTTCTCCACAACTCTGCAAACATCCCTCTTAGCTCACTTCTGGTTGGGGGATGAAGTCCACTTGGCTCTAGAGTGTCCTTGGGGACCAAGGAGCCCTCCTGTAACCTCCAGTAATTCCCACAGAGAGGAATTGCTGAGAGGTCTTCAGAGGTAAGCCCACGTTCTCCACCATTCTGCAAACATGCCTCCTAGTGCACTGCTGATTAGGAGATGAAGTCCTCTTGGATGCTGAGGGTTCTTGGGGGCCCAGAATCCCTTCCCTTACCTCCAGTCAGTCCGACACAGCTGGATTCCTGAGAACTGGTTGGATGCCAAGCCCCCTTCCTCCACCACTCTTCAAATGTGACCACTAGTTAAAAAACTATAGGAATTCACTTTAAAAAAAAGCCAAGGGTTACAGGGTTGTTATAGTTAGGAAATAGAATTTAAAAAACCTTAGAAATTTACTGAAAAAAACAAAGGTTACAGGGACGTTGTATTTAAGCTCAGATTTCACTCAAACCGGTGAAATTCAGCAGTTATAGATACCTGAGCTGACTATGACTTACACCCCCGCAATGTACTGCTTATGACCCCACATATTACATCACTCATGACATGGTCAGTGATATCACTGATGGCATCACTAATGACATCATCAAGTGAGTGTAAGCATTTTTAAGAGTTTATGGGTGTTAAACTAACCTACTGCAAAAAATAAATTAACAAACTAAGTGCACTTCTACTGAGTGATACTTCTTCTAACATATATTAAGTGAGTGGCTGTGTGACTCTATGTATCCTTGTGTGTAGGGGTGTGTGAGTGGCTGTATGGGTGTATACGTCAGTGTGTGAATAGCTATGTGGGTGAGTGAGATGCTGTGTGAGTGGCTGTATGGGTAATTGGGTGACAGTGTGAGTGGCTCTATGGGTGGGTAAGTGGTGTGTGTAGTGATTGTATGGGTGAGTGAGTTGGTGTCTGAATTTCTGTATAAGTGAGTAACTCTGTGTATAAGTGGCTGTATGGGAGAGTAAGTAGCTGTTTGAGTGGGTGTTTAGTTAAGTGAGTTGGTGTGTGAGTGGCAGTATTGGAGAGTAAATGTCTGTGTGAATAGTTGTATGGGTGAGTGAGTGGATTTGTGAGCACTTGTATGGTTGTGTGAATGATTGTATAAGTGGTTGTGTAGGTGTGTGAGTGAGAATGTGAGTGCTTGTATGGGTGAGTGATTGGGTGTGTGAGTGACAGTGTAGGTTAATAAGTGGGTGTGTTAGTAGTTGTATGGGTGAGTGTGTGGTTATGTGAGTGGCTATACAGATGAGTGACTGGTTGTATGAGTGGTTGTGTGGGTGAGTGAATAAGGGTGTTATTGGGAGTGTAAGTGCCTTTTATGGAGGAGTGAGTGGATGTGTGAGTACTGGTATGGTTCTGTGAATGGGTTTGGGAGTGGTGGTGTGGGAGTGGGTGTACGAGAGGTTGTATAGGGGTGTGAGTGGTTATGTCAGTGCTTCTGTGGATGATATAATCAGTGATGTCATCAGTGATGCCATTTGAGATGCCATCAGTGATGTCACTAACGATGTAATGAGTGATATAATATGCAAGGTCATGAGCTGTGCATTGCCGTGGCATAAGCTGAATTTCACTGGTTTTGTATGCGTGAAATCTGAGTCTAACTATAAAGTCCCTGGTTATTGTTTAGTGAATTTCTAAGGTATTTTAAATTCTATTTCCTTACTCTAACGACCCTGTAACATTTGTTTTTTTAAGTGAATATATATATATATATTCACTTATTCTTAAATATACCAGACACTAACGATGTGCAAACTGGGCAAAGTACTATTGCAAGTATGAATAATGTAAAGAGTGCACTGAAGAGCCTGGAAAAACTGCTCTGGATGGAGCTAACACAATGGTGGGAAAAGAAACGTTTGGAAAAATATAAGGAAGTTGGAAGGGTGCCTCGGGGGCTTAGAGTACTCATTGCTTCATCATTCGAGAAGCCGAACCCACTCATGTTGAAAGAGTGGGCAAATAACAACTTAGAAGCCTCCATGAATATTGTCTCTATTCTAATTAAATATGCTAAAATCGACAGAGTAGAAATAGTCAAAGAAATTGACAAAATAAATGCAGTACTGGATGCTCATGAACAGAAAGAGCTTGTTAAACAAAACGGGATGACATTGACACCAGACTGAAAAAACACGAGGAAACAATTAAGGCCCGAAAAATCTGGAAGTTTGCTCGTGATAAAAAAGATTACGAGACTGGTAGAGTCTTTACTTTCTCGAGGAAATTTGACACTGCAAAGAGACAGGCCTTAGTCTCCAAAACATCCGTCAATAGTACTGTAGTTCAAACAGGTCATGACTCATCCAACACGGAGTCCAGTTCTGTAAGCAGTAATTACGAGTCTGATGACAGCAGCACCAACAACCAACTAACTAAACTACCCACTGATTGTACACCTTCTGAGGAACTGGGTTTTCTAATAGAGGACAGCCGTCAAACTCTTCGTTCTTACAATCCTGCGAAGAAAAACGGCGATGGCACAACACCCGCAGAATACAAAGGCGGAAAATCCGGAGGCCGAGGCAGAGGGGTCCCAATAATGAATGAGACCGAAACATCAGATAAAACAGTGATACATTTATCTGATGTTGATCTGTCGGTCGCTGAGCCCCAACTGCTCTCTTTGGGTCTATCATTTTGTCCTGGAAATAGTTTTAAATATGCACAGTCAAGGGTGGACATATTTAAATTTATTAGAAAACTCAAACCTCTGAAACATTTTAAGCTGAATAAAATTAATGAGACTGAAAAGACAATTAGACCCACATTTCTGTCAGACATTAATCTGCAGGTAACAGATATCCATTAATTAATATCCATGCACGCGTTTGCTCAAGATGAGGACAATAGCTCCAGCTCTACTCAAGATGACCTCTCTGAACTGGGTGTACAGGGCAACTCAACAAGCTTAACTCCCTTTCGTCTGCCGTCTACATTTATACCATTGATGCCTAAGGATGCAATTGATATCTTTAGTGACTGTGTTGTGGAAGATCTCAAGCAATTGAATCGAATTGTGATGCGCAAGGATAAACAAAGTAACTTTAAAGAAAAACAATACTCTATTCTTATGCGCAAACTACAAAGTAATGGCAATATCATCATAAACAAGTCAGACAAAGGGGGAAATATAGTGCTGTGGCCCCGGGAGCTCTATATGCAAGAAGTGGAAAGGCATCTAAGTAACAATGCATGCTCCAGGAGAGCCACATTTAATGATCTCAAACGCATCAAGGAATCCACATTCAAAGAACTATCACAATGGAAAAGAATGGGATTCCTGAGTAAAAATGATTTTTTTTTTTTAAATGATTACCCTCCCACCCCAGTGTTATATTTCATCCCGAAGGTGCATAAAAACACAACACCTGTACCTGGTAGGCCGATTATATCTGCTCAAAAAGGACTTTTTGAACCCATGTCCAAATATGTGGACTATTTCATACACAAGTTCGTGGAAACTTTACCATCATATATACGAGATACAGGCCATTTTTTATCTAAAATTCAAGGGGTTGAGTGGAAACAGGAGTATGTTCTTATTGTCATGGACATATGTTCACTGTATACCAGCATTCATCATAATGATGGACTAGCAGCGGTTAAACATCTTTTATCCAAACGAAAGATTGAATGCTTTTGAGTATCATTAATATGTGCCTCACCAATAACTACTTCATTTTCAAAAAAGAGGTTCATCAACAGTTACGTGGAGTGGCAATGGGGGCGTGCTTTTCTCCCAGCTATGTGTGTCTTCACGTTGGCTGTGGGAGGAGCACTTCCTCAGAACCACCCACAAGGAGCTGTATGATGCACATGTCAGACAGTGGTGGCTCTTTATTGACGATGTATGTATTATTTGGGAAGGGTCTATTGAATCTGTCTAGAATTTTGTTAATGATATCAACGTAAATGACTTCAATTTGAATTATTCAGCCCAGGTTAGTAATGAAAGTGTACAATTTTTGGATGTCGAGATATATATCAAACATGACACCATACATACTAAATCACACAGAAAAAAGACTGCAGGAAATGCAGTACTTCATGCTAGCAGTTCCCACCCCAAACATTTCATTAAAAGTATCCCCTACGGGGAATTTTTAAGAATAAGACGAATTTGTAGTTAAGATCAGGATCTCAAATTCTGTCAGAATGAGGCATTTCAGAGGTTTAATGTCTGAGGGTATAAGGAAAGGGATCTTAGTTTGGCCATGTCTA
This sequence comes from Triturus cristatus, assembly GCF_964204655.1. Taxonomy (NCBI): domain Eukaryota; kingdom Metazoa; phylum Chordata; class Amphibia; order Caudata; family Salamandridae; genus Triturus; species Triturus cristatus. The sequence goes on from NC_140593.1 coordinate 938,645,874, forward strand.
AAGCAAATGGCCATACCAGAGAAGAGTGTCTACACAGTGCTAAGTCTGATACCACCTCTGTAAGTAAAAACAGAAACATAGACCAACCAAAACGTGATGACACAGTGAGACTTATTACATCCTATAGTCACGAGGAGAAACAATTCAGGAGAATTATTTATAAAAATTGGCCCATTGTAAAGACTGACTTGACAATGTCACAATTGGTGCCTGAATTACCTGCGCTAACCTTTAGACGTGCACCCTTTATGAGGGATGCATTAGTAAGAACCAGTCCAGAGGTCACTGTTTCGTCCAACTGGTTATCTACTAGAGCAGGGTTTTTTAAGTGCAGCTCGTGTCCAGCTTGTATGTTTGGGTAAAATACTTGTGAAGTTTCAACAGCATTCGAATCAAAACCTTTGAGAATCAAAAGCCTATTAACTTGCCGTACTGATTTTGCAGTCTACGTGTTAGAATACTCATGTAGATTAAAATATGTAGGCAGTACCAAACTACAAGTTTTTAACCGCATATTGCAACACTTGCGGGCTATAGTGAACTCCGACTCAAGCTACCCAGTGGCCCGACATTTTAAACTTGTACACAACAACAATCTCAAAGATCTTAGTTATTTTGTGATAGATTTGGTGCCTAGGTCACTGAGAGGTGCCAATAGAGAGAAAAAACTTAGACAGTTGGAGTCTTACTATATATTAATACTCGACACAAAGATGCCAAATGGTCTTAATACAGGGGAGGACTTACACAACTTTTTATAACTGAATGGATATGAATTAATACACTGTGTTGGACCCTCAGGTTGGTTTTTAGGTTATGATATCTCCACTATATGTGTTCCATTATTATTCCCTGCTCTTAGCCGTGTTTTAGACAAGTTTTACTTTTGGTTTTACTTGGGCTTCACCCGATTTTTATCTTAGGTTTTACTTGATTATTACGGGGCTAGGTATGAAGTTTTTGGGCACTTTGGAGATTTTACCTCAAAAGCCTTTGTAGCTATTGTGATTTTAGCTATGTTCCCTATATACCCATTTGCTGTACTGTATGATGTTGAAATAATGCACTAGCACTTTATGTTCACATTCTACTATATCAGTACAACCAGCCTGATGTACCCTCTCAAACAGTATAATAATGACTACTGTGTTTGGAACTGAGCTTAGTTTGCACATCTAGATCTTTAGGAATTTTTATAACAATGCACTTGCACTTTATTTTCATGTATGAATATAAGCATTGACCGGTATTTCTCATATACTATTAGCAGTTATGTTTTTAATAACTGGTTTTTAGATGATGATATGATTTTCTTATTTATATGTATTAGCACATGCACTTTATCACCATAATTTTGCACGGTATGTTGCCTGTTAAAGCAATCAGATTTACCTCAACACATTTTATAATGATTGTATTTGGATTGCTGTAGTATTTCTTTCAGTTTTATGATTTAGGAAAGGGCGGGCTTTGGTTTACCAGTTTTTTCACCACTGCTATGCTTATATACTGTTTATTGGCCCAAGATACGTCATGTGATCAAGACAGTGTTTCACTGTCGAAACGCGTAATGCTGGGCATTTGCTATTATGTAAGAAGCTGATAATTTTGCAATAAATCACACTTTAAACTATTTAAGCACGCTGTTGTCCATACCTGGTTCTTGCTGTGACTAAGGCAATTCAGGATTGGGGTTTTCTCCATATATATATATATATATGTGTTTATCTATATATATACATATATATTGCGTACTGGCGGTCGCCAGTAGGTAGTTATAGTCAGGACCTTGTTTCTATTCAAAAAGCGTTTCTTGTTTTGCCAATATCTGTGGCGCCATTTGATGAATCTTCACAAAATTTTCAAAACTAATGGCCTACTCACTTATCTGTGGTGTTGAAAGTTTTGGGTGATTCGTCAAGCGGGGGCTGAGAAAAAGGGGAGGTCCCAAAACGTATTTTCTCCAAGTTACTTTCCATAGGAAACTTTAGACACAGCTACAGTCCGAACTGCTGAACGGAATTACACCACATTTGGTAAAAAGGTAGCTTTTGGTTCAGAAAGCACTCTTTTTGTTAAATAGCGTAAATCTGTTTGGTACTTGCTGAGAAATTTAAATATTTCTCAGATATACAAATATGTCCGTGGAGGATCTACAAACCCTCCTGATTTTGTGCCTGCAATCTGATTGGCTGCCTACAGTTCCAACCAAGAAGTATTGGCAGCCATCTTGTGACTTGGTTGAACCGAGCCACAAGAAAAATGGTGAAAAAGTGATTAAAAACAGGAAAATGGGTTTGAAACACCCTGACCCCCTAGGCCTGCCAAAAAATGCATTTAAAATACAATTCAGTGGGATTCGGACTGGGTGCGTGAATCCCGCACAAAATAAATAAATAAAATGGAGCGTGTGGTCCCGCGCTTCATTTCTTTTAAGCCTCCGGGTGGGCCAGGTCCTGTGGGCAATTGTTATTAGATATGAAGTGGCCCGCGTGAGCCACCTCAGCCCCGGAGATGGCCACCTCCCAGGGACTATATTCTTTAAAAAAAGCATGGGGTGGCAAACATGCAGCCCCGGTGGCCGCCACCTCCCTGGGCTTTAATAATTAAGGGCGGGGGCCATTTGGGCCCCTAAGCCCTGGGGATCTCCACCTCCACGGTTCTTTATTTTTTTTAAAAATGTGTGGGGGGAGGCTTCTGGCCCCCAGCAGCCCCGGGGACTGTCACCTCCTGGGGCTATGTTTAAAAAAGAAGTGTGGGGGTCTCAAGCCCCCCAGCACAGCCCCTGGGACCAGCCCAGGGACCACTTCCTCCCTGGGGCATACATTAAGTGAATGTGGAGGTCTGTTGCGGACCCCCGGCCGCAGGGACACTACCTCACCAGGGCTACAATGTAGATGGGAGGGGGCCGCACCTCCAGGCCCTGGGGACTGCCACCCCCAGGGCTGGCTCCAGCAATGTCCCTGGGTGCCCATCCCTGGGTGCCCATCCCTGGGACATTGCAGTTTGCTATGGCATGGTGGGAGCACTGCTCCCTCCATGCCCAACCAAACTCTGCTTCGCTTCTAGGAAGCAAGAGCAGAAAAGATGCTCCCTCTTCCATGAAGTGAAGCAGAATTGCTTTTGGGCAGAGGGAGTTGCGTGTCAGCAGCTCCCTCTGCCCAAAAGCAATGCTTGCTCCCGCAGGAGGCAGGGAGCTGGCAGGGACTGCGGGGCATTCGGGCTTCCCCACGGTCCCCAATGGGCTGAAAGTGGCCCCCTCTCATTTTAATAAAAACTTGGCTGGGCCCCAGGGGATGGGGTCCCCGGGCCGAAATCAACCTGGGGAGGGAGGCTGCATGGCCCCCCTCCCTTACAAAAAAGAGTAAAAAAAAAATGGCTAAGCCCCAGGGAATGGGGTCCCCGGGCCTGAAAATGGCCTGGGGTAGGGGGCCGCATGGACCCCACCCCTTTAAATTCAATTTAAAAAGAAATGGGTCAGGCCCCGGGGATGGGGTCATACAGGCCCAACGGGTGAAAGGGAAGGGGGGCCACACAGCCCCCTTCTTAAAATATAAAGAAAATGAAGCTGGCAACTCACCAGATGTCCCGCCCCCTTTTCCACTACTCTGATAACACGGCTCCTGGTGTGCTCTTAGTTGGGGAATGAAGTCCCCATCACTGCTGAGGGTCCTTAGGGACCAACTAGCCCACCAGGCACCTCCAGTAAGCCCCACACAGTGGGATTGCTGAGAGGTGGTTGAAGGCCACATACCTTTTTACACTACTCGCGTGGAGTATTCCAGGCCGCGTGTCCTTCTTTCATGCCGATCTGTGGGCCACACACACAGGATTGAGGGAAGACGCTGTTCGCTGTGGCCCATCTACGGGCTTGAAAGGATGACAGCAATTAGTGCCACTATCGAGGGATGTAAATATCAGGACTTCAGTTCCCATAATGCAGCAGTCATTTGACCGGCTAATCTGTGGGCGTAATTATAGCAATTATGGGACTGAAACCGGATGCACGCATTCAATTCCGAAAAGCCTCTAAGGAAGAAAGTATATAATTTCAAAACGCGTCAGGCAGAGGAATTGGCTGTCCTATGTGAGCAGAGAAAAGATGTCTTTCCATACCCTGATTGAAGGCTTACCACCTTGTGTTTGTGGTCGAGTGCTGACTCAACGTGAGGGAACTGGTAACTTGGAGCCTTAATATATATATATATATATATATATATATATATATATATATATATATATATATATATATATATATATATATATATATATATATATATACATATATGTATATATATATATATATATATATATATATATTCACATAAAAAACCAGAGGTTTGACACATGTTATAGTTAGCTGGACATTTCACTCGTAAAAAACCAATGAAATTCCCCCGTTATAGTTACTGCAGGCAACTATAACTCACGCGACCGCAATCCTCTGCTGTTGACGTCAGATATTACATCACTGTATTTAGACACTTATTTACCCATGTCTTGTTCCATTAATCTTTAGCTATACATATATTACACATATTTATTTTTCAGAAAGACACATATGTCATCAGTGATGTAATATCTGACGTCATCAGCAGAGGATTGCGGTCGCGTGAGTTATAGTTGCCTGCAGTAACTATAACGGGGGAATTTCATTGGTTTTTTACGAGTGAAATGTCCAGCTAACTATAACATGTGTGAAACCTATGGTTTTTTAAGTGAATTTGCAAGGTTTTTTAAATGTTAATTCGTAACTATAACGTGTGTGAAATCTATGGTTTTTTCAGTGAATTTGTACGTTTTTTTAAATGCTAAGTTATGTTTTTATTTTTTATTTTTTTTTCAGGTTTTACACCGTACACGGTCCGCCAAGCGCACCGTGCGTGCACGGTGCGCTTGGCGGACCGTGCGCGCTCTGTGTGCGCTGTTCGCAGTGCGCGCAGGGTGCGTGCTCCTTGTGATTTAAAAAAAAAAAATGTTTTTTTCTCCCTTGGTGGTCCTTCTGTGACCCCCTGACCACGGCTAGGGGGTCAGGAACTGTCCACTCTGCCCCCTTTTCACGTTCTCCACCTTTGTTTTTCACCCTCTCAGACTGCGAGAGACAAAATGGCGGCCGACACTTCCTGGTTTCGACCGATTCGAATGTTTACCGACATCTTTCAACCAATCAGAATTGCGCTCGCGTACGGCAGGGTGCGCGCACAGTGCGCGCACGGTGCACGTGTATAGATATTGATATGCTTTTAAATGCTATTTTCTCAGGAAATACTGAACAGATTTACACCAGACCTGCGAAAGGCACTTCCTTGACCTTATGGCTACCTCTCTGCCAAATTCCACGTAATTCTGTTCAGCCGTTCGGGCTGTAGCTGCGACTAAAGATCCTATGGAAAAATGCATGGGGAAAACGTGTTTTGGGACCCCCCCTTTTTCTCGGCGCCCGCTTGACGAATCACCCCGAGACTTTCAGGGTAGGAGCTTAACGGAGCGCCCCATTAGTTTTGAAAATTACGCGAGGATTCGTCAACCGGCGCCAAAGTTATTCAAAATAGATTTTTGAGATTTCCTATGGAAACTAGGTTGTAACTATAACTATCTACTGGCGACCGCCAGTAGATAATATATATATATATATATATATATATATATATATATATATATATATGTATACACTGAAAAAACCATAGGTTTCAGGGACTTTATAGTTATGAAATTAGCATTTAAAAAAACATAGAAATTCACTATAATTAAGAGACAAGGGAAAACTAAGTGAACCGGTTTTGCGTGATCATGGGATCTAGGAGGACAGGGATTCCTCCTCGTGTACTGACTACTAGGCGAGAAACATGTTGACCACACAATAATGCGTCCTACCTGGGACATAACCTCAGACATGCGCCTTTGTTTCTTTTAAACAGGTTGGGAGACCTATTGATTAAAATTGTTTTCGTTGGTACTTCCAAACCCATTTTAACTTCCTTCAGGTTACACACCTCCACTTGTTCATCTACACTGGTTAGGGCCCTCACCCCCATGGCACCAAACAGCAGTTTGGAATAAAAGATGTTCGTCAAAGATGCCCCTCATAGGGAGCCCGTCAGGTATTGCAGCGCCCACCTGATGAGGAGCAGCCCTCTGACGAAGCATAACACCCAGCCGGGTGTTTGAGGGCCCCAAATTCCAAAAGGAGGAATCCCTGTCCTCCTACATCTCGTGACCACGCAAAACCGGTTCCCCTAGTTTTCCCTTGTCTCGTAATTAGGAACAGCATACCTTCTGTATCTTTACTGCGTTTGGGCATGTATGCTGGACCTGTCCAAAAAGCCCAATGTTCCTCCTTTGTTATTGAATAAAGATTTGTTGCCATATATTACGACCTTCAATTGGCTGGTAGCCGAAATAGAGGAGCCTGAAGCAAAAAGAACTTCTTTTTTTTATCATGGATTCCGCGATGATTTAAAGGATGTGCTCGCCCAAGTTGTGGATCCAGCCAGTGATTGCGCAGATTTAATAGACTTAGTTGTCCATTTGGATGATCACTTAGGAGAACGCAGGGATAAGAAGACCCGTGGAGAAAGCACTAGCGTATTAGGTGTAAAACATGAAAAGAAAGAACCTGTTAATGCTCCTCCGGATAGCACTGAGCCCATACAGATTGGCAGCATCAGGGGGCCTCTATCTAAGTCGGAGAAAGACAGACGAAGTCTGTTAAAGTCATGTCTCTACTGTGGTAAGCCCGGGCAATTTGCTCACAATTGTTCTATCAGGCCCAGCACTATGAAGAACGCATTAGCACTTGTAGAGGTGTCAAGTGTAGATGCTGAAGACTTGCAGTCAGAAAACTCTTTGGGCTGGTAAGGAGTGAGGCCTCCTTACCGAGCTCTACAACAAAGGTGGTCTCTTCTCTCTTCTTAACAAACACCAGTACCTCTACTCCACGTCATTTAACTCTGATTGTGACACTGATTTGGTCCCCGCCAATCCGCAAAGTTATTCCTATTTTACTTGATTCAGGGGCCACAGGAAATTTCTTGGACATTGTTTTAGCCAAAACACTAAACATCCCAACCGTGAACAAGACTACCCCCGAACCCTTGAGGGCCGTTAACGGTTCAGAATTGTCTTCGGGCTGAATTCTTTGTCAAACTACTACCTCAACTATGGTTTGTGGTGAAGGGCATACCGAGCAGATTCAGTTTGATTTAATTTAATTGATACTCCAGTGTTTGGTGTTATCTTAGCTCCTTTCATAACCCTAAAATTGACTGGATCTAAAGAACCATCCTGTTAGAATCTCCATACTGTTGGAATTCATGTTACTCAGATAAACATCAACCTGTGACCATTACATTGTGCAGCGACCCTTGGTGCCACAGAACCCACTACCTGTAACATCCCTGAAATTTACAACGATTTCCATGATGTGTTGTCTTAAGTACAAGCGACTCAATTACCACCTCACAAGTCATATGACTGCCGAATTGACTCGATTCCTGGGGCAGTCCTACCCTGAAGTCGAGTATATGCTCTATCTGAACCTGAGACCAGCTATTTGCATGAATATTTGGATGATCTCCCGGCTAAGGGCTTCATACGGCACACCACGTGAAACTATCAGTTCTCCAATGTTCTTTGTCCCAAAGAAAAATCAGGAACTGTGTGCTTGCATTGAGTACCGCGTAGTAAATAAAGTGACAGTAAAAAATAGGTACCCATTTCCCTTAATTAACCCTGGGCGTAGTTTGCAAAGTAGCGCTACGCGTAGCTACGCAAAGTGCACTTCGCGAGCTACGCGTAGCACTTTGCGAACTGCGTAGTACCCTGTTCGCACTGTGCAAGATGCCGTTTTCAGTGATTGCACAGTGCGGACAAGCATCCGGCACTGTGCAATCATTGAAAACGGCATCTTGCACAGTGCGAGCTGTAGTTTTCTGCAGCTCGAGTAGATTTTTACTCGAGCGGCAGCTTTCTCAACGCGGACTGGTAGTTTCTCATCACGAGCGGTCACGAGCATACGCGACCACTCGCAATCAGAAACCTGACCTCCCCGCGTTGAGAATCTCGCCGGGAGATCATCTTGCTTGATGTTGCTGATCGCGAACGAGGAAAAAGACTCGCCGGGATGTCATTTTGCTTGCTCGCAGTCGCCAACTTGAAGTTGAGGACCGCGAGCAAGCAAAAAATGACTGCTGCACTACGCTACGCGTGTTTTCACTGTGCTACCTGCAATTCGCGTAATGCGAAGTAGCGCAAACTTCGCAAACTATGCGAGCGTAGCGTAGGGCTTTGCCCAGGCTTGCCCTTAATACCAGTTCTGTTGGATCAGGTATGCAATTACACTATCTTCACCAAACTTGACCTCCGTGGTGCATACCATTTGATAAGGGTCAAAGAGCGGGATGAGTGAAAGATGACCTTTTGGACCAAATTTGGTCTTTTTGAGTACACAGGAATGCCCTTTGGACTCAGTACCGCTCCTGCAGGCTTCCAATTTTTTGTCAACAAAGTGGTGCAGGAACTTTTTGGACATCTGTGTAGTAGTCTGTATAGATGATATCCTCATCTATTCATCCTCAGAAGAAGAACATATGGATCATGTGCGGGCAGGACTACAGAAATTGCAAGAAAACTATCTCCACCAAAGGAGAAAAATGCATCTTTCACTCTACTAGCATTGTATTTTTGGGCTACGTAATCTCCCCAAATGATTAATTCATGGATCAATCTAAAGGGCAAGCGATACTATGATGGGATGCACCAGGGTCAGCGAAAGAAGTCCAATGATTTTTTGGGCTTTGCAAATTTCTACCGGTGTTTTATACCCCAGTTTTCCACTGTAGTGTCCCCAATTACTTAACTCCTAAAAAAGGGCATCCTCTTTCAGTGGACAATGAGAGCAGATGATGCCTTTCACCAGCTCAAGAGGGCCTTTGCGGAAGCACCTTTCTTACATCATCCAGACCCTTCACAACCCTTTTACGTGGAAGCAGACACTTCCCAGGTGGCTGTTAGAGGGGCTCTATCCCAAAGAGACCCTGTTTCTGGCCGTTTCAAACCTGTGGCATATTTTTCCCAAAAATTATTACCTGCGGAACAAAAGTACACTGTGGCAGAGCAAGAGTTTTTGGCCATAAAACTCGCCTTTTAAGAATGACAGCATCATTTATTAGGTGCGAGACACACAATCACCATTTACACAGACCTCCGAAACTTGCAGTTTTATCAAAGTATAAAGGCTCTAACACCACTTCAGCTCCGCTGGCTTTTATTTTTTAATGAGTTTGATTTCATTATCACATATAGACCAGGTAGTCAACAACAAAAATCTGACGACCTATCCAGAATGGGTTACCTAATCCTGAATTATTGCAGATCAGGTCAGAGCTATAATCCCGTTGGATAAATTAGTCACCCTATGTTCACCCCAAGATTTTTTACCCAAATTGCAAATTGCCTAGACTAATGCGTCCGTGCCCCCAGAGGTCACCAAGAAAGGAAGCTTGTGGTATTATAAAAAGCATTTGTATGTCCCTACTCAGGACTTGCGTGACATCATACTTGAGTGACATCATGATTCTGTGTTAGCAGGCCACCCAGGAAAGAAAAAGACCTTTTGAGTTGTGCAAAAGACAGCTTTGGTGGGCCACTCTAGCCTCGGCCATCAAAAACAATGTCCAAACCTGCTCTGCCTGTTTGCGGTCCAAAGCAACACATGTGGTACCCTCTGGATTACTAGTTCCATGCCCATACCACCCTCACCTTGGCATACGGTGAGTATGGATTTTGTCACAGATTTTCCCCCTTCAAACAGGCACTCCATTATCTGGGTAGTAGTGGATTATTTAACTAAAATGGCACATTTTATCCCATTAAAGCACATACCATCAGAAAAGGAACTTCGTGATTGATTCTTACAACATGTGGTTAAATTGCATGGACTTCCCACCGTGATCATTTCTGACCATGATCCACAATTTGTATCCAGATTTTGGTGTAGTTTTTGTTCCTCAATAGGGATTGACATCTGCCGGTCCTCCGCTTACCACCCTCAAATGAGCAGACAGATGGATCATCTAAATCAACACTGGAGCAAGTCTTACGTTGTTTTATTTCCACTTAGAGTGCAGAATGGGATAAAGCATTACCTCTGGTGGAGTTTGTCTATAACAACACCACACATACTGCTACAGTGGTATCACCATTCTTTTTGCCTTTTGGGATATCACCCTAGGATGCTTCCTGTCATACACACTCTTAACCCAGAGCACATTCCTTCTGTCCATGAACATCACAAATAATTGCATGAAATATAAGCTTGCACACAACAACACATAGCACAGTATCAACAACAGATGAAAACTCATTTATGATAAGCATAGGAACGCTGCACCAACATACGCTATAGGAGACCAGACCTGGCTATCTTCGAAGAACCTACGGCTTGAAGGCTTCTGAAATTTCCACCCTAGATATGTTGGCCTATTTCCCATTACAAAGATCATCAACCCAGTAACTTAGATTTATCCCTGAAAGATGATTTCCCAATCCATCCGGTTTTTCATGTATCCCTTGTTAAACCGTACTTAGCCAAAACCCAGGTTGCCCCTCCGCCACCACCTGTGAAGGTGAATGGACAATGGGAATATGAGGCTGCGAAGATTTTAGACTCTAAGCGTGTACGAGGACTGTTATTCAACCTAATAGCATGGAAGGGATAAGTTTCAGAAGAGAATTCCTGGGAGCCAGCTTCCACCGTTCATGCCCCTCGGTTAGTGGGCAGATTCCATCTACAAAACCCATCTAAACCACGCCCTGTACAGGGAATCTTGAGGGGAGGACTGTCAGGGGGTCACACTCACACACACCACTCCATCCTCTAGCCTGTGTGATCTGTCTACATCCACATGGTTCTAACATAAATCACATTGCAATAATCCCAGGGTATTTGGTGTTTTGTGTCTAGATATATGCCTTTATGCTCATGTCCCGATTGTTTAAGAGACCTTTTATTTATGTTCCTTCAAGGGATATAAAGTCTTTTATTTATTTACTTTAGACATAGTATTTATCCTGTTGCTGATTCTTGTTGCCTTCTTGCAGCAACCAATGTTCGTTTACTTGCTCTTGACGTGCAACCAATGTTTGTTTAGTTACACGTGTATTGAGTGCATCAATGTTGTGGTGTGCATTGTCATGATGATGCTCGTCGCCTGGAAACAACAAGTGCCATCGTTACATTCCTAGCACACGTCCTGTAACGGCCGTTTATTAGACTATAAAAGGCCGAACTCTGCTGTTCGTGCTTGGTTGTGTTTCCATCACGGACCTTCTGTGCGGCTGCGCTTTCATCGATGGTAGGCTGAATTTCTATGAGCCGGCTCCAATGTTCTCCAGCTCATCACTGTGCGATCTCCGACCAGTCCCTGGAGACAACATGGATGATGCCAATCAGCTAAGTTGCAGCCGCTTAAGGAATCTAATTAATGTGAACTTTAATTGTGAGTTGGCTGTAGTTGAGGTGCCCTACGCTTGCATTTACTTCTCAAACTAACACTGTGCCTGTCAAGTGAAAGTAGTATTATGACATTTTTGTACATAGGAATCCAGACCTTGGATTTAAACATGGTTATGTTTAAGGTGAGAATATGTATTTACAACGGATATGGGAGCACATGATCCAGTATGAAGATGGCTAACTCATATGTGCATGTTTGTTTCCTTGTTCCTCATATCTAATTTATAGGAAAAGCCTTTGACACTAGTTGTTTTTTGTTCAAAGCATATGGTGGTGAGAGAAGTTATCTCCCCAGCATCCAGGACTTTGTGTAGTAGTATACGTCTTGATGTATCAGAAGTAATTACCTTCCCAGTGCAATGACCGGAGCGATAGTACAAGGTGATTAGGCATGTTTGTGTTATTCTATTGTACATGGTAGTAGTAGTTAAAAGTGCACTTGATATTCCCTGCAATGATACACAATCTGTTAGTCATTTAGATAGGATACAACAGCAGTATTGTGTCTTTTCTCTTGTCTTTCTCATTCAATTTCCCTTACCTTTTGGAACTCCTGCCAAGGCCTCCTGGTACTCTCAGTAGCATTGAGACCTGTTCTAGGAAGTCAGGGAACTATTCATCACCCCTGCAGACTGCCTGGCATTCAGGTGAGTGATCACAAACATACAATAGCTATTTTGCAGGCTTTACATCTAGAACAGCTATGGAAACTATTAGTACCTCTTAGCCAACTCACTAATCTTACTATTTCTGGGCTCAAACTTACAAGGCTGTCCTTCAAGGAGCTGGCTCTGTGGTATGTTCTGCAGGGTTTAGCTGATACCTTAGTGCCTATGAAGGAGTCTGCACAAACTATATGCCAATTCTTTCTGTCTTTTCAAATTGTTTGTGTTGATTGCAATACGTGGTGATTAACCTTGCTATATTGTCTGTCTTCTCTTTTTTACTTTGGCCCGACACAATACGTTTCCTTGGTACTTTACTGATCTTTTCCAGTGCTGTGGTGATAGTCTGTGTGTCGTGCCCTCTTTTTGTGAATCTTTGTATCATCTCTTTTTGACCAGATTTAATGTGTGGAGGTAACATGCAGTTTCTTTTGGCGCACATTAATTCGCCATAAGGAATACTGGTTATTACATGTCTGGGGTGAAAACTAGATGCATGTAAGATTGAATTGCCGGCCGTGCTTTTCCTATGAAGCTTTGTTTCTAATATTCCTTCTGCAACGAATATCTCTAGGTCAAGAAATTGTATCTTTTGTTTGCTAACATCTCCTGTAAAGTGTAAATTGAGATTGTTTCCATTGATGCTTGTTATAAAATCTCTTGCACTTTGCTCTGACCCTCTTCATATGATGAAGAGGTCGTCTATGTAACATAGACAGACCACCACTTTTTCCTCCCAATCTATGGAGTGATCTACTTTGAGCACCTGCTCCTCACACCAGACCATGTGTAAACACAGGTAGGTGGGGGAGAAGCAAGCCACCATTGTAGTCCCCCGTATTTGTGGATGTATAAACTTGTCAAACATGAATACATTTGTTTCTAGACATAGCCTGATCATCGTCATTAACATTTTGGTGTGTTGGGGTAATACTAGTGGCCTGTTATTAAGGTCGTGTTCTACTGCTCTTATTCCATCCTAAAAGCCAATGCTGGTGTAAAGTGAAGATATATCTGATGATATCAAAGTAAATTCCTCCTCTCATGGCATATCATAGATTACTTTTAAGAAATCACCAATATCTTTAATGAACAATGGAAGGTTTTGTTCATACGGCTGTAAAAAATAATCAATATATTTTGATATATTCTCATATATTCCCCCAATAGCTGAGAGATAAGGTCTTCCTGGTTGTTTCACAGGATCCTTGTGGACTTTTAGAATTATGTACATAACCAGCATTTTAGGATGGTTGTTGAATAGATAGCTATTGATGGAGCAGGTAAAGCAAAATTTTGTATACCTTCTCTATTTTGCATGAAATTTAAATACGTAATCCTTCTAAATATTAATTTGTACTAATTAGTTTGGAGTGGAAATACTAATCAACCATTTATACCTTAATAAACACGAAATACACGTGGGACTAAAATGCTAATTGCATGACTAATAATTAAATGATTAACTATGGTACGCAAACTAACGGTAGGATGTGTTGAACTAGAGAATTGCATGATTTATGTTGCTTTTGTGACGGTTTGTACTTTCAGTGTTGCAGAATGGTGAGTATTATTGCTTTAAATGTTGCTACAAACTAGTTAAATACTAATATATATTGAGATTAGTGTGGGTTTTAACATTAGAATCTTCATTTCCATATATTAATTACTGTTATGTTTATTTTTGCTTAAGTTGGCGCCTACTAGGCCGCAGTACTTAAAATGGAGTTCGGAAGTGGCCCCCCTCATGTGAGCGCGATGCCTACTGCGCAGACTCGGATGGCTCTGAAGATCTCCAGGCGACCTCCGAAGAGAGACAAAACGTTCCTTGTCAAGGATAGGAACATGGAGAACTGCCAAGACCCAAACTAGTGTGAATGACTGAGAGGACAATAGCGACCTGTACAAGAAGGTTTACATGTTGTTACTTCAGAACTTTCACCTGTGAAACTACGAAAAAGAATACAATTTGGGGATGTCATGCCCGGTCTCATGGGAAACAGGCAAACCTGGGAATATTGAAAAGTATTACAAAATTCAGAGGATTTAGCCAATCAGAACACTTCTACTCCTAAATTTGTTGCACATTGTCCTAAAGTAAGAAGACAAAAGGTATATAAGGGGGGAATTTAGAAGAGGAAAAAAAGTCTGTATCATTATCCCGTTGGTGACTGTTGGTGTGGAGGATGGATTTGCTGGTTCGTTGGCACGACCGCCTGGTCCCTTGGCTAAATTGTGGGGACTGCGTCGTGCTGAGGGAGATTTCCTGGACTTACCTGGGTTTCTCTTTGATTATAAAAGGATGATTCCATCTGAAGGGATTTGATTTATGCTGTGGGTTGACGGGTTCTTCTGGAAATGGTCGCCAATATTCAAATTTAGGTAAATATAAATGTTCTGTAAATTTGTGTTCAAGATCAAAGGTCGGAAATCACCTAATAGAAATCTGATTTGAACTGTAATCCTGAATATGCAAACAGAGTGAAATAATTAGATAAACTAAACATTGATTAATAAGAAATGAGTTTGTGATTTTTTTAATAAGGTATTGAAAGTTAACAGAAAGGTTCCGAAACTTTAAATGTGTTTTAGCTGGTTCTAAGTCACCATCAACCAGTCCAACTAATTGGTTCATCGACCAAGTGGTGGAGTGCCTTGATGTTAAAGTTAGGATTCTCTAAGTATTGATGTATATAATGTATATAATATAAAGAATTTTCTCCCGATAGATAACAAGGTACCCCCACATGTCCAGCGCTTCTTTTCCTCCTGTGCGCAGATTCGAGTGAGACATATGAGTGTTGGTGTTATGGGCCCCACCAATGAATGAATGTATGAATGAGTAAGTGTGATGATGGGTCTGTGACGCAGGGAGGATATGTAAATTTGCTACTTTCCGCTGGAGCACTATGTTCATGTTGTGTAAGGAGTCCTACATTACGCTACTCCAACAGGTGTTTTGTTGTTTGGATTTTTATTTGTGTCCATTGTTCCCTTGATGCCAGGGCATAACATGAATTATCTTGTAATTGGTGTTGTATTTCTTCCTTGTAGGCATTTAATGTCCACAGGAGTATGATGCCTCCTTTATCAGCATTTGAGATGACAATCTCATGTCATTTTTTGAGTTTGTCATTTAAAGCAAAATATCTCAGCTGCTGCTCTGTATATTTGTTGTGATGTCTAGCTTGTTTTTTTACCTATTTGCTTTATGTCCTTAATTAATAAGGGGCATTTCAGCAAGGGCCGGCGATAATTATCGCTAAGCGCACTTAGCGGTAGGATAATTATCGCCGGCTATCGCTGCTTTCTATCACGGAGATAGCGTGCTATCAGCAACGCTTTTTTTCCAAAGTGATAGAAATGTAAGCGTTAGCTGGAAAACAGTGTGATTATCGCTGGAAATCCAGCGATAATCGCACTGTGACCGGCGATACCTTGCTGATAGGGCAGGGTGGTCTTAGCCATGTAATACATCTCCCATTGGATTACATGGCTAAGTCAGATTACAAGCAGGCATAAGGAAAGTAGCGATAACCATGGCTAGTGCTACTTTTCTTATCGCTATGCTTGTTAGCGATTCCCTTGATAATTGGAGAAATGTCGGTTAGCGACATTTCTCCAGTTATTTCGGGAAGGAACGCCTACCTTGCATCTCATTAGCGATGAGATGCAAGGCGTTAGTGAAATGTGCGATGCACACGCTAAAGCCAGATAGTGTGCCCTTGCTAATACCGCGTTAGGATTATCGCCGCTTTACGGCCGAAAACGGCCGCTAAAGCGGCGATGATTGTCTTGATGATATGCCCCTAAGTCATTAAATACATCGGTGCCATTGACGATGATTTGAAGGGTGATTCTACATCCCCCCATATATATATATATATATATATATATATAATATATATATCTATATATTATATATATGATAATAACAAAATTAATATTAGATATTTTGTAATGGGACAATGTGAGAAGAAAGGGAAATAATACCCCATATATGGAGGTGAGGAAGAAGGAGGAGTATTTCTCAGTTTGTGAGGAGGACATACCTATAAGAAGAGGATAAAATATGAATCCCATCATATCCTATCAGATTTATATTTCGGCAGACAGAATTTCCGCCACCGTTGTGATGGAGTATTCCATCTGTCAAGAGCTAAATCAGGCCCTGAGGAGATGGAGATGTTACACGTTTACTGATGAGTTTGAGTTGTTTCATGTTTATTTCTATGATGTTTTCTTTGCGTTGCAGCCTAAACAGCAATATAGCTGTGTGACATATATACTGTGTTATGATTCCAGAATGGAACGTTTTGCTTTGTGATGTGTTTAAGTTATTTAAAGGGCTGCATGTGGGGGCATCAATAAAGGTTTATACATAATGATAGCCTCCATGGTCTTTCATGAAATCAAGATTCTCTCTACATGTTGATTGGAAAATCGCTGTGCTCTATTTATCGCTCTTCTGATGTTTATATGTATTATCGATACACTATTTGGTTACGCTCCAATATCAGTTATCATATGGAGAGGGAAGGAGTCCTTGTGAGATAAAAAACAAAACTAAGTGCCACAGTTACTCAGTGGATGCAGTACATCTGATGACATGTGGGTATTGGGATCAGCCATAGTGTTAGTTACCAATGAATATACCACTGGACATGACTCAAGCTGAATTTAAAAGGCCAATTTGCTTACACAACTGATTGAGGATTTTTTTCTAAATAAACAAAGCACATTCAGTTGTTAGCAATGTTTGCACACCAATTAAGTACACATAATATATTTAAGATGCAACAAATGTTATGTACTTATATTGTTTATAATTTGGAAATATAGTTTACTGCTGAGTGATTCCAACCTGTTCTCCAAAGCTAAATGACATATTGAGAAATTCATGTAGTCCTCATTAAAGTCTCCAATCCAAAGTGCACCACTGAAAATATTCCCCATTGTCAGGTTTTCTGTAACTCCATTGCAGGCCACTTTGTAGCCAAAAAGCAAATATATTTGGACAACACATTCTGAATAAGACACCAGTTAAACCAAGATTAAGGCAACTACCTTGACTGACAGATATCTAACCTTGGCATCCTTGAAGCAATTTGGGTTCTAAATACTGTGATCTGGTTAAGAATAGTCATCTTACATGTTCACCTTCAGATACATGCTAGTCACATACCTTCAAGAACTTTCTACTTGACTATGACCATCATCACCAGCTACCTATCATCAGGCACGCTTCACAGGGATCTCCATATAGCCTTCAGTAAAGAACTCATCAAGAAGAAGAATCTAGATCCAACAAGCCAGGTTAGCTATAAAGTAAACTCTTAAGCCAGTTATTAGTAAAATTGATTGAACGACTGGTGTTCTTTTAGATCTTAAACTTTCTGGAAGAAAACATCTTATTTTCAGGCCAGTAATCTGGCATTCATCCTGGGAAGGGCTGAGATTCACTGTTATTTCTATTTTGGATGACTTGAAGGTTTGGAGAGGACTGGACTGATCAAACGTCTTTACGCATGTCTTACTGGACAACTGGAAATTAGCATCAAGAAAAATTTCCTCCCAACCTTCAGACAGATCCAGCATAATTCTGCGGCCCATATTACATCTTCACAATTCAGCCCATAAGGCTTGATCATCTCACCACGTGTCTTCAATGTCTACATCAGGCCACAACCAGATCTCAACAAGTCTGTTCCTAACAAGCTCAGATACACTGATCTCACTTTGGTTATCTCAAACTGGAAAATCCAGCTGGCTATCCATTGGCAGACACTTAAAATTCAAAGCACTCTGTACCACCCTGTCTACTGCAAGGGCCCATTATTCATCTAAATAGATATTCAAAGAAGAGGACTCTCCACTTTAGACTAGCACCCCAGCTGAAATCCATTCTTCTACAAAGAAGCACATCAGCCAACCTGCTTTTCCATACAATCCACGAAACTGTGAAAAAGCATCTCAGTAGAGAAAGGTAACATCTAGGACTGCCTGGGAATTCAGTAAGTCAGTGAAGAAGTGGTTCCAGGATGATCCTACAATGAGTAGACCTATCCATTTGACATTACTAAAAGTGTTAGACTTAACAGATTGTACCCACCTGAAACTGGAATAAATCATCATAAAATTGGTGGTAACTCCACAAGCGGTGCTACCTCTCACTCCACTTTGCTTCACTCCATGGATGTGCCCAGATATATGCCTTCAGCGATACCAACTAAGCAGCCCCTATCATATATGCATGACATCAAACACTTCCCACTTAGCCACATATAGATTTACAATGTACAGTGCAGCTAGTAGACACAAGCAAGGAAAGCTGTGAATTATTATTAGAGTACTACATCCTGGATGTGGGATCCTTGCAACATGGTTGTACCTGACTCACTTAGGCGCTTGCATTGAAATCATCCTGACTCTCCTGGGCAGTTTAGAGGCTGGCATGCCAGTGGTCTCTACATACCTATGCAGTATGGATGTGGCCATACAGTGGTACTGTTTATAACAGAACACAGTGGATTCTGGCATCCTAGTGCCCACTGGGAGGACCAGTTTTACTAGCAACAATGTGATGTGTGGCAGGGTATTCGTGTGATGGGGGCTTCTGTGATTGATATTGATATTGAGATTGCAGATTGTACACTCACTTAAAGAACTTCCTCAGAATATTGACCGGCAGACCTGTGCCATGGACAATGTTGTGAAATATTACCCAGATATGGCAAAGATGCACTAAGATCATATAAACAAGACTCCTTGCCTTTGCCATAAAGAGGATAGAGGCGATCAGCAAAAACTGTCAATGTCAAGCTTCACAGCCAAATCTTCAGGAAATTATTCACAGACACCTGCACCTTCATATGCACAACCACCTCGAATTTGAGCACATTTTCAAAGACTTTCACCACCAGAATTGCATTTGTGGAGCAGTAGAAGAAACCCCCATAATAAGTGTGGAAAGTAGATGTGATAAGTATAATAAGTGGGGGAGAGGATGGGACCTAATGGCTAGAGCGGTGACCTCGAAGCTGGGGAACCGGGTTCGAGTCTCGACAGGGATGCTCAACATCCTGTGATTCTGAGCAAATCACTTAATCTCCTCGTGCCTCACAAAAAATGAATGTGTCCATCTGTAACACAACTGGTGCCCATGTAAAGCGCTCTGATACTTTTAGGTCTAGTTTGCGCTATATAAAACTAAAAGAAAAAAAGTGTGTTCCCTTATTATTCCTACCATTTCTGAATAATAAAACTATGAGCACTCTTTACAATGCAAACTAGCCAAACTTTTATCTGTATTAAATGTTCCCTTTTTGGTTTGTCACATAGGACAGTGATAAGTATGTCTTCTTTTTTGTTCATTTACAAAGTATAGTACATGGAAGAATTGCACTGAGATACAGAAAAAGCATTTTCTAAATATTCAAATATTTCCTTAGACTGAGATACAATTTAACATACATTATGATTTGTAAATGAAAGAAAGACTTTTTGCTAGAATTCAGAAGATATATGGATATTCAATATCATTTTTATCCAAAAGCAATATTGTGGGGTAAACAGAAACTGCCCTCCTCAGTTTTGTACCTTCTGGGTAAAAGTCAATGGCCATCCTCACTCTCAGTTTTTGACTGTGATTTAGAGATCCTCACCCAATGCAGACGTAAATTGGCTGGATATAGGAGAACCAGTCACACTCTGGGAAGAAAGAAAACAAAGGCTAGCAGGGGAAACAGTGAGGAAAGATGAGCTGGGAGATAGTATTACAGGAGGTGGGGCAAGTTGGCGAGGTAGACAAGACATTAATGCTGCAGTCAAGGAGGTCATTGCACAGTTACATTTTGTAGCTGCCTAGAGACCATCTCTATGAGCATCTGGACTTCTCCAGTCAAGCCCCGGTTGTCCATAAAGAGAGGCCCCTGACCCTCTAAAATTGCGGTCATGAAATCCTTGAATCCGGCCACTGACACTGAATCTGTGTGAAGGGATTGGGCAGCACCAGAGGGCTGTGCTGTGCTGATGGCAGATGTGTCCTTCTACTCTACTGCTTACAGGCAGACACTGGGAAGAGGAGGTGATGTACGGGATGCAGCTGGAAGCCCCCATGAAATGGGGGCCTTAGGAGTTAAGAAGGGGCAGGGTTTTTTGATGGTGATGGTATCTACTTTTGGGACACCATAGTTTGTTCTTACTCAAGGCCAGTAGGAGAACCAAAAGCCTCCTCTACCTCGCTGGTGGTGCCCACATCCACTAACCCCCAGGTGACTGTTCAGCCTTGGCCTCGAGTCTCTTGGAGACTGATCTTTTAACTCTATTTGGGACTTTCTACCCTTGCTGATGGTGGATTCTTCGTCCTCGCTGGTCACATCAAGAGACTGTGCCAGCTTCTAAGCTGAGAATAGCTGTTCTTGCCTGTGGACCTGCTCTGTTCTATGTTGGCCAGCCATTCTGCAGAAAAGGAATGTGAAAAAACAGCCTTAGTTAAATCGTAGAGTAAATAATGCATATCTGTGAGAAATTGGGTTGCTGGTTGAGGGGGGTGAGAGTGCTTGTCAAGCAACAGCCACAATCCTTGTCAGTGTGAGCCACCAAAATCAATAAATTAACCTGTGCTTAACCATCTGATAGCTTAGCAAAAAAGTAGTTAGGCTTGATTTAGAGGCAATGTGTAAAGTATTATGCAGCACTTAAACAGTAATAAAGTGAAGACACAACACAAGCAAAAGCCCACATTAATTTAGAAAAATAGAGTAAAATGTAATACATTATTTGACACCAAAATGACAAAACTCTAATCAGTAGAACTGAAGTTATGAATTGTTAAAGTTTAAAGTGAAAGATAGTGTTTATATGGTCAAAGCTTCAACTGCAGGCATCTAGTCCCTCATGATGGAGCGCAGTTGAAATACACAAACTTGAGTGGGTGCGGTCTCCATGTACCTTCGGACTGAAAAGAAATTTCTGAAACAAATGTATGAGAAGGTAACTTTCAGCTGGGCAAGCAGGCTGGTGGTTTATGAGGAAGAGGCGTTGTTGTCAGGGAGCCACTGGACAAAGTCGCAATGAAGATTTTTAGGTTCAGACTTAGGGGCATATTTACAAAGAAGTGGCGGAGCATGTCGTTAGCCTCCTTGGCTTAACGACACACTCTGCCACTTCTGCAACACCGAGCTTCACCACATCTACAAGAATATGGTGCAGCCCTGCGTTTCCCCCCTGCGCCGGTACTAAGTTTAGCAGCCTAGTGCCAACGCAGGCTGCGTTCAGGGGAAGATTGTTCATGTACAGGAAGGTCCCCCTTCCTGCATGTAAACAATCTTTAAATGCTGCTTTGTAACTTCTATGTGTGCTGCTTAATGCAGCACACACAGAAGTTGCAAAATGGCATTTTTTTTAAAACTATTGTTCTTGTGCAGGAAAAGGGACCTTCCTGTACATAAACAATCTTTGGCCTTTTGTTGTTTTGATGTGTGCTGCACAACACAGCACAGAAGAAAACGGCAAAAACTAGGAGAAATGAAACATTTCTCCTTGTTGCGTCAGGGTAAGACCAGGTTTTCCCTGATCTTAATTCTGGTGCTGCCTCCTATTTATGCCTCCATTATAAATAGGAGGCAGCATCAGAAACAATGAGTGTTGCGGTGGAACGCCCACAGCAACACCCATTGGCCTCCCCTTTTACGCTAAGCATTGCGTGAAAGGGGGCCTTATATACAAGGCAGCGTTAAGCCACGTTAAGTGACTTAACGCTGCCTTGTAAATAAGGAGAGCCTCTATCGCCATCTGGTGATGGTGATAGGGGCTTGTAAATGTGGCCCTTAGTCTTTTTTATTGAAGTCAAAAATCTCCAGTGGGGCGAGGCTGCAGGCTGTATCAGACGAGGGCTCCAGGAGACTAGATACCCTTCCAGTGGTGAGCTGCTGAACACAGTTTAATGCTACATAGACAAATATCAAGGAAGCCAGGCAGACCGGCAAATAACTTTGGGCAGATCGGTGAGCAGGTAGGTCTCAGTCTCCTCTCGGTTGTCAGCACGCTTTTTAGTAGAATGTTTTCTTTGTCCCATGTTTTGGGTTTGAGCTATCTGGAAACCTTTAGCACCCCTTATAAGGGTCCAGGACTGGATGGGCACCACTTGGAGGGTCAGAACTCACTCAGGTTGGGTCAAGGTGCAGGTTCAAGATAGATCAAACATTTTCTGTGCCTGAGGCTTTGATCATGATGTCAGCCAACCAACCCCTAGAGTCACTCTGGAATTCCTGGGTTCAAACAACAGAAAAGCAGGTCTAAAGCAGCAGGACAGTCCTCTGAGGGCAGGGCAGACTTCAGGCAGCAAGACAGTCCTCCGAAGTACACAGCAGGCCATAAGCAGCGGGGCTGTTCTCTAAGAGTCTTCCGCAGGTCCAGAAGTGAACTGAAGAGTGGGTCTGAGGGTCCTTGTTCTATACCTGGTGCCAGCTTTGAAATAGAAGAAACTTCAGAAATGTTCCCTCCATAGATTTCTGAAGTCACAAAATGCTGGAGTGTAGTCCTTTGTGTGTGTGCTGAGGCAGGGTCTTTGAAGTGCAAGTGGGGCTGTGCACAGCTCTGCCCCTCCCATTCCGACAGGATGACCCTTCCTGACAACATTTGGTCCCCCTATTGTGTGGCTATTGGGGAGGAATACACAAAGGGCAACTACCAACTGCATCTAGTCATGTGAAACCAGGAATAGCCTGCAGGCACCAAATGCTTAGAACAAGAAAATTCAACTTTCTCAAAGAGGAATTTTCCGAATTGTGACATTAAAATCTGACATTCCCATTAAAGAGGATTTTAAATCAGAATTCTTTAGATACAAAAGATAATATTTCTGCCTGTTCCCAAACAAAAAGTTATCACTTATTAAATGTACTAAGTTAACCCAATGTTATCCTTTCCAAGAGGTAAGCCTCACAGAAGAGAAAAACACACTAATGAATGTTTCACTACCAGGAGATATGAAACTTAATAGTCCATGTCCACCTTCTTAAATTCATTGCCTCCTGGCCTATGGGTTATTTAGGACCTACCCCAGGGGTGACCTATGTGTATTAAAAAGGAACGTTTGGGCTAGGCAAAGGGGTATTTTCCAAGCCAAATTGGCAGTTTTAAAACTGCACACAGGCTGCAACGGCAGACCTGAGACATGTTTTAAAAGGCTCCTTAAGTGGGTGGCACGATAAGTGCTGCAGGCCCACTTGTAACATTTAATTTACTGGCCCTGGGTTCATGGTATCCCACTTTTCTAGGGACCTATAAGTAAACTAAATATGGCAACCAATTTTAAAACTAATTTTACCATGTTGTAAGGAGAGAGCACAAGAACTTTAGCACTGGTTAGCAGTGCACAGATTCCCAAGGCCAACAAAAACGAATTCAGCAAAACAGGAGGATAAAAGCCAAAATGTTTGGGGGAAGACCACAATAGCTACATAATATCAGCTGACAATTGGAGACTTCTCAACTTCTCACTATCTTGTGGTTTTAAAGTAAAATATTGGGAATTTGAAATCCTTAAAATTGGTTATTCAATATAGCTTTGGTATCTGCCATTCAAAGCAGGTAAAATGGTCAGTAATATTGTGCCCCTGGACCAAGCCACATCCGACAGTGTTGCAAACTAACACATAACTCTTATGTCTGAGATCTGCACCTAAGTAATGCACACTATTCCTAGTAGCCTGGGCAAGGGTCATTACAGACAGAAAATCCACCCGCCACACATTGAGTTGACTCTTCTCACAATGAGCAACACTGACCTTCTTGAGCATTAGGGATATCCCATGACATCCTGGCATTTTGACAAGACCTTTAGAGTTCTATGCCATAATCATCAAGATACCATTAGGAGTACACATTTCTGATTGGCTTTTAACTAGCACCGGGACACCGGTGAGTATTATTGTCTAACCATTTAAATGTAGTATTGTTTGTCTCAGCATAGTATCATGTGTCTCCTGTTTGCCTGCTGTGCTTTCAGTTGTGTGTATCTTGATCATAATGTGTTTAGGCACACACTTGATCTACTTCATTGGCGAAATATTGCTCCTGTGTCCTCTGGCAGACCCGTTGTTCTCATATATCATGATTGCTCTTCAGATATGTCTGCATGTCCTAAGGCTTTTTAACTAAACACGTTTGAAAAATATATGCTGTACAAATGATCAGTTTTGATTTTTTTAAATTTTTGTTATGATTTTCATTTGTTAGAGAATTCTCCTCCACATGTCCATAGAGCCGGATGGGCTTGCTCACTGGCAAATGCACTTTGGACTGATGGAAAATGTTTGCTAGTGAGCTGTAATTGATATGTAATACCTGGAAGCTTGCAATCCTTATATAAAAACCTGTCTCTCATTTTCTTACTTACTCGTTGTAATATCCCTAGTCGTTTGTACTAAGGAAGAGTTATTACTCTTGAGTGATTACATCAAACAGCCTTTCGTCACAGGCAGATCAGGGAGCAGAATTACAACTGCTATTTAAACAATGAAAACAACATGAGACCTAACTTTTTAGTTCTTCTGGGGTTGTATTACATAAGTACCCCGAGGGCGCAACAGGTGTTTGCGCCCGCTTTGCAAGCCCCCGGGCACTTTGGTATTACAGAAGGGGCCACAGATGATTGGGTGGCCCCTTCTGTAATACCGACAGCGTTGGCACACATAAAGCGCCAACGCTATCATCAGGGGCATTGCCTCTTTTGCATGGGGGCATGTCCCATGCAAATGAGACAATCCCTTTGCCGCGCCATAGTACAGATGGGGGCGCAGAGGCAAAGAAGTTGCCAGTGGGCACACTAACACTGCCAGTGCGCCCCCTGAGAGCGGTCCTCAAGAGGGGGGAAACTGGGTCCCATGGACCCCCCAGACATCCCCTTGCAGGCTTGATCTCTAATCTCCTTTAAAAATGGAGGCGAGTGCCGCCTGCACTGTGAGAACACGCAGTGGCTTTTAAGCAGCCATGCAGTTTTTCACTTGAAAGTGCTGACTTGGGTGTAGCGCAAGTTCGCGCCTGCCCTGGGGGCAGCGTGAGCTCACGCCTGCCCTGAGGGCAAAAAATTCACCATAATGGGGTGTATTTTCTTGGATTGTGCTGGGCGCACCTTAAGAAAGGTGCCCCCAGCGCAATCCAGGAAAATACGCTGCCATGTATAATATGGTCCCTGGTCATTTTCACTGCATTGAACCAGCCATAACCAGAAACAGGACATTTATGGTAGCATGTTTATATTTTTGTTGTGGTATAGTCAGGGCCACTGGAATTATGCGGCAGGGCAGGGTCAAATTATTTGGCAGATTTGACTAAATTATGCAGCAAGAAAAAGTAGATTATGCGGCAATATGTGTTACATTGTGTCATACTATTACTTCATTATTTTGGCATGTCTAAGCTTGTTAAGAATGTCTGGGCGTTGGTTGTAACCCATTAGTACCAGTTTAACACCAAAATATAGCAATAAGCTACAGAAAGGTGACCTGTTATCTTTTACAAAAGGGTCTTCCACTACACAGCAACATGTGTTGCTGTGTTTTAACCAGCTTTTTAACTGTTCGAGTTAGAAACAATCTTTTTTTGTTAAAATCTGTATCTTATGCGGCAGATAAGTAATTATGTGGCAATTGCAGCAAATCTACAATTATACTAAAATCACCACTGGCACACAATCGCATAACTCCAGTGGCCCTGAGCATAGTTTATTTCAGAAATACAAAAATCTCTCTTCATTTTACCACATATTCGCAACTAAAATCATTTTAGAAAGTAATTTGCATTAAAACGCTTATAATAAGTTTTGGCAAAAAATGAATAGCTTCACATTCATTTGTTCAATTTTTCACTACAGAGTCATGTATTCTAGAGATCTGCAACCCTATAAAGAAGCAGGGGCCAGTGGTTTTAAGCTTTTTGAGGAAGGTTAATGGTGTCACCATGTATTATCAGAAGAATACAATACCCTCTACGGTTTTGTGACCTTGTACTTTGGTATGTTTTTCCATAACACTAGACCATAAAGCACATTTCCGTAATCATGTTCAGTTTGAGCATTATCTTAGTAACTATCTCTAATCTTTGAAATTCGTTTTTTGAAAGCTGGGTAAGGAAAATAGAAAACAAAAACAAAAATGTGCAGACTGTGGAAGAGCACTTCATGAATTCTAACTGTTCAAAAATGCCACTACAGCCTTTTAGCCACTTACTTTATATTTATGGAGAAACCTTTCTCAAAAACTGAAGCATCATTAGCAGAGCCAAAGCTGCTGTAATGCTTAAACAGCATGTTGTGCAAACTCACCACTCTGGGCATACAAAACCCCATGACGTCCAAAGAGCTGAGTTTATTTATTTCATCCAGCTTTCTCCTTAGTGTCACCAAGGTCGCAGCAGTTTGGAAAAATAGAACTATTAGTTCACAAAGAAAAGTTCAAAAGTATTGACTGAGAGCTATGGGGCATATCAGCAACAACCGGCGATAATTATCACTAAGCGCACTTAGCGCTAGGATAATTATCGCCGGCTAGCGTGGATTTTTATCGCTGAGATAGCGTGCTATTAGTAACGCTTATTTCAAAAGCGATAAAAATCTTAGCGCTAACTGTCAAACGTGAGATTATCGCTGGAAACCCAGCAATAATCCCACGAAGTTTGGCGATAGTTTGCTGATAGGGCCTCACATACTTAGCCATGATATCCACCTTCCATAGGATATCATGGCTAAGTCAGTTTCAAAGCAGGCGTAAGGAAAGTAGCGATAACAGAGGCTATCGCTACTTTTCTTGTCGCTATGCTGCTTTGCGTGAGGCTTGATAGGAGAAATGTCGCTTAGCGACATTTCTCCCGTTATACTGGGGAGGAACGCCCACTTTGCATCTCATTAGAGATGCAAAGATGGCCGTTAGGAATTCAGGCGCTAAGGCAAGGTTTCATGCGATAGCGTGACCTTGCTGATATAGCGATAAAATTATCGCCGCTTTTCAGCCGAAAACGGCCGCAAAAGCGTTGATAATTTTATATCTCCGCCTTGTAGATATGCCCTCAAGTTGGTGTATCAACGTACTTTTACACCTTTTTGCAATTCACAAAACAGGTGGAATAGTACACTTGGAAATCAAAGTCAGGTCCAGGTTTAGGGGTGTACAATTAAACCTGCCGTGATTTTTTTTAAGGTTGCCTATTTCACCTCTGCAGAAATGTACATAACGTACAGTTTTGGGAAGTAGCAACTGCGGCAGGTTGTGGTAAAGCACTTTTTTCCCACAGAAAAAACACTTTGTTTTCCTTGGAGAAAGCCCACCCCCTTCAGAAAATCCTGGAGTGATACATTACTCCTTCCCAGTTAAACTTGGGAGTGAAAGTGTAAGATTTTGTGAATGATTGTGGGTGTTCACAAACTTACAATACAAACCACCATTTGTGCGTGATTTACTAATGAAGATTTCTCCTCACCAGTGGTGGCTCCTCCCATAAGGCAGAGGAGCGTCGCCCCACTGCTTTTAAGCAGTGTAACAAAGGAACAATAAAATGATAATAACGTGATGTTATTATAATTTTATTATTTACATCGGCTTTGCAGGCTGCGGGTGGGGCTGCTCTACTCTCAGAGCAGGGCAGGGTACGAGTGGTTTGCCCACTCCTAAGTGCGCAATGATGCTTTGACCGGCCCTCTTGGGCCGGCCAAACCGGCATGTGCACTTTGCATGTTCTCCATGCAGGCTGCATTACAGCCTGCATGGAGAACAGGCTCAGGCCCCCGGTTCCCGTCTGAGCACCGAGCCATGGTGCTCAGACCAATCACAACGCTGCACTGCAGTGTTGTGGTTGGTCAAGGGAGCCTGGCAGTGCTTCCTGATTCAGCCAAGCACGATAGAGGAGAGATGCGGCATGCAGCGATACGGTAAGTGGTTTTATTTATCAATTTATTTATTTACATCCCCCTTTACCCCCCACTAACCGGATCCATGCCAGCCGCCACTGCTCCTCACTCAAAGCAGAGAAATACACTGTGGCAAATCCATTAAGCCTGACAGAAATCCTTTTGTGAATTCCTAGCATGCGAAAACGGGGGTATTTTGAGACATAAACATGAATTGGACCCATCATGTTCATCAACGATGTAGACTCTGCAAAACGATTTTTAGCTCATGCACACTGATTATCTGCAGTTTATAGCACAGCTCACTATTACAGTGATAATAGAAAATGTAAAACACTTGCTATTATAACCAAACCATGAGTCTGCTCTTCATTTTATTTTTCCGAATGTGTGGGCTATGGTGTGTGTTAGAAAAAGGGTTTCTGGTTGGCTGGGGTATGCACCTAAGCCAGACAGACCACCCACCACTCCAGTCAAGGCAAGTCAGATACACACCAAAGATAACCTATACTCACCCTCTGGTAGCTGGGTGAAGAGCAGTCAGATTTATCATCAGAGGCAAATTGTAAAGTGTTTGCCCAGCACACTCACACAAGGGACACAATGAATACACTACAGAAATGACTTCACACAGAAATATGTAAAAAATAAACTATGTTGTACATATAATAGACCAAAACAACACGAGTGATGTAATATGTGAGGTCATAAACAGTGCATTGCGTGGTCACAAGTTATAGTTAACACAGGTAACTGTAACGGCTGAATTTCTCCGGTTTTGCAGGAGTAAAATCTGACCCCAACTATAACGTCCCTGTAACCTTTGTTTTTTTGTGAATTTCTACGTTTAAAAAAAATTCTATTTGCTAACTACAATATCCTTGTAACCTTTGTTTTTTTCTGTGAATTTCTAAGGTTTTTTAAATGTTAATTGCTAGCTATAATGTCCCTGTAACCTTTGTTTTTTTGTGTGAATTTCTAAGGTTTTTTAACTAGCAGTCACGTTTGCAGAGTGGTGGAGAAAGGGGGTTCTTCGTCCGACCTGCTATCAGGAATTCCGCTGCGTAGGACTTACAGGAGGTACGAGGAGGGCTTCTTGGCCCCCAAGGTCCATCTGGAGCCAAGAGGACTTTATCCCTCAACTAGTAGTGCTCCAGGAGGCATGTTTGCAGAGTGGTGGAGAAAGGGGGCGTGGCCTCTGATAACTTCTCAGCAATCCTGCTGTGTGGAACTTACTGGAGGTAAGAGGAGGGGTAGTAGCCCCCTAAGGACATCCTTGAGGGCAACTACCCCTCTGATTACCTCCAGTAAGTCTCATACAGCAGGATTGCTGAGATCTGATAGCAGGCCATGCCCCCTTTGTCCAACACTCTGCAAACACACATCCTGACGCACTACTAGCAAGGGGATGAAGTCCCCTTGGCTATGGAGAGTCCTTGGGGTCCAGCTACCCCTCCTGTAACCTCCAGCAAGTCTGCAGAGACGTTTTTGGTGGCCATGCTCTCTTTCTCCTCCACTCTGCATACGCGCCACCTGGTGCACTACTATTTTGGGGGTGAAGTCCCATTGGCTCTTGAGGGTCCTTGGGGGCAAACTACCCCTTCTGTTACCTCCTGTAAGTCCCACACAGCTGGATTGCTGAGAGGTGATCAGACGCCACTCCCCCTTTCTCCACCACTCCACAAATTCGCCTTCTAGCGCACTGCTGCTTGGGGGATGAAGTCCACTTTAGACCTGAGGCCCTCAGGAGGCAGGGCAGCATCATCCCCTCACCAGCAGTGCACCAAGAGATGTGTTTGCAGAGTGGTGGAGAAAGGGACGTGGCCTGTGACCACCTCTCAGCAATCCCACTGTGCGTGGCTTACTGGAGGTAACTGCTGGGCTAGTTGGCCCCTAAGGACCCCAGCAGTGAAGGGAACTTCCTCCCCCAACCAAGAGCATGCCAGGAGGGGTGTTTGCAGAGTAGTGGAGAAAGGGGGCGGGGCCTCTGGCGAGTTGCTGGCTTCCGATTTTTTTCTTTGAAGAAGGGGGCCCATCCCTTGACCCTTTTGGGCCCTGGGGACCCCCTCCCCCAGGGCCTTACCCATTGTTTCATGTTTGTTATTAAATGAAATAGGAGGGGGGCCTCGCGGCCCACCTCCCAAGGCCGATTTCTGCCCCAGGACCCCATCCCCCCAGCTAGGCCTTTGTTTATATTTATTTTTTAAAGTGGAGCAGAGCCATGCGGCCCCCCTCCCCAGGCTGATTTCGGCCCTGGGGACCCCATCCCCTGGGGCCCGCCCATTTTTATTTTTCTTCAAGGGAGTTGGACAAGCAGTGCCCCTTCCGGGCCATTTTCAGCCCCAGGGACCCCATGCCGGGGCCCAGGCCACTTCTTTTTTAATTCCCAGGCTGATTTCAGCCCCGGGGACCCCATTCTCTGGGGCCCCGGCCCTTTTCCCTTTTTAAAAAAAGGGAGGGGTGAGTGGCCCCCATCCTGGGCTATTTTCGGCATCGGAGACCCCATCCACCGGGCATGGCCAACTCCTTGGGGACCACTGGGGTGCCTGAAGACCCAGTGGTCTGAGGCCGCTCCCGCATCCTGCGGGAGTCAGCATTGCTATTTATCCCAGGGAGCTGCTAAGAAGCAGCTCCCTGGGTGTAAAAAAGCAAAGTGCTCCACTTTGAAAATGCGAGAGCCAAATGCTCTCACTTGTTCAAAGTGGAGCACACTATTTGCTATGGGATGGCGGGAGCAGTGCTCCCATCATCCCATAGTAAACTGCAATGTCCCGGAGGTGGGCACCCTGGGACATTGCTGGAGCCATCCCTGGGGGGTGGGGGTGCCCAGGGCCATTTTGGCTCCAGGCGAATTGCAGCACGACCCCCCTCCCATTTGAAAAACTAGCCCTGGGGAGGTGTTGGTCCCTAGGGCAGCGGGGGGCACGCACCCCCCAGCATTTTTGCATTCTAGCCCTGGGGAGGTGGCAGACCCCAGGGCTGGGTGGTGGGGCTGGAGCTCCCCCATGCATTATAATAAAATATAGCCCCGGGGAGGTGGCATGGTCCCCGCATCTTTATTTTGAATTGCCCCTGGGACCTGGCTCACACGGGGGCCTAAAGTTAAATAAGAGCAGGAGCCCTCACTTCATTTTTTAAAAACTTTTGGGTGGATTTGCGGATCCGTAGCGAATCCCGCCAAAAATTAAACAAAAACAATGCTTTTTTTTGTCCCTCGGGGTCCCTGTGGGACCCCCTGAACAGGCCTAGGGGGTCAGGGTGTTTCTACCCTGCCCCCTTTTCTTTTTTACTTACTGTTTTTGCTTGTGACTTGGTTCAACCGAGTCACAAGATGGCTGCCAACACTTCCTGGTTTGAAGTGTTAGCAGCCAATCAGATCTCAGGCACAAGATCGGGAGGGTTTGCGGATCTACCGCGGCCACAGTTGTACATCTGAGAAATCTTTTCATTTCTCAAAAACTACGGAATGGATTTACACCATTTAACATAAAGAGTGCTTTCTGGAGCAAGAGCTACCTTTTTGCCAAATTTGGTGTGATTCAGTTCAGCAGTTAGGCTGTGGCCGCATTAAAAGTTTCCAATGGAAATTAACATGGAGAAAAAGTGTCTGGACCCTCCTTTTCTCGGCCCCTCCTTGATGAAGCACTTCACAATTTCAAAGACAGCAGCTGACGTGTCTGCTCCATTAGTTTTGAAAATTTCACAAAGATTCGTCAAACGGCACCAAAGTTATTAGCGAATCAAAACAATGCTTTATATATATGTTGGGCGATGAATAAAAGTTAATATTCATCACACTTGCACGCTGTGTCATTATCCTTGAGACAAAGGACAATGTGGATATATAAATATATATATATATATATATATATAAAAAAATATATATATATTACCTGCTGGCTAGTTATAGTTTGGACCTGGCTCACATAGGAAATGCATTTTTTGACTTGGCTATCACTTGAGCATCGTTTGACCAATCTGCAGGAAATGTTGCCAACATAGTGTCAGGGATAGATACTATTGATTGGGAACGTTTGGGGGTGATCTTTGCAGTGGGGACCGAGAATTTGGGGCACAGAATGAGGTTACGTTTGTAATGTTAATTCCCATAGGAATCTTTAGCCACCTCTACAGCCCGAACTGCTGAACCGACTTACACCAAATTTGGCAGTGAGGTAGATGTTGGTTCAAGGAAGTGCCCTTTGCTTATTTGGTGTAAATCTCTTCAATAGTTTTTGAGAAATTTAAGTTTAAAATTAGAGTTATATCTCTGGCCGTGGATAGTTCGTGGAGGTTTCGCGATGAATCGTGAATGCATGCCCCAACAGCAATGCTCTTATTGGCTGGACAAAACCTAAAAAGAAAGTTGTGGCTGCCATTTTATCTATCTGGAACGGGTCCCGGGGCTGGAAATCTGTGTGAAAGTCCACATAAGGGGTCAGGGTGAAGATACTCTGACCCCATGGTTGAAAAATGGAGGAGTTAGTGACAGAAGTTATAGGTCCAAAATAGTTTTTTTAATAGTGCACAATATTCACGATGACACCATGATAGCTAGCACGGCCCCCCATGTACCATCACGGGGACATTGCGACTATCAATGTCATCGCGAATATTGGTGAAAATATAAAAAAATATATCAATGAATCCTTAATATGCATTGTTCTCGAGATATTGATAAATGTTTTTATAGAGTTATTTATATAGTGAGTTATCTACTGTGATGGTTAGAATTAATTATATAGTTATAATTTTTCAATGTGGTGGTGGCTATTAAATTCCTGCCTTTGCCTTCTGCATTCGCGACGTAACCGCGGGGATCGCGATGACCAATGTCATCACGATTTCTGGTCTGACCTCGAAAATTGGAAAATAGGTTTTAGAGATGGTTATTCTAGAAATGCACTAGAAAAACATGAGTTTGAAGTGTTCAGTAATAAACCTCTAGTGTGTAAAATACTGTAATGTGTGTGCATATATGTGTTTTTACTTTATGGAAAAGATGTGTTTGTCGCGGTCATCGACATCATCACGACATCCCAAATAACCGCGAAAATGGAAAATAGGTCTGAAAGAAGGTTTTTAAAGAAACTTAGTAAAAAAATAAAATTTTAAACATGCTTCGGAAGAAGTATGTATATAGTAAGGTGTGTAGGTCAATGTTCAGAATGGAGTTTTTTACATATTATTTTTGGATGTGTTGGTGGTCATTGAATAACTGCTTTTGTTTTCCTCTTTCGCGATGTGTCCTAGGGAATAGCGATTACCAATGTCAACGTGATCTCTTGGCAGGTTGGGAGATGAGGTAAGCCACTAACCTTCCAAAACAATCCAGCAGGGGCGATGACTTGTTTCCCCACTTCCTCCTGCGCTGACCAGCAGAGACAGAGAATAACTCCCACTGCTAGGCCACCCACAGGGGAAAGAGGAAAATGGGACAAAATAATAAACAAAGGAGGATACCTCTCCTCTTTGAGCACTCTGGTGCCCAGAACACAACACTCGAAGAGCAACTGTAATTAATGTTTCTCCATTTACAGCAGTTGAGGCTGTACCAGCAGTACTCGCAGGAAAGTCAAGGTATTTTTAGGCAATGAACGAACCCTTCCCCTGCTGTTCCGCATTGCCGATTTCATCAGTTCTGACAGTCACCTCATCGAAGGCAACTTACCGCTTCCAATATGGAGCCAGCATCCGTTCGGGTGGAGACGCTTAGGTCCAGGAGCTTCCTAAGCGGAACATTCGCAAGGCTCTGTGCACAGCATACACGCATCTGAAGAAAGCGGGATTAAGAGTGAAAAGCTGCTCTTCGTCACTTCTCCCAAGAAACCAAACAAGCTGGGAGAAAACACAATTCACAGCCTCCGTCACAACTGGTATGCAGATTGACAAGCACTGGTTTGAGGAAGGGGAGCGGCTTATGTAGTTCAGGTTCCTCCCTCCTGCTGTATTGTTTTTCTACCAGAATAGTGGCTTGTGGGAGTAGTAGGCCACCTGTTGTTTCTTTTCATTTATACTCTTTATCATTCACAGGAGTATGTGAGTGGGGCTGTTATCATGGTTGTGTGCTTAAGCAAATGCATCCCTGTCTCGTGAGAACCATGACATCTCTGGAGTCACTGCGAAAAAACTAAATCGGTTACATGGGGGTGTGAGTGGCTGCGTCAGAGATTCTGTGGATGATGTCATCAGTGATGTCATGAGTGATGTAATTTGAGATGTTATCAGTGATGTCATCAGTGATGTCACTGACCATGTCATGAGTGATGTCATATGTGAGGTCATAAGCAGTGCACTGCGGGGGGGCGAGTTATAATTAGCTCAGCTAACTATAACTGCTGATTTTTTCTGATTTTGTATGAGTGAAATATCACCCTAACTATAATGTCCCTGTAACCATTGTTTTTTTCAGTAAATTGCTATGGTTTTTTTAAATTCTATTTCCTAACTATAACATCCCTGTAACCGTATTGATCCCCAGCACCAAAACTCAACCACCACTAAACCCTAAAAATACCCTTGCCACCCAAATACCCATGCCCACCCGAAACCCTCAAATTACCCTTGCTACCCAAATACCCCTATCAACCCTAAATCCTAAATATTCCCTTGCTACCCAATTACCCTCACCTATCCTAACTCTAAAAATACCCTAGCCACCCAATACTCTCACCCACCCCTAAACCCTAAAGATACCCTAGCAACCCAATACCCTCAACTTCCACTAAATCCTAAAAACATCATTGTCCTTGTACATATGATTGATGCAGTAACCAGCATTGTTAGGGGAAGGCAACAGGGAACCGCATTTAAGGAGCCTTGAGCCTCTGTACATCCTCAACTTGAATACTAAGACACCCATTGGTGTTAAATATCAATTAAGAATGATATGTACATCTTTGAATTCACAGAAAGTTTCTTACTCTCAGAAACTCTCTAAACTGTTTTGATAAATAAAAGATTAGAGCGCCTTGTGCAATTATATTATTACATTTTGGTTCTGTTTTTTTTGTGTTTTATATGTATGTTCGGTATACAGAATCCCAAGCAGAGGTTATGAAACTTTGCAAAAAACATGACATTTATTCATGCCAGCCAAAGTTGTGTCAGTTCCAGTTTGTAGTCTACAGGAATGGGCAGCATAGTTCAGTACAATGGGGTCCGAACTTACACAATGTCTTTATATCGTTCATGCACAACACAGATTTACCTATGAACTCAATACACAACAGGGGTAAAAGTGGTTAAACCACTGTGACTGGCCCTTTATGAATGTTCGTTAAAACCTTTTTTAAGAGCAGGCTGTGGCCCCACGGACCACTGCCTATTCTTAAAAAATGAAAAGAAATCTTTTTTATTTTTCTGTTTCACGTACATCCTTTAAGGCAAACATGCCGCAAAAAAAAAAAAAGATTGCTTTATTTAAAAGCAATCACAGACCCAGAAGGCCCCCATACCCGTGATTTTTGTGATTCACAATGGGTCGCAAACCAAGGACTACCGCATTAATAATTATGAGGTGGGTCCTACTGGGAATTAGTAAAATGTGTAAACCACACATTTGAACATGGGTGTGTACTATTACAAAATAGCGAATCGCAAAAATTCTCTATTTGGTAATCGCAAATGATTACCTCATTACACCAGGCACTTATTCCTTCAAAAACACAGCTGTGAGTGGACATTGCGTTTATTGAGTTCAGATACGTTTGTCATATAGCATCTGACTTGCACAGCCTCTAACACTTTCGAGAGTTGACTGCACGAAGAGTATATAGGGACTACATTGGTTGCTATAGTGTTTGAGGTCTGTAGATGCAAGTGGTAAACAACCTTACCATCCGCGGACACTGCTCAATAACCACCATCGGCCTCAGTATCCAGACAAAAGGCCTAACAAAAGTGTATATTGACGGCATGGGAGCTCTCATAACATGTTACATTGACATATGTATGACAACATGGGTACATAAGATTCTGTATGCGCAACTTCTCAAAATGGGTTAATCACACACTGAAAATCCACATATTTCTATGTTACTAGATAAAATAACAGAATCTACTTGATACCTCTCCTTTAATGATTCAAACCTCTGGAAATCCATGTTACCCACGATTCATTGCACCCATAATCTGGTATTGTGTGTGGGTTGAGGTAAGTAGCAGACTTTGTGAACTTATCTATTGGTGAGCTAGTTGTAGATTCATTTATTTACTTGGTGTGTGCAGAGGTGTAGCCTAGATGCTAAGATGCAACAAGGTTAATTGGTTTGCACATTGCCAGGTTGATGTGAATGTTTGTGAATTTACTGATGGCATAACATATTGCTGCTTTGTCCTGATAGGTACCCGCTGCCTTATCTG
Source organism: Triturus cristatus (assembly GCF_964204655.1). Lineage (NCBI taxonomy): Eukaryota > Metazoa > Chordata > Amphibia > Caudata > Salamandridae > Triturus > Triturus cristatus. The sequence goes on from NC_140593.1 coordinate 938,682,325, forward strand.
GGCAGAGTTGGGTGGTAGTTATGACTTCTTTTTAGATATGTACTGTTGTTTGATGGTGAATGTTGATCACTTCGCTGAATGCTATTGTGGGTATGCGGATATTCATAGAAGTGGTATTTCCCCAGCTTTGTTTGGCGTCTGAGAGGTTTTCTGCCTATTATGTTGTTTTAGAAGTTCATGAATGTGAATACTCTTTGTAAAGTCCTCTTGGTGACACGTTGCCCTCCAACTATACGGATTGCCCGAGTTGTGTTGTTTATTTGTACTGAGCTCTGTTTAATGTGTTCTGTAGGAGGTTTTGTTAGTGTTGAGTGCTGTTAGAGTGACATGACAGTCTATGAAGCTGTATATGTGAGTTGTGTGCTGTGTGGGTTTTTCTAATATAGCCTTAGAGCCCAATGTAGTCGGCTCTACTGGCCATTAAAGCCCTCTTCAGCGTTAAAGACCCAAGCCTAAGGCGAGTGCTGTAGGATATTAAAACATTCTGCCCCGAGAAGGCAGAATGTTCTAATTTCTAAAACAAAAGCCTCACGGAGCCCGAGGGGGTTGAATTTCCCACAGACTCCGTGAGGCCATTGTTAAACATTGGAATGTTGGTTCTCTGGGCTTCTACCGGCTATTAGAAGCCCGGAGCACTCCATTGTTTCCAATGGAGCACTCATCATTCTAATAGTCTAATATACTAGTGCTAGTACTGACCTAACTGCCTATCCTTTTGAATGGATGGCCATACAGGTATAGCAAATACCACAAACTGCTTAACCAAGTTAGGCAGTGTCAAGCCAGATGCGCCTTGCTATGTGGTTTTCCTGTAATGTATAGAGTTAGTTTAAGGCTGACTTTGATACACCAAAGAAAACTATTTGCAACGTAATGGCAAAACCACTCTCCTAGCTCGAATCATTTACAAAATGTTGGGCTCTTATAAAGGTGCTCCAGAGGTGTGATTGATAGGTGGAGCGAGAAGGACAATCATTCTGACAGTCTGACAGAAGTTTCAATGTGCGGTCAAGGCTGAAAAAAGATCTGTGACAAAAAATGACTCCATCTTTCAGTGTTAAGAAGATGAAACAAACTATAAAAAAGAAAGCAACTTCACATTCTTTCACATTCCTTTGATGTTACTTCAGATTTATCCTTCCAATTAAAGGGATTATGCCACTAGGAACATAATTCTCTGAAAAACCATATTATTGTTGCTAGCTAAAAACACCTATGGAAAAATAAATACAATTTATATTTACATGTACTGATGAATAATAATAATTATTATTGTTATAATAGTTTAAATTGCAATATGTGGCATTTCATAACACCTTTGACTTTGCAACATTTATTTTACGACTTTAATTAGCTCCAAATTAAGTATACGTCTTCAAACGATAACTTTTACTGCTACAAATGATATTAAAACGATGCCAGTTTCCCTGCTGTCCCTCTGAGCAGCATCACTCATCTCCATGTTCTGCACATGCACAGAGCGTGGCATGGGGAATGACAGGCAGGAAGTGCAAGCCTGTTACTCGCAGGATGATTCAAGCTCATTTACCACAACCTTCAATTTTCTGTACTTGTCCAAAAGCTATTATTACGGAATGATGCGTTTTCATTATATTTTGAAGAAATGATATTGGAAGCCATCATTTACGGCTACCGCCAGTTTACGAAGATTGGAGCGTGGTGCTCAATTTTAGTCAAACGCCTGTAGCGGCAAATTGATGTCTTCAACACAATTTTCACAAAATGTAATGAAAAGCTGCCTATGTTAGGGAACTCACGGGGATCTTTAGGTAAAATGTCACCCCAGTGTTTTGCACAGTTGGCAACAGAGCAGTGAGCCATAAGTGTGCCTACGGAAGAGGTGCACTATCAAGCACCCCTCTTATAGTGGAGCTAATGCGAACCTGGAAGTACCCTGCTAAAAATGTTGGGGCTTATTTATGAGCCCTTGCGTCATATTTACGTTGCGTCACTTTTTGTGACGCTGCAGCGTTGTAAATAATGCGCCACGTTGCGCCATATTTACGAAGTGACGCATCACTTCATAAACCTCTGTGCTACATTATACCTGCATCAGGTATAATGTATGCAGGGTGGGCGTTCCCCCGCAAGAAAGGGTCGTAGGAGTGGCACAGTGAAATCTATGAGATTTCACTGCGCTACTTCTAGGACGCCAATGCGTCAAAACTTTACACCTGCCTCATGGCAGCCATAAGGGTGATGCAGGCTGTTTTACATGGGGTTTGCCCCATGTGAAAAGACACATTGCTGGAGGTGCGTCAGTTTTCAGACACACCCCAGCAATGCGTCACTTTTGCACCTACAGATACGTCAGTAATACTGAAGTATCTGTAACTCCTTGCGACATGATGCGCAGTACTGTAAATACGGCGCATCCATGGTGTCACAAGGAGGGCGCACTGAGAAGTGTTGCATCGCTGCTTTGTTGCAGCGATGCGACACTTCTCATAAATAAGACCCTTAATTTGTATTTGTCTGTTTGGACACCCATGTGCATATAAACATCACAATGAAACAATTAAGAAAACACAAATTAAAATCGGTAACATGTTTTACAACCAAAAAATAAAACACCTTCTTAAAATAAACTTCTACACCATATAGCAACCCCTAATGCCACCTTATCAAACGCTAGAGCAAATAGATGATTGTACACCTTCTAACCAGTTCTACTGTCAGCTTGCATCAGAAACAGTTTCAATCATTTCTATCTTGCAGGCAAGGTGACTGAGTACAGCAATAAAATCTGGAACATTGCATCCGCTCTTTTCGATGTGGTATTGTGAAAATAAAGTTCAACTTTAATTTCCCTCCACTTTAATAACCGAGCCAAAATAGCACACGGCATTTGAGAAAATGAGCTTTCAGTGCCTACAAGACAGCAGTTCAGCAGCCAAACTTTCTGTCATAAAGCCCAAACAAAGACCCTTTACTCAGAATAAAACCTTGATAAGAGGTAAAGGAATGTTTTACTGATTTCTTCTGTAAAATTTATATAACCTGCTATCACTTAATTTATAGATCACAGTTATGGGCGATTTGTAATTCCCACTTCACTATGAGCAACGGTAGGTAATGTGTTAGACTTTGAGGGATTACGTATAAGAATAAAAGTCCTAATCATTTACTAAAAATACTTCAATACCTAAAAAAAATGTTATTTTAGAAAAATACGACTTTTTAAAAACATAAAATAAAAACTATGAAACGGAAAATAATAACTCATAATAACAATCATTTGTGCAACAAGTTCCAGCATATTTTATTTGCATAGTTACCTAAAACTATTGCAATAATAACACCAGCAAAAAACATTGAATACACACATAATACTGTGTTACACATATGTTAAGGTAAACTTTTTCTAATTTGGTAGGATAAAAACTTTATCATAGCCGAAAACCAATTAAATTACTTGAAAAAGTATTGTAATAATTATGCTAGAATTAAAACATATTTTGCACATGCAACAAGTAGAGGTCATTCCTGTTGTAAGAGTAGCAGTGAGAGAGTGCAGGAGGAGTCAAGTGAGTCCTTAAGGGAAGGGGGGAAGGTGCGAAGGTACAAAAGCAGAAAGCACTGTGTGCAAAAGCCGAGACTGAAGGTCAGGGGGACCTGGTTGGAGGCAGCTTCAGATAAAATGAGAACCAGAAACCCTTGCTGGACTTGCGTTCAATACTTATGTGCAAGAAGTGCGGGAGATCAGAAAGTACTATGTGCAAAAACAGGGATTAGGAATTGAGCAGGTCTCTGCCTGGAGTAGTAGCTGGTGACCCTCTCTCTGAGCACCCGCTCCAAGCCCCTGTGCAAATGATGCTTAATGCTGAGAGCAGCAGTAGTTCGTAGATGCAAGATGCTAAGAGAGAATTGGGCACATGCATCAAAAGCAGAAATAGCGATTCCTTAATTGCGAAAATAAGGAATCGCAATTTAAAAAATCGCTATCCGGGATGCATGAAACCACACGTGCACAAATAGCAATTCGCTAATAATCGCAAAATCAAGAGCGAGTACACAAATGCGACTCGCAAAACCTGAAAATCCCAAATAGCGATCTCGCTAATTGCGATCTCGCTATTTGCGGTCTCGCTATTTGTGAAAATCGCAAAAAGCGGGTTGCATTGGAAGCAGGCTGATGACATCATAACCAGGAAGTCACACAATCCATGCTTCATTCAGTGTCCTGAGGAGCTCAGAGGAGGAGGCAGAGAACTGAGGCTGACCAGAAACACTGACATCTCTGTATCCAGCTACCATTTCACACCCAGGATGGATAAAAATGCTTCAGGGGAGAGTGCCACGCCCAGGAAGAGGAAAATGAAGTTCTCAGAGAGGGAGTTGGAATACTTAATTGAGGAGGTTAGCAGGAGCCACGATAAGTTATTTGGGAAATTGTCCCTGAAGGTTCCTGAGGCTGAAAAATGAAAAATATGGCTGCACATCAAGGTTAAAGTCAATGCTGTGGGAGTCACACACCATAGCATTGATGATTTGAAGAAGAGGTGGTACGACCTCAGGATCAGTGCTAAGGAGCGCATTGAAGTAAGGCTGAGGGAAGCAGGTGCCACAGAAGGAGGACCATTGACTGCACCCACAAACAGAGCCCTTGAGGACCTTGTTGAGGCGACAATCCAGCCTGAGGCGGTGGTGGGAGTCACACAGCTGGACACATCTGGCGCAGCAAGTACATCACAAGGTAAGATGCATGCAAGCGTTTTAATCCCTTGCGTAATGTATGTTCAGGCACATCCCCCCAGGCAAACCCAGTATGCAGATCAAACTCCAGGCCATGTTTCCCCTCATACACAAAATGCATCATGGGAGTTGTAATCATGTCAGCAAATATTGCATTCAAAAGCAGCAAGGGAAATCAGAAAACACCAACACAGCATGGCAGCCAGTGTATTTAGTCAGTGATTTTATCAGAGCAAAGTATGCCAAATGTTTAATAAATGTAGGATTTACAAAAATTAACGGTACACTGCTTCACATCACAGATGCAGCTGAGGCAGACTCTGATGACAGTAACCAACTCCATATCTCAGAGACACCTGCGGAGAGCGAAGTGGAGACTCCAGTGGCCCACACAAGCCCACCACCACCTAAACGCGGGGCACATGTCCCCTCACTGCTGCCAATGGAGGCCAGACTAACTCCAGCACCTACTACAGTCTCCATCCAACCACGTGTTGCCGCACCAACTCCAACACCAGCACAGGTCCAACCAGGGCAACGCAGCAGGTCCAGGGCACGTATTGCAGCACATGCTGAGCATGCGACAAATGTCTATGGTGGCATAGAGTCACAGATGCTACGCGTGCAGCGCCTGCAGGGGAGACACATGGGCACAATCACACTCCAGATCTCCAAGCTGGCAAATAAGCACAATGGCGGACAGTGTGCGTGACCTATCAACAGTGGTTGCAGAGGGCAATCGTCAAACTAATGCAAGCCTACAGGAGCTCACACGGGTGGTGCTTGCAGGACAGGACACGAAGCGGAGAAGGCATCGCCGGAGCCTGATCCGCACCTCAGTAAATACAAGGGCCATCAACAAGCTCTGCAACACCACAGTGCTATTGGCACGGCGTTCCGTTGCAATGCAAGTTGACCTTGGTCATTTCTGTGGGGATGTTGCAAGGGCCTTGGGACAAGTGACCACAGCGGTGGAACACTTACAGTCTGGGACAGTGAGTGCCATCAACTTGGAAGGGGAGGAGAGGAGAGAGGAGGCATTGAGTCTCAGTAGCATGTCGATGCCAGTGACCCCTACCAGGAGGGGCAGTTCACGCAGCACCACATCCACACACACACACATCCTATTGATGTTGCAGAGGCACGCAATAGGAGGCTGGGTGTACGTGGCAGGAGGCGCTAGCCATGCATATCCTCATTTCTGGGCCGTGGTGGTGTAGCCATGGTCCTTTATGACGTGGTGATTGCCTATTTTCTGTTGACTTTATGCCTCAATTTGCACTATTCAAAGTTTACTTCACATGGGCTCATGTTAATAAAACATTTACGTTCACCCTTTAGTTATTAAGGCTCATTATTACCTGCATCAGAAGTAATGTTGGGTGATGTGTGCACGTCTCCTCCGTCTTTCTGCTGAGTTTGCCACATGCGCCTGTTGGTGTTGTGCGGGTGGTTGGTCGTCCCCATCAGACTCACAGTCGGACATCTCGAGGTGTATGCCTCTTCTGGTGGCAATGCACTGTTGTGCAACATGGCACATGCAGCCACGATCCTGCAGCAGGTCTCTGGGCTGTACTGAAGCGCTCCACCAATCTAGTGAAGAATGCGAAAACGACTTTTTAGAATCCCGAAGGTGCGTTCTATCACATTCCGTGTGCTTATGTGTGCCACATTGTACCTCTGCTCCTTTGGTGTTGCTGGGTTGAGGTACGGTGTCAGGATGTAGTCCTGCACGGCATATGCACTGTCACCTACAGGGTGGAATGCAAAGGCTTAGCCACAGTTATGCACTTACATTTGGTTGATTGATGTAGCAAATGTCCTATTACTTACCGGTAATCTTCATTACTCCGGGTCCCGTAGTCCTCGACACCGTCATGGACAAGTGAGATCTACTATCTCACTGACAGAAAAAAGAACGAAGGAATGCTGGACCTACCCTCCCCCTCCCACTGGGAGTACTTAAGGAGTACCGTCCCAGCATTCCTCCTGAAATACCAAGCACCAATGAAGGCCGGCAGACAGGGAGGGAGGGAGGGAAGTCATGACGGTGTCGAGGACTACGGGACCCGGAGTAATGAAGATTACCGGTAAGTAATAGGACATTACCCCCAGGTCCCTCCGTCCTCGACACCGTCATGGACAAGTGAGAAATACCAAAGCAAACACCGGCATTCATACCAGAAAACACAACAAACCACTAGGATAGCAAACAAACCCAGAGATTTATTGGAAATAAAGCAGAAAAAAACATCTAGGAGCGAACAGAGCTCAACACCCCCAATGCAAAACCTCCATCATCCCCCAAAAGATTGAGGAGTCGATAATGCCTGATGAAGGTATTAGAAGAGGCCCACGTGGCAGCCCTGCAAATCTCAGAGAGAGGAACACCCCGAACCTCCGCCCAAGAAGCAGCCACCCCTCTCGTAGAACGACCCTGAACCCCCAAAGGAGGAGGAGAACCAGACAGAGAGTAGGCCAAGGAAATGGCTTGCTTCAGCCAACGGCCGATGGACACAGAAGAAGCCTTACACCCCAGAGAAGCCGCACCAAAGGAGACAAAAAGGGAGTCCGACTTGCGAAATCCCGCAGTGCGGTCAAGATAAATGCGCAGAGCCCTGCACACATCCAACAAAGACCACCGGGGACCACCGGGAGAATCCAAGACAGAGCCCAGGGAGGGCAACACCAACTCCTGGCACCTGTGAAATTGCGAAGAAACCTTCGGCACAAAGGAAGAATCCAGGCGTAGGACTACCCCACCCTCCGTGAAAGACAGAAAGGGAGCACGCGCCATCAAGGCCCCCAACTCCCCAAGACGTCGAGCAGAGGTGACAGCCACCAGGAAAACCACCTCGAGGGTGAGAAACTTTAAATCCACCGTATCCAAGGGCTCAAAAGGAGGACCGACCAAAACCCGCAGGACCAAAGGCAAGTCCCACAGGGGAAAAGAAGGGCGAGGCACAGGCCGGGAAACAGTAAAACTGCGAAGAAGACGAGAAACCAAAACTTCAACATCCGAAAGATTCCCCCATGGGGAACGAAAAGCCCGAACAGCGGCCCACTGGGCACGCAGCGTAGAAACAGCCAAACCCTTCTCGAAACCTTCCCACAAAAATTGAAGGACAACCGGCACGGAACAGAACAAAGGGGAGACATCCAACGCAGAACACCAGCGATCAAAATTACCCCAATGCCGATCATAAGCCTTAAGGGTAGAAGGCCGTCGGGAACGCTGAAGAGCTATCGCTAAATGTTCCGGAAAACCGCGCCTTCGCCAACCCTGCCTTTCAACCTCCATACCGACAACCGCAACCGGAGAAGAGACAGGCACGGGGAAGACCGCAGAGGAGACGGAGACAGGGGAAGAAACCAAGGACCCTGCACCGCCAAAAGCCGCACCGTCGGAAACCAAGACCTCCGAGGCCAAAACGGTAGCACCGCCACCACCTCCCGATCCTCCTGACACAACCGGGCCAGAAACCTGGGAACCAGCGCCAGGGGGGGGAAGGCATAGAGGAGACGCGACGGCCACGGGAGAGACAGAGCGTCCACCCCCCAGCAACCCTCCTGCAGAAACCGGGAGCAAAACCGAGGGAGCTGAGCATTGTGCCGGGAGGCAAAGAGGTCCAGAAAGGGACGCCCAAACCTCCCGCACACAAGCCGAAACGCAACCGGGGTGAGAGACAACTCCAGAGAATCCGGAAAGCACCGACTCAGGGCATCCGCCACAAAGTTGTCCACTCCCCGAAGACGAACCGCCGTCAGAGACAGCAGATGGCCCTCCGCCCAACAAAACAGGGGCACCACTACCGCATTCAAAGATGCCGAACGAATCCCCCCTTGATGATTCAGATAGGCCACCGTCACCATATTGTCGGACCGCACCAACACGTTCCGATCGAGCAACAGAGCTCGGAAACCCATCACAGCCCGGGACACCGCCGTGAGCTCTCTCCAGTTGGATGACCGGCGGCTCTCCAGGAGGGACCAATGACCTTGAAGGGAGCGAGACCCCAAGGTCGCCCCCCAACCCAAGGCGCTGGCATCCGAAGTCAAGACCAGAGAAGGAGAAGACTGCAGGGGCAGACCTAAAGACAGATGATCCCTCACAGACCACCAAAGAAGAACCGGGAGGATCACTGGAGACACAGGAATGAGAATCTCCAAAGCGAGGGACCGGGGATCCCAAAGAGACAGAAGGTACACCCAAAGGGGGCGCAGATGAAACCGCGCCCAGGCCACCGTAAAAACAGTCGCCGCCATCAGACCCATAAGACGCAACCAAAGGCGCACCGGAAAGGCTCCCCCCAACCAGAAACAATGAGCAAGGGACACCAACGTCGTCACCCGAGGTTCGGGGAGGAACACACGGTTCAGATCCGAACGGAATCGGGCCCCAATAAAAACCATGTCCAGAGACGGAGTCAGTTGACACTTGGGAAAGTTGATCAGGAAACCATGGGCCCGCAATGCCGAGCACACCACCTCCCTGGCCTCCAGCAACAGGACCCGAGATGGAGCATGGATCAACCAGTCGTCTAAATAGGGGTATACCATCACCCCTCGGAGATGAAGCCATGCGACCAAAGGCGCCACCACCTTTGTAAACACCCGTGGCGCCGACCGGAGACCGAACGGCAAGACCATGAACTGGAAATGACGTCCCTGAACACAAAACCTCAGAAACCTGCGGGACCGAGGATGGATCGGGACATGGTAGTACGCATCCTGAAGGTCGAGGGTACACATGAAGTGCCCCGGCAGTACCAACGGAATTATCCTTTGTAAAGTCTCCATGCGGAAAGGAATTCTGGCCACCCATTTGTTCATAACCCGCAGATCCAAAATTAAGCGGAAACCCCCTGTGTTCTTTGGAACTAGAAAGACCAGGGAATAGAAACCCAACCCCGTCTCCAACGGGGGAACCTCCTGAATAGCACCTTTTTGAAGAAGTTCCAGAATCCCGAGAGAGAGATGAGACCGCTTTACGCGACTCGAAGGCCAAGGAGTCGGCCGAACACCCGAGTCCGGAGGCGGAGTCGTAAACTCCAGAACATAACCCTGGCGAATGATGTCCAACACCCAGACGTCGGAACAAGACTGAACCCAGGCAGCCAGGAAGAAGCGCAGCCGCCCTCCAACCAACAACCCGGGAACCACCGCCAAAGAGTCAGGAACGCGGCTTGGCAGGAGGAGGGGATTTAGCCGTACGGTCCCGACCACGGCCAGAAGCAAACCTACCCTGGCCTCTCACAAACTGTCTACGAGAAGCAGGGCGAAAGAAAGATTTGGGTTTAGAAGGGACAGGAGCAGTAGTAGAGACCTTAAAGGAAGAGGAATGCTTCTTTTCCTTAAACAATTTGTGTAACTTCGCCTCCAACTGCCCCCCAAACAACATAGTACCCTGAAAGGGCAACCTCAAAGCGCATGCTTTCTGCGCAGAGTCAGTCTTCCAGTCCTTAAGGACAAGACTGCGCCGTGCAGCCACACAAGCTCCCCCGGAAAGAGCCGAAGCACGCACAACGTCAAAGGAGACATCAGATAGTAGTTCCACCTGACGGTCAATCTGCTCCAGCAAACCAGAACAGTCCGTGGCATTATCCATAGACTGATAGAGGGACTTCAGGTCAGACAACAGTGACTGCGACACATAAATCCCGTAGATGCCTGCCCGTAAGGCCAGGTGGGAACCAGAATACACTTTACGGAGCGCCACATCCGCCTTCTTGTCAACCGGATCCTTCAGTACAGCATCCTCAGCAAGGGAAGTACGCCCCACCAAACTAGCCACAAACGAGGCAATAGGAATTGAATCAGGCAGTTCAGTAGCCATATCCTGCAGAGGATAGAGTTTAGTCATGAATCACGGAATCAGGATGCGATCTGGATCAGCCCACTCGCGCTTCAAAACATCCCTGATGAAGGGATGGACAGGTACATCGACAGTGGCAGCACTCTGAAATTGTCGCAACAAAGGGCCCCTAGAGGTACTAGGCGCGTCTCCGTCAGGGAACCCCATGTTCTCTTTAACATGCTGCACAATCGCGGACATAGTCTCCTTGTCCACATATTTGCCTTTTAACTCCTCATCTCCCAAACCCGCAGACTCATCGCCACTAGAGTCCGAAGATACAGGAGCAGGACACCTGCGACGGGATCCAGCATCACCCATCTCAGTCAAAGTCTCCCTGATCAAGCGCTTAATATGCGCATCAGCACCAGTATCACGGCGCCTGGACCTGGCAGGAGAGGGAGACCTGGAAGCACTAGAGGAAGAGGAAGACCTCTCCCGGTGACGTCTTTTCCTGGAATGCTTTCCCATCATAAGAACACACCAACAACAGCAAAATCACCAGAGATAACAACCGCTATGCGGTACTCACCCCAAACGCTCGTTTTTAAACGAGTTTCCCCAAAGCCGGCAACCTCGAGGCGCCTGACTTCCGTCCCCACGCTCAAAAACCGGAAGTCAGGCATGACCACATCCGGCCGGGGAATCAGCTCCAACCAATCCAGAGGAGCAGCGCGGCCGCGCCCCCCAGCAAGCCCAGCAGGCCAGGAGAGGCGGCCATCGGGCCAGGAGAGAACCAACGCGGTATTACACCGCCGCGAGGGCCGGAAAACGAAGAGGCCCGTGCCACTCCCCCCAAGCCCAGCAGGGAGGGAGAGGCCAACAGCGAAGGGCCGCCGGCACCAGGTAAGACCCAGCAGCCCCAACGCTACATCCAGAAAGAAGGCAGGAGCGCCCACGCTCCTGCCGCGTCCTCACACTGTCAGGATGACAGAAAAAAGAACAGGAGGAATGCTGGGACGGTACTCCTTAAGTACTCCCAGTGGGAGGGGGAGGGTAGGTCCAGCATTCCTTCGTTCTTTTTTCTGTCAGTGAGATAGTAGATCTCACTTGTCCATGACGGTGTCGAGGACGGAGGGACCTGGGGGTAATAGGTATATGTGTGTACCAAGTAGATGTCCGTCGCCAAATTCACCCCTGAGCAGACGCCTGTGGATGCCACTGTGCAAGAATATATAGGAGTCATGTGTGCTTCCTGGAAATTGTGCCACAATGTCCGTTATAATATGCTTTGTATTGCGCACAACTTGCACATTAATGGAGTGGTAAGACTTCATGTTCCGGAAGATGTATTCGTTGGCTGCTGGGGGACAGATGGGGATATGCGTACAGTCTATGCATCCAATCACATGAGGGAATTGGGCCACCTGGTAGAACTCTTGTTTTGTCTGATTCAAATACTGTGGGGTTGTGGGGAAGGTGATGTGTGTGTGTGGATCCTTGTCATCATGGCGTCAAGGAACTTCTTGAAGAAGCGTGAGAGTGACCTTTGTGAAACCCCTCCGGCTACGGCTACTAGCCCCTGGAAACTGCTTGACACCTGTAGGTGCAGGCAACATAGCACCTGGACATGTGCGGGGATTGCATGTGTACTACATGTCTGGTGCTGCAATAGGGGTTCCAATTCAGCAATTAGGTGCATGATCATTGCACGGTTCAGCCTGTATTTATCATAGATCTCATCCTCAATCTGGCCCAGCAATGTGATGTGCACTCGGAAAATCCTCTCCTGTATCCTCCTTCTGCGCTGAGCTGCTGCATTGATCCTCATCCTCCTCGCCAGCACGTAGAGGGCTGCCATTGGGAAAGGCTTCTGGGGTCTCCTGAGCCATTTTTATAGGGTTTCTGATTAGTGGCAACTGTGCGAATTTTTTTTTTTTTACTTTACCACCTGATTGTGATTCCCCTTATTCTGCACTTGCAAAATAGCGATTTTACTGTTAATCGCTAATTGCGAGTTTCTATGCTTTGCGAGTCTTTGTTTCGCTGTTAAGGAATCGCAAATTCGGTTCTCGCTAACTTTGCGGGATATTATTTAGCGATTTTTTTACATTTTCGGTATTTTGATTGATGCATTGGAAACTGCTCTTTTGCGGGTGCTAACGGTCTATTTTTCTGAATCACAAATTTTGCGAGGATATTTTTGCTTGATGCATGTGCCAGAAAGAGTCTTCTCAGCACATTGTATCCTTTGGCAGTTTCCTACACACGAATGCAAGGAATTTTACCAATAGACAGTTCAGCTGTGGATCATCTAGGGCAAAGCAGGCCATCATGGCCTGTCTTCACGAGCGAATACTTCTTTGGTTGAATGTAAATTTCAGCATTTATCTTCTTTCCTCCAGCAGCTTTTCCCAGCTGCATAGCAGGTGTGGTATGTCCTCAGTGTCAGTGCCACACAAGCTGTTGATGTTTTTCAAGGATTCTCTCACTTAATGGGGAAAATGGGATATGCATGGCAGTAACCCCAGATGGTACTTTAAGAATTGTTCTTTGATGGATCTAGGGAAGCCTAGGCTGAAGTATTTCTGGGGTACTGGAGCGGTGTAGGTGCTTAATGACATCTAGGCATGTGCTCTGGTTGAGAATTCTGCCATGTTTTCTACCAAAGAGAGAAGTTTAACTGATTTCCATACTGACGTTTTGAACACAGGATGGGTAGTTGGTGTTTCCCATAACTGGGTCAACCCGATCCTGGCCAGGGATTCTTTCAAATATACTCTGGCAAGCGACAAGTCCCTTTGTTGGAGTTCCTGCCATAAGTAGTGGTTAAGAGTACCGGGCGTCCCTTTCCTGATTTTTCCCAAGAGGTTGATGAAAGCTTCTCGCCTCGACAGGGACTGCTTTTGGAGGCCAAACTCCAGCCTGATTTGTGCTGGCGAGGTGTGCTTAGGTAGACAGGAGATGATCCTGTATGCTTTCACTTGTGTGCTGTCTAGGATTTTAGCATCCCTACCTCTTAGGAGTTAACTGCCATGTGTTATTGTTGGCATCAGTTTGACGTGCACCACCTGGAGAAAAGGGGCAAATGATGGCCCATGTTTTAATTTAAATTTTAAGCTCTTTAGTGATGCTGCTAGTGCCAGACCTTTCCTTCTAATAGTGTCCCTTTGTGCAACAAAGTTGCTTGCTTTGTCAGCGATCAACCCTAGGTATTTGTAGTCTGTAGCTTTCTTAATTTGCACCTTTTCCCAGTACCATACTGGTTGATTTGACCTGTTGCTGCCAATCATCATGATACGTGTTTTGTCAAAATTGACTGGTAATATGTTTTTATCCAAATATTTCTGTGTTGTATTGAGAAGGCACTGAACGCCTACCTTAGTATGACTGACTAGAACTACGTCCTCAATGTACATGAGACTAACAGCGTCAAGCCCCCTAGCCTCGGGCATGGGTGTTGCAGGCGTTGAGTGCCAGTGTCAGGTCGGCTAAGAACATACGGAACAAAGTGGGAGCAAGGACGCACCCCTGCTTTGCCTTTTGCTTGTTGGAATTCAGCTAGAGAAAGATGCATTCCACCTCCCAGTTTTACCTGCACCCATGTGTCTGTGTGAAAAGCAATTAGCAGGTCCAGGAGAGTCCAGGGAAAGCCCCAGCACGTCAATTTGCTCCAGAGCACGGTCCTGTCCACATGGCTGAATGCTGCCTTATAAGCGATGAAGCATAGATGAAGTTGCCTTTTTTGAGGCTTTCGCCTTGTCTATGAGAAGTGATATGGCCATGATGTGAGTTGTAGTACCTGAGGTTTTTGAAAGCCAGTTTGGTTTAGTGGTATTATTCCTTTGTCAGTTGCCCAAATTGAGAGTTCCTCTAGTAATGTCCCTGCCTAATATTTTGCTTCATTGTCGATGAGGGCATGGTCCTATCCCGTTTTTATGTACTGGAGATATTACTGACCCTCTCCAAGAGCTTGGAATTGTGCTGCTGAGACTGATTTTGAGGCAGAGCGCTCTAATGCTCCTGCCCAGTAGCCCACATTATGCTTGAAGACCGCAGGGGAAATCCCATTAGGCCCGAGGCCCCTTCTCTTAAGCCTTTGCTGATTTGATGCTTGATTGAGTGTATTGAGGAGTGGGTTTGTTCGTTAGCTAACAGAGGAGAGAGTGCCAATTGGCCGAGAATGTCCAGATGGATGTTTAACTGAGTGCTTGCTGGTGTGAGGCTGGCTTCCAAGTCTGTTGTGTCTGGAGGGCAGTGTAAACTTGTAGTAGACCTCATGTGTGGGGCACTATGATCCTCCATCTAGAGGAAGTAGCAAACAGGAACCGGAAAGAAGAGAGGGCAGGAAAGGGAGGAGCAAGAATAGTAGAGTTAGGAGTACGAGGCAGGAAGGAGGAAAAATAAAGTTCTGCTGTACCTGATTTTGCGGTGTCCGTGTGGTCTGTGTAAGTCGCGGAACATGAGAGGTGGTGCTGATTAAAGTGGCCCCCCAGGCATTTTGTCCAGGCATCTTCGACTATGTGAGAGGTGATTCCCAGATGTGTGTGAAGGGTATATACGTTTACTCACTGTACCCCAGAATCACGTACTGTCATTATGCTTGATCTCTGCGAATAGCTTTGCCCAGACCTAATTCTCTTGTGATCTGTTGATGGTCCACATCAGCTTTTTCAGTTATTTTTTGCTGTTGTAGTGCACTTTGCATTGCAAGGTCCTCAGGGTTGCCTCTAAGGGACCTTAAATGCTGTTTATAGATCTTTTAAGCTGCCTGAGCTGAATCCTTTGGGCCTTTGGAGTGCACCCCATCATGCTCGGTACTTGGGAGTGACTTGTTTTGAGCGGTACAGCGAAAGTTTCCCCCAGCTTGGTGGTAAAGGACTCCCATCTTCCTATTTTGCTGTCTGCTGGATCCCCGTATTCACAGAGAAATGCCATTGCGGACAGAGATAAGTGCTCTATGGATTCAGGAGCAAATTTAATTCTATTGTAGTTGAGCGTGAAGACAGTGTTGGGAGGTTCCTTCGTCCTGTTGAATATTGGCATGTTGGTTAATAGGGTTGTTTCTTGCGGGTGATGGTCTCTGTCATCTATGTCACCTAGGTGGAAAGAAACAACCTGTTGGAACAGTGGGAGAGAGATGAAGGTGTAATCGATTGTGGAGCAGGTGGATGAAGAGTAGTAGGAGGCTGCTGGTGGATTGTCTTCCTGAAACTGGCCATTAAGAGCTCTTAGATTGAGGTGCTCCAGGTCGGCCAGTAAGTCTGTTACAATCTTGGTAGAGCAGCCCTGGTTGTTTCTTCCTCACACCGGGATATCCCAGATTGGGCGTTTGAGCTACTGTGGTTTCCTTTGGATAGGCATCAAGCAGGTCTAAATTCAGGTCCTCAATGAGAACAATGTTCACCAACGTTGCTGCGGAGCTGAAGATGATGCTGAATCGCGGCTGTGCCGAAGCAGGCACCACAGTCGGGAGTATGACTTCTTTTTTCGTCAGCCTTTTCATGGCAGGAATCCCGCCATAATAGGGACGGCGGAAAGGAAAGGAACGGCCCCAAAAAGGGCCCCCGGCGATTTCGTCTGGGGGCTAGTGCATGGGGACACATGATACGCCCCGCTCACAAGACTGCAGCGGCATCTGCTGTGGCCTTTGTCAATGGATGAGTCATGCCATCGCAGTGTGATCTCCGACCATGGACCGCCATCCTGGTAGTCCACTCGGAATATGGAGATGTTGACGCTGCAAGCTTTGCGGTGTTCTCCCGACTGCTGCATCGGTGGTCCAGCAGACATTCCACCAATGTTGTAATCAGGCCTATGAGCTCATGCTTTCCAAGAATAGCAATAATATATTTATAGGAGGTTCCTTGATTTCTAAAACAATATTGTGGCATATTCTCAAGGAACTATCACCGAGTTAATGGCACTTTATCGCAGCCAAAGTCGCGATAAATGTATCATCCCATTCACAAGCCGGTGCTAACAGCCCATAGCACCAGTTTATTCGCGATAGCAGCCGCAAAAAACATCGCCGCAGATGACCCCGGCAACTATAGTTAATGAAATACAGAGTAGGCGTTCCCGAGCAAAAACTCGCGACAACACCACTCCACAACATTCTCAACAACCAGCCAGATCGGCGATAACATCCCAAAACAGGCGATAAGGTGCGTTAGCAGCAGGAAACAAACACCTGCACTGACCTGGTGTAAAGTCAGACGGCAGCCTGCACCACAAAAGGGAGCCCAGCCCAGAGCCACACCTGAAGAACAACAGATGCCATGGAGCCACTGAACATGCGGGCCGGACAGCCAAGAGGACCACAACACCCATCACCACCCCCAGGACCACCCCCTAGACACCCACCGCCCCCCCGGACCAACACTGAGGCAGCACACACAAAGCCAGCGAGCCTCTGAAAATGCACCAAACTCACAGACCCAACACCAGAGAATGTCATTGCCCACTACATGCCCAAAGGGACAACCCTCCTCCGCATCCTGACCACCATTGTCCACAGGCTGACGGTACCAACACAGCGGACAACCAACATTCCACCTCAGACAAAGCTGCTGGCCGTGCTGCAGGTGCTGGCCTCTGGTACCCTCCAACCAACATACACCTGAGACGGAGGAGTCACACAGCCAAAGCTATCCAAGTCCGTCACAACTGTCATTGATGACACCATCAGCTTGGTATCCCACTATCTATACTTCCCACACACTGCGCAGCAACAGCCAGAGACCAAGCAAGGAGTGTAAGCCACAGCTGGCTTCCGGCACGTTTTAGGGGGCAATTGACTGCACACATGTCCTACCAGTGGGCCCTGGCAACACTGCACACAATAAGCGCAACAGAAAGCGCACGTATCCCACCAATGCCCAGGCAATAGTGGACCACCTTGGAATCTCCGCCAACGCCGCCGCAAACCACCCAGGCAGTGTGCATGATTCCTACACCTTCCGACAGTCCATCATCAGGATGGCACCCACGGCAATGCACAGCTCTTTGGCCAATACCAAATGCACACACCACACACCTCAACTCCACAATCATGCAACGCACAACACAGGAAATGCACACGTCACAAGCTCAAATACAACATGCCCACCCACCAGACATGACAGCACAACTCACTGTGGGAACCTGGCCCAGCCATGTACATTAGCCATCAACGGCATCGCACCTCGGTCACAAAATAGCAGAATGTCGGAAGAGGTGGGAACCATGCATGAGCGAAGGAGGCAAGTGACCGATGAATGAGACTGTACACAATGCCAAGTGTGGCGTGGAAGCGATGGCCAGACTGCAGTATGCAGACCACACACATATCCATGTTGACACACACCACTGGTGTTTGGAGTGTAGTGGACAGTGAACGCAACCATGTCACCCCAGCCAATGGGGAAAATCGCGGAAATGTAGCTTGTTACGTCCCCCCCGTAAGCGTGAGCTGAGTGGGCTGGCCCGGCGTACGCCAGGTCAGTGTAGAGGTGTGAATAAAAGGCATGTAACTCTGGGTATGGTCCTCTTCCAGAATGCCCAAAGTCTTTGCCCGGGCAGCGCCTCTCACCCCGCTGACGCCTTGAGCGGAGTTGCCAGCGATCCTGTGCGCCTGCTGCACCCCAGGACCAGTACCCCTGCACACCCAGGCCTCAATGCCCACCTGCCGACACCGGCGTGTGTCAAAGAGGGCCCACCACATGCCAGCGCAAGCTCCAAACCCGAGGCACCCGACCTTGGCAGACTCCTCGAACCATCATGGCCTCTGCAACACAGGCCCGCGGAACTCCTTTCTGGTTGACGTACTCCACCGGCATACCCAGTGGACAAGTAGGACACACATTTGGAACTGAGACTTGATTGCAGCATGGCAGAGTACATGATTTAAGGCTGAGTTCACGTCACTATGCTCCCTCCGATGTGGTGCAACCAAGTCGGTGCATAGGACTCCCACCAAACGTGTCTGTGGGCCCTTGCTGACTCCGGCCTTCGGCCTCACACCAATTCAATGCAGTCTGTCACAGGCAAGACGCGGCCTCCTCGCCGGCGGCACACCCGCTCAGCTCTGTTGCCACTACCTGTCAGCCACAAATCTAATACAAATGCCATTCCAACGTCGTGTGTTGGAGACAGTGACGGCCCGTGTAGGACGTTTTACCGGGGCGGTGATGTGGCGCAGAGGAGGGGCAGGGTGGGGGGTTGCAAAATGCAGCAAACGGCCGATTTCAGGTAAGTTACGAAAAAATTTAATAAAACGAATTTCGTTGCGCGCGCTGCATCGCATTTGGCGATGCAGCGCGCGCAACGAAATTCGTTTTATTATTTTTTTTGTAACTTACCTGAACTCGGCAGTATGCCGCATTTTGCAACCCCCCACCCTTCCCCTCCTCTGCGCCACGTCACCACCCCGGTAAAACGCCCTACACGGGCCATCACTGGTTAGAGATCTAGGAGGAGATGGCTGGACAGCAGTTGGCCCGCGCTGACCGCTGCCTCCGGCCAACATTGCAGCCAACTAGGTTGCACTTTTGGAACAGAGTCTTGATTACACCATGGCAGAGCACAGGAATCATGGCTGAGTGTATGTCAGTATACACCCTTCGATGTGATGCCAACAGGTCTTAGTATTACATCACAGCCACAAGATTTTGTGGGCCCACGCGGACTACTGCTCTCAGCCTAATCTGCGCTCCGGTAGGTCATAGATTTGGAACTGAACTTCGAATATTCAAAGGCAGAGTACATATCATTGCACGCAAGGAGAGGCGTAAGAGGATGACGCGTTACATTTGGGCAGAAAAAAGGATAATCATTACGGAGGTGATCGAACACTACCGACAATTGCCCTGGTGTCATTAACTCTGTGCATCACAAGCCAAGGACACGTGGCTGTGGGACACTGCTCGCCCCTGCCTCCGGCCTACACTGCAGTCCAGTAGGTCACAGAGCCTTGATTTAGCAATGGCGGAGTTCATATCAGTGTACCGGCATCATCGCAGACTGCATCCCCTCCCAGCCCCGGTGCCACTAAGTCTGTTCCCTGACATTCATGGACACTCTCTGCTCGTACATTGGTGGTGTCTGAGTCTATGGACTAGGGGGTAGTTTTCATCCTCATGTGGTTGATACTGAAATGGTGGTGGCAATGAGGCTGTCGCTTTTCACTCCTCCATTTGCTGCTTATGGATAACATCAGACCTCTGCATCATGCCCTGGAGGACACCTTCCACTGTCCCCCGCAACCCTCCACCACATTCACCTCGGACATCGATGAGGACCCGCCCAGTTTGCGTGGCACTACCTTAGTGCACCGCAAGTCACCGTCCCGTGGTGGGGTGCCTGTGCCTGCCGCTGTGCATCCGGGGCCACTAACTGTGCTGGTCAGGTCCCGGACCCCTTCTTCTGAGATATTGGATGGCCTCTGAGGCGATGGCCTTGGGGTCATCAACGCCATGAGTCTGTGGCCCTGCACTGTCGGCTGCCTCCGGCCCCAACTGCGGCTCACCAGGGCTCACACTTCAAATCGAGTCCTGACAGGCCCAGACATCGCATCACCGCAGAAGGCACACGCCACCACCGCCAGGACCAACACCAACCGCCAACTGCCAGTGTCAAAATGGTCGTAATGGCATACGGACAGAGTTACTTATACCTGTCGTGGATGCCATCTTCTGCCTGATCCCCTGCTCAGCACTACAGGTGCCACTAACTCAGTGCACCACAAATCATCATCCATTACTGTTTTGGTTATGTGCTGTGGAGAGCTCACGCAGCAATGTCACCTCAGGCAGTGTGGGAGACCAGGGACGATGATGAGGAAGATGATGCAGGTGTGACAACCCCCATTGCAGCTGCATCAGGAATAACCCAAAGGGGCACAATCCTAGACATTTTCTTCACATGAGCGCGCTCATCTCTAGTACCCCAAACTCAGTGCACTGCAACTCACGGACACCTCTGTTTGTATGTTGGGTGACCTCTGTACTTGCTCCCGCTCCCTCCCTGTTGCTCAGCAGTTGACTCTGTTATGCAGGTGTTTTCTGTTTCCATTGCACTGGTGTCCAAATTGTTGCCAGCACCAAGCACTCCGTGCGGGCTGGCTTATACTCACCCCAAACACATCTAGCACAGGCCTCACTGTACATGTGGCCCTGCCAATAAAGGGACCGGGCGCACATGCTCGTAGCCAGTTCAACATGATATATGTGTGTATCCCTGTGGTCTTGTTGCATGCATGAGGGCCCGGTGCCCTACGACATTACATTGTGCTGTGTACAGCAGACGCAGACGTGTCACTGCAGGCAGCGGGTCAGAGCTTGGACATGTAGCTTTGTCGTCACCCACTCATTTCTTAAGGGGAGTGGACTAGGCCTTCGTATGCAGAGCCAACGTGGGTGTGTGACTGATATGTGTGTGCCCCTGGGCGTGGTTCTGTACTGGGAATGTCCATCTGCATGTGTCTCTGTCGCAGTGTGGGTCTCCTTTGTGGGATGTAGGTGGTCCCTCATGGGACTTAGACACCCACATATGTGGTCCAGTTCGGCTTAGATGAGCTCTGACCCCACCCGCACCTATTTGGCCACCTCCTTTTGGCATTCTGACACCTGGCATTGGAATGCGATGTGTGCCTAGATGAAGTGTTGAGAGCCAGCCGTGGTGGCGGGTGCTTCCTGCTGTGTGGTCTCTGCAGGGGCTGTAGTCTCCTCTACGTAGCTTGGCTGCCCTGCTCCAGGGGGTGGGTTGCCTGAGATGTCCATGAGCTGTTGTAGGCCATTGGTGTCAAAGGTGTGGTGGTCATCTCCGGCATCACTGATGGGGTCTGGTCTGACCCGCTGGAATGTGTTTTTTGTCCATCTGCAATGTGAAGGGGAGATGCATGTTGACATTGTGTTGACATGTATGTTGGTGCATTGTTCCTGTTGACATGCAGGCTGGGTGGCAATGTACATTGTGACTGTTTGGGCGGTGCGGGCAATTTGAGGGGGGACAGTGGACATTTGGACTACATGACGGATGTGAGGTTGTACCCGTACATATGCATCTCACAGTTTCCTGCTCTGTCAAATGTGATTGGCCTGTATCTGCGCATGAGCGGACCTAGTTGTGTCCCCTGTTCTGCAGTGCCGGTGGTGTTGCACTCGGTGCCACATTGTCATGGGATGTGCTGTGATTGCTATGTGTGTGTGCTGCAGTGTGCCACAGGGATGAGGGACATGATCCTGGGTCATTGTGGGTGTGCAATGTGCTATACTTACTTGTGCATGTGTGCCATTTTGCCCATCTCCCCCATTACCCAGTCCCTGGTCGTTACTCACCCTGTTGTTGTTATGTCAGATCCTCTCGAGCTGTGTCCGTACTCCCACTTCCATGCACCATCTCCACACTGATGACTGGCCTCTATTTCCTCCAGCTCCTCCTGTGGCGCAGGACTCCCACCTCCTGTCGCCGTTGCTGCCTTACTGTTGGCGGCGTTTTTGTGCCTGGTTTAGGTTTTCACGTCATGCCAGCGCCTCTTGGCCTCCTTCATTGGCCTCCTCGACACTCCGGCTGCATTCAAGGTGGTCTGATTGTGGGTCAGTTGATGGTTGTGTTCTGTCATCTCCTTGACGCTGGTCTTGTTTTCCTGTGGACTGCGCCCCGTCTTCCCCTCCCTCTTCCCCCTGGCCTTTTCCGACCCGGTTGTACCTTGCTGGTGGTCTGTGGGGGTTGCGGGGTTTGTGTTGGCCTCTACGCTCGGTCAGGGTGCATCCATGTTGCTGCGCACTTTGGATTGTTTCTGGTGTGTTTTTCTTGTTCTGCTTTTATAGTGCATTTTCCCGCCAGACGCGTGGGATTTGCAGGCCTGCCGCTGGTTTTCACAGCTTTTTGTCTTGCGTTTGGCCTCATTGCAGCTTGTTTTGCGTTCATGTTTCGCATATTTGCTGCGTGGCATGGATTTTAACACGGCCATTTGACGCGTTATCTGGTGACTATCGCATGGTACCGCCGTGTTGTGAATACTTGGGTAACACGGCGATAGACTGCGATGTTGGAGGTTGCGTTAAGTAACTTTTGCGATGGTTATCACACGTTCATTAGAATATACCCCATTGAGTTTCTTATGCCCTTTATCCAGTTTTTTTTACACTAATGGTCAGATTGATAGCTTTATCAATAAATAACCAGAGCATCTAACTGGCATTGAAGCCCTACTGCCGTAAGACGAAGTATCACCAAGTCATCAGTGTATCATAACATATTTATGTGGTGCCATCGACTGATCTTACAAAGACAGGCATTTGTATTCTTCAGGCAGGTGGGACCCTCACTCACAAACAAGGAATAAAAGAAAATTAGAATAGAGTCTACCCCTCTCACTTTAGTCTCTTAAAACATTCTATATTCCTTTCTACCACCGTCTACTCCCATGCAGGGTTGTTGAATTCCTACTCCCCCAGGCCCAGGACAAATTGTTTGAAGTTTTTGTTAATGTTTTTAATGTTTATTTGTTCCACTTGACAAGCAGGTCAAACAGCCTGCAGCACAAACCCTTTGACTCCCAGTTCTCAGTATGGGCCTGAGAAAGAGTACTACCTGCCACTGAGACAAGATTTGTGTACCCATATGTATAAGGTATTCAAACATGTATATGAGTCAATGACACAAAGCCTTTACTATGAGACCCATTGCTCTTAGGTATTGCAGTGAGCTGCGATGCTTGCTTTACTGTCAGAGGTTTCAGTATAAAAACATGTAACCATATTTACAGTATTTAACATTTTGGGGCTCCTTATACTGCTTCTCGGTTATATGCAACTGCATGCAGAAGTCTGAAAGCAAGATTGGCGATTAGTTTCAAAATAAAACAAGCACAAAAAATCTGCAACTTGAAAGACACATTTTGAAGAAATATTGCATAGCTTAAAGTACTATTTCTCTGACTGTTATTGGTACAAGTTTGAGGCATTCAAATTATTTAAAAAAATCACTAATTGAAATCCGTGTAAAGTTTACTGACAAAAGCCTGGAAACCTTAGTTTTTGTGAATTCCATTTTTGCATGAAAAGAAGTGCACGCGTGTATTTGCTCATGCTAAACTCTGCTGAGTGATTGAGCCTTTGTCAGGAGTGAATTTTCAAATTTTTCCAAAGTGAGCAGGTATTATAAACGAGTTGGTGAATAACCTTAAATATGTAGGTTTGCGGGCTTGTAGGCATTCCTAGAGCATCCCAACTCCGGAACTAGTCATCGGCTAGGAACCTAGGTGTCAGATTCAACAGCAAAATTTCATGTAAAAATCAAATTGACCAAGTATCTGCAGCCTGTTTTGGAAAACTCCACATGATCCGAAAAATATTCCCCTTCTTCCCTCAGGACTCACGCCGGACCGTTATTCACGCACTTATCACCTCCCATTTAGACTACGCAAATAGTCTGTACGTAGGGGCTCCTGCTTACCTGATCAGACGTTTACAGACAGTCCAGAATGCGGCAGCTAGGCTGATATACAATATCCCTTACCGCCACTCGATCTGCCCCTACCTGAAGAAGCTACACTGGCTTACAGTGGCTAAACGCATCCAGTTTAAATCAATGGTCTTAGTCTTTAGAGCACTACGGAATACGGGCCCGGCCTATCTGAGAGCTTGACTCAGGCTTGCCCAATCTAACCGCGCTCTTAGATCCAACCACCTGCTCCTCCTCATCCCCTCCTGCTTTCGACACGCTAGAATGGGCAGCAGAGCCTTTGCGGTGATTGCCGCCAAAACCTGGAATAGCCTACTCCTGGCATTGCGATTGGCTAATTTAGAATCCATCTTCCGCCAAGACCTTAAAACTTGGCTCTTCTCCAGCGACTAAAACCACTGAGTCTACTCCTTCCTTTGCCTGTCCGAGCGCCGGGACACCCCCGTTGGGGGTAGCTGCGCGCTATATAAGCTCCTAAAATAAATAAATAAATAAACTACCATCTCCTGATTGTTTCTAGCCTCTGTATGTAGATTTGTGCAAAAATCAGAGCCTTTCTAGGAGCAAAGCTTTGATATAATATGTTCCCTGTCAAAATTAGAGAGGTTATTATCAGAGCTCTGATGTAATAGAAATGCTGGCATAATTTATCAACTTGCTGCAGGATACCTTAAGGGACCACTGGATTTTTTCTGTGCAGAGCTAGTAGACTTCTTAAATACCCTGCCACTTGGACAAGTAGATCATTTATAAACCTCTGCAAACCTGCTGTGTAAACCTAAGCTCGCATTCTCGAATCTATGTCCATAGGGATTGAATTTAAGCCTTTGGGAATGCATATTCAAGCTAACATAAACAATACTTTACTGCATTGTACCTAGTCAAACACAGATTTATATTCCAAGAAGCACATGGCAAAACTGCTTCCCTGCTTAGATTAATGCATGATGTAACACGATGCAAAAATTGAATACAATGTACTATCCACAGGGCAAAATCCAGCTTGTTCTATTCTCCTAAAGCATTTAATACAATTTGGTTACAAATATTGGAGGATACATCAAGCAAGGAAATTAAACGATATGCAATTGAGTTGTGGAGGTCCGTCATTTTTAAAAATGAGATGTATTAAAGAGAAAATCCATATTTTTGGGAAAACTCTTGATTCAGCTGTATGATTGACATAGGGGTCGAAAATAAACAGGCCATACTTTGGGATTTAGCTTGTATACCGTGGCCGGAATAACATCCGTATCTGACACTCGAATGGGTCTAAGCACCCTCAATCTGTTTTATGGCAAACAACTCTTCTACAGAAACTTGGGGCCGACCTGTACTATTGGCCATTGGGTGCTCTCTACTGGAGCTGTCGTAGTTCTGCTCCATGCAGTTTTCACAGTTTCTATCAAATTATTGGTCAATTATCTAAAAACCTCTCTCCCACTAACTTCCAAAAGCCCTTGACGCCCTTGTTCACGATAAACCTTTCCACAGTTGTCCAACCCTCTTTATAAATTCTTTCTTCTTATCAGCTGCTTGAACTGATGGGTAAACTCATTAACTCAAGAACCTTCATTGTCCATTTTCATAGACCTTCATGATCCCATTAGGGGGGGCACAGTTGGCATCACTCTGCAGGAAATCTTCTTCCAACTCCGAATTACATGCCCCACACTATTTGATGCTGGTTTCCCCCTATACAACCAATCCTACACTCTATGGTGTCATCCAAGAACTGAGTGCCTAGGGAAAAGGATAACTCAGTGTTGATGGGGAAATGCTCATTGCCATCCCAGTAAGAAACAGCAAAGATGTTATCATTTCAAAAAATCACTCAACATTCTGCATGCAGAGTCAATTGGATGGCTTGCTTCGCTTCGAATAAAGGTTTCTCGACAGGTTGGCCCTTTGGGAAGCTGCCATTTAATATCAAAGTCATAGCCCGAGGCAGAGTGTAATGTTTTCCACAGTCTTCACATTTGGTTGCCTCCCTTAAAGGCTACAGCTTTGGGAGACGTATCATGCAGCTGTCTTACATGGTGTTCCATTTGCGGTGTAAAGTCCTGGGCAAGGTGGGCCTGGCAGTACCAGGAATCGGGCATTTTCCAAGGGAGGCTGGAAGGGTATGGGGCCAGTTTTGTTAATTGGAGGCTGGTTTTCCAGCAGTGCTGCAATAACAGCCCCCAGTAACTAAATAGAGCCAACATAATCCACTCAGCAATCACTTTCGTTTCTAGCCTCCCTGTGTTTGGAAATAGGTTATTTTATGTGAATTTCTTAGTGGGTTACTGCTTTTATCACAGATATCCTTTTATTACTGTTCAGTTCATAAGTTACAATCGTGATCTACCAGTGAGCTACGAACTGCCACCAAAGAGCTGCATACAAACTGCATGGTGCAGAGTAGAAAGTATTTTTCCCAGTCTTTCAGTATCCTATGTTGCTAAAAAGGGTTTGTTTAGGTATAAAAAAATAATTATTAGTCAAGTAAACCCTACCCACTCTGTTAAGTTATGAATCCTGAGTTTGTGTTCCTCTGGGCCTTGCGTACCAGTATCGATGATGTGAATACTACACCTCATAATCCCAGGGTGATCCAACATCGATCATGGAGGGCCGGATCCATACCAGATATCTAGCATATCCCCATTTAGATAAGTGTAGTTATCTTAAAAATCTGCCATTGATACGGTCCTCCAGGACCTACTTTGGAGAACCCTCGTCTAATGTAACATTTCCTATACACTAATTTACACGTGTTATTCATTGCCTCTATGTGTGTGTAATGTAAAATAAAGATGCCATACACTGGTATGAGCGGCGCAAAAATGTATACATGTGAGAGAGGAGCTATGGAGAGATGAGGGGCACTTTTAGAGGATGATATTGAGGGAATAAATGTAGTTAGGCCTTTGACATCATCAAGATACCCCATCCTTGTAGGACTGCACAAACATGAGCAGAGAAGTCATCTTGAAAATGTTCAAAATTCTGAATGTCCTTATTGAAGCTGATATTCTTGATATCAATCATAATGATATCCTCCGGGCTTTCAAAAGCAGCCAAAGATTTCCAGTAATGATCGTTGATTTAAAATTAGCTTCAAGGAAAATCTGCAATTCACCTTGCAAAGCTAGAGGGTTCTGATTAAAGTATCCTCTGGATTTATGCCCCCCTTACCCTGAACCCAACTCTTGCCCTCACATCAGTTTCACTTTTTTAAGGTTGTGCATTGCTTTCTTCGCAATCTAATTGGCAATCATTTTGGTATTCGTCGTGCAGACCCTTTGGCTACTATCATAGTTATCAATACAGTCAGGCCTCTGTACCGTTTACATAGCAAATTTTGCAGGATCTACCATCTGCATTTGCGAACTACATCTTTTAACGCTTGCCTTTGGTGTGCATTAAATATGTGTTTGCTAATAATTCATGAACAAAAGTTGGTGGTAAGGCTAAAGCCTCGCCTAACTGGGAGGCAAGAGTCTCAACATGCTTAGTGGTCAAAGAGGAACTCTTTACTTGTTTTAATCAACTGATAACTTATAGAGTATATTTGAAACATACCACGGGCCTGATACACTTCCCACCAATGATCTATTTGAGGCAGCAGCAGCAGTTGGAGCAGCAATGGTTTGTAACAAACAAAACCTAATTGGAAGGTCTTTTTGCTCACTCTACATGATGGCACAACTGTTGAGGGTCAAACAGTTATACTTCTCAAGGCATATGCTTTTTACTGATATATTTGGTGACCAGGGGATCAGTGGCTGAAACGTGTGACTCAATCACCGGTGTTTAGCGTAGAAACTACAAAAACTAACGTTTTTACTTTGTGATTGACCTCATCCAAGAACTAACCCTTGCTCAACTCCATGGGACCTTTAGCATTGTGATATATAAATCTCTTCGCCTTTTTGTGTGAGACATTTACCCTTAGAACCTTTGTGTGACCTTTACACGCCATCACTGGAAAATAACTGCTGATAGCACTACATGTCAGCATGATCTTCAAGCGGAAACTAGAGCATAGACTTAGTGACTAGCAAACCTCATGAGGAAACAAGGAGACATACAGTGTCATTTAATATTGATAAAACCTGGATCTAACTACAAGTAACTGTAACTCATAGCCTGATGCATGAAAAGTGACGCTGTCTGATCTTGGGTTGCGTTAGGGTACTGAGAGAAGGAAGAGGACACATGAGACAAAAGGTCAGTGTGCTACCAACATATTATTCATTACAACTCCGGACATTCCGTGGTCTGAGGCAAAGACTGCATTGAATGATGCTAGGTGACATAGTAAAAGGGAAGAGGTTATCAGAATTGAAATGGTTTGGCTGCGGCAGGGGGGGCTTCTTGGATGCTTACAATTTGTAGACACTGATTTGTAATGCACCTCTGCAATTTACCAAGAACGGCTACAAGGACTACAACCAGGTACGCTTCATCTGATTGGTTGGCTCCTGGCACTTCTCCTTCCCCTTGCTCCTTGTAGCGTTCCTCTCGTTATCTGTAGTTTTAGCCTTATCAGCCAGGGTTACTACCAGGAGTGTGATGGTTGAGTCGGTCATTCCAGGGGTGTCTCCAGGGCAGGCACATGACACTATACCAACACCAAAAACATTGCTTTCGAGAATAAGTCTCAGAATACACACCGCCATGGGCTAATTCTTTACCAGACTGAAGTAGCACGGAAGTAAGTTGGAATAAAAGTCAAAATACACATCATAATCTGTAATTCAGAAAATAACTCAATATCCATCTCTTTATGACCCATTTTTGACAACATCATAACACAAATCCTCAGTCATCCCCACATTGTCTGTTGTTCAGGAATTTCCACTCTGGTACCCGGTGACCCCTCACTCCTCTCCTCTTTTACACATGACCAGAAGACATTTATATACCTCCAGTTTTTCCTTACCCTCCCATTTGAAGTGTAAATTTAACCGACCACGTACGCGAGTCACAAGAAAACAAAAAAAGATGATATAAAACAGGAAAAGGGGGCAGGGTCCAAACACCCTGACCCTCTAGGCTTGCTCATGGGGTCCCACAAGGACTCCCAAGCCAAAAAAAGCATTTGTTTTTTTATAATTTCGGCTGAATTCAAGCTGGGTGCGCAAATCCAGATGAAAATATAAAAAAAACGAAGCACGTGCTTCGTTTGTTAAAAAGCCCCGGGGTGGGCCAAGTCCCAGGGGCAATTGTAAATTATGGTGTGGGGCCCCCACAGCCCCGGGGACCGTCACCTCCCTGGGGCTTTATAAATTATGCGCGGGTGGCACATGGCCCCCTGCAGCCCTGGGGACCACCACCTCCCGGGGATTGTAGAAAAAGGCATGGGGCTCCTGCCCCCCACGCTGCCCCAGGGACCGCCACCTCCCCAAGGCATTGCTTGTTGTGTGTGGGGGAGCCGCGAGGCCCCCCCAAGCCCTGGGGACCACCACCTCCCCGGGGCTTAAAGTTAAATCAAAAAGTGTTGGGGGCTCCTGCCCCCCCACACTGCCCCAGGGACCACCACCACCCGGGGCATTAATTATATAAATATGGGAGTCCGTTATGGACCCCCCACCCCGGGGACCACCACCTCCCCGGGGCTTTGTCAATGATGGGAGGGGGACTGCGCGGCCCCCCTCCTGGAGCCCTTGATGGGTATAGGGACCATCACCCCCCAGGGCCGGCTCCTGCAATGTTCCAGGGTGCCCACCCCTGGGACACTGCTGTTTGCTTCCTTGAAGGGAGAGCAGGAAAGAGGAGTTGGCCTAACGGTTAGGTTGCTCGACCTTGGACCTGGGGGAACTGGGTTTGAGTCTCGGTAACAACGCTAAACCTCCTGTGATTCTGGGCAAATCACTTAATCTCCCCATGCCTAACAAAAATATGAATGTGTCCTCATGTAACGTAACTAGTGCTATGTAAAGCGCTCTGATACCTGATTGGATTCGGGTCAAGTTCGCGCTATATAAAACTCTGCTAAAAAATAAATAATGCATGATTGCTTTTGAGCAAGGTGAGCTGTATGCCAGCAGCTCCCCTTGCTCAAAAGCAATGCCGGCACCCGCAGAAGGCGGGGACCCGGCAGGGTCCGTGGGGGCATTGGGGCTCCCCCTACGGTCCCCAACGCAAAGGGCCGGCCCCAGGGGATGGGGTGTCCAGGGCCAGGAGTGGCCTGGGAGGGGGGCGATGCAGCCACCTCCCTTTACTTTAAAAAAATAATGTCCGGGCCCCGGGGGATGGGGTCCCCGGGACCGAAATTGGCCTGGGGAGGGGGGCCACGGGGCCCCCCTCCTCAAATACAAATATTTAAAAGAATGGCCAAGCCCCGGGGTATGGGGTCCCTGGGAACAATAGTGGCCCAGAGAAAGGGGGCCACGCGGGCCCCTTCCCTGTAAATATTTAAAAAAGAAGAGGCCATGCCTTGGGGGATGTAGTCCCCAGGGCCAAAAGTGGACCTCATCCCCCGAGCAGCAGTGTGCCATGGGCCGCATTTGCAGAGTGGTGTAAAAAGGGGGCATGGCCTCGGACTACTCTCAGCAATCCAACTGTGTGAGGCTTACTGGAGGTACCTGATCGG
Organism: Triturus cristatus; assembly: GCF_964204655.1. Lineage (NCBI taxonomy): Eukaryota > Metazoa > Chordata > Amphibia > Caudata > Salamandridae > Triturus > Triturus cristatus. The sequence goes on from NC_140593.1 coordinate 938,712,867, forward strand.
CGAGTTGGTCCCTAGGGACCCTCATGAAGAAAGGGGACTTCATCCCCAAACCAAGGGCATGCCAGGAGGCACATTTGCAGAGTGGTGGAGAAAGGGGGTATGGCCTGTCTCTATCTCTCGGCAATCCCACTGTGTGGGGCTTACTGGAGGTAAGAGGTAGGCAAGTTGGCCCCTAAGGACCCCCAGCAGTGAAGGGGACTTCAATCCCCATCCAAGAGCGTACCAGGGAGTGCATTTGAAGAGTGGTTGGCAAAGGGGGCATGGCCTGTTATGAGAATTTAGCAATCCTGCTGTGTGGTACTTGCTGGAGGTAATAAGGGGGGTAGTTGGCCCCCAAAGATGTCCTTGGGCGCCAACTACCCCTTTTGTTACCTCCAGTAAGTCCCATACAGTAGAATTGCCAAGACGTCTTCAGAGGCCACACCTTCTTTCTCCACCACTCTGCACACATGCCTCATGGCAGCCTACGGGATGGAGGATGAAGTCCACTTTACTCCTGAGGGACTTTGGGGGCCAAGAAGCCCTCCTGTAAGTCCTACGCAGCGGAATTACTGAGCGCTGGTCGGAGGCCCAGCACCCTTTCTCTACCACTCTGCAAACATGACTATTACTTATATAAGCATCTTTCTGAACCTCTGACTTGGAGGTAGTTTTAACCCCCTGCCCTATTATGTACTAGGGCCTTTCAGAGGAGGTCATGCGAATCACAGGGGTACCCCAACGCATAGTCTTCCCTAGTGTATGTAGGTGTTTTCACAGTATTCTAAGTGTCTTTTAGCATAGCACTGGCTCTAGGCCTGGTTACTTCTTAAAAAAAACAGAGGGACCCTTTGGAACCCAAAGGACTAGGATTCAAGTAGAAGCTCAAAAAGTAACGTCCTTTGGGAGTAATTCAAATCTACCTTCACAATTTTCCACCACACACAGAATCCTCTTTTACCCCAACAGTCAGAAAAACACACAACCTGAGGGATCACTGTTAAGACCAACAATCCATGTATTGGTACAAAACTCTACAATTCATACATTGATATAATCAATTTATTAAAAATATGATACAAAATGTTAAAGCTTTTCATACACAACATAGAGGGGAATTCCTGTTTCCCAAAAGACAGCTGATAGAGATCAGGGTACCTAAAATAAACCCACTACCACGGATAGAGTAATTTCACAGTTACACGCACATACATTCATCATACGCTAGGGCCCATTTCACTAACAAACGCTCAAATACTCTACCAGCATAAGACCTGTGGGAAGGAAACCCTGCATCTATATCTAGGACGATAGGACCTAATTATAGTGGTTATCCTTAATCATACTCTATACAATCTATACAACAATAATCAAAATGTACTCAATAATTGACAAGAAAGAATATTCAACACCATGATTAAAAGTTATATTGCTTTATCTAAAATTAGTCAAAGTAAAATCAATCAGAATAAATCATTTCTCATAGTTACCTATTCTAACTAAGTGTCAGAACGGGTCAGGACCAGTCTCTCGGTAAGTCTCTCAGGACAGAGTCCTCAGCATCGAACCTCAGCAACGCGTGAAGGTGGCCAAAAGAGTGGGGAGAGCCCTCCCTAAACTAACAGTTTTTATAGTGAAAAATACAATAGAAACACACATAAAGTTAGCTGAATAAACTGTATCACTGAGCAGAACGAGAAGGAAGAAATGTAACATTGCTACATCTGTAAATCTCCGCTCAGGAAAAGTCACAAGACGTGAACTACGGAACAGGAACCAAGGAAATAAAACATGTAACACATTTAATCCGATTCCTCCTCGGCCATCGAGCCACAGTTCAGAGTTTCCCTCTAAGGCTCCTTTGTCCTTTAAGAAAGCCAAGGACACTTTCACTTTTCTTGGAGTACACCCAAAGCTGCTGCCGTCCTCATGGAAAATTTCATAGAAGGACTATGGTCAGATGTCTTCGACCTTTTTCCAGCAGGGGTCTCTCTTGCCACATCACAGAAATATTCACTCGAGGCCAGGCTCTCAAATCAGCCAACATGGATTAGGCCTCCATAGGCCACAATAGACCATCTCAATTTAAAGGAAATAAAAAATAACGTTAATATAACATAATGATTAAACAGTGTTAACCCCACTAATACCCTTATGTGTATGCATTTATCTAGCTTTGCGACATAAAAAGCATTAATTCAGACAGCGTTTCGTGCTCAAAATAAATAGCACACAGCAACGTTTAAACATGAAAACTTGCACGTTATTGTAAATACATGAACAGCACAAATAAGCTAACCCTCATGTAACTTTCTCTTGTGTTAGGACAAACAGGTTGATTAGTAAAACATACTTGCACAAGACAAATAATTAATTGTTAATTATTAATAAATTAATAAAACGCATAGACATGCCAGAGCTTCAAAAGCCCCAGAATTTTCTAAAAGAAAACTCTGCTCCAGCAATCCCCCCTTTGGTGATTTTATCACCAAATAAACCCAAAAAAAAAATTAGTGAAAATTTAGTCCCATTTTAGGAAATCAGAAATGTCTCTTCCCTTTTGGACAACATTAAACACCAGTCACTCTTTCATCATCTCTCTTTGTCTCTAAATAAACACTCTCCCTCAATTCTTCTAGTTCAATCTCTTCTGGTTCTCTTTTTGAAATTTTCGAATTCTTGTTTTTCTTTTCATTTTTCAATTTCTCTTTCCCTCTCCTGTTTTTACAACACACACACACCAATCTTAGTATCAGTAAAGCAACAATTATACAAGACAAAGGAAACAATATTCTACCTATAATAGTACTACCTATTTTTGCAATAAAATCCTTAACAGCTATCATTTTATTAGCTAGTTTAGTCCATAAACTCCCAGTTTCAAGTGGTACTAATTCTTCATGTAAATCAGTAATATTTTTGATATAGACCTTCAGGTCTTTACTTTCGTCAGGAATGTAAGTGCAACAATGTTGAACTTTCAAAATTCCACAAACTCCACCCTCCTTAGCCAAAAGAATATCAAGGGCAAGTCGATTTTGCATTGACATGGCACGTACGGCACTTAATTCCGTATTCACCAAAAGAAACCCTCCTGCGGTATTTGTCGATAAGCGATCAACCACTGTGGACAGTTTCCGAATTCCATAAGCATTTAAAGAAATTCCCACTGCTGGAATCAAAACCCCAAAAATATCACCCACAATTTCAGACCAAGTTTCTCTCCTAAAACGTGTTAATAGGTTAATGTCTTCTACATCTTTTACTTTATCCGTGTGAAAAATCTTAGGGAAAACCAGGCCCACATAACATGTGCCATACCAATGGTCAGGCAACTTGTAATAAGCCTTGTTCCCACAAACATAGTACACTCCTGGAAAAATCGTATCTTCTCCACCTCTGAAACCCCAACCTGTCGCAATGAAGTATGTATCATGGCACTCACTAGTTCCCACAAAATATGTATCATATTGGGATTTCCTTCTGGTAATGCATAGTTTACCCTTCTGCGGTGCATCTAGAGCCAAAGTTGGACTAGCCCCATTCCTCAACTCTTTTCCCATCTCAATGTCCCAAATTGTCTCACTCACTTCATATTTTCCCCCTTTTCCATGCATGTTCACTCTCCTTTCCTCAACCATATCCAGGAAAGCTTTCTCCTCTCCTTTCAAACTGCAAGTTAAATTATTCTTAAAAATGTAATCTAATGTTAGTCCTTTTTCTTCAATAAAAATCTCACCAAAAGTGTTAGCTTCTTTAGCTGGATTCAGCTCCTTATTCATTGGCAAGTGCCCAAAAATACTATCTCTGTTAGACATCTTATAATCTATTTTCCCTAACAAATAAAAAACACTACTTAAAATACTACAAGAAATACCATATGTAGCTGGCAAATGGTGATAAGTAACACCCTCTGAGACGGATGCAGGTAATTGCATGCAGACATAGCAATCCCTTACTTCCATTGTCTTCACATGTTCATATAACAGTTTAGAAAAAATATTACTAGAAAAATTATTAATTGACCTATCTTTGTGTATGTAACTACTACTTCTAATTGGAACTACTTTTTGTGAATTCTTCTCTACATTAGTCACATTTTCTATATTCATTCCAAATTCTACTCTAAAAGTAACTAATAAAATTAAAACACCCCATAGAAGCATTAATAATCCAGTACAACAGCAGCACATTCTGCACCACCTCTTAAAAAAGGCACATCTATTTCTATTTTCCTCTATGTTAGCCATTTTAGTTTAGCCTCTACTGTTTGAACTTCTTCAATTCTTCAGCAATTCTTCAGCTTTCAGTTTATCCAAATGATTTCCTCGTTCACTTGATCCAAGTGAATCCTTCTTTCACTCAGTTTGGATACTTGTCATTCTTCACTTCAATTTCTTCAACATCAAACTGTATCAGATCTCCAACGTCGGAATCCTCAGTACTCGACTCTTCTCCAATGTCAGTCAAAAGTACTTTCAGAATTTCACCAGTATCTTCCTCAACCACTTTTCTCAAGACCACTTCCGGATTATCTCGAGTCACTGTTTCTTCTTTTCCTTCTACAGACAGTGTCACATAAGACCATTCCGGTGATCTGTACTTTTGGTTGGGTCTTTTAACTCTTCTTATTTCTACTGGTTCTTTTGATTTCTTTGATTCTTTTTCATCAGCTCTCGAAGTTTGACTTGATACTTCATTCACTTGTTCAGCTTTTGATGAATTTGCTCTTATTACTCTGTATTTCACCCTTTTCACTCGGTGGTTAGGCCAACGATCTCCTTTCACAACCTTTTTCGGCCTTAATTCTTTAACACTCTTTTCTCCAATCGAAGTTCTCTTTCTCAGAACTCGACCTTCTGTTTGTTCATCTTCATCATCTGTTTCAAGTGCCTCTTGTTTCCGTTTCCCAGTAGCTTTTCTTTTCTCCACAGATTTTTTCACCACTGTTTGAGACTTCCCTACTTCTGTCCCTCCTCGGGTCTCCGACACGCAATCTTCTTGCTGTCTACTTGTCCCTTCACCTAGCTCCTCATCAATGTTCTCTACACCTCCTCGGGGGTCTTCCGCAATCTGTCCCTCTCTATCTTCTTCTGACCCTGTTTCTTCAAGAATAATCTCAAGTGGTTCTTCAATCTCCTCCTCTTCTGATTCAGGAGTAATCTCTGTGCGATTTCTCTTTTCTTTTCTTTTTTCTCCACTGCTACTCGAAACTTCAGGCTCTGTAACAGAATTTGATTTTCCCTCTGATACTCGCAGTGAATCTCTTGAAGCTCTCTCTGCTTCTTTTCTCACTGATTCCGTATCTTCAGGATCTTCACCATCACTGCAATCTGACTCTTCATAATACTCTTCACCAGTTCCCTCTCTCGGGCTTGGAACTCTCAGAGTATGACTCGCATGTACCCAGTGCTTTACTCCAGCACACTTTACTGCAGTCGTTGTAGTCAGAATAACTTGTCTTGGTCTTCCCCACCTTGGAATCAAGCAATTTCTTCTTCTGTGCACCTTAATCCTCACCCAGTCACCTGGACTCAGATCATGGGCTTGCTTCTTTTCAAGTGTGGTAGCTTCTTCTCCAATCTGGTGAAACACAGAATGAACTGCGTCAGCCAGGCCTTTACAGTAATCCAAAATCATGTCATCAGTTATTGACACCAACTTATTCACAGGCACGAATGCATGGCGCATAGCACGTCCCATGATTATTTCATGCGGGCTCAAACCAGTAGTTCTATCTGGAGTAGATCTCATTGTCATCAGGACAAGAGGTAATACATCTGGCCATTTCATGCCAGTGGCTAAACACATTTTTCCAATCCTATTCTTGATTGTGCCATTGATCTGCTCAACCACACCAGAAGCCTCTGGTCGGTATGCACAATGTAACTTCTGCTGTATTTTCAATGCTTCACAAATCAAACCAATGAGTTCATTTTGAAAGTGTCCACCTCTGTCAGACTCAACTGTAACTGGAAACCCGTACCTAGGAATCAACTCCCTCAACAGTAATTTTGCCACTGTTAATCCATCATTTCTTCTAGTCGGGTAAGCTTCCACCCACCTTGAAAACAAACAGACTACCACTAGAACATATCTCAGTCTGTTCACTTGGGGCATTTCAATGAAATCAATCTGCATTCTTGTAAAAGGACCTCCTTCTCTGCCAATTGTCCCTAGACTCACCACTGTCTTGTTCCCTGTGTTGAATTGCTGACAAATTAAACACCTTTGACAGATGCTCTCCGCAATTGTCCTAAACTTTGCATTGTACCAGGTCTGTTTAAAGGACCTTACCATCGCGTCCCTCCCCAGATGTCCCTGACCATGATACATCCTTGCCATTGACGACAAAATTGAGTTTGGCATTACTGGTCTGCCATCTCTGTAGACCCAAACATGGTCTGTTTCCCTTGGAGCACATCCTGCTTTAACCCAATCTTGTTTCTCTTCCTCTCCTGCCTCATCTTGTAACTGCTTTACTTCATCCCACGTTTCTAGGACATTAGTAAACATCACAGAAAGAACAGACATTTCTTCCATCCTACTCCTGTTAATTGATTGGTTTGTTTTAGCGCAATACTGCGCCACATCGTTGGCAAACCTGTTACCAACAGTGATAAAATCATCCCCTGAACCATGTGCGGCACATTTTACAACCGCTAACTCCTTAGGCAGCTGTATCGCCTCAAGCAATTTTCCAATCAACTCAGCATTCTTTATCGGAGTTCCACCCGATGTCAAGAAACTTCTTTGTAGCCACAGTTGGCCAAAGTCATGCACCACTCCAAATCCATACTGACTATCAGTCAACACAGTTGTTCTCAAGTCTTTACCAATCTCACAAGCTTTTGTCAATGCCACTAGTTCAGCAACTTGCGCAGATTTCACTCCTTTCAATGGTGATGCTTCCATGACTTCTGAAACTTTGCACACTGCATATGCTGCACATAACACGCCATTATCATTTCTCAGGCATGATCCATCCACAAACAACACATGGTCATTCTCAGGTAAGGGAAGATCCCTTATGTCTGGTCTCGGTTTTGTACAGTACTCAAGCACATCCAAACAATCATGATCATCTTCCATCTTTATACCCACATTTTCAATATCCGGCAAGAGTGTCGCTGGATTCACATTCACACATCTCTCAAGAGTCACATTTGATGCTCCCAGAATCACTTTTTCGTATTTAGTCAGCCGACTATGTGACATATGCTGAGTTCTGCTTCTTGTCAAAAGAATTGCCACATTGTGAGGTACGAATACCCTTACAGGATACCCCATTATGATCCCCTCACTCTGTTCCAGGCTTCTGCATGTCGCAGCTACAGCTTTCAGACAACCTGGTAACCCCACGGCTACAGTGTCAAGTGTCGATGAGAAGTATGCAATAGGCCTTCTCAATTGCCCATGTTTCTGGATTAACACTGAAAGTGCACATCCATTTCTCTCACTGCAGTACAGTTCAAATTCCTTTTCATAGTCAGGCATACCTAAAGCTGGAGCCTCACACATTTTAGTTTTGAGCTCTTCAAATGCTGCCAATTGTTCTGCATCCAGATTTAACGGATCTGTCATTTCACTTTTTGTCAATTTAATCAATGGCTTTGCTATCAGGGAAAAATTAATTATCCACTGACGACAATATCCCACCATACCCAGGAACATTCTCACTTCTCTCTGGGTTTTTGGAGCTTTCATTTCTCTGATTATTCTGATCCTGTCAGTAGTCACTTTTCTCAGACCTTTTTCAATATTATGTCCAAGATAATGCACCTCTTTCTTACAAAATTGCAATTTAGCTGGAGATACCTTTAACCCTCCATCCGCCAGATGATTCAGTAAAGCTATGGTATCCACTTCACAAGCTTCACGTGTCTTTGATGCCACAAGTAGGTCATCAATATATTGTACTAGCACTGAGCTCTCAGGCATGATCAGACTTTCCAACGATTTCTTCAATAACTGATTGAATATCGAAGGACTCTCCGTATACCCCTGTGGGATACGACACCATGCTAAAATACGCTGGCCAAACCTAAATGCAAAAATCGGCTGGCTATCATGATGCAATGGAATTGAAAAGAACGCATGACACAAATCAATCACTGTATACCACTCAGCATCATGTGGAATTTGATACAGAATCACTGATGGATTTGGCACTATGGGACAACATGCCACCACAATTTGATTAATTTTTCTCAGGTCTTGCACAATCCTGAACTTGCCATTAGGCTTTTTCAGTCCCATTATCGGTGAATTACACGGACTACTCAGTAGTTCTCTCAGAACTCCCTGTTGAATCATTTTCTCAATTATAGGAGTTATCCCTTCAATTATTTCTGGTGTCATTTTGTACTGAGGAATGTTAGGATATGTAATTCCCTCTTTCACTGCAATTTTCACTGGATCTACATTATTCATCAATCCCACATCCTCTCCTGTAAAATCCCAAACTGCTCTTTTCACTGTGTCCCTCAGCACTTGAGGCAAATCCTCTGGATTAAACACTGGAAATGCACCAATTAACTCATTTTCTCTATTCTCTAGAGTCATTCGGTAGAAAACATCATCATCTGGTGTCTCAAAAGCTATTCCATCTGGTGTACAAAAAATTGTGCAATTCATTTTACACAATAAGTCCCTACCTAACAGGTTCACTGGACTCGTGTCACAGACAATAAATCTGTGCATGTCTGAAAATTTCCCTATCTGTACTCTTACTGGTTCAGTAAGACGTGTTCTGATCTGTGTATTGGCTACACCAACTACTTGGATTGCTTCATCCGAGAGAGGAAGATTTCTAACATCTGTTGACCTGACAGTTGATCTTGTCGCACCTGTGTCTACCAAAAAAGTAACACTCTCCTCATTTATTTTCCCATCCACAAATGGTCCTGCCTGGTCTATTTCTAGAGTTGCACCAAGTATGCACTCTTCTTCCTCTCCTCGGCACCGTCAATAATCACCCTCAGACTCACTCCCTTCACTTTTTAACAAGTACTGCTGTACTTTGTTAGTACGTCTCGGTTTGTTTACCTGCTCATCATTGAAGAATCCCGAGTCCTGATTGTACTTTTGTACCCCTCTATTCTGCGGCAAGGGCGGTTTTGGCTCTTGACTCTGCTGTCTCACAACTTTCTGTTGCTGTTGCTGCTGGTTATTCCCTTCATTCTGCACCTGTTGATTTAAGGATTTATCCTCATTATTCACTAATGGTGGATTAGGACATTCAGATCTCCAATGTCCCAGCTGGCCACAGTTGTGACAAGGGAACTTCTTTTTGGCTTCCTCAAGACTTCCCCTTCCTTTTCCTGCAAATCTCGGTCTATTTCCTCCATTATTTCCTGGATTATTTGCCTGTTCCACTAACTGTGCTTCCTGTCTTTCTGCAACTTTCACTTGTGCCCACATCGCTTTCTCTTTCAGCTTTCTTTGTTTTGCTTCAATTTCATCACTAAAGTATTTTGCATGTCTCAGAATCTCATCTACTTTTTTACTCTGCCAATCCACTGTGTGTTCACGAATTCTCTCACCAATTTCAGGTCTAAGACCATATACAAATCTGTATACAAAGTGACTCAAATCCTTGTCACCCAGGTGTTCATCTCCACTGAATTGTTTAAAAGCCAGTATCAGCCTTTCGTAAAAAGCATGAACTGATTCTTTTGCCTCCTGTTGTGTTCGATCTATCTTAACCCAGTCTGTCTCTTTTGGAGGAAATTTACTCTTCAGGTATACCATCACCTGATCATACTTCCTCATCACTTCTGGATCTGGTGCCCCTGTTCTTGAATCTCTTGGATATTCCTCAGTAGGCCAACTCACAACTATTTTACACTCAGTCCACAAGTCTGCTGGAACAATTATATCAAACAGACTATTCAGGTCAACCCACAGCACTTTTGACAATTTCACAAACCTATCTACCTGCCTATACCACTCGACGGGCTTTTCTCTCAATCGAGGGAAATCATTCGTAAATGATAAAATATCCTGTCTGGTCCATGGAACATGTACATATCCTCCTCCAGGTATTTCTCTCATAGGATAATTCTCCACTGGTTTCTCCTTTTCTCTCACTGGAAATGCTGAATAAGTTGTTCTATCCTCAGATTCCTCTCTTTTCTTATACCACCTATCCTTCCACTTTTCAACATCACCCCATCTTCGCAGTAATGCCACAATTTCTTTAATCTGTCCTGTTCTACCAGAAGCATTCAAATTTTCAATGTCCTTCTCTGTAAAATCCATCCTGTAAGTTCTCTGTAAAGCTTTTACTCTATCAATGTCAACTCCTTGCTCATTTGCTATTGCTCTTAGTCTATCATGAGTATTTCTTGCTCTCCATGTTATGCTCTTGCACATAAACATTAATTCACCATCATGATGACTCTTCAGAATTTCTGTTGGAACTGTTCCTGTCACAAGCTCTTCTAATTCTATACGTAACTTAACCACATCAATAACTTGTGAATCCTTATCCTTTTTCTGAAGAACCTTCATCCAATCATTCAAATCATCAACTGTTATTTCAGCAGTTTTTCTCACTGGAACCACTTTTTTCTGCGGTTCTAAAATCGGCATCCCTGAACAACTAGGTTCACTAACATCCAATAGTTCACTACATGTGTCATGTCTGGTTTGTCTCAGGTCACTTCTCCCTGTTCTTTTATCTGAATCTCCTGAAGGACCAACTGAATTTGTCGATTCATTTGCAATATATGGAATTACCAGCCCATTCTCACCTGTTCTCTGTTTGTCAAACACAGGCATAACTGGACCTATTGTTACAGGCACCGTAACAGCTTCCAGATTCTTCGTTAACTCCCTTATTTTCTCTGCCAGTTCTGTTGTCGTCTTTGCTAATTTTCTAGCATTTTCCTCACTACCTCGATTCTCTCTCTCCCTGAAAGAACTACTACCTCTTGATTCAGGTGTCATTTTTTCTTTCTCAACTGCATCTCTTATCGGAGAAACAACTGGTGTACTCTCATCTGGTTCTGTTCTATATGGAGGTGGTCTCTTGTAAATCATGTCATTTAAGACCTCATCCTTATATTCTCCATATCTTCTCATATCTGACTCAGAAGCTCTTTCTGTCGAAGGAGCAGAAGCTTCAACTGTTCTCATTGGATATAATCCCTCTGACATACAAGCATCTCTCCATCTTTTCATTCGATCATGATGTGTTTCACGATCATGTCTCCTCCCAAACATGTACCTATAATACCCTCCAGACCTTTGCTTTTCTCGGTCATGAACTTCCTCTTCCCATTCCACTAAAGCCTCGAACTGTGTAGGTCTCGGCTTCGGGTCTAAGCATAACATCTTTTCCCGTAAGTTTCTCAACACAGCCAAATTAAATGAACCATGTTCTGGAAATGCTAGAACACCATCTTCTTTAGTATACTTAACCCAATTCTGCAACCATATACAGGTATGTAATCCATATTTCACAGCCATGAAGGATGCAGGTGTTTTCGCTGGAGGTAGCAACTCACCCTCTCTCGTCTTAACCTCTTTATCCTTGCTAAACCACTTTTTAACTTTTCCAAAGAAGGTCTTTTTCTTTTTCTCTTCTTGGTAATACATTTTAGCGAGCGCTTATCAAACTCTCTACTCTTTCCGTATTATAAATATACAATACGAACTTCCCAACCAATAGCAGCGCGACTCACACTAACGCACCAATCCTAGCGCGTCTACGTCACTAAACAGCTCTTCCAATCCCTGCGCGACTCACACTAACGCACCAATCCTAGCGCGAACCCTACTCTGATTCACTATCCAATCAGTGCGCGGACCTTCTGACGTCAACAGCCGCTGCAGTCTCTGTCTCCTGTCTCTGTCACTCGTCTACCCCTCCTTTACAAAAACTCTCAGTAGACTTCGTGTGTCAAAATTTCTACAAAATCTATTAGTTACAACATAAAAACATCTCCATTGTCTGCTTCGCTAACCACAGAATAGTAAAAGAGAGTCTATTTCTCAAGAATCAACAACTTTCATACATCGCATAACTGTTTCCTCTAGGACTTATCCAGAGAGTCTTACAGTCAATAAATGTATATGCATTCACGCACATTCACACGAGAAAAATATAGTACATGCACACAGAATCCTGCTTCTCGAGAACAGCACAACCTGTCTCTGTACAGAATTATAACTCAACAACTAAGCAGCTTACCTCTGCCCAGTTCCTCAAACAAGCTCAGAGAATACCTATTACTCCTCCCGCGATAAGCTTTAACGGCAATCCTTACGGATCCCTGGGACTTAAGACCAGAGTTTTACAGATAACCTTCACTACGATACACACTCCTCTTATACCAGAAATATATCTAATAGTAACATACGACGATGTCACTGATTCCGAACCCAGACAATGTGAACGCGCAACTTCAATTGTCACACGTAATTCCTTACAATCCCGTCTTTCCCGAGAGCAGCATATACACCTTCCTCTGCCCTACTACGGAACTGCTTCCACAGCTTCCAAGTTCCAGAAGCACTACATATAACTCAACATTACGACTCCAACATATAGTATTAGTACATATACCAACAACATCTAAATAAATCAATAATCAATAAGCTAATTTACAAGCAATCTTATCTTATCAGATCAAGACAACCATCTAAAACCATCCTCTGCTACCAGAGAAATTGATAGAGATCAGGGTACCTAAAATAAACCCACTACCACGGATAGAGTAATTTCACAGTTACACGCACATACATTCATCATACGCTAGGGCCCATTTCACTAACATACGCTCAAATACTCTACCAGCATAAGACCTGTGGGAAGGAAACCCTGCATCTATATCTAGGACGATAGGACCTAATTATAGTGGTTATCCTTAATCATACTCTATACAATCTATACAACAATAATCAAAATGTACTCAATAATTGACAAGAAAGAATATTCAACACCATGATTAAAAGTTATATTGCTTTATCTAAAATTAGTCAAAGTAAAATCAATCAGAATAAATCATTTCTCATAGTTACCTATTCTAACTAAGTGTCAGAACGGGTCAGGACCAGTCTCTCGGTAAGTCTCTCAGGACAGAGTCCTCAGCATCGAACCTCAGCAACGCGTGAAGGTGGCCAAAAGAGTGGGGAGAGCCCTCCCTAAACTAACAGTTTTTATAGTGAAAAATACAATAGAAACACACATAAAGTTAGCTGAATAAACTGTATCACTGAGCAGAACGAGAAGGAAGAAATGTAACATTGCTACATCTGTAAATCTCCGCTCAGGAAAAGTCACAAGACGTGAACTACGGAACAGGAACCAAGGAAATAAAACATGTAACACATTTAATCCGATTCCTCCTCGGCCATCGAGCCACAGTTCAGAGTTTCCCTCTAAGGCTCCTTTGTCCTTTAAGAAAGCCAAGGACACTTTCACTTTTCTTGGAGTACACCCAAAGCTGCTGCCGTCCTCATGGAAAATTTCATAGGAGGACTATGGTCAGATGTCTTCGACCTTTTTCCAGCAGGGGTCTCTCTTGCCACATCACAGAAATATTCACTCGAGGCCAGGCTCTCAAATCAGCCAACATGGATTAGGCCTCCATAGGCCACAATAGACCATCTCAATTTAAAGGAAATAAAAAATAACGTTAATATAACATAATGATTAAACAGTGTTAACCCCACTAATACCCTTATGTGTATGCATTTATCTAGCTTTGCGACATAAAAAGCATTAATTCAGACAGCGTTTCGTGCTCAAAATAAATAGCACACAGCAACGTTTAAACATGAAAACTTGCACGTTATTGTAAATACATGAACAGCACAAATAAGCTAACCCTCATGTAACTTTCTCTTGTGTTAGGACAAACAGGTTGATTAGTAAAACATACTTGCACAAGACAAATAATTAATTGTTAATTATTAATAAATTAATAAAACGCATAGACATGCCAGAGCTTCAAAAGCCCCAGAATTTTCTAAAAGAAAACTCTGCTCCAGCACAGCAATATAAACGAAAATGTCACACAAAGAAAAATAGGTTAAAAACACAACATGAGAGTTAATAAAGACATTGCACTTTGTCATTAAGTACCATGACTCATATCAAAGGCAATACAAAATCACCCGAATGTATCATAATTCATTGACATTTGAGGTAGATTAAGAGAGGTGAGTTTATGGCAGACAGGTGTCGACGCATTTGGAAGGAACTATAGTTTAACCTTCTTTTTCAAGACTACAAAACACTGTACTCTCGCTGGTTAAAACATCTCTAACACAAACACACATATTAAATAAATGAATACTAAGATACAATTATTATATTCATTAAAAACATACAATGTGAAACAAGCCATTGTTACTCTAACTCATAATTACTAGGTCAAAAAGAAAAAACCAGAAAGAACATTAGCTGTTTGTTATACCAACATGTTACATTTCTTGATCCCAACAGTGCCCGATAACAATCACACCAATTATTCCGTCAATCCCTCAAAGCTCTCTTCATGCATTCATGACCATCCTATACTCACAAAGTGTCATTGCCACTATAGAATGCAGGGCGTACCTATGATACGTTGTTCTTTAAAATCAGAACACTATTTGGCCACTGCTACGTAGGTCCAATTTTCTATCTGAAGGAACCAAGTGCTGATTAAACCTGGTTTGAGTCCACCTCCAAAAATAAACAAATATCTGTTTTAGATTAGCGGTCAGCAAAACAATCTTTTATGCATGCCTCTAGTTCCAAACCGGCTGCATTGATAATAATAACAATGACACCGGCCTACTTACTTTTACGCCCCTTTTTAAAAGGGAGAATTTACTACAGGTATAACTCTAGGGATTCCTGAACCAGTTGCAAGTTGCGCTGGACTGGTAGCTACCTGTATCAATCAAAATATAGCACTTATAAAATAATGTACCCAATCATGTCTCATTAGTTCTAATAGTTGTAGCCTCTATTACATGTTTCCTTACACCCACCTTAGGTCAACTAGTTGGGTTTGCCACATGACTGGTTTCCCTTCTTGCACGGGGCGAAATAGCCGTAGTGAGATCTAAACCTTGTGAATAAAACATTAAAATATAGTCTAACACACTCTCATTTTTGATATCACAAACTCATTATGGAATAGATAGTGACTTACTTCTATTTATGCCCGTCTTTTTGTATGGGTCCTTATAGTATTGTGGCCCTTTTGTTCAGCTACAAAATAAAAAAACAAAGTTTTATCTTATTAGGGTTAAAAAAAAGTCCTCCCTTCCTATTTTATATTTACTGCAAAATTAAGAAAGCTTTTTTTTCCTTTTGCTCTGTTCTAACCCCGTGTTAAGATTGGCTACGTTAAACATCATTGTAGACCCGGCGCATGTATTTGTCAGAAAATAATTACTAAATAGAGACGCTGACAACACTTCACATATGGTTAGTCAACAGTCTCTCACGCCCACACTACTATACATTCCCATCTAAGGTCTCTGAAAAAGCCGTCCCCTCCCATAACCGCGTTCCTAAATCAAAACCTACTGCGTGCAGGGAACCGGTGGTATCCAAAATCTTCAGTTTCTGCCTTTCGTGCGATAAAACGCTGTACCGCTATATTGCCGTCTTAAAAAGCCTCCTCATTTCTCTTACGTCACTAACGTGAACGTAAGGGTCAGATGATCTGCACCTATGCAACTGGGAACGCCGGTTCTTGACCTCGTCTAATTATTTACAAGAACCTACTCAGGTCGCCAGGATCTTTTTACTTGCAGAATAGCGTAGAGGGAAGAATCACAATTATCAAATCGTATTTTCCACAATTGGACATCTCAAGAAAGAAGACTCATAATCTGGGAGGTTGACCTTTTATTATCAGCAAAAACATCTGAATATATAGGTACCTCAATACCAAGCGCAAAAGATATATGGGGATTAATACAAATGCTAGTCTGCGAAGTATTCGCATACGACTGAAAATAAACAGGATTACAGCTTCCAAGAGCATCAAATACCCTATGGCAATCGTGATATCAAAATTTAAAGTCATCAATCAAATCATTTCTGTCCCTACTCTACTCTAAGGTGACATACCTACTTAACATTCCCTTCCAGGTGAGGATCGCATAAAAGGTGTCAGCAGTGAAACTTCCTAAGAAATCTTCACCATTTGAGAGCTCGATCTATATTGCTCCTTTCCGCCCCTCTTCTAAGTCTCGTCTGCTCAACCCACGGGGCACTGTCCCTAATACAAAACCCCAAAAAGCGGTGCACGCCCTTCAGCACACCCCTTCAGGCAGCCTCTTCCTTCGGTAAATTTCCATTTGGATCCTTTCATCTTCCTTCCATGAATTCGACCTTGGGTCCCAGGCCTTCTCTGTACCAGGAGTTGCAATTTTACATTCCAATCCACTCCCTTCATGTCTACTCCTTCTATCTCCATTCCATTCGAACAAAGACTCATTCTAACTAACGAGCTAGATGGCCTTGTACCTGCAGCCAAATGCTGAATAGGAAAAAAACCCTAACATCATGAGGTTTCACAATGCACTGTATTTTAAGCTTTGCTAATATCCTACCGGCTTAATAAAACATGGCTAAAATAAACGAAGGCCTTCACTTTACATGCATAGTTAGGCCTCAAACTAAACACCCTACCATCAACAATTCTAATTATTCGTCTCATACTTAAGAGAATTACCTTATTCATCCTTCTAACATGGCTTAATGTCTCTTAATGCACAACATTTTTATACTAAGCATTACATATATATATCAATGCATTTCAGAATAACTGATGGCCTTTCTCTTCTCTCGAGGCCTGTTTACATTTCTACTATTCTATTTCATTGCATACATTTCCATTATTCTTGGGTAACATGCTCATTTATATGCGGGTGCTGACTAACAAAGAATATGGTGCACCCCTACAATTTTCGCATCAGCAACGCTCTATCAGTTCCCCCCTTTGATGACAACTTGTCATCACACAAATCCATCTATACAGAAGTGGTAACCATTCAATTGTGTCGGAAACCCTCCATTCTTTTCAGATCTTGGTACTGATTATCTTGCATATGTGCCATTCGTCTTTCAT
Source organism: Triturus cristatus (assembly GCF_964204655.1). NCBI lineage: Eukaryota > Metazoa > Chordata > Amphibia > Caudata > Salamandridae > Triturus > Triturus cristatus. The sequence continues at coordinate 938,729,933 of NC_140593.1, forward strand.
ATCCCCTGAGAATCCTTTCAGCTCTGTTTCCTCGGTACCACTTGTACGCTCTCACAAGTCCCCACAAACAAATCACACAAACCACCACAATCAAAATTGGCTTCAGCACATATTCAAGAATACCCTTCCCTAAATCTACAAACCAGCTTCCCACATGTCCAAATCCTTTTCCAATCTTCTCGCACACGTTCTCTTCTGCCAATATCGCAGTTTCTTCGTGAAGTGTGGTAATGTTGACTATATATTTCTTCAGCTCTTTGCTGTTGTCTGGAATATATGTGCAACATTCCTGAACCTTCAATGTCTTACAGACTCCACCCTCCTTGGCTAACAATACGTCTAACGCAAGACGATTTTGTAAAACCATTGTCCTGATCGATAACATCTCTCCATCCACCAACAACAGCGACTTCGCTGTGTTCATTGACAACTCATCAACCACAGTGGCTAATTTTCGTATTTTCACATCATTTAAAATCACACCCAGACCAGGTATGATTGCTCCAAAGATATCACCAATCACAGCTCCTGCACTAGCATCTCTTCGTGCTCTAGGGTGTTATCCTGTCTCTAGCAGAGTCAAATCCTCAGCATGGTAGATCTTCGGGAAAATAACAGCCAAATAACAAACCCCGTACCACTGCTCAGGCAACCTCACGTATGCATTCCTTCCACACACATAATACACCGTTGGGATGACCTGTATCTGACCCTGCAAAAAGTTCCTATCTGAATCTTCTATAGTAAAGGTATGGGCACATGTGCTATGTCCCACCCAGATCTTGTCCTTGTCCGACTGCGGACGAGCAACACACAGATTTCCTCTCTGTACATGATCTAAAGCTATGGGTCCATAACTTCCCCTTGACTTATGTAGCTTCTCTTCTTCTGTCCAATCCGTTGACTTTTTCCCCCCATCCTTATCTTGGGTCAATTTTCTATATCTGTCCTCAACTTGGCCAATAAATTTCTTTTCAGTGTCTGACACTGAGCATGTCAAATTATTTCTATGTGCATAAGCAGTATCCAAACTTTGAGTCGGGATGAAATAAGTCCGAAGCCGTTCTTGCGACTTATAATAATCATACTTATTCAAATGCTTGAACGCTGGTACATCAGGAAGTACTGTGTCATAATTTGAGAAATAGTACTCAAACTGTTTCCTTTCGTAAAACAGGCTAAGCAATAGACTGCAAGAAATCCCATAAGTCAATGGAAGGTGATGGTATCTAATACCCTCATCTACAGAAGCAGGCAACTGCATGCACACATAGCAATCCTTCGCATCCATCGCATCAACGTACTCATACAACAGTTTCGCATATGCATTGAGCTTGAAATCACCTCTCGACAAATCCATGTGTAACCTACGACTTTCCTCCATCATCATTGCCCTTTTATCTCCTGAAATATCCTTCTCTGTACTGGTGGTAGCAGGTATAGGTGTTCCCAACATCTTCCCCTCTTCCCTGTGGGCCACTGCATATGAAGTTATGACTACGGCAAAAATAACAGCTATGACTACTCCTAAAAGTGTACCTATCACTTTCTTCGCCCTCCCGTGTGTACTTCTAGGCTCTGCCATCTTTCCCTCACGCTCAGAATCCAGTTCGATAACAATGGGCGAGAGTCTCCTTCTCATTCAGGCTAATATCTCAATGCAACAATTATCCCTTATAGCAAATGTTTCAGTCTCTATTTTCTTTCGGATCTGCAAAGGCTCCCTCTCGACAGAGGTCAACTTCAATCTAAAATAACTGCAGGTCCCAACAACTCCAGGACCCCTTGCAATATTTCAAGTTTAAGAGTTTTCAGTTCTTGGGGAGAAGGTACAACTGCAAAGTTCGGGAACGCCAATGTATTCAAAATCAGACCACGAATGTTACTCAGGAGTGGCGGATCTGGAATGAAGAGAGTCAGTACTCCCTCGATCTCCAATCCTGGGATCTTCAGCAACACTTCTGCCCTCAGATTCGGTGGACCGCTGACAAGAGTAATCGATCTCAGCCTCCCTGTACTCATCGGTCCTAGCATTCGTTGCTACGTACGTCCACTCAGGTGAAGCGTACCTGTGACACGGTACTCTGGCTCTCCTCGACCTTCCGGATCTTGTTCTTCCTCACTCTGCTCCGGCTCTTGCACCTCCGACACTGGGGCAAGATCTCTTCTCGGTGTCCCTCTTGAATTTTCCCGTCTCAGATTCACGGGCCAAACTCTTCTCGCTTCTGAGACACCTCTGCTCTCCCTGTGCACTATCTTTTTCTCCGGGAAGATTTGGCTCCACTCCGCCAAATGCACCTTCCTCTGCTTCTGGTTCTGATTCTGAGTTTCTCTCTCCTTCACTTACAGCTTGTTCCAGTGCACAACCAGCTGCGTCAGCCACCCTTACAGCTTGACTTGCCCTCTCAGATGGCCCTGCCACCTCAGCTGGGTTTTCATTTACAAGAGGGGCTGTATCTTCCAAGGGTGCTGGAACTCTACGGGTATGGGAGGCATGCACCCAGTTCGGTAGTCCCCCACACTTCACTGCAGTGTTTGTTACTAAGATGATTTGATAGGGGCCTCTCCAGCGAACATCCAAGCAACTCTTCCTCACGTGCTTCCGTACCAATACCCAGTCCCCTGGGCACAGATCGTGGCACAGATCACTTGCAGCTGGAACAGCTACCGCCTGCACCTGCTGGGACACAGAATGAACCACATCAGCCAGGCCTTTACAGTAGTCCAGAATAACATCATCAGTGATATTTATCAATGCAGAGGCTGGTATTGCTGGCACACGCATCGCTCTCCCCATCAATATCTCATGGGGCGACAATCCAGTTCTCCTATCTGGCACACTTCGGAGACTCATTAGCACCAGAGGTAAGGCGTCTGGCCACTTCAGGGGAGTAGAGGAGCACACTTTTGCCATTCGGGCCTTCAACGTCCCATTAACTTGTTCCACTATCCCAGAAGCCTCTGGTCTATAATTGCAATGCAACCTTTGATCTATGTTCAGGGCAGCACAAAGCAACTTCATTAATTCATTGTGGAAATGCGTTCCTCTGTACGATTCCAAAGAGGTCGGGAACCCGAACGTCGGGATGAGCTCTCTCAACAGCAACTTAGCTACAGTTAGAGTATCACACCTGCGTGTCGGGTAAGCCTCCACCCATCTGGAAAAGACACACACCACGACTAATATGTATCTCAACCCATTACACTTTGGCATCTCAATGAAATCCAACTGCATCCTGTTGAAAGGGCCACCCGACCTCCCTATGTGACTCATTGTCACAGCTGTCCTTTTCCCTACATTCATTTGTTGACAGGTGACACATCTCTGACATACAGCTTCCGCTGCTGCCCGAAACTTCGTATTGTACCATGTCTGACGAAACACTCGCACCATAGCATCCCTGCCAAGATGCACAGCACCATGTATCAATCGTGCCATTGGATTTAACAAACATTCCGGTAACACCGCTCTTCCATCATTTGAAACCCAAACCTCCACATCTCCCTTCTCACATCCAGCTCGCACCCAACTATCCCGTTCCTCATCAGACACCTCGTTTTGCAACTGCTTTAACTCCTCCCATGTATCGGCCATCGCCAACATCACACTGAAGTCAGTTCTTTCTTCATTTCCTCTTATGTGTCTTTTTGTGAAATCACACCCCTGTTCTGCACAAAATCGGGCCACCTCATCGGCATAGTTATTTCCAAGAGATACAAAATCATTTCCTCTCGTATGAGTAGAACACTTCACTACTGCAATTTCGTCGGGGCCTTGCAACGCCTCCAACAGTTGTCTCACATATTCTCCATTTCTAATGGGTGATCCAGATGATGTCATGAACCCCCTCTGGGACCATAACTGTCCGAAGTCGTGAACGACACCAAACCCATACTGGCTGTCCGTATAAATCGTTATACGGATCTGGTTAGCGGCCACGCAGGCACGAGTCAAAGCAATTAGCTCAGCCACCTGTGCGGAGTATACTCCTTCTAGACAAGCGGCTTCTACTACCCCAGTGATGGTACAGACAGCAAAGGCTGCTCTCAACTGACCTGCATTGTCTCTTAAACATGAACCGTCCACAAAGAATATTTCATCAGGTTCGGAAAGTGGTTCATCTACAATATCAGGTTGGGGTTTGGTGCACAATTCAGTCACATCGAGGCAGTCATGATCCTCACAATCTTCATCATCAATATTCGGGATCGGCAACAGTGTGGCAGGATTTAAAACAGAACACCTCTTCAACGTTACATTTTCAGCAGCTAAGATGACTTGTTCATAACGTGTCAATCTATTATTTGTGAGGTGTTGTGTCTTAGTCCTGGTCATCAACAGTTCAACAGAATGTGGCACATGCACAGTAAGCGGATGACCCATTACGATGCTCTCACATCTCTCGATACTGACACCTGTTGCAGCAACGGATCTGAGACATCCGGGCAACGCAGAGGCTACTGGATCTAGTGTAGCCGAAAAATAGGCAACTGGTCTACGGACATTCCCATGAACCTGAGTTAACACTGCCAATGCGCAACCTTCTTTTTCACAGCAAAACAACGCGAATGCCTTCTTATAATCAGGCATTCCCAATGCTGGCGCACAGCACAATGCTTCTCTTAATTTCAAAAATGCCCTTAAACAGTCTTCATCCCATGGTACCGGATCACTCACATCCTTGTGCGTCAGCCGCTGTAAGGGCTTTGCTTCAAAGGAGAAGTTCGGGATCCATTGGCGACAGTAGCCAACCATTCCCAAGAACATTCGAACTGCCCTCTGAGTCGTCGGGACGGGCATTCTCAAGATCGCATCTATGCGATCTGGTGATATTTTCCTTTTACCCTTCTCAATCCTATGACCCAAATACTGTACTTCACTCAAACAGTACTGCAATTTATTTGGAGACACCTTATGCCCATTCTCTCCCAGGAAATTCAACAGTGTCACTGTATCAATCCTGCAGGCGTCCTCGGTTTTTGACGCCACTAACAAATCATCTATGTACTGGACGAGAACAGACTCCTGGGGAAGCGCTAGACCTTCAAGATTCTTTTTCAAAATCTGGTTGAAAATAGATGGGCTCTCAGTGTACCCCTGTGGGATACGACACCATGTTAACACACGATTTTCCAGCCTGAATGCAAAAAGAAATTGGCTCTCCTCATGCAGAGGAATCGAGAAAAAAGCTTGACACAGGTCAATCACGGTGAACCATTCCGCATCACATGGGATTTGGAACAGGATCACGGATGGATTCGGTACCACGGGACAACATGGGATTACGATCTCATTAATTCTTCGCAAATCTTGCACAATCCTAAATTTCCCACTCGGTTTCTGCAATCCCATTATGGGCGAATTACATGGACTTCCCCTGATTTCTCTCAAAATTCCTTGCCTAAGCATGGACTCAATTACGGGTCTGATCCCCTCAATAGTTTCCGGTGACAATATATACTGGGGAATTCTCGGGTATTCTACATTCGTTTTGACTCTTATTTTCACTGGATCTACACCTTTAACTAGTCCGATCTCTTCCCCACTAAGATCCCATACATCAACTGACACCGACTCCCTCAGGTCTAAAGGGAGTTCCTCCACTGTAAGTGCAGTATACATTTCCACGCACCAACGCTGATTCGCAACCTTAAAGGTCGCATCATCATCTCTTGTCTGAACTTCCACTCCATTCGGGGTGCAATAGATGGTACAATTAAGTTTACACAATAGGTCTCTTCCCAACAAACAGACTGGGCTAGAATCGCACACCACGAACTGGTGTCTGTCACTAAAGTTCCCGATCCTAATCGGGATGGGTTCCGTCAGTGGGCTAGTCAATTGCCTGTTCGCTACTCCAACAACTTGGATTGTTTGGCCAGAGAGGGGTAGATACGGGATCACTGCAGATCTTACAGTCGACCTTGTAGCCCCCGTATCAACCAAAAAGGTCGTAGGGTGGCCATCGATCTCTGCTTCTACAAAGGGTCCCTTCTGATCTACCTCTAGGACCGCTCTAAGCGCACAATCATCGTCTCCTCTCCAGTAAGATCTGGTTGCTGGACCGGAATCATCCTCCCCATTCACTTCGAATAGAGGCATCTGTACATACGTCCGAGCTCCCTGCTGCATATTCTGTATCCTAGGCGGTCGGGGAACTTGTACCTGCGGAACATTCGTCCCCCCTTTCGTCATTCTAGGTTGCGTCACTACAGGGAGTGTGTCTGCCACTGGAACATGGTTCAACTCTTCTTCCTGCTGTACTTGATTTAATGGATTAAACGGACACTCGCGTCTCCAGTGTCCAATCTGATGGCAAAGGTGACAGGCTGTGGTCTTTTTCAATACTGTCACATCCATTCCGGTCTTAGGATCTTCTCCTCTCGGCCTCGCCTGTCTTTGAGCATTCTGTGCTCCTCCTTGATAATTTCCCTGCCTCCTTCCCAATGCTCCTCCAGTAGCCTGTCCCTGCACTGCGGTCTGCATCTGTACCAATAGCAGATTGTCTTTCAATTTCTTGTGCTTAGATTCGATTTCATCACTGCAATACCTAGCGTATCGGAGAATCTCATCCACAGGCTTATTCTGCCAACAAATCAAATGTTGCTGTATCATTAGGCTAACCTCTGGCCTTAATCCCAACACAAACTTGGACACACACTGTCCCATGTCCTTGGTATCCAATGCCTCCAAACCACTGTACTGTTTAAAAGCTTGCAAAAGTCTCTCGTAAAATTCATGCACTGTCTCCTTGGGCTCTTGTACCGTCCTATCTATCTTTACCCAATCGGTGTCTTGTGGTGAGACTTTCGATTTCAACCAAGTGATTACCTGCTCAAACTTTTTCATCACTATCGGCGACGGGCCATGTGTAATCAAATCCCTGTCGGGCTCTGAGGCCGGCCATTCAATTGCAAACTTACATGCCGACCACAAATCCCCCGGGATCACAATGTCAAACAAAGTATTCAAATCAATCCACAGTACCTTCGAGATTTTGACAAAGCGGTCAACTTGCTTGTACCACTCCACAGGCTTTTCCCTTAGCCGGGGAAAATCATTTGTGAAAGCAGCCAAGTCCCCTCTACTCCAGGGTACATGCACGTACCCTCCATTCTGTACCTCCCTTAAAGGGAAACTCCCTATTGCCATTGTGCATCCTTCCGGAGGTGGCGTCTCTCCCACTACTCCTCTAGAACTTTTCTTCTTGGACCATCTTTCTTCCCACTTATCGAGCATGAGCCATGCTCGCATTGCTATAATCAAATCTTTGACATGGGTTCTTAATCCCACGAGTCTCTTGTCTTCCAGTTCCTGGTCACTATGCTGTAACCGGTGATCACCTTGCAACGTTTAAGTTTTTGACAGATCCACCCCATATCTTTTTGCCAGCTCTGCCAATTTCTCATGAGCTGTGCGTGCTTTGCGAGTCACATCTTTCGCTAAAAAGAGTAACTCATCTTGTTCATAAGTCAATATTCTTTCTAAGGGTAGATTTCCACCGATTATCTCATCCAATTCGGCCTTTAGCCTTACGACATCCAACCTTTTCCCTCTCAGCGCTCCCCTCAGGACTTCTCGGCAGGCTGTACCATCCCTGTCACTGTATTCACATTCTCTTTCTTGTCGCCTGCTCTCTTCTGATCTGCCCATAGGAACCGAGCGATTTACAACCGACCCTTGATCCCTTTCTGCATCTAAAACACCCTGACTTTCGGTTCTCACCGGTGGGGTCCACATTCTCAAATCTGATCTCGACTCCACTAAAGATTTTGGTCTAGTAGGTCTCGATTCTCCCTGTCCCCCTGAGGAGTCCGCTGTAGCTGGCATCGGCGTACTCCATTCTATAGGCTTCGGAGCCCGTTCCATTCCCCTCACCGATCCACTTTCCTCTATCTCATTTCTCGTCCTGCCCTCTGACCGTTCCGAACTCCCTTCTGTTTCTGGCTCCAGCTCATACATCGACTCAATAGGTCCGATGATAACTGGTATTTTCAATGCATCTGGTAGCCTCCCTCCTTTCTCCACCGCTGAGCTACCTACAGACTTATACCTGATATTCTCGGTTCCCATAGAGAACTTTCCTTCTACTCTTACTTCTGATCGAGGTACTGCTCCCCTACACTCTTCTTTCGTCTCATTGCCTTCTGAGGCATCTGGATTGTATGGGGGTGGTCTCTCGGATAACAACCTTCCTACCAGGCTATCATCCATGTCACTGTCTTCCTCTCCATCTACTGTCTTTTCCTTTGATTTCCCTGTCGTCTCTAATAAGGGATATAATTTATGTCCCTCTATTGCCTGCATTCTCCATCTTTTCTCCGCGGCATCCCATCTAGCATCTTGGAACGCCTGAACCGACCTTTTCAACCTTTCTTGATTTCTGCCTCTCTCCTTATCATGTGCTGCTCTAATCCACGCATGTAGAGCTTCAAATTGTGTGGGTCTCGGCATAGGTCGTAAAGCTGCCATCACAGTCTTTAGCTGATACAACACTGCTAGTCTGAATGAACCATACCGTGGGAACGCTAACTCTCCCTCACCTTGAGTCACTTTATGCCAATTCTCAATCCAAACTATGGTATGCAACCCTACATTTCTTGCCATGTAGTGTGCTGGCAAGTCCTCCGGAGGGGCCCCCACACCCTCTCGAGTAACAACAGGTTCATCCCCCCGACACAATTCCCTGAAAACTTTAAAACATTTCATCATAACCAAATGCTAAACGCACACGACCTCTGTTTACTTCCTGGTTTCCGTCCGCCAATGACAGCGCAAACTACACCAACCAGCCTATCGCAGCGCGACACCTTCTGACGTCACAGTTCCTCCACTCGCAGCAGTTCCCCTCCTGCTCACCGCTCGTCTCACCCTTGCATTCGTCCCATTCACACGCTGAAATAACCGTTTGATCCCAAACAGTTATTCCTCTGGCTGTCCGTCCACAGCCTCTGACTGTCCGTCCACAGTCTCTGACTGTCCGTCCACAGTCTCTCGAAATTGTCGACCTCGGTTGGTTACTGTCTGTTCCTGCCGGGCAGACAGATCGCCTCTGATAGGTTACAAATACTCAATTCCACATACTACAGCCTACGACCAGCGCCAGGTTGCCACACGCTCATACATTCGTTCCCCCTATCTCGGTCCAATTGATCGATGGTACCTCACGATCGGTGGTCAACAAAATCTACCAGGGGTGTCTTCTACACCCTCTTGCTCAGGCTTCTCATCGCCTAAGACTTTCCCGGGCTGCGCGCGCTCACAGCCTGATCTCACAATCACACAAAATTCACACCAACTCCGCAAAACATCTCATATAATACAACACCGCAATCTACAACATCATATCCTGTTCATACTCACTCTTCGAGCTTCTGCTTGCTGCCACACTGCTACTCGCCATCTACGTCCGTCCGCCAGGTCGTCTGCCGTTCGCCTTCCGATGATTCACCCTTACTTATCATTGATGGGCCTCAAGTATCACTTATCCTAATCTCAATCTTCCCTCGCTATCAGAAAGAAACCATCCTCGTTTGCTACCAACTGGGAACGCCGGTTCTTGACCTCGTCTAATTATTTACAAGAACCTACTCAGGTCGCCAGGATCTTTTTACTTGCAGAATAGCGTAGAGGGAAGAATCACAATTATCAAATCGTATTTTCCACAATTGGACATCTCAAGAAAGAAGACTCATAATCTGGGAGGTTGACCTTTTATTATCAGCAAAAACATCTGAATATATAGGCACCTCAATACCAAGCACAAAAGATATATGGGGATTAATACAAATGCTAGTCTGCGAAGTATTCGCATACGACTGAAAATAAACAGGATTACAGCTTCCAAGAGCATCAAATACCCTATGGCAATCGTGATATCAAAATTTAAAGTCATCAATCAAATCATTTCTGTCCCTACTCTACTCTAAGGTGACATACCTACTTAACATTCCCTTCCAGGTGAGGATCGCATAAAAGGTGTCAGCAGTGAAACTTCCTAAGAAGTCTTCACCATTTGAGAGCTCGATCTATATTGCTCCTTTCCGTCCCTCTCCTAAGTCTCGTCTGCTCAACCCACGGGGCTCTGTCCCTAATACAAAACCCCAAAAAGCGGTGCACGCCCTTCAGCACACCCCTTCAGGCAGCCTCTTCCTTCGGTAAATTTCCATTTGGATCCTTTCATCTTCCTTCCACGAATTCGACCTTGGGTCCCAGGCCTTCTCTGTACCAGGAGTTGCAATTTTACATTCCAATCCACTCCCTTCATGTCTACTCCTTCTGTCTCCATTCCATTCGAACAAAGACTCATTCTAACTAACGAGCTAGATGGCCTTGTACCTGCAGCCGAATGCTGAATAGGAAAAAACCCCTAACATCATGAGGTTTCACAATGCACTGTATTTTAAGCTTTGCTAATATCCTACCGTCTTAATAAAACATGGCTAAAATAAACGAAGGCCGGCCTTCACTTTACATGCATAGTTAGGCCTCAAACTAAACACCCTACCATCAACAATTCTAATTATTCGTCTCATACTTAAGAGAATTACCTTATTCATCCTTCTAACATGGCTTAATGTCTCTTAATGCACAACATTTTTATACTAAGCATTACATATATATATATCAATGCATTTCAGAATAACTGATGGCCTTTCTCTTCTCTCGAGGCCTGTTTACATTTCTACTATTCTATTTCATTGCATACATTTCCATTATTCTTGGGTAACATGCTCATTTATATGCGGGTGCTGACTAACAAAGAATATGGTGCACCCCTACAATTTTCGCATCAGCAACGCTCTATCACATCTTACGGACTGTTAACTGTTGACACTCTGGTTTGACAACAAAAACTTTATTAAGGGCCAAATTGGACGCATCTTGGGGACTGTTGACTGTTGACACTCTGATTTGACAACAAAAACTTTATTAAGGGCCAAATTGGACGCCCTCGCTGCGCCTTCCCTTATCTGATGAAAAAATCACCATTATTCACAACGAGGTACAAACATTTTAATAATTAAACCATACTACCTGGGGAAGACTATAAAATAATTTTTTATGTTAATAAAATAGTATTCCTCTTAAAGTGTGATTGCCCCTTCTCATTAAATTGCTCTATCACATTTGTAGCAGAGATATATCTCTTATCCGAAACGTACGTGACAAAGATGCACATGGTAAAACATTATTTAAAGCTTCATCCATTCATTTTTACCACTAAGGTGCTCTTTTAAATTAGATTGCTATACTTTACATCAAACAGGGGTGTCTTTTTCCATACAGGAGACATAAAAGGCGATTTTGGGGCTTTTAAGAAATAATGGACATCCATTATATGGAAAAGACACCCCTGTTTGATGTAAAGTATAGCAATCTATATATGACCTCTGTTGGTTCTTTATGCAGTTCTCTTGCCTCTTTCTGCACCACTCTTGCCTTTTTCTGCGCTTCTCTTGCCTCTTTGTACATTTCTGTTGCTTCTTTCTGGACTTCTCTTGCCTTTTTCTGCAACCCTCTTGCCTCTTTCTGCACCTCTGTTGCTTCTTTCTGCACTTCTCTTGCTTCTTTGTGCTCCTCTTTTGCTTCTTTCTGCACCCCTGTTGCCTCTTTCTGCACTTCTGCACCTCTCTTGTCTCTTTGTGCACCTCTGTTGTCTCTTTCTGTACCTCTTTTGCCACTTTCTGCACTTTTCTTGCCTCTGTCTGCATTTCTGTTCCTTCTTTCAGCACTTCTCTTGCCTCTTTCTGCACTGCGATTTGCACTGCGATTTGCACATTTAGATCGATTTTAATGTGAAATCTGATTATTTGCACATTTTGATTTGTTTTAAATGTGAACGCTGATGTTTTAGGCGCTCTACTGTTTTAAAATCTATTTTACTTACTCCGTGGGGAATTTAAAAATAAGAGGGCTGATGGGATTCAAACCCTGATTTTCCGTGACTCGACACTCCCGGGCGCCATTTTGGAGCGTGGTGCTGTCTAGTGTTCCATTCTGGAACACATAAAGAGAGACGCTGCGCGAGCGTGCTTTGACCCCAGACAGAGCTGCTGCTGCTCTCTGCCCTCGTCTTTTGCCCTGAACTGCGATTGCACATCTAAATCGATTTTAATGTGAACGCTGATGATTTGCACATTTTGATTTGTTTTAAATGTGAACGCTGATGTTTTAGGCGCTCTACTGTTTTAAAATCTATTTTACATACTCTGTGGGGAATTTTAAAATAAGCTGGGAACTTAAGAGGGCTGGTGGGATTCAAACCCAGAATTTTCTGGGACTCGACACTCCCAGGCGCCATTTTGGAGCGGGGTGCGGTCTAGTCTTCCATTCTGGAACACATAAAGAGAAACGCTGCGCGAGTGCGCCTTGACCCCGGACAGAGCTGCTGCTGCTCTCTGCCCTCGTCTTTTGCCCTGAACTGCGATTGCACATCTAAATCGATTTAAATGTGAACGCTGATGATTTGCACATTTTGATTTGTTTTAAATGTGAACGCTGATGTTTTAGGTGCTCTACTGTTTTAAAATCTATTTTACTTACTCTGTGGGGAATTTAAAAATAAGCTGGGAACTTAAGAGGGCTGGTGGGATTCAAACCCTGAATTTTCCGTGACTCGACACTCCCAGGCACCATTTCAGAGCGGGGTGCGGTATAGTGTTCCATTCTGGAACACGTAGAGACGGCCGCCTTCCTCGAGACGAACGGATCCCTCGACCCCTCACAGTCCGGCTTCCGAGCCAATCACAGCACCGAGACAGCCCTCATCGCCGCCACCGATGACATCCGAGCCCTGATGGACAATGGAGAAACAGCGGCCCTCATCCTCCTAGACCTGTCCGCGGCATTCGACACGGTCTGCCACCGCACCCTAGTACGGCGCCTCAGCAACATCGGAATCCAGGACAAGGCGCTGGAATGGATCATCTCCTTCCTCGACGGAAGAACACAGAGAGTCCGCCTACCACCGTACAAGTCAGAGGCCTCCGAAGTCATCTGCGGCGTCCCTCAAGGATCATCTCTGAGCCCCACCCTCTTCAACGTCTACATGAGCCCCCTCGCGGCCATCGTACGCAAACACAACCTCCGCATAATCTCCTACGCCGACGACACCCAGCTGATCCTCTCCCTGACCAACGACCCCGCCGCCGCCAGAGCCAACCTGCACGAAGGGATGAAAGAGGTAGCCGAGTGGATGACGACCAGCCGCCTGAAACTGAACTCGGACAAGACGGAGGTCCTCATCCTGGGCTCCTCACCCTCCGCCTGGGACGACTCCTGGTGGCCTCCCGCCCTGGGCACCGCACCCAAACCGACAGACCATGCACGCAACCTGGGCTTCATCCTGGACTCCTCCCTCTCCATGACCAGGCAAGTAAACAACGTCTCCTCGGCGTGCTTCAACATCCTACGCATGCTACGGAAGATCTTCTGGTGGATCCCCACCGAGACCAGGAAGACTGTCACCCAGGCCCTCGTCACCAGCCGACTGGACTACGGCAACGCCCTCTACGCCGGTACCACCGCCAAGCTCCAGAAAAGACTCCAGCGGATCCAGAACGCCTCAGCCAGACTCATCCTCGACATCCCACGAACCAGCCACATCTCCGGACATCTGAGAGACCTTCACTGGCTCCCCGTCAACAAAAGAATCACCTTCCGCCTCCTCACCCACGCACACAAAGCCCTACACGACCAAGGCCCGAGCTACCTCAACAGCCGAGTAAACTTCTACGCTCCCAAACGCCACCTCCGATCAGCCACCCACGCCCTCGCCGCCGTCCCCCGCATCCGAAGAACGACTACAGGAGGAAGGTCCTTCTCCTACCTGGCCGCCAAGACCTGGAACTCCCTCCCGACCAACCTGCGCCTGACCCAAGACCACCTCTCCTTCAGGAAGAAGCTGAAGACCTGGCTGTTCGAGCAGTAGCGGCACCCCCCCCCCCCCCCCCCCCAGCGCCTTGAGACCCTACGGGTAGGTAGCGCGCTTTATAAGTGTCCTTGATTGATTGATTGATAGACGCTTCGCGAGCGTGCCGCTGGCGCTGGCGCGCCAAAGGCGTGCATAAGGCAAGCCCGTCTGCGCCCGTCCGTGACCTGGAAGCAATCGGTACTGGCTATGCTGCCGAATTTTTACCAGGTAACATTGACATTCATAACCCCACACTATTATACAGCAGAGAACAACTGTTGATGAGGCACTGGTCATTGCTCCCAACACCTTATATGAGTAGATTCCGAGCCCCTCATTTGTAAAGAGTGCAATTGGAGCTCCCACCCACAGTCTGATAGAGGAGGTCATTTAAGTAAGACAGAGCATCTTTCTGATTTGGCAGGGGTTGCTGGGAGTGGGGGTGAGTTGAAAGCCATCCTTCTTAATATTAGATCTATGAAGAGGCATGAACTCCAGCTTTTCGACCTCCTTACCGAGACACAGCCAGATGTCTTGTTTACAACAGAAACATGGCTCAACGAGGGCTCCAACCCTACCGTTGCTTGTGCACTCCCATCAGACTATAAGATACTTAGGAAGGACAGATCTGGCGGCAGGGGCAGGGGTGTGGCTGTTATATTTAAAAACCCACTCTCCTGCCAATTAATACCTCTGACAGAACTAGAAGGAGCAGAGGGACTTGGCTTCCCTCTGACGGTGTCAGCTCATCAGTCTATTGCTGGTGCGTTAATTTATCGCCCACCGGGACCAGCAGGAAGGTTTTTGGAATCTCTGGGCCATGCTATCACGCCCATTGTGTCCAAATACAGTCAGTGCCTGATATTGGGGGATTTTAATATTCACTTCGACCAAACGACCGATTCTGAGACTATGAAACTTTGCGAACTACTGAGTATTTTCAATTTGGCACCATATGTATCGCTCCCTATGCATGACAAAGGTCACATTTTAGACCCAATTTTTTAAACTACTGCACTGGAACGAATCGTTCCTTTGCCAATCATTTGGTCAGACCATTTTCTGCTAACCTTTTGGACAGAAAAGGTTCAGGCCAAATCTCAGTCTTACTGTAAAAATCGGTTGGAAAGTTTCAGATCTTTCGATCAAATAACATCTGAGGCTTTAACTGCTATGCTTAGCCAACATCCTATACCAGTCAACAATAATTTAGAACATGATGTATCTTCTCTGGAAGACTGGTTTCAGGAGTGTACCATGCAGCTAGCCCCCATTAAATTACGAGTGGCCAAACAAGACAGAATTTCAGCACCTTGGTTTAATGAGTCCTTAAGGAAAAGTAAAAGTGCATGTAAATATTTAGAACGCCTATGGAGGAAGAATTTCGATCCTATAATTCAACTTACATATAAAGTGGCTTTGAAAGCCCACTCTGTAAAAGTTTGAGTGGAAAAGAAAAAGTTTTTGGCTGTAAAAATTGAACAAGCTGGTAACTGCGCTAAAGAGGTGTTCAAGATTGTTAAGGATTTCTCCGCACCTAATGCTTTTAAAAGCTCTTGTTCCCCTACTGATGTATGGACAAATGAAATTGCACAATACTTTTATTGGAAAATCCAAACTATACTGGACTCCTTTAGTAGCCCCCGCCAGGATGGGGATAGCAGTACTGATAGGCTTCTCCCCATTTGCCCCACTATGGAGAATACCCTTCTGGAGTTCTCGCCTAAGTCCATGGCCACCTCACTTAAAATCATGAAGGCCCTAAAATCCGGATCCCCTTCCGACCAGTGCCCAGAAAAAACATTGGCATCAATTGCTGAGGTAATAAATCCAGTTGTTAATGGGACATTGAATCTTTCTCTGTCCAAAGGAAGGATGCCAGAAAACTGGAAGCATGTGAAAATTCTTCCACTCCTAAAAAAACCATTAGCTGACCCCTTGGTAGCTAGCAATTACCGACCCATATCGCTTCTACCTTATTTCTCCATGGTTTTGGAGAAATATGTGAATACTAGCATCACAAATTTTATTGAGGTCAGCCAGGTACTTCACCCGAGTCAGTCAGGTTTTAAAGCAAACTTCAGTACAGAAACGGCTCTATTGGAAATCTCAGAGACGGTCAAAACCACCCTAGACAGAGGAGGAAAGGCTGTGCTGATACTATTAGACCTGTCGGCGGCCTTTGACACCGTGTCACATGATCGCCTTCTTCATAGATTGAGGGAGAGCGGCATTGGGGGCACGGTGCTCAGATCGTTTACTTCCTTTTTGGAGAACTGCCAGCAAACAGTCTGGGCTCCTCCTTTCTCAGCCCTCATTCCTTCACTGAATGGCGGGGTCCCACAGGGTTCCGTCCTAAGTCCGACCCTGTTTAATATATATATGGCCCCTCTTAGTCCTTTAGCTGAACAATACGGTGCAAAAATGATATCGTACGCAGATGACACGCAATTGCTGATCACCTGTGAGCAGGATGAGGTGCTTAACAGTAATGAAGTTAATGTTTGCCTAACCAAGATGTTGGACTGGTTTAGGCTCTGCAACTCTGACAAGTCGGAAATTATCTTTTTGGACACACTCCACGCGACGAGTGGCATCAATGGTGGTCTAAAAATCTATCTCCACCTGAAAGACCAGTCTCTACCGCAAAAAATCTAGGAGTGTAGTTGGACCCCGACATGACTATGAAGTCCCAGGTTCAATCGGTTGCTGGCACCTGCTTCGGGATTTTAAAAATGATGAGGAATTTCCTCCCTCTGCTTCCTATTTCTCACAGGAAAACCGTGGTCCAGGCCCTGATCATATCAAGGTTGGACTACGTAAATGTGTTGTACCTGGGCCTTTCCGGACTACTTACTGAATCGCCTGCAGTAGTTCAAAATGCGGCAGCTAGGTCCGTGCTTATGGTTGGACCCAGGTCACACATGTCTCCCCACCTTAGATCCTTGCACTGGTTACCAGTGAGACAAAGGGTCTTTTTTAAATCCCTGGTCCTAACTTTTAAGGCCTTAAATAACATTCGGTCCCCGTATATTAGTAACAAAATTCAGCCCTACAAACCGCTCAGAACGCTGCGATCATCATCTCAGCAGCTGACAATTGTGCCTAAGTTTTGCCGTTCTTACAAAGGAGGTAGCTCCTTTCAAGTAGTAGCGGCAAAATTATGGAATAGTCTCCCTTTTTCCCTTAGACAAGAACGAGATCTCCTCAGCTTTAGGCGATCCTTAAAGACCTGACTTTTTCAACAATAGTGCAGACTATTTAGGTACTGCTGGCTGTTCCTTCATCTACTCTGTTTTGGGGTCAAGATAGCGCCGGGACACTCCTCGGAGTAGCCGTGCGCTTAACAAATACCCCTATAACATAACATAACCTCTGTTACTTCTTTCTGCACCTCTCTTGCCTGTTTCTGCACCTCTCGTCTCTTTCTGAACCCCTGTTCCCTCTTTCTGCACCTCTCTTTCATGTTTCTGCAACTCTCTTGCCTCTTTCTGCAGTTCTGTTTCCTGTTTATGCACCTCTCTTGCCTCTTTCTGCTATTCTCTTGCATCTTTCTGTACTTCTCCTGTCTCTTTCTATACTTCTCTTGCCTCTTTCTGCACATTTCTTACTCTTTCTGCACCTCTCTTCCTTTTTTCTGCAGTTCTCTTGTTTCTTTCTGCACTTCTCTTGCCTCTTTCTGCACTTTTCTTGCCTCTTTTATCACATTTCTTACTCTTTCAGCACCTCTCTTGTTTTTTTCTGTACTTCTCTTGTCTCTTTCTACACTTCTCTTGCCTCTTTCTGCACTTCTCTTGCCTCTTTCTACTTATTTCTTACTCTTTCTGCATCACTCTTGTTTTTATCTGCAATTCTCTTGCTTCTTTCTGTACTTTTCTTGCCTGTTTCTATATTGAAATGGGAAGTGCAAGCTGTCAAGTGTAAAGGTCTGCATGCTCTTGTGACAGAGGTATACGTCTACTTGTACATGTATTCTCACAGGTGTTATGGATCTGAAGATGGTAGCTTCAAAAACGGGCAGCTCCTCTTATAGGTGGTCAAATCTTCTTAGTTCTGCTCTGTCGTTTGCTTGCACAGGAAGACATGTCTCTTGTATATAGGTGTTATAGAGCCCCTCAAATGTACTATTGAATACGCATGTGCCCTGTATTAGGAGCAGAAAGAAATACATACACCTTCTTGTACAAAAATTTACAGAGTATGTTGTTTTAAACACGGATGTTCAAGTATTTGTAGGTTATTTTTATGTAACATGTCACCAGGTGAAAGCAAAGACACACGCATGCATACCTTCACAAACTTGGTCAGACTTACAACCAACTATATTGGTGACTAAATGGCAGTGTGATTGATTCTTTGGGTGACTGACTAGGTGTTTGAGTAACTCTATGGGTGAGTGGTGGTGTGTGTCTGTATGGGTGTATGAGTGCATATATCAATGGCTGTATTGATGAGTGACTGCGTGTATGAGTGACTGTATGGGTTAGAGAGTGGATGTGTGTGTAGACCTATGAATCAGTGTGCGGGTATGTACTAACTGGTATTGGTATGTCTATGGTTTCGAGAATGGTGGTATGTATTTTAGAGTGGGTGTATCAAAGGTTATATTAGAGTGTGAGGAGGTGCATCAGATATTATGTGGATGATGTCATCAGTGATGTCATTTGAGATGTTATCAGTGATGTCATGAGTGATGTCACTGGCCATGTCATGAGTGATGTAATATGTGATGTTTTCAGCAGTGCATTGCGGGGGCGCCATTTATAGTAAGCTCAGCCAACTATAATGGCAGAATTTCTCTGGTTTTGTATGAGTGAAATGTCAGCCTAACTATAACGTCCCTGTAACCTGTGGTTTTATTCAGTGAAAAAATATATATATATATATATATATATATATATATATATATATATATATATTCACTTAAAAAACCATAGGTTTCACACATGTTATAGTTAGCTGTACATTTCAATCGTAAAAAACCAATGAAATTCCACGTTATAGTTAGATCCGGTAACTATAACTTGCGCGCTCACAATAAACTGCTGATGACGTCACATATTACATCACTCATGACATGGTCAGTGACATCACTCATGACATCAATGATGACATCTGAAATTACACATTGTGGATTGCAGTCGCGCAAGTTATAGTTACCTGATCTAACTATAACGTGGAATTTCATTGGTTTTTTACGAGTGAAATGTACAGCTAACTATAACATGTGTGAAACCTATGGTTTTTTCAGTGAATTTGCAAGGTGTTGTAAATGATAATTCCTAACTATAACGTGTGTGAAACCTATGTTTTTTTCAGTGAATTTGTACGGTTTTTTAAATGCTAAGTTATGTATTTATTTATTTATTTTTTTTCTGGTTTTTCACTGTGCGCACACCCTGCGCGCACGGTGCGCTTCGCGCACCGAGCGCCCACGTTGCGCAGTCCATGCCGTGCGCGCCTCCCCTTTTTTTACACAGTAACATTTGTTTTTTTCTCCCTTGTGGGTCCTTTAATTTATTTAATAAATGTGATTGTTACTTCTTTATTTATTTTTTAATTTTTTTTTCCCGTGCGCGTACGGTAAGCTTACCGTACGCGCACTCCGCGATTTTTAAAAAAAATTATTAAATGTATTTTTCGTACTTTTGGGTCCTTCTTGGACCCCCTGACAAACACTATGGGGTCTACAACTCTCTTCGTTGCCCCCTTTTCACGTTCCCCACATTTGTTTGTCGGTGCGAGAGACAGAAAATGGTGGCCGACACTTCCTGATTTCGACCGATTCGAATGTTTACAGTCATGTAACCACCAATCAGAATTGAGCTCGCGCACGGCACCGTACGCGTACGGTAAGCTTACGGTAAGCGCACGGAGCGCGCTTACAGATATATATATTGATTTAAATGCTATTTTCTCAGGACCTACTGAACAGATTTACACCAGACCTACAAAAGGCACATCCTTGACCTGAGGACTACCTCTCTGCCAAATTTCAAGTAATTCTGTTCAGCCGTTCGGGCTGTAGCTCGGACTAAAAGTCCTATGGGAAAATGCATGGGGAAAACGCGTTTTGGGACCCCCCTTTTTTCTCAGCCCCCGCTTGACGAATCCCCCCGAGACTTTCAGTGTAGGAGCGGAGCGTAGCGCCCCATTAGTTTTGAAAATTTCGCGAGGATTCGTCACCCGGCGCCAAAGTTATTCCAAATAGAATGTTGCGGATTTCCTATGGAAACACGGTCCTAACTATAACTATCTACTGGCGACCGCCAGTAGATAATATATATATATATATATATATCTCAGAGGCAGCTTCCACTGGGTAGTTACAGTTAGGACCACATTTCCATAGGAAATTTATTTTTTGTTTTGCTAATAACTTTGGCACCGTTTTCAATTTTCACAAACATTTGCAATAAAAATGTCTGATCCACAATATTTGCCATTGGATTCAAGCTAGCTGGCTGATGAGGGGGTGATACCCCAAAACCGATCGGAGGATGCTTGTTTCCGGTCCAGGGAGGGCCTGGATTGGCATTTCGGGCTGGACAGTTTCCATGAGGAGCAGGGTCAATACTGATTTGCACATGACTGAGTCCAAACTGGGAGTGGCATGGTGAGCAAAGGAATTATGGATTTAACCCAGATCTCTTGACTGGGGCTGGATATTTGATTTGTTCAGCCTTCTGTCCATTATTTTTTTGAGCAGCATTTTTCACCCTAAGTGGGATGGGTATGCCCAGATGTGCTGATAAGGGGTGATACCCCTAAAACGGCTCCAGGATACTTGTTTATGTTCCAGGGAGGACCTGCAGTGGCAGTTCGGGCTGGACTGCTTACATGAGGAGCAGGGTCAAGGCTGATTTGCATATGGCTGGGTCCACACTGGGGTGGCAAAGTGAGCAAAAGAACGATGGATTGAACCCAGATGTTTTGACTGGAGGTGAGCATTTGATTTGTTCAGCATTCCGTCCATCATTTGTTTGTGCAGCATTGTAATATTTTGTGTCAAGGGAGGGCCCCAAAATTCAGCAAAACTGAGAAAGTTTGCAAAGTCAGCTAAGCAAAATAAATTTGCAAAAAAAATCTAATTTCTTTTCCTTGTACAAGTTTTACCATGGGCGGATATTATATATTTCGTGTTACACCAGGATTTTTCACCCACCTTTGATCAGGAGCAGTTGTTCGAAGCCTTATTATACAATATACTGTCCCAACATGTAAACGGCGAATAACCTCTAGCTGTTAATGGTACAAAACTAGTAGTCTTTATGTATACCACTTTTAAACGTGCTTGCCTAATAATTAGGAAGAACACTGCATAAATGCTTTCCCTTTCTGACAATTACAACCCTATACTCATGGTAACCATCGTCACTTCATGGTCACCACCAACATGTTTAGAAAGGACTGCATCATTACTCGACCACTCTTTTGTGTGAAAGCACCTTAAATATATGTATACACGCCTGGAAATTATAAAGTCTGAAAACAAGTGCATCAGGATTAGCTTGAGTTTAATTTAAAAGCAAGTTTTCTCATAATACCAAAGCCGGATAATGGATTCTCCTTAAAATTGTAGCGAAAATATTTGTTCTAAATTTGCTATAATTTGAAGACTCTCTCTGCCAAAGTTGATTGTTCCATTCCAGAAAACAATTAGAATTCGGTATCATTTGTGCTGCATCTTTATTAGTTTTTTGGCATGATTAACACTAACTATCGTAAATGGCATCCGAGAGAACAGCTGCGCGGAAAGTAAATATGCCCCAAGGGAGGTGTGAGAATGTAAAGGGTAAGGAAACGTTTTACGTCAGAGAATTAGAGCTGTTATTGACTCATAGCGCGATAAGTGAACATTAAGCAGGAGTTCACAAATTGCAACAAATAAAATAGCTCGATTTATTTCTGAAACTGGTTTTGGAAACATAAAACAGTCTAAGAAAAGAAAAACTCAGCCCTGTTAAATCTTTAAATTATTTCTGCTATGTGCACCGAATAATGCAATATGCTTTTTTTTAACCTTAGCTGTGTTAGATGGGCACTGTTCAAGCTTTGTACTGCTGGTTTGCAGGTTTCACAATTGAAGGGAAAAAGATAGTGGTTTAGCAAGGGTGCCAAGGGCACTAATGCAATTCAGGAAGATGTCCACCTGTTCACATTCTGGGCAGTGAAGCACAGCACTGGTGTATTGTACTCCCCGGTGGGGGTTGTGTGCATTAACAACCCTGATGCCAGGGCTCGTGCTGCAGTATATTGAGTAGAGAAGACAGGGAAGGGGCTGTAGGGATACACTCAAGGGCCAGATCACATAAGAGATTCAAAAATTGGGTGCAGATTGCAAACCCAGTACTTTGGGTCACTATAGTAGGAGAAATTGTTCTTGAGTATGACATCTTGGAATGGGGAATATCACACCAATAGTGCATGTTATTCCCCACGTCCAAGGTGTCCAAGCTGTACATGTGCACTATTTGCTGCCATGATTTACAACAGGTTTCAACTAATGCAAATCAAGGGAGGAGACACCCTCAATTTGAGGGTCGGTGGTCGTCGTAAGGGAAGAAAAGCATGTATGTGGTGTGCACAGTGAGTTGAGCTATTTTGATGGTTTCATTCCATACCTCTCTCTAAATTAAGCCTCTAGTCTCCTCATGAATCATGGATTTGACGATACTGTGTTATGCTGTATCTAAACCACTGTCCCTCTACCACACACGGGGGTTAGCCTTTTCTGTTTGCTATTGCTACCTAAGTCAAGTGCACATGAAAAAAACTTGATTATTGAATTAGAATGAAATAGGCTCACAGGGTGAAATGTACAAGGAAGTGGAGGAGAGAGGAGTTAGCCTTCCTGGCTTAACGCCTCTATCCTCCACTTCTGAAACGCAAGGCTGCACCATATTTATAAGAATGTGGTGCAGCCTTGCGTTTCCCCCTGCAATGGCGCTAAGTTTAGCAACTTACTGCCATTGCAGGCTCCCTTGCACCAGAGTGCAAGGGTGTCTACGTGCAGGGGAGGATTGTTTATGTGTAGGAAGGTGTTCCTTCCTGCACATAAACAATCCTAGAAATGCTATCCTCTCACTTTCATGCATGCTGCCTCATGCAGCACACATGAAAGTGACAAAATAGCATTGTTTAAAAAGTTTGTTGATATGCAGGAAGGGACACCTTCCTGTGCATAAACAAACAATGGCATTTTGCTTTTTCCATGTGTGCTGCACACGGCAGCACACATGTAAAAAGCAAAAGCGAGGAGAAATAATGCATTTCTCCTCGTTTCACCATATTAAGACCAGTTTTTACCTGGTCTTAATTTTGGCGCTGCCTCCTACGTATGCCACCCTTTTACATAGGGGGCAGCGTCAAAATGAATGGGTGTTGCAGTAGAACGCCCATCCCAACACCCACTGCCCACCCCTTTCATGCTAACCATAGCGTGAACGGGGGCCTTATGTACAAGGCAGCGTTAAGCCACTTTAAGTGGCTTAATGCTGCCTTGTAGCCACGTTAAGTGGCTTAACGCTGCCTTGTACATAAGGTGCAGCCCCTATCGCCACAGGAACGCCAATATGACTCCAACTCAGTGATGCAGCGAGCACAAGTTAAATAGTTTTGTTTATTTATTTACTTACCTTACTCCTGTCCGTCGTATGTCCAAGTCCACTACCCCCCACACTGCCCCTCCCCCGCCCCACCCCACTGCCCGCATCATTCCCTTGGCAGCCGTCACTGCCCTAGAGAACAATCTTCTGGCTTCCAAGTTTGAAAAGTTTAGTTAAGTGAGATTGTAAATGGTTTGATGTATTATATTTGTTCCTCCATGGCGGATATTTTAGTTTGCGCAATTTGTCTTCTTATCCACTCAACTCCGTGGTCTTCTTATTCACTTAACTCCATGACCATCCAGGTTTACTTTAGCATTTTTTTAACATATGAAAAACCTTGCCCATGTTTGTGCACGCAGAGTCACTCAACCAATCCAAACATTCCGTCAGGATCCTTTCCTTATCATATTTGTTTGAGTGTTTTCCAAAACAAATCATTTTCAATCGCTCTTCCAAAACATGGCTTGTTAAGGCTGCATAGCCCATTGCTATCACTCTACTGGTCACTTCCAGGCATGTGAAGCCATAGTCAGCTTCTATAATTACATTTTGTTTTGTTTGGGGAATTGGCAGTATGTATTCCTCAATACCCCTGTTAGTTGGGAGTACGATTGGTGGTGTCCCAATACTTCCGTTCCATAAAGTAATTGAACAGATTGTGCCAGAGGAAATGGCTGAGGCCGATATGTTTGCAGTTGTCTATTCTTTCAGCTTCTGCACTATTGCAGTCATTTTATGTACCCCCAAATGAAATGTTTTGTAACAGAATGTTTAACTTTTTAAAGCGTTTTTTAAAGTTGAAATAAGGTATCTATATAATGCCATTGTTGTTCTATCGCTCTTAATCTATGCTTTGATGGCAAGAAAAACAATTTATGTACTATTTTGGTACAACTTCTTGTTGCAGCTAGTTTGGAAACTGCTTTTCTTTTGCGCCTTGAATTTTTCTCTGTGATTGTCTGATCTTTGAGTGTGATGGTTTGTATTTATTATATACACAAAATTGTAACTACAATTTTTTGTTTAATCATATATAATTAATTTTGAGTTTTTATGTGGACCTCTTCCGAGCTCCATAACGTAAATAAAGAAAGTTGAATATCTGTGGGGGGTGGGCCAAGGATCCTTTGCCAAATCATTTAAAAAACTTTCTAATACCCTGAGCTGCTTTTTCTTCTTTCTCCACTGCCTCGAGATATGCAATCATCACTCTGAGATAGGGAAAACTCTTAACTTTTCAATTACTTTCCTTGCCGTATTGATACTTTTGTTCTTGATTTGGCAGATAGATTTTCCCATGTCATCATCTTGGTTTCTGACAATAGAGAGCTAGTTTTCGAAGAAGATCAATGACAGGTAGTCTGTGGGCAAATTCAACAGAAAGAAAAGGGTTTTGTGAGTACCTTATTTCTAGTGAAGAAGAAGGACAAGGGATGGAGACCAGTAATAAATCTTAAAAATGTGAATGTTTTTGTAATTTATCGACATTTAAAAATGGAAGGGGTACATATGTTAAGAGATATTTTGCAGGAGAAGGATTGGATGGTGAAATTAGATTTGAAGGATGCTTATTACATGCTATCTGTGGAGCGAGAGAGTCAAGAGTTTCTGCTGTTCAGGCGAAATGGACAGCTTTCTCAGTTCCAGTGTCTACCTTTTGGTCTTTCAGCAGTCCAGTGGTGTTTTACAAAGGTAGTGGGGTTGTTAAGAGAGCAGGTGGTGAGAATGTTAGTTTATTTAGACAACATACTTATCAAGAACCAGGTGATGGAGGTTCTGGAGAATTATTTGATTATGGTAAGAGCATTATTGGGGAGTTTAGGTTTTATTGTGAATCTGGAGAAGTCGATCGTGAAACCAGCACAACAACTGGGGTTACTAGGATTCATCATAGATACAGAGAAGGTCTAATTTCAACTTCCAGAAAGGAAAATAAAGTTGATAAAAAGGGAAGTGAGTCATTTAAAGATAAGGCAGGAAGTGAAGTTGAGAGAAATAGTTTGAGTGGTAGGTCCAGTGTTGTTCTTAATTCAGAACCATTGTATTACAGGGCCTTTCAGTGACTGAAAACTTCAGGTCTTTCCAGAGGACTGGTGGTTGGAAAATACTAAAGCATGGAATGAAGGGGCTGATTTTTTAACAGATCTGGATTTTGTATTATATTCAGATGCAAGCACACTATGATGGGTTGCAATATGCTTAGGCTAGGAAACAGGAGGAAGATGGAATTTGAGGAAAAAACAGGAACACATGTATTATTTAGAGATTAGAGCGGGTTTGTTTACAAGGATGTTCAGTCCTTCTGAGGATGGAGAACATATCTGCAGTGATTTATTTAAACAAACTAGGGAAAAGCCGATCCAAAAGAGTTGTGGAAATTTTGCTAGGAACAAGAGATAGATTTGACGGCCCAGTACTTGCCAGGGAAAGAGAATGTGATAGCAGATTAAAATCATTAACATATGAAGGATTACAGTGAGTGGATGTTGTATATATTTTAGAGATAGAGTACAATTTGGGTCCGATAGAGATAGATATTTTTGCCTTTTGTTTATCTGCTCAAAAGGAGAATTATTTCAGATGGCATCTTGATCCAGGTGTAGTGACATTGGCTGCATCCACCCAGAATTAGGTAGGTCTGAAAGGATATGCTTCTACTCCCTGCACCGTGATTCAGAGACTGTTGATGCAAGTGAGGAGACAGAAATGTCAGTTGGTTTTAGTGACACCTTGTTGGAACACACAGATATGGTTCCCATCAGTAGTGGAGATGGCAATGGAAATTCCTTTGTTAGTAGAGTGCTGCAAGGCAATCTTGATAAGTGTAGATAGGAAATTACATCCTTTGGTAGAAGCAGGCCTGCTCAACCTTCTAGTATGAAAGTTTTCAGCAGTTGGAAGAGATTCAGAGGTATTTTGGGGAGTCCTCCAGAGCTTTTCAATTAGTCCTGGGCTCCAGGTACAAAGAAGAGATATCGGGGTTCATGAAATGTTTGAATGCTTTGGTGCATGGAAAAGGATTTCAATCATGTGGAAGCTGATGAGATTTAGGTAGCCAATTTTTTGGCAGAGTTGTTTAGCCAGGGTTTATAGTACAGGACAGTAAATTGTTATAGATCAGCTGTTGCAGCAGGGCATTCTCTTTTGGAAGGCTTATCTATCTATAGGTAGAAGTCTATTTGTTTGCAGAGTCATGAAGGGGATTTGATTAAAAAGACCCCCCCAAAGCCGAAATAACAGACTTTGAGATGTAAATTTGATTTTGAAATTGTTTGATAACTTGCCAGGGAATACGTTTCTAGCACTGAGGGAATTATCTTGGAAATTACCAACTCTTCTGAGTTTGATCTCATTTAGAAGAGTACCGGATGTTCATCGTTTGGACGTAGGAAGTAGGATTTTTCAACCAGATGGAGTAATTTTTTTAATTTGGAGCAGGATGAAAACTATGTCAGAAGCTGTTTTACCCAATTTTTGAGGAAATGCCAAAATGTTGTGTAGTAAGTTGCATGAGGGAGTTTCGAGGAGAAGATGGTGTGACACAATTTTTGATTTCTTACATGAAGCCTTACAGAGCTGTGTCAGTGGCAGCTACTGCAAAATGGGTGAAGAGTGTTACGAAGGAGGGTGGAAATGATGTTGAAATATTTAAATCTTCTTCCTTGAAAGGAGCTATGGCTTCATGAGTTTTTTGTGCAGGAGCCCAGTTGGAGGGGATAACGAAAGTGGCAGATTGATTGATTGCAGATGTATACAGGAAATTTATTTTAAACCACTGGAGCATGTATCTAGTTTTGTGTTAAGATGCTTTGAACATGCATAATGCTAGCCTCCTGTCATGCCATTAATGGCTGATTCTCATGGCAAATGTGAATATAGAATCATGATTTTTTTAAAGACAAGGAGGCTAGCAGTATCCCTTCCTCCCAGTCCCAGGTTGGAGAGAGTAGAGAGTAATATTTTGACATGGAAGAGAGTTGTTGATAAGATATAGAAATATTTCAATGTTGTGAAAATCATAAAAGTAAAATAATATTGACTATATTTTAAACAGTTTTTTAATATATGATTTTGTTTTAGGATTTCATAGAAAATTAGAATTGCTAGTTGGAGGAAACTAAGGAGAGATACAGCGGGATAAACCACCAAAAGGGGAAGAAGATGGAGTGTTGGGGAGTTTATGGACTGGAAATTAAAAAACAATATGTTGCCATACTTGGTTGTATTATGGAACTATAAGGTGTTGCTGCCTGCAAGCGGTGAATAAAGGTTGATGCATTACACAAGCCTCCTTATGTTTAATAAAATCATGATTCTCTATTCACATCATTTGCTATGAGAATCAGCATTCTGCACAGGGAAAATATTTTCCCAAATGGACAAATCCCTTGCCCTGCACCCCAGTAAATCTGGCAGTGATCCATTCCCCTTCCAACCATGCGAGGTTAGTTGTAGGAAACTGGATTTTTGTTGCAGTACACCCCCCACTTTCTGCCTGTTTTTGTTGCAACTTTGACTGAAAGTGCCCTTGGACCCTAATAACCAGGTCCCTAGTACCAGTGTTCTTTTTTTAAACTATCTGATTGTTCCACAATTGTCACTCCTTTAGGATCCATGTAATTCCCGAGTAATTGGTACCCCTGGTACCTAGGGCCTTGGAACTTGAGAAGGCCCCTATGGGCTTCAGCACAAATTGTGCCACCCTAAGGGACCCCTGCGATTTGTTTGTGCAGAGAAAAACAAACAGTTGACATGGAATGCACCTCTGTGTGCCATGCAAGCAAAACACTGCATTTGGTATAGGTAAGTAACCCCTACAGAAGGCCTTACAGACCAATGGCAGGGTGCACTATACCCATGTGTGGGCATATCTGCATGAGTGGATGTGTCCCAGTGATATCTAAGTTCACCCTTGGATATCACAAGGGCACAGGGAAGCCCTGATGAGTACATTGACTGGACACTCATGATTATGAGTTTCCCTGCTACATGATAAGTTCCCTGTACCCAAAGGTGTTTGGTACCAAATGCCTCGTCTTGATAAACCCACACTGATGCCAGTGGTGTGTTTATTAGACAATGCACCCAGCAAGAACCTTAGAGGTGCCCTCTGAAAATGTACCGACTACTATTGCGTTGACTGACCGGTCTCGACCAACCAGCCACCATAGACAGGTTTCTGACCTCCTGAGGAGAGAGCCATCGCTCTCGGAGGCTGGGAACAAAGCCTGCAGGATGTGCATTCCAGGACGGTAACCTTCAAAGGCCATGCTGCCCATTATGTGACCAAGGCCTCTCCATATAGTGGAGATGCCCACCCCCCTTTTCTAACCCCACTTTTTAGCGGCAAGACATTCAGAAAAATGATAAAATTAGGACGTGTGCCCACATTCAGCCTGCACCAACCCCTAGTGTGGGCCAGCTAGTGTGGACCCCACTTTTTGAATTCCTTGATCTTGTTTTGGATGGAATTAATATTTTAGGGTCAGGATTATGCCCGGTTCCCACAAGAAGTGTAGACCCCTAAAGATGGGTAGCCTATTGGCTGCTATCAGTCACTCCCCTTAAACACCCCTAACTTGAATATTTAGGTGGCACCCCGAACCCAAGAACTCCGATTCGACAGATCAAGAGAAGAAGAATGAAGAAGAGTCACTGCCTAGCGAGAACTGGGGCAGACCTGTGGACTTCGGCGCAAAATCCTGCCCGTCCTCAGCCCTTTCTCGAACATCATGACAGAGTGACTTGTCCTGCGAGCTGGAGAGCTATCAAAGACTTGAGTAGTCTGCCAGCACCTCAAAACATATCTACAGCATCCCTTTGAGTAAAGGAGCTACTCCCCTGTAGTCCCTAGGCAGGGACAAGCAGAGTTCGATCCACCGCCTTGTATCCCCCCAGCCTGGCTGAAGCCGCAGATGACCAGGAGAAGGTACTCGTGCTCTAGAAGGTGAGCTCTGTCTCCCCACTGAGTGTTAAGACACCAGGATCAACCGGATCCTTGCAGCACCAACCGTCCTGCACCAAAAACCAACAGTAAGAGTCCACTCTGGATTCTCACTGCACCAGGACCAAGCCACCGTCGAGGGATGTCAGCATCACTGAGACCCACTTCACGAGTGGCCCAGCTGCATTGAGTTCACCTCTGCCAGCTGTTTGACCTGACCACGAGGAGCATTTTTGCTCGCTCAGCTGACCCAAAAACTTTGCACCCGAGCCGCCCGGCCCGGGTCCCAACGAACCGGCTGTGCCCCTGTGCTCCAAGACCCCTTGCTACCTAAGCCCCCTTTTGTGAGCTTTTGAACTTGCCCACAAGTCCCCCTGTGCAGTCTGTTTTTGGGTGGCCCTCCCTTCACCGTAGAGCGTCAGCTACCTGCCTCAAGGTAGAAAATGTCCAATTCCCGGAGATCTGGAGGTGGTACTTTGGACCTTGGCCCACTACAACTCCAAACCTTGAAGGTGTACCCCTGAAACCAACTGCACCTTCCTTTCTGCATCTTTTACTTTTCCTTCCATAGGACTGCATTATGCGTTAAAGTGCACAAGTTTGAACGTTTTACTTACTTGTGAATATTGCTATCGAAAACAGTACTTACCTTTGAACGAAGTTCTTGGTTTTAAAACATATATAAAAAGAAGTGTCATTTTTCTAATATGGTCTCAGATTTATTCTTTGAGTGTGTGTCTCTTTTATTGCCTCTGCAAGTCCAACAATGATTAGCATTACCCTCTGATACACCTAACTGCTCGCTCACCATACCACAAAAGAGAGCGTTAGTATTATCTACTTTAGCCTCTGTAAACTAATTGGGGACCCACATGACTCTCTGCACAGTGTACTTCTTTTTAGTACACTATATAGAGAGCCAGCTTCCTCCGCTTGTTATGCCAGTCCTTCACAGAGTAAGTTCAGGATCCCTTTCAGGATGGAAAGGGAAGGGAGAGTAGTTTGATAATGCTCATAAAAATATGTTTGTGGGAGTTTCCAAATTCTTAAGGCAAACCACGCTTTGGAACGCCCACGTCTCACCCTCAATTGGGATTTCTAGCTGTGGAGATCTCTGCACTTGTTATCATGATTTTTATCCATGTAATGGGGCTTGCCTCTGCCAGGAATCCCTTTGTGAATTCCTGGCAGGTGTAAAAGTTACTTTTATGACTAAAATTACCTTTGTAAATAGGCCACTTAGGGCCACATGTACCAAGAGTTTTTGAATTTGCAAACGGGCCCATCCTCAGAATCAGCCCGTTTGTGGGCACAAAAAATACTTTTGACCTGCATCAAACTCTATTTTGTGATTCGGTCGTGAAATGGGTTTGCCATTTGTTATTTGGAAGGGGCATGCTTAGAGCGTCCCTTCCAAATACCGAATCGTAATGGCATGTATGAATGTTTTGTGACCATGAATGCAGTCGCAAAACATTTGCATTTTACCACCTACTTCAAGTAGATGCTAACCCATTCGCAAATGGAAAGGGATCCCCAAGGGACCCCTTCCCATTTAGGAATGGCAGCAAAAAGTGTTTTCAGACCAGGCAGATGGCCCACTGACAACGGCCTGCTCTTAAAAAAGGAAAAGAAAACTTTTAATTTTTCTTTTTTAAATGCAACCCATTTTTCTTTAGGGAAAATGGGCTTCATTTAAAAAACATGTTTGCTTTATTTAAAAGCAATCACGGACATGGTGGTCTGCTGACCCCAGCAGGCCACCATTCCTTTGATTTTAGCGGGTCTTAAATTGCGACCTGCCTCATTAATATGTCAATGAGGTAGGTCATTTGCGACCCCTAGGAATCGCAGAAAGTATTTAATAAACTTCCAAACATGCCGTTTTGGGATTTCCTAATTGCAAATCGCAAGGATGAGCAATAAGGAAATCGCAAAACCGTTACTTGATACATCTGTCCCATAGTGTTTTCAGATACAGTTGTTCATCTGAAATGATGCAGCTTTCCAAAAAGGGAATGTGCATATGAGTTCATATTATTAAGCATAACAGTGATTGGGCGAAGTTCTTTTTTTTTTTTTTTTACAATTAGATGTTCCAGTGCTTAAGAATAACGTAATATGTACACAACATAAGCTTAGAACAGTGACCTATTTTGTTGTGTGGAAGGAGCAGCTGCAGGATCACACCTGACTGAAATACATCCATACTAATTGTGTAGTAGGCATTGTAGTACTGAATCCTGTCAGCAGAAAGATAATGTTTTCGCAACCACTTTTTTTTTTTTTATTCTACAGCTTGTATTGGATTTTATCATCTCCTTAACCATAAAAAAATATGAATTGATTTCAAATCATAGTAAAATTCAAACACATAGGTGACATAAATGCAGGGGATCTGAAACTAACAGACACTCTACTAAGTTAAGGAGAATCATTTGACTAACAATGCAATAGTCAGCAGCTTCAAATTCCAAAATGAGCGTAAGGTAACAAACATCGGCAAAGCCAATAGGTCTGGCATTAGAGAATGTGTTTATTATTTGGCAATGGTCTGTGTGTGTGGTGCCTGGAGTTGTTCTAAAAGAAAATGCTTTAATGAAGTAACACCTTGGACTGTAACAGTTATGTAACCTGGGAGTAGAGACACTTTATTGAATAGACTGCACTAGAATGTGTTAGGTGTATCTCAGAGAACGTTTTATGAAAAAGAGTCAGAAACTGAAGTTTGAATCATAGGTGATGAACCTAAAAGAAAGGCACTCCCGACCCTCACTAATGTTAATAAATAGCTTATTATGTTCAGGGCGTCTGCATATATGGCATATCCCATGCCAATTTCTCATTTGTGTTTGTTTTCAAAATAAATATTTAACCAAAACCAGCATGTAAGGGGTTACATTCGTACAATGATGTATAATCACATTGAAGAAGCCCCTGACTATTAGCAGAGTTGTTTAACTGTAGAAAGTAATTATATCCTGCAATCTTTGAGGTAGTAGTGTTTTCTCATATCAATTCAGCTCCACTGTGGTAATAACCTAGAATTTTGGACTTGCTATGTAGTAATAAATGTGTGAACTTGCATTCATCAGTACAGTTGCTCCACATGAAAGTATTTCTTTGGCCATATTTATTTTCAGTGTGTTGACATAAAAATATATTTTATTATTGATTTACATGTTACTATGCGTGTGTATCAATAATGTTCTTACAGAAAAGAACTGTGCTTACTCCTGTAGTACTCCAAAATGTTTTTTGTAGGTATTGTGCCTCATCAGTGCCTTTTGGATACAGGATACCGTTGTTCACTATGAAAACATCCTGGTGAAATGACTCTGTATGCCCAATGTCACACAAAGTGAATTAATAAAAAGTGAAAAATACTTTCTGTGGGTACATAGAGTAACACAGACTTGTCTCTCATATTTACAAGTAGGCTCTTAACTTTAATTAACATTATTTACCCTATTGCTCTACGCAAACGTTTAAAATATTACAACCGTTAAAACCAATAATTTGTATTCTAGTGTGTTGGTCTGCTGATTAATTCAGTGCACTATTTTTGGGTGCTCCAATAAGAAACATCTCACAATACAGCCAAAGAGGGCCGGTCTCATAATCCAAACTTCAGCTTCCAATCAAATCCTGTAGTTCCACTTATAGTGCTCGAATGGTCATCCTGTCTCACCTGAGTTAACCATCCTTATGTAAAAAAAAACACAGAAAATTGTAGTTCAATTGGTCTAAGTATGAAACCTCAATCTCCTTGTATCTTCATTGACCACTGTACATGAAGACTTTATTAGTCTGCAGTCCTTAGATGTCAATGTCATCATCTTCATTAACTCTGTATATCATTTTGATAGAATTCCATATCTTTTCAATTTACATTATTTACATTCTTGACATCCTTTCACAATCCTTCTTGCCAGTTCTTCTACCTGCTCTTCTAACTTGTGTCACAAATGGATTCTAGTCTATGCTGATACAAAGACGTAGTTTCTTTAAAAGTGTAAAGTTTGCTAATACGGTAAGAAGAGGAGATCATATACTGTTCCTTATGAGAGAAAACTAATTGTAATTGTGAAGACAATGGCTTGTAACTCAGATTTTACTACTTATATTTAAGAATGCCCACTACAAAAAATTACATGGTCGAAGTGAATATTTCTCATGAAAAAGAGAGTCCTTGAACATTTAAGAGCTATACATAAAGTAAATTACAGTAATTGTTTGCAAAACACTTCAGCAAACACCATGTGGGAAAATTTAGTTTAGTATGGCCTTGACAGTACAGAAAGTGATTTTAAGAAGAGGTGACTGTACACTTGCACTATGAAGACTGATAAACAGGCATATTGTAGACTTAGAATGTACACTACCTAAAGGACAGAACATGAAAGAGGAACTGGTGGTACCTCTTTGATGGCACAGCAAAAGCTGTCTATATAAGTTTGGGAGCTGTAGTAGTCGTCAGTGAAATGAAATGAAATGAAAATGTGATTTGTAGAGCGCTACAGTTGCCCTGAGGCGTCCAGGCACTAGAGACAGAGAAAACCCTCGTGAGGTTAGTTAGTTAAACGTTAAACAGATGAGTTTTTAGCTGTTTACGGAAGCTGGTCAGGTAAGGGTTGTTTCTCAGCTGCAGAGGGAGGGTGTTCCAGAGTTTGGAGACATTGTACGAAAAGGAGCGTCCTCCTGCTCTGGCTCTATAGATTCTGGGAATTTTGTCTAGAAATGCCGTTGAGGAGCGAAGGGTCTTGTTAGGCCTGTATGGAGAAATCAGGGAACAGTTGATGTCTGGGCCCGTTTCCCAGAATGTCTGGTGGGCAATACAGAGTGCTTTGAACTTTATTCGGTCCCTGACAGGTAACCAGTGTAAGGTCTTTAGGCCGATTTTTATTGAGGTCCTCCGAGGAATTCCCAGCAGCGCCCTGGCGGCACAATTCTGGGCGCGTTGAAGTTTTTGTAAGGTGTAGTCTGGTGCTCCCAAATAGAGGGCGTTGTTAAAATCCAGACGAGATTGGATGAGGCCCTGTATGATTATTTGTTTGGCCTCGAAAGGGAGGAGGGGAAGGACTTTTTTGATCACTCTAAGGAGGCCAAAACAAGTGGCTGATATCTTGGTGGCCTGAGTATTAAGGCTCAGAGATTTATCGAGCCACACGCCTAGGCTTCTGATGTTGTCTCTGGGGGGTGGGGCCATTCCCATGCTTGGTGGCCATATCGACTCTATGGTGGCAGGGGAGGCCGGGCCCAGGAGCATGAGCTCAGTTTTATTGTCATTGAGCTTTAGGCATGAGCTCATCATCCAGCTCTTTACGTCTTCCAGGCTGGCCGCTAGGTCTGGTGGTGACTGGAGGTCGCTCTTCTGTGTAAGGGAGACCACCAGCTGGGTGTCGTCCGCATAGGAGACGATATTAACACCATGCGGACGAACAATCCCAGCCAGTGGCCTCATATATGCATTAAAGAGCGTAGGGCTTAGAGAGGAGCCCTGCGGGACTCCACATCCCAGAGGGCGAGTGGAAGAGCGGGATGTGCCGTTGAAGACCTGAAAGGTTCTGCCTGGTAAAAAAGATTCGAACCATGCCAGGGCGTCTCCGGTCACTCCTAAGTCGGCAAGGCGGGTTAACAGGATTTTGTGATGTACCGTGTCAAATGCGGCGCTTAGATCGAGGAGGATCACTGCCACTGACCCTCCTCGATCCAGGATCCGTCTTGCCTCCTCAGTTACTGCCAGTAGGGCGGTCTCTGTCCCATGTTTGGCTCGAAAACCCGTTTGGGAGGAGTCAAGGAGATGGTTTTCCTCCAGAAACGATGTCAAGATGGTATTGACATGTTTCTCCAGGATTTTTGACGCCCATGGGAGTAGTGAGATCGGGCGATAGTTACTGGGATTGGCCGGGTCAAGGGAAGGTTTTTTCAGTAGAGCCCGCACCATAGCGTGTTTCCAAGTCGTGGGAACTGTCCTACTTAATATGGAGGAGTTCAGTAGATCCACGAGAGTGGGGAAGATAGTTTTGCTTGCCAGGCACAATGAGCCTGGAGGACCAGGGTCGCATGGAGATCCGGTTTTTATTTGTTGTGCCAGTTTCTCTAAGGTTTCCAATGCTATCAGGGGGAAAGACTCCAGCCGCTTGGTCGGGTTTGAGGCTGAGTGCAAGCCTTGGACAGGCGGATCAGTGGGCGGATTGGAAAAGGAAAGATAAATTTTATTAACTTTTTGAAAGAAGAATTCCTCCAAATCGTGGCACTTGGACGGTGAGTTGTTATTATCTGTAACAGGTGGCGGAGACTTGATCATGGTGTTAACTATACGGTAGATTTCTTTGGATTTAGATTTTGCGGTGGTTATTTTAAGGTTGTAGTAGGCAGCTTGCGAGGCTTTTATGGCCAGTTTATAATTCCTGATCATTTCCCTATAGGTCGCTTTTTCTTCGGGATTATATAACGTGCGCCACTTTCTCTCCTGTCTTTTGCAGAGACGTTTGTGGTTTCTAAGATCTTCTGTGTACCAAGGAGCAGTTTTACTATGTCTCCTGGAGTTTGGTGAGTATTCTGGGAGGACTGAGTCAAGAGAGGTGGTTATCCATTCGTTGTATTTTATATTGTTAGAGGAAGGGTCATGAGAGAGAGAGGGTCTAGTGGTGCAAAGAACTTGCGTCCAACTGTCAATGGGGAGTTTAGACCAATTACGGGTTTTCCTTGTATTAAATAAGGAAGGGGGTGATTTGCTCGTGGTCCAGTTAAAAGCTATCAGGAAGTGTTCTGTCCAAGGAAGTCTGGTGATATTGCCCACTTTGAGTTGGTCGGAGTTAATGAAGATCGGATCTAACAGATGCCCCTTTTCATGAGTAGCAGAGGGGACCAATTGTTCAAGTTGAATTGCGGCCAGGCTTGACTGTATCTCTTGTGCTGAGGAGTCCAGCAGATTGTCAAAATGGATGTTAAAATCTCCAAGTAGGGTGAAGTTGGAGGGAGAGACAACCGACTGGGAGGTCACCGAAAGTAGGGAGGTGTTGAATTGTCCTATAGGGCCGGGGGTGCGGTATATAAGAATGCCGGAGAAGCAGGCATTGGGAGTGAACTCGATGGAGAAGGAGAGGTTTTCACAATCCTCAAGGTCTTCCGCTAAATGGCGGCAGGTATAGCTTTCTTTGTAGATAATCGCAAGGCCGCCACCTCTGCCCAGTGGTAGTCAGCTTTGTTTTGAGTTGGGAGCTGCAAATGTGTTTCCACTGAGGTTGGCTAGGACAACGTACAGAGACTACCTGAGAAGGTGTACATCAGACCAACATAAATTCCTAGTTTACCCTCTCTGTGCTT
The DNA here is from genome assembly GCF_964204655.1 of Triturus cristatus. NCBI lineage: Eukaryota > Metazoa > Chordata > Amphibia > Caudata > Salamandridae > Triturus > Triturus cristatus. Next base: position 938,766,736 of record NC_140593.1, read on the forward strand.
GTCAGTGAGAAGTTCAAGGTTACATACAATAGGTGTGTGGAAGGAAGGAGGCTAATCATGTGGAGCATGAGGCTATCTCAACAACGAGCCTTGCCCATGTGATGACTTTTGACCTCGAAAAAAGTGCCTAAGTCCCAATTTAATGCAAGAAACAGTGGCAAAATGGGCCAAACTGTGAAATGGCCTGGGTGGCTTTGAGCTTTTGAAGTAAAAATGCACAGCTTTAGCAGGAAACTGAAATTGGCAAATTTGACCTTGGCTTTTTATTGAACCTTTTGAGATCCCTGTGAGAGGCTGGCTCAGTATATGATGTGCACTTATGTAAGTGGACACCTTGCACTGATCCAGACAAACTTTGTGGTGGTGTTAGTGGTCTTAGACAACCTTAGAAAGCTTGCTAAATGGTAGCTGTGGAGAGCAGCCTTCAGGCTGAGTCCAGAAGGAGTGTAAAGCAGCTTGTTTTACCAGAACATAATCTTAAAGGTATAGCTTAAGTGAAAAAGAACCACATAGTGCTTTTATAAAAATATGTAGTTATTATAAGAAACTCACTAACACATACAGATATCTCCTAGCTGGAGAGCTACACAATGCACACAATACTTTGCGATAGAATCTGGTAAGTAGTACAGAATACACAGTGGTCCCCAGGGGGAGACCAAACCATGTACTAAAATAGTGCTATGCGAACCATGACTCGAGTCAAGACAAAACTCAGAGGATTACTAACGGCAGACGGAGATCGCCGTACTTCACTCTTCCATTTCCCTTCTATAACAGTGAGTAGTGCACAAACATCCTTGCCCCGCCGTCATTAGATGCAACTGCAGACGCAGGACAACAATAGAGAATTAATGGAATGGTGCACCAAAGACAGTAATTAGTTCACTACTGTCTAGATAACGAGTCCAGCAAAGTATCCGATTTAGTCATCAGTTTTGTTTAGTTGGTATAAAATATCGTCATCCAGCCAACGCGTTTCGTTCAGATTAGTTGTTTGAAATTCATCAGGGCTGTGGATAATACATACATAAAAACATCAATATAAACATAATGGACACATCTGCCCATGACAAACAAAAAAAATACAGTTATTCACACTATTGTGGAAAATCCAATCACAAAAATACATTTAAAAAAGACAAGCCTCGCTGCATAGATGTATTTGTAACAAAACATACTTTCTAGACGAAATGGCACACATGCATAGACATTACTGACATATGGAAGCAAATATTCTCTGAGATTAATCCTTTAAACAGACGTGCATGCCGAAGAAAACAGAAAGAGAACCAATAACAAAACATTGAAAGATTGAAAGATTTTTTCCCCACTTATAATGGGTCTATCATCAGGGTACTACACTTCAAAAATGGATCTTTTAGAGCACCGTACAGAGACCAGATAACGGGGGCACAGATGTAAGAAACAAGAGATTATACAAAAACACAAAAAGCAAAGGAAAATGAGAGAGAACACTTATAATTTTGTGCAGGAGAGAGGTGTGAAAAGCAAACATATAGAAAAGTGCAAAGGATGATGGGCTCCACCATCATGCTGAAGTAGTAGGCAACAAGGGATCATGTATCCCACATAACGGCGTCACAGTGGTGAAAAAGGTGATTATGCTGTGAAAAAGCCACTGACCTGGAGAACCTGCCGTTCATGTGGGCTCACAACCACACGAATCGCACGCTTGCATTGTCTGTTGCTGAATACATTACCATTTTATTTGCTCCATACTTGCTCTTTTAGGGGGCTAAGTGCTTTGTGGTCATTGTAGTTTCAATGGTAATAGGTTCAATACATTCTTAGCATGACATTTTCTTATATGTTTGTGAAATGCTCAGGGCCAAGCGTCAATCAGTGACACCTTGTCATAGAGGGGGGTGGGGTCAGCAGTTTCACTGTCGTCCCCATCCCACTCTGTGACAAGTGAGGGACTGCTGCCTTCCCTCATTAATTGACCTTAAGTCAGTCATTGAGGGAAGGCAGCAGTCCTAAGCCTCCTGGGAGCTCTGTGGCTCCCCTCCTGGAGAGCTGCAGCCAAGGTAAGTTTTATGCTTTTTGATGTTTGGTGTGTATGTGTATAAATATATGTATGGATGTGTATTTGAGAGATTGATTGTTGTGAATGGGTATGTGTGAATGCATGGGTGTGAGTATGTATGTGTGCGTATGTGGCCTCACCCCACTCCCTGCTAAAATTACCACCCGTCACTGTAAGATCACCTTCCTTGGAGTTTGCAGGAAGACCTGCAAAAGTGAAATCCCAGAGATTCTACTAGCAGTACTGCACATGAGCACATATGTGCGGTGCCAGTAAAGGAATCCCTGGGATTCTCCTTTTAATGTGGACTAATTTTATTCTCCAGGAGGCGTAATCCTAGCAATTACTGAGTTGGCCAAGGGTGCAGAATTGATTGACCTAAAGTTACCCTCCATGCATCTTGCTGCGGCCTGCTTCTTTAGAAAGGCAGGCCGCTGCAAATCCCTGAACATTCCCTTAGCCTCTCAGAAGGAGAAATGAGAGACTACCAGCATTCCACCTCCATCTTGCTTCACCACCTGGCCATGTTGGAATCAGAGGGAAGAACTGCCACCCCTTTCCACCGAGGTGGGAGTTTAGCAGGCCAATGACAGAGGTGGAGTAAGGGTTTGCACAATTTGGTTGTCTCATCTCCACCTTCAGCCCAGTTTTGTAATTAGAGGCCTGAGAACCTCTTTTGAAATTGTGCAATGTTGATGACGCTGTCTACTCTAGAACTATCGTGGATCTTCTTAACATATTTCGCAGATCACTTGCAATTATATTGAACGTCCCAGACCATCTTCCAATCCCGTTAATTTTCTTGAATCCTACTCAAAATATGATGGTTTATAAATTGAAGTTTGCATTTTTTTCTCTATCAGAGTGCCAAAACGTTACTGCTTTTTTGGGATTTTTGTACTGGCTTGATTGGAATTTTGCCATCTGTTTTGCTACTTTTGATGCAAAATGGTTTTTTACTTAAGATGGGTAGCTTGCAGATTCTCGAAAAATAGTGCATTTGCTGGTGGTGCAAAGAGTGCATTTGCTGAGCCTTCATTACCATTAATTACTGCAAATATTTGTGCTTCTAATGGTCTTGCCCTGTTTTGAAAAATATGCTTTAATACTTTTTGGCATGTACAATTTAAAGCAATTTCAATATGTTCCAATATTTGCATGATCAAGATTAAATTCCCTGTAAACATTTATATATTTTAAAATACTGTTATTTTGGACGAGTAACTGAGTTTTATCAAATTTCCATCAGAACTTTCTATGTTCCTTCATCATTCCTGGGGATGATCAATGATGCACATCGCTTCATTTCAACATTATTATTTTTTGGACTCAACTAGATTTGAGGCTGCATGTCATATATGCTAGTACGGACAAATGCAGAGACCTCCCTATGTTCCTCTATTCTGTGTAAGTTGAAAGGTTGTGCACACAGAGACTAGAATTCCTTGATTTCTACATGGAATATGCTAATCTGATCACTTATTATCTAATGGATTTGTCCTTGATGTAAGTAAGAAAATGACATGGCTATGTAAATATATGTATATTTACTCATGAGAAAATCTGCTGAACAAGTGCATTTGCTATCTTTATTTCCCTGAAGGGAAATATTTTCCCAATGAAGAAACCCTGTCCCTCACACCTATAACTATTTCCCTTCCTCTTTCCATCTTGGAAAGGAATTTACTCTAGTCCTTGTCAGCCAAAGTGGGAAAGGCTAGCAAAGGAGTTTGGAAACACTGCAAATGTATAAGTTTGTGAGTGTGCACAAACCACAGGGTAATCCAGCAATGGAACTTACAATGCCCATACACTACCAGCCACCAACAATACGTTTACTCACATGAATATCTCCAGGCCAGTAATCCTTTTTACAAGTGAAAAACCAACATCTGATAACTCCAAAAGTGACTTGGCTCTTGTGAAACAGCTACCTGAACGTACCGCTAAATCTACCCACAAAACCGTATTTGTAAAATATACTGTGTAGGTATACATTTCAGATACATGCTACTCCAGACACAAGTTATGGAGTAGCATGCCCTTGAAAAATGTTCCACTGCCCATAGGAAGAGATCTTTCAGCTTGTTTTCTCAGTACAAAAAGATTTGCTAAGCGGGTGCTTTAAACAAGGTTCCAACTTCACAAATCTTCAGAGCCGAAGTAGCTCCCTTTACAGCAGAGAGATGCTTGCCAGCCAGGTGTGGGTCTCTAAATAGAATGGACTGTTCTCTGCCAGTAGGACAGAGGCCAAGGCCATGGACTTCCACCAGGGTACAAATGACCCTGAAAGTGCACAAAACACTAACCAATATTCAGCAAAAAGTCTCTCAGTTGAAAGGGAGTTTGTATATGTTTGAGAAACCAACTTGTAGATGTTGAGCATGAGATTACTAACAAACTGCAAGGATTAAAAGCGATCATGACTGAGAGTATTCAAAGACTAGTATGTCACAAATGCGATTTTTTATTACAACTTTGACAGCAATGTGTGGTATGAATTTGTGAAGTAAAAATTAAATATAGGTAGTTTTCACGGTCATGGGTGGTAGTAGGTAAATGAGATTACAGTAAGTCCCACCTCCAACATGACGAAACATCAAGTACTGGGAAGTAGTGAGAGCGTAGCTACCACCACATAGGCGCTGTGTACGTGATGTGGTTGATAACATGCAAAGCCCTGCAGAGAAATGTAGAAAGACCACAATTCAAGAAAGCAAATCTGGAAAGTCTGATGCAAAGTTTTGGAAACTTTCTGGCCAGAGAAAACAAATGTGCTTATCTAAATGTAGCAACCCTCTTCAGCATACCTCAAATAAAGGCTGAATGTTAGTAAGGAATCTAATGAGAATGTCGGCTGATGAATATACTAGTTCAGAAATTTCTCCAAGCCTTCTTCTACTTATCAAGCCCTCTGTTACCAACTGTGGAACGCTAAGGATATTTTGGATCGATTCAGGAATGGATCGAAAGAAAGAAACATTCACATCTTAAGTGATATGTCAGCTGGCAGAAGAAGAACATCAACAACATTATTAAGGATCGAATGAAAAATCCAATGTCTGCATAATTTCTCAGTTGTGTATATATTTTTCTATGTAGAACACGATATGAGATCTTATACAACTTAGGGGCATATTCTCAAGGACCTATCGCCGAGATATCAGCACTTTATCGCAGCGAAAGTCACGATAAAATTATCGCCCCATTCACAAGCTGGTGCAAACAGCCGATATCACCAGTTTTCCGGCGATAGCATCCCCCAAAACCATCGCTACGGATGACCCCGGCAACTATCGCTAATGAAATGCAGAGTAGGCATTCCCGAGCAAAAAGCCACGACAACACTACACCTCAACATTCTCAACGACCAGCCAGATCGGCGATAAGATCACAAAACATGCGATAAGGCGCGTTAGCAGCAGGAAATTAACACCTGCTCTGACCTGGTGCAAAGTCAGATGACAACCTGCACCAGAAAAGAGAGACCAGCCTAGAGCCACACCTGAAGACCAACAGACGCCATGAAGCCACTGATCATGCAGCACGGAGCTCAAACAGGGCCACAACACCCACCGCCACCACCCCCGGGACCGCCACCCCGTACCCCCGGACCACCACAGAGGCAGCGCAGACCAAGGCAGCGGACCTTCAGAAAGCGCACGTACCTCACAGACCCAACACCAGAAAATGTCATTGCCCACTACAGGCTCAAAAGGACAACCATCCTACGCATCCTGACCACCATTTCCCACAGGCTGACGGTACCAACACAGCAGACAACCAACATCCCTCTGCAGACAAAGCTGCTGGCTGTGCTGCACATGTTGGCCTCTGGGACCTTCCAACCAACAACCGCCAGAGTCGGAGAAGTCTCACAGCCAGCCCTATCAAAGTTCATCACTACTGTTTTGGATGCCATCATCAGCTTGGTACCCCAGTACCTATACTCCCCCCACACTGCGCAGAAACAGCTGGAGACCAAGCATGCTGTCTAAGCCATAGCATTACCTCAACAGACAGCATACGCATTCCATCAATGTGCAGGCAACAGTGGACTACCTGGGAATTGCCACCAACGTCGTCACCAACTACCCAGGCAGTGTGCATGATTCCTACTCCTACCGACCGTCCATCATCAACCTGCGCTAAGAGGATGGCACCCATGGAAATGCACTGCTCGTTGGTAAGTACCAAACGAACACACCACACCACACCACCCAACTCCACAATCATGCAACTCACAACTCTGGGAATGCACATGTCACAGACTCACATTCTACATGCCAAACAACATGCCCACCCACCAGGCACGACAGCATAACTTACTGTGGCAACCTGGGCTAGTCATGTACATGAGCCATCAATGGCATGGCACCTCAGTCACACAATACTGGAATGTGGGGAGAGGTGGGAACCAGGAATGTATGACGGAGGCAAGTGACCCATGAATAAGAAGGTACACAATGCCAGACCACAGACATATCCATGTGGACATGCACTGCTGGTGTATAGAGTGTAGTGGACAGTGGACGCAACCATGTCACCGTTGGCAGCGGGTAAGACCTTGGACATGTAGCTTAGTCATTACCCACTCAATATGTAAGAGGAGTGGACTGGGCCGTCGTACGGAGGTCCAGTGTGGGGGTGTGAATGATGATTCCGGGGCTCTGGGTGTGGCTCATTGCAGGAAATGTGCAAATGCATGTGCATCTGTCGCGGTGTGGGTCTCCTTTGTGGGGTGTAGGTGGTCCCTGATGGTACTTGAACACCCATGTATGTGATCTTCTTCGGCTTCCATGAGCTCTGACCCCACCCACACCTGTTCGGCCACCTCCTTTTGTCATTCTGACAGCTGGTATTGGAATGTGATGTGTGCCTAGGTGAAGTGTTGGGAGCCAGCTGTGGTGGCGGGTGCTTCCTGCTGTGTGGTCTGTGCAGGGGCTGGGGTCTCCTCTGTGTAGCTTGGCTGCCCTGCTCTTGGGGGTGGGTTACCTGAGATGTCCTTGGGCTGTTGTAGGGTGTCGGTGTCGAAGGTGTGGTGGTCCTCTCCAGCATCACTGATGAGTAGTCTGGTCTGCTCTGCTGGAGCTGTTGTTTGTCCTTCTGCAACGTGAAGGGGAGATGCATGTTGACATTGTGTTGACATGTATGTTGACACATTGTTCTAGTTTACATGCAGACTGTATGACAATGTACATTGTGACTGTTTGTGAGGTGCTGTATATTTGATGCGGGACAGTGGACATTTGGACTACATGACGTATGTGTGGCTGTACACGTGCATTTCCATCTCACAGTTTCCTGCTATGTTAGAGGTGATTGGCCTGTTTTTGCGCATGAGCAGACCCAGTTGTGTCCACTGTTCTGCAGTGTCAGTGTTGCACTTTGTGCCACATTGTCGTCTGATGTGCTGTTATTGCTATGTGTGTGTGCTGCAGTGTGCCATGGGGATCAAGGACATGATCCAGGGACATTGTGGGTGTGCAGGGTGCTACACATCGTTGTGCATGTGTGACATTTTGCCTATCTCCCCGCGTCCCCACAGGCCCTGTTAGTTACTCACCCTGTTGATGTTGTGTCAGGTCCTATCAAGCTGTGTATGGACTCCCAACTCCTTGTGCCATTTCCACCCTGATGACTGTGGTCTCCGTTTCCTCCAGCTCCTCCTGTGGTCCAGGACTCCCACCTCCTGTCGCCGTTGCTGCCTTCCTGTTGGCAGCGGGTTTGTGCTTGGTTTGGCTTTTCACATCATGACAGGGCTTTTGTCCTCCTCCATAGACCTCCACGACACTCCGACTGCATTCACGTTTGTCATATTGATGTTCAGTGGATGGTAGTGTTCTGTCACCTCCGTGACACTGATCTGGTTTTCCTGCGGACTGCACCCCGTCTGCCTCTTCCTCTTCACCTTGGCCTTCCCCGACCACGAGGTTCCTTGCTGGTGGTCTGTGGGGCTTGTGGGGTTCGTGTTGGCCTCTGCACTCGGTCCAGGTGCATCCATGGTGCTACGCAGTTTCTTTTTTCTCCCTTTTTTTTTGGTTGCTTTTATAGTGCATTTTACCGCATGACGCGTGGGAATTGCAGGCCTGTCTCTGGTTTTCGCTGATTTTTGTATCGCTATTGGCCTCATCGCAGCTTTTTTTTACGTTTGTGTTTCGCATTTTTGCATCGTCGCGTTGACTTTATCGCGGACATTTGACGTGTTATCGTGAGCCTATCGCATGGTACTGCCGGTTTGGGAATACCATGTTACCACGGTGTTATTTTCCCGCGATAGACTGCGATGTGCAAAGTTGCGTTAAGCTAATTTTGCGATGATTATCACACGTTCTTGAGAATATCCCCCTTATAGTGTACTGTAATCACAGTATAGTGCAAAAATTAGATATGTTTTCATTCTGTTAGAATTAGAAATGTAAAGCAGAGAGGAGAAAGATCTAGAAACTTACACGCACACAAATGTGGGGAACATAACAAAGCCAAGGTATCACTTAAACAATTATAAACATTTCAAGAGTAAATGCTTAGGACTTCACCCTCTTTGGCTGCATCCCTAATTTTCAATGCCTTCTTCGGGAGGAAGTGAACAATTAGAATATGGAAAATGATGTAAAAGTAATCTCTACACTGCAAAATGGTAAGCGCCCTGCTAATTATTTCTGGAGTAGTTACAGACTTTGATTCTTTCCAAGTAACAGGAAGTGGTTTCATTTTTTGGGGTGAAACAGGGTGTAAGCCCACAGTTAGAACATAACAGGTCTCTTCGAGACAGTGCATGTGCAGTCTAGTCGAGACCTAAAAACAATAGATTTTGCAGAGGCGAAAGCTACTGGCTTTGTCAATGCTTGTTTTGTTTAGAAATGGGGAGATTAAGTGATTTATTCATAATCACAAAATGTTGAACTGAGGCTGAGGCTAGGGGAATGATATGGCCTCATTTCAGGAGAGGATGTGGCGTAAGGGCGAGAGCTGCCGACTATAGAGCTGAGAAACTGGGTTCGAGTTTTGGCGTCGGGTTAACATTCTTGATTTTAGGCATATCACTTAATCTCGCCTTGGTTACAAAAATAAATGTGTCCTTGTGTAAAGTAACTGGTGCTAATGTAAAACACTCCAATACCTTCGGTGGTGTTGGTGCTATATAAAACTGCACAAAAAAAGTAATGTGCTAATGTAAAGCGCTCTAAAGCTACTGGTGGTATAGGTGCTATATAAAACTGCACAAAAAAGTAACTGATGCCTATTTAAAGTAGTCCAATACCTTTGGATGGTGTTGGCGTTACATAAATTTGCACACAGAAGAATGTGAAAAACAGAGTCGTGGAAGAGGGAATCTGTGCAATGTAGTTTAGCGGGGCAAGCAGCAACAGGCGGGAAGTGGACAGGCAAACAAAAGCAATTGGAGGCAGCCATGGAGAGATTAAGTGATTTGCCCGTACTCACAAAATGTGGAACTGAGGCCGGGGCTAGGGAGAGGATGTGACATAAGGGCCGCAGCTGCTAACTATGGAGCTGGGAAACCGGGTTTGAGTTTTGATGTCAGTTTAACATCCTTGATTCAGGGAAAATCACTTAATCTCTCTGTGCCTACAAAAATGAATTTGTCCTTCTGTATAGTAACTGGTTCTAATGTAAAGTGCTCCAATGCCTTTGGATGGTGTTTGACACTTTGTAAAACTGCACAAAAAAAAGTAACTGGTGCTTATGTAAAGCACTCCAATACCTTTGGGTGTGGTTGGCAGTACATAAAATTGCACAAAGAAATGATGAAAGGGTATTGGGTGTGAGTTTTTGTTCGCCCCGATTTCAGTCCAGATACTGTTCAGCTAAGATGGCGACTGCGCCAAATGATTCCATTATTTCAGTCTAAGGGTGTGATGGCTTTTCTTCTCAATCCTGCCAAGTTAAAAGTTATACATAATGAACATACTCGTTATTTCACTTCCGAGACTATGGCACAAGATTTTTTGAAATCTTTTGATAAAGTATAATTAATTTTTTATACTACACTGTTTAAATGGCCATTTGAAAGATGATGGAAGATAAGAAGAAGAGCCGAATTAAAAAGAGTCAATGTAGAATCAGACAGTCTCTCCTTCCTTTCGGATTGGATGAAGTAATCCCCCTTTTTTCTTTTTTTTTTTTGTGTGGTCCTATTTCTCATTTTGTATGTGTAGTAAAGGTAATAGAATATTTTTGATCTTCTGTGCAGGATCACCATTGATTTGAGTGCAGGGGGGAAAGCTGCAAAACTCACCTTCTCTGGTCCACGCCTGGTTCACGCCGATATCGATACTGCCGCCACCGCCAGGAGTCATAAGGGGGCCAAAAAACGTCCACAGCAGCAGCGGGTTCAATCTACCGCGACGCCGCCCCGGGACTCAAACTCCCGGCAGCCCCAGCGACGGCGCGTTGAGCTGACGCGGTGAAAGCGCCAGGTGGCGCCTACAAACATCGCTGAGGCCCGCTTCGCGGGACGTGCCGGGCGAAGCCCGGGCTAAGGGCGGGCCCTCTGTGGCCCTCAGAGGACCGAATGAGGCTGGGACGGGCCATGTTATTTGGCTGCAAGGTACATATCTGATATTACCTGGACTTGGTGACCTGTTTAATTCCACTAACTAAGAGGCGCTACTATGTAGGCTAAGAAAGTGTCTCATGTGTTATAATTAATTCAGTTTGGCTAACTCTTATCTTTGCGTAGGCGTTTTATTTTCTTTTCACAGCCCGCAACTGTTTAATTTAAATCTTAATAAATCCCGAGGTATCCACGACAATGTCGAAAATTATGTCAGGAACCAAACCTGCCACTGCTACAACACTAGATAACTATCTAGTAAAAGTTGTTACTAAAATAAATAGTGAAAGACGCAAATCACTAGGTCAGGGCTTCACCCCGACCACCATCTCCCCTCTATTGATCAGTACACCCACCTTGTTATCTCCGCCCACTCATGGTGTGAATTGTTGTCTTGAAAACCAGGATTTGGTAACTTTGGGTGATCTAGTCCCTATTTCTTCTGACATAGAATTGGTTGAAACTAATAGAGACGCCTTAAAAGATATAAATGAGGCTCCACTAGAGGAGTCTCCAGATCTGGTAATACAGAGAGTCTTGAGACCTCGCAAACATATCCAATCTAAACGGGGAGGTGCTCGCAGTAGTAATAAAAAAACAGGTTCTGTGTCTTTAACTGGGGACACCCTGAGGGAAGACCCATCCAACAATCTAAAGACAAAGATAGATTCTGATCAATTAGATTGTTTGGTAGGCATTTTGGAGGCTAAAATTCTAAAGATAGTTGAACCGTTAGTAACTAAAATTGGTGAACTATCGGCGGAAATTGAAAGTCTACGAAACCTTTTAGGCCCTCGTAGTAACCCACCTGTGAAAGCTAGTATTGCAGTCGGGGGTCCACGCGCATTTGTTGAGCCACATAAGTCCCTTAAGGAAGTCTCAAATCCTGTTGAACCCTCAGATGCTGCATCTATGATAGCAGTGAATAAAACCACATCCCCAGACAGTTGCCCAAAGAGCAAGAGGGAAACCCGGATTACACGTACAGCAGGAGCACGACCAGATTTACCCCCTGAATGTGCCCCTTTTGTGGCAGTGTTGACAAATGTTCCACCCCTGATGGATGGCGATCAGATTAACAAATCAGAATCCCATGAATCTCTTAAAAATAAATCCGTTTCGTGGTTAAATAAACAGTGTGGGTTTCCCGTGCAATTACCACACCAGATATTAACTACTAGAAGAGTTTCATGGATAGGGCATTCTCGCAGGAACACAAAGGGGGACTGCGTTATAATAAACTTTAGCAATCCTTCTCTAGTCAATAATGCCCTGTTAAAAGCCACTCTGCTCCCCCATAATGATCAGGGTATCACTCTCCGCCCACCGGGATATTTCTATAGGCATCATACAAATCAATCCAATAGTGACCTGTTGAAGAGTAGAGCATTTAGCCATGAAGGACAGTTTTTTCACGGTGTTGTCACATCTAACCGTTTCCAACCTTTGAGTGATTTAGACTCAAATGATTGACTTCATCGTGATTGGGTTCTTCCTATATCCATCAGGGAAGCTTCTACATCGACTATGGAGGCGGACCAGGGGATAGCAGAAATTCAGTCAAACAAGGGGGTGGAGGGTATCCCTAACGTTATGACGATAGAGAGGAATGTTAAAGATGGTAATGTGGATAGCTCAGTTAACGTCCTACCCCAGCCTGTAGGTACAAGGGTCCTTTGCTGGAACATAGCCGGCCTTAACAGGAAAGCGCATGATCCCTTGTGGAGGGATTGTTTATTAGGCTGTGAAATCATTGGGCTACAAGAGACCTGGGACACGGAAAGTACCTTTTTGCTGGATGGGTATTCTGCTTTTTGGTCACCCACGGTGGTCTCCTGCAGGGGGAGGGCAAAAGGTGGACTTTTAACCCTCATTTCATTGACACTCGAGGGTTTCTATAGTAAAGTGGAGACAGGTTCGCCTTATTGCCTTGCAGTGGAAATTCAAACCAATTTAAACGGGAAATGGCTTATTGTCAATTTTTATAATTCTTTTACTAAGAGCACGCCAAACGAACATTTAGTCAGTCTATATGATTTTTTGCAAATGTATGATGATAATAATAAGAATCCTTATTCGGTTATAGTGCTTGGTGATTTTAATGTTCATCGTTGTTCAAGCAACTGTTTTGTATTGGACAGTTTTGGTCCTTCAAACCAAGGAAATATTCACTTTGAACATACACCGCAGGGTATGTTCCTAGATGAGCTCCTCGCTGGAAACGCTTTGGTTCTTCCCGCTAATCATTTGGATGATACTCCAACTTATAAAGAAAGTGGCCTGGGCTCCACCATTGATTTTATTTTTGTAAGCACAACCCTAGTAGATAATGTAAGTCAGTATAAGGTCAACTGGTCTATTCATGGTGACCATAACTCTGTCCAGTTGACCTTGTCTGACGACCTAAGGAAAAGAGATTCAGATAATCTTACTGTTGGAACTCTGGATATAAGGCCAACTGACCAAACACGTCGTTTGAAATGGTGCCGAGTAGTACCAAAGGACTTTAATGAAAACTTGTTGGGAAAGGTTGGGGATGAAATGTTTACGTGTTTGCAAGATGGAATCATTGGTGAAGTGGTCCTGACAGCTTATTGCAAAATCTGTTCACAGGTCAACAGTGACCTTAAAAAAGCATATAAGGCCAAACCCATGGATGGGGAGAAATGGTTTGATCACAGTTGCTCATTAGCCCAACAGAAGTTAATGAGAGCTTTGAAAGCTGTCCCACCTGACAAAGCAGAAATCGCTGTACTCAGGAAAGCCTATAAAAAGGCCCAGAGTAAGCGTAAAAATGAAATTAGGGAAGAAGCTTGGAATTAACTTTTATCTATAGATGTCATTAAAAATAGTGCCAAATTCTGGTCCGTGGTAAACAAGCCTTTTTTTAATGGTAACAGTAATAATGAGCTTGACTGCGGTATTCAAGAAGAAAAATGGTTTAGCCACTTTAAACAGGTCTATGATGGAGACGGTTTCAGGGTGGCACCCACATTAAACCTGGAGAATTATACTCTGTCTTTTACTGAATTAGAGGTCACACATGCCATCATGCAAATGACTAGTAATAAGGCTCCGGGACCTGATGGAGTCCCGGCAGACCTTTTTAAATCAGACATTAAAACTTGGTCTAAAATTTTATTCAACGTCTTTGTTAATGCATGTCAACTGGGTCTGCCCCCGACCTGGGCGAAATCTGTCATAATACCTATATATAAAAAAGGCGACAGAGGTGGTCCTTGCCCAACTGACTGGTTGGTTAGAGGAGACAGGAACACTCTCTAAGGCCCAGTACGGATTCAGAAAAGGGATGGGCACCATAGATCAATGCCTAAATTTACAACTATTAATAGGCAAATATACGGTGGCCAAGAAAGGAGTCTTATTGGTAGCCTTTATGGACCTGTCATCGGCGTTTGACCGTGTAAATAGGTCAAAACTGTGGTCCTTGCTCATATCCAATGGAGTAGACAATAACATCGTCTACTTCTTAGCTGACCTACACAGGGATTTAACGGCTACGGTACGGTATGACCAATTGGGCAATTGTACAAAAGACATACCCATATCTAATGGAGTTAGACAGGGGTGCATTTTGGCACCCCTGCTTTTTACGCTTTATATAAATGAATTAGATAATGCTTTAATCACCTCTTGTAATGACATCCCCCGTGCAGGGAAATGTTTAATTCCCGCACTTTTATACGCGATGATGCCGCTCTACTCGCAAGAACGGGAGTGGGCCTTCAGTTACTGCTAGGTTCATTTGCGGGTTTTACGAAGGCGTTGGGTTTAACTGTTAATTTTGCAAAATCGCATGTTATGGCTATTGGTCTGAAATCTACAAAGATTAAAACTTTCAAATGTGGGGGCCACCCATTATCCAGGGTATCATCATTCCCGTACTTGGGCGTTCTTTTTGATGATCAAGGTTCTTGGGTAACCCAAATAACAGCAAAAAAGATTGTTTTATCTAGAGCGACTGTGGCTGTTCTAGGTTTTGCTAGAAAGTTGGGTGCCAGGCCAATGAAGGCCCTTATTCAAGTCTATAGAGCCAAGTGCTTCTCTTTGGCAATGTATGGAGCTGAGGTATGGGGTATTAAAAATGTTAAAGGTATACAGATTGTTGAGGATAGGTTTGTAAAAAACCTCCTCTCAGTCCCGATCTCGACTGCCAATTATAATGTCCATCAGGAGCTTGGAATTGGCTTTGTAGAAGACTCCATTGCCCTGGCCCCATTACTGAAGTGGATCAGCATCTGGTTAAACCCGGACTTACAGCTCAATCGCACGATCATGAAAGATTGTATATCACTGGATTATGGGTCACGCTGAAATATATTCAGAACCTGGCAATAAAGCTAGGTAGACCTGAATTATATCAGTCACCAGAAGCCCTAGTAAAGGGAGATATAAAATGGTGTAAAGAAACCTTTATGCATATAGTTACCATGGATAGGGAAGGGAATGAGCTGGTAAAGGGCACCGTTAGGGCTCACCAGCTATGTAAAACAACACCATCCATGGAATTATACCTAGGATATGTCACAAATGTAAATCACCGTTTCTTATTGACTAGATTCAGATTAAACCAATTACACCTACTGTTTGGAGAAAAGAAAGGTTGGAAAAGGGTTGAGGATCTTGGCCCTTGTTCTTGTGATAATTTTTCATTACAGGACATGACACACTTTCTTTTCTTCTGTGAGCACTTTATTGATATCAGGAAACGCTTTTTACTCCCTATATTAAAAAACAAAGGCTTTGTGCAGGTGAGACCTGCTCTTCTTTACCTTCAAATGTTAAATGATGTTTGGGAAACCTATAACATTGCAAATTTTTTATCTGCTGTAATTAGATTTTTGAGGCAATGAATAGTATCCTCTTTTAAATGCTCTTCAAACGGAATTATTATTTTTCTTTTCTGGACTTAATGTGTTTTTAGCCTTAGTGACTATTTAAATTGAAATCTGTATTTTTTTAAGTGTTTTTATAGTAGTATGCTTTTATGGTTTGCACTTAAACCGAATAAAGACTTTTGACTGACTGAGTGCAGGATATGAAAGTGTAATGATAGGCTGTCCAGTCTAGGGGGGTATCGTTCAATATGGTATAGTAACGTTACAAATTGGTACTTAAGTGCGATTAAGATCAAAGGGTAATGTATTGTAACTGATATTTATGTATGGGCTGAAGGTACTTAGTACTGGCTTAGTGAGTTTCATAATTATTAGTAGGTGGAAAAGTACCTCTGACCTATTAGTTAGGGTGGTGCATTATTTTTCTTATTTTTTATTCTGAGACAGCTAAAAAGGGAAAAAAGGGGGATAAAAGGAAAGGAATAAAAAGGAGAAAAAAAGGAAAAGAAAAAAATAAAAAAAAATAAAAAAAAGCTGGTGTAACCACAAAAAAGTGTCTTGTTAAGGGTGCTGTTTAGGGTGGGGGGGGATTTTTGCAACCATTTTTTCCATCACAGAGGACAGGATCCTCAGTCCCCGTGGTTGGTGGTGGGGGTTGGGCGGGAAGGGGGGGAGGGTTCGCTGGGTGGGGGGTGGGTTGGTTAGAGGGGGGTTTTGGGGGAGAAAATTGAAAATAATACATGAGTGCAGTATTGACACATGCTTTTTGTTTGATTCTTTTCTAAGTTTAATTCAGTTTCTATGGCAAGTGATAGAAGCGTATGTCCTATTTAATGGCTGATAGGGGTATTAGGATTGGTACGTTGAATGTTGGGGCCTAAATTCTTTAGATAAAAGATGTCGGGTGGCACAGGAGTTGAGGCTGCTATGTTGCGATATAATATGTCTCCAGGAGACCCATATAGTATGGGCTAAGCGGCGATTGTTGGAAGAGCTGGGATTTGCTTTAATCGCCTGTACTAAATACACTTGTACAGTTAGAGGGGTTGCAATACTGGCTAAAAATCATATAAGTACTACCGGTAGGATTTTAACTGATGCACTGGGTCGGTGGGCAATTACAGAATGTGTCGTAGGTGGTATGACATGTACGATTTGTGGAGTATATGGGTCTAACATTGATGAAGATTCTGTTTTAGACTTCTTGAATGTTGAGCTATCGACCTGGCCTATGTCCTTTATTCTCTGTGGGGACTTTAATATAAATTTGACATTAAATGATTTTAAAGAGACTACTCAGTATAGTGGTAGAAAACCGTGTATTTTTAAAGCTATACAATCAGTAGTGCAGGCACATGGTTTAGTAGATGCTTGGTCCTTTCTGCGGGGGGCAGAGTTTGGATATACTTTTTACTCATCGCCTCACCAGAAGTTAGTTAGATTGGATTATTTTTTTGTTCCCCAATCTATTCTGAATCAAGCATCTATTCAGGTATATCCAAGAATCACATCAGATCATGGCCCAGTTGTTATATCCATAAATTGCTCTCTATCTGTCAGGAAGCCTAGGCTGTTTTCTTTTGATCGGAAGTTACTATTTGATCAGCAATTTGTAGAACAAATGAAGGAATGGATTACCAATTTCTTTAATATGAATCGAGGAAGCACTCAACCTGGGTTTGTTTGGGATGCTTTCAAGGCCGCCTTTAGGGGAGAAGTCTTGAGCTACGGGTTATATAATCAAAAGCAGGAGGCGGCGAAATTTCAAGTGCTTTATAAGGCCCTGATTGTGGCTGAGGAATTGTTAATGCAGGGGATACATACTGAAATTGATATAAGTGATTTCACATCGGAGGTAGCCCGACATAAAGCAAAAAGTAATCTTCATTGGTCTCAGGAAGCTGCGAAAAAGTTCTTGATTAAACGACAATTGCAATATGAGTATGGGGAGGCAAGTGGCAGGTGCCTCGCCCAAAAACTTAGAGCAAGAACGGCCGCTCAAAAAATTGATAATATTGTAGATCAGAATGGAGCCTTGGTTGAGGGTGCAAGTGGTATTTTAGAAGTGTTTAGACAATTTTATAGTTGCCTTTACCAAGGCGAGGTTTATGGTGACGACAAAGCTTGTAATCTTCTCCGGCAATATTGTATATCAGAGCTTTCACATGAGGAGGCAGCAAGATTAGATGCTCCAATTACACTTGAGGAATTAGAAACAGCAGTCAACGGGTTGGCTAAAGGTAAGGCTGCAGGCCCAGATAAACTACCACTGGAAGTGTGTAAAAGTTTTTTTAGTGTATTGAAATTCGATCTGCTAGCTACAATCATTGCGGCCCAGAAGCAGGGTGCCCCCAAGTCTTGGGACGAAGCCGGGATTGTTGTGTTCCATAAAAAGGATAAGCAGAAAAATCTGCCTGGCTCTTATCGCCCCATATCACTTTTAAATGCAGATGGGAAAATTTACTCGAAGATATTGGCCGCTCGGCTGTCATTAGTTATCACCCCATTAGTCTCTAATATTCAACATGGATTTGTTCCGCATCGGGGCACGACTAATCATGTTAATCGGGTAATTACACTTTTTGACTACGCTAATGTATCAGGGGAAGCGTTATCTTTAATCTTATTAGATGCTGAGAAGGCCTTCGACCGAGTCTCATGGAGTTTTTTATGGGAAGTATTGAAGTTACGGGGCTTTGGCCAGGAGTTCATAGCCTCGTTGCAGACTTTATATCGTCAACCTGTGGCCCGAATCTGCACCATGGGACTCAAGTCGGAGGCAGTTCAGATTCAATGCGGTACTAGGCAGGGGTGCCCATGCTCCCCTTTACTTTTTTCTTTATACATCGATCCGTTTTTAAAGATGCTTGAGTCAAGTATTAAGATACAGCCAATAAACATTCAGAATTATCACTTTAAGGTCCTTGCGTACGCGGACGATGTAGCTATTGTTTCGCCAAGACCGATGGCCGCAATGCAGGAAATAGAATACTTAGCTTCTGAATTTGGTGCAGTCTCCGGATACAAGTTGAACGCAGCCAAGACTCAGATCTTGTGTACTAACTCACCGAACTACTCTGACCCGAGGGTTTTGAAGAGGTTGCCTACTTGGGTGTGAAGATTAGAGCCTTAGCAACCGATCTCGTTAAGACAAACTGGGATGGTATTATGTCTGGTGTACAGAAACAATTAGATCGAGCCGAATGCTTACACCTTTCTCTTGTAGGGAGATGTAATCTACTTAAAAAATCCTGTATTTTTTTAGATGTCTGCCTTTAGAAATTTCTTATGCAAGTTTAATGCAGCTACAATCCATCTGTATACGTTTTCTATGGTCTAGGGGAAAGGCCCGCCGTGCTATGAGCTATATGGTCTTACCTCGGTTGGTAGGAGGCTGGTCGGTACCGGATTTTACCTTGTACTATTCTGCATGTATGATACAAAGAATGAATATATTACTTACAGGTGTGGGACCTTTAGATAAGGCGGAGTGTCCATCTATCTATGAGATGCTATTGGGTGTTAAAGCAAAGAACTGTCTGTTTTTAAATGTGGATTGGAGCTATTACAAGCGTACTAGATTCAAGGTTCTAGGGGCAGCTTATAAAGTGTGGAAAGCCGTTAGGAAAATGTATCAGTTTGGGAAAATCTCTTGGTATACACCATTAGCTGCCACAACTTTTTTTCCAACGGTGTTTTGGGACCGGGTGGTTTATAATTGGAGAATAAAAGGCATACGGATTGTGGGAGACCTATACTCTATAAAGGGTCTTAAATCATTTGATCAACTTTGTGAGCACTATCAGTTACCTAGGGAAGACTTCTACAAGTACCTACAAATCAGACAGTATTTAATGCAGGTGCGTGGCAATATCTCACCTAACCCCTTGTTGGAAGCAAATCGGAAAACTGTAAGATTAGGCACTTTATATAGTTTAATGCTTAGCACTAAGGCGGATGATTTAGTAGAGCACAATCGAAAATGGGGGATCAGATTGGGAAGATCTGATATAAATTTAGTGGTTTCTATTAGATTGGCAATCCAACTATTCCTATCTGCCAAACTGTCGGCTCAACATTTTAAGTCACTTATCAATTTATACTATACTCCAGATAAAGTCTCAAATTGGAGTGGGGTTCATACAGGGGAATGCTTCCGATGTGGGCATCTTCCTGCAGATGATATACATATTTTTTTTTCTTGTTCTACTTTGGCTACACTTTTGCACCAGGTGCAGCAGTTTTTAAAAAAAATTCTTGGTGTTCCTATACAATTAACAGCTGTTCAGATTTTGTTGGGGGTGGAAATGGGAATTGTGGCAGAAGGGATACCAAAGAAGCAGATTTTTCTAATATTCGTTGCTACTGCAGTTTTTAGGTTAAGTATAGCCTCGTATTGGCTCCAGAAGGAACCGCCCACATTTGAGGCATGGCGTGCACAGTTTTATCATGTTTACAATATGGAGTATAGTCTATATGCTATTAAAGGCCATCGTAAAAAGAAGTTGGGATGTCAAATTTGGGGCTCAGTTAAGCAATACTTGTCTTCGGATCTCTGAATATTAACTCCGTTCAGTGTCTATAATCTTGTTAAAGTTTTCTTTGTTTAGGAAGTGCTGGTATTCACTTTAATCGTATATCATGCAGTTATTATATACACTATTTGTTCACTAATGATTCTATAGTTATGGTTTATTTGTATAATTATGCTGTATATTGACTATTTGGAATCAACTGACTCATGTATTTTCAATAAAAAAAAAAAAAAAAAGAAATGTGAAAAACAGAGTACGTGGAGGAGGGGATCAATGCAACGGTGTTCAGCAGGGGCAAGCAGTGATGGACAGGAGGTGAATTGGAAACCAACAGCAAATGGAGGCAGCCACCGAGAGATTAAGTGATTTGCCCGTAATCACAAAATGTGGAACTGAGTCTGTGGCTAATGAGAGGATGTGGTGTCCTCTTGGGAGAGGATGTGGTGTGAGGACCACAGCTGCCGACTATGGAGCTGGGAAACCAGGTTTGAGTTTCGGCATTGGCTTAACATCCTTGATTCTGGGCAAATCAATTATGGCATGCAGCAATGGGCGGGAGGTGGAGGGGCAACCAACAGCAAATGCGGGCTGCCACAGGGAGATTACGTGATTTGGGCGAAATCACAAAATGTGTAACTCATGCTGAGGCTATGGACATGATGTGGCGTCCTCTTAGGACAGGATGTGGTGTAAGGGCTACAGCTGCTGACTATGGAGGTGGGAAAACAGGTTTGAGTTTCAGTGCCGGCTTGACATCTTTGATTCTGGGCAACTCACTTAAAGCCCTTAATCTCCCCTTGCCTACAAAAATGATTCTAGAAGATCTACAGGTGGATCCCCACCGGAACCAGAAGGACGGTCACCCAGGCCCTCGTCAGCAGCAGACTGGACTACGGATACGCCCTCTACCCAGGAACCACAGCCAAACTCCAGAAAAGACTCCAGCACATACAGAACGCATCCGCATGCCTTATCCTTGACATTCCCCGCCACACCCACATCACCGCCCACCTGAAAGACCTGCACTGGCTCCCAGTCAACAAAAGGATCACCTTCAAGATCCTCACCCACGCTCACAAAGCTCTCCACAATGCCGGACCAGCATACCTCAACAAACGTCTCACCTTTCACACCCCAAACCGCTAGATTTGCTCTGCTGACCTCGCCCTTGCCGCCTTCCCACACATCCACAGGACCTCCACCAGTGACAGATCCTTCTCCCACCTCGCCGCCAAGACATGGAACACCCTACCCACACAGCTGCTTCAGACCCAGAACCTGCTGACCTTCAGGAGACTCCTCAAGACCTGGCTGTTGGAGCAGTAGCTGCACCCCCTCCCCAGCGCCTTGAGACCCTCGCGGGTGATTAGTGTGCTCTGCAAATGATTGATTGGTTGATTGAATGTGTCCTTGTGTAAAGGGACTGGTGCTAATGTAAAGCACTCCAATAACTTTTGGATGGTGTCGACGCTATATAAAACTACACAAAAATGTAACTAGTGCTAATGTAAAGCGATTCACTGCCTTCGGGTGGTGTTGGCGCTATATAAAACTGAACAAAAACCAGAAAGAATCACAGTATTAGGCTGGTTTACAGTAGTCAACATGCGGAAATTCATCACATCAGCAACCACATTAAAAGGACTACTTGTGCCATGGACACTGAGTGACAGGCAGAACTTAATTATATTACGACTCAGCCTGGCTCTGTTACAAGGCACTCACCTGTGCTCCAGATTGTTTCACCTTGATGACGATGTGAGGACGGGTCCCCAATCCCTCTAGAAACTAGCAGCGTGATACCAAGATATAACTTAGGATCAGTCCGGTAGTCTCAGAGGGGAAAAGGGGTTGGGATGACAAGAGAAGAGAAACAAGAAGATTCCAGCGGTCTTATTTTAGGGGGACCAGGGCTTCAGGGGGCTTGAGTATTCACAGGATACAATAAACAGGAATGTAACTGGATAGTGGCTTGAGTTTTCTACTAGACTCCTAAGTACAAAACACAGAAGATAAACAATGTGTATATCTGTGAGGCAGTATCTTCTTACAGTTATCATAAACTTGTAATCAAAAGTCTCCAATAATTCTTACCTACAGACTACGTAGGTTTCAACAGAATTTTGGGTTGATCTAACAATCTACTTGTAGATTTATGCAATCTGCAATAAACAATACAATCATTAACATACTCTCAAATAAGTTTAACAATCATGATAGCATTTAGTTATGTTCATCAGCATAGGTACCTGAATCCTTATATGCCCAGCTTAGGATCAGATGCCTTGAGTGCACAGAAGTTCAAATGCTGCCAAAACAACCTTCTGCCATAAAGGAACAAAATACTGCATACAAAATAATAGTAGTCAAAACCACATCTGTGCTGTTGTGATTCTTAAGGCTAACTTTGCTTTGCGATAACTATTTTCACACTTTTAAAAAGGCACAATCTTCTTTGTTTTATAAATGTCAATAGTTTCTGGGTACAACGGGAAAACTCGCCGTAACACTTGAGATGCAGTGTTTTCCTTCTGTCCAAGAAATATAGTTCGGATAATTTGCGCAGTTCAAAGAGCAATGTTCCAAGTTCTAAAAACAATGTTCCAAGTTCTAATGTAAGCAGACTCACCGTGGGATAGTTGTCTTCCAAAAAATACCTTAAAGCATGTTTTCTCTGTGCGCTTCTTTTCAGGGAACACGTCACGGAAGAAGACGTCAGACCGTAGACTCAGCCCGGAACCAGGAAGCCAGGAAATTGCTGATGCAAGGCTGTCAAGCAGGAGATGCCGATCGGAAAAGCTGGAGCCTGGGTAGTGTGTTGAAGCAACGAGGCCAAGCACTGAATAGTGAAGAGGAGTGGTTTAAATAGGCTCCTAAGCAGGTGCTGGGTGTGGTCCTGGGTGTGGCCCAACTGTCTTTCAGGCCCAGGGTTTGTGGCAAACTGGGTGTGGCTTTCAACTGTCTTTCATGCCCAGGGATTACTGGGTGTGGTCCTGGGTGTGGCCCAACTGTCTTTCAGGCCCAAGGTTTGCACAGAATAACTACACATTATTCTATTACTTATGGCATGATAGAGCCACAGTTTAAGAACATGACATAATAAATGAACATAATTTACAGTAAACACATATATGAACAGGATGGTATTCCATGATTTGAAATGGAAGAAAACCATACATTAACAGGATGCCTTCTACGAGATATCAGTGTTATATTACCATTTACTCTGTTTCTGCTGATATGTGTTCAAATCAAGGTGGACAGGTAAGGAGACGTGCATGGGACAATGCACCTGTAACAGGCTCCTTTGAAGAGAATTCAAGTTAATAAACATTGGTGCACGTAAACACTTCACTGGTGAATGCAGTAAGGGAGTGTCTCAATGGGAGAAATTTGAAGAAATAGAGTTCCACCCTATGAAATGAGAAGCAACAAGGTGGGGCACGAACAGTTCAATCATTTTACACAGGTGAAACGTGGCTATGCAATTACAGGAGAAGACAAAAGTACTTTAGAATCTCTGACATGCCCTGTGATAACGCATACCTGATTCACTTGAGATCTGATTTTCCAGCTTGTTGAACGACCACATATGGTGTAAACATGCACACACACCTAGTACCCACACAATTGGAAAATAAACAGAGACTGCTATTGTGCCAAGTAATAGCAGCCATGCACATATGCTCCAATCAGCAGGTTAGCTATATACTAACAGGTACTTAAACACCACCACTCACTAGAATGAAACAGACTACAATGGGGGTTTAAAGCAGTGACGGGATCAGAGGAGGGGGTGATTTTGTGAACAGGGCAAGCATTGGTAGGTGCAAGGGAGCAAGGAAAGCAGATATGGGAGTGAGGCGGTGATGGAAATAGAAAGCAGCAACAAAGGTAAAAAGAAGTGGAGTGGGAGGGGGTGATCTGTGGATGGGGCAAGCACCAGGAGGTGTGAGGGAACAAGCAGCGGTGTATAAAAAGGTGGGGGAAACGAAAAGCAGCAATGATGGGAAAAGCAGTGACGAGACAGGGAGTTATCTTTGGATGGGGTATGAGCACTGGTGGGAGACGATGGAGCTGGTAAAAGCATGAGCACTGCTTAGAATCCTGAAAAAGAAAGAAAAAAGTAGGCCCTGAAATGGTCATAAAAACGGGAGCAGTGGGTGTTTACAAGTACTTGGACATTGCTCTGGGGAGAGGGCTAAACACAAGAAGAGGCATGACCATGCATGCCAGGGACAGGGCCAATTGTCGACAACCAATATGAGACAGATGATGGAAAGAGCAAATGGGAAGCCTGTGGGCGGGCTGAAGCCCACAGATTTAACACAACATGTCTCTTCGCGATAGTGCATGCGTTGCCTAGCCAAGATCTAACCGAATGTCAAACCTGTCAAAATAACCCTTTTTGACAGGCAGGAAATGTTGATTTTAAATATTAATGTCACCAATAGGTACACCTTGATGTCCACAAGGTAGGGTGCCAGATATTTTAAAGTGGTACATGTGTGAAATTGCATTTGGCATGCTTCCTCCTGAAAGCAATTCAAACACTTTCTACATGCTCACTAAAAGTCCAATTCATTTGTAAAGTTAGATTTTCAATGAATAAATATTGCCCAATCATAACTTTCAAAAAGTTACCTTTTTCTAGCCGAGATCTAACCGAATGTCAAACCTGTCAAAATAACCCTTTTTGACAGGCAGGAAATGTTAATTTTAAATATTAATGTCACCAATATGTACACCTTGATGTCCACAAGGTAGGGTGCCAGATATTTTAAAGTGGTACATGTGTGAAATTACATTTGGCATGCTTCCTCCTGAAAGCAATTCAAACACTTTTTACATACTCACTAAAAGTCCAATTCCATTGCAAAGTTAGATTTTCAATAAATAAATATTACCTAATCATAACTTTCAAAAAGTTACCTTTTCAATGTCTGAAGCTCCTAGAGGCTAATTTGCATGAGCCTGCCAGCAGCTTCCTAACTAGTGCTTAACCTTAATGAGGTGTGCAAACTACTTCCAGAGCAGAACAGTGACTTAGGTAACAGAATGGACTGGGTGTGGGGTATTTGATCACTATCAGCTCAGGAAGGACAGTTGGGGTGGACATAGGAACTCAAATAACTTGAAAAGAACAGAGGTGCGGCCTGCCCATTCATGGTTTAGAATAAGGAAACAACTGAACAGGGGAAAACCTTGCCCTGAAGGCCCACACTAGCCAGGCTAGCTGCAAACCGAGTGGAAGGAAAGCAACACCCAGAACTGGTGTGGGGTGGACACATGGGAGGGGATGGCTCATTTTCCTGGCCACACCTCACGGTGGACACAAGAGCTCTGCACAAGAGAGGAAGGGTTTCTCCATCTTGGATTTTAGAATCAAGTGCATTGTGGGATTGTTTTTGGTAGAGCAAACAGGAAGTTCAGAAAAAGTGAGGAAGTTTGGCACCAGGAATGGTTTTTCCATTGGTTAGGGAGTGTCCAGGAGTCACCTCCACCCACTGACTAGTGCCAACTCCTAATGTGGCACCCCAAGGAAATCTCCTCAGACACGTTTTTGACAAGTGGAAGATCAGAAGAGGACAGGATCTGCTGTCTGTGATCTGACAGGAACCCTGAAGGGCTAAACCTACTCACTATTATACCCAAGACTAATACGTGGATCCCAAGGGCCAGTTGGCTGGCCTCTTAAGTAGCTACAGGGACACAGTAAGATGCAAGACGCCTTTTTCCTAAAGTTTCAAATTGACCAGCACCAACTGGACCTGGACTGAATATTTCTGGTGGGTGGCCAGTGCTGGAGTGAGTCCTGGCCCATAAATGCTGACCCTGAGTTCTGGGAGCTCTAGAAATGACCCAGAGGAACTGCTCCTGAAACCCTGAAAAGTGGGGAATTCTAACATTTTGGAAACCTCGAAGTCCTCCTGAGCTGTCAGGGGCACCTTGCAGCAAAGGTGTCCAATTTCGATTCACTTTCTTCTGCTACAGGTCGCACTTTCCCTGCTGAAGGATTTTGAGCGTCATTAAAAAGACAATGTCAGAAGGTAAAATCTTTGATCGGGACGAACCCTGCATGGTGTACCGGACCTGCCCTCCATTGCGATCAGTCCAAAAACGCCCCTATGACCTGGCCTACCACTTCCATGGGCTATCATTTGTTGTTACTATTGTTGGCACTTTTTTTACTTAACAATGTAAAAACTCATATCTGCGGTTCCCTTGAAATAGCTACCAGGAGGTTGAACTCACGTTAATTTAAGGACTTTGGGGTTCACCTTGACAAGTTAGTGTTGTTATTCCTTGAGGTGTGCGTCCACCCGTTTGCCCCATATAATAATCCACTTTTTTACAGTTAAGGTAGAAGATGTAAGGTGAATTATGGATAAAGAAATAGAACAAACGATTTTTTTTCAATTTCCACTAGCTGCCTGAGACTGCGAGGGTTAAAGCTGCACAGGCCAGGCATGCACACTATGGGACATATTAATTTTAGTGCAACGTACACGGCTACACCATAAGTTACTGAACTGAGTTTTGCAAAGGGGAGATAGTTGAGAGCCATATTTATTAAACATTTGCTGGCTGCTGCTCACTACACCTGTGCTAGTACACAATCTTTACACCATAGTGTTGAAATAAGTGTGTGTGTGTGCGCGCGCGTGCGATGTGTGCATGCTGTCTAATATAGGATTTGTACTAGAAGCATACTTGTCCAGTACAAAATTATATGCCTAAAAAATCATTGTTAAACATTCCACATGTTAATATGTGCAAACCCGTAGTACATATGGGCCTTAATTTCTGTTAAACGTGCTTCACAGTCAAATCAATAAAAATTAACAATGTTATTGCAGCAGAAAATTTGAGTGTCCCAGTTACGTTACAATGCAGGCTCCTGGAAGGTGGGGGCCCTGGACATTTGCCCACTTTGCCCATACCATAAAACATCTCGGGTAAACCTTACTTTTTATGAAAATAAGAGCAGGAGACAAAAGCGTTTCTTATAAGTCCGCCGCAGGTGCTACCCAATGCCAGGGTTGCCACAAGGCATTCTAATCTTTTTAAACACTACACTAGTCTTGATTCAACTTCATGCCTCTTTTTCCTACCAGCCTATGCTCCCCATCTCGTTATTTCACTCATACTGATCTTTTTTCACCCTGGTTTCTTCCTTTGCTACACTTTTTCTGTCTTTCTCTGCCATCTTTTCCCTGTTTACTTCTCCCTCGTGTGGAGGGTAAAAATATGCCACTGTCCCCAAAAAGTGAGTGCCACCGCCAGCCACGTTTAACCATCAGCACAAATGAAGCTGTGGTGGTGTGGCCAGTGGTGACTCCTCCACAATGGAGGACGAGTGTCACCTTACTGCCTACCTCAGAACCAGCAAATAAAAAATAAAACAATGTTCTAGTATTGTTTTATTTTTCATTTGCCAGCTCTGATCCAGCTTTTGCAAGGAGGGGTGGGGTGGGACATGGGAGGAGGGATGCTATGTGCACTCCTGCACATATGTATTTGGCCGGCCGTGTCAGGCCAACCAAAACACACATGCGCACATAGGTTTTTCCAGCCCGGCTGACGAAACCCCCACAGATTCTCTGGCCTGAGCAGAGTGTATTTTTAGCAACAGTCCCGCTCAGGCGAATCCCGCGCTGCTCTCCTAGGAGAGCAGCGTTGGGTTTGGATGGGAATTTGTCCCAGAGGCTACCGGGAAGAGAAGAGATAGTGCAACATGGAAGGCGGCTGTTGGCTTCAGGTAAGTTTTTAATTTTGTTTATATTTTCTTACCCTCACCTGTGCGCCCCCTCCAGTGCACCCCCCTCCCACATGAACCTCCACCCGCCTCACCACCCGTTGTTTGTGGTGGCCGCTACTGGGTGTGGCTATCTTATTTTGTTTTCCTGCTAGACCGTTCCTTTTCTCTCCTAAACGCCCGCACAGCCTAAACGCGAGGATTAAAGCGACTTTGTACTTTGAGTTGGGAAGCCAGTCACGCAGAACTGAATAAGCCGTCCATACACATTATAGAGAAACCATTCAAAAGTGAGGTTCTAGGGTGGGTTTTCAAGACCATTTAAACTGATATTGATTTATATAAGTAATAACATTTGTGTCGCTCGGATGTACATAATAGCACCAAAGCTGCCCGTTTTAGAGATTAATTTATTTTCTTTTATTGGTGTGTTTCTTTTTGTATATAATATTCTGCTCTTTACCTTAGCTGAAGTACAGCGTGTTTCATAATATTATAGATTTACGAAGCTCTTAGATTTATTTATTTTTAGATTTTATTGCAAAATCTATCAAATTCGAAAGCGCTTAATGAATGCTGTCATGTCATTATTCATAAATATAATGTAGAAAGAGGAAGCAATTGGGCCTTAGGTCACTGTAGAAGTTGCTGAAAAGTTGACCTTTTTTTTTTTAATGCTCTTCATTATTAATGACATTTCGATTTCTGCTTTCATAATTACTGTCTGAGGAGATATTCAGAAGTTTGAAACAAGTTTCTAGTAATTTTAGGTGACAAACAGTAAGGTTTACAGTTAAACAATAAGATGAGATGCTACAGAGGGAACTTTGCAGTCCAAAACACAATTAGACAAAAATGCCAGACTTCATTCCACTAGAAAGACCCAATCGAAAGCCTTTTTTTTAATTATGAAACGTTATTGTAACTATTTGTGTTAGCCTTTTGAAAAAACAATGGCAAAAGTTGTATTATTTTTTGTTCTTCCATTTCATGAAATGTGCTTTCTCTTGAAGTAGCTCATTAAGCTTAAAGGGGCCTCAGAAGGTCATCCTTTTTTAATAAGAATGTAGTCAATATTTAAGGAAGCCTTAGAAATCCAGCTATACATGAGAGTATTTAAGTGGTATGCACGATGTATATATTGCTTAAGGTAAAATTTCCGTTATTAAGAAATAATGGTCCATTTGAACCATTAGCCACAAAATTAACCCATCGGTTAAAAACATTTACAATAAAAATGTTCCTGCATAAGGTACTCTAGTTTAAAGAATAATTCCCCCTGACATGCTAGGCTGAATCCTGTGGATGGCAGATCACTAGTATGACGAGGGCAGACGCTTGTGCAATGGCCAGTTAAGCATTGAGCAGATGGGTAGAGCGTGTCAGGTTAGGTCAATAACCTGTGCAAAAACTGCTCTGCCCATTGTCTTCACCTCTCCAGTGGAAAATTCAGAGGTTGGAGACCTGAGGTTATTAGCAATGGTGGTCAGTCTGCCTGTGACCCAAGTCTCTGTTAGCTAAACAAAATATGCCAGCTAATTTTGGATAATAGATATCAAGTGCCCAGGGTATAGTTCTGGCCTGACTAGGTAGTGGGCAATCATAGTTTTATGTGGGGCATATTCCATTTCGGCTTGGGTTTGTTCAAAGTGTTGGAAGCTGGCAGTGGAAGCTGAGCGCACAGCATGATTGTCTTTGTAGGTGGGGTGTTGGAGCAGGGGATACTATCAGTTGATATGGATGTTGATACTAACCATTGTAAGTTGGTGAAGGACCATTCATGCCAGCCTCCCCTTGAGCTCCTGAGCTGTACCAGCTGGCAGGGGCAGCTGGTGACATTTGAAAGTGGTGAGGCATGAAATGATTGTCATACTGCACTGCAGTGAGCGAGCGTAGCAAGCGAGCCTGAACAACCTAGGGGAGTTCGGGGGGTTTTTTCCCCGAGAAAATTTGGAAAAAAGAGTAGGCAGATGGTGCATTTTCAAGCAAATTTGAGGAAGCAAGAAGGTTAATAAAGCAATTGTGAAAGTGCATTAATAAAGAGATGTCATATAACATAGGTAGCTGCTTATTCAGTATAACCACAGAGCTTCATAACAGACTTCAAGATACAATGCATTGCTGAGTAATATCAAAAGAAGCGTTTTTTTATTAGCCACAGTGCTGTACCAAGACTCAAAGAGGCAATATGGAAACGTGAAAAACATGAAAAAGGATCAAGGTGCTGAAAAATAGCCTTGAACATAAGCTTCCCAGCCCAGGACATGAGCTCAGCAGCACCCACATGTTTAAAGTGCATACCTGTGTTCGAGGGAGATTTTGTTAAGGGTCAAGAGGGCAGGGGGCTGAGCACAGGACTCAGGGAACCTTCACCATATGATCGAGGGAGTGAGTTAGGGACAAAAGGGGCACCATAATTTGAGCTGGGGTGTCTGGGAATGCTCGCTCTAAAAATGAAGGAAACAGATATGTGAGCCATGGAAACTGAGGCTGAAAGTTTAACAGTTTTATTAAGAAGATGCAACTTCAAGAAACTTCAAGAAAAAGGCATAAAAATACAAAATACAAATATAGTGACCTTGCATGAATCAGAAGGTTTGGAGAAAGACACTTCAGAAAACCTCAAAGACACATTTATAAATGCATTATGAAAAACATAAGTTAAATCAAGGAAAATGTTCTCAGAAGGCAAAACACACTTGATCTAAAATACTGAGAATACTCACTTACCTACCTAAAACCTAAAAGAAAGCAGCCTTGCAAATGTAATATAAGTATGAAATGCTCAATAAGAAAACATCAATTTGGGGACAAAATAGCATACATAGCATATACAGCAACTATATTGGCAAGTTAAATTGTATCTTAAAAACAAAAAAAAAGAGCTCTTGGGGAGCACCCACACTCGCCTGCCATCTACTAACAGACGGGTGGGTTAGTCCGCCGAGAACTGTGTGAGCTCCCTTTTTATACTGTTTAAGGCTATGAGAAGCGCCTACAGTAACGTCTTCTCACGCCACTTCTACCTACGTCAGTCACTTAAAGCATGGTCTGCAAATGTTATCAGACGTGTCGTGTCTATCCTTCTAAATGCGGAACGTAGACTAGGTGAAAGGTTATTTTCTCAGGCCAAGCGCTCGTCGTAAATTGCGTAGGGCAAGCAGAAAATATGTAATGCAAAGGAATAAAATATATATATATATCTAGATATATGTGTCTGGGTTACCACATTCATCACGCGGCTGCGGTGGGAACGTCTCTATTCTCATGTACAGACCCAGGATGTGATGTGCTATATGTCCACAGAATAGAGAAACGGTGAACTCTGCGCCAGTGAACTTCGCACACGGGTAGGATGGGGGCTCTTTAGTTTGGAGCAGGAGGCCTCGCAGAGAGAGAGGCTGGCTGTGATTTTTGGTCAGACAAGCCTAGAGCCTGCTGTTCAGTAAAGATGGGTGCAGAACTTTGGTCAACTTAACAAATGGCCTACAGATCAGGCTGGCAGGGCCTACGTAGGGGTTCATACTGGCTGAGGGACAAGGATGGCCCAGGGCATTTG
Source organism: Triturus cristatus (assembly GCF_964204655.1). Lineage (NCBI taxonomy): Eukaryota > Metazoa > Chordata > Amphibia > Caudata > Salamandridae > Triturus > Triturus cristatus. Next base: position 938,798,076 of record NC_140593.1, read on the forward strand.
TTATATAGTAAAACAGGACCCTCCGGTCAATTTAACACGGCCTACAAATTAGGCTGGCAGGGCAAGGACAAGTGTCTCATACCTTAGGTGTGGACAGAACAGACCTGGGGTACCCTATGATAGACCCTCTGTCACCTGTCCTGCCCATAGAACTAGAAACCAAACACAGGGGAGTATTACATGTTTAATACACCAGAACCAGCTCCCCACCTTCAGTCTTCAGGTCACCGGTTTCAGACACTTTTGCCAAGACTCTCATCATTTACAATATTGACTCGGGTGATTTCAGTGGCGAACCTATTCATTTTGTGTGCACCCAAAGACCATAATGGATCCTCTTTCGTTCCCCAGCACACTGGCCAGAAATAAATCATTGCATTGCCATTTATTATCCACCTCATAGAAACCCAGAGTGATCAATACAGACCCCATCATCCATTACAACTACGCTTTATTCATCGACATTCGACACACCTCTTTTTTTCAATGCATCATTTGAACTGTTTTTTTTTTTAGTTTTATATATCACGAATTAGACCAGAAAGTATCAGTGGCTTTATATGAGCACCAGTTGAGTTACATACAGACACATTCATTTTTTTGTGAGGCATGGGGAGTTTGTTAGTTGCCTAGAATCACAAATTAACAGCAGTAAAGGACCCAGAGTCACAAATTCCCTCAATAATTATTCAGTTCCACGGGGACACTCAAGGTCCAATTTATAATCACAACAGGCCTGAGCCGTAGCTCTGACAGGCTAGCAGGTCTGGGACAGAATCAGTTACGTGTGTGTCACAGCCAGAAAATCTGAATTCTTGTGCAGAGTCAGATTTTATCTGCTGCTAAACGTGAGCGCTGTAAAACTTTCCTCACACACAATCAAAGTGGCGTAACTTCTAGTATCTTCTGTTGCATCAGTGTTATGTTTCAAAAGAAAACGTGCCTCCTACAAAGAAAAGCCAGCGCACAATGTGCCCCATTCAGAAATTGCAGTCTCAGTTGCCCTATACTGGAAATCCCTCTATTCTGGAGGCTGTTGTTCGCCTTAAATTGTGTAAAATTGCAGTGCAGCTGTTTTATTGAGGCAATTCACACTTTTTCTCCTCCCCTCTCCCACTACTTTTCTCTCTCTCCCTCCGCACGCACTATTCTCTCCCTTATGTTTCTCTTGTCGCTCTCTCACTCCTCCTGCATACTTCTCCCACCCCTTAATCAATACACAGTCGGCAACTTATCTTCTTGGACACAATACACAGCACTCTTACTCCATAAACTGAGGACCCAGCACTCTCTCAGCCTCAGGACGGACTGAAGAGACTGCCACACCGGAGCCAACAAGAGTATTCACTGATGGAGACATCTACGTGAAATCCTTTCGCACATACGGATTTCAAACATGTTTTGAGCATCTTTGAATATGTGAAGTGAGAGACGATGACTGATATACGTCTGATGTGATCAAGCATCTCCTAACTTTCTACACAGTAAACCCTGGAGGTTCAAGCCAAGGGCATGGAATTTATCACATGTACACAAGTACTCTATTGTCCACCGTTACATCGAGGAGTTTATATTATGGTATGACAGTCGTGGCTCGCGGGGGTGAGGCCGGAGGGGAGGGGGGAGTTTTCAAAATAAATAAAACAATCCTACCTGAACAGGTCCACGCCGCCTCGGGTCCGTTGGCGCCTACAGCCCCTCAGTCTCAGCCAGGCCTGGTCTCAGCCAATCGGATTGGCTTAGGGCACGGTTACTACTCGCTCGCTTGCCCATTAGGAGACCAAGGTTTGAGCCTTTGCTCAACCCTTGCTCTCCTAATGGGCATGCGCCAGCCAGAGCAGACACTAGTGCGTATGACTGGGCACGGCACGAAAATTCGCTGACCTTCCCCACTCATGCGCACTTGTGCTGCTGCCTGTTGCCCCTGGTCCGTCTGACAATCATGTCAGTCAACATGACGCCGGACTGCCCACCCGCTTCAGACTCTGAAGGGGGTGGGCGGTCCGACATCATGCTGACTGACATGATTGTTAGTTCTCCCTCGGCGTCTTTGAACTTAAGTAATCTGATTCAGTTTACTTAAGTTCAAAGACGCCGAGGGAGCTGCGGGCGGCGGGCCGGGTGGGCGGGCTACGCCCCAATGCCCCAATGGACGTACCGCGCCTGCCAGCTGGTGAAATTTAACTTACTGATTGGCAGTGATCCAGAAATGCAAGACCAAGGATTCTTTCCAATTGCAATTGAAGAAGCATCAGACTCTTGGGGTTGTTTATATTACTTGACACCATCACTCAAAGAGCTAGAGGAGCGGTCCATGATGCAAATTTGCAGGAAACGATTCATCTGCACAGAGTCATCTTCTAAAATGAATGCTGGGTTCTGATTAGCTTTGCAGAGTACCCTTTCTCCAGCTCTCTTGCCTCATTCGGGCTGTGGTCCAAGAATCAAAATTGATGGATTTGGGATTGGGTGAGCTACAACCATCACATGGAGAGCACGGGACTCACGTCTGAGCATACCCGTCCCTCTCGGGGTGACAAATGCAAATAATTCGGGCTGGACTGTTCCCATGGGGCACAGGGTCAAGACTGATTTGCATATGGCTGGGTCCAAACTGGAATGGGATGGTGAGCAAAAAAACGATGGATTTAGGCCCAGATCTCTCTACTGGGGTGAATGTATGACAATGTTCTGCATTCTGTCCATCAATAGTTCTTTTTGCATTTGTCACCCCGAGTGGGACGGGTATGCTCAGACGTGAGTCCCGTGCTCTCCAGGCCACTGGAATCAAGCTATCCTGACTGAAGAGGGGTGAAACCCTGAAACCGGTCCTAGGATGCTTGTTTCCAGTCCAGGGAGGACCTGGCCTGGCAGTTCCGGCTGGACTGTTCCCATGGGGCACAGGGTCAAGACTGATTTGCATATGGCTGGGTCCAAACTGGAATGGCATGGTGAGCAAAAAAACTATGGATTTAGTCCCAGATCTCTGTACTGGGGTGAATGTATGACATTGTTCTGCATTCTGTCCATCAATAGTTCTTTTGACTGGTACCTAGGCAACATTTAATGTTGACCGGGATGGAGCACGGGTCAGATACCAAGACATGGTTCGTCCCAGTCAGAAGTTTTAACGTCTGACTTGGATTCTGTAATAAAGGTCAAACATCCTCAGCGGGGCAAGGCAGCAGGCTGTGACTGAGAAGGGCTCCAAGAGTCCGGATAGGTGATGACCAAAGTCCTTTGACTTTTAGCTCCGTATTTAACAATATATGGTGCAATCCTGTCCTTTCCTTGCACTGGCACACAATGTGCTGCCCTGCACCAATGCAGGCATACTTGCATCATCATGCAAGGTTGCTTGCATAGTAGGCAGGATTATTTTTGTGCGGGAAGGGACACCTTCCCGCACATAAACAGGCCTCAGAGGCATTTTCGTCTTTCTATGTGTGCTGCAGAATGTAGCACATATAGAAAGATGAAAAACGAGGATAAATAAAGATATTTCTCCTTGTTACACCTCCCCTAGGGAGGCGCAGCATTTTGATGCATTCCTAGGTCCACTACTAATGGTAAATCTGGGAATGCACCAAAATCCATGAGTGGATGCGTGGCAACACCCACGCTCTACCCATGGAATGCTACCCTGGGGGTCAGAGCAACGCAAGGCAGCAATTTAAGCTGCTTTGTGTTATTCCAAAATTATCAAACCATGCAGGGCCATGCAAGGTGACCTTGCGTGGCTTGTTAAATCTGACTTTAGTGCTTTATGGCCCTTATGCCTCCATGCATGATGCAAGGGTGATGCAACACAATGATAAATATGGGCTTTAGCATTTTCACCCGGTGAAGATTTCTATCCTCTGATTTAGGGCCTGATTTAGTTCTTGGCGGACGGGTCACTCCGTCGCAACGATAACAGATATTTCATCTGCTGAAATATAAATCCCATTATATCCTATGGGATTTATATTCGCATGCGATGTTGTTGTCTCGGCTAGCTGATATCGGCATTACAGGTCAGGCCTGGAAGTGGCTGAAATCTTTTCTCTCTCTACAGTCTCAAGAGGTCTGGCTCCCGCCTTTTGCGTCTCCTCCTCAGCCTGTGACTACCGGTGTGCCTCAGGGATCCTCGCTGAGTCCCCTGCTTTTTAATATTTATGTCACACCATTAGTTCAGCTGGCAGAGGAATGTGGGGCAAAGGTTGTTGCATATGCCGACGACACTCAGCTCCTGTTCACATGGGGTAAATCTGATTTCTCTACTACCAGAGTACAGGGCTGTCTGTCAGCAGTCTTTCATTGGCTATCCGGTGCTCAATTGAAGTGCAATGAGGATAAGACGGAAATCTTACTTTATGGTAAATGTCCTCCTCATTTTAGAGACTCTCTCTGGCCCTCAGCCTATCCCTCTCCTTCCTGCACGGGTCTCCCAGTCAAAAACTTGGGGGTCTGGTTTGACGAGCAGCTGTCCTTTCAAACTCAGATTAAAAAACTTACAGGCTGCTGCTTCGGTATTCTCAGATCCCTGTGAAAGTTCTTACCTTTGCTACCTAGACCAGCTAAGGAAACAGTGGTCCGGGCTTTGATCCTCTCTCGTCTTGACTATGCTAACGGTCTCTATGTTGGCCTTCCTGACTATCTACTTAAAAGATTGCAGGTTATTCAGAACGCGGCAGCCCGGCTGGTGGTTAATCTTCCCATCAGAAACTGTATCGCGCCTTCGCTCCACTTGCTGCACTGGCTGCCAGTCAAGAAACGCGTTGAATTCAAGGCTCTGGTTCTTGCTCATTGCGCTTTATATGATGGAGGGCCTCTCTATCTTAGGAAGCGCTTCTCTTTCTACAAGCCTACCAGGCTTTTGAGATCTTCTTCTCAGCTCCTTGTGTCCACCCCACGCGTTCGTCTTCATCGTATGGGGGTAGATCTCTTGCTTCTAAGGCTGTCATGTTGTGGAATGCACTGCCACTATCCGTACGTGCTATTCAGGATTCATTGCGGTTCAGGAAGCACCTCAAAACATTCTTGTTTTAACTGCCTTTGTGTCACTGTCCTCTTAGTTCGCGCCGGAACACTCCTAGGAGTAGCTGTGCGCGCTATAAATTACAATAACATAACATTTCAGCGGACGGAATATCCATCACCATTGTGAAGGAGTAACCCATCTGCCAAGAACTAAATCAGGCCCTTAGTGTAACGCCCTGAACGTCTCAGGATCGTTTAACAGACACGACAATGAGGACGCAACCACTAGTGAAGGGTTAGTTGTTTTAATGAAGGCAAATATAATACAAAGAATAAACAAGTTATAGTCACTGGAATCCTCCAGGCTAAGTACGTTACCAGCCCACAGCACGGATGGTCCTAACCGTCCTCTGCATATACGCCGGTCCCGGCGTATGCCAACAGAGGGCAGAAATGAAATGGCCGACAATGCCAATCGGTAGGCTGTGAGGGGCACGAAGAGTGTTGGGGAGAATCGAGGAGTCAGGGAAACACCCAGCCGGGGTCTCTACCTGAAGGGAGCAGCCGCTCAACCTCTTCCTCAGACTGCACCGGGACGCGGAGTCACCTCCTGGTGATGCGTCACCGATACCCCAATCACAAGCAAGAAGACTGAACCGAGAGCAGCCGCTCGATCGATCCTGTGGACTTCCGAGTCTGTAACGCGGCAAACACCTCCTGGTGTGCGTTACAGCTGGCAGTCCCTGTGTCTCTGGTCGGGCTGGGAGTTACGACTCCAACCAGCAAAAGCGCCACTGCGCTTGGACTCAGCCGAGTCAAAAAGCGAAGCTCAATGGTTGACCGGTAGAGCTTCCGGGTCCTTCACAGGTGACGATGGGGCAAGACACGGCCCAGGGAGTAACGACTCGACCTACCTCCGTTCTTGCCTTACTGGAGCACCACTCCGGAACACTGCTCTTCACGAAGCAGGTACGTCGGTGTGAACACAATATCCGACAGCGTTGTACCTCCCGGTTCCTCCCTTTATAGGGCGTGTTTTCCTTGAGTTATGTAACAGCTCTCCTGTTTACATAAGGGCGTGTTTCCCTTGAGTTATGTAACAGCTCTCCTGTTTACATAAGGGCGTGTTTTCCTTGAGTTATGTAACAGCTCATCTGTTTACATAAGGGCGTGTTTCCCTTGTATGACAGGAATTCTTGACAGTACATCCTCCCTCTCAGCGGCTCCCCACGGGTCCAGCGCTGGCAGGAAAACGCCGATGGAACAAGGAGACCAAGCGCGGAGCATGAACCCCTTCAGCCGGTTCCCATGAATGCTCCTCCGGGCCATAGCCTTTCCACGCAACCAGGTACCACAGCTTCCCCCTGCGCCATTTGGACGCCCGTATGCCCGACACTTCATACTCCACCTCCGACTCCATGCATACCGGCCGAGGTGTCCCAGACGGCTTGGAGGGTGCTGGTTTGAGCAATGATACATGAAAGACAGGGCGTATCCGCAATGACTGGGGCAAGCACACCTTCACGTTCACGGGACCCATACACTTGGTAATTCGATAGGGGCCCATGTACTTGGGATGGAACACACTGTTCTTTCGAAACCTCATGTTTCTTGTGGATATCCAGACGTAGTCTCCAGTGCGGTACAGTGGCCCGGGCCTTCTCTTCCTATCTGCCGCAGCCTTGTATCTTCTCTTGGCCTCTATTAGGACAGCCCTTGAGCGCATCAATGTGTCTTTTATGTGTGCCACCCTGTCCGCTGTGGCGGGAATCCTGTCCTCTCTGAACGGATGTAGAAATGGCAAGAACCTGGGATGTTGGCCATAGTTGCTATAGAACGGAGATGACTGTGTGGAGCTGTGAGTGGCGTTGTTATAGGCTATCTCTGCAACCCAGAGCAAGTCGACCCATTCTTCCCTGCCCTGGTCCACAAAACATCGCAGATACTGTTTGAGCGTTTGGTTCAGGCGCTCGGTTTGGCCGTCCGTTTGAGGGTGGTAGCTGGTGGACAGGGCGGTCTTAACATGCAGCGCAGTGCACCAAGTCTTCCAGAATTGCGCAGTAAACTGCGACCCCCGGTCCGACACGATCACCCCAGGTAATCCATGCAGTCGTACCACATTCTTTAGGAGTAGTGACGCCAATTCCCCGGCCGTAGGGACTCTCTTGCAGGGGATGAAGTGCCCCATTTTCGTCAAGTAATCCACCACCACCAGTATTGCCGTCATCCCCTGGTCTACCGGTAGGCCCACCACGAAGTCCAGTGATATGCTATCCCATGGTCTATCCGGGGTTGGAAGTGGATGTAAGAGCCCTTGGGTTCGGCCATGGTCGGCCTTCATGGTAGCACACGTAGGACACTCCTGTCCCCACCTCCTGACATCCACTCTCATGGTTGGCCACCAGAAATGCCGTCCCATGCTAGCCACCGTTTTTTCAAAGCCCAAATGACCTGCGCATGGAGAGTCATGGCACCAGATGAATGCTTGTTTCCTTAGCCTAGGCGTGGGTATCAATAGGCACCTGCCCTTCAGGGGTATCCCGTCCTTCAGCTGCCATGCTCTGTGACTGAGGAGCCACCTCCGCCATGTGAATGACCTGATCCCTCTCTTTATTCCCCTCAGGAAAGTATCCGGTTGGATAACCCCCAATACCATCCTCGGGGAAATGATGGAACGCTCGGTCGCAGGCAATGGTTCCTTAACTGCAGATTGACGGGACAGGGCGTCCGCCTTTCGGTTTTCCGTCCCCGGCCGATATGTGATGCGGAAGTTGAACCCCGCAAAGAAGATCATCCACCGCAGCTGCCTGGGAGAAAGGTGTCTAGTGGCCGTCATGAACTGTAGGTTCCGATGGTCCGTGTACACCGATACCACATGTCTTGCCCCCATCAACCAATGCCTCCATTCGGTGAAGGCGTCCTTGATTGCGAGAAGCTCCTTCTCCGCAATATGGTAGTTGCGTTCGGCGTCGTTGAGTTTGCGGGACATGTACGCAACAGGATGAAGCACCCCTGTGTCGTGGTTGCGTTGGGACAAGATAGCCCCCAGCGCCACATCCGACGCGTCCGCTTCCACCACGTAGGGGAGATCCGGATCGGGGTGAGCCAACACCGGCGCCTTACCAAAGGCGCTTTTCAGGGCCTCAAAGGCTTTGTTCGCTTCAGGGGACCAGACAAACTCCTTGGACTTCCTCAGTAGCTGTGTGATTGGGGCCACCACTCCTGAAAATCCATCTATGAACCGCCTGTAAAAGTTGGCGAAGCCAATGAAACTTTGGACGTCCTTCACGCTTTGGGGCACCGGCCATTCTTTCACCGCCTTGATCTTTCGTTCTGCCATCTCCTGTCCCTCTGGACTCAGCATCACTCCGAGGAATTCCACGGATGTGACGTGGAAGTCACACTTGCTGAGTTTACAAAACAGCATGTTTTCCCTCAGCTTTTGGAGCACAGCTTTGACGTGGTGTACGTGCTCCTCCACACTGGACGAATAGATGAGGATGTCGTCGATATATACGACCACGTAGATATCCAACTCCTCTCTGAATACCTCATTCAAAAAGTACTGAAAGGCTGCCGGGGCGTTGCACAGACCGAACGGCATGACGAGGTACTCAAAAAGGCCGAACCTGGTCTTAAAGGCGGTCTTCCACTCGTCTCCGTCCCTCATGCGCACCAGATGGTATGCCCCTTTCAAATCCAACTTGGTGTAGATACGAGCTTTCTTGACCTGTTCCAGAAGTACACTGATGAGAGGCAAGGGGTACCGATTTTTTATGGTTATCGCATTCAATGCCCTAAAGTCCACACAGGCTCTCAGCTCCCCATTAGCCTTCGGGATGAAGAAGAGTGGCGATGCGGCCGGAGACTTGGACGGGCGGATGAATCCTAGCTTGAGGAGTTTATCCAGGTACCCCCGGAGATGCACGTTTTCAGGCTCCGTCAGGGCATACAGCCTGCCGCTGGGAACGCTGGCCCCTGGCACCAGGTCGATCTGGCAGTCAAACTGTCTATGTGGTGGTAGCACTTCCGCCTTCACCTCATCAAATACATCCTCAAAACTGTGATAAGCCTGGGGGAGAGCCACATCTTTTTCTGCCGCTGTAGCCACCGTCTGACTCCCGCTCTCATCTGCGTCAAGGGATTCCGTTCTTATTCCACAATGCAGGATGCAATACGGTGACGTCATTTCGATGCGATGTGTTGGCCAATCCACAAAGGGGTTGTGTTTCTGTAGCCACGGCAATCCCAATATGACGCCATATTGGGGCGCTCGGATGATGTTAAAATCGATTTGTTCCAAATGGTTCCACCCATATCTCATCGGAAGGACCCCCGTGTGCTGCCCGATGGGCCCCGTCACCAATCGCCTTCCGTCTACAGCATAGACGTCTTCGGGTACAGCTTTGGGAAGAAGCACTAGCCCTAGCCTGCATGCCTCGTTGTGGTCCATAAACATGCCAGTGGCCCCTGAATCCACCATGGCCACAACGGGTATCCACTGGTCATGCACTCCCACGTGCACTGTGATAAACAGGTGTCGTTGTCCCTTAGTGACCGAGTTGGAAAGTGAAGGGATGGATGAGAGACTCCGAGATGCCCCTTCTCTGGTCTTGGAGTCCTCTAGTTTTCCGCCGGTATGTCCACCACGGCTGTTACCGACCGGTTGGCCCGATAACGTGACGTCTTCGGTTTGGCAGGGCATTCACGTACGTAGTGGCCTTTTTTGCCACAATATAGGCACAATCCTTGTTTACGGCGTGACTCTTTCTCCGTGGCTGTGAGGCTCGCTCGTATTGCGCCGATGTCCATGGGTTCTCCCTTGGATGCGGTGGAAGTTTCAGGACTTCCCACCGTCACATAGGATGGAAGGGATTTTCCTTTTCTCCCATGATCCCCCTTTCTTTCACTTAGCCTATGTTCCAGCCGTAATACCAGGTTGATAAGGCCCTCACATGTCTTGGGTTGAGGGTCAATATGAGCCACGGCGTCCTTGAGCTCATCGCACAGCCCTTGATGGAAGAGCGCCGTCTGTTTAGCAACAGGCCACTTGGTTTCCGCAACCAGCCTTCGGAACGCGTTGAGATACTGCACCAGGTCGTTGGATCCCTGTCTCAACTCAAGCATTTCACGGTCCGCCGTGTACGAGTCAGCCCTTCTGTCGAATACCTTCAGGAATTCCTCGCGAAAAGCACCCCAATCACATAAGAGGGGGTCGTCCCTGCTCACCAGAGGTACGGCCCATTGTGCCGCGTTTCCAGCCAAATAGGATATAAGGAAAGCCACACGAGCCTGACTCGTGGGGAACGCCTTTGGTTTGCACGATAAATGTAGCGCCACTTGTGTGAGGAATACCTGCACTGTGTTAGGATCCCCACTGTACCTCTCTGGTGTCGCCAAGGGGATGGCTACCGGCATTTCCACTACTACCGCAGGGGTCTGATTCGTGAGGGAGGTGCTGGGCGTGAGCGGGTCCAATTGGATAGCATCCAGTCTGGCTTTTACATCGGCTGTTTCTTGCCTAGAGGCAGCCACTTCAACTTGCATGGCCGCTAAAGCAGCCAGCACATCATCAAGTGTTGCCATGTCTGTTATCGACCGGGAGACAGTTAGTGTTATTAAGGTCGGATATTTTGTAACGCCCTGAACGTCTCAGGATCGTTTAACAGACACGACAATGAGGACGCAACCACTAGTGAAGGGTTAGTTGTTTTAATGAAGGCAAATATAATACAAAGAATAAACAAGTTATAGTCACTGGAATCCTCCAGGCTAAGTACGTTACCAGCCCACAGCACGGATGGTCCTAACCGTCCTCTGCATATACGCCGGTCCCGGCGTATGCCAACAGAGGGCAGAAATGAAATGGCCGACAATGCCAATCGGTAGGCTGTGAGGGGCACGAAGAGTGTTGGGGAGAATCGAGGAGTCAGGGAAACACCCAGCCGGGGTCTCTACCTGAAGGGAGCAGCCGCTCAACCTCTTCCTCAGACTGCACCGGGACGCGGAGTCACCTCCTGGTGATGCGTCACCGATACCCCAATCACAAGCAAGAAGACTGAACCGAGAGCAGCCGCTCGATCGATCCTGTGGACTTCCGAGTCTGTAACGCGGCAAACACCTCCTGGTGTGCGTTACAGCTGGCAGTCCCTGTGTCTCTGGTCGGGCTGGGAGTTACGACTCCAACCAGCAAAAGCGCCACTGCGCTTGGACTCAGCCGAGTCAAAAAGCGAAGCTCAATGGTTGACCGGTAGAACTTCCGGGTCCTTCACAGGTGACGATGGGGCAAGACACGGCCCAGGGAGTAACGACTCGACCTACCTCCGTTCTTGCCTTACTGGAGCACCACTCCGGAACACTGCTCTTCACGAAGCAGGTACGTCGGTGTGAACACAATATCCGACAGCGTTGTACCTCCCGGTTCCTCCCTTTATAGGGCGTGTTTTCCTTGAGTTATGTAACAGCTCTCCTGTTTACATAAGGGCGTGTTTCCTTGAGTTATGTAACAGCTCTCCTGTTTACATAAGGGCGTGTTTCCCTTGAGTTATGTAACAGCTCTCCTGTTTACATAAGGGCGTGTTTCCCTTGAGTTATGTAACAGCTCTCCTGTTTACATAAGGGCGTGTTTTCCTTGAGTTATGTAACAGCTCTCCTGTTTACATAAGGGCGTGTTTCCCTTGTATGACAGGAATTCTTGACACTTAGTCTCTTTTGTGGAGCTCAGATTCCTCCAGCAGGACAAGGTTAAAAGTTGTAGACGAGCAGGCCTCTATGAGGCAGAATCCCTTCTCCGCGATGGCCCACTGAAATGGATTTCCTGGTGCACAAAAACACAGAGGGAAACAAGCATAAATCTTTGACCCAGCGGCAACGCAAATGTGTCGGATTGACTTGCCAGGTTTTTTCCAGTCCTCCGGAAGTCTTTGGAGCCAAAACGTTTTCAAGTCCCAAGTTTCTCAGAATGTTAGACGTACAATTTGACTCAGACAAGGCTCCCAGATTTTCAGGAACAGACCTTTGGGGTTAAGACCCACTCTAGCAAAAACCACCAGCAGGGTTGTTGAAAGTGGCAGCAGGTCCAGCTCTTAGGTTCTCCTCACAGGTCTTAACAGCAGGTTCCTTCCGTTTTATTTATTTCACAGGTCCAGTAGTGTTATGAAGAAGGTTCCCAGGTATGCCACATTTATGCATCACCTTAGTCTGTGGGTGGGGGTGACTCCTGACCCCACCCTCACCAATAGGCAAAAAAGTTCCCAAGGGTAACCATGCTTATTTATGCAGCAGTTCTTGTGTGGCTTACGGCAAACAATCCCACAGTGACCCTCTCTACCTAAAATCAAGATTGCAGAGCCTTTCTTCCCCTGCTCAGAGCCCATGTGCCCACCTTAGCAATGAGCAAACCCTTCTCTGTGGTAACTCAAAACTGTTTCTGGGGGCAGCTCCTTTGCCACTGGAATTTGTACCTGGCTGGCTAACAGGACGAAACATGGGGCAGGTTCAGGTGTTAGCTACATCTGCCTGTGACAGGGTTGGCTTCTTTCAAGACAATTACATACATGGGTACTGCCCAGGCAGTCATCCCGTCAGAGGAACAGAACAGCTCCCCTCATCCAAGGCCTTTGTCTCAGCTCTGGAAGCAAGTTCACACCTCATCAAGGTGCAATTCAGCTCCTAGGTGACAAATGGATGCTCATGTAGATGGACTTCTAGAGGCTTTAGGCAGGTAAAGGTATCTTTCATAAAATGTCTAGTACAACTTTACAAATTAATTGGATTTAGAATAAATTTAGGACAAAGTAAAAGAATTACCCTTTTAGCTGGTTCCTAGGCAGAGATAACATTATTTGATATTCATAATAACGTCCAATACTTTTGTATGTAACAGCTATTCCTGGTACAGTGAAAAAGCATTTGGTCCTTGTCACAGTAAGGACATGTTTTACATTACATTTTTACATGTCCCAGTTAAGGCTTACTTAGGGGGCGACATATATAGTTTTAAATGGAGGGTTTAGGCCTGTCAAAAGCGGTTAATTTTGCAGGTTGAATTTGTAGTCTAAGTGTGCAGTCAGGTTACTGGTTTAAGGCTTGCAGTAGTGGTTTGCATAGCCACTTTAGTGGTGGCACAATGTGTGATCCAGTCCAATAGTGATAGTTAACTTACAAACTCTAGGTACAATTTTAACCACATTCTAAGGACTTATAGGTAAGTTAAATAGGCCAATTAGGAGTAGAGCCAATTTCAAGAGGTTTTAAGGGGCAGAGCACATACTCTGGGCATCATATCTCCATTGTGCAGAGTTAAATGTAATGCAATGTAAGGTGGATTTGTAGAGTGCTGCTTGTCACCAATGAGGGTAACCAGCAATACAATCTAGTAAAAAGTGGGGCTGACCAGGAGCACTTGACTGCAATGCCACTCAGTGCCCTTCATCAAAAATCTACCTCATAATTCATTATTACCCATCTACATTCTAAATATAATGGATGCAGTCACTGAGGGGCATGAGTGAGACATAATGACTAAGTTTGTGCTCATCTTTCCCTGCATGTTTTTTCTTTTGAAAGACGCAAAACAAGTCAGTTGTAATTAGATTGATATATTTTAAAGTCTTTACTATACAATGCATGCGCTGTCTCGAACAGACATGTTGTGTTTAATCTCTGGGCTTCAGCCTGCCCACAGGCTTCCCATTTGCTTGCTCGATGGTCTGTCTCATATTCTTTGTCACCATTTGTCCCTGGTGTGCATGGTCATGCCTCTTCTGGTGTTTAGCCCTCCTCCGAGAGCATGGACCAAGTACTCGTAAAGAGCCACTGTTCTCGTTTTTACAACCATTTTAGGACCTTTCTTTTTTGTTTTTCAACACTCTACACAGTGCTTTTGCTTGTACCAGCACCCTCTCCTCTCACCTGCCCTCATTCCCCATACACAGATCACCCCTCCCCTGTAACTGCATCTCCCATCGTTGCTGCTTTTTGTTTCCCCCACCTCCTCCCTTCTGTTGCTGCTTCCTCCCTTGCACCTTCCGGTGCTTGCCCAGCCACAGATCACCCCATCCTCATCACTGCCTTGCCCTTTGTTGCGCTTTCCTTGGTTTCATCATCTACTCCCTCTTGTGGATGCTTGCTCCCTCACACCTCCTGGTGTTTGCCCTGTCCAAAACCACCCCTTCCCTGTCACTGCTTTTCCCTTGGTTGCTGTTTTACATTTCCACCACCTCCTCCCTTCTGTTGCTGCTTGCTGCTTTGCACCTCCTGGTGCTAGCCCCATCCACCGATCACCCTCTCGCCCAACCCTGTCACTGCTTTTCCCTCTGTTGCTGCTTTCCGTTTTCCCCACCTCATCCCTTCAGTTGCAGCTTGCCCTGTCCACAAATCACCCCCTCCCTGTCACTGCTTTTTGCAATTGTTGCTGCTTTCCATTTCCCCCTCTTTCTCCTTTCTGTCACTGCTTACTCCTTCGCACCTCCAACTGCTTACCCCATCCATAGATTACCCGTTCAGCCGACCCATAACTACTTTTCCATTTGTTACTGCTTTTTATTTCCCCCACCTCTTTCCTTCCATCCACTGCTTGCTCCCTCGCTTCTCCTCATGCTTGCCCCATCCACTGAATCACCCCCTCCCCCGACACCATCAATGATTTAAACCCCCATTGTAGTGAGGAGTGGTGTTCTGCCTATTAATGTCCTATTAGTGTATAGCTGACATGCTGATTGGAACGTGTACACAGCTGCTACTACTTGGCACACGTGTAGTCTCTGTTTATTTTCCTTGCGTGTGGGTACCAGGTGTGTGCGTGTTTACATCGTATGTGGTTGTTCAGCAATGGTATGTATAGCTGGAAAATCAGACCTCAAGTGAATCAGGTATGCGTTATTGTATGCGTCATCACAGGCATGTTAGAGCCTTGAAAGAACCTGTATCTTTTGCTGTAATTGCATAGTCATGTTTCTCCTGTGCAACATGATTGGACTGTTCATGTCTCACCTTGTTGCTACACATTTCATAGGGTGGGACTCCATTTCTTCACATTTCTCCCGTCAGGACACTTTCTTACTTTTTCCACATTCACTGGTGAAGTGTTTCCGTGCGCCATTGTTGCTTTACTTGAATTCTCTTTAAAGGGCCAGGCTGAGTCTTGATGCCCTCAAGGACCCCCTTCCCCTTAGAGTCCTTGGCAAAAGTAGTCCATTTAATGTGGCTGCCAATGCAATTTATATCCTGATGTTCACTACTGTAAACCAGCCTAACACTGTGATTCTTCCTGTTTTTTTGTGCAATTTTATATAGCGCCAACACCACCCAATGGTATTGGAGTGCTTTACGTAAGCACCAGTTACTGTTTTTGGGTACAGTTTTATATGGAGCCAAACATAAACCCAAAGGTATAAGAAAACTTTAGATTAGCCCAGTACCTTCACACAAGGACACATTCATTTTTATAGGCATTGTGAGATTAAGTGATTTGCCAAAAACAAAGATGACGCAAAAACTCGAACCTGGTTTCCCTGCTCCATAGTCGGCACCTCTGGCCCTTCTGCCACATCCTTTCCCGAAAGTATACCATATCATCTCCCTAGCCTCGGCCTCAATTCCACATTTTGTTATTATGGATAAATCACTTAATCTCCCCATTTCTAAACACAACAAGCATTGGCAAAGTCAGTAGGTTTCGCGTGTGCGAAATCTATTGATTTTAGGTCTCGGCTAGACAACACATGTGCTGCTCAGCTAGACAGCACATGCACTGTCTCAAAGAGATGTGTTGTGTTCTACGTGTGAGCTTACAGGCTGCCCATCTCCTACCATTGGTAAACTTCAGCGTTGCTCTCATTTTTTTGATTCCATTTGTCATGGCATGCAGATGTCATAACTCTTCCTGTGTTTGGCACCCCCAAAACACCTGAATCAAGTACATGTTTCCTTATACTACTCCTGGTTTGTTGAGCCATTTTTTCCTTTGTTATCAAGCACTTCACAGAAGTACTTGTATTTTCAGGTGGTCTCTCTTGTACACATACACACATACCACTTAAATGCATGTGCATTTACATAAACTAATGTATTTCTTAAAATGTTGTTAAAACACAAACAGCACTTGTTTTTGTGTGTGCATGATCTGATAGTATTGGAGTGCTCGCTCCATCCTCCATCTTGCTATAGCGTGAACAGGAGCTGATGGCACTGGAGCACTTTAAGTGCTCACCAGTTACATTCCACAATCACACATTCATTTCTGTTGCTGATCCTGCTTCAATGAAGGTATTTATTTTACCCCTTCATAATTGATTCTTCCCGCCCTCTCCTGCCGTTGTTTGCCCATCTCCCCATCCACTCCTGCTTCCCTGATTGTCCCATCCCTTCACTACCTCCCTTGTTGCTGCTGCTTTTATTTTTTATATTTTTGTATGATCTGATGGTATTGAAGCGCTCGTGCCATCCTCCATCTTGCCATAGTGCTAACACCAGCCAATTGTATTGGATTGATTTCAGTGCTCACCAGTTAAATTACATAATGGCACATTCATTGTCGTAGGCAGGGGGAATCTTAAGTAATTTGCCCAGAATCATATACTGTTCAGCCGACCCCGAAATTTGAACCTGGTTCACAAGTTCTCCTGTCAGCAGGTCTGGCCATTATGCCAAAGCCTTGCTTTACTTCAAAACTCCTCGACTGTTTCTCACCATCACTTCCACATTTGTTCAGCAAGACCCCGTCAACACTGAACAAGCATTGACAAAGCCAATAGATATCAGCAACACATGAGATATTGGCCTTGTCAATGTCAATGTGAATGTATTTTAGGCATGTTGTCTGGCAGCACATCTGCCGTTCAGTAAGAGTGAAAGTCACTTAAAAAAGAGCTATGCTGCAACCAGCGCAGGCCATGTCATAGCGCTTTTTTGTGCTAGGAGGAGCAGGACAATAAACTCAACACGGGAGGCTTAGAGACTTAGCGTCAGCTCAACATTCTGTGATTCTGGGCTATCAGTGACTTTCTGTCATGCTGAACAGCAGATGTGCTGCTAGACCGCATGGCTAAAAGACATTCTCTTTGACAAGGCCAATAGCTCGAGCATTCCCGAGACCTCTAGGCTTTAGCAATGCTTGATATATTTTCTTTATTACCCTTCAGTTCGTCTATGTACCTGCCAATTGTCTCTTGTCATGTATGATACCTTCAGCATCTTCTGGCTTTATAGCTACTAGAACATTGCATTCTGAGGCGTGAAGTTTGATTTTAACCATTATTAATATGGACGTAAAATTTACAACATGCAACATGCTGCTATAAAAAAACTAGAGTGTTAGGCCTGTCAGCATAAGGGTGGTCTTTCTCTAGCCTTTTTGCCTTCATCTGCTGAATTTGATTTTATTGGCCTTGGGACTCGACGCACTTTACCACTGCTAACCAGTGCTAAAGTGCTTGTGCTCTTCCCTTTAAACATGATGAAATTGGCTTACACTCAATTGTCACATTTAATTTACTTGTAAGTTCACAGTGAAATGGTACTACATGCACACAGGGCCTGAAAATTAAATGCTACTGCAGCACTCATTGTGCCACCCACTTAAGTAGCCCTTTAAACATACCTCATGACTGCCAATTTCAGCCTGTGTGTGCAGTTGTAAACAGCCACTGTGACCTGGGCAAATAAAACCATTTTGCCAGGTCTGAACCTTCCTTTTTAATACATATGTCACCCCTAGGGTAGGCCCTAAAAAGCCATAGGGTACAGTGCCGTGTATTTAAAAGGTTTAACATGTACTTGTAACTTTTACATGCCCTGGTAGTGAAAAACTCTTTAATTTGATTTTCACTACTTCAAGGCCTCCCTCTCCTATAGCATAACATTGGGTTATCTTATTACATTTAATAAGTGATAACTTTCAAGTGAGAGGAGGTAGCAAAGTCGAGTTTGGTCTCTAAAGTTTGATTTTCAGTCACAAGTCTGAAAAATCCACTTTTAGAAAGTAGGCATATTCTTGTCCTTACAATTTGATGCCTGCTACCTGTATCCTGGGTCACATGACTAGATGTAACTAGGGGGTTGGTCTTTGTGCTTTGCTCCCAGATAGTGAGACAAAGGGACAATAAGTGTTGTCAGGCTGGGGGCCATCTCTGTCAGGATAAGGGGGACACTTGCACACGACATAACCTCTAAGGGAAATGAATGGTCCATTGATCCTGGTACTGGATATTGATTCCTTAAGTACTAGAGGAACTTTTGCTCGAGGCTCTGGACCTTTCCAACCTCGTATTTGCAAGTAGGAGTAAGGGTGTGAGCATATGTTCCTCTTTTCCCGGTGGATATTTTTTTAAACAATAGGATGATTGCTCTTTTGAGACACAACACGCTCATCCAAGTTGATTTGAGTGAAAATAGTTCTTTTATTTTCATTTATTGCTTTATGAATTCATTTCTCTCTTTTGACTTATTTTGTAGATAGTTTTCAAGGTAAAGGACAGCCTTAAAAACTGTCTCCAAAATTAGTCAAAAGAGTGAAATGAATTCATAAAGCAATAAATGAAAATAAAATAACTATTTTCACTCAAATCAACTTGGATTAGCGTGTTGTGTCTCAAAAGAGGAATCATACTATTGTTTAAAAAAAATCCACTGGGAAAAGAGGAACATATGCTCACACCCTTACTCCTAAATAACATAACCTCTGCCTTTGCACACTTACAAACGGTTTTAAACTAGTCTTTTGTGCCCCCATCGAAGCTGAAGCGATAGCAGCACGGTGTGAAATTCCAGACACCTCTGTAGAGGGAAGACTCTAGAAGCTTCTCCCACTTCAAAGTTGGCACCAGCTACAAATGGTGGACCCTCAGACCCAACCCTTCAGAACACCTTTTGACCTGTGGAAGACTTAGAAGAAGGACTACTGTGTTGCTATGCTGCAAGAAGGACTGCTCTGCTACCTTGCTTCTCTGTTGTCCTGCTACCCTGATGTATGAGTTAGAAGGACTAGATCTGCACCTTGAACCCAGGATACCTAGAGTGATTCCAAGCTTGCCACCTGATCACAGCCCCTGGGACAGAAAAGACTCCAACCACCTTGAATGTGACACCTTGACTCTGCCGGCTTTAAGTGCTCACCCCACAAGTGGTACCTCTCCAGTCTTGGACCTTTGGAGGTGCGGCTAAAGGTGCTCTGTCAGCCCAGCTGTGGTCTCATCAGAGCCTACACAGCGTGACGTACACCCAACACCCCTGTTTGCAGGACCTCATTGAAACCGATACAGTGCGATGCAGCCCCGAAGCAAGCCTTCATTGCAGCCTGCACAGCTCATCGGAACCGCCACTGTGCAACACATCTTTGATGTGGCCCTCACCACTTCTCATCGGAACTGATGCAACCAACGCAACGAAGTCTCAACGCAATCCCGCATTGCAGCCCTTGCAACTCATCAAACCCATCACTGCGCAATCCATCTCCGACAAGGATCTTGCATCACAACTTAGAACGGGCACAGCACAACACTCCCTAAATAGGATTTAAGGTAACTTTTTCAGCGGGACTAACTTGTTACCTCTCTCCAGCCTGCGCTCCATCATGGTTGGCCTAAACTTGTGACTTTGTCCCGGTCTGGTGCAGCCAGATAACTATAGTTGGTGCTTTGTGATTTTACTGCACATCCCCAGTTCTACTAATTGGATTTTTGTCTTTTGGCGTCAACAAATTTATTACATTTTACTCTATTTTTCTAAATTGGTGTGGGATTTTTCTAGTGTTGTGTTATCAATTTGTCAATGTTTATATGGTGCATAAATACTTTACACATTGACTCTTTGTTAAGCCTGACTGCTTTTGTGCAAGCTACCAGAGGGTTAATCGCAGGTTAATCAGGGGTTTTCTTGCGTTTCACCCTGACAAGAACTATGGTTTCTCCTTCAATCAATCAATCAATCAATCAAGGGATTGTAATCACACTACTCGCCCGTGAGGGTCTCAAGGCGCTGGGGTGGGGGGCGTGGGGGGGGGTCCTCAAATCTGTTTAGTCAAAGAGCCAGGTCTTAAGGGTCTTCCTGAAGGTGTTCAGGGAGGGGTAACGTCTGATGTCTGCGGTAGCTCATTCCAGGTCTTGGCTGCAATGTGAGACAAGGATCTTCCGCCTGCTCTGGCTCTGTGGATGTGCAGGGTTTCGGCCAGTGTGAGGTTGGAAGATCGGAGGTTTCTTTTGGGTACGTGGAAGTTGATTCTGTCGTTGAGGTATTTGGGTCCGTTGTTGTGTAGGCATTTGTAGGCTTGAGTGAGGATTTTGAAAGTGACTCTTTTCTCCACGGGGAGCCAGTGGAGACTTCATAGGTGTTAACTGATGTGTTCATGTCGGGGGATGCCGAGGACGAGTCTGGCGGCGGTGTTCTGTATTGTCTGGAGTTTGCGGAGTAGGGACTTGTTGATGCCGGCGTAGAGTGCGTTTCCATAGTCCAGTCTGCTGGTGATGAGTGTGTGGGTGACTGTCTTCCTTGACTCAGGGGGGATCCACTTGAAGGTCTTGCGGAGGATGCAGAGGGTGTTGAAGCAGCTGGAGGTGACGACGTTGACCTGTCGGATCATGGTGAGTGATGAGTCGAGTGTGTCACCCCTCCTCAACCATTTCTCACACAGTGTCTCAGAGTACAGCACGACATATAGCACATCGACATGTTCCTTCTTTTGTTAATAACCATATTCCACCGTTTCACATCACCCTGTGCAGCATGCCACTTAATACCTCCTATAATGCGCAGAAGCCCTGTGCACTTGAACTGTAGATCATGCTTTCCTCCCCAGTGCTCACCTAGTGCACAACACTCAAGGGCACATTCAAGCACAATTCCACATGATTTTCCTGTGCCCCTTTCTGTTCTCTGTTGATGCATTTAAACCTGTCTCCCCTTCTGCACCTGGTTTTGTGTTATTCTTAGTTCATGTACATCGTGTGCTACGTTTGCTAGACTGTATGAAAGTTGTGTTTTGGTCTGTGTGCAGGTATATATGCATTGTTTGCCCTCGTGCTTTCACAATAAAAAGGTCACGCCTATTGTCATTGTCAGTGTTTGTTTCAGGGTGAAATTTCTTAATCAAAGGGGCAATGTTGTGTTAGGTCTTTAATTTCATATTAACTTGTTATCATTTGTTATGAGCTGAAAAATCAAATGAAGGAAAAGCTGTAAAACGTATGCAGTAAAATGTGTACATTTAAATTTCCATGCCCCATTTCAACTGGCGCATATACAATTACATTTCTTAAGGAGTAACAGAAACTGATCTCCATTACTGCCATTAGGCCTAATGAAGATACCAAAGTTTAGGGAGAAACAGATGAAACTAAAACCATTAGGTTCAAATTACCAAGAGCAGCGAATTTGCAATAGTCACAATAATGTGCTCACAGGTAGATGGATTAGTTCATTAACTACTACCACATAATAGCTGATATAATTGGAAGCAGCCTGCGGTAGACAGAACCATGCTGCTTGTTTATTATATTAGTCACTTTTGCGAAACAGAGGGTTTCAATATATGCATTATAACTGTAGAAGAATAACACAGGTACAAATCACATTTTATATATTCTAGGCAACCGGTCATCAAATCTTTTGTGCTGAGCTCTCTCCCTTATTACATTCAGGCATGTAAACAATGGGGAACATTTTCAAAATGCCTTTTTTTTTCATCTTTGAAATATATACTCAATACAATCTATTGTTCTGTAGTGATTTCTTCTTGTACTTCAGTGCTCTTTAACCCGAAAATGACTAATAAAACAAACAGATAAAATACTGCCACCTAAAAAACTACAAACTTAAGGCATCACACCAGTGGCGAATCTCCGTTAGAGTGGAAGAGCACTACCCCCCCCCCCCGCCACCATGCTCAAATAAAATGAGCTGTAGGGTTAATTCCCCTGCGGCGCGGGCGGGGGGGGGTGGCGGCGGCGCTGTGCTCGTGACGAGCCCAGCTTGTCATGCTGCACAGTGGAGCTGTGCTCATGACTCACGACTCTGCCCACTAATTGATTCTCCTGCACAGGCGTGGGAGTGGCGCGACCCTTATGACGAGCCCAGCTCCACTGTGCCTCATGAAGAGCTGGGCTCGTCATGAGCCTACAACTGGTTAAACCCGTTTTGTTATCATTTTATTTTAATCCCCTGGACCCGCCCCCAGGACTCTGATGAGTCTTGGGGCAGGTCCAGTGAATGACAGTGGTAGTAGTGCACTCCCTTCACTGCGCATGAGGGTTTGGCTGGCTGCCTCAGGCTGGCCAAACCCTCATGCGCAGTAAAGCCTCTCCAGCTCCAGCTGCATTGCTGGGGCTGGGGCTGGAGAGAGCAGGCAAGGCTCCAAGTCTGCCTGGGAGCACCAGTTGCCAGCACTCAGACCAATCCTGACGCTGCTTTCATGCAGCGTCAGGATTAGCCGCAGTGCAATGTGAGAGCCTGTGCTCAGAAGCAGGAAGAACGCAGTGCGGAGGGAGACGGTGGCGGCGATCAGGTACGTTTTTTAAGTTTTTATTTTTTTGAAACCTTTTGTGATGTGACCCCTTGCACTGCTTACCTTTACTCTTTTAAGGAAGGACACGACATTTAAAAATTAAAGTGTTTGCTTTCGAAATGCTTTATCTACTAAATTAGGATGCTGTTAGAGATGTTAGGTCTGTGTCAAGCTGCAGAGAAAAACCTTAGTTGAAGCAAGCTATTTTTTTCATTAACAATTGAAGAAATATCCTGTCTTCTTTAAAGCCAAAAACAATACCTTTCACAAAGTCAGAAGTTTAACAGGCTGTAAAATAGACTTTCTGAAGTTGTGAGTTTATTTTTTGAAATTCTTAAACTATTTTGAGGAATACAAGATCATTATGAAAACTACACACCTTCTGCAAAATAACTGCTGCATACAGAAAGTGAAGTGTTGGTACTGAAGATGAGCTCATGCAGTCCACGTTTTGGATCGCTACACCAGACCCAGTGCATTTTACTAACCACTGAGGTGGCACCTTAATCTGATTGAGATTTGAATTCATGCATCCTGCCTGCAGTGGCTTTAGTGAGTGCACCATAATTGCTGCTTAGCATGCTGCTATTCGCCAGGGCTTATTGGTGAAGGGTATGTTACATATTAAAGGGGCACATTTATAAAATTTGTGGTGCAGGGCAGTGCAGCAAGTCACCTTACTGCTGTGTCCTGCTGGACACAGTCTAGTGTTTTTGCCAGCCTCTCCCCTGAGGACTAACCCATACACCCATCCAACACAGGCATCACCGGTCAGGTGACCCTGCCAATAAAAGAGCCTCAGTTCACGCGCTTGTGGACAGTTCTAAGTACTCTACCCAAGTGTGTGTGTCTCACTTCTTTACAAAGTATGTGGGCCTAGAGCCCACGACTTTACAGTTTCCTTGCCCTACAACACAGGGGAAGGGCAGGAATGCACTGTATTTATCCAATATGGTGCATTCCTGTCCTTATGTGTAATTTTGACAGCCCAGTGCCAATGCAGTCGCCATTGCACCATAGTGCAAGAGTGCCTGTGTTGTATGCAGGATTGTTTTTGTGCAGAAAGGAGCACCTTTTTGTACAAAAACAATCCTGAGAGTTTTTTTCCTCTTTCTATGTGTGTTGCATTCTGCTTTCACTTTCCATTTTGAATCCCTGCACTTTAGCTTGAAGTTCATTGATGTTCTCCGTTGTCCATTTCAGCCGTTTTAAGTCGATTGAGAATATGCTTTCTACTGCTGTCGTACTGATCTGATGCATTGGTGGATTTAAACTAAAGTAAATATGTTGGCACGAGTGGTCGCTTTTGGTTGTGTATTTAATGACAAACCGGGTAAGAAGGGGCATTAATGGAAGTGTTATTGCTGTGTAATCAAGCCTTGATTGCGATTTCCCTCCGAAGCAGGTATACATTGGTGGGTAGTCTTCAGGAGTTCTGCCATTTATTATTCTCAAGTGTTTGCACCAGTTGCTGCCCCTCTAGGTAAGAATGAGCCGACTTGGGTTGATATTGAGGCTGTACATTCCAGGATTTGTTGTCTGCTGCGAGTTTCTCATCCTCTTCCGGTGTAAAAATTAAGTTTGCGTTAAAAGTCTCCTGTTATGATGATATCCCAAAGTGGGTTGGTATTTCGTGTGTCAGTGATTATGGTTGTTAATGAAGCAATATGGGCTTTTTTTTCTTTTGCTGATGGATGAATGTAGGTGTTGATTAACAATATCACTCTAAGTTCTTCTTTCTCTGAGTAAGAGAATTTTATCAGTTGCACATTTGACCCATAAGGAGCTATATGTTCTGCTTGGATATTGATTGCTGTTCATATGTAAACTGTGAGCCCATCTTTCAGGGGTCCGTGCATCTTGTGTTTTTCTGCTGGTGTGCTGAAGTGTATAAATCCCGCAAGAGGGAGCTCCTCCAGTGTCCATGTCTCCTGAAGGGCAATTATAACGCATGTCACCCATTCTTGTAGAGTTCTTCCTTCTTCTAACCATTTCTTTACTCCAGCTATATTCCACGAGGTAAGGTGGAGAGTCCCTTTACGGTGATTCGTCGCCTGTTTGCCTAATGGTCAGTTAGCTTGCTCTTTGTTCAGGGCTCCCGGTAGCCAACTTCAAAGATCACTGCTTGGCTCTTTGAATGCCTTTTTTCCTACGACGATCTTGTTACGTCTTATTGACATTGGGCTTTTTCCTTTTGCTTGACGGAGGACTGAGTAAGCCTGTTTCTTTGTTACCCTGCTCTACCCGTCATTTTCCTCCTGGGTGTTTTTTCCCCCTAATGAGTCTGGGTATCTTGGTTTTGTGGGTTTGGACAGCCTTATGCCCCAAGTGTCAAATTGATGGTTTGACTCATAATCAGTTGGGTGATCTCCACTGTTTGCCACGTTGAGAGTGTTTGTTCATTGGTGTGTCCGTTTCCCTGCTGGCGAAACTCCACTGTCAGTAAGTGGGTTGAATTTAAATGTTTTAGCCCTGGGATAGTTGCTAGCAGTTTTAAAATGTTACCCCTCTTCAGGATATTTTGCCGCCCCTGGGACTCGTACTCTGGTGACAATAATATTTGTAGTAGTTGTCCATACTGTCGAGGTTTGGTCCTGTGGTAGACTTCTTGGTCTTTTCCCACCTCGATAGATCTTTGCATTATAAGTATTCCTTTGTCAGTCTTTGTACTCTTTTTAAGTTCTTGTGCTGAAATGGCCGTGATGACATTTCACTCCGGTTATTCTCCATATCTCTTGGCCGATTGCCTTGATTTCTTTCTGGGGGGGTTACATTCTCCTTGTTATGCATCTTAAATTGGAGATTTTCATAATCCTGGGTCCCACTTGTTGTAGGTTTGGGAGATGAAATCTTAGCATACTGGATTGAGGTGATCATTTGAGCCTTTACTTGAAGGGATATTTCTGCGTCTTCTTCGGTCCCTGGTTCATAGTTTGCCTTTTTGCCTTGGGTTTCACGCGTCCAACCTAGTTGGGTTCCCTCCTCAGTCCTTGTATCCTTGCTCTGTTGCGGATTGAATCCTTCTTTCGTATTGGTTATTCCTTTTGTACGGTCCTTCTGACTTTGACGTTTGACACTGTTTGAGAACTGTTGTGGGGTCAAGTTCACAGCTTGCCCTTCCTTTTTCCCTTGTTGCTTCCCTTGATGCTTCCTCTCGTAAGTCTTGGTCTCCTCGGAGTGGTCACTTCTTCGTTGCTTTCCCATGTAGCCTTTTCTGGGGCTTGAGTAATAATCCTTCTTAACTGGGTTACTGCTCTGTGACCCTGCTGTTTGCCCTTTTCATGCTTGGGGGTCTGTGCCCCCCCCCCCCCCCCCCTGGTAGGTATTGCTGTTTCTTTCCCTTTGTCCATGGTCCGCTGTACTGCTTGTATTGTTATCTCTTTGTGCCCTTAGCTCATCTTCTTCTCTAGCTGCTGTAGTCGTAGACCACTCCTTGTGGTCCATGATTGAGATGTCGGTTGTACCCTCAGAGGACCTTGTGGTGTTGAATATGTTGTTTGTTCTTCTAGATGCACTGAATATTGGGTATATTTTATTCTTTGCGCAGTGTTTTTTTACTGATTGTTTATTTCTTGCCTTCCTGTCCCGTTTTTTTTGTCTTATAGTTTGTTTAGTTAAAGTACACTCTTCCAACTTTGTGATGGAGGTAGCTTCTGTCTCCACTAGTGTATTTGTCACTTTGCCTTCTTTCTTGTCCTCTTGTTGAGGCGGCTGGTTGTCTTTTGTTGTCAACTTTTGCGGGCTCGTGACATGGCATGTATTGCCGTCTAAGAGCTATTATTTGTTCAAGGAGAGCTGGAAGGAGACTCAATTTATTGATGATTGTTGATGAGGTTTGCTCTAACGTATATTTCGAATATGCAGTTGTTATTAGTTTAATTGAAAGTGTAAGTTTTTAAACATGAACTACGAAACATTGCTGCCCCCGCTTATTTAAGGATGCATCCTAGTGAACTAAGAGGATAGTCAGTTGCCATATATATCATACATTTTGCCTCAATTCTTATTATAGAGAACAACATTATGGGCCATTAAACACAAAAGAGGTGCACATTCTGAACTCACGCATTTGATGGTCAGTAGCGGCTGCTATCAATTGGGAGTGGAAGTGGAGGAGGAGGGGAGTTGTTGTTTGGGGCGTGGGAGTGAAATAAAGAAAAAAAGAACACTTACTTGAGCCGACCAGCCACCACCTCTCCTCCGTCCTCTTCTTCCTGTCTCCACCGGCAGCAGAAAGCAACATGAAGCACTGGCTTATTGGCTCCCTATAGCTAATCACAATGCTGCAATTGGTCTGAGCGCCGAACCATGGCGCTCAGAGAGGTAATGGGAGCCTTTGCATGTTCCTCATCAGGTTTTGTAAAGCAAGCCTGGTGGGGAAAATGCAAAGTGCGCAGGACTGTTTGGCTGCCCCGAGATGGCTGGCCAAGCAGTCTTTCGTACTTAAGGAGACTAAACCACTTCTCCCACTGCTCTGGCCAGCCCCGCCCAGCCCCACGAGCCACTGACTCAATAGGAAAAATACAATGATAAAAACGATAGATTATTATCATTGTATTTTTCCTTTTGAGTCAGTGGGACAACGCTCTTCCGCCTTAGCGGAGGAGCCGCCACTGTTGATGGTGCTATCAAATGTAATAATGAAAAAGGAGGCTTTGTGGAATGAAGTATTTGCCCAGGACCACAAAATTTGGTCAAGCAGAGAAACTGGGACTATTCACAGATTTTTCAGTTTCACACTTCGCAATTCAGCTACTGCATGAGTTTCTCTTTCTGAATTCAAAAGCTAATGTTTTGTCCTCAATTCTTGGAGGGTGAGATTAGAATGCAGGTGGGAGGCAGAATCCAGAAATTATTATAGACAGTTTTATTCAGTGTGAAATTTGCCCAAGGGCATGAGAGAGCTCACAAAAGACACCCTCGGGCTCATTTATGAGAATATCAAGCAGTGCATGAGAGAGAAAAGGCTGGAATGCTGCTTATTTGAGGCAATTCAGTGCATTCCTGTCCTTTCCCATGCGCTGGCGTCCTCTTGACTGTCTAGTGCAAATGTGGGCACAAGTGCAACATGGTGCAGGGGGTTCCTGTGTTACACCATGTATTGTTTGTGTGGAGAAAGGAGTACCTTACTACACAACAACAATCTTGGGAGGCATATTCCTCCTGCAGCACACATAGAAAGAGTAAGAAATGGGGAGAAATAGAGAAATTTCTCCTTGTCATGCTGCCCCAGGGAAAGTGTAAGATTTTTCTGCATTTCCAGGTTTACAAGTTCTTGTAAATCTGGGAATGCGTCAAAAACCATGGGAGTTGCATGGGAACACCCATGCAGTGCCCATGCAATGCCTTCCTAGGGCAGCGTAATGCAACACAGTGATTTGCGCTGCGTTAATCCAGATTTTCTAAGCCACTCAGAGCCATGCAAAGTGGTGTTGAGTGGCTTCATAAATCTGACTTAGAGGCTTCCGCCACGCATGTATCATGTTGCGAAGTGCAAATGCAATGCAAGCCTCTCATAAATATGTCAATACTTTGATCGGGACAGGGTAGATTTGACTAGAATCACTGGATGTTGAGCTGAGGCCAGAATTTGAACCCTGTTCCATGATAATAAATGATCAGTAGCTGTAGCAATAAGGCCACACTGCCACTCTGAAAACTTGGCTCACTTTCTGCTCGAGGTTTCAAAAAGACTTTGAGGTGACCCAGATTCAGGCCTCAGGCTCGAGCCTGGCTGAAGCTGTTAGAGGCTCTTCCACCTCTAACGTTGATCCGATAAGTGAATCTAAGATTGATATAAAACATGAAAAACTCAACTTACATTATTTTCCTAAGAAATATATTAATCTAACAGAAAATTAATGGTCATCATTGCTCCAGCCCACAACTCAACCCATAAAGACTTGTATAGTCAAGTTTTGCTTCAATGCCCATGTCTCCCTAGAACTCCCATACTCACATGACATGCTTCCATCTACCCCCTCGACCAATCAGATGGACATAGAGGAAGGAGCTAAAAGCTCTTAATTACACTCATTGAGAATTGTACTTCATGGTTTCGAGCTCCCTGCCTGTCCACTTAATAGTGCCATCCTCCAATGTTTTTGAGATCTGTGTGGAGGGTGGGGGGTGGTATGAGCTCTCATGATTAACAAGGGGCCCGATTCACAAAAGTAATCTGAGTCAAAATCCTAACTTTACGACTTTCGGTATTCACAAAGCGCATTTAGGAGTAGTAAAGTTAGGATTTTGTCTCAGTTAAACTTACGTTTTGGTCTTAAGTTTAACTTAAGTAAAAAACTTAGGTTTAACTAAGACAAAGTTTTGGTCTTAAGTTTAAGTTTTGGTCTTAAGTTTAAGACAGCACTTTCCCTACTGTTGCTATCATTGCACTGGAGTGGGAATAGTAGTTTTTACCCCTCCGCCATCCGGTACTGTCCCTACCATTGCACTTATTGGAGTGGGAATAGTAATGGTCACCCCTCCGCTATCCAGCACTTTACCTACTGTTGCACTCACTGGAGGGGAAATAGTACTTTTTACCCCTCCGCTATCCAACACTTTCCCTACTGTTGCACTCACTGGAGTGGGAATAATTATTTTTACCCCTCCGCTATCCAAAATGTTCCCGCTGTTGCACTCTTTGGAGTTGGAGTAGTCATTTTTACCCCTCTGATATCCAATACTTTCCCTACTGTTGCAATCACTGGAGTGGGAATAATTAATGTTTACCCCTCTGCTATCCAACACTCACCCTACTCTTGCACTCACTGGAGTGGTAATAGTAATGTTTACCCATCCGCTATCTAGTACTTTCCCTAGTATTGCACTTATTGGAGTGGGAATAGTAATTTTTACCCCTCCGCTATTCAGCACTTTACCTACTGTTGCACTCACTGGAGTGGAAATAGTAATTTTTACCCTTCTGCTATCCTGCACTTTCCCTACTGTTGCACTAACCGGAGTTGAAGTAGTACTTTTTGCCCCTCCGATATCCAATACTTTCCCTACTTTTGCACTCACTGGGGTGGGAATAGTAATTTTCAGCCCTCTGCTATCCAGCACTTTCCCTACTGTTGCAATCACTGGAGTGGGAATAATAATTGTTACCCCTCCGCTATCCAGTACTTTCTTTACTGTTACATTGACTGGAGAAGGAATAATAATTTTTACCCGTCCGCTATGCAGCACTTTCACTACTGTTGTTCTCACTGGAATGGGAATAGTGATTTTTACCCCTCCGCTATCCAATGCTTTGTCTACTGTTGCACTCACTGGAGTGGGAATAGTAATTTTTACTCCCCCACCATCCAACAATTTCCCTACTGTTGCACTCACTGGAGTTCGAAGAGTAAATTCAATTTTTTCGATATCCGACATTTACCCTACTGTTGTATTTATTGTATTGCGAAATGTGCGTTTACATTTTTTTAAATAGTTAAATGTTTGAATTCATCATAAAATTGTCATTTTTTAATTTGAAATTATTGATATCTATATATATTTTATTTTTATATAATTTAAAAGTTTAAAAATTAAAGGTAATAGTTAATAAATTAGCTTTAAGTAAATATATGTATATGTATAAATTATTATGTTTGTGAATTTATATTTTTTTAATTAAGTTTATTTGTTATATTTAGTTAAAATGTATATTAAATTTAATTTATCTTGTTAAAATAATATTAATATTTAATACATTTAATATTTTATTTTATGTTTTATATATATATTTTGAAATCGATATTTTGTACATCTATATTTTTTACTTCAATATTTTTTATTCAATATTTTTGTCATTAATTTTGTTAGTGATCAGTCCCTGGGACCACTGCCTGCCCTTAAAAAATATTTTTAGAGCCAGTCACAAAGGGGAAGGGGTCCCCTGGGGACCTCTTCCCGTATGCGAGTGGCTTACCACCCTTCTGTGAATTATTAAACGATATAATAAAGAAAAGACGTATCCATATCTAAATAAAGACTTCTATACTCCGCAAGGTCTAAATCGACAACCACAAAAGCGGACTACTTTCTCTGATACAAATTCTGAATCAGGAAGTGACAAATCATTAGATACCCATTATAGACAATATGACCAACAACCATCTACTTCGCGGCAGGCTTTTTTAGGCCAAGATCACAGAGTCCACCACGGAGACATCAGTCATCCAAAAGAGGATGGCATCGCAACCAATATACGCCAGGCTTTCGCAAGACCTACAACCAACATAAGAATGGTAATACCCAACCAAACTATCCCCATTTTTAACTTGTCTACACATATTCTATCTGAACAGGAAACAGCAGTACTCTCAGCAGGACTAAGTTTCGTGCCGACTTACAAAAATGATCTGTTTCAGACAAAGTTGGAAATGTATACATTTTTTCGTGCTGTGAGACTGAAAAGTTTTTTTGCAAATACTATATCTAAGACAGATAATGGAATCACGGGCCTAAAAAACCCGTCTACTTTTTACCCTACAAATTCTATGGTGAAAAAAGAGATAATCACATTTGAAAATGCTACAATGATAGAGATTGAAAATCTCTTCAAAGGGAGAATACAATTTAAGGCCAACTTTTCAAAAGATCAACAACAAGCACTTCAAAACTTGCAAGCTCTTCCAAATGCTTTGATAAAACCCGCTGATAAAGGGGGTGGTATAGTGCTTTGGGAAAGAGAGAAATATAATCAATAAGCTATTAAGCAACTCTATAAAACATTAGCAACTAATCCAACAAACAGACTTGCTAAAGAGATTGCTGCATTAAGTAAATCTTGCTTCGAAGGAGGTTGGCTTAGTGAAAAAGAGGCGGCATTTCTTATCAATAAAGCACCCACAGTTCCCGCCATTTATATGCTCCCAAAGGTGCATAAAGATCCTGTAAATCCACCTGGACGGCCGATAGTATCGGGTTGCAATTCTATACTTAAGTCCTTAGCCCAATACTTAATTATTTTATCAGGCCTTTTGCAATAAATCAACCATCCTACATAAGAGACACGATGGCAGTTATCAATGCAGTGGAGAATTATGACTTTGACCCTTTGAATGAACTTCTTGTTACGATGGATATAGAAAGCATATATACAAACATTCCACAACAAGAGGTGTTAACAATCCTAAGTGATCTCCTTGAAACAAGACCTAGACCACATGAGGTACCAACTGACTTCATTATAGAATGTGTACGAATCTCATTATGTGAGAATTTTTTTCTATTTGAAAACACTTTCTATCAACAACTAAAGGGAGTGGCGATGGGGGCTATTTATGCGCCTGACATAGCAAACATCTATGTCGCTTCATTTGAAAATCAGCACATCCTCCATGTATCTAATCCATTTTCTATGAATATCAGAAAGTGGCTTAGGTATATAGATGACGTGTTTTGAGTATGGCGTGGATCAACTGAACAACTACAGGCCTTCCATATTTGGCTCAATGCCAGAAGTCCACATTTACAATTCACCATGGAATCTGATGCCCAGGAAATGAATTTCCTGGATATCATGATTAAAAATGACATAACAAATCGCCTATATACGACGCTCTACACAAAACCTACATCAAGGAATACTCTTTTAAACTATGAGAGTCACCATCCACAAGCCCTAAAAGATGGGTTACCATTTGGACAGTTCCTGCGTTTACGCAGGAACTGCACCTACAAAGATGACTATTTTGCAGAAGCGAGAAAGCTTAAAGATAAGCTCAAGGCCCGGGGATACCCTTCTAAATTGCTTAAAAAATCTATGAAGCGTGCCTGGTACAACGATCGCGATGCACTATTATCTGTTAAAGACCGTTTGCAAAAAATCCAATTTAGTGTGTGTGTCCACATTTGGAACACACACTAATGCCATCAAAAAGATTATTTCCAAACAATGGAATCTTCTAAAGGCGCTCCCAGAATTCATTCAGAAACTAATGTTTTCTTATAAAAGAGGGACCAATCTCCAAGACCGATTGGTACACGCCTATGAGGATAATATCTCGCAGAATATAGTTGACAATATGAGACAGTTAATGCCCCTAAATGGACACCATAAATGCAGCATGTGTCGGGCATGCAATACAACGTCAACTGTAAAAATGTGTACAATTAATGATTTACTTTAACTATGAAGTCATTCTCCAATTGCAATACCTCAAATGTGGTATATTGCATACAATGCCCATGCCAATTACATTTTATAGGTAAAACAATCCAACCTATAAAAAAACGCATTCTTCAACACCAATCTCGTATCAGAAAATGCCCGCCTGTTGGATCACTACCAACGCTTAGGCCACACTGAAAATGATATGCGTTGGTGGGTGATTGATGTAATCAAGCCCACAAAAAGACAAGACAATGTTGATAAAACCCTTATGATTAGGGAAGGTAAATTTATATGTCTTGCGGATACTGTAGAACGAGGGCTCAATTCTGCTACAGAATGGAATGCTCTAGCTTGTCTGTCCTGATTCAAGAGTAATTGATTGTAACAGTTCTAGACCTTTGCTTCTTCTTCTTTTTATGGAATTCTCACGCTGAATAAATATGTCCTAAATATTTGTTTTTAAATAAAGTTGCATACTGTTGGATTTGCAAATGAGCTATCTAGCTATGCTTTTGAACATCTTGATAAAATATAAAAAGGTTTCTGAAGTATGAGTCATATGTACTATATGCTATTTCTTTCAGTTTAAATGTAATGATTGGCAACTTGGAAATATGCTCGTTTGAAAATATTTACGCTTTTTGTAAGTGCCAAAAATGCTCTGGGTTAGCATATATTGAGCGATGTGGTAACTATATTTTTTTGAAGTAGAGAGGTTAATTTCAATAATATTTAATCCATAGAAGAATACTAGTTAAAGTGTGTACTTGTTAAATATTGTGCCACTTGGTTCAAATGCCGATATAAATACAAAAGAACAACTCGTTTGTTAAGTAAATAACATCTATTTGTTTGACATTAAGAGATTTTATCGAAATAAAATAAATAGTCATTAAATTCTATGTATATAGATGACCGTTGTTAAATTCTTTTACTAATAAGAAATGGCCACCACTTTTACGAAGAGAGAAAACTTAGTCCTCTTTCGCGCTCCAAACGATATTCAAAAACCCGATAGGCGCAGTTACATCGCTTTTGCAATCTAAACGCCTTCGAGCCCATACACGCAGAGAAGTACCAGAGGTAAAGGTCTTTTGTAACACTTTTAGAGACGCTACAATGTATCTGTTTATACATCGCACATATTGTTTATTTCAACACTTCACGCTCAATGTTTGCTGTAATGAACGTAGAGGTGCGTCAGTGTATCCAGCAAGCATTGCTTGTTTTAAATACATCACGTTTGATTTTAATACATCACGTTTAGGTGCCGATTCCGATCCGTTAAAAACAATTTGCGTACGACCCGTATCCGTATTTTTTTACGTACGAGTCGCACAAGTACCGTACAAACTGCCAAGTACGATTCGTCCGTGAAAAATAACTACGAATAGCATCGGGAAAAGTCTACAAGAGTGCGTCGGAAAGTTTTCACGTCCGAATATCGTCAGGAAAAGTGTACGACAGTGAGCCGGACATTTTTACGTGCAAATCGTAAAACACAAGTCCGAGCGCGCAAGTACGATCCCGACCGTCCGTCCGAATACACAATCGCACGTAAAATGGCCCGTCCGGAGCCAACGCAGTAGCACACATGTACACGGGTAAACTTATGCCCGTGTACGAGCTGTACAGCCCCCCCACCCCCAAATATGTCAGCACCGTACACCACCCTGTCCGCACTGTACCCCAGCCCCGAAACTGTACGGGCCGTACCCCCCATGTACGCGCCGTACTCCCCATGTACGCGCCTTACCCCCCCTGTCCGCACTGTACCCCAGTCCCGCACCTATACGCGCCGTACCGCCCCCCATGTACGCGCCTTCCCCCTCCTGTAGGCGCATCACCCCCGCATGTACGCGCCGTACCTCCACATGTACGCGCCGTACCCCAGGGCCGCACGTTTACGCACTGTAACCCCTCCGCATGTACGCGCCTTCCCCCCCATGTACGCGCCGTACCACCGCATGTACGCGCCGTACCCCAGGGCCGCACCTGTACGCACCGTACCCCCATCGCATGTATGCGCCCTCCCCCCCACATGTATGCGCCCTTCCCCCCATGTACGCGCCTTACCCCCATGTACGCGCCGTACCCCAGGGCCGCACATATACGCACCGAACCCCCACCGCATGTACGCGCCGCACTCCAACACCGTACCCCAGCACCCTCACCCAGCATCGCGTATGTACGGATCGTACCTACGCGAAAAAGACTCTTACAGAACCAGGACACTGTAAAACAGCACGAGGGTCAATTCGACTCGCACAACACCACAAAACACGTCTACATGACAAAATACATCTCAATGAATGACCTGGCACATCCAAACAGGCAAACAGAGGCCCCAAATCACAACCACCTCTTATTACACGAGAAGCTGTATGGGTGGAAAGTTCTGGACTTACGGCGCTACAGTTGTTAGGGCCCAATTTTATATGTGGCACAATCCTCGTAAATGGCTACACCCAAGAGCCATTGAAAAGGTAAAGTTAGGAAACGGTGGAGGGTGATGCCTTCTTAATTGGTCCACGTCAGTGGATAATCAACATCAAGAGCATTGCTCAGAATGAAATTACTTGTGTTGTTTTTATTTCTGGCAGACAAAACAGGTATAAATTGTGAGAGGAAAAGCAACAAGCCGACACGTGTTTCGCCCTAGTGGCCCATTGGCCTTGGGCTTTTTCAAGGCGGTTTTCAGTAAATAACAAGGTCTTCCTGCGGATGAAATAGATGAGTCTCTGCGGTCTCAGGGAAATCGGAGGAATGAGCTGTCAGAAAGGTTCCCCTCATTCCTCCGATTTCCCTGAGACCGCAGAGACTCATCTATTTCATCCGCAGGAAGACCTTGTTATTTACTGAAAACCGCCTTGAAAAAGCCCAAGGCCAATGGGCCACTAGGGCGAAACACGTGTCGGCTTGTTGCTTTTCCTCTCACAATTTATACCTGTTTTGTCTGCCAGAAATAAAAACAACACAAGTAATTTCATTCTGAGCAATGCTCTTGATGTTGGATAGTGGATAGTTTCCTAACCTCTTATAACACACCCACCAAAATTCAAACACAGCCACACCCAAAAATGGACCAATAAATAGGGCCCACACACACAACCCATGAGCCTTTGCAACAGACCCACTGCTGCCAGACCCCACTGAGAAACATCTCCACTGATAAACAACTCCACATTACTCATACCTCCACTACACCTTCACTCACACACCTTCACACAACCTCCTCCACAAACATCCCCCTCTTCACATTCACACACACACCGTCACATTCACACCCACACACCCACAACCATCCACACCCACACCCACACCCCACACCATGCCCACAGACAAGAATCCAAAGTTCACAACGGCAGAGCTGGACCTCCTTGTCAACGAAGTCATCAGAGTCGAGACACAGCTGTTTGGAACATTGGTCAGACAGACCAGCATAGCTGAAAAATCTGCCATGTGGCAGAGGATTGTCGATAAGGTGAATGCTGTTGCGCCCATCCGAAGGACCAGGCATGAATGCCAAGCCAGGTGGCACGATCTGCGCAGGGCGGTCAAGAGGAAAATGAACGAAGAGTATGCCCAGAGTAACATCACTGGAGGTGGGCCGCCCCGCAGACCCGTACACTACCATCCCTGGGAGGAGAAGGTGATGGCCCTGCTACTGCCGGTGGGAGTACACGGAGTGGAAGGAGTCGCAGAGCCTGGTGAGTACACAAACAACTTACGTAACATGGGGGCAATGGGGTCCACACCACATATACACCAAATGCACGCAACTTTCCCCAAGCACTCACCGCACACAACCACACTCAAAAACCACGCTCATGCCACTAACGTCTCCATGCACCCTTCACAAATCAAGGCAAGGCCATGTCCAAGGCTACAACAACCACAAACACAAGACTGGATGTCCGGGAGGCTGGGAGGGTGGGCCCCACACAACACATTGTGAAAATGAGACGCAGACACCAATGCCCTCAGCCCATATGGCATAGGTACATACCCATGCACAATGCACAGGGACTGGCAAAGTACTGACAAGGTAGCTGACACTTGGCCCTGCTTTATGCAGCACAAGGCCCTCCTGGGACCACTGTACACTAAAACACCAACGCCAAAAGCACAGGTATCTAGCACAGGAACTCACACTCACTGTCATACCAGCATGCACCATGAGGGGACAGACACATCACCTGGGAGACCCAATGACAACTCACACTACACACAACAGCAGGCCCGGTCACAACCCCCCCCTAACACAAGCACACACCCCTGAAGCAGGCAACAGATTTACACACTCCCACAATGGACATGTGACACAACAAGACCAATCCAGAGCCAAATAAGCATCAGAGCCAACAATCTACAGGTCAAACACTCAGGAGAACATCCCAATCTGTCCCCCGCAACATACCCATCCACAAGTGGACATTGAGAGGAATGCTAGGCACATCCAACTACCTGGAGGAACTGTGTCAACTTGAATATGCATGAAACATAGATGTCGCATGAAACACCATGAACATTGTCTCTCTTTCACACACAGGGCAACATCGACGATCTCCCCCCAACACTAGGGGGGAAGAATCACAGTCCCAGGCTCCGCGTGAAGATGATCCCACTGGCAGCAACGACTCACACCACTCCGTGGATGACCCCGACCAACCTGGACCCTCTGGTGCCCAAGCCCCTGCAGCACCTGCGTCAGGTACATCTGTGCCAACCACCACCCCCATTCCTGCCACATCCCAGGACACACCCAGGAGCCCTGCTCGCACTAAACAACAGAGCCAGTCTGACCAGGAGGGACAAGGTACTCCGGGCACCCAGGAGGAGGCAGGCAACCCTGCAAATGCCATCCCTCAGGGGTCCCGTAGACCCGATGTGCCCACAAGGGCAGGCCAGGCTCAAGTGGGCAGGGGTGGTGGGAGTGGAGGCAGGCGGATGCGTGAACCTGACCAGCCAGCTCAGGACTCCGGTATGTCACACATACGCAACATCCTGGACTCATACCGGCGTGACACCAGAGGCATCAACCAGGTCGTGTCCAGATTCTCCGAGATGCAGGGGACCCTCGATGAGATTAAGAACCTGCAGGTCGAGCATCATGCCAGTCACCAACAACACCAAGGACGGATGGAGGCAAGACTGGCTGAGCTCCTGGCGGTGCACAGGGACATGAGCCAATCACTCCGTCAGATCGCCCAAAGCATCGGCAACCCTCCCTGTGCCACCAGGCGTAGATCAGCACCAGACACAGGGAGGGAGGAGGAGGAGGATTCATCTGACGGAGCGTCCCCAGCATCGTCAAGGCCTGCATCTGAGGGTCCCCGGAGGAAGGTGGGTCGTCCACAGAAAAGACCGTGAGAGTCGGCGGACCATCCCCATCTCCCAGGTCACCTGGCCTGGCACCATGCCCTCTGGCGCAACAGCAGCACCTCATCCAATGACATTCTCTGCCACATGGACTTGCTGGTCACAGTCTGACCAATGATGACCAACACTGTGCCCTGGACTCTGATGACTTCCAATGCCAAGGATACCATCTCCCCCTGTGAACTTTGGATTCTATTCCCCCGGTAGAGCACCTAATTGCATCTACCAAACCACTTACCCCACCGCAAATAAATATATCACTTTGGACATGAGACGTTCCGGGGAACAACCTTTACAACGCAACTTTTACAACGCACTACCATTACAACGCATTTTTTACAACGCATAATCCATTACAACGCATGACATTACAACGCATGACACTACAACGCATTTTTAAAAACTACCTTTACAACGCATTCCATTACAACGCATACTACCATTACAACGCATACCATTACAACGCATAATATTACACTATACTATCCAACACTTACCCTACTGATGCACCCCCTGGAGTTAGAATAGTAATTTTTACCCCTACACTATCCAACACTTACCCTACTGTTGCACCCCCTGGAGTTAGAATAGTAATTTTTACCCCTACACTATCCAACACTTACCCTACTGATGCACCCCCTGGAGTTAGAATAGTAATCTTTACCCCTATACTATCCAACACTTACCCTACTGATGCACCCCCTGGAGTTAGAGTAGTACTTTTTACCCCTATACTATCCAACACTTACCCTACTGATGCACCCCCTGGAGTTAGAATAGTAATTTTTACCCCTATACTATCCAACACTTACCCTACTGATGCACCCCCTGGAGTTAGAATAGTAATTTTTACCCCTATACTATCCAACACTTACCCTACTGTTGCACCCCCTGGAGTTAGAATAGTAATTTTTACCCCTACACTATCCAACACTTACCCTACTGTTGCACCCCCTGGAGTTAGAATAGTAATTTTTACCCCTACACTATCCAACACTTACCCTACTGTTGCACCCCCTGGAGTTAGAATAGTAATTTTTACCCCTACACTATCCAACAGTTACCCTACTGATGCACCCCCTGGAGTTAGAATAGTAATTTTTACCCCTATACTATCCAACACTTACCCTACTGATGCACCCCCTGGAGTTAGAATAGTAATTTTTACCCCTATACTATCCAACACTTACCCTACTGATGCACCCCCTGGAGTTAGAATAGTAATTTTTACCCCTACACTATCCAACACTTACCCTACTGTTGCACCCCCTGGAGTTAGAATAGTAATTTTTAACCCTACACTATCCAACACTTACCCTACTGTTGCACCCCCTGGAGTTAGAATAGTAATTTTTACCCCTACACTATCCAACACTTACCCTACTGTTGCACCCCCTGGAGTTAGAATAGTAATTTTTACCCCTATACTATCTAATACTTACCTTAAATGTAATTTAATATTATGCGTTGTAATGGTATGCGTTGTAAAGGTAGTATGCGTTGTAATGGTAATGCGTTGTAAAGGTATTTTTTAAAAATGCGTTGTAGTGTCCTGCGTTGTAAAGTCATGCGTTGTAATGGATTACGCGTTGTAAAAAATGTGTTGTAAGTGCATGCGTTGTAAAAGTGTGCGTTGTAACGTCATACATCCGACGTTCCTGTCATTTTGCATTGTTCTACGACATATGGGTGTGGAAATGTCAAACTATGCCTGAGTGTTGAACTAACTCCAGCCATCCATACCCTGGGATCAGAGTCTGGTATAGGACACACATGGGTCACAAGGTATCATTCAATGTAGGCATGGAGCACAACACTCACCTGTGATGGCCTCTGACTGCTGAGGGGGTGCTTGCTAAACTGTGCGGAGAGACCTGTTTGGGAGATCATCATCAAGGCGTAGAGGTCATGGCTCATGTGGAGGTTCCCGGGGAGGGAGTCCCAGGTATGTGTGGCCAGGTGGGAGAACAATGTCCTGTATGCTGGAGTACGGTGGATGTGAACAACGGTGGTCAGGGCAAGGTTGGATGCACGGAGATGGCCCAACGAGATCTAGGATGACAGACGTACAAGGTTGGATAGGGTCGGGGTTGTGGACTGCCTCCTGAGTGTGGGTGGGGAGTGTGGAGGTCATCCTGCAGCAGACAGTGATCCATTGCAGCTATCTATGGTGGACGGTGAGGTGGCTGGGGCGCAGGGTGTTGAAGCTGAGGTGTGCAGATGCACCCTGGAAGTGGACCAGTTTCCTGGGAGTTTGGATGTACTTGCTCCGTAGAGGGCAGGGCAGTATTTGACACGGATGTTGTCATGGACCTGGGGGATGGTCTGTCTTTTCTTGGAATGGATCTATCTGTGGATCATGTGCATAATGCAGAGGGCGTTGCAGCATGCGGTACAGATGGTGTGGACTAGCATGGCATATGTGAGCGAGCCAAACATGATGCACACCATCTTGTGTGTGTGGCCACTGGGTGCTTGTGCAGGGCTCTTGCGGGTGGCACACAGGCACTTGACCCAGCTGGAAGGGGACAATCCTCAGATGATCACCTCAGTCCTGTACAAGTCCAGCCTCAGGTGGCTCGTGTGCAGCCATTCATCAATGGATCTCATGCATACTTGAATGATGGAACTGCCAATGTCTGTGTCTTTGTTGAGGGTGAGGAGCACCTGGCTGTCAATGACATACGAGCTGATGATGAGGTGCTGTGCGCATGTGATGGTGGAGAGGGGGGTCCTGGACACTCTGTAGATTGACATGCTGAGAGATTATACCTGTGCCATGTCCCAGACGATGACACCATACTACATGCTGAAGCCTTGAGTCCCACTCCCATGCTCTTGCTGGGCTACAGAGCCTGTGGGGAGTATTAGGGACGTGACCTGGTTGGTGTGACAGGGCCTGGAAGGCGGGGCAGCGCAGTGTAGGCAGTTGGAGTTGCACACTCAGCATGCAAAGGTGTCATGTGTATGCCCAGGGTATGTCTGACAGCAGGCGTTAGATGTGCCGATGGACATAGCTCAAAGTGTGGCTGATACATCAGACTGTAGTGTGATGTGGGTTATGCAAGGGCAGGATGGTGGTGCAATGTGCACCTTGCATGTGCTGATGGTCCAGACATTGGCACCGCGTGGTGGCAACAGTGGCATAGACAAGCTGAGGACAGCCAAATGAATGGGTGGAGGGAGGAAGTGAGGAGCATCTTGGAGGCGTGTGTGTTGCCAAATCTGGATACTCTGTGGGCCCTTGCTGCAGGGGCCGCAGCAGCAGGCGGCATCTCCTTGTAAAATGACAGAATTTGCACACATAGACTAGGATGTCAGAAGGACAACTGCAACAGGCGCGTGTGTAAAGTAAGGAGTGTCCAGTGTCACATGGCACACCCAGAGACAATGCATGCACAATCACCAAAGAAGCATGACACCGGATCAGGAAACTGAAGGCCGACCTGCGCACAGGAGACACACCCTCAGCAGCTGTTGATGGCCCATTGTGTGGACCAACATGCCAAAAAACATACACGACCATGTACTTCACGCCCAATAGGGAGCCTAACCCATGAGCAACTGCATGCATGTTGCTAAACTACACATGGACTCCTATGCATAATCGTCCACAACTATGCCAGATATGCCGCATGCAAAGTGGCAAGAGACCTGCATTGACAGAGATGAGGCACCTTGGAGTGTGACGAACACCTTTATTACTCAGCCTCACACTAAGGGAAATGCATCAATTGGAACAGACTCACAGGTCATTTGGCTGACCATGTGTGACCTACACTGGACACCCCCTTCAACACACAGATGTGTAAATCCCACTGAGCTGGCACCCAAGTGAAGGGGTTGAGCCTAACACCCCTTGCTGCACACGGAGAGTCTACAATTCCCCATTGAGCCTCATATGGGGATGTCCCACACTATGTCCACCATTAGCATCCCGCATGTTCCTGAGGGACGTTATACACACATTGATGCCTTCATCAGAATCCACAAACCATTACAGATGACTGTCAGGAAGGGTGACCATCAATTCATGGGAGCCATGCAACACGTCATGTGGCCCATGGTGAGTCGACATGTATGCATGGTAACACAACATGCACAGGAGCAGTCCCCACATATCACAAACACGTACCACCCACAAAATGCCTTGCTGCACTCCTTACCCCAAATGACTTTTCACCATGTTTGTGCATGTAACTCTGATCCAGCACACGTTGCAATACTCATGAGGAATAGCAGGAGGGCAATGATGACATGAGCAGACGACAGCCGCAAGAACCTGTGGAGGCCAGACACACAACAAGTCAGCGAAGAGCTAGTAATCCTCAGACATGTACATGTACTCTACAGGAATTATGTTGTCACCATGCCCTTAATAAATTTAGTGTCCCAGCTAATATGTGTGGAATGACATCATCACTTGAATGACACATTAGAACACACCTCCAAGTCACTTAGCACACAGTCAGCTCGACACACACATTGCAACACATGCTACACAAGGCTCAAAGCGTGCACACTCAGACACAGGGACTCACCATCATGAGAAGAAGTTGCGGATAAGCTGACTCTGGATGTCCTCATCCTCATCCTCATCCTCACTTGCCCCGTGCCCGAGCCCTTCATCCTCCACGGGTGGATGATCCTGCTCATCCGGATCAAGGATGAGTGGCACGGCCTTCTTCACTGCCATGTTGTGCAGCATGCAGCACACAATGAAGATTTTGCAGACCTTCACCGGGGCATATGGGAGGGCGCCGCCGGTCTTGTGGAGGCACCGGAATCTGCTCTTCAGGAGTCCAAACGTCCTCTCAATCACGCGCCTCGTCTGCCCATGGGTGTCGTTGTACCGGTGTTCTGCGGCTGTTCTGGGGTTGCGGAGAGGCGTCATCAGCCATGGCATGTTGGGATAGCCAGAGTCCCCTACATGGAAACATCATGTGAAGAAGTGGGTCAGGAGATGCCGTAAGATACAAAGATTGCGCTGAACACAGGACTAAAAGAGTATACCCACCAAAAAGACATGCTCGTTCCGCGTGCAGCTGCAGCATCATTTCTGGCACCCTGCTACGCCTCATGATGTATGCATCGTGTGCGGACCCTGGAAAACGTGCACAGACATGGGAAATCAGCATGTTAGCAAGACACACCACAAGGGCATTAATGGAGTGGTAATGTTTTCTGTTTCTATAGGCTAACTCCTGTGCCTGTGGTGGTACCAAAGCCACATGTGTCCCATCAATGGCCCCAATTACATGAGGCATCCCTCCCAGGGCATAGAACTCACCCTTGACACCTGTCAACTGCTCACGGGTGGGAAAATGGATGAATTCATCCAGGTGCACCAACATGGCTTCTATAACATCATGCAGGACACGGCTGAACATTGTCTGGGACATGCCACCGACATCAGCTATGGTCAATTGAAACGTGCCGGTGGCAAAAAAATGTAGGGCTGCCATCACCTTCACCTTGGGGGTCAGAGCTGTAGGATACCTGTGTTGTGGTTGGAGGTGTGGTGCAAGCCGGCGGGTCAAGTCCTCTATCAACTCTTGCGAGAAGCGGTATCTGCGTATGCAGTCATGTTCACGCATGGCATCCAGGTCTGGCATTCGTCTGGGGAGAGGCGGTGTCCTGCAGAGATTTGGAAGGAATAACGAAGAGTGAGTACATTACCACACCAATGTCACTGAGGTGAGCACATGTTCAACAGCTAATACACATCTGCTTAATACAGAGTCTGTGCAATACATCCAGGACACGTGGGCCAGCCAGGTGATACTCCTACGAAGAGTCAGCCACAATAGTTGCATGGCAATGTTGACGTGACATGCCATTAAAATAGCTGTCGGCCAGAGTAAGTGACAAGCCAGACACATTACATGAGTGACAGACATCCACATATCAGCATTTGAAGGATGTCATGTCATACAGGCAGCTGGCGGGAGTCTAGACGCACAGGTCACATGTCATCTGGAAATGGACAGATAACACACATTTCCATTAAGGGGTCCATGTCAAAAACTGATGACACAGACATTGAGAGAACGCAGATATTGCCTCATGTCAGGAAGTCATCTGCGA
Source organism: Triturus cristatus (assembly GCF_964204655.1). Lineage (NCBI taxonomy): Eukaryota > Metazoa > Chordata > Amphibia > Caudata > Salamandridae > Triturus > Triturus cristatus. Next base: position 938,842,112 of record NC_140593.1, read on the forward strand.
ACCATCATGACACATGTAACGTGTGAGTCAACATGTGGCATGGTGTGCGTATATGTGTGTCATGCACATATGCACACAGACACATGTTGGATGCTGCAACAGCAGATGGAGTTGACGGAACACCAACGGCAAGCTCATGGGAACACATGACACACACATGACATAGTCACATCGTGGCACGCTGGTAGTCACATGTCAGGTGTAATTATCCGTGTACCTGGCATCAGGGGACAGTTGCGGGTGTTGCTGACTGTGCCATACCAGTGATGCAGTGCTTGACACGTGTGTCGTACATGTGCAAAGTGTGAAGGGGAAGTGTGCCACGTAGTGCCCCATCACACATGACATGTGTAAACAGCTCATCACACATCTATTGTGCCACAACATGAGGAGACATGTGCCACATCACTGCCTGACACACCTAGGCCCTGCACATGAAGGACTGCACTGACAATGACTTGATGTACAGCCTTGTGCGAGTCTGACACCTCCATTCCGTTCGTGTGCGCCTCCTATCACCAGTGTAAGCAGTGAAACGCAGTACACACACTCTGAGGGCGTGTGTAGGGCCCGTACTCACGCGCGAGTACCTGCCGTACATGCGTGAGTACGTGCCTATCACTATAGTTGTGTCACTGTAGGTCCGAGTGATACGGCACGTACTCACGCGTGTACGGGCCGTACACGCGTGAGTACGTGCCGTATCACTAGGCCCTACGGTAACCCCACCTATAGTGATAGGCACGTACTCACACGTGTACGGACTGTACACGCGTGAGTACGTGCCGTATCACTCGGACCTACAGTAACACGACTATAGTGATAGGCATGTACTCACGCTTGTACGGCCTGTACACGCGTGAGTACGTGCCTATCACTATAGTTGGGGGTACCGTAGGGCCTAGTGATACGGCATGTACTCACGCGTGTACGGCCCGTACACGCGTGGGTACGGCCTGTATCACTGTAGTGATGGTGCCCTAGGGGTACGTGTGAAACACGCCATACCTGTGTGGTTATTTAAGAATTACAATGGGGACACATGAGGGACAAGTATTAGGGCCTAAATGCATGCTGGTTGTCATGGATACCGATTTTCCAGTTCAAATTTTTACATCATGTGGTCTGGAAAAAGCAGTTGGCCACATTTTACATTGTTGCAAAGTGGTTGTTGACTTGACATGATGCTGCAAAATCGAAAGATGCAAAGGCTGTCACTGGTGTATGTTTAAAGTGATTGGAGGAAACGTAGGATGCAAATGAGTCTGACCAATCACTCTGTACTCCTGTAAATGAAATAGGCCAGCAAGGCAGATATAAGGCAGGCAGAACCCATGAGAGGGCACTTGCCTGCACAACATGTCAGTCGATACCACTGCTGCTGTATTGTCTCCCTCTGGCACCATGTCAAGGACTGTGGAGAGGGCCCAGCCTTTCACCCAGGAGGAGAACGAGGCCCACAGTACCCCATGCTGTATGGTCGACCAGGGGAGCAGGTGAGTGCTGACTCCACTACCTTTGCCTGTGCACCTTTATTGTGTCTGTCACTTCTGGCATTGTGGCCAGGTGTGACAGACATGCAATGTTGGGTGGAGTGGGTCCCGGGGGGGGGATGGCTTATGTCTCTCATGCAGGGCTTGATGTAGTTCATGTGTGCACTCCTCACTTGCATTGTGCTTACTGTGACATTCACTGCATAGTGCATGGCACATTCCGCCAGCCTAATCCTCTTGGGCATTCTTGTTCTATTGTCCTGCGGTGATTCAGTGGTCACCCCGGTGTGACAGGTGACTGCACCCACAGATGTGTGTGAGAGAGTTGAGTGGAGCTGTGGTGAGAGTGGTGAGAGTGTCCAAATGATGTGTACGCCCCCTGGACATTGATGTGTGTGAATGTTTCTTGTCATGTGGGTGAGTGTCTATGTGGAGTGTTGCACCACAGCTGCCTGGAGGAGGCAACTGCTCAATCCATCTGATGTGTGAAGTAAGCCGGGCTGTGTGTCTGACTTGCTGAGCTAGCCCCACACCTGTGACCCCCCCTGGCAAGTGGCACATGTGCAGAGTGAGGTTTGCATTCGCGGTTGCCAATGGCAGGTGATTGATGTGTGCCTGTGTGTGTCTGTGTACTCTGCTGAGGTTTCGTCAGTGGCCTGGGGCATGTGACTGCTTTGCGGTGCTGTTCATTAGCCTTGTGTTGCTTGGGATGCACAGTGTGTGCCATGATCAGGGATTGTTTCGCACTCCTCATGCCACCTGTGTACTTACTATGCCATGTAGTGCATTGGTGCGTCCCCAGTGGAAAAAGTCCCTATGACTAAGGTGCTATTACTTGACAGCATACTATGCCCTGTTCAACAAATCTAAGATGTTCAAATGTGTGTCTCTGTGACATGGTGCAGGTGTAGTGATGTTGTCCCACTTTGTCATCCACACAGGTATCCCCCTACCACAAGGGGAAGATCTGGAAGCAAGCCTTCAAGGCCGTGCAAGCGGCGGAGGGTCGCAGTCGGCGCCTGCCACAAGTGAGGAAGAGATGGCAGGACATCTGGTGCTGGCCCTGGAGGATCGCCCGGGTCATGCTGAAGGAGGAGGCTCCTCGCAAGCATGGCAGGCGCCGGCGCCTGACCCACCAGATGCGGCGTGTCCTGGCGGTGGTCTTCCCTGACCTGGATAGGCGGATACAGGAGTTACAGCAGCAGAAAGGGGGTAGATACATGTGTTTTTGTTGTGTGTCGCCAGCTTTTGGAGCTGCTCAGTCGCCTGGATACACTGCCAGGCTATATATGTGCAGTGCATATCCTGTACCCCAAAGTCAACCTGTGCTGTTCTTCCTCCCTTCCCCTCCTTGACATGTGTTACCTGGTCTGTGTGTTATCACTATTGCACATGGTCATCTAGGCTGCCAGTTTATCAAGGTGCACACTGCTTTCAGCATCATGTGTGGGGGTGGTCTGCCTGTGCCCTGTTCTGTTCAGTCATTTGGGGGTGCATAATTGTTGGCACTGATGCTGAGTCTTAACATAGGAGTGTGAGGGTTCAAATGAACAGACTTGCTGCATGCATTACCAATGTTGTGGCCTCAGACATGATGTGCATGAGTGGGATATATGCATAGTGCCGGGATGGTTGCTCCTGTAACAGTCAGCTCATTCCAGGACCATGGAGCAGTGTGCATACCCTGACACAGCCTGCCCTCCTACTATGTGTGTCATCCAACACTGTGCACATTCACTGTGGGTTCATCATGGCTCTGCCTCTGTGGCATTGTTCCCTGGCCTAGATAGTAGTTTTCACATGTGTGATACATTTGCCCACTGGACAGGGAGACACCAGTTTGCTTGTGCATACTCACACTGGGCAGTGCCTGTGTGGCTATTCACAAAAATCTGTTGATGTTTGTTTGTGACCAATATGTTTTGGCAGCCCTACAAGGTGATGTTGTGTTAATGAAGCTAGTTTTCAAGCACTGTTATTGTAACCCTGAATAAGAGGTTTCACTTCTTGATCGGTATCAGCCACATTGACTCATGTATGGATGTGTGTGTGCGGGAGGGGCGTACATGTTCAACCCTGATGTTTCATTGCCAGTTCTGACTTGTGTGTGATGATTCTCAGTACAGAAAGTCATTGTGCAGTGCCCCCGTGATGTTGGCCAGTGCTTAATGTTCGTGCTTCATTGCCTGTGTCAGTTTTTGACAATCATGTATCCTGCTTGTACATTTTTGGCACCGGTGTGTGGTTCAGATGCTACACAGTTGTGACTTTGTGTGCTGACATCTGTGGGTACATTCTGGCTTGCCATGAAGGGAAACCCACAGTACAGCTAGGCTTTTTTGCTAAACAATTGCAGGCCCATTAGCTTATGCATTGTCCTGTGTGTGGACATGTGTGCCACTCCAGATGACAGTCAGTAGGTCATATGTGTAGCCAACTGTGTGATCAGGTGACGGATAGCCATGTGACAAATGACATTATTCAAGTTGTTACTCAGAGAAAAGGTCCATTGGCACTCACTACACCTGTCAACATGTCTCAATGTTTCATATGCTTGACCTTGTTGTTTGGTTGGGAAGGACAATGATGTGCCTGCATGACAGATGTCTCCCAAGGAAGTGCACAAGACACCACCTTTACACTTTCCAGGGACACGCTGGCACATTTTAAAGTAAGGCACAGTTTGAACAAAACTTGTTTGGAGTTCCTACATATACATGTTCCCACAGTGTGTTATCATTTGGGTTAGTCCTTGGTTGTTGCTGATACCAACTTACGAGTGTCAAGTCATCCAGACCACCTTGGTGCCATGTATATGTACTTACTGATACACCATTTCTGCCTAACAGTGGCTGATTTGAATGAGTCTGGCAGCTCAGACAATGACTGTGTACATGTAGTTTGGTGTGCACCTCCTTGTGTGACTTCTGCTATACAGACACATGTGTGTTGTGTTCACAGAACGCCACATTCACACATGCTAGACATGTCCATTGTGTAAAGGGTTGTGATTCTCCAGGAGTCACAATGTATTTCTTTGGGGTGTCAAAAGTACTCCCAGGTCTCTGAGTGTGGCGACACCTTCTGCATTGGCATGTGGTATTTGGCCTTGGGTGCGACAATACTGTTTGTTTCACAGTGAACAAGAGGTGGCATGCCTTCATAGTCTTGCTGTGCTCAACTGATCCCAGACACTAGCTTCTCAGGATCTTGTGATTTCAAGTTATTTGCTGTTGTGTCCTAATTTCCATTGTTTCCAAGTGGCATGGTGGGTCAAGCAACTGGGGAGTGCGGGGCTTACATATGTGGGGAGTATCCTAGATGTTACTCATGATGCCTTTCCTGATATGCACTGTTGCCTATTTTGTTTGGACTCATGTGTCAGATGTATACAGGTGACTGATTTTTTCCTGTCTCTTCACCTTGCCCTCAGCATCATCGGAGGACACCGAGGGAGACACCGGCACGGACGTGGAGGAGGGATCGAGCAGTGGTGCCACCACTGCTGAGGAGTCGGTTGAATCTAGTGGCACGGAGGGCGAGGGGAGTGAGGCGGAGGACCTGCCCAGTACCAACACTGACTACGAGGCAGACGGGTCCGAGGCTGAGCTCCCAGAGGGGGCGGAGGCTGCTCCCACAGCTGAAAGCAGTAGTACATCTCTCGCCACCCCCTCCATTCCCATCACCGCCCTCCCACTTGCTCAGATCCCTTCTGTCCGTGCTAGGCCACACCGTGTCTCCTTCGTGCCAGGCACCGCACCCCCTGCTGCCCTCACTGCCGAGTCTGTGGACATTCAGCGGAAGTTGCAAGTTGGGCAGACATCAATCCTGACTGTCCTTCATGGCCACACCAGACTGCTGACCCAGATGGTGTCGTACATGGAGGGCATGTCATCAGCGATGTCTGACCAACGGATGTTGCTGAGGTCCCTGGACTCATCACTGATGGCAGTAGCGAGTCACCTGCAGCGCTGCGTCCCCCCCTACCCCTGCCCCATCCACAAGTCACACACCCATGCCTGTCCCAAGCACACCAAGACATCCACACACACGCACCCCACCAGACAGAAGCAGCACACCACCACATAAGGGCAAGCGCACACCTCCTGACACGCAGACTCAGGGGGAAGCAGGCACACCCACTGGGTCTGGAGCACACAGGCAGGCACGCAGCCACAGTACTCGTCCACATGACTCACTCCCCAGTCCCTCCGATATCACTCCCCTTGGCTCCCCTGCCCCAGATTCGGAGAAGGAGGCCTACATTGCAGGGCTGGGCCTCAGCCCCACTAGTTCACCTGGACGTAAACGGTCAAGGCACTCCACGGGTAGGGGAGTTAAGTCCCCCAGCCCGTCCACCACCTCCCTCAGTAGCGCTGCAACCCATCCCTCTGACCCCCCCTCCTTGGGGCCTGTTGTTTCTCCGGGTGCAGGGGAGACGCTTGAAGAACTGGCAGAAGTGTGCAGCGCCGAGCTCGCCTCCACCTTTGGCACTGCCCCACCCCCTGTGGTGGAGTCGTCCGTCCCTGCACCCACCACACCTACCCTTCCCCCTCCTGTCCCTGCGGTGCCTAGTCCTTCCCCACATGATGCCCGCCCCCAGTCAACGACACAGTCTTGTGTTGTGCAGGCAAGCTAGGGGAGACGCATGGCCAGAGACTGATGACATGGACTGGCCATTGGCCTTTGTGAATAGTCCCATTTACACATTATTATTTTCATGCTGAATAAAGCATTTTCTTTTTCGTTTAAAAAGTCTTGCATTTCAGGTATTGATGTTGATGCTGATGCTACAGGAGTTGGGGTTGTGGGCATGTGTTATGTTTAAGGGAAATATTGTAGTCTGCTGATCATGGGGTGGAACCTGGTATCTGCGTGCCATCACACGGTCTTTGCAAAGATTCTTTGTCGTGTATGCCCTTTGTGTTTGGAGACATTGTCCCAAGGAGTGTTCCTTCCTCTGTGGCGCCTGACATCTCCCCTGCAGAGAGTTGCACAATTGTTGTGCTGCCCTGTGTCTACATGTCCTTTGTTGGTGATGGATCCCTTCAACTCTGGCCATGCCTGCTCAGCAATGTGTCCGGCTGCATCGTCTGTGCCATCCTTGGTACTCACTGTACTTGTGTATAGAGTATTTTGCCATGCCTTCATGGATAATTTGTCCCTTTTCCGCACAATGCATGTGTGTAATCCCAGCCTAGTACACATATGGTACTTGTTCTGCTGGGTATTTGAACACCTGACTCACAATTGTGGCCATTGTATTTGTGGGAACTCCACCCTATTCCTTCCATGACAGACAACATCTTGGTGGCGAGCCCAGCACCTGAACATTCCTATCAGTCCTGGGATGTGCGTGACAGTGTGTGTTCTGTTTGGCTCTCTTAGTTTATTAGGCATTGACATGACTATACAGTCTTGTGGCATGATCTCAGTGTGTGTCTTGTGCTGCATCTGCCAGGGGTGGGTATGCATGTGTTATTTGTCCTCACACCCACATGTGGTGTGTCATGCAGTGGGGGAAAGACATCCATCCGCCTGGGAGTGGGACACTGCTGTGAGTGATGTGTTGTTATGGCACTATCATCATTGTCCTAAGTTAGGGATAGGTACATTCACCCATGGAGCTGTGGTCATCTAATAATGATGTACACCCCCCATGTCTCTGTCCACTGCTGGGAGTCCTCTGCACCCACCCCTCATATGTCTGGCAACTGCTGGGAGTCCTCTGCACCCACCCCTCAAAGTGTCTGGACACTGCTGGTAGTGATATGCACCCACCCCTCATATGTCTGGGCACTGCTGGGAGTCAAGGGCACCCACCCCTCATATGTCTGGACACTGCTGGGAGTCATAGGCACCCACCCCTCATATGTCTGGGCACTGCTGGGAGTCCTCTGCACCCACCCCTCATATGTCTGGGCACTGCTGGGAGTCATAGGCACCCACCCCTCATATGTCTGGGCACTGCTGGGAGTCCTCTGCACCCACCCCTCATATGTCTGGGCACTGCTGGGAGTCCTCTGCACCCACCCCTCATTTGTCTGGGCACTGCTGGGAGTGATAGGCACCCACCCCTCATATGTCTGGGCACTGCTGGGAGTCCTCTGCACCCACCCCTCATATGTCTGGGCACTGCTGGGAGTGATAGGCACCCACCCCTCATATGTCTGGGCACTGCTGGGAGTCCTCTGCACCCACCCCTCATATGTCTGGGCACTGCTGGGAGTCATAGGCACCCACCCCTCATATGTCTGGGCACTGCAGGGAGTCATAGGCACCCACCCCTCATATGTCTGGGCACTGCTGGGAGTGATAGGCACCCACCCCTCATATGTCTGGGCACTGCTGGGAGTCATAGGCACCCACCCCTCATATGTCTGGGCACTGCTGGGAGTGATAGGCACCCACCCCTCATATGTCTGGGCACTGCTGGGAGTGATAGGCACCCACCCCTCATATGTATGGGCACTGCTGGGAGCCCTCTGCATAACTTGCGCCCTTGCTGTGGTACACTGCTGTCCTGGGCATACACCACTCCCAATTTACAGCTGATGTGCTGCACCAAGACGTACACCTACATCTGTGGCATGTGTACGCCTTGTATCCATCATGTAATGGGGCTGTAGGGGTACGCGTGGTACGGCCCGTACCCACGCTCTGGGGGGAGTGGGTACGGTCCGTACCACCATTGTAGTGGTGATGTAGGGGTACGCGTGTATGGACCGTACCCACGCCCCCAGAGCGTGGGTACGGTCCGTACACGCGTACCCCTACATCACCACTACAATGGTGGTACGGACCGTACTCACGCTCTGGTGGGCGTGGGTACGGTCCGTACTACCATTGTTGTGGTGATGTAGGGGTACGCATGTATGGACCATACCCACGCTCTGGGGGCGTGGGTATGAGCCGTACACGCATACCCCTACATCACCACTACAATGGTGGTACGGACTGTACCCAGGCTCTGGGGGCGTGGGTACGGACCGTACACGCGTACCCCTACATCACCACTACAATGGTGGTACGGACCGTACCCATGCTCTGGGGACGTGGGTACGGGCCTTACACTCGTACCCCTACTTCACCACTACAATGGTGGTACGGACTGTACCCACGCTCTGGGGGCATGGGTACGGGCCGTACACGCGTACCCCTCAATCACCACTACAATGGTGGTACGGACCGTACCCACGCTCTGGGGGCGTGGGTACGGGCCGTACACGCGTACCCCTACATCACCACTACAATGGTGGTACGGACCGTACCCACGCTCTGGGGGGCGTGGGTACGGTCCGTACCACCATTGTAGCGGTGATGTACGGGTACGCGTGTACGGACCGTACCCATGCTCTGGGGGCGTGGGTACGGGCCGTACACGCGTACCCTTACATCACCACTACAATGGTGGTACGGACCGTACCCACACTCTGGGGGGCGTGGGTACGGTCCGTAACACCATTGTAGTGGTGATGTAGGGGTACGCGTGTACGGACCGTACCCACGCTCTGAGGGGCGTGGGTACGTCCCGTACCACCATTGTGGTGGTGACGGGTACACATCCACGTCCACATCCACTTCCGCTGTGGCGGGACGTGGGATTGGTGGACACGCCCCCCGAAGTGACCAGACCATGGAGGTAATTAATGTGCAGGATGTATTAGTATTTTGTGGGGTGTGGGTTATGTTTCCTGCCCCTTGCACCCCCCCCAACCCCCCCTTTGCCCCTGGGGGTTGTTCTGACCTTCTGCAGCGTCTGCGTCGGTTTCTGAACACGAGGTCGTAGGCTATGAGGGTCGGGATGACGCGTAGGTTGGGGTCCATCGCTGTCCGTCGCGTACCGGTGCTCCTTGTTCGCGTCGTCCTCAATTACCCGGCAGCTTTTGGCTCCCGTAAAAATGCTACGTGCGGAGTGACGTCGGCACGAATCATACTTGCTGGTCCGTAAAACGCTGCCTGACTCCGTCCGGACGTCGCGTATGCGCCGTCCAGAATCAGATTTGTATGTATTTTTTAGCCGGTCGGTGTTTTTTACAACTCATACGGAAATGTTATTTCTGTGCGAATTGTACTTGAGAGTTTGTAAGGTGTTTTTCCCGGGTATGAGTCGGACGGAGAAAACGCTCCGTACGACCATTTGTACCCGGGTTTTACTGGATCGGAATCGGCACCCGGATGTCTATTTTTATAGATTGGTAATACCCAACTGGCTGGTCACTAGAAGTTAACAAATAACGCAAAGGAATTGAACTGTTCCAGTTTTAACTGTGGAATACAGTGTTTATTTTTTAACCAAGGTAAATTGTCCTCTACTGTCGTTATATAACATTCTTTACTGAATTTAGATTTATTAACATCCTTGCGACTAAATAGATGTTAATTAAATCACTCTTAAATGTGCGGTATTGCAAGTCTGTTAGATTTAGAAGTGTTACATAATAATTTGCAGCAATTATTTTATTTCAAACCTACTGCGCCTGATTTTTGCCTCAACAGATTGACGTACTGGTTAATGCAAGTTCTTTATAATATTGTGAAATCGAATCAGTCCAGCCCACTAAGTGAATTTAACCCTTGGTATCATCAAAGGTAAATTATTTTTGCTTTTATAATTGATTACAGTTTGTGCTTAGTAAAGTTACTCGAACTTCTTTCGCTAAACACACTACTCTACAGAGTTTTAGAATATAATTGATGTTGTTTGAAAAACAAATTAGTAGGACTTATATGTGTTTAGATATATTTACATAAAGATCCGTTATATAAAGGTGATTACAATTTTGTGGACACCTTTGGCGTTATTCCACCTTATTTAAATATAACGATAATGAAGTTAATACACTATTAGCACTGGAAAATGTACGTAAGTTAAAACCATTCTTTGATCTCTGACTTCTACAGACCAATGGTGTTGTCATAATAGATGTACTGAAATTGGTTTGAGCTTCATGAGGCTCATCCATCCTGGGTCTACCATATAAGAAAATAATAGACACACATCAATCGTGTCTCTCGTCTAAATTGAGGTAATAATGCTCTATACAATGATAAAGCATATCATGATTGCAATCCTCAGAAGGCAATAAGATAGACCTGTCCACTTCTTTTTATATAATAGAATTCAGACCAATAGACTGGAATTTATCAATTCAAAGGTAAACCTAGCTGATGGCCATAACATTCAATGAATTAATATGTCAGCATGTTGAAACTTGAAATAAATATGGGACACCAATAGTAGATAAGTTATTCTCCGCTATTTATAAAATCACCAATGATATCTGTGATTAAGCAAGTCAGACACATAGGGTTTAAATGAACTTCCTTTTATTATGTATCAAAAAACAAGAAACAATACATAATTTTCCTCTCTATTTCAAAAAAGAGTTGCAGATCTAGCAATAATAACAAGGAGGTGAAATTGCTATAAGTAAGATATATGATAAATTGTAGGAACCAGTTGTCTAGATTGTTTAACTTATGATCAGATATAGATCATGTTGTGATTGTGTAAAATTACAATAACTTATAAATTATTAACAAAAGTTTTCTAAAAGTTAAATAAGTTTGTTTTTGTGCAAAACAATGTGGGTGATATAATGTAATATTTTTTATTTATGTATTATTTTTTGTAAGAATGAATGGTAATTATTTTTGTTCTACATTTCAATAGGGGTCATCAATTAACCCCTTCTGTGCCACGCCTTTTCCCCCTCCTGTGCCGGGCGTTACATTAGTGGGCGGCTTTCATGACGAGATAGTCTCATCATGGGCACAGCGCGACCGTGCTCCATGACGAGACTATCTCGTCATGGGCACAGAAGAGGTTAAAATGCATATCAGTCCTGAAGATGGTCTCATTAATGCAAAAATAGAGACCGAAACGTCGACCTACGCTTTATCTTCTGTAATCCGTTAAGAAGAAAGTGTTGGCAATTGTTACAGTGAAGGCATTGAATTGTATACTGTTTCATTCTTGTTACATTGTCTGTATTTTAAGTACCCTAATTTAAAGATAAAAAGTGAAAAAAAATTCAATATACACCCGCTTCTGTTCTAGTTTTTTATACAGTTTTTATACACTTTTGCACAAATTATTTATATCTCACATGATTTCTGTGATTTAGACTTAAGAAATAATATAATGAGATACTGAAAGTATTTGTTGAAAGAAATTAATTAACAAGGCAATCATTTGTTTGGCCTTGAAAATTTAAATAGAAATCAAAAAGAATTTTCTTAAATAAACCCCTTGAAGGCACACTTACCCTATCATTAACTTTGCCCGAGCCCTCAAGGGTATTTTGGGTTGCCCATTTCTCTCCACACCCACAGAAGCAGCCTGTAAAAGTGTGTTTAAGGTCTGCCATTGCAGTGCCTGCATGCAGTATGGTACTGTCATGCTGACTGGGCAAGTGAACCCACTTGCCAGTCCATAAACCTTCCCTTTTCTTCATATCAGACACCCCTATGGTAGGCCCAAGCACAGGGTGCATTGTAAGGATAAGGTAGAAAATGCCCTGGTGTATGTGGCATGTTCTAATAGTGAATTACAGCCATTTTCGTTTTTCACTATTGCAAGGCTACCTGTTCTCCATAGGCCAGAATGGGCAGTTTTATTATTACATCTTATAATCCTAACTGACTCAGGGAACATGGTAGAAATTCAAATTTAGTATGCCTGAACTCAGAATGATAAAATACATCTTTTAGTGAAGTTGGTTTTAACATTCTGTGTTTGAAAATACCACTTTTAGAAAGTAGGTATTTTCTTGTCTAACCATTCAAACCTGCCTCTGCTAGGCTGTGTATTCCTTGTCTGGAGTTTGAGTGACAGGGCTGGGGAATTCCAGGAGATAGGGGGAGGTAGCCCAGTGGTGAATAGAGAGATCTGCATCTAAATGGGAGGGAGGAGTTGCACCTGGGACCTGAATAGGGCTGTGCCTTTCCTCCACAATGCTGACTCCACCTCCTGTGGTGCGTCTGATGTCTCTGCCCTGCACTCTGAAAGGAAAGAAGGAGTCAGGTAAACAAAGTGCTCCAGGACTGACCAGAACTGGTTTGGACTAGGCAAAGGCCTCTCTGCCTTCAGAGAACAAAGGAAAACTTAGTATAAATATTGGGACCCCAACCCAAGAATTTAGATCACTTTGGGAAACAAGAAGAAACCTCTGCTGAGGGGAGGAACCAAGAAGAAACTGAGGAGAGACTATCCCTGAAACTGGGGGATTGGCCTGTAGTGGTTGCCTACTGCCAAAGAGAGGAGAAAGGAACTTTGTGTGTACTTTTGCTCAACTTGTAAGGATCTCCAAGGGCTTGGAAAAGAGCTTGCCTCCTGCTGAAGTCTCAGGGACAACAGACTTCAACCACCAGCTCCCCAGAGTTCTTTGGAAGTGCCTGCTGCTGTTTTGGGCCTTCTGAGGGACTGTGTGTCGCAAGGAGCTGGAAGCGCGACTCACGGAGAAGAAGAGTGTCGCCGTCGCAGCCGCTGCCGTCGCATCACTGAACAAGGGTGTCGCCGCTGTAGCTGTCGCGTTGCACCGCATCACGAGAAGCACCCCGCAACACCCAGGAAGCGTGTCGCAGCCATCGTAGCTGACGCATTGCACCGCATCAAGAGAAGAGTCTCGCATCGAGGAAGAAGCGTGTCGCCGTCGCAGCTGCTACCGTTGCATCTTGGATTACGCCGCTGTAGCTGTCGCATTGCACCGTATCAAGAAAAGCACCTTGCATCTACGGAGAAGCGTGCCGCCGTCGGAACTGCTGCAGTTATCGCATCGAGCGGAAGCGTCTTGCATCGCTGGAGAAGAGTGTCGCCGCCAAAGCCGCTGTCGTCGCATCACTGGACAAGGGTGTCGCTGCTGCAGCTGATGCATCGAGCCGAGATCTCTCGCACCATCGGAGAAGCGAGCCGCATCAGGAAGATTTTCACGTCTTTATTTCTTTGCACCAAACTTTCATCGCATCAACATCGTTGCAACACTTTCGTTGCCCTGCGTGTTGCATCTAAAGGTACATTGACTTAAAGTGTCGCATTTAAGAACTAAAGAGAGCTAAGCTAATACTACAATCTTAAAGTAACAGTATTGTGGATTTTTGTCATTTATGGTCTTGTGGTAAATCTATATAAAGAATACCTATTTTTGATATAAAACCTGTGTGGTGTCCGTCTGTAGTGTTGTCACTTGATTACTGTATGTGCTCACAAATGCTTTACACACTGCCTCTGAGATAAGCCTGTCTGCTCGTGCCAAGCTACCAAGGGGGTGAGCAGGGTTTATTTTAGGAGTGTACCCCTTTACCCTGACTTGAGGCGAGGGTCCCTATTTGTCACAAGTACCTACCTGTGCCAACTAGAGACCCCCAAGTCTAACAATTATTATTTTATGGAAGTCTGAGAAGCTACTAGTAATAACTTTGCACTCATTAATCCTGTTGTAGCAGAACTCCCACACCCCGAATTCAGGTGATGAATTAATGTTTCTTTTGGAAAAAGTAAATAACAAAAAAAGTAAGCAGACCCTACAAAATGTAGTAGTAGAATTATATGGAGTAAGTATACACATGTAAATTTACGTTTGTGAATCAGGCTCTGGTTGTGGTACTTTTTATCCTCCAGGTTGCACAAATGGCAGCACAATGCTTTACTGTCCTATTGTATATTCTATTGCAACTTATGCTATCTGCAGGAGGCTTGGTGAAATTGTTCTGCTGAAGAAAGCTATAATAAAAAAAAGACAGCATTTCATTGGCTTAACTGGTATTACCCTAAAATATTTGTTTTGCTGGTGATGGAGGTCACTGAATGTGGATTTCAATATGTGGTTGCATGTATGTGCAATCAAGGTTTAACTCACATCGTAATGAGGCACTGAGGTATTTAACCATCTGGAACCCAAGGATGTTGGTTCAATGCACGGATCCTTGGTTATAAGGTTTATTCTTCGGTTTTTAGGGAAAACATTCTATGCTTTTCCTTCCGTTTTTCGTGTGGTAAACTCAGTTTCTATGAGTTAGATGCATGCTTTCTGGCATAATCTAAATGATTGGTGGGATGAAAGAGGGCTAGAAGAGACTGGCTATGATTTTAAGGAAAGGAGCGGTTGTGTTCTATGAAAAGAGCCGTAGGCAGCCGCAGAGATACATAAGTTAATAAAGACAAAGGGGCTTCTGACTTAGAGTAGGATAAGCACAGTGAGATTCGTGAATACAGTGGATACTGGGTAGTGACATTGGTTGTTCTATAGTAGGAAGGGAGAGGAGAAGGGACATTTGATAGTTGTAAACCAGTCAATTTTCCATCCTGGGTTTTAGCAAAAGAAAGCGGAGGGTTGTCTAAATTGCATGCAATCATAAACATGTCTGGAGGAGCTAATAATGACATTGTTTGACTTTGATAGAGTATTTTAGTATATGATTTTGATATACACTAGAGGTAAGCAAATGATCTGTCCATTGATAGAATTGATTTTGTTCTTCCATAAGGACTATCAAGTTGAATCAAACTTCTTTCAAGTGGATGAAGTGGATAATCCTTCTATCTTTATGAAGATAGTGCATCTGGGGGCCAATGATGGTCAGGTTCGGAATAACCAGATATTAACCATTCTTCTGAAATCCAAGTGATTGTCAGTGATTCCTACTTTAGGAGGAAAGGAGTTCCATAATTTGGCAGGGATTTATTTCTTGTAACCGGTTGTCATGAAGTTATTCTGCAATGTATGTACCTAGCTGAGGGCTATTTGTTGAATTTCCTTTGAAGAAATTCCGAGCCTTTACTGGTTGTCGCCTGTAAGTGATACATAATAGTTAAATGAAGATCTTCTGCAACCGATAGCCAGTGGAGACAGGACAGGGGATATCTGTTTGTATCTTTACATGTAAGAGCAGTCTTACTGCAGAATTCAGAATTCTCTGAATTCCTTTATATAGTCTCTTTGCATAAGCCACTTTTGACAGCATGAGTAATGCTGCTGCTGGACCCTTTTGTGAAAACACAAGTGTTAAAACATACGTTGAGAGATTTTCATTCTGAAGAAGGCTGATAATTTAGTTTGGCCATGTGGCATTTACAGAGAGTGCAGAGTGTAAGGTAAGTCCAAGGTTTTGTACATCCTTAGATACTTTTAGTCATGGTCCTTTTTCGTTCGGCCAGAGGTTTAATGCATGGGAGCTTTCCCTTTCTTCATTCCATACTTCATTTTTGGGGTGCATTTAGTTTGAGGAAGATTCATATCATCCTTCAGTCTCTGACTTTGAGGCAGTTGTTCAGTTTTGAGATGAGGGTTTGGAGTTTGCATATTATTTGTGTCATCTGAATAACTGTATCAAGTAAGGTTAAAGCTGTTGATTATTTTGGCAATGGTTCCATGTATGTATTGAAAAGAAGTGGCAAAATGATAGAGCTGTGGTTAACTCCTGTCTTTATGCCTGTAGGGTATCAATGAGAAGGGAGGTACACATATCAAGTTAACTTTGTCCTGGAGAAAAGAGGAGATCCAGGCAACAATTGTACTGCCAATGCAGTTTTTTTTGAGTTTGCGAATTAAGGTATGATGATGAAACAGCTGAGAGGTCTATAAATGATAGTGATGCAACACTATTTTTACCAACTGTATTTTTTAAGTCATCCTATGTAGCAGTTCGAGTTGATTCAGTGTCTGTCTCTTCCTGGGCGTAATCCTGTTTGGTAGTCTGAGGGTTAGAAGCTGTCATCCAGGAACTGAGAGATCTGGAGAAAAAAAGCTTCTATAATCTCTCTCTTCTACGGGCAGACAGGGCTGGAATGGGAACTGAAACGGGCCCTGGCAAACAGCTGGGTCAGCCCTCCTGTTGGACAGGGGGGTGCGGCGGAGCTGTTTGCTAGGGTCGGTTTAGGCCGATTTTGTTACAGGGGGACAAAATTGCCGGCCCCCGGTAACAAAAACAGCCTCTCAGGGGCCCAAAACTGGCCCACACCCTGGCGGCCCACCTTGGAAATGCCCGGTGCCTACTACGGCCAGTCCGGCTCTGCAGGCAGAATGTGTTTTAATATGGCAAATGATGGTTTTCCAAATGCTACATTCTTAACTTCATAATAATGGGTATTTCTCTTATTTTTTGCTTCAGGCAACCAAGCAATACATTTAATATTTCTCTTATTCATATCTGTAATGCTTTAAGTGCCACATACTGTCACAAGTTGCTGCACACTGAAAGGTTTATCCCTTGACCACATATTTGAGAGTTCTCTGTGTGTGTGCCCCTCAGCTCACGTGATACAGCTATGGGTATGGGCAGAATGTGGATTGTATTTTGAAAATTCTTCCCTTCATTAAGATGTCCCACTTCCACCACTTTATCCCTCTGCAATATGCTTGTGACAACCACTTTGGTGGTGATGGTTAGTTTGGGAACTATTCTTATATGGGTTACATGTGTAGACCTACAAAGGGTACTAGTGGGATGGATAATACCAATGGTCCATCACATACCACACTGTGAACGACTGTAACATGTGGTAACGAAAAACTAGTTGCTGTAGTTTTAAAACCCTCTTTTTTATGGGACTTTCTTTCACTGTCATTGAATATAGATCCGCTCCACCAAAAACCTCCTTCCATGATAGCTATGGAGCTAATTTTTTCATGTTTACTCTGAGACCCAATTTGAATAATTTCTGTATCAACTGAATTAAACTCTTGCAACATTGTTGTAATGAGTTCCCGTTTATCAGCCAATCGTCTGGATGTGAATACATGGATTAACTGACACCTTAATATGTTGCAACTCCTACCAGACAATTTGTAAATATGTTTGGTACATACTTTATAACAAAAATATATCATTTTGAATGGTAAGAGGATAGCCACATCACAAACAGTTATTTTCAATGATCCTTCTACCCAGCGATGTTATAGTTCAAATCCTCCAGAAACCCTCTTCCATAAATTGGATGACTTCCTGGAGTGCCACTCTTAAATTCTGAGACTATACAAACGGATTTAGCAACCTTGAGATCTAGAAATAGTCTTATGCTTAGGAGCTGTATTAGGAAGGATACAGAGTACATTACTCTGTTTCATTCCTTCCCTGGTAGTCTCTCTATTGCCCCTTTTAGTTCTCTCACTTATGTTTGGCGCAATCTGATGTGATTTCTTTATATACAACTGTCTATATGCAGGTATTGTTAGTGAAGTTTTCTCCAACTGTATGCAATATCCATACTTTAAGGTCTTTTGTAAAACTTTGTCAAAAGTAATCTGCAGATCATGCAGGGACTCATTTATCCTGCCCATGAAAGGTATTCAGGTTGTGTGGGCAAATTCAGTGCATTACTTACTTGCTTAGCCATACCTGCCAATATTGTGAATAAAGATGTCCATTTGCATATCGTGGCTGACCAGGAAAAAAATTGCACTACATTGCTAATGCTTTGTCTATGTAAACAAAAACGGACATTGTGTGACATTTGACAGAAAGAAAGCTGATTTCCTAATTAACATGTGACAGGAGAATACTTACAACATGGTGCTGAAAAGTTGACGAAGTGGTGCGACAAGACACAGACTATTGTTTCAGGAAGTCAGATTTGTGAGATGTTGATGGAAGTAGTCCTTTTGAAAGTTATATTCAGATAACAATCCAACAGCTGCTTGCTTCCCTAACCAGTTAATCTCTTTCCCCAGACTGCCATTAATGTTTGTATGGTGTAACGAAATTATCAAGTAGAAGATATAATTTTGTTTATCTTGGTTTGTAAGTTGACTCCAAGACACATGGTAGCATTATTATTATTTTTTTTTAAAAGGGGCAGAATTGGAGCAGAGATTTAAAGGAAGATTTCTGATAAGTGTTCCAATTAAGCTGTCCTAAAGTGAAAGAAGCTGGACAAAACATTCTTGAGTCTCCTAAAGCTCTATTTTCGTATAATTAAGTTTGATAGGGAACGTCAAGTACATTTGCTTGTGATCATTATTTAGTTTGAAGTTTAGTTTTATGAGGTACCCAAGGCCATACATCTTGACATCCAAAGAAAGAATGTCTGAACTTGCAGATTAACTTTGTTGAAGTTGTGAAAGGATCGCAAGCCCTAATTCATGGCATTTGGAAGGACACAGAATGAACTTAAAGTCTTTGGAGATTTATTTTAAAATGTTCTTTGCTGACTCCTGGCAATTTGGGTGTGGGGAGAGAATTATTTGTTTAAAAGATTTTGTGTTATAAAACCTATTATTTTCTCTCAAGTATCTTTAGCGTAAACACACGTATTGACAATTTGAGTGTATTCTATTATGTTCACCTATTACAAGGGTATGTTTATTTTGCAGATGTCCATATTTGATTAATACAATAAAGAAGAGATATATGTAAATCTGTAGTTATAGCGGTGTTCCAAATGAGAGAATTTTCCCAAGTTGCAATCATATGGTTTGGTAAAATACTGTTCATTTAAATGAGATTTTTACTGAAAAGAAACTAAAATAGCAGGACTCCAGTGAGACATACATCTGAACCAGTTGTCTTTTTTGTCTTCCAAATACACTCCCCTCCCCCCAACCCCCCAACCCCCCCACACCCCCCCCCCCCCATCTCCCGAGGCTCAATTCCTTTTGGGCTGTGGATTCTGGTAGGGCAAGTGGAAAGAACTGCAGTTGTTGTGGCATCCCAACAAGACAGGTACAGCTGAATTTGCGAGAATACCAATTAATAGTCAGCTCCTTTGTTCTTCCACAGCCACAAAAGGAGTGTCTGGGTTGCCCTTTGTGTTGCCATCGGGAATTGTTCTTGTTGTTTGGATTGTTTGAAATTCATTATGCCTCAAATTAAAACAGTCTTGCCCTTCTTATTTTTGTTTTAATTAGTTTGAAGCCTTGAGAGCTCTAATTTTATTTGTTCAAGGGAATCATCAAGTTCCTGAACTGAACAGATTGTCACCCGTGAAGGGTGTATTAGCAATGTTGGCCTGGAACTCAGTATTAACCCCTTAAAGTATGAAACATACATCTCTAATAAATGTTGTGCCTATGCATAGCTGTCTGCTGGCTGTATCAGCTGCAATTATAGGTGACTTTAAGTGAGAATGAGAGATGTTGGTCTCTTTCACTACTTGTGCAGTACAGTTTGAATCAACAATGCCCTCCCACTATTACAGTTCATATCTGCTTTTTAAGGCAATGATGTTTACTAGTCTCACTTGTTTAGTTGAGCCCCTCACCATACTCTTGCCCACAGCATGAGTTTTTTTGCTTTCTTTATGTGGTAAAGACCCTTTAATTGTTGTGTGTTTCCTGTTTGGCAGACTGGATTAACTATTGAGTTTGCTGGGAAATCTTATGTTATGTATGTTGGATCCTGAAGTGAGGCCTTACATTTATTTCGGGTGCCTTAAGGTCTCTGCAATTGATAGGCTCAAACTTTGAAGGCCTCTATGCCTTGAGGAAGAACACTTGATTGAATTGGCAGGATTTTGTTCATCCTTTATACAGGATGCAGTATTTTTGCTAAAAAAGAATGGCTCCTGTTCATTTTCAAATTCAACTCCATAGGTTCAGTATGTATGTATGTCTGTGGCATTTGTATAGCTGAACATACCAAAAATACTTCATTGCACTTTACAAGGTCAAAGATAAGCATACAATCAACTAGTGATAGGAAAGGTAACTGGATTCCAGACCAGAAGTGAACTTTTACTGCATTGTTATGTAATGTTGTTTAAAGAGATGCATCTTTAAATCTTTCCTAAATTGAAGCAGCCTTGTGGTGGGTCCAATGTACACAAGCATGTTCTTTAAGATGCTGAATGTGTAGATGGAAAATGCCTGTTTTTCTTTTTTAACATTTCTTAGCCTACAGTCTGTAGGTGTCCTGGCTATGGGTGTACTGGCAGCTACCAGATTGCAAGCTTGTCTGCAAAATAGGCAGGGTGCTGGCCATGATGGCTTTCTAAATGATGCAACTGCTTGCGGGCTGGCAAGAGGATACTACAGACTTCCATCAGGAGAGGGGTGATGTGATAATATTTCTTCTGGCTCTGGATGAGACATGCTGTGGTGTGTTGGATTGACTTGAGATGGGCTAATGTGGAGCCATGGAGGCCATAGAGCAGGGCGTTACCTCCATTCAGATGCAAGAGTACGAGGGTTTGAACAGCAGTACTGAAGTTCTTTTTGGAAGAAACAGTTTCATTTTCTGTATAAGAGAGAGCTAATACCAGGCTTTCTCAGTGTTTTTTTAGTAATATATTACTTCAGTGTGAGGTTGGAATCTAGAGTGAATCCAAGACAGGAGGGGGTGGGTGCACACTGCCTCACACTCCAGCACTCAGTTTGCCCCAAATCATCATAATAAATGCAGTGCATGGTAACACTTTCTTCGGTGTCAGTTTAGCTAGAGACCGGATTCCAAACCCACACCACCTTGGTGGCAACACGTGCCACATTTTGCCTCTGCTCCAGCAATGATCCCAGACAGAACACCAGAGAGCCACACAAGGTTGCAACCCGGCACTCGGATGTCAGCTTCTTTTTTCCAATCCCTTCTATGTGGATTCCTGGTCGCTCTTTGTAAGAAAATGACTTTTTTGTATATTTTTTGGGACTGATGGGTTGAGTCTGGACTCTGTGCACTAGAACCCTGCTAATCAGGCCTAATTGTATGGGCTCTGACCACTAAAAACTTGTTGAATTGCCAATAAAATACAGATTGGCAAATGTAACTTACCTAGAAGTCCCTAGTATATGGTACCCAGTCTACCCACGGACTGTAAGTCAAATGTGACTAGTGGACTGCAGGATCTACTGTGCCACAACTAAAGGGCAAAGCTAGTCTTCAGGTCTGCTCCTGCAGCAAGCAGAGAATACAGTTTTAAATTTGCGAATTCGACCTGGCAAAATAACTCTTTTGCCAGACCTGAATCTTCCTTTTTAGGGTTGAGCCCACAAGAGCATAAGCTAGCGCATGCAACTCGCATGCAACACACTGTTGTATACAAAAAGGCTTGTAGCCCGCCCATTGCTTACCATTTGCTGATTTCACTTTTCTCTTCTTTACCAGCCCTCTTAATTGGCCAGTCCAGGCGAAATGTAATTTCCAATAATTTCTATGGAGCAGGGACCAGGCACAGATTGATTCTAAGTTATTCAGTGCCTGTCCGCGGCCTTTGGCACGATTGAGGGTCCATTCCTTCCCCCTTCCCACTCCCCATGCCTGCTTGCTCCCTCCATATTGTTATTGGGTATAGCATGTTCTTTTCAGCTATCACAGAAGATATACTCACACTGCAGCACCGGCTCACAGATACACAACCAAGGTGAGTGTGCAAATAAATCCACGTACATTGCGCATACAGTATTTCCCAATACACATACAATACACTATCTGCAAATACAATTGCACCAATTAA
This sequence comes from Triturus cristatus, assembly GCF_964204655.1. Lineage (NCBI taxonomy): Eukaryota > Metazoa > Chordata > Amphibia > Caudata > Salamandridae > Triturus > Triturus cristatus. The sequence goes on from NC_140593.1 coordinate 938,863,991, forward strand.
ATCAAATTGATCATTTAAGCTTTTGAAAAGCTGTAAGGAATTACTTTATTTTAGGGCCTGCACCCTGATCGGTGGCCCCCACGTTGTGTTGGTTACTCGTCTATCCCTCCCTAGCCCTGGTTATAAGAGAGGCCCTCCTGATAGGATGCCATCTGGGCTGTGCCCTAGAACTTCATTAAACTTCAAATGATTCCTACCCTATCAGAAGCAGAATTAGCTTACACCTGGGCCCCTGCCCCCTCTTTGACTTGAAGCACAAATCCCAGTGGGAAAGGTGCTACTCCAGAACCATTTTATAGTGACCACAGGGGAGGGTTTGCACATTATACTAGTCTATCCTCTGAGTAGGCCCAGGGAGCTCTGCACTAGGGTTGAAAGGTTTTGCCATATCAGTTTTAGAGCGAGTGGTTCACTGTTAGATAGTTTGCAATGAACAGACAGGAAGTACTTCAAAAGTGTGTAGGGGCATCCCTGGAATCTTTTTCTCCATTGGTTAGGGAGTGGCCAGGAGTTTACCACATCCACAGGCTGTGCTGGGCATAAAAGTAGCATCCCTAGTACCCACCTCAGAAAATCTCTGGACATGTGGAAGACAGATGAAGGACCGCACCTGCTGTTGAACCTGAGGAGAGAAAACTCAAGGGCTGCACATACTTCCCACTTGTACCTAGGACAGAAGAATGACCCCAATGGCTAATTGATTACCCTTCTTTTCAGCTCTAGAAACACAACAGCTTCAGGAAGCCCCAAATCTCTGCTGAGCCCATCTGACCTGTTCCAACTGGATTGCCCTGGACTGTGCCTGTGGGTTCTGGAAGAATGAGTTCTAACCCTCAAGAGGTCCCAAAATGTTCCTGGACGTTTGGATGGTGTTAGAGTGTGCTCTTCCCACCTTCAAATTGCAAGATTGAGACTTAGAAACTTGTTAATTTGCCCTGCTCAAAGGACCCTGGCTTTATGAAATGTTTCTAAGGGGCCGATTTCAGAGTTTGGTGGAGAGGGTACTCCGCAGCACAGTACCAGAGCACCCTCTCAACTAAACTAAGGGTCGGCCACCATCATTAGAGTCAGGGGGACCTTCAGTATATCAAAGGCAGAGACTACTCTCTCTCCACTGCTGACATATGTTATGTTACCCGATTTTGTAAAGCACGTGGTTAACCAAACACGGCCTACCCATTGCTAACAGACATAGTAATGGCAAAGTAGTACAGTGACTAGATGAACAGGTGGGTCTTCAATTGCTTTCTTGAAACTGGTGAGATTGCAATTTGCTCTCAGGTGTATGGGGAGGGAATTCCAGAGCCTGGATACCAAACACGAGAAAGATCTTCCTCCACTTCTGGCCATTTTGATTCTTGGGCTGACCAGGAGCGGCCAGTTGTTTGAACTCAAGTCTTGCATGCTGTTGTGCGAGACGATTAGCTGACTTAAGATGTGTGGGCCCTGAGCATATTTAATTTTATGTGCAGTGCACAGAGCTTTGAACTCTATCTTTCTCTTTAGTGGGAGCCAGTGGAGACTGGCCAGCACTGGGCGTGCAGATTGAGATTTGGGAATGTTTAATAAGATGTAAGATACAACATTTTGTATAATCTGCAGTGTTTTTACAACATAGGCAGAGCTACCCAAGTATAGCGCATTGCAGTAGTCAAGTTGAGAGCGTATGAGGGCCTATACCCAATTCTTCACTTTTCTTAACTTGTTCCAAACAGGTGGACAGGTTCGCTGCAATTGGACAGATATTGCGTGTTAAAAAGACGACGATTTGGGTGTCAGCGTACGACACCATGGTGAAGCCAAATGAGCAGATAATGTCAGCTAGAGACCATACATATATGTTGAAAAGCGTGGGGCTCTGGGAGGAACCTTGAGGCACACCATACTTAAGCTGCTGATCCTCTGACAAATAGGGGCGTTCCCTGACCTGGAAGTGCCAATTTTCAAGGAAAGAGGTCAGCCATACAAGCACTTGTCCTGTTATCCCGAGCGCCTCCAATCTGTGAGGACAAGGTGGGACACAGTGTCAAAAGTTGTGCTCAAGTCAAGTAGAATGAGCGCAGCTGCCCTTCCCCCCCTTGGTCATGGATTTTCCTGAGAACTTCTGTGGCTAAAAGCAGTGCCATTTGGGTGCTATAGCCAGGTCTAAAGTCGGTCCGCGTCCATAGCAGCAGATTGTGGGCCTTCGGAAAAGCGGTCAGATGTCCATTAACCAGTTTCTCTAAGCTCTTACAGGCACATGGAAGCAGGGATATAGGTCTGTAGCTCTCAGCCTTAGTGGGATCTAGAAAGAGTTTTTCAGCAATGGGGTCATTATCACGTGCTTCCAGGGGTCTGGAACTTTTCCGCTGTCAAGTGAAAGGTTGTACATGCTGGTTAGAGGTGGTAATATGGCATCCGTGCTTTTCAAAATAATGTCTATAGGTGTAGTTTCCAGGGGGAGCTGGATTTGACTATTTTTGCTATTTCTAAAGAGTATTGCAGCATAGTTGAGGGACAGCCAATAGGCCAGGGCAGGTTTTTTTGTCAAGTGATCCCCGTTAAAAGCAGAGATTTAGTTTGGGTCCCCAGCCAGTGACTGGATGAGTCTGACTTTACCCAGACAAAACGTGGCCACCTCACAGCAGTGTTCCTTAATGGGCGAGGGGCCTGCATCCGCAACTTTTGCTTTCAGGAAAGAGGTTACAATTGCATACATTTCTTTTGAGGTATGTAGGAACTGGGCAATCCTGTCTGCAAAGTCGGCTACCCAGGCTTTTCTGATGGCATACTGATAATCTTTCAGTGCCTTTTTGGAAATGACCTTCCTTTGCAGTCTTTTCGGGATGAGCACCTCCAATGATGACTCAATCCATTTCACAAATGCCTGATATACGGTATCAATGTTACCATCTGGGCTCCAAACTGAGACGAGACCTGTAGTGCCTCAGTCCAGAAAGCGATATTCAAATTGGACCATGGTCTTGACAATCTGGTTTGAGGGGTCCCAGGTTGGCCCAGTCCTGTTTTCATGATGAATAATTTGATCAACATATATTCTGACCAGAGTACAGGTTGTGGGTCAGAGACTGTCAGGTTAGACAAGTTAGTAAAAAGAGGGTCCAGTATGTGGCCTCTTTTGTGTGGGGGGAGCGTAGCAAACCTTATTAGCTGAATTTCTGCTAGGACATCCTTAATGTTGGTTGCTACTGTACAGTTATTGTTATCTAGATGAATATTCAGGCCCCCTAACAGAGTGAAGTTTGCTGAGTGTAGGCTATGGGAAGCTACAATTTCCTGAATAACTGATGCAAAGTCTTTAGCAGACCCAGGAGGCCAGTAAAGGAGAAGAGGCCTGAGAACGTGAAGGAATATGAGAATTTGATGGAAACCAACATGTTTTCACAGTCTGTAATATCTATTGAGGAGATTCTGCATTAATGGGTGTTTTTAAAGCAAATGGTGACCCCAAGTACTACTCCATGGCAATGGTGCATACTCCATCTGCCAAAGTCTAAATCAGGCACTAAGTCTGAACGTAGAAGACTTTCCTGGGACCAATATCGAGCAGCACCCTGAAGACAACAACACCTTCCTGGGTTCGGGCTTCGAACTTTGCCTCCTTTGAGTTTTTCCGCTGTTGATGACGAGCGCCTCATACTTATCGATGGAGATGAGACTCCCACCAAGGTCATAAGCTTTAACTGGCCAATGCCAATGAGCCCCCCTGTGGATCCAGCCTGCACTGTGCCCCGCCGACGCCTCAGTCAATAAGGACTTTTCTCCAGAAAAATTACTAAGTCAGCCTTACCTTTTGACTAGGCCTAGCACAGCCAGATATCTGTGGTTGGCGTTTTGTGCTTTTTGGCACTAAAAGCATCACACCATTTATCACACCTGCCTCTATTTTCATAAATTGGAGTGGTACTTTTAAAAAACTTTTTAACTACTTGGTACTTATAAATGCTTTACACATTTCTCCCACGTTACGCCTGTCTGCTCTGTGCTGCATCTGCCAGTGGTTGAGCTCAGGTTTAAATTACTGAGACCTAACTGGACCTAGTAAGGAATAGTGCCATTATTACTTGAAGAGGACTACCGTCCACTTCAACTAATAATCTCCTTTATCACACTGTCCAAGTAAAGTTTTTCCAAAATCTTCATTTGAAACGCATGACACATTTATTTTCAGCTGGAAACCTGTCTGTACCTTTGCAAGGTAATGGATATGACAGTCAAAACATATATAGTTGTAAACTATAGCTGCATAAATATGCTGTGAATTAGCTTCAAGTTAGTTGAAAACTGGATGTACACTAGATTTATGTCTTGTTTTTTCATTATTGCAAATTGTATTTATTCCATCATGAGAAATGACAAGTAAATGGATAATTCTACAATTGTAATTCTTGGTGTCTTTGACACCAATGCAAAGAAATGCCATCTTTATGTTTATTTTGCAATACTGCTCATGTATATTTTATGTATTTAGAGATTTTAAATCCTTCTATTCTAACAGTGGCTAGGCCACATTCACTTATAAACCTTGAACTGTCATCTAGCACTCTGTAAAGGTGAATGATTTTCCAAATAAACTCTGTACTTAGTTGTAGTATGATTTTACCGGTAGTGGAGGGTAGGCGTTGCTGTGGAATATGGGATTGTACAGGTAATGCTTCCTTCCTGTGATTCACAAAGTTATCTCAGAGGGCTATAATTTTACTTTTCAAAGTTCATTATTAAGAAGTTTAAGAGCACAGTCAAAAGGTGAAGCAGTTATATTTTCAACCCCTGATACAATTATCCTTTTAAACTTCAGAACAAAGACTATAGGTCAGCGGTTCAAATATAGTACTGCCTGCACAGGATCGGAAGCGAAAATTGTACTCTTCCGCCATAGCAGGGTTAAAGAGAATAAAGCGACCTCAAACTTGCAATGTCTGTCATTATTTAGAAGTGATTTAAAAGATTTCAAGATGGAAACCTCTAACCTCCCACAAAAATGACCAATAGTCTATTGAATAGTCTATTGAATTTTGTAAAATTAATAAGGAAAATACTTTTTGTCATTGCAAACCTAATCCCACAAACATCCACAACAATCCAGTAAAACCTTGGCTGCTTGAGTAAGTCAATGTAGGTGCTGAATACAACTCTTAAACAGGACAGGTGCATGGCAGTTTGGAGGCGGGGGCGCTTTTGCTCAGTTTAGAGGAGGTCACTCTTTTGGTCGGGAAATTATGTGTAATTAGGTGAGATAGCAGCATACTTCTTGGAAAGTTTAATCAGCAGTGTGTGGGATGTATTTTATAAATAGGTAAAAACTTGAAATGAGTGGATGTTTGGTATGTGGTTCATTCAGTGCATATCATCATAATTGACTTCTCATAAATGTTAGGAGAATGAGTTGGTTTAGGTAGCCAAAAACAGTTATGGAGACCAGTTACAAGGAACGTGTTGGTCTCTACTATGTGAGGGACACAATTCAAGTATCTTGGTAGCACACATATTACTGTTAGGGCATGCCACAGTCTTCATTGTGCATTTGAAATTGTCCACGCATGTAATTTCGTCTTTCCATGTATGCCTCAATTTCCCTGGTTGGTCTTTGTCAACTTAACACTGCATTTTATTCTCAATATCTTTTACATTATACATATCATCCTTAATATTTTTGGTATTATGTCACTGCCTTGATTTAGCACAGTCTGAGGACAAATGAATGTAAGCCAAGGTGAAAGAGATCATTTAAAGTATTTCAATAACAACAATAAACACTTTGGAGATAAAAAAAACCCGTAAAGAATCATAATTGAATATTTACTGCAAATACTTTCAACCACATTGTTGCTGCAGAGCAAGGACCATCTCCTAGTGTAGGATTGTAATGCATGTATTGTGTTGTACCATGCACACAAGCAGTCTTTGGAGCCTAAGGTACTCATTTAGAGATTGCAAACCGGGCACCAAGTTGCATTAGCACGACAGGCACTTCCTACACTGGTCCAAAAGCAGCTGGACCAGGGCCGGCTCTAGGGCGGTGCGACCGGTGCCACCGCACCAAGAGTTTATAAATTAAAATACTAATATAAAACACTGAACTGATAACTGTCATCAAAGAACTGAAATGCAGAATTCAAGTATAGATTAGAGCGTATTGATTTTTTCCCCCAGACGTTCAATATCCTAATGTTGTACAAAGTGTTAATTTGGGTAGAAATCAATTCCAATTATTAAAGATAATCCCTAACCATGGTTTTACATTTTAAATTCTGAGTTTGTGCCTCTCCAGACCAAGCCCCCCTAAACTTTACTGCCTACCAGAATGGATGGCTTATACATTCTACCACTCTGTCTTATGTAACGTACGTTTCCTATACACTGATTTACACACATATGATTGAGTAATGTGTGTGTAATGTAAAATGCTCTGACACCCTTCACTTTTATGAGTGATACTATAAAACTAATTAAATGCATCTGAGTGTGAGTGGTCATGGTGACATAAGGGGTAGTGGCAGTGCGGGAATTCGTTGTGCAGGTGGTCATGGGGGTGGGGGGGCGCCAAAAAACATTGTCGCACAGGGCGCCACCAGTGCTAAAGCCGGCCCTGAGCTGGACTGTGCATTTTGAAGTTCTATGCCTGCTTAGTGGTAATTAATTTTTACCGAAATGTCTTCCCAGAAAAACAGCAAGAACACTTTGGTGAAGCTGCACAGTGCCAGCCTGCTATATAACGGCAACATGGTAGGATGATAGGCATTTTTTTTTCTTCCAAAAATAAACCCCAGAAATGGACAGTTTTATATAGAATGTAAAAAATGTAAGTCCCTGATAACCCGCACATTTTCTCCCAGTGAATTGGGGACATTCTTGTTTTTTTTTTGTTTTGCTAGCACCTCTAGGTTCTGGGTGCATGAAGACGGTGGGCTTTCAGACACCTTGTCAACCGGCAGACCAGCATCAGCCAGAGAGTTTCTGATGGTAGGGCTAAGTGAAACTCCACTGTTGGAAACACAGACGTTCCTCATCTCTAAGAAGGTGGAACTGAAAGTCGGGCAGACAGGACTTCCATCACATTTTGATAGTTGTACTTTTATAGCCCCTCTCTAAATAATACTCTATGTTCATACCACCAATTGCATAGTATAGTAACCTTACATGATCCCATATATACTCACATAATCATAAAGTAACATCACGTGTTGAAATGGCTGGCAGATGCCTCAACCCCTCCACCAGAAGTCCCCCTTTCTGGGTCCACTACCTTTGTGGCAGATGCCCCATACAGAGGGCTGCTGCCATGTTGCTGGATTTTGCATTCATTTCCTCGTCTGCCATGTTGTGGGTAATTCACACCATACCCCAGATTCTACCTTGCATCAATTAGATTGTGCTCCAACCCAGATTCGACTATATTGTAAGAAGTGATTTTTCACCCTAAACTACCATTTTGTGGGCAATCAGGTTAATTGTGATGTTCCTTGTAGTCCAAATACTGATCCACGACAGCAGTTCACTCACGAAATATGCATAGGGTAAAACTCTGATCCTGAGGCAACAGCGAAGATAATGTATTTTGCAGGAATATGGATGCAAGCATCTCCAAGACATCCGCCCCTTCTACAGCTTCACGCATAGAGCTAAGTATTGTATTCACACTGGGAAAGCACTTGCTGTCTTCTCAGCTCTCTCCACCAGTGAGAACTTAGTGTAAGGGAGAGTTCCCACATTGTGTTTGGCCCTCTTCCTGTCCATCTATTAGACACTGCAAGCATTCTGCAGTGGGCACCAAAATGATGCTCAACCCTCTCCAGCATTTGGCATCTCACAAACTATAGCAGGAGGGCAACATTTAAATCCCTGTTCCAAAGAGGAAACCATGAACTATATTTCAGGAGGAGATAGATCACAGGTGCTTCTCTGGTTCAAGATCCTCTGATCCAGTGGCGTAGCAAGGGGGATGGTGCCCCCAGGCGGCACGAGTTTTGGGGCCGGTGACCTCCCCCATTACCTGTGGCTGTCTGAATCGCCAGCACTCCCCTCACCTGCTCTTACATTCGTCCACCGCGGGCGGCAAACGCAGGGGCTGCCATGGGTGGCCTAAGGCCTAGCCATGCCTCTGTTCCGATCCATGTGTTTCTTCTAATCAGGAGAATGTTAATGTTACAACAGGCACAAGAAGTGATGATATTTCACTAATGTTTATAAATACAAAGCAATAAATGGAATAGATCAATCGGAATTCACACTAAATACACATCCTTTATTCAAATCAGTTTTTCAACAGTGAGAGCAGATACCTCAAACAAGTATTTATTGAAACTCAATTTGTTTATTATACTTGCACGCCTAAAGCTTAATAGTTCATAAATGAGCAGGTTTCATAAAAAGTTACATGCTAGGTTTCAAAAAGCACGCACATTTGCATCAAATTCACCCACTAGCTCAAAACCCCAAAATCACAAAGTCATGCTTGGAAAAAAGGCATTAATCGGTCATCTGTTAGACCGATCTGTCACAGCTTGATTTAAAGGGAAACAGTTTAAACTTTTTGATTTATACTTAAGTACTTTGAACCAATTATAATGGGACACTGAGAACAGAATGAGACAGTAAAGGTGTGTTAAATTGGAATGTATGTCGATACTTCGCATACCATTACTTCGCATGCTTTTAGTGCGATGTTTTTACTTAGCATAAACCATTACTGCGCAGGTTTTAACTGCGCATGCATTTATAACGCAAATGGTTATAAATGTACTATGGTTTATGCTAATTGAAAACATTGCACTAAAATCATGCTTACACTACACAACCTTACACTACTTAAACACCACTACACTACCCTAAACCCTAATACACTACCCTCTACACGACCTTCCCCCTGCCTGGACCCTACACTCTAACACTACACTTTACGACCCCCCGACACTACCCTAAACCCTAAAACACTACCCTACACTACACAAACACAACACCACTACCCTAAACGCTAAAACACTACCCTACACTACACTAACACCACATCACTACCCTAAAACCTAATATACTACCCCCTACACGATCTTCCCGCTTCCCCCTGCCTAGACCCTACACTCTACCTCTTCAAAGAAAGGGGGGAACCCAAATTGATAACCCTCCGGCATCTGGGTAAATGAACAATAGAAAAGAAAAATAATGCCTCGGGACTAATGATGTAACCTCTATTTTGGTGACGAGATAGATAAATTATCTCCTCCCTTGAGTTATATATTTCCTCAAAATAAAACTTTGTTTTTGGTATTTTTTGTGATCGTCAACGGCAAATCCAACCAAGGAGTCAATATATTTTGACCATTTGGGTTAAGTAAGTCTAAGTATATTTATTTTATACTTCAGCTCCAGTATATAAAGATCAATCTTTTAGATATATATACAAAAACATTTACAATATTTACAGTACTAGTTTACATGGACAAAGAAAAAGTGAACATATACATATCAAAAAATGAATGAATGAGCATATACATATCAAAAAAGCCCTATCATTCAATTAGGATGCCTTTGAAATTAATTTACTAAAGCATTCCTTTCTAACGAAGATCACTCCTAAAGAGACACTATGAGATCTTCTAATTATAATCTCCACATTCTTTATAGTACTCTTGAATGTCTACTCGAAACAATAAACAATCCAATGAGTGTCTTCAAAATCGTTGTCAATGCGTTTCAGCCATGAAAATCTTTAGGCCTCATCAGGACTAGGGCACATGTACATATACTTTCATCAAGTTCAACCTATAGGAACAAATTAAATATTCCTTTATATCAATTAATTCGTAATAAGTTCTTATTTTCACATATGTCATTATATACACTATATACACAATGAACAAAAGGAACATGTCATATGACCATGAAATTACATTCAATTCAAAGCACTGAAGTGGCGGGCTAAAACCAAAAATATTAAACTAAATTCGACTGAAAACACACACCTCATTGTGAATAAACACCACTGTGTACAAATTCTACTTTATCTTAAAGGTGATGTAAATAAAGAAAATATTGAAACGGTTCACCTGCAGATAAATCTAAAGCCTTTCCAACCAAAATGTAGTATACGGCCCCAAACTATATATTACCTCTTTTCAAATTATTTTTTCACTTTATTTTTTTCACAAAGATACTAGAGGAGTTTCATTTCTTCGTTCCCTCTCACTAAGGGCGCTGTAATCAAAGGAATAACTCATTAGAATAAACTAACAGGAAGCGGACCACAGGGTAATTATTAAATATACTGAACTTACTAATGGCGGTAATTCTATGGCAATATCCTGTGGTCTTTACATAATCCTTTGGCCAGAATTCTCTACGACGATTTCTACAACAAATAACAAACCACAAAAACGGCTAGATATAAATCATGTCACCACGTATTTCTACCTACTCAAACATGCTTCGTGAGTGGTTCTTACGCTTCGTACCTTGTCGATTCTCTATTCAACGCCTCTTCTCTTGGCTAGGAATCTGGAGTTCGTAAGGATATCTTAAAGCTCCGCCTCCGTTGAAATAACGGGGAGTAAAAATAAACTAAAGACCCGCTCATGATATTTAAGACACCATCTAAACCTAGAGGGATAGTTTTTTACCTATCCTTACCTAAATATATTAACGCCAAAGCTCGCATTACTCCGTCTCGATACCTCGCGTTTCGGACATCCAAAATCACGTGATGCGGAAGCGAGAGTATATACATGAATGTGGGCCATAGAGACAAAGATAGGACTTTGTTCTTCCTGTAGTAAAACATGAAAAAAGACTAGTGTTTCCATTCGGGGGCCCGTTAGTCGACATATTTGTCATGTATTGCTTTATGCAAACGCAAAAATTAGGTAAATAAAAAGAAATAAGTATGAAAATGAATATATCTAATTTTCAAAGAGATTCATTTTAAAATCTGTATCTGCAATCACAATTGGATCAAGTTTATTTCCAATGGTTGAATGCTATATAATACGGAATTAGAAAATTAAGCCAAAAGGAAAACACCTTATAGCCCAATGTGTACCCGCCACTCCTTACAATCTTCACATCAACAATACAATATTTAGCGCTTTCGCAGAGACGTATCTCAACGGAGTTACAACCTAAGAGATGTTACAACTAAACGGGTCCCACAACAGTTATATTTTGTGCACATTCAAAAATACTCACACATACTCTACTGCAGTAATGACCACATTTCATCTTTATCGTTAAGGCCCAGTACTGTGGTATGGTATTTTTCTATCAGCCTTGCTTCCAGTCTATTTAATTTCATTTGGAGTTCTGTTCTTTCTAGATTGCCAACTAAACATAATACTGACCATTTCAAATGGCGGTTATGGAATACAAATTAGATGAAAGAGATCGTCCTCATCAGGTTCCCACGGAATTCATAATAGCGCTAGCAACCTTGTGCTTAAAAAATAATGTTTTTAATTTCAAAGGAAATCTTTATCTCCAAGTATCAGGAGTAGCAATGGGGTGTAGTCTCTCACCAGAAATAGCCAATCTGGTGATGGCTGAATTCGAAAAAAGATGGATATATGGCGACACCAACCCCTTTAAAATGCACATTGGGTTTTGGTGTCGCTATATAGATGACATTTTTATGATTTGGGCTGGAGATGACTCACAGTTAACTGATTTCCACAACTGGTTGAACTCTAGAACTGCCGAGTTTAATTTTACAAAGTGTGCTGATCAAGTAAGGATTAATTTTTTGGATGTATTTATTCAGCAGGAAAACGAAATGTTAGGAGTGTGTTTGTATACAAAGCCTACAGATCGTAACACCCTATTACACTTTACAAGTAGTCATCCACGGACGCTAAAAGGAAATTTGCCCTATGGGCAATTTCTTCAGGTAAGGAGAAATTGCACCAACAAAACAGACTATTTCACTAATGCTGAGATACTCAAAGACAAACTTATAATACGAGGGTACCCGAAAAAATTAGTGAAAGGTGCGCTGAAAAGAGCGTGGTGCACTCCAAGAGAGGTCCTACTTGTACCAAAAGTGAAAGATGAAAATACCCCTTTGACATGTGTTCTTACGTATGATCCTAAAGCAAACAAAGTCAAAAAAATTGTCCAAAAGAACTGGAAATTAATTGAGACCATAGGAATTCCGAAACCTCTTTTCGCTTTTAAAAGAGGTAAAAACATCCGGCAACAATTGGTTAAAGCGACAAGACAAATTGAATCGCCTAAAAAAGATCTGAGGAACCTTTTGAAATTGCCACCGGTGGTGGGGCATTTCCGATGCCAGAATTGTTTGGCTTGCAGTCTAACGGAAGACTCCAAACAATTGAATATTAATGGCCAAATACACTATCAAAAGATTTTTTCGAATTGCAATTCAAAAAACGCAATTTATTACGTTAAATGCCCATGTAACAAATATTACATAGGGCAGACTACACAACCTGTGAAGAAACGTATACTGCAACACAAATCGAGAATTAAATGTAAAGTCCAAGGAGCTCCCTTAGTACAACATTTTCAAAATCTAAACCACTCTGAAAACAATTTGAAATGGTCAGTATTATGTTTAGTTGGCAATCTAGAAAGAACAGAACTCCAAATGTTATTAAATAGACTGGAAGCAAGGCTGATAGAAAAATACCATACCACAGTACTGGGCCTTAACGATAAAGATGAAATGTGGTCATTACTGCAGTAGAGTATGTCTGAGTATTTTTGAATGTGCACAAAATATAACTGTTGTGGGACCCGTTTAGTTGTAACATCTCTTAGGTTGTAACTCCGTTGAGATACGTCTCTGCGAAATCGCTAAATATTGTATTGTTGATGTGAAGATTGTAAGGAGTGGCGGGTACACATTGGGCTATAAGGTGTTTTCCTTTTGGCTTAATTTTCTAATTCTGTAGTATATAGCATTCAACCATCTGGATCCCTCTCTCCTTTCTAACTTTCGACCCATTTCTCTTCTTCCCTATCTTGGCAAGATCCTCGAAGCCCATGTCACCTCCTGCCTCTCCACTTATGTCGAGGAGAATGGCCTTTTGGCATCCCATCAGGCGGGCTTCCGCCCGGGCCACTCCACGGAGGCGGTGGTCCTCGCGGTCTTGGATGAACTCAAGGGGAAAGCCGACTCTAACCTCCCCCAAGCCCTGGTCCTTCTCGATTTGTCCGCTGCGTTTGACACGGTCGACCACTCCATCCTTCTCAACCGTGTCAGCTCAGCTGGCATTCGGGGCGCGGCCTTTTCCTGGCTCGCGTCCTTTCTTCGGGAGAGGTCCCAGGCGGTTCATCTTTCTGGCTTTTCTGCCCCTTCCCGCCCGGTCACTTGTGGTGTCCTCCAAGGTTCTTCCCTTTCCCGCCTTCTTTTCAATCTTTATATCCATCCCCTTATCACTTCCCTTCTTGAGCTGGGGGTCTCTGCGTACAACTACGCAGATGACCTTCAGCTCGTCTTTGACCTGTCTTCTTCCCCTGATTCTCTCCCTAAGTTTTGTTCCACTTTAGTTTTTATTTCTGAGTGGATGAGTGCCAACCACTTGAAGCTTAACCCGGACAAGACGGAACTTGTCCACACTGGTGGCCCTTCCAACCCTTGGTCTCCTGCACATTGGCCCCTTTCTTTTGGTCCCCCCCTTTGCCCGTCCCCTCTGTATGCACCCTTGGCATCAAAGTCAGCCATGACTTATCTATGCACAGTCAGATTAGTTCCGTTGTGTCTTCCTGCTTCTTGTCCCTCCGTCTTATCCGGAAGATTTCGCGTTTTTTTTCCACCGACGGACTTAAAACCATAGTCATGGCCCTTGTCACCTCTCGCCTCGACTATGGGAATGGCCTGTATGTGGTCATACCCACCTTTGAATCCCGCCGACTTCAGACCATTCAAAACCAAGCGGCCCGCCTCATCCTCTCCCTCCCTAAATCCTCTCATATCACACCTGCACTCAAGTCCCTTCACTGGCTTCCTGTTCGTTTTAGATCTTTTTTTAAACTGGCTTGTTTAGCCTTTCGGGCTCATTCCCGCTCTGCTCCTCTTTTCATCACTTCTCTTATCTCTTCTCACGCCCCCAGCCGCACTCTTCGCTCTTCTTCCCTGTCTCTTTTGCACATCCCCCGCTTCCGTAAATCCAGAACGGGGGGTACCCGGTTTTCAGTCCTGGCCCCTCAGCTCTGGAACAGTCTTCCACTTTCCATTCGCTCTATTCCCATTTACACTCACTTCCGTAAGGCCCTCAAAACCTTTCTTTTCTCTCAGGCATTCCCTTCCTAGTCTCCCGGGGTGTTCTCTGTGAGCTCTGATCAGGTCCTCAGTGCCAGGAAGCCGCTTGGCCGCAGTGCGCTTTATTAAATATTTTTGTCATTCATTCATTCATTCATTCATTCATTCATTCAACCATTGGAAATAAACTTGATCCAATTGTGATTGCAGATACAGATTTTAAAATGAATCTCTTTGAAAATTAGATATATTTATTTTCATACTTATTTCTTTTTATTTACCTAATTTTTGGGTTTGCATAAAGCAATACATGACAAATATGTCGACTAACGAGCCCCCGAATGGAAACACTAGTCTTTTTTCATGTTTTACTACAGGAAGAACAAAGTCCTATCTTTGTCTCTATGGCCCACATTCATGTATATACTCTTGCTTCCGCATCACGTGATTTTGGATGTCCGAAACGCGAGGTATCGAGACGGAGTAATGCGAGCTTTGGCGTTAATATATTTAGGTAAGGATAGGTAAAAAAATATCCCTCTAGGTTTAGATGGTGTCTTAAATATCATGAGCGGGTCTTTAGTTTATTTTTGCACCCCGTTATTTCAACGGAGGCGGAGCTTTAAGATATCCTTACGAACTCCAGATTCCTAGCCAAGAGAAGAGGCGTTGAATAGAGAATCGACAAGGTGCGAAGCGTAAGAACCACTCACGGAGCATGTTTGAGTAGGTAGAAATACGTGGTGACATGATTTATATCTAGCCGTTTTTGTGGTTTGTTATTTGTTGTAGAAATCGTCGTAGAGAATTCTGGCCAAAGGATTATGTAAAGACCACAGGATATTGCCGTAGAATTACCGCCATTAGTAAGTTCAGTATATTTAATAATTACACTGTGGTCCGCTTCCTGTTAGTTTATTCTAATGAGTTATTCCTTTGATTACAGCGCCCTTAGTGAGAGGGAACGAAGAAATGAAACTCCTCTAGTATCTTTGTGAAAAAAATAAAGTGAAAAAATAAGTTGAAAAGAGGTAATATATAGTTTGGGGCCGTATACTACATTTTGGTTGGAAAGGCTTTAGATTTATCTGCAGGTGAACCGTTTCAATATTTTCTTTATTTACATCACCTTTAAGATAAAGTAGAATTTGTACACAGTGGTGTTTATTCACAATGAGGTGTGTTTTCAGTCGAATTTAGTTTAATATTTTTGGTTTTAGCCCGCCACTTCAGTGCTTTGAATTGAATGTAATTTCATGGTCATATGACATGTTCCTTTTGTTCCTATGTGTATATAATGTATATAATGACATATATGAAAATAAGAACTTATTACGAATTGATATAAAGGAATATTTAATTTGTTCCTATAGGTTGAACTTGATGAAAGTATATGTACATGTGCCCTAGTCCTGATGAGGCCTAAAGATTTTCATGGCTGAAACGCGTCGACAACGATTTTGAAGACACTCATTGGATTGTTTATTGTTTCGAGTAGACATTCAAGAGTACTATAAAGAATGTGGAGATTATAATTAGAAGATCTCATAGTGTCTCTTTAGGAGTGATCTTCGTTAGAAAGGAATGCTTTAGTAAATTAATTTCAAAGGCATCCTAATTCAATGATAGGGCTTTTTTGATATGTATATGCTCATTCATTCATTTTTTGATATGTATATGTTCACTTTTTCTTTGTCCATGTAAACTAGTACTGTAAATATTGTAAATGTTTTTGTATATATATCTAAAAGATTGATCTTTATATACTGGAGCTGAAGTATAAAATAAATATACTTAGACTTACTTAACCCAAATGGTCAAAATATATTGACTCCTTGGTTGGATTTGCCGTTGACGATCACAAAAAATACCAAAAACAAAGTTTTATTTTGAGGAAATATATAACTCAAGGGAGGAGATAATTTATCTATCTCGTCACCAAAATAGAGGTTACATCATTAGTCCCGAGGCATTATTTTTCTTTTCTATAGACCCTACACTCTAACACTATACTTCACAGCCCCTCTGACACTACCCTAAACCCTAAAACACTACCCTACACTACACAAACACCACAACACTACCCTAAACCATAAAACACTACCCCCAGCACGACCCTGCCCCTACCCCCAAGCCGGTTCCTACACTAAAACACTACACAAACACTACAACACTACCCTAAACCCTAAAACACCACCCTACACTACACTAACACCCCATCAATACCCTAAAACCTAATATACTACCCCCTACACGACCTTCACCCTTCCTTCTGCCTGGACCCGACAGTCTAACACTACACTTCACGACCTCCCGATACTACCCTAAACCCTAAAACACTACCCTACACTACACAAACACCACAACACCACCCTAAACCCTAAAACACTACCCCCAGCACGAACCTGCCCCTACCCCAGTCCAGTCCCTACTCCCACACACTTCTCTGCACAACCCCCCAACACTACCCTAAACCAAAATACACTACTCTACACTGCAAAAACACAACTACATTACCCTAAAACCAAAAAGACTACCCCCTGCAAGACCCTCCCCCTCCCCTTAACCCTTAAATACTACACAGCTCCTCTTACCTCTCTCTCCTCGGTTCCTCTCTTCTACTTCAGTGGTGCACGTCATTGTGTGGAAATGGAAGCGCGTCCGTTTCCACACAACGATGTTGATGGCCTTTGTTTCGCAAGCGTTACAACGCATGCGATTTTACAACTTGTGTAGTAAAGGCTACGCGTTGTAACATCGCATGCGTTGTAACGCTTGCGCAGTAATGGTACGCGGAAAACACATCAGCGTACTAATGACTGTTTACCGTTAAATTGTGAAGACTCAATTAATTGTAAAATTAGGTGAAGATTAAAAAAATTTTCAAGAGATTTTGATTATACTTACATTTGATTTATATAAAAGATTAAAATGTATCATCAAAGCCATACCAAGGGTTGCAGTCAGGTCCATTGGTCACACACTCTAGCAGCAGCTATAATGTTGTGGGGCATAACCCCACTGCCAAACCCAAATATGCTGTAAATTAGCCTCCAGCAAGTTCTAACAGTCTGTAGCCCATTTTTCGTCTATAAACCTTGGCCTGTCATCAAGTACTCTGCAAAGGTGCAAGCTTACCCAATAAACTCTGGGGCAGATTTACAAGCCCCTTGTGCCTCATTTACGCCGGAGCAGGAACGCCTTCTAAAAGTGGCTAAGTGAAATCTACAAGATTTCACTCAGTCACTTTTAGGCCCATGCTGTGTCAAAACCCTGCGCCTGCCTGAAGCAGGCGTAAGGATTGATGCAGCATTAACAAGATAGGGCCCCCCAGAGCATTGCTGGAGCTGCGTCGTGCTTGCAACGCTACTCCAGCAATGCGCCACTTTTACAGCACAGATGCGTCACGCATCTGTGCCGTTTTTGCCCCATGGTGCGGCGCATTGTAAATGCGGCGCATCCATGGTGGCGGAGCTGTGGCGCACAATAACTGGCGCATCCCTGCTGATATGCAGGGATGCGCCAGTTATTGTAAATATGCCCCTCTGTGCTTTGTTGTATTACTAGAGGTAATGCCTTGAAGTGGGATGTGGGATTGTACAATTTCTGCTTCGTGTCATTGTGTGATTCACAAAGTCACATCATAGGGTTATAATTTTACTTTTCAATTTTCATGGTTAAGAAGTTTAAGAGCACAGTCAAAAGTTGCAACCGTTATTTTTTAAAATCGATATAAAAGTAACATTTTCGTTTAAAAAAACAAATTCCCTTCAGAAAAAAAAACCTACAGGCTAATCTTTCAAATACAATAATAGGACTACAGGCTAGGATGCGAACATTATAATTTTCTCTCACACCAAGGTTAAAGACAACAAAGTTTACTTTCACTTGCAATATCTGTCATTTTTTAGAAGTGGTTCAAAAGAGACAAGATGGAAACCTTTAACCTCAGACGAAAATTACTAATATTCTATTGAATTTTATTAAGTTTATACGGAAAACATCTTTTTGCAAATGCAATCAAAACGAAAACATCAGCAGCAGCCATCCGCTTAAAAAGGCTTGCTTGGCAATGGCAACATAACATCACCTTATGCGCCGTATAAACCCTAAAACAGGACAGGTGCACGGCAGTTTGGAGGAGTGCACACTCGTGCTTTGGAAATTACGTGAAAGTAGGTTAGAGATAAGGAAACACTGTGAAGCTCTGGACAATAAGATTGAGGGGTTGAACGTCAGAACAGGAGCTTTGGAAGAGACCTCTGCAGCACTCTCTACCAACATGAAGCAAGTTAACGATGATATAAAAAAGCTTACTAGAGAGGAGCAAAGTCTAAACGAGAGATTGGAGTCGTTAGAAAATAATGCCAGGCGGGGGAATATACGGATTCTCAATATTCCGGAAGGATCTGAGGGCTCAGATATAAAACATTTTATTTCTGTTTTGTTAAAGGAGTCCCTGGGATTAGAGCACTCAGTAGAGGAGTTAGCCATGGACATACAACGAGTTCACAGAGATCCCTTTCGGCGGAACCCCCAGAGATCGAAGCCCCGTAAGATTCTGGTCAACTTCCATACGTATGTGTTGAAGGAGCAGATCTTAAATTTGGCATTAAAGCAAAAATCTCTCGTAGGGAGTGGGTTTACTTTCTTAGTTAGGTCTGACCTCTCTAGAATTACATTGGAGAAGCAATGGGAGTTTGGGAGGAGACTGGATGCCTTTAGGAAAGTAGGAGCAACAGCTCAGCTCATGTTTCCGGCAGCCATCAAAGTTATGCATAATAATCGGATGTATAACATCAGGTCAGTTCAGGAAGCCGATGAGCTTTTGATGATTTTAGGCAAGGAGCATAAATAGTTTAAATATTCTTTGACATAGCCTTGGTGTCTCTCTCCTGATAAGCCTTATAGACAGCGTTCATCTTTAATATATAGGTCTATATAGGTCCAGGCTCCTTACTTTATGCCATATCTTCTCATTTATACAGACTAAAGTGTTTATTTCCCTATCTCTATGCAGCTAATCGGCCTAAGTAATTTTGGTTACTTTTTTTCCTACTGCTTCTTGGGTGGGGGTTTTACTTTATCGTCGTATTTCTTTCATATCCTATTTTCCATCGCTGGATGGGAGGGAGTTTTCTTTTGACGGGAGCCTGTCAAAGGGGTGCTTCTACCGGATCATTTTCCGGTTAGATAACACAAGGGTTTTCCAAGGGGGGTGGGGTGGGTGGTAGATGTTGCACGGGGGTAGGAGGGGGGTTGGGGGGTTGCATAAATATAAAATGGTCTTCATTGCTCGAAGCAGCTCTATTAAAGATGGAAGTAGGTATATATTGATTCAGGAATCAATACAACAAACGGTAATCTTGGCTTTTTTACTTTTTTTCTTTTTAAGTATGGGTAGTGTAAAATATATCTCCTGGAATGTTAATGGCCTCCGCACCAAGCACAGAGCTAATAGAATCATGCAGTATTTGCTGGATTTGGATGCGCAGGTCTTGGTGCTCCAGGAGACACACCTAACTCACACTGAAATGCTTACCCTTATTAAGAAAAACAACTGGATAGACTTTGCAGTTTCAACTACCCAAACATCTAACACAAGAGGGGTCTCAGTTGTATTTAAAAAAGGAGCTAAAGCTAGGCTGATATCACAGGCAGTTGACCCAGGTGGCAAATGGGCCATAGTGTCAGTTGTTATGTCTGGTAAACAAAGTACAATCTTAGGATATTATGGTCCGAATCAGGACGATCCCTCCATTCTGGAATCTATATTTTCACATTTGATTATCTTCCCTGAACCCATTATCCTGGCAGGCGATTTTAATATCGTACTGGATCCTTTGTTGGACAAATCACCCAATAATCGATCCTCTGTTTTTTCTAAGACGAGGGCCCTGCTCCAAAGCGCCATGAAGCAATATGGGTATGTTGATATCTGGAGAGCGAGGTCGGGCAACAACAAGGGGTCTCTTTCAGGAACTATAAATATCACCACCAGTCCAGAACAGATTTCATCTTAATAAGTCTGAGGCTGGTGGATTCCGTAAAGAGTATTAGCTACCTCCCATCACATCTGTCGGACCATGCAGCGGTAGTAATGGAACTTGCCAGTTTGATTAAAAAGAGTTCCATCACATGGTCTTTTGACCGGTCTCTTCTCTCATCATTAGAGGATATTACTTTTCTTAAATCAGAAACCCATAATTTTTTGATTTCCAACAGTGGCTCAGCTACGACTAGAATAATCTGGGATTCGCTTAAAGCTTTCTTGAGAGGGGTTATCATTGGGAAAGTTTCATACCGTAGGAAGTTGCATAGAGAGGAAGTCACTTCCATTGAAGATCAGATATCTCAAATTCAACAAGATATAGACTCCAACTGTATGGATTCCGGTTTAGATCTGCCCACTCTCCATAATCAATTAGTGACTCTGAAGGGTAGTCTGAGTTCGGTATTAAATCTTCGACTTCAACAAAGATGGGAAGCCAGTAAGTTGGCCCATTTTGAATACACTGAAGGTGCCGGGAAATTACTGGCCTGGAAAACTAAAACTGATCTGGTGCGGAATAACATCGCTGCAATAATGGTAGATAACATCATCTTCTCTTCAGATGAGGACATCAGGGCTGCCTTCAGAGATTACTTTCAAGTAATCTATTAGGAGGATAAGCAGATCTTGCCAGATTCTGTTGAGGGTTGGTTAAGGGACATCAATTTACCTTCACTATCTGCCGAGCAATCTCAATCTTTAGATAAAGCTATCACTGAGGATGAGGTAAGATCTGCCATTAAAAGAAGCAAGAAGGGGAAGGCGACTGGACCTGATGGTCTGCCGGCAGAAATTTATAGAGCCCTTGAAATAGAATTAGTTCCATTCCTCACCGTTCTTTTTAATCAAATCCTACTGGAAGGTCAGCTTCCGCCAGATTCCTGGGATAATGCCTCAATCACCCTTATCCTGAAGCCAGGGAAACCAAAGACGGCTTGTGGTTCTTATAGGCCAATCTCAATCCTGAATGTGGATTACAAGATCTTTATCATAATCTTGGCATCAAGGTTGGCTGTGATCGCGCCTCTGGTTCTCCATCCAGACCAAAAGGGCTTCGTTAAGGGGCGACAATTATTCGAGCTAACCTATGATTTAATAGGTGCCATAGATATAGCATCGGCTCGGACCCTTCCCTTGGCCGCCCTCACGTTGGATGCGACCAAGGCCTTCGATAGAGTTAACTGGGTGTACCTGTCGGGGGCCTTGGCTAAGTTTGGCGTGGGGGCTGGGCTACGTAGGGCAATTGGCTTGTTATATCATAATCCTGTAGCACGCCTCTTGGTCAATGGAGATCTGTCTGATCCAGTTACCATCACTAGGGGGACACGGCAAGGCTGCCCACTTTCCCCCCTTTTGTTTGATTTTTATATCGAACCCTTTGCGCAACAACTGAGGGAGGAGACCTCTATTAAGCCTTTCTCGTATAAAGGGTGGGTGAGGAAAGTAGCCCTATATGCTGACGACGTGCTTATTCTTACTTCAGATGTTGGCTCTGCACTCCCTATAATTTTAAGGATTGCTCGTTCATTTGGTCAAGTTTCCGGTTACGAAATTAATGATACTAAAACCGAAATGCTTGTTTGGAATCATGAAGGGCAAGCTATAGACTTACAAACGGGCTCCTCGATGAGATATTTGGGTCTACAGATAGGGAAGGACATAGAAAAAATAGCTCAAGTTAATTTAACATCGGTAGCTAAAGAATGCCGTAGGTTATTGCACTCATGGTCTCATATCCCACTATCTTTAATTGGGAGGGTCAACTTAATCAAGATGTCGATCCTTCCTAAAATTTCGTTTTTGTTTTGTACCATTCCCTTGCACTTTGATTATTCTTGTTTAGTTAAATTGCAGTCAGACATAACATCTTTTATTTGGAACAACAAACAGGCAAGGATTTCTTGGAAAAAGCTTAGAAGGCAAAGGGACAAAGGGGGCTTGGCAGCCCCGGACTTGAAATTATATGCTTGGGCCTTCCAGTTAACTCATTCCCGCATGTTGTTAAAAATACCTACAGACTACGGGGTGGGTCTAATGTTCTCAGCCATGCTAGAAGGGGAAGAAGCTAGTCAATCAGCCTTTCTCTTCAAATTCGGCAACCCCAAGTACTTCAAAAAGATCAAACTGAAGGTACTACACGGTTTGGCAAAATTATGGGCCGAAGTCACAAGATCGATAAAAGTAAGCTATTTTTGTGATAGGACGCCGCTATGGGGCCTCCCTGAAAACCCCGTTTGGCTTGAAGACATTCTAGCGGCTCCAATAAGAGACGCAGGCTTAGAGGTCTGGAGAGACCTTTTTTTTGAAGGGGAGCTGCTCTCATGGGAACATCTTCTGGCTAAGATCGGCCCTAATCTATCAAGGCTTAAATACCTTCAAATACATAGTTGGACTCAGGCCTACAAATCTCAAGCCTTAGAAAGAAATAAGTTTCCACTTGGAGGATATAGCCTGCTCATAAATAACCTGATGAACAACCCCTTGGGAAAAAAGGAGACCTCACAGTGGTATAAACTCTTGTTGGAGGAAACGGATGGAGTCTTCGATCTGCCTGATTCACTTTGGAGCCCTTCAATCTCTGGCCCAAACTTACAAAATCTTTGGACAGACTCATTCGGCCTTTTGTGCAGCATAGTTAAGCCTTCTTGGTTACGGAGGAACCACTTGCTTACACTGCATAGGGCATATTATTCTCCACTTAGACTATCTAAATTTTCCGAGGGTAACCCAATTGCTTGTTCCAGATGTGGGTTTCTGGCTGCACCAGACACCCATATGTTTTTTGACTGCCCCAGTTTAGTGTCATATTGGGCAGCTATTAGTAACATTCTAACTACTTCATTGGGTGTTAAAGTAAACATTGACTTACCTCTTGTGATCTTCGGGATTTTGGAAGGAGCTCAAAGTGCAGCCAAAAACTTAGTGTTCTATACGATTTTGTTGGCAAGAAGGGAGATCTGCAAGAAATGGAAGGACGTGTCCCCTCCTTCCTTCGGCGAATGGCAGGCCTCCGTCATATATACATCACGTATGGACCTGGCTAGGGCTGGTAATCAGAGTAAAAGAGCTTTTTGGTATTTGTTGCCATGGGTACACTGAAATACCCGGGGTCTTTTTTTTTTTTTTTTTTTTTCCCCGGGTCCGATGATTACCCTATTATGGTGTTCTAGCCATTCGTACCATACCTAGTCCTAGCCCGGGCTGACTTGGTTGCCACTTACACCAAGGTGGTTTAGAAGAAGGGAAATGCCTGGTTCTTCGCCTACCAAGATTGAAAATGCAATTGCTGAGGGATATTTTCTACTCACTTCCTTGGTTATATATCCCTGCCAGTTCTTTTGAACTGAGACAGCTGACTGTAGGGTAATCTGGTATGGTACTGAAACCATGGTAGTAATGAGGACAAATAAATAAATAAATAAATAAATAAATAAATAAATAATAATAAAAAAAAACAAAAAAACAAGAAAGTAGGTTAGACTGCAGAATTCTTTTGGGAAAGCTTAGTCAACGGGGGTGGCATGTTTTATAGGTAAAAACTTGAAATGAGTAGGTGTTTGGAGTGTGGTTCATTCGATATAAACATTCATGCACTAAACCTTAAATCTCAGCCACACTTGAATAACAATGTACTTTTTATTATGAACACAATTCCAAAGGTACAGCGATAAATGATAACAGCAGCTTCTTGTTTTAAGAAGACAGTGAATGATCTATGAGACAGAGACAAGGAAATTGTCTCTCGTCTATAGTTTAAATGTCCTAAAATGTTTATTTATTTCTATAAATATTGGGGCAGATTTACGTTCCCTGGCGCATCCCTGCAAATCAGCAGGGATGCGCCAGGGAAGATGCGTCACGCAAGTTTGCCCTTGCGCCACCGCAGATGCACCGCATTTACAATGCGGTGCATCGTGGCGCAAGGACAAGCAGATGCGTGACGCGTCTGCCGGCGTAAGGTTGGCGCAGTGCTGAAGTTGTGTCGCAAGCGCGATGCAACTCCAGCACTGTTCCAACCTGCTCTATCCCTAACATGGTGCGTCACACCTTACGCCTGCTTGAAGCAGCTGTAAGGATTAGACGCACCAGCGTTGGAAAAGTGACTGCGTGAAATCTTGTAGATTTCACTGCGTCACTTTTCCAAGGCTTTTTCCGACGTAACGCCCACCCTGCATACATTAAACCTGACGCAGGTTTAATGTGGTGCAGGGCTTTACAACGTGACGCATCTCCCTAGATGCGTCACGTTGTAAATCTGTCGCAGCATGGCGCTAGCTTTGCGCCACCGCTGCGTCACAAAAGTGACGCAACGGCGGCACAAAAGTGGCGCACGGGGCTTGTAAATCTGCCCCATTGTGTTTTATTCACCCCTTACAACCTGCACTCCACTCCCTTCTGCATTGCTTCCTTTATAACATGCTAGGGAAACATGGTTGTCAGAAAACCTGAAACTCACAACCCCCTATTCTTGCTGACCAAGCTACGCCCCTGGTAATCGATCTGAAAACAGGCAGGAAAAACTGAATGTCAAAAGGTCCTATTTTGCAGAGTCAGAGCCGGTGGCCGGTCTTTTAAGGTGCTGGCTGCCAAACTTTGGAATTCTCTTCCCTCTGTAGAGGACTCCAGAATCATTTAGAGTTCCGCAAAGCCATAAAGACATGGCTTTTCCCGGGGTAACTCTGATATTTATTTATTTTTTCTGCTTCTAACTATGTTTACCTGGGTAGCGCTGGGACGCCCCATTGCTGGGGCAGCTATGCGCTGTATAAATTAAGTAAATAAAATAAATAAATAAATAAATAATTTCTGTTAGGATACTGGCCAGTGTCATTAGCAAATTCAGTGACAGCGGAGATGGCTAGTGTTGTGTTCATAAACATGGTAAACCTTTGAATGTTCAGCTATATCATGGTTTTATAAATGATTTAATAGTTTCCACATATTGAGGGTTAAACAATTAGAAATATAAAATTGATTTTTGTTAAAAAGTGTGTTATTAATTGGAGTGGATGTGAGTCCACCAGAAAGATTTAGACCGCAATTTTGTCAGGTTAAAATCAAATCACAGTTTCAATAATTTAAACCTGGGCTCACCCCCTTGGTAGATAGCATACAGAGCTCGGATTAGATCCGGAGTGGGGGTCCTTCCATGTACGTGGCAGGGGGCCCCTCTCAACTTTCGTTACACCACTGCAGAGGAGACAGGCATAACTTACGAAAATGTGTGAAGTATTTAGGGGCATATTATCAACGGCCAGCGACAATTATCGCTGGCCGTTCATAGCGATAGAAATATTATCGCCATCTATCGCTGAATATTATCGTCATGAACAGCTATATTTACAACGCATAGCGCTATGGCGATAATATTTCAGCGATAGCGGTGTTTTCAATGGAACATCACTGGTTTTCCAGCGATGTTCCATTGAAAACAGCGATAACATTGCTGATAGGACCCTGTGGTCCTATCAGCATAATCCATATCCCATTAAAAGTATGCCTTAGTCAGTTAAGGCTGAGGTAGCGCGATTTTTTTTATCGCTGCACCTCCTTGTTAATATCGCGAAGCTGCCTTCACGATATTAACATCTGTTGTTTTCACAGCCATGCCTCTTTTGCATCTCATTAGCGATGCGAGGCGAGGCTGTGGAAAAACAGGCTCTACATCAAGGAAACACGCGCTAGCGTGTCCTTGATGATATTGCGATATTATTATCGCCGCTTTTCGCCCAAAAACGGACGCTAAAGCGGCGATAATTATATCGCCAGCCCTTGCTAATATGCCCCTTAGTAGTAAAAAGATAGGTAAAAAGTCAGTACAGAATAAAAATACCACAAATAATTTTGAAATATAATGGAAAATGTAATGAGTCAAATGATACAAAACAACAAAAATCCAGTAATCCGAACTGGAAATATGATTTTTTTAAACTTTAAGGGGAAAAGCTCCAACAGAAAGTAAATCCCCTATCAGTATTCACTGTTCGAGGCTGACCCAGCCCTACGTGCAATTTCAGGCCGACCTTGATTGAGTTGGGTTGGATATTCCCAGCAGATCATCCTGTCAAGGATTTTACCTTCTGACTTCGAGTTTCATTTTTATGTTGGGGGTCGGACCATCCTCCACGAAGAATGATGAAGTAAATGACTCAGTTGCCCTGATGGAGGTGCCAATGGCCACATTTTGAAACGCAACTTAACAAAGGCAAAAAAGTGACAAACATTAAAGCAAACCTGCTCAATTACTGGGAATTTCTATTCAATGCAGGGTCCATAATACTACATCCCTAGACCTGTGTAGGACACACACAATTAAAAAAAATGTAAAACTTTGGGGGCAGATTTGGTGCATATTTTTTCTACATGTCCGGTTTTGGATAAATTAAGTTCGGAGGCCACTATGTTTCTGCAACATGTTTTGAATAGAAATGTACTGTTAACTCCCCAACTTATGTTACTCGGAGTATCAACACCTGAAGATAAATGCAAGGAGTTTCTATTTATTGCTATGACTATACTTAGATTATGAATTGCCTCCTCGTGGCTAGACCCGTTACCACCTACATTTGGACAATGGAAAATGCGTATGCTACATATATTGAACTTAGAGAAGGCCCTTTATGCCCGAAAGGGGAAAAGAGGAAGAATCAAGGGACTTAAGATCTGGAGTCCGCTTAATGACTGGGTAAATGAACTCAACTAACAATAGTTAAATACCGGAGTGGCCTTCAGTCTGGTGATGTCCTCCCCTCTTTCCTTTTTCTCTCTTCTCTTCTTTATTTTTCTTTTCTTTTACACTTTCTATGATATGTGAATTGTAAAAACTTGGCCTATTGGTGTGTTAATTGAATAAGGCGGAATTGGTAAATATTGTATTTCTCCAGTCTGCATGTATGTACGTGTATGTCAAATTAAATGGCAATTCAAAATAAAAATAAATAAATAAAAATAAAGAGTGGCCTCACACCCCTCCACCGGTCTGGGTGTCATACGCCATCCTCAGCCGCACCTCATTCACCAAAGAACGTTACACTGGTGAATGGGCTCCTCACAGTGATAGGGAGTTTTTTGAGAAACAGGATCGTGGATCTATAAATATCCCAGTGTTTAATCCCAAAGATTGTCCTTTCATGTGGGTAGATCTAGGGGATGAGTAAAAACCAAATTGATTCACAGGACTAGTTATTATCCCTGTATCTGTAGAGGGCAACATGTATCAGCCAATCGGCCCTTTTATGGATGCCGAGGCTCTCTTCACAACACCAGATTCCATTTTTTCAGACTCCTAGTTGTGAATATGCATTACCAATCACCATGCACACGATACCTATCAGTATGGTCCTGTAAACCAACATACATTGAAATCACACGTTTTACAGATCCGTAACCACTACTATATAAGGCCCAATGGAGTGGTTTGTGGGGGAATCCATGTAAACACACATTTGTCAAATATATTGTTTAGTTGTATTTCAAGTGGGGAAGATGCAAGCAATCAAGTGACTGCCTTTATCCTCTCAAACTTTGAAACATTGATACGAACTGTCACAATGGGGGTTCCTGTCAGTGCATTGTAACATGATGGAAAAGTTACCTTTTTTTATTTTCAAAAAGAAAATCCCAAAGGTGGATTTTCTTTCTGAAAATAAAAAGCAATGCCCCCCTTGTCATAGGAGTTTGGCACTGACTGGCATTGAAAAGTGGCTAAATGTCCCTCATCTAAATTAGTTGGGCAGACATATAGTCAAATCACTGATGGCCCTTAATCTTTTGAGGCATCAGAGAAGTTTGACCATAGCGGAGACAGAGTAGTCGCTACCGGTGTCAAGCTATAGTCCGCCCTCTTTTAAATCGGCTGGGTAGACCAAAGTCTTGGCAGGGATGAACTCTGCCTCTATTGTAATGGAGTTTCCTGCCTGCCAAGATCTAAATTGGGCCCTAAGTCTTGTTTATGGAGCTCAAAATTCTCCAGCAGAGCAAGCCGGAAGCTGAAGCCGCGAAGTCACTTCAAAATCAGACAACTTTGTGGCAAGGTTCAGCTGACGCTCAGGAGGACTCAGAAGTTCAAACATTTTCTAAGTTCCAACTTTTCAGCCTTTCTGGAGCAGTTCCTCATGGGCATTTTAGGGGTCTTACGACCTCAAGGTAGCACTTAGGGACCAGGACTCACTCCAGCAAAGGTAACCAGCCTGGTCCAGTCCAGTCTCTGTTGCTACTGGTTAGTTGGGCACAGCGGGAAAAAAGCCTCTTGCAGCTTGTTGATTAACTGTAGTCACTCAAGAGGTGAACCACTTCAGCCTTTGAGGCAACTTCTTATTCCTGGGTACAAGTGGGAGCCAATCTAGCCCTTCATGTTTCCACACAGTTCTCAATCAGCAGGTCCAGTCTATTTCTGTTCTTCCGCAGGTCCAGAGAGTGTTCTGGTGTGGGTGAGGTGACACTTTTGTAGAATTCACTTGCCAGTGGCTTGGAGTATCTCAAGGACAGTCACTAACTGATGTAGGAAAGGTTCCCAAGGGAAGAGCTTCCCACTTTTGCAGCACATCCTTTTTGCTTTATTGCAAATTGTCCCACAGTGCACTATACTGAGGGGAATCCAACATGACAAAATATTTCTGCTACTAAAGGGAGCTTGAGTGCCACCTATAGGTGTGTTTAGGGAAATTAATAATCCCCTTCGCTTCAGATATAGCGAATTGCTAATTTGACACTCTCCCAGTAACAGTGCAAAACGTTTTCTTGAAGGAATTATTGTCAAAGGCAATTTTTCATGGATATGATACTGGTCTGAAATTAACCCAGGCTTCCTGCCAAAGTGTCAGACCACTATTTTCATATTAGTACTACATCAAACCCAGGAAAGTTCTGCCCGGAGGTACATGTTGAGCAAAGTGACACAAAGCATTGTTCCAATTTGCTTAAGCTAATAAAGCCCTGTAGGCGCAAAGTAAAATTGCACATCACCACAAGAATGCCCTCGCAACCGTTAGTAAACCTAGGCCTTGGGCTCTCAGATTTCAGATATGCTGAAGCACGCATACTAAGCAGAATGACTTCATAGAAGAGTAGCATGCTTTCGTGACCATAAGTACAGATGGTTAGTTTTTTTAATGTTCACTCCGGATTAACCTATAGAGTTTTTTTCATATGCAATACCATTCAACAGTGATAAATACCAAGAGAATACAGATCAGTACATCAGAGCAAAACCAAAACGAATGCTTTGTTAAAATGCAGCAGTGATACTATCATAGCATGATCCTTCTTCCGGGAAATCCAATTGATTTGAAATGTAGAACTCTGTTAAATTCTCTGTTGTAATTCTTACCTACTGATAATTTTAATTTTCTGATCCACGTAAAACCACAACATTTTAAGAAATTTTTCAGTGGAACCCCACTCTGAACCCCTTTGTATGGTGATTATGAGGAACACCAATAATTGTGCTACTGGAATGGAATGGAATAGGTTTTTGTATAGCGCGATAGCTACCCGCAGGCGTCCCAGCGCTTTAGCAGAATACAGGTGGGTGAAGCGGGTCGAGGTTATCGGCTGAAGAAGAAGGTTTTTCGTTTTTTTCGGAAGAGCAGGATGTTAGGTTCTGAGCGGATAGAGAGTGGAAGGGAGTTCCAGAGACTTGCTGCGTTTGTTGAGAACATTCTTCCTCCACTTCTTTCTCTTTTGAACCTGGGATTGATGACTTGTAAGGCGAGGGTCGACCTCAGCTGCCTATTGGGATGATAGGGGGTGATCAGGGTGTGATTCAGGATTGCTCCTTTCCTCCAGTAAGCACGGTGGGCAATGCACATGCTTTTGAAGTTGACTCTATCCTTTACTGGCAGCCAGTGAAGTACTCTTAGTTCAGATTTCACTGATTGCCGGCGGGGAATGCGCAGGAGAGTGCGAGCAGCGCAGTTCTGAATAACCTGCAGTTTTTTCAGGGTGGAATCGGGGGCTCCTAGGTATAGGGCATTTCCGAAGTCGAGCTGGGAGAGGATTAGACCCTGGACCATGATCTGTCTGGCCTTAAAAGGGAGGAGCGGTAGGATCTTTCGTATGAGTCTAATAATGCCCATGCAGGTGGCTGCTAGTTTGGTTGCCTGGTGGCTGAAGGTTAATGCGTTATCCAGCCAGATACCCAAGCTCTTGATGGTATCCCTGGCTGGGGGTGCTGGGCCTAGTGCTGGAGGCCACAGAGAGTCAATGGATTTTTGGGGGGAGTTGCCCAGCACCATTAGCTCTGTTTTGTCGCCGTTCAGCTTCAAATAAGACTGGCTCATCCAGGAGCATACTGCTTCCATGCAGCCTCTGAGATCGCTGGAGTAAGAGGAGGGATGAGTCAGGGTAACCACCAGTTGCGTATCGTCGGCGTAGGACACGACTTGAACGCCGAAAGGGCGTATTATTTCTGCGAGGGGGAGCATATAAATGTTAAACAGTGTGGGGCTCAAGGACGAGCCCTGGGGAACCCCACAACTGAGAGGTTCGCTGGGCGAGATGGTATTACCCTCACAGACTCGGAAAGAGCGGTCTGAAAGAAAGGAATGTAGCCAGGCCGCAGCAGTGGAGGTTATCCCTAGCTCTGACAATCTGTGGCGTAGGATGTCATGATTCACAGTGTCGAATGCGGCACTGAGGTCCAATAAGATAATGGCCGCAGTGCTGCCCTGATCCACGATCTTTCTAGCTCCTTCTGTTACTGCTAATAAAGCAGTTTCTTTTCCGTGCATGGGGTGGACCCCGTCTGCGAGGAGTCCAGAGAGTTGTTTGTTTCCAGAAATTCTTTCAGACATTGATTTACGTGTTTTTCCACGATTTTAGTTATCCACGGTAACAGGGAGATCGGGCGGTAGTTCCCCGGGTCCATCTGATCTAGATTGGGTTTTTTCAGGAGGGCCTTAACTGTAGCTTGTTTCCACTTTGGGGGGACAAGCCCTGCTGAGAGACAGTTGTTGATCAGGTTCTGGATGATGGGGAGGATAGTGGGGGTAATTGTTCTTAGGAAACGAGCTGGGGCTGGGTCACTGGGGAACCAGACTTTACCTGTAGTATTATAGTTTCTAGGCTGGTAGGTTCCAGAGGTGGAAAGGTTTCCAGGGAGGTGGGAGGGGTAGGTCTGGTGTGCTGCTGTACTGATAGGGGGTGAGGGGGTGGGGGGAAGGAGGAGTAGATCGTGGCTATTTTGTTATAGAAGTAGTCGGCCTGTTCATTGCAACGAGTTTGTGCGGTCAGAGGATCTGGTAGCTTGTCGGGGAGTTTGAGCAAGCTTTTTGCGATCTGGTAAATCTCCTTGGGTTTGGATGCTGCTTCATTAATCTTATTTTCGAAGAAACTGGCTTGAGCTTTTTTTATGTCGATTTTATAGATTTTAATGAACGCCCGATATTCAATTTTGCTGGTGTGTGAATAGTCGAGGCGCCATTTCCGTTCCAGTCTTTTGCATTCTCTCTTAAGAGTGCGCAGGTCCTGTGAGTACCAAGGGGCATTTTTTGGTCTCTGTTTGGAGTTGATGTCCTTGAGTGGAATAATAAGGTCTAAAGAGGTGGTGATCCAGTTATTAAAGTTGTCATTGCCAGTGCTTAATTTGTGCCGGTGCTTTCCGGTGCTAAGCACCGGCACTTAATTTATAGGGCCGGGTCTACAAGCGATATTGGCTGCTCACCGGTGAAGAGCTGATATCGCACGCCAGCAGCCCGCCTTATGAGGCACACGCTTAGAAACTGCCAGGGTCCCTGCCTTATCATAAATCACAGGTCACTCCAATCACGCGCTACCAATGATGAGCCCTTAGTTGCAAACTATATTTAGCCCGCTCCGTCCCTACTTGACAAATCGTCAAGTGTGTGTCTTTAGTTGGACCAATGGGATCACTGTGTTCTCTGCAGCCCGCCGAGGCATACTGCGCAGCCGCAGCGCTTTTCAACCGACGACATGAAGCAGCGTGTTGCGCAGCGGGCCTCGGATGAAATAAAACTAAAAGGCTGTCCCAGTAAGTAGCGATTTTTTAACATGATGCTGCTAGTAGTAGTGTGTGAACTGTGAAGGCGAAGCACTTATGGATTGTCAACTAAATTTCAGGGAATGAAAATAATCGTAAAATAATTCTGCAGGTAACGTGTTTGCTGGAGAGGTCTGTGTTTTGTCTAGCCCAGTTTTAAATCACCCCGGGACCTCCGGGTGTGAGCTGTTGATGAGGCAGATGAGGATACTGCCCTATTCCACACGGGCAGCCCCTCCTGCTCCCCTCTCCCTCGCGGCCTAAACATTTCGCTTTAAGTTTAACACATCCAGGACACATCTTTGGGCCCCGTTATGAGATCAGGAGCATTTCACGAGGACTCCTCGGGAGCCCAAAGCAGCAAAATGTTCAGATGAAACTATTGGTAGAAAGTAGTAAATTATCAGCGGAATCAGGTGCGCTAATCTCACCACCCCCCTCGTAATTCCTCATTTCTGAGGGTACACCTCATAATACCATGATTCAGGCGCGCAACATCCATTGGACTCAAAGGGCTTCAGCTCCCCCCCCCGTCGTGTGTGGCAGCCCGGGATGAGACACCTTCCCAGGCAAAAAAGCAGCCGCACCCGAGCACTTTACAGGTCTTTAAAAGACCATTTGCATGTTAATGAGGCCTTGCTGTTGTTTCACCCCTTCTAAGAGCCCCTGCAGCTCCACTCTGCCTATTGCTTAAAGTTCAGCCCCCCCCCCGAACTTTTTGCTCAGCCCCCCCCGAAATTTGGCTCTAGTTGCGCCTCTGCCATGATTGTATCACATTCCCTTTGCCACCACATTTACAATGGAGTGAGGTACGTACACCCCTGCTATCGAAAACTTTGGGAGGAGTGGGGGGCGGGGAGGGAATAGTATTTCTGATAACGGGGCACCATATATGTATAAGTAGCGTAGTCTGTAGGAGCTCCGTTTTAAAACTCACTCCAGTTTTAGTTTATCAGTTCTATAAAGTGGGTGAACACAGCGAATGCCAAACATAGACTAATGTCATCTATTTATCTGAGACAGGTGCAAGAGTGACTCTAATTTCACTTTGAGGCCTCACACATTTCATGCCTCGCCAAACTTCGATCAATTCCAGAAACACACTGAAGCGTTTACTGTGGCTGGAAGACAACAAGATCCACACCCTTCCTGTAGGGCCGGGTCCCCACGTGGACAGAGAGGGTATGGAATACTGATGCCCTCCTGATTGATTCCGGCAGGAAGGGGGCCTGCCCAGTGACGAGGCAAAGGCGGGCAATCTCTTTTAACTGTTTTTCTGCTGCCCCACCTGCGAACTCTAGGCACAAGTGGCAAGTGAGAAGATTGTTGTTGGGGCCTCACAGTCCGTTTGGAATCAGGCTGGGTCCCTCCTGGGATAGTGAGGCCTGGAGGCTGGAGTGATGCTCTGAGCAGCATCATATAATTGCGAAAGTGGGGTTCGAGGGAAGGGCAGTAGAGGTGCAAACTTTAAAACAGAAGAAGGCAGCTTTGCACTGCCAGTTCAGGCATGATTTCGGCCTCTTAAAGAGGCAACACGTGGAGCAGATATTAATAGAGATTTTTTTTTAAGTACTGTGTTAGTATTTATGTAGCACGTTCCAAATGATAGTATTGAGACACTTTAGAAGTGTTGAGTACACTGGTGCCACTTCGTGTTAGTCGATGATATAGCGCTTATACTCACAAGAAGGTTTCTGGGTGCCTGATTGATAGGATGTTGATTGTGGTACTTTGGATCAATAAGC
Source organism: Triturus cristatus (assembly GCF_964204655.1). Classification (NCBI taxonomy): domain Eukaryota; kingdom Metazoa; phylum Chordata; class Amphibia; order Caudata; family Salamandridae; genus Triturus; species Triturus cristatus. The sequence goes on from NC_140593.1 coordinate 938,897,995, forward strand.
TTTACCAAACATCAGATAGTTTTTAATCTTTATTGATTCATAGCAGCTGAGATCTGCGCTGGCGTCTCTCAGCTGGTAGGTCGTCGGGTGGGCAGTTTTAATTTCAGCAGAACCCTTTACTTAATTCAATGTGGCAGGAACTTCTGGGTTTTTCTAGTGAGGAAAATATGTAACTTAGGTGCATTTTACGAGAAGGCTAAATCAGGCACAGCTAATGTAGGGGCACATCTTTATGTACTTGTCATCTGGGAAACGTTGAGGAGTTGTTTGTATTGCAAGGTTTTCCATTTGTCTGGCCTTGTTCACTACAGAAGCTGGGTTTTTACCGTGCATAACGAAAATTCACAGAGGATCACACAAATACTAGCTACTGCTTAGATTTACTTGCGAGAAAGTGTCTCTCGTTACATAGTGAATGCCACCTATACGCACACTGAAACCACCAAAATGTCCCACATAAGCAGTCTGAAAACCTGGCAGCTATGATGGTCAGGGTGATATAAGAATTAAACACACTCACTGCAGTGTTTGATCAGTTTATTGTCTGTCAACCCATGTGCTGCTCACTACAGAGGAATAAGTGTCACTGGTACCTTCTCCAATCCTTATTTAATTTACTTTTAACACGTCATGATCATGAGCACAAGTAAACTGGACACTAGGTTAGTGCCCTTCCATTTCTGGTGATTTGCAGCAGTTTTAAGTTATACTTAGAGTTTCGGGTTGCTCAAATGGGTGTCATTTCTGATATGTGTTTCCCTGGTCTTTATTGCTTGATTTTGCTTGCGAGAAAGTGTCACTCATAGTCGTTGAATGTCAGTCATAAGTACACTGAAATTATGAACATGTCACACATAAGCAATCTGAAACCTTGCCAGCTATGTAGAGGTAGCAGCATCTCCTGTAAGAACATTTGCAAATAAGTAATACAGTGGCTGTGGCTCCCAACCTGCTCCTCCTGAACCCTCTCTGCCACTTTCACCTGAATCCCAGACACACTTTTGGGCTCAGAAACCCTGGATTAGTCTGAGACTTTCAGTGCTCTCGGTTTCGCAGCGCTAGCCTCGTCTCTCTGGCTCCAGCGGTCTGTCTTTGAGAATGGCCGGGGTTACCTGCCTGCGGGTAGTTATTCTCCTGGTTTAGTTTGGTTTTCTCCCCTCGCCAGTGTCAGCCTCAGGTATGGAGGCAGTCTCGGGAGACTCCGTGGAGGTAAGGAGACTGCCTTTGTGGTTTCTTTCATTTTCAATAAAACGCTCCTCGTTACAGCGGGGGACATGAGTTGTGTTTGTGATGGGTTGTGTAAAAGTCGGGTTCTCTCTCAAAATGTGACAAAGGGACCCTGAGACTCCCATATCAGGGGCGTAGCTCCCATTGGTGCAGCGGGCACAGAGGCGCAAGAGGCCACTGCACTTTAATTATGTATTTTAAAATTTGAATAGCAGTGATGGGCCTGTTTCCTTCTTTGCACTAGGGCCTTCGACACACTGGCTACGCTACTCTCTTGTATCTCACAGAAATCAATTGGTCTTCGGTTTCATGGGAGGCCCGTGTAGAGTTGCCATATCTCTTCCCCCCCCCATGCCCTTTCATGTACAAGTGCAGGCTAAATTTGGGACGGAACGGGATGCTTTTCATTAGATTAAAAAAGTGTAATGCTGCTATACTGGGCGGGTGGTGCATGTGGTGGATTTCGCAATATTCTTGTGTTTCTTTACCATTCTATTCTGCCCTGCCTTAACTGTGGGAGTTCTATGCTTTTGTTATCAGAGTAAAGCGAGTTTACTGTTGAGGTGCATTAGCAGAGAAGCTGCGCATGGATGTCATGTTTTGCTGCTGGACACGATTGAGGTGCATTGTGCACAATGCTTATCTTGTATAATATTAAGCGCAGGGGCCTCAAGGATTTCTGGGGCCTGTCGGCGCATCCTAATGGCAAGGTTGCTTAATTGCCCTCATTCCTATTTTGCACCTCGCACCACTTCTGTGAATTTCTCGCTCTTGCAGGTGCTCTATTCTTCGTCGTCCTTTTCCAATCATCTCTCCCCCCTTCTTCCTCCCTATTCTGCCCCTCTCTTGCTATTTCTGAGGACAGCTCTGCCCCAAGTGTTTATTTCAAAAGGGAAAACGCCGGTTTTGGATGACTTCCTCAGTTGTTTTTTTTTTCTCTCTCTTTTTTCATAACTTTTATTTACCTTAAAATTAAAATCCCAACCATGCCTGTACAATATTTGCCCACAAGAGCACAACAACTGTGTTTAAGTCAAAATACATAAAAATAGTAGGAATCGTATCATTTTTAGGTGTGAGATGATATGTAGTTGTGTTGGTACTGTCATTGACAGCTCTGTAGGGGCAATGGGTGGTGCAAGCTGTCGTGAGCTCCCAAAAAGGACCCTGGCACTTATGTTTTACAAATTAAGCACTGGGGTGGAGCCACTGGCAGAAGTGGGTGGAGACAAGGAAAGTGGGTGTGGCCTCCAGGAAAAAATTGAGCACCTGCACTTCATATTTTACAAATTAAGCACTGGTCATTGCTGACAATCGGATCGGGGTTGTTCTCTGGAGCAGAGGCTTCCAGTGTGGATGTCCACAAGTTAGTATTGAGTTGCGACCATTTGCGGTCTCTGCCAGGGGCGGGGGGTGATGTGGGGCTAGATCCTGATGGTGCCCAAAAAAATGGGATCAGAAAGTGGTCCGTCCATGGGAGGGTGATGGATGGACTAACTGTGAGATGGGTACAGTTACTAAAAATTTGGTCCAAAAGGTGCACTTCTTCGTGGGTGGGTTGCAGTACTAACTGGGAGAGATCTAGTGCTAGTAGATTATTACGTAGTTTGGCGGCTGCCGAGTCCAGGGGGTCGTCCAGGTGCACATTAAGGTCACCTAATAGGGTGTAATTAGGTGAGGAGCAGATACCACTGGCTACCTCTGGGGTGAGCTGGTTTATAAAGTTAGCTGGAGTGCCGGGTGGTCGGTAAATAAGAGTCCCTGAAAATGTGCAGGTGGGGGAGAGGTCCAGTGAGAAAGTGAGGTGTTCGCAACTGGATAGGTTGGTTGAAGAGGAGCGGCAGGTGTAGCAATTTTTATAAATGATAGCTATACCGCCGCCTTTTCCAGAAGAGCGATCTGCTTGGAGTATTTGGTATTCTGCAGGGAGTGCTTGAATGACATCGGGGCCGGAGTCAGTTTGGAGCCATGTTTCTGTGAGGAAAATGGCGTCGGGATCTTTGTCCGAGATCAACAGGGATATTTCTGTGGCATGTTTATTGAGGGATCTGCAGTTAAGCAAAAGCATGCGGAACGAAGGGGGGGTGTGGCTGGGTGACTTTGATACTTACAGTGTGGGCAGTTGAAGTGTTTTGTGGTGGGATCCCATGATGCGAGGCAAAGATCATTAGTGTAGCCTCGTAGTTGATGTAGCGTGTAGGAGGAGTATTGTGTGGGAGAATTTTGGCCAGCGGTCGTGGCCCCTAGTCCCGGTCGGTCGGTCGCGGACGGGCGCAGACGGGCTTGCCTTTGGCGCGCCTTCGGCGCCCCGCGCCCGTCCGCTGCGCCTCCTGGGAAGGGGAATCATTTTGTAGTGGCGAGGGTCTCGGGCTGGGAGGGGCCTAGCACAGGTGATCGGGTTCCTCACCTAAGATGGCGGGCCCAGAAGTTCAAAATGCGGCAGGAGAGCCGAAGGCTATGTCGATTTCTCGAGGGGGGGGCAGGAACCGCTCTCACTCAGCGGCGGCCTGGATTGTAAGTACCAGAATACAATATGTAAATTTTAAAAGGTGCTAATTCTACAAAATTCGATTTTTTAAGTGCGCGATTAAAACCAATAGAGGGCTTCTCAATCAACTGTATCTTGAGTTAACAAAAGACACACAATTGATGGACAAAATGCAGAACAAATCAAAACATTCACCCCCAGTCGAGAGATCTGGGTTAAATACATCATTCTTGTGCTCACCATGCCACCCCAGTTTAGACCTGGCCATAGGCAAATCAGTCTTGATCCTGTGCCTCATGGGAACAGTCCAGCCTGAACTGCGAAGCCAGGTCCTCCCTGGACCAGAAGCACGCATCCTAGTACCGGTTTTGGGGTTTCACCCCTCATCAGCCAGGATAGCTTGATTCCAGTGGCACAGTGATCCCACGACCCAGGTCTGGGCATCCTCAGCACACTTAGGGCGAGGAAGCAAAAGACACACAATTGATGGATGGAATACAGAACAAATCAAAACATTCACCCCCAGTGAAAAGATCTGGGTTAAATCCATCATCCTTCTGCTCACTGGGGTGGCATGGTGAGCAAACAAATGATGGATTTAAACCAGATCTCTTGACTGGGGGTGAATGTTTTTATTTGTTCTGCATTCCGTCCATCAATTGTGTGTCTTCTACTGTATCTTGAGTCGCCATTGTTTATAACTATTTTAAGATTTGAAAAGTCACTTCAGTCCTAAATAAAATTACCCTGTCACTTTTTTAAACTAACACTCTACCAACAAACTTCCCTCGTATGTAGAATAACGTACGCCTGCTGTACATTATAAGGATTTTACCAATCACGGAGGAATGCTGTGACAATGTACAGGATTGTAGTTGAAAGCCACGTTCCTTTATAAGGTCAAGGAATTCAAAGGTGCCTTGCGATATATTTAAAAATGTATTTTAGAAGGTATTGTATTCATTCCAATAGATGGTCGCTTTATCATCATTCCCTTTACCTTCTCATACCCTTGGTGTGTTGTCCTTTCATAGGAATCAAATAGTACAATTACAGACAGACAGTAAGAATATAATCAGAATATACTGCAAAATTAAACATATCAAAATGCAGTTAGTAATTTGTTGCAAAAAGATATGGCAATCAGTTTAATGTAAGCTTGACTAAAATAATCCTGGGGCTAGATAAGTGCAGAGATATTCTGTTTTTACTGTAATGAACTTTGTTTGCAAACAACACATTTTCTCATAAATCTATTCACTTTGCTCGTCACTGCTGCTTTGAGAAAAAAGATCGGAAGAATGAAAAAGTTGTTTTCATTTTCTTTGCTTTGTTGAAACTGCAGCTATAATGATGCTCCGTGACCTGACATTTTAACCTGGCTGCTGGCTCAGGCTGTAGGCATTATGAGAACACAACTCAACTGTAATAAGTTGTTACAGCAGCTAGGTCATTTAATTATTACAGGTGACTAGTGATGTCACATGTGACCTGCAATAAGGAAATTAGTAATGGGCAGGGATAGCAGGCTCTAATGCTTTACTTTTTTGTTATGTGGGGCTGATAGTTGTCAAGGACAGTCTGAAATGGGGTTTGTACTCGAAGATCAACCTGACAAAACCCCTGAGTCAAGTCGCTCAGCTTACCACTGCTGACTCTCGGGCCCTACACGCCTAGATGAGTTGTGTCTGTCCTGGCGGGTTTACAGCATGGCAGTGGCAACCCCAGCATGAAGAGGAGTTCAGCAAGTTATGGAGGTCATGAGATGTATGTGACTTCAGAGTACAGGTCATGGGGATAGACTGTTGAGAGTGTGGCAGTGGGAGAACATAACCCTAATATTTAATTGCACTCAACCAAACCTCCCGTGGAGTAAAATATTGACTAAACAAGAATGATCACTGCCTCACTCACCCCTCAGCGTTGGAAATATGTATATGTTATGGTCATAGCAGTGTGTCTCACTGAGATGTTTCTGAGTGTCTCCCAATGATAATAGTTTGATGGCACATTTAATCCATATGACAAGTAATCACACTGACCTACTGTTAACCACTCCCTCCTAACTGTTCTTTGCACAGGTAATGTTTCATTTGTAAAAAAAATAATAAAACAAATATGAAAACTACTCCGCCAGCTTGTCAAACCTATTAAGTAAACAAACAAACAATCAATCAAACAAACACACAAATAAATAAATATGCATCCAATTTACCGATAGTAAATAGAAAGGTGCTGTAAGACTGGAGTCCATGAATGGTTTATTTACTGGGCAAAGGCATATAGGATGCTAACTCCTTTTTACATGAATCAGTTTAACAATGCCTACAAATATAAAAACACCTCTGCTCATTTAAAATGAATACAACACGTTTATTAAAATGGGTGGGGTTACACACAGGCTCACAGGTTTCACCCAAATGCATGATGGTATATGTAGTCCTCAACAGTTTTTACTCACTGTAGATAAGTAGTTGCTTGCATGTTCCATCACAGCCCAGTTCTTGGTGACTCTTGGCATGTTAATATTTCTATGTTCAACAAAAGAGTGTGTTTTGGAGGGATGCATAACTTGCTGGGGTATTATCCATTAAGAAGTATCAGCAGATCTCCCAGGTGCTTGTTCCAGGCTCCAGAACCCAAATCAGACGCTCCGCTAATAAACAGGCACCTGGTACAATTAATCAAAGTGGGTACGGTTGCACACCAGCTGGTAAGACTGTGTCAATTCTCCCCAAATGCATGATGGTACATGTAGTCATGAATAGCCTTTACTTACTCTAGATAAATTGTTGCTTGCATGTTCAAGCACAGCCAATGGTTTAGTAACACTTGGCCTGTGTTTCTTGTTACATATTTCCATACTCATGAAAAGGGTAAGTCTTGGTAGGGGGCTGTCTTCCTGCTGTACATGGATAAGCGCCAGCACAGCCCCCAAGTTGCTAACTGCAGGCTTTGAAAACCAAAGAACAAGCTCTGCTAATGAGCAGGAACATGCTACAGTTAATCAAAGTGAGTGGACTTTCACACTGGCTGGCAAGAATGTTATAGTTCCCCTAAAATGCATGTTGTTACTTGTGGTCACATATAATCTTTACTCATTGTAGATAAGTAGTTGCTTGCATGTTCAAGTACTTCCCGGTGTTTGGTGACCCTTGAGAAAGCATGTCTTGCTGCTCTATTATTCATGAATGGAATCCAAGAATCTGGCTACAATTTTAACGCCTGGATCACTGACTGTGACTTGGCTGCTCTCAAGCCCAGAAAAGCCACGAAAACCAGAGTGAATGCAAGCGGGTTCACGGAAGAGATCAGAATGACCAAGTGCCACTGTAAGCAACTTGGGCATAGATGGACACAAACCCAGAACAGCGCAGACAAGAGCACCTACAAATCTGCCCTCAGACTCTATTATCAGCAGATCAGAGTCATCAAATGCTTTGCCATCACAGATTATATTGAAGGCAGCACCAACACAGCAAAAGAATTATAAAAATTCAGACAAATTTCACTTTCCCAGCAACAAGCTCTGCCAATATCACCCCCTCTTCAAGACCTCTTCAACAAGCTTTCCATATCATTCAGCAACACATTGCCAGCATCTGCTGCAACGTTGAACCCCAACAAGACCCCTACACCCTTGCGACGTTCCTGTCTATGTCCACCTCCACCTAGGGAAGCACTCTTACCACTTTGGCCCACCATCACCAAGGAGGGAACTGGAGTAACCATGCAGTTCGTCCTCTCTGGAGCCCTCTTAGACACATGTCCTCACCACATCTTCATTAAAGGACTGGATCCCATCAGCATAGCGCACACCCCGATTCGGCATGACTCCATCTCTACAGCCACCATCCCAGATGCCTGGAAACCCATCAAATGTCTTTCCCTCAAAATCCCTAAGCAGAACGAACAACGCTAGCTAGTTACCAGCCCATCTCTCTGCTGCTCTAACTGACAAAAGTCTTGGGCAAGATGATCAACAAATGACTTGCCACAATCATCTCCTCAACACCAAATAATCTAGATACAGTTCCAACGGATGACATCTACATGATCATGGAGAGAGGCAACACCGAGGCCCTCACCCTTCTCCACAGCTTTCATCATGGTCTCATGTGCAGTTGTACTCCAACCACTACAGGAAGCTGGCATCCAAGGACCAGCACTTTCGTTGATCTGCTTCTTCCTGAAAGACCGTACCCAGTCATCCTGGCTCATTTCTCATTGGATACCTTCAACTTCCTCTGCAGAGTCCCACATGGGTCATCGCTCAGCCCCACCCTATACATAATCCCTCTCACCAGCGTCATCAACACCAGTGGCATCAATGTCACACTCTATACCGAAGATACAAGCTCATACTCCCCCTGTCCAGCTTCAAGCTCTTCACCACAAGGCAGAAGTTGAAATCTTCAGAAGAAACACCTCACACCTCATAGTGGGACTCCATCTGGTAGCACCTCAAAGAGCCTCGCTGGCTTTCCATCCCAAAAATAGCTCTCTTAAAACTACTCACGCAAACATTCAACGCCTTATGCAAAACTGGCTTCAACTTCCACAAACCAACCAGACACCTAGACAGACTTTGACTCACATGCATCTCCTGCATCCACAGAACCAAAAATAGTGGTCTTGCTTTCTCTTACCTCGCTCCTGAAGCCTGAAATGACCTGCCCTTGCACAGCCACCTTCTTAGTCTTTGAATTCCACCAGAAACTGAAAACATTGGTCTTCACTTACACCATGCCTATATCGGCTCAGGCTGCTCTGGCTTTTTTAGTGCCAGGATACCCTCCTGGGTGAATTGTGTGCTTTACAAGTAAATATGAGATAATATGGCATGACATGAATCAACACCTAACACTGCTCTACTCAGAAGAGACCCTACATGCTCTCCCCATCTACTTTAAGGAGACCGGCCTCCCAGGACCGCTCCCATACATTCCAGTGCCTGCAGGCCCTACACTCTGTTTCCACACACTTCTGAGTGCATGTGAGGCCATGGTCTCATTATCTTCCTGCATAGTCCTTCCTTGACATTGCCTTCTCCAAAAGAAACAGTGGAACTGATACACGGCACAGCATATTAACCAGACATATTTTATTCTAAAATAGATTTTTTCATTTATTTTTTGAAGATTTACTTATCTTTGTATCCTGTTTCTTCAAATGTACTGCAGACCAGTACGTTTTTATCGACCTGTTTCTAAATGAAAATGGACAATGGTTGCAAGATGCTTTGTTTCAGTTAGAAAATACTATATTAATTTAGATTTTGTTTTTTCGGGTGCGGGGGGTGGGGGGGGGGGGGACTATGCCGCTCCTTAGAACATTTCCATATTCGGATTAAAATATAGATAAGGCTGTGATTAAAAGTTTGATGACAAGTATTGCAGTAGCCACCCAAGCTGACATATCAGTTGGTGCATTGTGCCACGATCAGAGCTTAATGTCAAACAGGCGGCCTGGCCAAGGTTATTATTTTGAAAACAATTGCCATACAAACAGAAAAAAGAGCTGCGGCTCCATATTGTTTAATATGCCGAGCAGCGCGGGCTTCGGATTCTTTTTGTTTAAGCATTCGTTTGAACTTCAATTAAACTTTGGAAATCCAACAAATGTTATTGTTCTGCTTTATTCTATACGTATTTTCTTTTGCTGTAAATGCTATTTTTGTTTTCAAGTTTTCAACGTTTTAATTGTGCATGCTCACTAAAACATAAAATATAACTGACCAATGGAGTGTTTAAAACTTTACAACTACTGAACCATGACAGAGTATTAACCTAAGCCCGTCGACATATTACATTTTGAACATTCTTGCACGTTATACCTCCTTCAATTTACAATCTGATGTTGTCATTAAAAAGATATATGGAACGATGACTGTGAAACTTTTGGGCAATAAATCACTTTTGATGATCACTGCATTCATTTTTACTGTCTCTCCATGCACTACTTGGGAAAGTGTTTTGTCGCCCTCGGAAACATTATTCAGTTTTAAAATGGAGAGTAAAATGCACGCCTCCATTGATATAAGTGCAGTTAGTACAGTAAAAGAGAATGCAAGTACCATCGTCCACGCCTATTGCTCAGCAATAACACAGCTTCAGGCCATATGTACGACGAAGTGGCGGCGCGTGTCGTTAGCCTCCTCGGCTTAACGACACGCTCGGCCACTTCAGAAACGCAAGGCTGCACCATATTTACAAGGGTGTGGTGCAGCCTTGTGTTTCCCCCTGCCATGGCGCTAATTTTAGCTAACGACACGCTCCACCACTTCCTTGTACATATGCCCCCAAGTGAGCTATTGCCCAGAGTCACATGGTTCTGAACTGAGCTGCTGCTGGCATTGGTAATCGAACCATGAGCCCACCCCTAGGGAGTCAGCTGCCCTGGCTGCTCAGCCACACCTCTCCACTAGACTCCTCCCTCCTATGATGCTGGCTGCGTACATGTGACTTGATCAACTGCAGATCTGCCATTTCAATTTCAGCAAGCATTTCTGCCTTTGTTGCTTTACCAGGAGTTAGGTATCCTAACACTCAAAGAAACCTGGGGCCATATCATCAAGGGCAATATCGGCGCTTTAGCGGCACTTTTTGCCGCTGAAGCGGCGATATTTTTATCGCCCAATCAGCAAGCTGTAGCTAACAGCTATTAGCGACAGTTTTCTGGGAATAGCGCCCCTTGTCAGTACGCCTCACATCGCATCGCTAATGAGATGCAAAGGAGGCGTGCCTGACAAGACTCCCTTGGGAAAATATCGCTAACCCAGCTTCGTCATATTGACAAGGAGGGTTAGCAATATTTAAAATCACGTTAAGTGTGCCTTAAGGCAGGGATTTAACGTCTGTTAAATTCCTGACTAAGGCATACCTAACATGGGGGGTGGATTGTGTGGCTAAGACCACAGGCCCGATCATCTAGGATATCGCCGTTTTCCACCATGGAAAACGGCAATATCCCCACTATCTCGGGAATTTTTAGCGCCTCGGCGATGCGCGTTGTTGATAACGTGCTAACCGGGCGATAAATTCCAGAGATAGCCGACGATAAATATGCAAGCGCTAAGCACGCTTTGCGATATTTATCGCCGGACCTTGATAATATGCCCACTGGTTCTTGACCCCTCCAAACGCCTTCTTTATCTACTGTCAAGTAAGTGATATAAGATTCTCAACTTTCAGTGGCCTGAGCAAACAGAGGTGTACGGCTATCATTTATAAAGTTTTCATAAGTTGCACACTGAGAAACACTTTTCATTATATTTCACTCCCTGGTACACAGAAAAACGTGTCTGTAGAAGATTTGTGACATGATAGCACCTGTCATCACTTTTCATCTAAAAATACATATTTCTAGGTGGCTTTCAACTGCCTGGAATAATCTGAAGGGCTCCCACACCTCTCACCTCAGACATTCTCTCTACGATGAGCTTACACTACACTGCATATGGCCCAGGCACTACAAAGGGTCCATTCTGGCTCTAGTGACTGTCATACAGACACACAGACTGATTGGGCCACTGCTTCATGCCCTTCAATAACAAAACTTTTCAGCAGCTTCACACAGGAATGAACCCTGAAGCTCTGCCCACTCTCTAGACATTGCAGGTTTTTGACATGGCATAATTGGTCAATACCGTTGCCTAATTCAAATTAAATCAAATTATACACCTCCCTGCAAGGTGTAAGACTCTTGTATCATCGATGGAGATTAACTTCTGTAAAATGTTATCATTCAAGGTACGCCATTCATCACAGAAACGATAAACCTGGGTCTCAAAATAAACAACCAAACACACACACACGTGTGTCACACTTATTGGACACTAACATCTCTTTCGATGCAGCATATAAGACATCAACATTTTGTCTACTCATGCTCAGATTAATTTCAGTGAAAACCCATGGGTAATATCTGCAACTATTTTACAGCAAGTTAGTTGTCTGTTCCATATGTCTACCATGTCCTCTGTGCATTGGAGAATCACAATTGATACCAGTAGCAGTTATTCACATGGCTCAAGTATCCACATCACCCAATATGTTGCAAAAGCGAATGGACTCTTTAACCAGCCCTCAAAACTCAAACCTTATGTGATAGGACAGACTTCATTTAGAATGTTTCACATTACCTCTCAGAATTCAATTATGAATTGCCAGCTTTAACTCTGATCTTAAAGAAACCATGAGGCCTCTGTGGTGCCAGGCATCTCGTCCATAAAAGGTATATTTTTAAATGAGTCTTTGTCTAATGTGGTCCTCATGGTGACATCAAGTAATTCAATGGCTGCTGCACTTAGAGCATTATTGTGGCAATTGGATAAACTGAATGTGCACTTCTATCTTTTAAAACCCTTGTCAATGTAGTTTTGCTTGATAGATCAGATTTTAGAAACAATTTTAAACAACCTGCCGGTAGGGGGGTTCTCTATACTTGAATTTCTACTTCCTGTTTTCAAAGATCTCCAATTGTTGATTCATTAGCTATGTTAACAAATATGTTGAGGGTTATTAAGCCATGCATCCTACTGCCTCCATTCAGAAAAACATGTATTACAGTTAGGGGGGGAGTGGTGTTTAATAAAGCTATTACCACAAAAAATATGGGGCAAGGGAAAATCATTGAGAATGAGTGGGGTCTCCTCATCTTTATGGCCCTCACGTAAGGACGAGCTGAAGCAAGGTTGGGGAGACGTAGTGGAAAGAGGCAATTTTTTTCATTTTTGGCTAGATTACGTATTGTCTGGGAGGAGGTCGACACACCTCACTTGGCAATTACTATGATGAAGAAGGATACTTGAAGTAATGAAGAATAGCAGTAAGTGACCAGCACATTAAATCAAATGGCACACTCGGTAAAGAAAATATGAAAGTGTGTTTTTTTAATCCTGTGGTGCTAGCTATTATTCTTTTTTCTGGCTTTATTTGAAAGCCAAATATTACATTGCGAAAAAGTACATCTTAAAAATTAATATTCCATCAATAACATTGAGGAAAAAGGAAATTAGCAAGTCATACATTGCAATGGTAAATGACCAAATAAATAAAGTAAAAGTACCGAAAAGCCATTTTAAAAACGGGTTTAGATCTGGGAGTATGGGGAAGAAATAGGAAAGAGGGGGTGGAGGGTGGAATTTACAAAGAATAAATATAAAAATATACGTAAGTTTAATAATGCCTGAAACATTAATACAAAAACACATTGAGGACTATAAAGAAATATTAAAATATAAAATAATTATATATCAACTTAGAACTAAAAAGAAAGGTATCTAATCCAGCATCAGAGAGTTCAAGGTAGATTCAAGTTTTCCGATAATGTACAAGCAGAGGCTGGTAACTGTTTAGCTCCATCATAGAAAAAGGACATAAGAGGTAACCAAAACAAATCCCCATTAACTTGATAACCACTTGATGACATAAAAGTTGTATCCAACCTATGATGAGAACAACTATTATACTACTAAGCTTTATATGAAATATTTGAAAAACATTTCTGATTAATACGAATTTGTTAAAAAGCAAAAGCAAGTCACAAGTCTAACAATTTGTTATCAGAAAATACAGGCGCATCATCAACAACAATTAAACTGCCAAGAAATATGTAAAAAATCTTAAAAGGATAATGTCTATGAAAAATTGCATTAATTTGCCGCCAGACCTTGTTCCAAAAGGAAAAAGTATGTGGGCATCACAACAACATATACAGCAGATCACTATTAGGTTTAGTACAGGACCAACAGTGAACTTCGGTCTCTGAAGAAATTTAGTTGAACGGGAAGGAGTAATAAACAATCTGTTCTAGACAAAAAAAGGGTCTGTCTTGTGTTTGCTGCTCTAGATGTTTTATTTATTTTCCTTCAAAATGTATTTCAAAATATACTTGACCACATACAACCCAAATCTGCTTCCCAAAGTTTTTCTGTTTTAGATTACGTCCTCAGGGGATTGATAGGGGTAAAGATATTTATAGATCTGCAAAGCTTTTGGAGTGGAAGTTTAGAAACCTAACCACATCCGATCTAAAGAGACTGAAGAATGTGTGTCTTCCAAGCAGAGAAAGACATCCAATACTATATTAATCAAAAGTGTAAAACGAGGCTGGAAGGAGGTAGGGCAGTTAAAAGACTCCTGAAATTGCAGAAAACAGATTGGTGTATCTTCCTGAAACAAATCAGCAACCCAAATTATGTTCTGTTCTCTCCAAGTCTTGCATAATAAGGATTTTATGCTTGATCAAATTATTGTACCATAAAGCGGAGTACAAAAAGGCCTCCCAAGAGCTTTCACCAGGAGAAGAATAAGATTTCAATAACTGACATGTATGTTTGAAAAGCAGAGATGTGGTTAGGTGAAATGGGGAACTAAAAGAAATAACCTCTAGTGGAGTAAAAGGGAGGAGCAATGATCATTCCAATTCAAGCCATAAGGGAGAGAAAGGGGAAGAGCAAGTTTGAAGCCATAAAGCCTCCTGCCGTAAACCAAAGGCGTGGTGATAATGACGAAAGTCTGGAAAGTTCACTCCACCCTCTAATTTAGATTTCTTGAGTTTTGATAATGATAACCTAGATTTTTTATACGGCCATAAAAATTTGGAAAGTATAAAATTATTTTTTTAAAAAAGCAATTGAGGAACATGTACAGGTATAATGGAAAGAATATATAACAATATAGGTGAGATCATCATTTTAATCGGAAAGGCCCACCAAGATAGAAACAACAGATTCCAAGAGGTTAATAGAGGTTCAAATTTAATTAAACCCTCTTATAAGTTGGAGACTGGATCCAGAAGTGTATTGGTAAACCAAATACCTAGGAACTTAATCTTAGAGTAGGTCCTGTCACGCCCGCCCCACAGAACAGCGAAGTCAGTACTGGGGTTGTAACTTATGTTTTTATTTTCTTTATGGATAACCGTCTTTCTTAGTACAGAAAAGGGTTCCCCACGAGGGTTGTCGTCAGGAATGAAAGGCCTTTGGCTGCTGCGGGCTTCTTCAAGCGTCTTCCGTCTTCTGGTGGCGTTGCGGGGTGTGGTCCAGCCAGGCGTCCCCTCGGAAAAGAAGAACAGAAGAGGACGATTAGTACTCGACCTTAAATCCCTTTTTCAGGTCTCGTGGCCCACGTTATCCTTAATCCCGCTAGTGTATGGATTGGGGAGGATACTATCGTCCCCGGGCCCTTTTAGTCAGGGTGGAAACCCGCTGGAGATAGTTTACAACCCGCCCCTGTGTTGCCTAGCCATTATCTGGTGGGGGGGGGGAAAGAGGATTAGGGCTCAGCTATAGTCCCGAGTAGGACATCTGTACTTGCCACCAACCCACAAGGGCCCTCCCTGTTTTCTCCGCCACTTGCCTGAGGCCGGGGCCCGGTTTCTGGACCCCGGCTGCTTCGTCCTTGCGTCCTTCCTCGGGGCACCACCACGAGTCTCTCTCGGTTGCCGCCGTCGTCTCTCTCCTTCCTCCTGTCTCGCCTTGGGCCGCCCCCTTCTCCGCGCTCTGTTCCGGGCTCCCGCTCTGCTCCTCGTTCTCGCTCCTCTCCTCGTCCACTCTCTGTCCCTCGACCTCGCTCCGCTCCTCGACCTCGCTCCGCTCCTTGGTCTCGCTCTGCTCCTCGGTCTCGCTCTGCTCCTCGGTCTCGCTCCGCTCCTCGGTCTCGCTCCGCTCCTCGGGCTGACCTCCTCCTCTTCCGGTCCCCGCCTCCAGTGCTTTTAACTCCCTCAGGCCCCGCCTCTGGGTTGTGAGTAGCACCGGTAGCTGTGGTTTGGTGCCCCCGGGGTCCGACTGCGTCTCGGTCTTGTCACAGTGCTTCCCCTCCAGGCATGGCCGTTCGGGCCATGCAGACATCGGACTGCGGGAGAGGAAGTCCACGTTGGTCTGCAGGGTGCCGGGTCGATGGGCTACCTGAAAAGAGAAAGGCTGTAAGGCTAGGAACCATCGAAGGATGCGAGGGTTTGTGTCTTTGTGTCGTGCCAGCCAGACAAGGGGAGCATGGTCCGTCAGGAGAGTGAAAGGGCGACCCAGGAGATAGTATTGCAAAGCTTGGACTGCCCAGCGTATGGCCAAGCATTCCTTCTCAATGGTGGAATACCGGAGTTCCCGCGGCACCAATTTCCGGCTGAGGTATACCACGGGGTGGGGGTCCCCAGATGGAGTCAGCTGTGAGAGGACGGCCCCCAAACCCCGGTCTGATGCGTCCGTTTGTAATGTGAAGGGGCGCGTGAAGTCGGGACATGTGAGCACGGGATTGTTGCACAGTCTTGTTTTGAGTAGTTCGAAACTGTGGGTTTGTGCAGGGGTCCAGGTGGTAATGGAGTTGGGGCCTGCTTTCTTTAGCATGTCGGTAAGAGGGGCCGCCTCCTCGGCGAAGTGGGGAATGAACCTTCTATAGTAGCCCACTAATCCCAGGAATGCCCTGATGCCTTTTTTTGTGGTTGGTCTTCCTAACAGGGAAATGGCCTTGACTTTGTCCACCTGGGGTCGGATACGTCCGTTCTGGATATGGTAGCCGAGATAGCGGACGTTGTCGGTGGCGAGCATGCATTTGTCGGGGTTGGCTGTCAAGCCAGCTTCCCGGAGGCTTGACAAGACCGCCTGAAGATGTTCTAGATGTGTCTTCCATGTGGTACTAAAGATCACTATATCGTCAAGATACGCTGCAGCGTATGTTTGGTGGGGTCTCAGTATAACGTCCATGAGACGCTGAAAGGTGGCAGGGGCCCCATGGAGGCCAAAGGGGAGGACCTGAAACTGGTATAGGCCTGAGGGGGTGGCAAACGCAGTTTTTTCTTGGGCCTGAGGTGTGAGCATGATTTGCCAGTACCCTTTCGTGAGGTCGAGTGTGCTGATGTAGTGAGCCGTCCCTAGCCTCTCGATCATCTCGTCGACTCGAGGCATGGGATAGGAGTCAAAACGGGAGACGCTATTGAGGCGCCTATAGTCCACGCAAAAACGGACCGTACCGTTGGGTTTTGGGACCAACACTATGGGAGAACACAAGGGCTGTAGGAAGGCACTATGATCCCACTGTTCAGCATGTCCACCACTTCCTTTTCTATTATATGTCGCCTAGCTTCCGGGATTCTGTATGGCCTTTGCCGGATGGGTGTAGCCCCTTCGGTAAGGATATCGTGTTGGATGAGGTGGGTTCTCCCTGGTTTGGCGGAGAAGACGTCCGAATAGGAGGCGAGAAGGGATTGGAGCTCCTGGTTTTGCACTGGGGATAAGCAGGTGCCCGTGGGGATGTCCCTGTTGGGGAGTGTAGCGCCCACCCCAGGAAAGGGAATCTCTAGCGGCTTGCTATCTGTGATGAGCAGGTTCGTAGGGGTAGGGGTTCCATCGTCAGGATCAACGAACCACTCTTTTAACAGGTTGACGTGGTACACTTGACCCTTTTTCCCTGAGTGAGGTACGGCTACTCTATACGTGACAGGTGTGACTTGCTCTAGCACCACGTAGGGGCCCTGCCAGCGGGCTAACAGTTTGTTGTCGGAATAGGGCAAGAGGAGCAAGACCTTGTCCCCCACTGCAAAGTGCCGTAGGACGGTCTGTCGGTCATAGTGCGTTTTCTGTTTCTGTTGGGCTGCTTCCAGGTTATGTCGTACCCTGTCCCAGAGAGAGGAGAGCCTGTCTTTCAGGTGGGTTGCGTATTCCAACAGGGTTCTATTCTCATCCTCCTTCTCTTCCCACCTTTCAGCTGCCATGTCTACTAAGGTCCTGGGTTTCCTCCCGAACACTAACTCGAAAGGACTAAACCCCGTGGAGGATTGGGTATGGGTTTGGATAGCGAATAATGTGAGTGGTAATTGTCGGTCCCAGTCTCGCCCCGTCTCAGCTACAGTTTTCTTCAGGATGGTTTTAATGGTCTGGTTGTATCTTTCCACCAGGCCATCTGTTTGGGGGTGGTAAACAGAGGTGCGTATCTGGCGTACCCCTAGAAGAGAGCAGATCTGGGCCATCAATTTCGACATGAATGGGGTCCCCTGGTCGGTGAGCAGTTCCTTGGGGAATCCGACCCTGCTAAAGAATGTTATCATAGCTTGGGCGACGCTAGCAGTAGACATGCTGGAAAGGGGAAAGGCCTCCGGGTACCGGGTCGCGTAATCGACTAGCACTAGGATGTACTGATAGCCTCGGGCTGAGGTGATCAGGGGGCCAACCAAGTCCATTCCCACCCGGGAAAAGGGGACGTCAATTACCGGAAGAGGGTACAGGGGTGCTTTGGGAACATGAGGGGGATTGGACATCTGGCATCTGGCACAGGCGGCACAGTACCGTCTTATGTCAGAGAAGACCCCTGGCCAGTAGAACCTGCGCAGTAGGTATTCCTCCGTTTTCTCTTTCCCATAGTGGCCCCCTCCCGCCTGATTATGGGCTATATGGAGTACCTGCTTGCGGAACGGTAGGGGTACCAGGAGCTGTCGAAGTGGCCCATCTGGTTTGGTAACCTTTCTATACAGCAGCCCTTTCAATAGGATAAAACAGGGTCCTACCTGGTCGTCTGTGTCGTCCACAGTCCGGGCCCAAGCATGCCCTAGCGTTGGATCTTCCCTCTGTTCGGCTCTGAAGCTGCCAGTGGCTCTGGGTTCTTCCCCCATGGCGGAGGAGGTGGAAGGGATTGCCGCTTGTCCGTGTAGCACTGTGTTCCGTTTTTGTTCCCTCTTTTCGCGTCGCGTTTTCTGTTTCCTACAGACCCCTGGGGTTAACTCTACTGTTGATAATGGTGCTTCACTGAGCCATCTTTGAGCGTCTCTCTCCTCGATCGCTCTGGACAAGAGAGCAGGGAAGTCCTCATAGTCTGTCCCTATAATCATGTCCTCAACCAGGTTCGGGATGACCCCTACTTGGATCGTGGCACACCGGTCTCCGTATTCCAGGGTGATTCTGGCCACAGAGTAGCGCTTCTGGTCCCCATGTACACAAGTGATCACCACTCCCTCTCCTTCTAACCATTGGTGGGTTTGTACGCGTTCCTGAGTTATGACCGAATGACGACACCCTGAGTCCACAAGTACCAGGGTGTCGATCTGATTCACCCTAAGATTTAACCGGTAAGCCGTCTCACCCTCTCCAGCCCATAGTACCCTGCCTCTGGTGTAGCCTATTTCCATTGGCTCGACGGAGACGGGTTTTTGGGGGAAGTTGCGGGAGATTTGGCCCCACTCTGCACAATGAAAACACTGGGGCCCCTGACTACCTCCTCTCCCCTCCCCGCGAGGCAAAAACCTAGGATCAATGAGAGGCCGTGGGTTGGGTGGACTGGGAGTAGGGTTGGCTGCCCTCCATCGGTGGATAATGGAGGTAGGGAGTCGGGGGGTGAAGGGTCGGGCTTCGGGGGACCGTTGGTGTGCACAGGCTAGTTCTATTGCGTGTGGTACAGTAAGGTTGGGATGTTGTTTAACCCAGGCCCGAGTCAGGGGAGGGAGACCCTCAATGTATTGCTCCAACAGAATCCTATCCACTATTTCTTCCTTACTGCTTGTGTGGGGTTGGAGCCAGCGGGTCCCTAGATCCTGTAATCGATAATAGAATGCTCGGGGATTGTCTTGGGGTTGCCATTTTTCCTTCCGGAACCGACTACGGTACTGCTCTTGGTCGCAACCGAGACGTTCCAGGATGGTTTGTTTAATCACCGCATAGGGTGTATCACCGGAGGGATTAGCAGCTTGGTAGGCTGTTTGGAGCTCACCGGAGAGAAGGGGGGCGACGTACTGGCCCCACCGGTCCTCGGGCCACTGGGCTGTACTCGCCACCCGCTCGAAATTGGTGAAAAAGAAATCAGGGTCTTCCCCTGTCCGGTACTTTTGTAAGACAGAGCTGGGGACGTTTGGATGCACCTTGGTGCTGGCGATTGTGTCCGTTAGCTTCTGGATCGCTGTGTCGTGGATCGCTTGGTTCTGTACCAGGAGTCCCGCTTGGGTTTGTAAAGCTTCTTGTACAAAGTCCCTGTCCTTTTTTGCTTCTGTTGACTGGGCTTCTACCACCAGTTGTAAATGGCGCTGTCCTTCCGCCAGTTGGGCCAACATCTCGTCTAGGCCTATGGGTTGCGACATGGTGGGGCGTATCTCCCAAGGAGTACGACTGGATGGGCGTGAGGGATCGTTCGGTAATCCCACTTCTGACACCACTGTCACGCCCGCCCCACAGAACAGCGAAGTCAGTACTGGGGTTGTAACTTATGTTTTTATTTTCTTTATGGATAACCGTCTTTCTTAGTACAGAAAAGGGTTCCCCACGAGGGTTGTCGTCAGGAATGAAAGGCCTTTGGCTGCTGCGGGCTTCTTCAAGCGTCTTCCGTCTTCTGGTGGCGTTGCGGGGTGTGGTCCAGCCAGGCGTCCCCTCGGAAAAGAAGAACAAAAGAGGACGATTAGTACTCGACCTTAAATCCCTTTTTCAGGTCTCGTGGCCCACGTTATCCTTAATCCCGCTAGTGTATGGATTGGGGAGGATACTATCGTCCCCGGGCCCTTTTAGTCAGGGTGGAAACCCGCTGGAGATAGTTTACAACCCGCCCCTGTGTTGCCTAGCCGTTATCTGGTGGGGGGGGGGAAAGAGGATTAGGGCTCGGCTATAGTCCCGAGTAGGACATCTGTACTTGCCACCAACCCACAAGGGCCCTCCCTGTTTTCTCCGTCACTTGCCTGAGGCCGGGGCCCGGTTTCTGGACCCCGGCTGCTTCGTCCTTGCGTCCTTCCTCGGGGCACCACCACGAGTCTCTCTCGGTTGCCGCCGTCGTCTCTCTCCTTCCTCCTGTCTCGCCTTGGGCCGCCCCCTTCTCCGCGCTCTGTTCCGGGCTCCCGCTCTGCTCCTCGTTCTCGCTCCTCTCCTCGTCCACTCTCTGTCCCTCGACCTCGCTCCGCTCCTCGACCTCGCTCCGCTCCTTGGTCTCGCTCTGCTCCTCGGTCTCGCTCCGCTCCTCGGTCTCGCTCCGCTCCTCGGTCTCGCTCCGCTCCTCGGTCTCACTCCGCTCCTCGGGCTGACCTCCTCCTCTTCCGGTCCCCGCCTCCAGTGCTTTTAACTCCCTCAGGCCCCGCCTCTGAGTTGTGAGTAGCACCGGTAGCTGTGGTTCGGTGCCCCCGGGGTCCGACTGCGTCTCGGTCTTGTCACAGTCCATTGGAAACCAGAGGAGGCAAAATAATATTTAAAGCAATATTTATTAAGTTGGAGTACTTCGGATTTCTCAGGTTTGATTAAATAGCCAGAAGCTGGTGAAAAAGATTACATTTCCATAAGAAGAGTTGGCATAGTATTATCCGGGTCTGAGATACAAAATAGAATATCATCAGCATATGCTGCAAATTTCAACATCTAAACACCATAAGGAAAACTAGAAAATAACGGGTTGCTATGTATACGGGAAAGAAAGAGTTCTAGTGACAGGATAAATAATTATGGTGGCAAGGGGTAGCCCTGACACACTCCTCAATGTAAAACAAAATATGGGGAGGTATGGCCATTAACAAGAACTAAGGCCATAGGAAAGAAATATAATAAAGAAATCAGTTAAATTAGTTTAGGGTCAAAGCCATACCAGCATAAAGGTTGAATCAAGAAAAAACAATTAATGCTATCAAAAGCTTTCTCAGCATTAACCATTCTAGGTGCTAAAGAGTATTTGACTTATGGGGATTATTTAGAACATGAAAGAATAGACGAGTGTTGTCAGGAGCTAATCTAACTTTCACAAACCCTTCCTGCTCCTTTTCAATCAATTGCGGAAAGAGAGGATCTAAAAGTAGTGCTAATACTTTAACGAAGATCTTATTGCTGACATCAACCAGAGACATAGGTTGATAATTCTTACATAATGTGAGATCTTTACCTTCCTTTGGAATAAGGCAAATTGCAGCCTCCTGAAATGTACTAGTCTGCATACCAGAATTAGCGAGAGAATGAAAGACTTGCAATAAGTTAAGCATCAGTAGACTAGAGGAGTGAAGGAAAACCTCGACGGTAAAACCGTCACAATAAGTTGTTTTGCCTTTTCTATAGTTGGTGTCATTCACATTTTTCCTCCACCTACTCTAGCATGCATTAAGGGGCAATGCATCAGCCTACTTCAGCCACTGGCTGACTTCACTACAAGTTATGGCATGCTTTGTTTTCACAAGCAGCACATCCACACACAAAGTAGTCCCTTCAGTGCCAGGGGTTACTATACTAATGTGTGTTTTTTTTTGCCTATAGCAGGTATTTTCTTGTAGATTAATGAGAGCCTAGCATATTCCCAGCTAATAAAGTTTTACAAAAACCATGACAAACGAAAACAAGAATTGCTAGAAGACCGGTGGCCAACGATTGACCTAATGGCTTTGCCAATGATTGTTATCAATTTGAGTTCATGTGAAGCCAGAGCACTGAAACCCCCAAAGGTCAAAGGTCTTCCAAAGATTATGACCTCAGTGAAGTCCCTTAGTTCCACTATTGACAAGTTTCTTAATGTTGAATTGCTTTTTAATCAAATTACCACTTGTGGCCAATAGGAATTGAACCTACTGAAAGATATCAAACACTTTCTTCCCTACAAAGAATTCAAGACTGCTGAATATGGAACTGCCCTCCTTGTGAGAGTTCAAGACTGCTGAATATGGAATCCTTTCCTCATAGGCCTTCCTGAATCCCGCCTTACCCTCCTCAAATCAATCCCCGGCCAGGCTGATGACAAATACTAGACATTGTCATGGCTTTGCCTATGTTCTTGAATCAACTTGCCTCACTTTCAAATCCTTTCATGGTAACACACCAACAAACCTCTTACTTAAACCTGCTAGAGGAGATTGCAACAAGCAAATCTCTACAATTGAGAAATGTTTGATTCAAGTAAGACTGCCATTTCAGGATTGAGTCTGAAAATCTGGAATTCAGTTCCATCTCACATTCAATTTGAATCTGCTATTCAGATCCATTAAAGAAAACTGACACCTACCCTACTAAACCCAACCTAATATCTGTATCTGTACGTCTCCTTACTGTTCTACTGCAGGGGATCTCAAAGGCTCTGCATGAATCAGACGCCTCCTATTCTGGCAATTGGAT
Source organism: Triturus cristatus (assembly GCF_964204655.1). Taxonomy (NCBI): domain Eukaryota; kingdom Metazoa; phylum Chordata; class Amphibia; order Caudata; family Salamandridae; genus Triturus; species Triturus cristatus. Next base: position 938,920,752 of record NC_140593.1, read on the forward strand.
GACTATTTTATCATATTATGAACAAATGATGACTGTAGCCTACTACCTTATCTAGCATTATCTATTACCTTCATGTGTCTAAATATAAGATCTACATTGTGTCCATATCATGTTCTTGTTTGTATATTAGGCTAATACCTTGCAAGTTTCCCAATTGTTCAACAAGATATTTTTGTTCTTATAACAACAAATTATATTTAAAAGGGATTTACACTTCAGATGTTTATTTTAATAATCAGTGTACCTGAACCTGAAGTGTACATATAAAGTGAACTGACACCCTAGAGTGTTAAGCAATGCTATATGAAAAACTAACCAAGCTAAATAAATACATAAAATCCTACTTTTTAACAGTGGGGCTCGTGAATCGAGACATTAGAAGAAACATGTTCCTTCCTCTACCATCCTTCATGTTCCCCCTTCTGTAGTAACGTACCGTATATTATAATATGTTAATCACAGATTCCCAGTGAGTTTGTTTTTGATAATGAGTGAACAACATCTTCACTTTCATTCATGATTGCAGCACTGTTTTGCTGTGATTACATTCATATAATTGGAGAGCATCTGGTTTGAGATGAACAACATATTACAAATTCAAGTCAGAAAAACAGCATGATCTGTGATTTCTCTTCTGAGTAGGAACACTTACATTGATTCTGAGAAACAGGCAATGAAATAATATATTCAGTTGAAGTAATTTAAAGTTTACACACACATTTTCCCAATCATCTCTGCTTTTTAAGGAAGTAAAAAAAAAGCTTTATGTTTGGAAAACACGTTTCAAATCTTTGTAGTAAACAAACAACCATTTATTTGGAGGAGAGAAATCCTAATGTAAGGCACCTTTGTAGCAAGAATGTGCAAAACTTAAAAACACTTGGGGATATTATGTTGTTATTAGCACATAGTTTAGACACATCAATAACTGTTGGCAGTATTTATTATTAGTACTTGGCAGAGGATTGATGCGTGGTTGGATGGATGAAAGGATGGCTGGATACAGCATGCGTGGGTGAATGAATGGTGGAATTTGTTTAATGCATGTTTTGGAATTAGCTGAATGAGTCTGGGTGTGGTGGGTAAATGTGATAGATAGAAAGTATGGCTGGAGGTTAGACAGAATGGCATAAACGGGTTTAAAACCTAGACAGATTGTGAAAGAGACAGTTTGCTTAGACAGTAATAGGTTGATAGATAGATAGATAGATAGATAGATAGATAGATAGATAGATAGATAGATAGATAGATAGATAGATAGATAGATAGATAGATAGATAGATAGATAGATAGATAGATAGATAGATGAGTTGGTGGGCTGGCGGGAGAGCGGGCAGACTGATAGAGGAACGTACAGACAAGGAGGCAAACATACAGACAGACAGAAAGGCTGCGAGAGAGAAAGAGAGAGAGAGAGAGATAGATAGGTAGATAGATAGCTGGATAGATGAATATATTGACAGATCTGTCCATTCCTAGAGGCACAATCATCCCTTTGTCAACCTTTTACTCAAATACCTCTTCCCTTCTCTTGACCATCGTGTGTACTACTCTTCTTGTATAGCCCTGTGTTGCTTGCATCTAGATTTGTGCTATACAAATCCACATCGTTAGGAAGAGAGATTAACTTTCTGTCCCTACTGCCTCAATATATGCAGCATACCATCTTGGTTGACCCCTCACACCATTGGTTTCCACAAATGTGGTTGCTGTGGTGTTTGTTAATGGGCCAAACACAGAACCTTCCATAGCCACAACAACCGCACCTATGAGATCAGATCCAACATAAACTGTACCACCAGATTTGTTATCTACATCATTGAGTGTACTTGTGGCAAACAATACATTGGAAGTACTATCAGGGCACTGAAAGACAGAGTTGGTGAACATGTTAGGGCTCTACACCAACAAGATGCGAGATATCCACTAGCTATCCATGCAGCTACTTGCCCTACACAGAGCTCACGCAAAGTATTTCAATTTTTTGGAATAGAAACCATTGATCGTAGTCCACGTGGGGGTAACAGGGAATTACGATTAAGGAGGACTGAGGCGACTTGGATTATGCGTCTCCAGACAGTAGAGCATGGACTTAATTTTGATTCTGAGATGCAATATTTCCTAGGTTAAAGTTTTTCTCAGATACCTACTTTATACTGATGCTTGTCCTTTTGTTTTGTTCGTTCAACAGCATTAGATGACTGCATATGGGACATTACTGCTTTACTTTATTTTTCTTTTGACTGTCAGTAACTTTGTCTTTACATCAATAATAATGTTTGTCAATTTCTATTTTTTAATGACTCTTAATAATGATATGAATGAGATTCTTCACCCTATTAATTTCAATGTATGATATTATCTGGCGTCTTCCTTATACCGTGTTTAGATGTAGGTTATTGGATTCAGTATATTATGAAGTCAAAGCTAATGCTATTTATATTCAGCTCCCACGAAACGTTTTAGGCATCAACGCTCTTTTATGATTGCTCTGTTCTTTTTGTCTTAGTAATTGTCCTTTATTAGCTTACAGTTGACATTGCTCATTGGTTTTATTCAACACGTTGTGATCTAATTCTGAGAAAGTAATTGCTGTTTTTTCTATGGTTGTTTATTTTTCCCTCATCGTTTTAATTCTATTCTGCTGAATCAACAATATGATCGTATATTCAAAGCGACTTATAATCAGCTCTCACATAACGTGTTTAGGCACCCATGCTTATTTATGATTGCTCTGTGTTTTTTTTTTTTGTCCCATTAATTTTTCACTATCAGCTGTAAGTTAGCAATATTAACTGGTTCTATATGATATGTGGTTATTTTACTCTGCCTTAGATATTCCTGTTTTCACTTTGATTTTGTACATGTTCTTTATCGCTTTTAATTACTCTGTCATTTTCTACGTCTTTGTCGCACAGACTGGGTCTCTTATTCTGGTTGTGTTCATCTTTTCTTTTTTCTTTTTATTTTCCTGCCAGCCTTTGTCTTTCTTTCCTGCTGCGTGTTTTTTGTTGTCCATGAATCTTTCTACTAGTTAATTACTCGCTCGTTTTCCTACTTCCGGTTTAGCGCTTTCATTGTTTGATACGAGCTGTAGTTTTCGCCGGTTTAGAAACTATTCATCATTTCATGTTTTCGGACATACAGACTCACACACGATTCCAGTTGCCGCCAGGACGTGCCATTTCTTCTCATCCGTAGTGAGTACCATTTAGTTTTACCGCTGCAGTCATTCCCCCAGCTTTTGAATATACATTGCGGTCCCTTACCGGGATATCTAACTTGGGCTATATTCCATTACAAGATTTCCCTTTTGTTTTTTCTTTGCTTTCATAGATATCCATGGTGAACACACACCCGTGTCCGTCCCATTTGCCATCAGTGTTTTGAATTTACACGTGTAACGTATTTCGGTGGTAATCCTTCTACCCGTTATTTTAGTAAGTAACACGCTCACCTCATACTCCATTAGTTGGCTTGTGGTTCATTTTTCATAATCCTTCAGCATTTTGGTTCTCATACCACGTTTCCTATACTCGTTTTAGGCACAATTGATGAAACTACTCCTCGTCTTACTTGCGGCACATTTACTTAGGACCTCGATTTAGGTGAGCGTTATGTTTTGTTCACTGTATTTGTCAAATTGGACCTTGTTCCGTACATGCCTTCTCAGGTGATTTGTTGACAGATACGCTCCCCTCTTTTACGTTTTATCGCAGATTTATTTTTCTGCCCCATTATCCTGCCTCTGCAACTTTGTACCCGGCCGGGTTGGAATTATCACCGGTTTTGGGGTAAGAATTTTTGGACTTTTCTCATGTTTAATGTTTTGGGGTTCCTTGTGTAGATTTCCTTTGATCACTCACTGCGGTACTGTATTGTTTTCTATTCTCTCCAGAATACACTTCGCTCAAGCAACTTTATTCAGGTACCTAGCTTTTATCTTTTACTGTTGCTTTTATTCTTGACCCGTACTCTCTTTTTGCTCTCCTTTATCCCTGTTTGGTCGGATTTTACCCTCCCCCTTTTCTGTCGTCTTGCCTGCTCCTCTCCTTTTTTCACTTGACGTCATCACTTCACAGTACTTGACACTGATTCTTTCAATTTTATCTTCATTTTTTTTCACTTTTTTTCACTTGGACTTTACTGGCTTTTTTCTTGTCCTTTTGCTGTCTCACCAAGCGGTTATACTCTGTCGCATCTTTATGGTCTCTGGATCAATGTATCCATTAATACACGTTGAGATGTATTATCAATCTTGTATTCCTGTAATTGGGTTTGTTCGCTTGGTTTCTGTTAAATGTGGGGTTTCCATGTTCATTAGGGTGACCTCTGTTTTTTGACATTAGTTTTTGTTTTACGCTCTTCACCAACAGTCACCCGGTGCTACATGTTTATACAATCTGTTTGTATCATTCCCAGCCCTGAAGAGTCGTGGGTTTCATTTCCCCGACGAAACACGTGTCGGCTGGTTGCGTTTCTCTCACAGAATAAAGAATTTCCAGTCTTACTTTAGCACTCTGAACGTATCACTTGTGTATTATGTTGCATCTATGCATTTGAACTTGTATGTGTGCACAGGACTATGTTGTACTGCCTCAATATATATGCCTAAGCAAATGAAACACATCTTAGATATTCATTAATCAGCAATTTCAGGTGTATTTCGGGTGTAGTTTTACTGGCACAAAGGATATGCATACAAAAACCTAATGATTTATTATATAGAAAAGGAAGAACAGATTCGTAAAAAAGGAAGTACACAAATCATCATACATGCAATGTCTACAATATTCTACGTATAGTTGAAAAATGTAATGCTGAATATATTATATCTTTTCTCTTTAGGAACACAAACAAGTTTTCATTTGGAGTTTGCTTATAATCAGTAGCTTCAGCAAAATATATGGGAATGTGATTTTAGGGTAATCCTAGAGAAAATGATAGGAAGAAGAAACCGTAGGTTAAAGGGCATCTAGAGACACCAGACACTTATGACCTCAGTCTCATATATGTGAGAAAGAACCTTGAAAACAGCTCTAAATTAGAAATCTATCTAGTTTTCTCTCCCCGCAATACCTGCAACTAAATTTCGGGAACAAGATATGTTCTCTATTATTCAGATGTATACTTTTCTGAAGTCTTTGGAGAAGTTCAGTAGATGCCCAGCTACTTACTAGTAATCTTCATTACTCCGAGTCCAGGTCATCCCTATTCCATTCCTTACACATGAGCAGTTGGCCTGCTCTGCAGAACTTTTTACCTTGCTGAGGTATAAATACCTCCCCCAATATCGCACTGACTACCCAGCATGCATGAAGGGAGAAGCAAGTTACAAAGATAGCCTGAGAATACCAAAGAAACTCATAAGAAAGAAAACTGTCACCAGAAACAGAATCCTGTGTAGGAGGGACAGGCTCAGGAATGGAATGGGAAACCTGGGCTGGGAGTAATGAAGATGAGGGGCAAGTAACCAGGCATTATTACCTCCTCGTCTGTCTTCCCGTCCCATTCCTTACACATGATCCCTTACCCAAGCGCATGGGGGTTGATTCACGCAGAAACCAAGTACGATGCAACACACTTGAAAACTTAATGGAAAAAACATTAGCATACATTTCAGATTATGTACAGCTGATAAAAAACGAGCACCAAAGTTGTAGGATGCAGCCATCCTCAACTAAAGCCGGTAATGGGAAACAAAGGTGTTGGGAGAAACCATGTTGCAGCATTAAATGTCATGGTGAGATGTCCCCTAAATATTGCCCAGGATGAGCAAACACTCAGTGCTGATCTGCTCATGGACCAAAGATGGAAGAGAAAGGTGAGGAGCTTCAAATGACTAAAAAATAGCACACCTTAGATCATTTTAGAAAAAACAAAGTCGTTAGTAAAGGGCCCAGGCAAATATATAGCATAGATTCATTGTATGTACATGTGTCCATGTCTGAAATAGAACTAGTGTAGTGCTGAAGACAAGTATGATTCAATGTGAAAAACGTTATCTGATGCTTAGTTTAACTACCAGTAAACTTTTAAGTGCAAACAATACTTTATGTAAATATGGTAGAGACTGTGTGCAACTAGTATGAGTTGCAGCCATGTTATAAATAGGTTGAAGTTTAAATCAAAGTTCTGTTGCCAAAATATTTGAGAGAAACTAAAGCTTATCCTTACAATACATCATTCACCTGTGTACTTCAGTACATATGCTGATGTTAAAGAGTTTTCATTTATTGCTATAAACAATTTCTGTATAATCTGCAGATTTATATGGCCCAGATATTTATTTCTAGAAGTTTGATGAAAAATCTGAGACATTATACATTGTTGAAAATGAATAATGTATGGGTGGCTCCCACACAGTTCAATTTATCTGATTAAGATCAGGGCCCGACTGGCCGCAGCGGGCACCGGGCATTTCCCCGGTGGGCTGCCAGGGTGGGGCCGGTTTTGGGCCCCTGGGGGCTGTTTTTGTTACCGGGGGCCGGGAAGATCTGCCCCCGGTAACAAAATCGTCCGAAACCGGCCCAAGAAAACAGCTCAGCCACACCCCTTCCACCCTAGAGGGGGAGCCGGCCGAACAGTTTGCCAGGACCGGTTTCAGTTCCCAGCCCGGCCCTGATTAAGATAAATAATCTTGAAATACTCTTTTGAATAGTATTCATGATTTAATAAATGGCTGATCGCATTAATGTCTACTGAGACATTACCAGGGTAATTCACAAATGTAACATGCACTTGTGAGTAATTTCCGCATGTAAGTTTACTCTTACATAAACTGTTGATCGCATTAATTTCTACAGAGAGATTACATTTTTATGCAACTGAATACCAATAAAAAAGCATAATATCTACTAAACGTGTGTGATTTCACAGTTATGTTTCATGTTCTGCATGTTGCTAAAGATTACCCTCATTAATACTACAGAGGGTCTAGAAAATTTGGTCTACATGTACCTCGCAAAAAAACCATTTCAGTATCAAAAATGTATAGCAATCTGCCACATTCAATAGATGATGTAATCAGTGGTCATCAGTGATATTATCAATGATGTGAATTGAGGCGATACTTGTATGGATTCCAAGGCGTAGCTTTTCCTAAGTCTATTCAGCTGTTCTCTTTGGCAGGGATTCCCCCTCGACCACGAAGTTTCCAAGCCTCCCAACCTAGGGTCTAAACCCTCAGGTTGCACCGGGGTCAGAGGCGAGGACGCCGTCCCTCTGCACCCCCTTCCAGAGTTCTGCACCCTCCCACCTAGGAGCGGTACCCCTGGAAGACGAACCGGTCAGGACACTGATTACAGATGCCCTTCCCTCCAGGTCAGGCTGAACCTGAACCTGGCCTCCCCAACCTCGGGGCTTAACCCTTTGGTCAGACAACTTCCCAGCGAACCAGGACTTCCGGGGGAGCACGCATGCCCCCCCTTGAGGGTGACGCATAACTAATGGGTCGTGTGACAGTCTGCCTGGCTCTAATCTCGCGACCTCCTATCCACCTGACAGGGCGCAGAGATAACCCAGGACAGAAGTGGCGTCACCATGGTCACTGATGGGTGGCTCAGCCCTTCTGGCTGGCCCCTGACCCAATGGCTCTTCCACTGGGGACTCTTTCCCCCTCTCACCCCTCAACCAGGACTTCTGCACCCTCCACTTAGGAGCGGTACAGCCCAACACCGGGACTCCTGGAGCTCTGGTTACAGACACTCCACGTCCTCTAGACACTGGAAGATCCTCCTCAAATGACCTACAAGTACAGCCTAGGCCCCCGACCTGGCGCTCCCTTAGGGAACACTCCAGCCCTGAGACGGGGTTTCGGGCCCCCGTGGGACACACCGTCCCACAATCACTCCATCTCCACTGAGACCGGACGTGAGCCCCTACACCCCTCCCATTCCACTGGGACCTAGCTGGGCTACACTGAACCTCTTCCCCCACACAGGAACAGAAGATACCTAAGCCACTACTTTTGGAATCACTCCCCAATACCTCTGCAAGACCTCTAGCACACAGCCAGAGGTCCACCTTCCATGCAAGCTCCTTATCACAAAAAGAACACACACTCCTTTGTCCAGTGCAATACATCACTCATCCACACACGCCCCCCCCAGACTGGTGGGACAGTTCCTCACTGCCCCTGAATCTCAACCTGCACCCCTCTTACTGAGTACCAGGAACCATACTCTGGGAACGGGAATGGGGCTTCCTGCACTGGACACACTTCTGCTGCCACCACTGGATCCCACCCTTACTGGTGAATCCAGACACTCACACTACGCTCAGGGGATAACCACCATCCTGAGCTACCTGTTTCTCCTCCACACTCCCTCTCTTCCCTCCTATCTACCCACACCTCTGGGGACAGGAACAGGGATTGGGCACTGGACCCAGCAAGGGACTCCCTATCTATGGGAACCTCCCCACCTACTGGCGTCCCGCCCTGCCATTTTCTCTCTTCTGCCACACAACATAAAGGCGCAGAAAACACCATTTAAAAATGACACTCATGAGGAGAAAACAAAATCATAAACAATAATCCCCAACATGTGACTTATCTAAAATGCAGAGTTTTGTAGTGTAGCCAGTTGTCGCTGTGGTACTGCGCAAATGCAAGTCCTAATCCCATCGCTGATCACCAATGTTAGAAATGGGATTTCTGGTTGGCTAAGGCTTGCGCCAAAGCCAGGCAGAAACCACCACTCAGGGCAAGAGAGTTACACGCCAAAGATAACCCCTGCTCACCCCCTTGGTAGCTTGGCACGAGCAGTCAGGCTTATCCCAGTGGCAATGTGTAAAGCATTTGCGCACGCACACAGCAACAACACCCTAGGCCCCCCACAAAGGAAACTCCACACAAGGTTATATATAAAAAATAGCCTTTGTATTACAATAAACACCTTAGATGATAATCACATAATTTACACTGTGCCAACAGGCACTGGGCAGAATTTTACAGGGGACTATTTACACAAGACAGGGCCACATGGACCACTGTCCGAATTAGCACAAATCACCAATTGTAAATGTAGAACATATACCCACTGTAACACAAATTATCACTATAGAGCACAACCAGTAACTACTGGCGCAATAATGACCTCAGCATTATCATAATAGAATCAGGTCTAAAACCTATCCTGCATACATCACAGGGGCATAAACACATTATGCAATTTCTCATAAGTCTAACGCATTAGACCTTACCTCCTAAGTAGAATTATACTAGGGGCGTATATCACACAGGGAAGTATAATCTCCCTAACATGAACCTAAATAGATAAAACATCCTCCTATGCAGAAATCATATCTAGAGGTATAAAACACAGGGTGCGCAAAACATGCTACACACAGTACATTTCCTAACACCCAACGCATTAGTATATAAATCACAATAGCACCTCAATCACATTAGGGTCCAGGTTGCGCGAGAACCTAAATGTAGCAGCTGCCCACTACTTGCTGGGCAGCTGGGGACAAGAACAGGGCCTAAACGCTGCAGCTGGCACTAAGTGCTGCGCAGCTGGGCTCCTCTGGCCCTGTAAATAAGTATGGCCCACGTTGGAGCACCATAGTGCTCAAGACAAGCAGGTCCTAACCGTTGGAGCCACCTAGGCTCTAGAACCCAAAAGAAACAGGCCCCCCTTCTCGCTGGGGCAGCCCCGTCGCAACCGGGGCCGCCCAGGCGCCGACACTGCGCCTCGATATGGCCCCAGACACGGGGGCCAGCACGGGCCCCTCTGGACCCTTAAACCAGAAGAATGCCCCTCATGGTAGCTCCGGGCCTTTAAGTTAACTTGCCCCATCGTTTGAGCCACCAAGGCTCGGGAAAACAAACACGCGCCCTTCGTTGGAGCCACGTAGGCTCTGAGTCATTGTGCCCACGTTGGAGCCACGGGGCTCTTAAAATAAACATGCCCCTGTTGGAGCGGCCTGCTGCCATCCGGGGCCGCTCTAGGATTTACACTGTAGTTTCTGCGGAGCCCCCCCCCCCAGCCCTGTCACACTCACCGGGCTGTTCTCTTCACCCGGTCCCACTTCTGGGACCGGGACTTCCTGCACTCGCCGCACGCCTCACGCTTCTCACGGGGCTCCCGAGGCTTCCAGCCACTCAAGGGAGCCCCGCTGGGACGTGAGGCAGCTCCGGCATGGTCTTTCACCTGGGTCCTCTCCTAGGGCCCAGGACTTCTCTCCGGTGCGGCGCGCGGGGCTTCCCTTCGCACACGGGAGCCCCTCGCGACCCGGCACTGCCTCTCGTCTTCTGCTTCCGGTTCCGTCTGGCGGCCCCGCCCACAACCAGGCGGGCCGCGGAGGGCAGCGTGGATCTCGGGGGCAATGAGGGGTAGGCTCCCTCGTAAGGGAAAATAAATGTAAAAGCGGGGTGGGCACCCGCATTGGACTCCAATAAGCGGGGTGGGCACCCGTATTAATTATGAAATAAAAACGAAGACGCAGGGTGGGCACCTGCATATAATTAAAGCCAAAGAAGCGGGGTGGGCACCCGCAAGGCTCACGAGGCGGGGGGAATCCCTACAAGGGGATTCCATCGGCAAGGGCTGCTGCTTGGCGCTGATCAGCCCCACAGGCCCCAAGGCGACACCAAGCCTTGGCCAAGGCAAAACAATAGGTCCAAGAAGTCCTGGGCATAAAGAAATGGAGCAGAAAAGCTCCCAGCAAAGAAAAGTCCTCCAGGCATCCAGGGGCAGGGCAGGGCCCAGGGAGGTAAGCCTTCCCCTGAGCCCCAGCAGCAGCACACACCATGTAGATTCAAGTCCAGAACAAGAACATTTTCATGGGATTCAGCCCCTCTTTTATACACCAAATCCTTTGTCTCCAAAGGTGCAGGGAAGGGGCGAACCAGATGCAACTGGTTCCTGAGCACTTTGTTTTGCTCAGCCCCTCTCCCTATTCACAGGACAGGCCAGGGACATCAGACACACCACAGGGGGTGGAGCCAGCATTGTGTAGGGAAAACCCAGCTCTATTCAGGTCCCAGGTGTACTCCTCCCTGCCATCAACATGCAGATCTCTCCACTCACCACCGGGGCAGACCCATCCTGACTCCTGGAGACAGACACACCAGCCAATCACAAGCCAGACAGTCACTGCACATTTATTACACAGACATGCCAGCTTCTAGAAGTGGCACTTCTACACGAGACACCGTAACACCGCACACATCATCGCGCAGCATTCAATCTCACGAGTTCGCACATACCAAACTCGACCCTGCACTCCTCTCACATCAGGACTTAACACGGTCACTCAGATCCCCCATGCATTCCTATGGGAGGGCAGGTCAGTCTCACTAAAACATATACAGAGCGCACGCACTTTACACGGGACCACAGTGCTAAAGTGCTCAGAGGCCTAAAATCACCAACACCAGGTTACAGAAAAAGGCTAGGAGAACGCAAAAAGTTTCGGGGTGAACCTGCCAGAAGGGCCAAGTCCAACAGATATCATCAATGATATCATCAGTGATGTAATGAGTAATGTAATATGTGAGTTTATAAGCAGTGCATGGTGGGGGCACAAGTTATAGTTAGCTCACTGAACTATAACAGGCGCACCTCAGTGTTTTTTTGTTTTTAAATGTTAGTTTTTAACTAATTTCAACACCTAACTATAACATTATTTAACCTTGGTTTTTCCAATGGATTTCTGTGTTTTTATGTAATGGAAGATCATATTACCATATCTAAATACATCATCTCCTTAACCTTTGTTTTTTCAGTGGATTTCTAGTGTTTTTTTTCTTCATTTTCAGCCTCACCCCCACTGAACACAATTTATGGTCATGCACAGTAGGGTTTGGCCCAGGCCTACCTGCCTGTAAGTGGCCAAACCAGAGCAACCTGCCCTCTGTGGTCAACTTGCTGACCTTACCCATGCCCCCTCCCACTTGCCCTCCATTCTCCAAGTCGGTACCCCTGCTCCCTCCCTCCTGCCGTGTGGTGTCCATTTTGCTGCCATGTCCCTTACCAGTTGCCCTCTGTGGTTAGCTTGCAGCCCCTCCCCCCATCCTCAGTTGTCTGAGTTTGTGACCCTTCCTCCTGCTGCTTGCCAGGCATATTCTGTTGTGCTTCCAATACCCTTCATGCTTGCCCTCCATAGTTAGCTTGCTGCCCCTCCTCCTCCTTGCCATCAGTTACCTGAATCCGTTCCCCTGCCCCATGCCTCCTGCCCTGCATGAGATGTTGTGCTACCACCACTCCTTCTACTTGCCCTCAGTGGTTAGCTTGTTGCCTGTCCCCCTGCCTACCTTCTCCCTGCCTACCATTGTTTGAATCTGTGCCCTGGCCCTCTCCCTCCCGCCTTGCATGGTCAATTACACTTTCACTGTCCCTCCTTCTTGCCTTCTGTGGTAAGCTTGCTGCAACTGCCCCCTCCCGCTACCCTCTTTTGCAGACAAATACATCATTAGGGTAATTCGCAAATATAGCACACAGTTGTGAGTAATTGCCACACGTAACTCAGAAGTCTATGAACCTTAACCCTCTCTCCGACTCTGCATGGTCCATTGTGCTGTGACGGCGCCTCCCTCTGCCATCTATGTTTATCTTGCTGCCTTGTCTGAGTTCATGCTCCTGCCTTCTCTCTCCTGCCCTGCATGGTACATTGTGCTAGCATGGTCCTTCCAGCTTGCTCTCCATGGTTAGCTTGCTGTCCCTGCTCTGACACCTGACCCCTGCACTCCATTGTCCAAGTCCATGTTCCTGCCCTCTCCCTGCTGCATGGTCCGTTGTGCTGTCACTTCCAATTCTGCTTGCCCTTTGAGGTTAGCTTGCTTCCCTGTCTCCCTCCCTCCTGCCCTCCATTGTCTGAGTCTGTGTTGTTTTGCCCCCTCCCTCCTGCACCCTGTATTGTCTGTTTGTGCACCCACTGCCCCTCCAACATGCTGTCCATGGATATATTGCTGCTTTTGCCACCTCCCTTTCTGTCCTCTGTTGACTGAGTCTATAACCACGCCCCTTCCCTCTTAACACATGTGGTTCATAGTGCCAACCCTCTCCATCTTGCCCCTCTGTGGTTAGCTTGCTGCCCTATACCTACCGCCTCATTCTCTGTGGTCTGATTCTGTAGCCCTGCTCTCTCCCTCCTGCCCTTGTGGTCTGTTGTGACTGTGTCGCCTGCCATACCTGGTTAACTTGCTGCAACTGCCCCCTCCCATTACCACACACTGTCTTTGTGTGTGCTCCTGATCCCTCTCTCCCACCTTCAATGGTTTGTTGTTTTGCTCTGCCACCTGCCCTCCCTGGTCAGCTTGTAGCCCCTGCCCCCTAACCCTGTCCTCCATTGTCCTGCACCTGGCAGTCTGTTTTGCTGCCATTGCTCCTACTTCCTGCCCTCCCTCATCAGCTTACTTCCCCACCTCTGTCCCTCATCCTCTGCCAACTGTTGTCCATCTGCATGTCCCTGCCTGCTTCCTCCTGCCCACCACAGACCATTGTGCTGCCACTTGCCCTCCTCCCTGGCAAGCATTGACCTTGTACGTGACCCTGTCGCCTCCTTCTGCCCTCAATAGTCTGTTCTCTAGCCACTGCCCCTTCTGCCTGCTCTGCATGGTCTATTGAGCTGCCACTGCCACCTGCACCACCTTTTCAGCTTGCTCTGCCTTCTCCTTCCTTTCACTGTCTGTGTGGATGCTCCACTCCTCCCACCTGCCGTGGGTGATCCGTTGTTCTGCCCCTGCCTGCTGCCTGCCCTCCTTGGTCACCTTGCAGCTCCTAACCCCTCATCCCACCATCCTTCTCTGTGTGCATGCTCCTGTCAACTCCTTCCTGCCATTCATTGTCTGTTGTATTGCAACTGGCCATCCTGCATACCCTGCATGGTCAGCTTGCTGCCCTGCCCTCTCCTCCCTCCCCTCTGTTGTCCTATAGCATGTACATGCCCACTTCCTCCTGCCCTCCATGGTGTCTTGTGCTGCTACTGTCACTCCCCAGCCTCCTGTTCTCAGTGTGTCCGTGTGTGTGCCCTGTCCCCTTCACTCCTGCCATCTATGGTCCGTTGGATTGCCACTATCCTTCCTGCATACCCTTCATGGTCAGCTTGCTTCCCTGCCCCCACCTTCCTTGTGACTGGCTGGAGTGAACGCACATCCCCTCTCCCCTGTCAGTCAATACGCATCCAGGCAGGGCACAAAGACACATAAGCACACAGAAATGCCCACTTCTAAAAGTGGCATTTTTAAAATAGTAATAAGAAATCTGCTTTCACCAATAAGCAGGAGTTATCACTACTATTCCAAATATACCAAACATGGCCATGCTACCCCTCTCAGATCAGAAATTATCACTGAGCATGCATCGGGGAATCCCCAATGCATCTCTATAAGAAGGCATTCTCACCAAGAAACCAAATAGCCTGGATGTCACTACCGGGACATACCACACAGTTAAGGCACATGTCCTAGCTTTTACCTACACAGCACCCTGTCTGTCCATGAGCTAGCTAGGGCCTACCTACGGGTGACTTATATGTAGTAAAAGGGGAGTTTCAGACGGGGCAACAACTTTACATGCCACGTCACTGTGGCAGTAATCTGCACACGCAGGCCCTGCAGGAGCAGAGGCCTGAGACAGGTTTGAAAGCTTACTTTGGTGGGTGACGCAAGCAGCGCTGAAAGCCCACTAGTAGCATTACATTTACAGGCCCTGGGTATATGGGATACCACTGTACAAGGGACTTGCAGGAAAATTAAAAATGCCAAAACAGGTGTAGACCAATCTTACCAAGTTTACAGGAGTGGACACATGCACTTTAGCACTGATCAGCAGTGATAAAGTGCTCAGAGTCATAAAACCACCAACAACAGGTCAGAAGAAAATACAGCTGGAAGGCAAAATGTTCTGGGATGACCCTGAAAAAAGGGCCATGTCCAACTCTAGGTTTCACGCTATATCCATTATAAACAACAGCCTGTGATTTTTGTGATGTGGTGTGGGCAATTCGCAGAAATACAATGGTAGAGAGATAGATAAACATGCTCATGACTTAGAGTAGGGTGTGATCAGAGTGATGAGGCATGCATAGGATGGAAAGTAAGGAGAGGGTCATTCAAAGAAAAAGGAGAGGTAACAATCCGAAGTTTTATGTTAAGGTGACAATTTTCATGTAGACTTTTAGGAACAAGGGGTAGACTTGAGGCATGTGCTTTGAGGATACAAAAGTGTAGCATGAAACACATTTATTTGAATGTAAGATATTACTATATTTGGTACTTTTGATAGGCCCTATAATCAGGTGAAAAGTCTGCTAGACCACAGGCTACTGCTACACCACCACTTAAGCAAGGGCAGCTGATTAGCTCAGTGCTAAAAGTATAAAGTAATGGCTGGACGGATAAACATGGTAACATTTGTAGTTTTAGACTGCGCTTGAATGAAGCTGTAGCCTCATTATTGAACCATCATGAGAGAACATACAGGGTAAATAAAGAAATCATCCAATGTAAACATCAGAAAGGATATTCTGTGCCTGTTGGTGCAGCTGTCTTCTGACATTTACCCTTAAAGTTTGATTCACAGTATTAATTACCAAAGCAAAGTGGGGTCTTTTTGGATTGTTCTGGTGTAGCTTGGCACAAGATGTGGATGAGGACATCTTCCCAGAGAGTTGAGGTGTATTGACTGTATTCCAGTAGCTGGAGTGAGGGGACCCATACACTTATGTGAGGAGGGAGAGACTGGGCTACCTTTAGAAATTCCATGAGGATTTTTGTTTAACAAGGACATGCAGATTAGTTGTCCTGATTACTGCCATTCGGAGGATGGCAGTAGTAAGTGGTGGGAATGTAGTCTATGCTTTTCAAGGTGAGGTAGGCCAACCCTGTCCTTTGTCTGTTATCGATTATTGTTTAAGAAAGGATCACACAGCCATGTGCTGAGATATCACACATCATTGCACCCACTTTGTGTGGCTCCAGTTTGGAGTCACGTCCAATAGTTCATGCTGTGAGAAACATTACTTTACACAACAGCAATGTCTTGAGGGCGGTCTGAAAAAAACGTGAAAGAAACACCACAGCACCCTCATGTGCACTTTATAAAAACGAAAAAAACATGTAATTGAATGAAAAAGTAAAAACAAAAACATTTTGGTTCCACTCTATGCTGTAATTTAGACAGTTTTCTGAATGTAGGCTTGCAATAGCTATTAGTGTTGCAATCTGAACCAATAGTTTTCTGCCAGTAGTGACAGTTGTTTTAAAGGCAGGGGAAACAGCTGTTTTTTTTTACATATGTACAATAGGTGGATATGCTTTCAGATCTGCTCATCTATAAGTCAGTTATATTGTAGTCAAACATTCAATTTATAACCTGTCAAAAATACAAGGGTGTTCTCGTGGCGCCCTATTACCCACCCACCTTGGGTAAAAATCTGCTAGACCTGCAGCCGCAGGTTCTAAATCTTTTAAATCCAGGAGAGGTGTTCGACAGGGGTGCATAATGGCGCCCCTGCTTTTTACCCTTTACATCAATGCCCTGGATAAAACTTTGGTCAAAGCAAGCCTGGACATTCCCCGTGTAGGTGACACCTTAATCCCGGTTCTCCTATACGTGGATGGCGCTGTACTACTGGCACGAACTGCGGTAGGACTACAGCGTCTTTTAGATGCGTTCGGAGCTTTTATGTTGTCCCCGGACCTGGTAGTAAATATTGAAAAATCACATATTATGTCTAAAGGTCGCAGAGTCACAAAACCCAAAACCTTTTACTGTAATGGGGGCCTAGTGTCTTCTGTTCCCTCTTTTACTTATTTAGGGGTAGTTTTTGATGAAAGGAGTTCTTGGGTCCCCCAGCTAAAAACGAAAAAAAATGCAGTAATTAGATCAACTTCAGCTTTATTAGGGTTTGCTCAGCGTCTGGGGGCAAGACCAGTGGAGGTTATTATCAAGATATATAAATCCAAGTGTTTGGCCATAGCGGCCTATGGCTCCTCCATATGGGGTTATAAACCCCAGCCAGAGCTACAGATAGCTGAAAACAGATTCTTGCGTAATCTCCTTTCAGTACCGCAATCTACCCCTAATTTTTCCATACATCAGGAATTGGGTCTGGGTTTTTTATCTGATACTCTGAGCACGGCTCCGTTACTCTGTTGGCTCAAAGTATGGCTTAACCCAGAATTAACCTTGAATCAACAGATATTGCGGGATTGTGTTAAACTGGATAAAGCGCGTAATATTAAATGGTTAGTTTATGTTGAAACAATGCTTTTTAAACTAGGGCGGCAGGAACTATATGATCTTCCTTAGAAAATTAGGACGGATGACCTGAAAGGGGTTAAAAATAATTTTATAAAAATGATGATGGTGGAACGGGAAGAAAACGAATTGCAGAAGCCTTTAGTTAGGGCCCATTTTTTGGTAAAAACAGCATTGCTGATAGAACCTTCTCTGTTAATTGTTACTAAGCCGTTCCATCGTTGGCTTCTGACCAGATTCCGTTTTAATTTGATCCATTTGACCTTGGGGGACTATGTGGGGTGGTCTTCACCTGAGGAAGCAGGATTATGTACTTGTGATAACTACTCCATCCAAGACACTCTACATTTTCTATTATTCTGCAAATACTATACTGTTATTCGGAAGAAGTTTTTGGTTCCTTTACTTCTTAAGAAGGGTTTCCAACAGGCCAAACCTGCTTTACTTTATTTGCAAATGTTAACTGACACGTGGGAAATTTTTAACATTGCTTCCTTCTTAGTTGCCGCCGTCAGGATTAGGGGGAAAATCATAGATATATAATATTTAACATTCATACTATATAGAACAAACATCAATTTTTTGCCCTATGTACCCTTATAATTTGGATAATCTTACTGGTAAAATTGATTGATGCCCTAGAAAAGTATTTTTTAAAATATGTTAGTATATGGTTTGCTGAAACATAATAGTAATCATGCATTTCTAGGTACCTTTGGCCTTATGGTTATGAAATAACTTTTTTAATGATACATTTTTGACTGATTATAATATTGTTATTTATTTCTGTATCTGTTTATGACTGTAGTTGTTATCTTGTACGTTTATGATTTTAATTAATCGAATAAAGTGGATTGATTGATTGATTGAATGCTCCTGGAGATTCTTCACAAGCAGGTTCACAGCAAAGTACCAGTCTTTGCCCTCTCCGTGGCCGAAGCAGCAACTGCAGGTCAACCCATCTAAGCAACACACAGCAAAGGTGCAGTATTTGTCCTCACTACACTTTGGCTCTTCTTCCTTGGCAGAGGATCCTCTTGATTCCAGAAGTGATCTAAAGTTCTGAGGTTTAAGTTCTAATATTTATACCCCATTTTCTCTTCATCGTCTTTGTTGCAAGAGTCTCTGAACTCAGTAAAAAGCAGTTATGTCTGCCCTGGTCCAGCTTCACTACTGGAGCTGGAGACTGCATTGCAAAGAGCAGACACAGCCTATTCAGGTGCTAGTGAAAACGTCTATCACCACTCCAAATGCAGAAAGGTCCATTCAGCCTGGCTATGAGTTACCCAGGAAAGGCAGGGAACACCTCAACACCCCCGTGACTGTCTAGAGTGAGTGCACATCCCCAGTTCCTGACACTCTAAAACCAGACGGTGAAGACACAAACAGGCAGAGGCACACGGGATAGTTAAACAAGAAAATGCCCACTTTCTAAAAGTGGCATATTCAAACACACAATTTAAAAACCACCTTCACTATAAGGTGGATTATTAAGTTCTGAGTTAAGAGAGCCTACACTCCAAATCTCCATATTGTCCCAATTGAAAAGTACACATTTAAAATGTTACAGTGCAGCTCCACCGATAGCCAATGGTACAAAGAGCCTTTCAAGAGTTAAAAACTAAATACACAGTATTTCACTATCAGGACATGTAAAACACAGCAGTATATGTCCCACCTTTTACATACACTGCACCCTGCTCATGGGGTACCTTGGGACTACTTGAGGGGTGCCTTACATGTAAGAAAAGGGAAGGTTTCGGCCTGGCAAGTGGATGCACTTGCCAGGTCGACATGGCAGTTTACAACTGCATGTGCAGACACTGCAGTGGCAGGTCTGACACATTTACAAGGCTACTCATGTGGGTGGCAGAACCAGTGCTGCGAGCCCACAAGTAGAATTTGATTTACGGAAAATAACCTTTACAATGCAGTCATTACATCGCACTACATTTACAACACAGTCATTACATCGCAACATCCTTTACAACGCATGTCACTATAACGCAGTCATTACATTGCATGTCACTACAACGCATGACACTACAACGCATGTCACTACAACGCAGGCCTTACATCGCATGTCATTGCAACTCATACCATTACAACGCATAGTACCCCTACACTATCCAACACTTACCCTACTGTTGCACCCCCTGGAGTTAGAATAGTCATTTTTACCCCTACACTATCCAAGACTTACCCTACTGTTGCACCCCCTGGAGTTAGAATAGTCATTTTTACCCCTACACTAGCCAACACTTACCCTACTGTTGCACCCCCCTGGAGTTACAATGGTAATTTTTACCCCTACACTACCCAACACTTACCTTAAATGCAATGTAATGGTATGCATTGTTATGGTATGCGTTGTAAATGTATAATGCGATGTAATGGAATGCGTTGTAAATGTAGTTAAAATTTTTTTGTTGTAGTGGCATGCGATGTAAATGTATACTTTGTAAAGGATGTTGCAATGTAAAAACTGCGTTGTAAAGGCATGCTTTGTAAATGTATGCGTTGTAACGTCATACATTCTTGATTTACAGACCATTGCACACACAGTGCACTTTAATAGGGACTTACCAGTAAATCAAATATGCCAATCATGGCTAGCCAATCATTATCACAATTTACACAGGTAGTACATGCACTTTGAGACTGATCAGCAGTAGCAAAGTGCCCAAAGTACCTAAACCAGCAAAACGAAATCCAGTACACAGTCCAAAAATACAAGAGGTAGAGGCAAAAAGTCAGGGAAAACCAGGCCAAGGATGCCAAGTCAAACAGTTGGAAGATCAGAACAGAGACACCTATGCCTTAATCATACACAACCTGAAAAGAGGTTTGTGGCATTACAAAGACAGTACTTTAGAGCAAAGATATGCAGGTTAAAAGCATGCAATGTATTACCTTATTTGATATATATCCCCATTTTAACATCCACTTTTTGACAGGACTAATGAGTGATTCAGAAACAACCAGTTCACACAAGGATGAAGTGTGGCCTGTTGGTCACAGAGCTGACCACAGAGGTAGTCACAGTTTCACAAGGACACTCAGCATGACCTTTGTGCTTCAGTTGCTCAACTGCAAAATGGAAAGTGCTCAGAGCTGGGCTGCTAAATCCAACCCTTTGCTATCTGATGGGTCTATATATCCCCGTGAATTATTTTGTCCAAGTGTGAAGGGGATCAGTGGAACTGTTTGTATTCAAATTACTAAAGCCTCCTCTAATCAAATGCATTCCCCAACTCTATAAGAAATCTTTATTGTCACTACAAGAATAAACACCTGAGTAGACCTCAGGCATTCTAAAACATGACCAGCAGATAACAGTCAGATATTTGAAGCGGTTAAATTAACACCCTAAAATGTCTTTTAGGCATTTGAAATTGTGATCTACTGGTTCAGACCTGCCAACTCACATGGTGCTACCATGTCATATGATTTCTGCTCTCTTTGCATGGCCACCAGGTGAGGAGCCGAAATCACACTGTGGAAGTTAAGACAAGGTGAAAACCACTGCACAAAGTGACTTTTCAGCTGTAAGTAGCTAATGTCCTTTGTAAACACCCCAGGGCATGGGGGACAGCCTCAGCAACACTTTGATTTTTGGGAAGGGTGACGGGCAGGAGTGCATCTTATGTAGCTCTTGGCATGAGGACTGACCCTTTCAACATTGTACAGCACACGCTTTCCCACCTCCAACTCTCTGCTGATGTGCTCTGTTTGAATTTGTGCATTCATATACCTCTGTTTAGAAGCAGAGACAAACAACTTCATGTTTAATCTGGATCGTCTTCTCTCACCTACAGCAGTCATCACACGAACTTAAAGCTGTACAGCTGTCTTTACATTAGATCATTTTCAATAATTTTCAGCCCAATTTTCAAACTTTAGTTGGCATGTTTTAATAGGTTAGGAGTATACTTTCCCCATACTTTTATCTGACTTAGACTACTGTTTCTACTTTTTCAAACATAGTACTTGTACACCTTACTCATGTTGAGAGGACAAGAAAAGTGCAAAGTAACTGTTTGCCCCAATTTTAAAAGCAAGATCTCACCACTTCCGAAGGCCTAGCGGCAGCACACTTTTCAGACTTCTTCTGAAGCGTATTCCCAAAGTGCTCCACATGGGTTTAACTACAATTTCTTTCTCAGGGCATAAGAAAGGAAACTAAAGATGTCTTTGGATGCAATATTTTGCAACTGACACCCAAGTCCAAACAATACTAAATTTATTCAATGCCCACATTTATCCCTACATTGATCTGCCCTTTTTGAGTATGAGCTTTGACACATCTATGATTAGAAGAAGGGTTGAGCTACTTCATTTTTAGTCTGAAGCCTCTTCTCTCATCATCTTCATACATCACACAAATGGCAAGTGCTTAAAGCTCTATAGCTCCCTACATGTTAAGTACTTTCCCATATATTTGTGACCTAAATTCAAACTTAAGTTCGCATAATTTCATGGGTTAGTAACAGACTATTGAAAATGCTTTTCTCGGGCTTAAACCATTGTTTCTGTCTCTTCAGGTGTAGTAGTTGTATACCTTACTTGCACTGATTGGACGAGTAAGGTACAAATTAACTGTTCCCGTCACTTTGTAAACTGGAATCCTACCACTACAGTAGCCATTGCATCAGCCCACTTTTTGCACTCTTTTTTGAAGAGTGATCTCAAAACTTACATATTTGATCAGCTCAAATGTATTTCTCAAGACGAAAGAGAGGAAGGTAAAGAAATCTCTGTAGGTAGAATAGTTTAAAACTGCCTCACACCCAACTCTGAATCATTCTAACTTTGTACAATGCACACTTTCCCACTTCAACTCTGTACTGATCTGATTTGTTTGATTATGAGACTTTAGATACATGTGTTTCAAAGAAGATGTGAGTTACTTCATTTGTTATGCTAGATTCTCTTCTCTCACATGCTGCAATCATCATACATACCACAGGGATTTAGAGCTCTAAAACTGTAGACATACTAAATGATTTTTTGTAGAGTTTGGACCTATTTTGGGATTTCAGTTCATATGAATTTGAGTTAGCAATGGACTATTTCACAATATTTTCTCAAAGTTAAATCACTGTTTCCACTTCTTGAGATTTAGTAATAGTATACCTTAATTCCATTGACTGGATGAGTAAGGTGCAAAGTAACTGTTCGATCCTCTCTGTAAAGGGGAACCTACCTACTTCAGTACCATGAAAGCAGACCACTTTTCACTTTTCTGTAAAGGGTATTTTACATGGATTCTATATGGATTCAGCTTCAGGATGGTTCTCAGCAACTAGAAGTGAACACTAAACATTTCACTAGATGCAATATTTAGCAGCTGATTGACACCCAAACTATTACTGCTCACCTCAGTATCATTATTACTTTCCAGTCTACTCCTCCATTCATCAGGCACACCACAAGAAGTTAATGTTCCGGCCCTGATTAGACATTAAATACTTTTCAGTAGTTTTTTCACCTCCTCTCGAACTTCATTTCACGTTTTCACAATTTAGTAACATACCATTCCACATAGTCTTCTAAGATTACAGTGCACTTTCTACAAACATAGTGCAAAGTATCCTTTCTGAGCTATTTACAAAACCAAACGTCATTCTTTCCTAGACATACAATGAAGCTACTTTTTTACATTTTCAGAACTCTGTTTCCTGGGGGTTCTATGTGCATTTTTCTCCCATTTCTTTGTCAGGATGTAGGAAAGTAAATATTATTCTCAGATTGAATGTTTCGGAACTCTCCCACACTTCATTCAAAACCATGCTCACTCTAAAACATGCATAGGTTTCCACCTCAAACCCACTTCTAAAATGCACTGTATCATTACTCTTAACATTTTAAACAGACAAACCTCTGTAAACCTACCTTCCTGTTCCTATCTACATGAACACAGAACACCACCATTAAAAACACATGTGGCACTTTTTTGTGTCCTGTCAAAGTCGCCCAATACACTACCAAATTCACCATATAGTGCAGTTCTGCATATCAATAGGTGGCTAATACTTGAAAAACATTTTAGGTGCCTGTATAAAATATGTTGTTGGGTTACTCTGTTGTTTTGTCCCTCTCTTCAGTTACTAATTCACTAACTTTACCCCTTTTTCGCTCATTTACAGTCTTCATTTTATTGTTCAACTTTAATTATCAATGTGTAATTAAACAAATCTGTACATTACAATTCTACTTTAATGCAAAATCATATGTTCAACTGAAGAAAATGTTTCACAGTGAATCAACAGTAAACCTTCCTTCCCCCAAAGGACTGTACACAAGTTTCCTCAGCCTCAAAGACCAAGTTGTAAACTTGACTCCAGTTCAAAGGTTCAGCAAGCATAGTGTGCTCCACATAAGGCTCCAAATATTACAAACAACAGTCCTCTTTGCCTGATAATATTTTAAAACCAATAACAGCAACCAGCAACTCTATCTTTTCCAATAACAATTCAGAAAACATAGGGCAGTTTCTCACTACCTAACCTACTGTTCTACCTCACTATCATCAACCAATCACAAACCTAAGACTCTAAAGCCCATTTTTTCTCTTCAAACTGCATACTCTTCCAGAACACTTCTCATTCAGCTGCATACTACTTCTCTGTGTTGCACTACAATACCAGCATCATGGACAATGGACCATGCCAAAAACTGTAGCATTGACGAGGATCAAGGTTTTCCCAACGTGGACATTGCTTGGATTGCCCACAGAGGAATGAAAGGCCATCAACTACTTCCAATGGTGGAAAGCATTTCAAATTGTAAGCACCCTGATCTTAAGATTGTCCACTGTAGATGAAACGATTTAGACAAAATCAAAGGGACAGTTCAATTCAAATGAAAGACATATTGGAGGAGTTGATGTTCTTCCCCCACACTGCCTTCGTCTATTCAAACATATATCAAAGGCAACAGTGGAAGTGGCCCAACCAATTTGGTCCAAAGATTGAGAAATCTGAGAAGCATTTTTATAATAAAATGTTGGTATTTCTCTGAGACTACAGCTGGGGGCCGTATATCACAATAAAATCCACTTTAACATGCCTGATTTCTTCAGAAGGGATGGTGTGCACATTATAGCAAAAGGAAACATGATCTTCCTTAGTAACATAACGTAATGTATTCAGTTCTACCTGTACCTATAAGTGGGCACAATGCCCTATTAACACAATGGCTCTTGCCAGAGTCACCGTTCTCACTATTATACACGTTATTTTCATTAAAATATTTTTGGATAACAGTTTTGGTTCTACAGTACTCCCATTGTACTAGGTAAATCCATATTTCACCCATTTTGTGGGTTGCACCATTCATGCTACCGCAAGAGTACCATGGTCCCAATATTAAACCAAAAAAATAGATTTATTCCCTGGAGGGCAGCAGAGAAAGGGACAGGAGCATGGGCTCCAAAATTGGGCAGTGACAACACAGTACATCGACACTACAATAGACCAGGGACAGAGGGGGCAGGGGTACGCACATGGACACCAAGGGGTGATGAGGACAGGGGCATCAATGGAGGGCAGTGGCAGCAATGGAGGGCAGTGGGAGCACAGGGGCAATTGCAGCACTAGAGACCAAAGAGGAATGGGGCAATAGTGTCTAAACAGATTAGGTGGGAGGGGAGCAATGTAAGCCACTGAGGACAGTGGCATCAGAAGAGTAGTGTCAGCACAATAGACCAGGGATGGAGAAGCATAGGCACACATACAAACAATGTGGGGGAGGGAGCAAAGGCAGTAACAGAGAGCACATGCACAACAGAACTAGGTGCAGTACAACAAATCAGGTAAGGAGGAGGAAGGGCATGCACATGGACGATGAGGGGTGGGGGCAGGGGCAGCTACGAAGGGCAGTGGCAGCACATGGTAGTGGCAGTACAACAGACCAGAAAGGGAGGGGACAAGGCCACTGTGGTAAATTACAAATTAATGTACCCCAGATATTTGACCTATCAGATTTTGCTGGCTGTAGAACTCTGGATTTTACCCCTGCTAACCAGTAGTAAAGTGCCTGTCCCTTTTGGTTTGGAGTTGATCATAGAGGAGGGACTGCACATTATATGGCCACACCTCTTGGAGGGCATATAGGCATGGCACAAGGGGAGTATGGTTCATTATTTTCGATTTTAGGAGTGCGGGGCTCTGTGGGTTTGCTTACAGTACAGCTGACAGGAACTGCTGCAAAAGTGGGTAGAGTTATCCCAGGGACTAGGAGGCCCACAATCCTTTGCCTGGCCACCAGCTGAAGTTGTTAGCACTACATACGCATGTGGGTGTGTTGTGAGGTGCACCATGGCAAAGCACGGGCCAAGAGCCGTCCCATCCTTTCCCATCATTTCCATTAAGAGGCAGGGCAGTGCAACCCTCTTGTGTTTTACTTCGGCCACCTGTCTCAGTGCGGGTAAGACCTGTTTAGCCTCCTGTTATCTTCTGCATTTGTCCCTCTGTAATTGTATCCCCCTGGGACTACAATTCGGTCCTTGCTAATGGATTTAGTATGTGACATTCCAAATTCAGTACTGAAGAGGGCAGTTGGACCCTACAAATCTTGCCCTCCTTAAATTTGCTGGCTAGAGATCCTTTACTGTTCTTGGTTTATTTAAAGGCCTACGAATAGGGGGAGTAGCCGTGGCTGATTTTTCAAATGCCAGCTGGAAGAACTGTTGACTACTTTTCGTAGCATTTTTGCCTCTGGATTGCCTCTTCTTCCTTTCTTTCTGGGCTTTGGATGCTTCGCTGTTGAAAAAAACCTGGGAGCCATGGAACGTTTCTAGTAGCAACAGTTGTGACACAAGTTGTTTAATGACATACTAGCTGTATCGTAGGGCTGGCTAATGTAGAGAATTTCTGTTTAAAATTATTATCGCTTCTGATGATCGTTTAGGTTTGTTGTTGTGGGAGCTAGAATTCTTGCATTTAGTGCTCCAAGTACATTAGCCGAGAGGGTTTTGTATGGGTGTTGTTTTAAACTAGTAGCTCAATGATAGGCTGTGGATCTAAGGGGTAGTTGGGGTAGTCGCAAGCTGAATTATTGTTTTTATTGTGCTCTTATTGTTTGAATTAAAAAAGGGACTTGTGGTTAATAAGGTTATTATCTATGCTACCTTCAGTTTTAATTAGCTGATAGCACTATAGAAGGTATCGATGGGATTTTTTTTCCTTAAATAACGAGTTGTCTCCCTTGTTTTTGTGAAAGGAAAGTATAAGAGTAGTTAATTTTACAGTTATTTTAACTATGGGGAAATGGAAAGCAAGTCCCCGTATAAAGGGAAAGCAAAAAATACAGCTGAGACATGCAGCGGAAAACTGTACGCTGGACGACATAAACATGGAGGGGCAGATTTACGAGGAAGTGCCGCAGAGCGGCACCGCAAGCCCTTTGGCTGTGCCACTTCCAAAGCACAGGAATGCAACATATTTACAATAATATGTAGCATTCCTGTGCTCCTCCCTGCCCTGGTGCACAAACAGCTGCCATGTCCCGGTGCAGGCACCCTTCCACCATGGTGCAAGGATGCCTGCGTCATGGGGAGATTGTTTTTGTGTAGGAAGGGGCACCTTCCTGCACAAAAGCAATCACTATAGGTTTTTTTCTCTTTCAGTGCGTGCTGTAGAATGCAGCACCCATTGAAAGAGGAAAAAATGAGGGGAAATGAAAACAATGCTCCTCCTTGCGCCTCGATAAGCCACTCTCTAGGGTGGCGTAGCATTCAGACGCATTTCCAGATTTAGGATTCCTCGTAAATCTAGAAATGTGTCTTGTTCCATGGGTGTTGCGTGGGAACACCCACAGCAACACCCATGGAACGCCCCTTTCACGCAAAGTGCTGCGTGTAAAGGGGCCATATTTATAAGCAAAAACCAAAGGAAATGATGGACGGAGTGTTGAACATTGCAAGCACTCACCCCCAGTCAACTGATCTGGGTTTAATCCATCACCGTTCTTTAGCCCACTCTGCCACCCCAGTTCAGACATGGCCATATGCAAATCAGTCTAACCCTGTGCTTCATGGGAACAGTCCAGCCCGAACTACCAAGCCATGTCTTCCCTGGACCGGAAACAAGCTTCCTAGGACCGGTTTCTGGCATTTCAGCCGTCTTCAGCCATGCTTGCTTGAATCCAGTGGCAAAGTGAGCAAGGGACCCACGTCTGAGCATACCCTGCCAACTTATGGCGAACAAAGCAAAAACCAAAGGAAATGATTGACGGAGTGTTGAACATTGCAAGCATTCACCCCCAGTCAACTGATCTGGGTTTAATCCATCACCGTTCTTTAGCCCACTCTGCCACCCCAGTTCAAACATGGCCATATGCAAATCAGTCTTACCCTGTGCCTCATGGGAACAGTCCAGCCGAACTGCCAAGCCATGTCTTCCCTGGACCGGAAACAAGCTTCCTAGGACCGGTTTCTGGCATTTCAGCCGTCTTCAGCCAGGCTTGCTTGAACCCAGTGGCAAAGTGAGCAAGGGACCCACATCTGAGCATACCCTGCCAACTTATGGCGAACAAAGCAAAAACCAAAGGAAATGATGGACGGAGTGTTGAACATTGCAAGCACTCACCCCCAGTCAACTGATCTGGGTTTAATCCATCACCGTTCTTTAGCCCACTCTGCCACCTCAGTTCAGACATGGCCATATGCAAATCAGTCTGACCCTGTGCCTCATTAGAACAGTCCAGCCCGAACTGCCAAGCCATGTCTTCCCTGGACCGGAAACAAGCTTCCTAGGACCGGTTTCTGGCATTTCAGCCGTCTTCAGCCAGGCTTGCTTGAATCCAGTGGCAAAGTGAGCAAGGGACCCACGTCTGAGCATACCCTGCCAACTTATGGCGAACAAAGCAAAAACCAAAGGAAATGATGGACGGAGTGTTGAACATTGCAAGCACTCACCCCCAGTCAACTGATCTGGGTTTAATCCATCACCGTTCTTTAGCCCACTCTGCCACCCCAGTTCAGACATGGCCATATGCAAATCAGTCTGACCCTGTGCCTCATGGGAACAGTCCAGCCCGAACTGCCAAGCCATGTCTTCCCTGGACCGGAAACAAGCTTCCTAGGACCGGTTTCTGGCATTTCAGCCGTCTTCAGCCAGGCTTGCTTGAATCCAGTGGCAAAGTGAGCAAGGGACCCACGTCTGAGCATACCCTGCCAACTTATGGCGAACAAAGCAAAAACCAAAGGAAATGATGGACGGAGTGTTGAACATTGCAAGCACTCACCCCCAGTCAACTGATCTGGGTTTAATCCATCACCATTCTTTAGCCCACTCTGCCACCCCAGTTCAGACATGGCCATATGCAAATCAGTCTGACCCTGTGCCTCATGGGAACAGTCCAGCCCGAACTGCCAAGCCATGTCTTCCCTGGACCGGAAACAAGATTCCTAGGACCGGTTTCTGGCATTTCAGCCGTCTTCAGCCAGGCTTGCTTGAATCCAGTGGCAAAGTGAGCAAGGGACCCACGTCTAAGCATACCCTGCCAACTTATGGCGAACAAAGCAAAAACCAAAGGAAATGATGGACGGAGTGTTGAACATTGCAAGCACTCACCCCCAGTAAACTGATCTGGGTTTAATCCATCACCGTTCTTTAGCCCAGTCTGCCACCCCAGTTCAGACATGGCCATATGCAAATCAGTCTGACCCTGTGCCTCATGGGAACAGTCCAGCCCGCACTGCCAAGCCATGTCTTCCCTGGACCGCAAACAAGCTTCCTAGGACCGGTTTCTGGCATTTCAGCCGTCTTCAGCCAGGCTTGCTTGAATCCAGTGGCAAAGTGAGCAAGGGACCCACGTCTGAGCATACCCTGCCAACTTATGGCGAACAAAGCAAAAACCAAAGGAAATGATGGACGGAGTGTTGAACATTGCAAACACTCACCCCCAGTCAACTGATCTGAGTTTAATCCATCACCGTTCTTTAGCCCACTCTGCCATCCCAGTTCAGACATGGCCATATGCAAATCAGTCTGACCCTGTGCCTCATGGGAACAGTCCAGCCCGAACTGCCAAGCCATGTCTTCCCTGGACCAGAAACAAGCTTCCTAGGACCGGTTTCTGGCATTTCAGCCGTCTTCAGCCAGGCTTGCTTGAATCCAGTGGCAAAGTGAGCAAGGGACCCACGTCTGAGCATACCCTGCCAACTTATGGCGAACAAAGCAAAAACCAAAGGAAATGATGGACGGAATGTTGAACATTGCAAGCACTCACCCCCAGTCAACTGATCTGGGTTTAATCCATCACCGTTCTTTAGCCCACTCTGCCACCCCAGTTCAGACATGGCCATATGCAAATCAGTCTGACCCTGTGCCTCATGGGAACAGTCCAGCCCGAACTGCCAAGCCATGTCTTCCCTGGACCGGAAACAAGCTTCCTAGGACCGGTTTCTGGCATTTCAGCCGCCTTCAGCCAGGCTTGCTTGAATCCAGTGGCAAAGTGAGCAAGGGACCCACGTCTGAGCATACCCTGCCAACTTATGGATTTCCTTTGGTTTTTGCTTTGTTCGCCATAAGTTGGCAGGGTATGCTCAGACGTGGGTCCCTTGCTCACTTTGCCACTGGATTCAAGCAAGCCTGGCTGAAGACGGCTGAAATGCCAGAAACCGGTCCTAGGAAGCTTGTTTCCGGTCCAGGGAGGACATGGCTTGGCAGTTCGGGCTGGACTGTTCCCATGAGGCACAGGGTCAGACTGATTTGCATATGGCCATGTCTGAACTGGGGTGGCAGAGTGGGCTAAAGAACGGTGATGGATCAAACCCAGATCTGTTGACTGGGTGTGAGTGTTTGATTGGTTCTGATGCTCCGTCCATCACCACCCCCTTTTGTACCGCTTTGTTCGCCATAAGTTGGCAGGGTATGCTCAGACGTGAGTCCCTTGCTCACTTTGCCACTGGATTCAAGCAAGCCTGGCTGAAGACGGCTGAAATGCCAGAAACCGGTCCTAGGAAGCTTGTTTCTGGTCCAGGGAAGGCAGGGCTTGGCAGTTCTGGCTGGACTGTTCCCATGAGGCACAGGGTCAGACTGATTTGCATGTGGCCATGTCTGAACTG
Source organism: Triturus cristatus (assembly GCF_964204655.1). Lineage (NCBI taxonomy): Eukaryota > Metazoa > Chordata > Amphibia > Caudata > Salamandridae > Triturus > Triturus cristatus. Next base: position 938,951,037 of record NC_140593.1, read on the forward strand.
GGGTGGCAGAGTGGGCTAAAGAACGATGATGCATCAAACCCAGATCTGTTGACTGGGTGTGAGTGTTTGATTGGTTTTGATGCTCCGTCCATCACCACCTTCTTTTGTACAGCTTTGTTCGCCATATGTTGGCAGGGTATGCTCAGACGTGAGTCCCTTGCTCACTTTGCCACTGGATTCAAGCAAGCCTGGCTGAAGACGGCTGAAATGCCAGAAACCGGTCCTTGGAAGCTTGTTTCCGGTCCAGGGAAGGCAGGGCTTGGCAGTTCGGGCTGGACTGTTCCCATGAGGCACAGGGTCAGACTGATTTGCATATGGCCATGTCTGAACTGGGGTGGCAGAGTGGGCTAAAGAACGGTGATGGATCAAACCCAGATCTGTTGACTGGGTGTGAGTGTTTGATTGGTTCTGATGCTCCGTCCATCACCACCCCCTTTTGTACCGCTTTGTTTGCCATAAGTTGGCAGGGTATGCTCAGACGTGAGTCCCTTGCTCACTTTGCCACTGGATTCAAGCAAGCCTGGCTGAAGACGGCTGAAATGCCAGAAACCGGTCCTAGGAAGCTTGTTTCCGGTCCAGGGAAGGCAGGGCTTGGCAGTTCGGGCTGGACTGTTCCCATGAGGCACAGGGTCAGACTGATTTGCATGTGGCCATGTCTGAACTGGGGTGGCAGAGTGGGCTAAAGAACGGTGATGGATTAAACCCAGATCTGTTGACTGGGTGTGAGTGTTTGATTGGTTCTGATGCTCTGTCCATCACCACCCCCTTTTGTACCGCTTTGTTCGCCATAAGTTGGCAGGGTATGCTCAGACGTGAGTCCCTTGCTCACTTTGCCACTGGATTCAAGCAAGCCTGGCTGAAGACGGCTGAAATGCCAGAAACCGGTCCTAGGAAGTTTGTTTCCGGTCCAGGGAAGGCAGGGCTTGGCAGTTCGGGCTGGACTGTTCCCATGAGGCACAGGGTCAGACTGATTTGCATATGGCCATGTCTGAACTGGGGTGGCAGAGTGGGCTAAAGAACGGTGATGGATCAAACCCAGATCTGTTGACTGGGTGTGAGTTTTTGATTGGTTCTGATGCTCCGTCCATCACCACCCCCTTTTGTACCGCCATATTTATAAGGACAGGAAAAGCCACGCAGGGTGGCTTTTCCTGTGCTTGTAAATTTGGGGCAGAGAAATACGCCACCAGTACGTCACAAAAAGTGACGTACTGGTGGCGCAGGGGGCTTGTAAATCTGCCCCAGAATTGGAAGAAGTTGAAGGGCTACTAGCTACCAAGGCCATTAAGGTGATTAAGCTTAAAGTGAAACAACAGGGGAAGGGATATGTTTAATCTTTTGTAAAAAATCCTGGAGTAGGGATACCTTGGCATGCAACACTGGAAACCGTGATGCTGATACAAACACCATGCCCCAAATATCAGTTGTACATCACGACTTGACAGCAACTCAACCATCTGATCCATCTGATGTCACATCCGTAATAACAATTGAGTGTAACAATCGGTTGGAAGCCCTCGGGATCCCGAACGAGATAATAGCACACAGAACCATACCCATTTCACCTACATTAGCCCATGATAAATCCTTAGATACAGAGAAGGATCTCCCTAACAAACAGATAGTTGCTATACAAGAACAGATATCTGGGCCAAAGGAATATATGGGTAATTTGACAAAGATTATTTACAAAAAGGTAGGTAATTAGACAACCTTGGTATTAAAGCTCAGTTCTAATTTGTCTCCAACTATGGGGAAAGATGTTCCAAATTGCCCAAGATATGATGCTAATTTGGGAGGTATCCCATCTGACAGGCTAACAACATGCTCCTCGAACAGGCCATATGTAACAAAGATTTATGGGTCTACCAGAATGGGCAGGGAACTGTCTACACCCCTTTTTTCAAGCTGGTCATAATTGCAACACACCACGTGGATGAACATTGAACTCCAGTGAACTTTAAAGGGCAAAACATTGGATGACCCTCACTACATGAGACAGGCTTCTCTAAAAACCACATTTAAAGAAACAAATACCAAGACCTGCAGGAGGGAAAACAGAGCAATTTGATATATATATATGATAGATGTTCCAAAAATTCTGCTGCTGGTTATCAGCTGTCTACTCTCTCTGCTGCCCATGAGGGGGATGTTTCTGATCTAGACTGACACATACCAAACCAGCTGAATGTTATTAAGCCCCTCAGCTGACTTATGCAACAATGTCAGGATCTCCTGAGGTAGCATCTCCCCACAACCAAATAGGAATACATGCAAATGATTTTAATTTAGTAACTTCAGATAGAATTAAACATGGCAACACAAAATCCTGGGGTAAACTTGAGCCGGATTGATACTTTAGAATTTATATCTTGGAATGTTGTGGGGATTAGAGAAAAGTTGATGGGCCCGGAGTGGGGTACATTCATAGATCAACTTCACCTAATTGTGCTACAGAAACATGGGCTTTAGAGCCATTATTCAGAGTAGGGTATGTCATTTTTGCATCTAATACTGTTCCTTCAACTGTGGGAAGACCTTCAGGAGGGCTGTTGATATGGCTCAAGATGAACCTTTCCCTAAAGTAAAGAGACTTCCATCAGATTGTAGAGATTTACTGGGTGTTACTATTCTGACAGGTACTACTCAGAGGGTCAGGCACATTGCAATTATACATGTTTATATTTGTTTTATCCAGACAAAGCATTATTCAGGGATAGTGATCCAATTATCTCATTAGATTGAGCCTATACATCATACCCATCTCAAAATTCTTGCAGGTGGGACAAAAGCATAGGCCATAGGGCAAGACACTCTAGGATATTTGATCATATTGTCGACTTGATGGCATCCTATTACCTGAACACTGTAAATGGCTGCACCAAGCCAATTGTCCAGTTCACCCACCTTTCAAGCAGGGTTCATATACCTGTAACATAGATTATATTTTTCTGGACAGACTCCTCTGTCTTCCTAAATTTACATGGTGGTGACACCTAGAAATGACTGCGACCACGAAGCACAAAGTGGCCATCTTTACGTTAGTTCCCTTATAAATCTATAAGCACTGGGTATTGCTACTTTTACGGGTAGAATTGTTATGTGCAGTAATAGAGGGAATGTGAAATGGGCTCTACTTGCGGTTGATGATAAAGTGCAGTCACACTTTTATAGTCTCTTTGTGGAGAGGCTGGCCCCTTTTAAAATTCTAGATCCAAGTGCTATTCATTTTGTAGATCTTCACTGTGAATTTATGGGGCAACTAAATGCTCCTTACGGCGGAGGGGTGACTGGTGTCCGAACCCCCCAGGTTGGTATACAGGTGCATGTACAAATGCCAAAAAGACAATTATTGAAGCTGCAAAATTGGGAGACAGCACAGAGATTTCTAATGCTAGAAAAGTCTATAAAGTACAATTGTTAAAGGAGAAAATGGGATGGGAGGAAGCGCAATTGGAGAAATTCACTGAATCCCTGTATAATAGGAACACCAAGATGTTTTGGCATCTCACAATGTCCGGGTCTCGTATCATAGAAAATCACCTGGATACGGTGGTACAACCTGTGTGTAGGAAGCCCACTTTACTGAGTTATATAAGACATGGTCTAACAATGATGTCCAACATCCTGGCAGAGGTGTTGTATATCATTTAGGGCAGAAATCGAAGACAGCGGCTAGAGAGACCATAGTATTAGGGATGGCAGAAACTGCGCAGGCACTAGATTCATTAAAAAGAGAGAAGGCATGAGGCCCCATGGCATTCTGGGAGACTTAAATCTGTCTCAACCTGTGTGGGTATCTTATGTGAATTCCGTCAATACTGCTATCCTGAGAGGTGAGGATATCTCCGTTCCTGGCATGGAGCAATTATTGTTCCTATTTATAAGATCGGGAGGAGGGACGTTGCAACCAATTATAGACCTAATAATCTAATTGAAATCAGCCAAAAAATATTTGCTGGTCAGATTCTAATTCTGCTCCGAACTTGGGTAACAGAACATCACATCCTACAGCTTTGGCAAGCAGGGTTTAGAGCAAAGGTTAGTATCTTGGACCAGATATTTCGCTTCAGGGCACTATGCTGGAAGTATGACACCCTTAAGCAGTATCACCTTTATGTAGCCTTCACAGATTTGAGGGCGGAATTTGACCTGGTCCCTAGGGAAAATCTATAGGCCATGTTGGAGTCATATGGCATCCCGGAGGACCTCATTGGAATTTTGAAAACTTTACACTTGGATTCACATGCCCAGTCAGGTGGAGTGAAGGTGGGTACCTTACCTCCAGGATAAATATCAATTGAGGTGTCAGGCAAGGGTACATGTTGGAACCTACTCTCTTTAGTTTGTATATAAATGGAGCATTAAAATGGCTAGCAAACACACCAAAATCCGTGGGAATGAGTGTCCCCATTTTAATGTTTGCTGATGACACGCTTTTAATATCCTGAACATTGTGTGGACTGCAGCTGTAGCTAGAATATATTTCATCCTTAATTCATCAAAATAAAAAATTAGGGTGCTAAACCCCATCGCTTTGTAATAGGTAAAATGAGGACAGAGGGGGCTTCATTTGAGCCAGTAAAGTCTTTCGGCTATCTGGGTGTAAGATTATGCGCCAACATGTCCTGGGCACCACAGTTAATGAAAAGTAGAATGACTCTGCTCAAAGGGAGATGGCCATAGAGAAGCAATATATGGGTACCTCCAGTGGGGCAGTAACTCCAACTCAGGAGGTATATAGGGACGCAGCCTTGTCTGGGGCAGTTTATGGTGCAGAGCTCTGGGGGCGGATATATTTGTCTGTGCTCAGTGTAGCTGAAAATCAATACATTTATTGGGACTGTTTTTAACCTCCCAGTAGGCACTCCTATTACTCCACCTCAATTTGATCTAGCATGAAAAAGTATGGACTATGTGATTCTACTAAACCTTTTAGTGTACTGGGTACGAATCTGGAATACTGTGGAATTTAAGATTAATAGAAAAGCTTTAGAGGAGAATCTCAGTTTAGATAAGAGAGTCCGTACCCCCTGGCTAAGGAAGAAAAAAGAAGTGTGGGAGCATTTCAAGATAGATGAGGTTTGACTCACTCCTGATAAAATGGCAAAAGGTGTTATTGCTAAACTGAAACACGCCTACTGGGAATGCATAGTGGAGCAAATTTGGAAAGATCAAAAAGTGGGGAGTTTCACCCAGAAGTTCTTGAATCCCCATAGTGGCCTGTGCTTTGAGTCTTTTTTTGTATAAAATACCCAGCTCCAGCTAAAACTTTGAATATAAAGTTTAGATTTGGCATTTTGCCATTACAACTTTACTTCTACATGGGATAAAAACAGTCCTTTTACTCCCAATTACCCTTTCTGTTTGAAGCTGGAGGAGTACATGTCCTTATTATTCCGGGGACTGTTACAGACTACAAAAATGGCCGCCGCGCGGGAACGCACTTGCGCGGCGGCCGATCAAAAACGCCAAAGAGAGGCGGTCTCCGAGCAATGACGCTTTGTGTTCTTGCTACGGAGTAGTTCACTTACCTTCCGCTTCCTTGTCAGATCTTCGGTTCCCTTTGACCGTGTCTCTTGGAATCCAGTGCCTGAAATACTTCCCAAGCGTCGGGTCTCCTTCATCGCATCTCGTGGGATTCAGTGCCTTTCGTCGCGTCTCGAGGTATCCAGTGCCCTTGATTTGCTGAGTCTCCTCGTCCGTGTCCTTCCTGCTACAGTGTCCTCCTTTCTCCAGGACCTCGTTGGCTGTCTGGTGTTTTCATTCGTTCCTGGTTCCATATATGTCCTGGAATCCGTTGTACCTACAAATAAAAAGAAGACAACAAGAAAGCTGCATGACTGAATATATGGTAACAGCGCTCTGCGCTGACAATATTTATTATTCTTAGTGCCCCAAGTATACTTATCTGATTCAGCAATCCTGACGCTGTGGTTCTCCGCTCTTCCTGTTTGGCTGGCTACCTGTTAATTAGGAAAATACATGGAAGATTAGTTATTTACACCTGAAGATAAGGTGGCATTATTTTGCTGTTATTATTAGTGACACTTTCATTTGGATTCACATGAACTATGTAGATAATGTAACAAGACTCAGACTCACGCCTGTCAATTTCAGTTTTTTTTGTATAATTAGAAGAAGGGAAGCCTAAGGTAAGAGATAACATTTATAGATAATTAGGGATTACAGTACACCTGTCTACATACTTACCAACTCTGTTTTCTCTCTGTGTATAGCCCTGTATTGGCCTGGTTTTGTTGCAGCCTGAGGTTGACGAGGACCCTTGTCTCCCCTTGTTTTGTCTTCCTTCTTCCCCAGGTTACCATTGTCAGTTTGACTCATTGTTGGGTGCGAAAGGTGATTTGGGGAGGTCGCGGACTATTCTTCATGTCCATGGCGTTCCTGCGGAAATACAATTGAGAAAACCTGACAGAACGCGAAGACCAAAAAAAGAAAAGTTTTCTTTTTCGCCTGAGTGCCACGGAGACGGGTCAGGTGATCTTAGCAGATTTAGCCCACATGTTGGGTAATCTTCAGAAAAACCCAAGCATTATCAGCATGGGTGGATGCAATGCAGAGGGTGATGAGGTCTGACTCAGGGGTAGGAGCTCAGAACCCTGGTACTAGTGTTCTTGTCATTCAAGTGTCTGCACCACCATCCACCCCCTTAGCTCCCCCCGAACGTTTTTTGGGAGAGCCCACTAAATTCGCAGCTTTCATCAGTCAGTGTCAGCTTCACTTTATGTGTAAGGCTGCTTGCTTTCCAACAGACCAAGCAAAGGTGGCATTTGTTATATCCTATTTAGGGGGATCCACTGCTAATTGGACCATTCCTCTAATAGAAAGGAACGATCCCCTACTATAAGACTATAATGCCTTCAAAAGAGAACTTAGGAAGTTATTCGACAGACATACATTTACACGGTCGGTTGACACTGAGCTTTTAAATTTAAAGCAGGGAACTAAAGATTTAACCACATACAGTTCCACCTTCAATAGATTGATAGCTGAGGCTGGGTGGCTGAAGAGAAGCGTAGCGCCCTATTCTACAGGGGTTTGAGAGAAGATTTAAAAGATATGTTCGCACAAGTGGTTGACCCTCCTGAATCCTGTACTGCCCTTATCGATCTGGTGGTCAAATTGGACCAAAGAAACAGTGAGAGGAAAAGAGAAAGGGGTAGAACAGACGGGCAAGTTTATTCCTATAAGGAAAAGAAGCCTGACCCCGAAAAAACAGTTGAAGAACCTGAACCAATGCAAATAGGGAGCATAAGTGGGCCCCTCAGCGAAGAGGAGAAGCAGAGAAGGCGAGACAAAAAATTGTGCTTGTACTGTGGAAAACAGGGCCATTTTCTTAGAGATTGTCCCATAAAGCCGAAACAGACAAGGCGCTCGGAAAACTAATGAATCTGGAGTCCCAGGAGACAAGGACTTTCAGGTTTAATTGTCTCACAAACAGAAGTACCAGCTTCTCTACCACATCACTTCTTTCTCTCCTCACGTTTGATATGGGGACACCAGGTTGTTGAGGTGCAACTCATGCTGGATTCTGGTGCTTCGGGTAACTTCATGGATTTACAGTGGGCAAAGAACAAAAGGATTCCCTGGGTATCTAAATCCTCTTGGGAGAAAGTCACAACTATAGATGATAGTAACTTGAAGTCTGGTCCTGTTACTCATGCGACTATCGCTTTAACATTGATCATTGAAGAGAAACATCGTGAACTTATTGAATTTGATCTCATACAATCTCCTCAGTTTCCAGCTTTATTAGGGTTGCCCTGGTTATGTCAGCATAGTCCATTTAATAATTGGAAGACAATGGAGTTAGCTTTTAACCCCGGCTATTGTATGGAACATTTTATTTGTGACAAAGGCAATCCAGAGAAAGTTGTGGCACTCACCAGTTCAGAAGAACCTACGTTACCTTCTATATATCAGGACCTCAAAGATATTTTTGATGTGGAAAAGGCCACTAGTCTTCCACACCACAGGGCTTATGATTGTCGAATAGATCTGCTGCATGAAGCTCGCATACCCTGTAGTAGGGTTTACTCCTTAACTGAAGAGGAGAACTTATATTTGCAAGAATACCTGGATGAAATGTTGAGAATTGGGTTTATTCGTTCCTCCAGGTCACCGGCATCGTCATCTCTTTTTTTATACCTAAAAGAGAAGGGGGTCTTAGATGCTGTATAGACTATAGAGCGTTAAACAACATCACCATCAAGAATAGGTATCCCTTGCCACTGATATCCTACCTCCTTGATTAAATTAAGAATGCTCAGGTTTTCACCAAGTTAGATTTATGAGGGGCCTACCATCTTGTGAGAATCAAGGAGAGAGATGAGTGGAAAACGGCTTTCTGTACCAAGTATAGGTTATATGAATATCTAGTGCTAGTGATGCCTTTCGGGCTGTGTAACGCCCCTTCGGCTTTCCAGTTTTTTATTAATGAAGTCCTAAAGGATATGCTGGATTTGTTTGTCATTGCTTACATTTATTCTTCATCCATGCAAGAACACGAAATCCATGTCAGGAAAGTTCTCGACGTTTGCGAGAAAACCATTTGTACTGCAAGTTAGAGAAGTGTTTTTTCCATACGCAACAAGTAAGCTTCCTTGGATTCATAGTGTCCCCACAGGGAATCAGCATGGATCCACAGAAAGTAGAAGCCATCACTCGTTGGCAAGCACCACAGTCTGTTAAAGAAATCCAGTGCTTACTTGGCTTCACCAATTTCTATAGACGTTTTATCAGTAATTTTCCTGATTTAGCTTCCCCAATAACTAAGCTCTTAAAAAAAGGGGTTACATTTAAATGGACCCCTGAGGCAGACGAGTCCTTTGTAAAACTGAAGCAAGCCTTCACACAAGCACCTCTACTAAGACATCCAGATCCTTCACGACCTTTTGTAGTTGAGGCAGATGCTTCTCAGGTGGCAGTTGGGGTACTCTCTCAGGCAGATCCGAGTACTGGACGTCTTCATCCATTAGCGTATTATTCACGGAAACTAGCCCCAGCTGAAATGAATTACACTATAGGAGATAAGGAACTATTGGCCATAAAAAGGGTTTTTGAAGAATAGAGGCAGTATCTGTTAGGGGCCAATCAGAGGATAACAGTCCTTACGGATCACCGTAATTTACAGTTCCTGAAATCCGCAAGGGCTTTATCCATGTGACAACTGCGTTGGACTCAGTTTTTTAGTGATTACGATTTCCTTATACAATTTCAAGCAGGGAAACAGAATGGGAATGTGTACAAACAAAGCAACACCAACGACGGACCAGGGTTAAGCACTTAAATTCCAAAATTTTTGCGAAAAATATATAATAGATTTATAAATTTGGTGCAACAACTTCCAACATCCGTCGTTGTTGGATGTTCAAAGGATCCAAGAAATTTCACATAAAGGAAGGTGCACTCAAAGCTAAGTCGCAATTAGTACATATATTCCAAAACAATTTTTTTCTTCCATTATTTTAGAAACAGCAAACAGCCAACGTGTTTCGTTCCCTTTGCCACCGGTACTTCTTCAGGGCTGTAATTAATTACAAAACGACATGTATAAAAACAACATATATAAAAACAACATATAAAAGCGACATATAAACAAGCAAGAAACAAAACTAACCTCACAATAAATATATGTATATACATACACAACGAAGCACAAAAACTTATATATTGAGTCCAAATCATCACATGACTAACATATATGAACAAACAACAAGAACAAGTGATTTGTTTCACATATTAACATATAAGTGAGAAAATTTAACACATACAAATTAAGTCATTAAATATGTATTGAGAATAAAAAAAGAAAAAGGAGATCAAGGAAAGGAAAGAGTAAAGAAAAGAAAAGAAAATCAGATTTGTAAAAAATATATATAAATGCCAAATCTAAAAGAGAGTACAGGATATATCCAGAGGATTTCACCTATCAATCAAGTAAGATTGCCAAATAATCTGACTATAGTACGTGCACAGCTCAGAGTATTTTAGTTACATATGTTAAAATATTAACATATAAAAAACGAGTCTTATTTTTCAAGGACAAGGGAGGCATATATACAACAAGTACTATATGGATCTACCAAAAATGCTCACCTTATTAGTAACTAGATGGATATAAATTCTTCAATACAACATAACTGAGGCAAAATATTCAGAATTCAGTTTGGCGTATGGAGTATTTAGATTAACGTCTGCAACACAAAACAGAAAATCAAACATAACCATAATTAAAGTTTATATACGACAGAAAAGCAAACCCCCTGAGATGTACATCTAGTTATCAATAGACTCACCTTCAAAGTTGAAGGTGTGAATATGACCCCTCAGGGGAAATAAGTGTTGTCTATCAGGAAGTAATCCCTCAGAAGGGTAACAGTCCATATAAAACTTTAAAATCTAAATAAAAAAAGGGAAACAAATATTCAACAATCACCCTATATTAAATACCAAAACAATATATACATCAAACTGAAGCAACACGCAATGCTAAGCCCCAATCATAAAAAATGTTGCCATTCACTGACTCTCCCAAATCCAACAAAAGACTGAATAAGTTCAAACCACCTAACGCATTTATAGACCATTACTAAAGGAGAAGACTAAATATAGACTTAATCATACAGAAACCCACGTGACTATCTCATAGAAAATCGCACCTCTTATTAGTTTCAGGGGCATTAAAAAAAACCCTCACAATTCACAAGACGACATGATATTAAACCACCCATTTAGAGAAAAGAAAAACACAAATGCAACACCCACCATCACGTCCCGTTATTTTTAGAAGCAACAATATCAAGAGGTTATGTACCGGCAAGGTATCTATTCCCAGGTCTATCTAAAATGGAAGGGAATCCTACTAAAGCTTACCCAAAGTGACAGGCGGCATGATAACCGGCAGCGACGCGGAACGAAAAAGAGCCGCCATTTTAAGGCTGTTCTTAAGCGTAACAACGTAATGCTCTAATGCGTGAGCAGGAAAGAACTGCAAGCGAAGACGGTCTTACACATATAAAATAAAGTGGCCATCTTAAAACAATTCTCAGTATTCAATGAGATATGTACTAAATACCCCAAGGTCAATAAGTATTATGGTAAAACATCGGACACAACGTAAGATATAAATCATAAAGGAAAAAGATTTAAAAAAAATAATAAATAAAAATAATATAAACACAAAAACTTCATTACCAAACATACCTACTGTGCAATCTTCGTAGATTAAGGACAAAGAGATGATATTCAATAACAAATAAATAGGAGTAAACATAAACAATTTTAAAGATAAAAATGAGAAACCAATGTTTAATAGTAACTAGGGAAATACCGGCAACAACTCATAAGTAAAGTTATGCCGCCATTTTGCGTAATGCTCCAATACGTGAGCAAAGAATAACTACAAGTGAAGGCAGTCTTGCAAATGTACGAGAAGGTGGCCATCTTGTAAAGATACTTAGTATGCTGCGAAACACATCCAAACAAGTTATGAATTAGAGAACATCATTACCAAAGTCTATTTATATTCTGCAATATTCTTAAAATGAAGACAAGGAGCCAATACTCCATAATAAATAACTAGGGGTATATATAAACAAAACTTGATAAGTCCATGGTATCCCAGCAGAAGTCATTAATATCAGGTACAACTCACAGTGGATAAAACCACCAACATAGTGTGAGCACACAATAAAATATCAATCCAATGGTATAGTCAGTTACTAATACCACTTAAGCGTTATTACCTTAAAGGTAGCCGTCCAATAACAACTTACACTCTTATGTTTTATATTTTTTCGTGTTATAATGCAAATTCCGTAATGTAAAGACGCCATTTAGACAAAAAGTCAAAAATACATAACCATACCCTAAAGAGAATATACCCCATTATAACACAAGTCAAGAGAGTTAATAGCTCAATTAAAAAGGACTTAGATAAGCATAGGTATATGTATATAAACACCATATCTATACACATAACCTTGGTCAAGAAAAAGTTTCATACCATCCAAGTGGAACAAACGGTTGACCTTATATTCAACTCACATTTCATGTTCGTGTTTTGTAACATTCTGAACATTATTTCTATTAGACATAGTGAATTAAGGAGGAAAAAACCATCAGATACTGTAAAGAAAGATGCATTCCTTCATTAAATGCTACTTCCAGTTCTAGCTAGAGACACATACATATATATTTGTATACATGCTAAGAGAAACTAATACCAGGTGAAAAACACCCAGGAAATTTCCATAGCAAAACATTTCTTTGTGTCAAAAACAATCTGTAAAGTTATTCACAATGCTTCGTCATTACATTCACAGAATAGACCAGTTAAAGGAATTTGAGTACCAACATGCAGCATAGGAAAGCATGAAGATTTTCTGTTCAAATATTCCAAATACATCTGTCCACATATACATGAAATAATCCTGACATAAGAATCTTAATTTCAAACAGAAGCCCGAAACGAGGCAGATAACACTCTAGGGTATAATATTAACCTAAGACTAAGAGATGTAAGTGCTTCCTGTGTCTCAACAAATTGTCTCATGTAGGGGGTGGTTGGTGCGGGCAAAGCCTACATGTCAAAACCTGATATCTCCTTGCTAGGTCTGGCCAGTGTGTGATGTTTGTCTGGACATACACTCAATACATATTTAATGACTTAATTGTTATGTGTTAAATTTTCCCACTTATATGTTAATATGTGAAACAAATCACTTGTTCTTTTATTTGTTCATATATGTTAGTCATGTGATGTCTTGGACTCAATATATAGGTTTTTGTGCTTCGTTGTGTATGTATATACATATATTTATTGTGAGGTTAGTTTTGTTTCTTGCTTGTTTATATGTCGCTTTTATATGTTGTTTTTATATATGTTGTTTTTATACATGTCGTTTTGTAATTAATTACAGCCCTGAAGAAGTCCCTGTGGCAAAGGGAACGAAACGTGTTGGCTGTTTGCTGTTTCTAAAATAAAGGAAGAAAAAAATTGTTTTGGAATATCTGTACTAATTGGGACGTAGCTTTGAGTGCACCTTCCTTTATGTGAAACAGAATGGGAATGCAGATGTCCTATCCCGCTTAGGTTATGAACCCACAGAACCTCAAAGTGAGCCTCCCCCTATAATAGCCAGAGAACGAATAATTTGTTCTCTGTATTCTGAATATGACTTCCTAACTACAGTGAAAGAGGTACAAGCGTCCGCAGCTATGAAAGAGACAATAGGTTCCCAGGAAGTCACAAAAACTCAAGACCTGTATTACGTCCAAGGGGGTTTGGTACTTCCTACCTACAATATGAGGTTACAAGCTTTAGAGTGGAGCCACGCTCATCCCCTCGCTGGACAACCGGGGTACAAAAAAACACTGTATTTACTAAAGAGACACTTCTGGTGGGCTAGCATGGGGAGGGACACAAAAATGTATATTCAGACATGTCATGTGTGTGCCCAGGGGAAAGCCTCTCACCAAGCCCCAGTTGGGTTGTTACAACCATTACCCACTTCACCTCGGCCCTGGCGTACAGTATCTTTAGACTTTATAGCAGAATTGCCAAGAACTGCCCAAGGGAACACTACTCTCCTTGTTGTAGTAGACTTATTGACTAAGATGGCCCAGTTTATTCCATTGAAGGCTCTCCCCACAGCTAGAGAGTTAGCTTCTGTGTTTGTTCAGCATATCGTACGCTTACACGGCCTTCCCTCTGTACTGGTGTCTGTCAGAGGGACTCAATTCATTTCTAGATTTTGGAAGGGGTTAGGGGCCCTATTGCAGATAGAAGTCCGGTTGTCCTCAAGCCATCACCCTCAGACAGATGGTCAGACTGAGAGAGTAAATCAATGTTTTGAACAGTATATCAGATGCCAAGCCTTAAACTCTCTTTCTGATTGGGATGAGATGGTGTGGATTGCTGAGTTTTCTTACAACAACAGTTGTCACTCTTCCACTGCTTTTTCCCCTTTTTTCTGTACTTACGGTTTTCACCCTCGAGCCCTGCTATCCTCCCTTCCTTCCTCCAGTTCTACACCTGCTGCCGTAGACTTTGTAAAAGAGATACAAGATATTCACAGGACAACCCAAGTAAATTTGGACAAAGCTAAGGCGAGCTATAAGAGGGGAGCAGACGTGCAGAATCTGAATTCAGCCAAGGGGACGAGGTATGGCTATCAACACAGAATCTTAAGTTGAGAGAGTTTTGCAAATTCAAGCCCCGGTATATAGGCCCATACAAGAAATGTAAAGTGGTGAACCCTGTTTCCATGAAGCTTGATCTTCCGGCTTCCTTAAAAATACATCCGGTATTTCATGTGTCTCTCCTGAAACCAGTCGTACCTGGCATGCGTCTCCCTCCAATCCCAGCCCCTGTAATAGAGGACAACGAACCAGAGTATGAGGTCGGGGCTATCATAGATTCATGCAGAGTAAGATGCAGGCTCCAGTATTTGATACATTGGAAGGGTTATGTTGTGGAGGAACGCACCAGTGAACCAGCTAGTCAGGTACATGCTCCTCAATTGGTGTGTTTGTTTTACAGGCGGCATCCCGACAATCCAAACCGGTAGGGGGTTCTGTAGGGGGGGGTGGACTGTCACAGTTGCCGATTCCGGGGTCTGTTATGGACTCCAAAAATGGTCGCTGGGTGGGAACGCACATACGTGGCGGCCAATCAAACGCGTCAAAGAGAGGCGGCCTCCAAGCAATGACGCTTCACGTTCTTGCTACGGAGTAGTTCACTTACCTTCCGCTTCCTTGTCAGATCTTCGGTTCCCTTTGACCGTGTCTCTTGGAATCCAGTGCCTGAAATACTTTCCAAGCATCGGGTCTCCTTCATCGCGTCTCGTGGGATCCAGTGCCTTTCGTCGCGTCTCGAGGTATCCAGTGCCCTTGATTTGCTGGGTCTCCTCCTCCGCGTCCTTCCTGCTACAGTGTACTCCTTTCTCCCAGACCTCATTGGCTGTCTGGTGTTTTCATTCGTTACTGGTTCTATATATGTCCTGGACTCCGTTGTACCTACAAATAAAAAGAAGACAACAAGAAAGCTGCATGACAGCATATATGGTAACCGCGCTCTGCACTGACAATATTTATTATTCTTAGTGCCCCAAGTATACTTATCTGATTCAGCAATCCTGACACTATGGTTCTCCGCTCTTCCTGTTTATCTGGCTACCTGTTACTTAGGAAAATACATGGAAGATTAGTTATTTCCACCTGGAGATAAGGTGTCATTATTTTTCTGTTATTTTTAGTGACACTTTCATTTGGATTCACATGAACTATGCAGATAATGTAACAAGACTCAGACTCACGCCTGTCAATTGCAGTTTTTTTGTATGATTAGAAGAAGGGAAGCTTAAGGTATGAGATAACATTTTTAGATAATTAGAGATTACAGTGCACCTGTCTACATACTTACCAACTCTCTTTTTTCTCTCTCTGTCTACAGCAGAAATAGCCCCGTATTGGATTGGTTTTGTTGCAGCCTGAGGTTGACGAGGACCCTTGTCTCCCCTTATTTTGTCTTCCTTCTTCCCCAGGTTACCATTGTCACTTTGACTCATTGTTGGGTGCGATTGGTGATTTGGGGAGGTCGCGGACCATTCTTCATGTCCATAACGTTCTTGCGGAAATACAATTGAGAAAACCTGACAGTTATGTTTTACCTCATAACAAATTGATAACCCCAGTGGGCATTTTGGTGGACCTTGCCCACTACTGGGAAGCATCCAGGATTTTTAGATGTGAAAAGAGCTAATTGTGTTCAGTGTGTTTAGATTTTTACTGTGAGTGTGGAGAATCAGATCTAACAAGTTAGCTGTGATATTTTAGTAGAAGGTCTTTATTTTGTATTATGTGTTAATAACCATGAGATGTACAAGCACTTTGAAGGCGGTCGATGATTAAAATCCTTTATAAAGGCTTGACAGCAGAGGGGAGTAGTAGGGTTATTGGATTTTAGTACTGTATTGGCTCAAACCCTTTGTTTTTAGTTTAACCCCTCCGATGCTCATGACGGAACGGTTCCGTCATGAGCATAGGTTGGGCTGTGCTCATGACGGAACCGGTCCGTCATGAGGACAGCCCCTGGGGGAAGCGCTGGCGCTCCCCCCCTTGCGCATCGATCTTACCCCCCTTTACGGGGGTGGCAGCGGAAGAGCTTCCGCTGCCACCCCCGAGCCCCCCCACGCTTTCTGATGACGTCAGCGCGCACAGCGCGCGCCGGCGTCATCAGGAAGCGTTGGACGCGCTGGAATCCATTTCTTCCAGCGCGTCCAAGGCAGCAACAGGTAGGTTCCCTTGTCCGGTGGGGGCCGCGGGGGTGATTTCTTTTGTATTGAGGCATCGGGGGAGAGGAAAGAGTATTTCCTCTCCCCCGATGTCTCAATACAGGGCATTCCTGCTCCACGATCGCGCACAGCGTCGCGATCGTGGAGTAGGGATGCCCCACTAGACACCAGGGATTTGTTTTTTTGAATTTGGGAAGCGACCCCTTAGGCAAGGGTCGCTTCCTTGGGGGCAAAATTTTTCAAAGTCTTTTCTGCCCCCCCTGGGGGCAGATCGGTCCGCTTTCTGCACGTTTCTGCCCCCAGGGGGGGCAGAAAAGCCCACTAGACACCAGGGATGTTGTTTATGTTATGTAGGAAGCGACCCCTTAGGCAAGGGTCGCTTCCTTGGGGGGCCAAATAATACGAAGACTTTTCTGCCCCCCCTGGGGGCAGATCAGTCTTCTTTCTGCCCGTTTCTGCCCCCAGGGGGGGCAGAAAAGCCCACTAGACACCAGGGATGTCTATTTCGTTATGTAGGAAGCGACCCCTTGGGCAAGGGTCGCTTCCTTGGGGGGCAAAATAATTCGAAGACTTTTCTGCCCCCCCTGGGGGCATATTGGTCTTCTTTCTGCCCGTTTATGCCCCCAGGGGGGGCAGAAAAGCCCACTAGACACCAGGGATGTCTTTTATGTTATGTAGGAAGTGACCCCTTGGGCAAGGGTCACTTCCTAGGGTGGCAAAATAATTAGAAGACTTTTCTGCCCCCCCTGGGGGCAGATCGGTCGTCTTTCTGCCCGTTTCTGCCCCCAGGGGGGGCAGAAAAGCCCACTAGACACCAGGGATGTCTTTTTCTTTATGTAGGAAGCGACCCCTTGGGCAAGGGTCGCTTCCTTTGCGGCCTAATTATTTAGAAGACTTTTCTGCCCCCCCTGGGGGAAGATTGGTCGTCTTTCTGTCCGTTTCTGCTCCTAGGGGGGGGGGGGCAGAAAAGCCCACTAGACACCAGGGATATAAATATTATTGTAGGAAGCGACCCCTTGGGCAAGGGTCGCTTCCTTGGGCCCCTAAATTTTTTGAAGACTTTTCTGCCCCCTCTGGGGGCAGATCGGTTTTATTTTTTTGCCGTTTCTGCTCCCATTGGGGGCAGAAAAGCCCACTAGACACCAGGGAATTAGTTCAATTAGAAATTGAAGTGACCCCTCGCTTCCAGGGTGCAATTTGTTATATGTATTTGGCTCACCCGCCCCGGGACTGAGTAGCCTTTTTTTTCCTGCTGTTTTCTGCCCCACCTGGCACACAACCCGATTGACCATTTGGGTAGTGACATGGCATGTTATAATGTTTATTGTTATATTTTTTGTGATTTCCAATTGTAATGTTTTTTTTTTTGTTTACTTTTTTGTTCTAGGTGAAGGCCTTTCTTCTTTTCACGTTGACGTTTTGGTACTGGTGGTTCTGGTGTTTGTGTAGTTTGGTAAGAGACTGTTTTTTTGTACAATGTAAATGTGTTTGATTTCTCTGCCTGTTTTTTTTTTGCAAATGGTGTAATAATAGCAGTATGTTTGGTTTTTGAGTGTCAAAAACTTTTTGCATTGGTGCTCGATGTGTATTTTGTTGTCTTGTGAGTAATTTGTTTTTTTTTCTTCTTTCTAGTTTGATATCGTTGGTCTTTGCTGTGTCACTGCAGAGTTTGTTTCTGGTGAGTGCAGCTGTCTCTTGTAATTGGATTGTATAGTTTTTGAGTACATTGATCTTTGTGATAAAAGGTACACATTTCTTTACTTGCTTGGTTTGCACATTGTTGGTTGTTGTTGACTTGTTTGTGCAGTCTTCTATCTTAGTAAGTATAATGGCTAGCCGCAGGATGACTGCTCAGCAGGTTGTTGGTTTGCTGTTTGAGTCTTCCTCTGATATTGGGTCAGAGACTGACTCTGCTTCTGAGGGAGAGGAGGCAGGGGACGATTCTGGCAGTGAGTTTTCTCTCCGTATGGGGTCATCGGATGATGAAGATACTCTTAGTGCGGATGAAGTGCCTGTGTTAGAGGAGGAGACTGATGTGCCGATAGTGCGGCAAGAGGCATCTGGGCTGCAGCCTGCGGCTGCAAGGCTTCCCATTGGTGTAGTGCGGCAAGAGGCATCTGGGCTGCAGGCTGGGGCTGCAAGCCTTCCCGTTGGTGTAGTGCGGCAAGAGGCATCTGGGCTGCAGGCTGGGGCTGCAAGGCTTCCCGTTGGTGTAGTGCGGCAAGAGGCATCTGGGCTGCAGGCTGGGGCTGCAAGCCTTCCCGTTGGTGTAGTGCGGCAAGAGGCATCTGGGCTGCAGGCTGGGGCTGCAAGTCTTCCCGTTGAAAGTGATGACCTCTGGGTTGCCCCTGGCATGGTGCAGCCGGAATTTCCAGAGTTTACTGGTGTTCCAGGGTCTAGAGTGAATACTGAGAACTTTTTGCCTGTAAATTTTTTTCAGTTGTTTATGGACGATGTGTTTTTGGCAGAGATTGTTGAGCAGACTAATTTGTATGCCGAACAGTTTTTGAGGGACAACAGTGCCAGTCTTAAGCCACACTCTAGAGCTACCCGGTGGACTCCCACAAATGTTGAAGAGATGAAGAAGTTCTTGGGTTTAACTTTTTTGATGGGCTTGCTAAGGAAGCCATCATTGGCTTCATATTGGTCTAGCAGTCCCTTGATGGCAACGTCTATTTTTACGGCAGTCATGAGTCGTGACAGGTATTTGCTTCTGCTTCGGATGATGCACTTTGTTGATAATGGTTTAGCGTTGCCACAAGATCACCCTGATTGTGACCGTCTTTTTAAGATTAGGCCTGTCCTTGATCACTTTGTTGATCGATTTTCTGAGATTTATGCCCCTGGTAGAGAAATTGCAGTGGATGAGTCTTTGGTGTTGTTCAAGGGCCGCTTGGTTTTTAGGCAATACATTCCTAGTAAGAGGGCACGCTATGGAATAAAGCTGTATATGCTGTGTGACAGTAGGACTGGATATGTCTCTAATTTCAGGGTGTACACCGGAAAGGAATCTAGGTTTAACCTCCCTGGTTGTCCGTCCACTTTTGGAGTGACTGAGAAAATTGTTTGGGAACTTGGTAGAGGATTTTTTAACAAAGGCCACCATTTATATGTAGATAACTTCTACACTGGTGTGCGGTTGTTCAGGGAATTGGCCAAAGTGGACACTTTTGCTTGTGGCACAATCCGCTGTAACCGTAAAGGTTTTCCGAAAGAACTTGTTTGTCAAAAGCTTGTGCGGGGACAGTGCAGTGCATTGCGTTGCCAGGAGCTTCTTGCTGTGAAGTTTACAGACAGGAGAGATGTCTACATGCTGACTTCCATCCATGATGAAAGCACTGCACCTGTGACTGTTTGGGGTCAGGTCGCTGAAGTGCGCAAACCTGTGTGCATTTTAGACTATAATAGGCACATGGGTGGTGTTGACAGATCAGAGGTTGGAACCTTACGCTGCTCTTCGTAAGGCTTACATTTGGTACAAGAAGTTGGCTATCCATCTTTTCCACTTGGCAATGTTTAATGCTTTTGTTGTGTTCCAGGATTCTTGCCCTGAGTCAAAGATGACTTTTGCTAAGTTTCAGGAGTCTGTAATAGGCAGCCTTGTTGTAGTGGAACAGGCAAGTGTTCCTAGAGTTGGACTGGTGGAGGATGTTGCTAGATTGAAAGAACGCCACTTTCCAGATCACATTCCTCCCACACCCGCAAAAGATTTTCCCAGTAGGAGATGTAGAGTCTGTTGGCGAAGAGGTTTGCGGAAGGAGAGTCGTATGCACTGCCCCGATTGTCCCTCTCATCCTTCACTGTGTCTCCCTGCTTGTTTCAGAGCGTACCACACGCGTAAAAATTTCTGGGAACATTCATGAGTGGTAAAGTAAACTGCCTGGTCTGTATTCTTTGGAAAATATGATTCTGTTTCAAGGTTGGTGTTAGTGCAATGTATTTAGTTGCTGATTTTCTGTTAGAAGATTTGTATCTATTTGCAATTTGTTTGTGTTTTTTTTTTTTTTCTAAAAAAAATCCAAAATGTGATGGCGGTGTGTGTAGGCTTGCGCTTGGCTGTTGGTGTGTGTGGACTGGCACTTGGTTGGTGGTGTGCGTGGAATGGTGCTTGGCTGACGGTGTGCGTGGACTGGCGGTGTGCATGGACTGGCGGTGTGCGTGGACTGGTGCGTGGCTGGTGGTGTGCGTGGAATGGTGCTTGGCTGACGGTGTGCGTGGAATGGTGCTTGGCTGGCGGTGTGCGTGGAATGGTGCTTGGCTGGCGGTGTGTGTGGATTGGTACTTGGCTGGCAGTGTGTGTGGACTGGTGGTGTGTGCGGACTGGTGTTTGGCTGGTGGTGTCCGTGGACTGGAGCTTGGCTGGTGGTGTCCGTGGACTGGAGCTTGTCTGGTGGTGTGCGTGGACTGGAGCTTGGCTGGCGGTGTGCGTGGAATGGTGCTTGGCTGGCGGTGTGCGTGGACTGGTACTTGGCTGGCGGTGTGCGTGGACTGGTGGTGTGTGCGGACTGGTGTTTGGCTGGTGGTGTCCGTGGACTGGAGCTTGGCTGGTGGTGTCCGTGGACTGGAGCTTGTCTGGTGGTGTGCGTGGACTGGAGCTTGGCTGGCGGTGTGCGTGGAATGGTGCTTGGCTGGCGGTGTGCGTGGACTGGTACTTGGCTGGCGGTGTGCGTGGACTGGTGGTGTGTGCGGACTGGTGCTTGGCTGGTGGTGTCCGTGGACTGGAGCTTGGCTGGCGGTGTAGGTGGATTGGCGATTGGCTGCCGGTGTGCCTGGACTGGCGATTGGATGGTGGTGTGCCTGGACTGGCGCTTGGCTAGCGGTGTGCGTGGACTGGCGTTTGGCTAGCGGTGTGTGTCGACTGGTGCTTGGCTGGCTGTGTGTGAGTAGTGACTTTCTGCTGGTCACTACACATAATGCTAGCTGAGTGCCACTCCACGCAATCCTTCAGCCTGTGTAGTTGCTGTGTCTGGATTGTGGGCGTGTGAAAGTGATGGGCCCTTGAATGGCGCTGTGTGCTGGTGTGAGTTTTGTTATGTGATGGGCCTGCGGCTGGCGGTGTGAATGGTTTTGTATGTCTCACACGTATGAAAGGTGTATGAATGGCCTGTAAAGAGGTTGGTGCTTTGTCGTGGCTTTACAGCTCACGAGCTGTGAGTCAATGGTTCAGTTTCTCGCCCTTTCAATTATTACCAGTGCATTTCATGTTTTGTGAAATCACTTGCTAATACAATTTTATCTACTGAACCATCACTCACCCTCGTGCCAAATCCAACCAGTATGTGTGTGTGCTTGCGGGTTAGATGGCTGTGCAGTAATATTTGTCTTTCTGAAGCAGGGTGTACCTTGTCCCTTTTTGGTGATTTTTGTACTGTGTTGCTTTTGTACCTGGTGGTGCGAATGGTCTTGTTTGTATCACGTATGAAAGGTGTGTGAATGGCCTGTAAAGTGGTTGGTGCCTTGACGTGGCTTTACAGCTCACGAGCTGCGAGTCATTGGTTTGGTTTTTTGTGAATTTAATTATTGACAGTGCATTTCATTTTTGTGAAATCTCTTGTTAATAAAAATTAATACACTGAACCATGACTCGCCCTCGTGCCAAATCCAACCAGTATGTGTGTGTGTTTGAGGAATAGATGGTTGTGCAGGAATCTTTGTCTTTAGTTTCTCTGCCAAGGTACACTTTCCATGTAAGAATAACCCACCAACTGTAGATATTGTCGAAAACCCTTGGGAGTTCATGGTGATGTCTCTCTAGTGAATTGAAAAATATTTTTTATCCCCATTGTCCTGTAAACCTCAAACTGTCTGCACATTTTCTTTGCAGTATTATTCCTAAATTCTCACGCTGTAGTAACAATAGTTAATCTGGTTTTGCAAGGGGGGTTACTTTGGTTTTTTGCCCAGGGCTCGGCGGCCATCTAGGGAAACCTTCCAAACCCATGCATTTCTGAAAACTAGACACCCGGCGGCTTCCAGGGAGGTATGGCTTGCGTGGATCCCCCAACGTTTCCTTACCCAGAATCCCCTGCAAACCTCAATTTTTGCCCAAAAAATCACTTTTTTCACACATTTTGGGGTGGGAAAGTAGTGGCATCACCGGGCTCACACAAATTTACCACCACCCAGCGTTCCCCCAGGTCTCCCGGTAAAAATGGTGCCTCACTTGTGTGGGAGGCCCAAGTACCCGCGGCAGGCAAGGACAACAAACGTAGTGAGGCGACATCAAAATGGCCTATCGCCAAACCACCTGGTTTTGCAAGGGGGGTCACTTTGGTTTTTGGCCCGGTGCGCGGCGGCCATCCAGGGAAACCTACCAAACCCACGCATTTCTGAAAACTAGACACCCGGCGGCTTCCAGGGAGGTATGGCTTGCGTGGATCCCCCAACGTTTCCTTACCCAGAATCCCCTGCAAACCTCAATGTTTGCTCAAAAAATCACTTTTTTCACACATTTTGGGGTGGGAAAGAAGTGGCATCACCGGGCTCACACAAATTTTCCACCACCCAGCGTTCCCCCAGGTCTCCCGGTAAAAATGGTGCCTCACTTGTTTGGGAGGCCCAAGTACCCGCGGCAGGCAAGGACAACAAACGTAGTGAGGCGACATCAAAATGGCCTATCGCCAAACCACCTGGTTTTGCAAGGGGGGTCACTTTGGTTTTTGGCCCGGTGCGCGGCGGCCATCTAGGGAAACCTACCAAACCCACGCATTTCTGAAAACTAGACACCCGGCGGCTTCCAGGGAGGTATGGCTTGCGTGGATCCCCCAACGTTTCCTTACCCAGAATCCCCTGCAAACCTCAATGTTTGCTCAAAAAATCACTTTTTTCACACATTTTGGGGTGGGAAAGTAGTGGCATCACCGGGCTCACACAAATTTTCCACCACCCAGCGTTCCCCCAGGTCTCCCGGTAAAAATGGTGCCTCACTTGTGTGGGAGGCCCAAGTACCCGCGGCAGGCAAGGACAACAAACGTAGTGAGGCGACATCAAAATGGCCTATCGCCAAACCACCTGGTTTTGCAAGGGGGGTCACTTTGGTTTTTGGCCCGGTGCGCGGCGGCCATCTAGGGAAACCTAGCAAACCCACGCATTTCTGAAAACTAGACACCCGGCGGCTTCCAGGGAGGTATGGCTTGCGTGGATCCCCCAACGTTTCCTTACACAGAATCCCCTGCAAACCTCAATTTTTGCTCAAAAAATCACTTTTTTCACACATTTTGGGGTGGGAAAGTAGTGGCATCACCGGGCTCACACAAATTTACCACCACCCAGCGTTCCCCCAGGTCTCCCGGTAAAAATGGTGCCTCACTTGTGTGGGAGGCCCAAGTACCCGCGGCAGGCAAGGACAACAAACGTAGTGAGGCGACATCAAAATGGCCTATCGGCAAACCACCTGGTTTTGCAAGGGGGGTCACTTTGGTTTTTGGCCCGGTGCGCGGCGGCCATCTAGGGAAACCTACCAAACCCACGCATTTCTGAAAACTAGACACCCGGCGGCTTCCAGAGAGGTATGGCTTGCGTGGATCCCCCAACGTTTCCTTACCCAGAATCCCCTGCAAACCTCAATTTTTGCTCAAAAAATCACTTTTTTCACACATTTTGGGGTGGGAAAGTAGTGGCATCACCTGGCTCACACAAATTTACCACCACCCAGCATTCCCCCAGGTCTCCCGGTAAAAATGGTGCCTCACTTGTGTGGGAGGCCCAAGTACCCGCGGCAGGCAAGGACAACAAACGTAGTGAGGCGACATCAAAATGGCCTATCGCCAAACCACCTGGTTTTGCAAGGGGGGTCCCTTTGGTTTTTGGCCCGGTGCGCGGCGGCCATCTAGGGAAACCTAGCAAACCCACGCATTTCTGAAAACTAGACACCCGGCGGCTTCCAGGGAGGTATGGCTTGCGTGGATCCCCCAACGTTTCCTTACCCAGAATCCCCTGCAAACCTCAATTTTTGCCCAAAAAATCACTTTTTTCACACATTTTGGGGTGGGAAAGTAGTGGCATCACCGGGCTCACACAAATTTACCACCACCCAGCGGTCCCCCAGGTCTCCCGGTAAAAATGGTGCCTCACTTGTGTGGGAGGCCCAAGTACCCGCGGCAGGCAAGGACAACAAACGTAGTGAGGCGACATCAAAATGGCCTATCGCCAAACCACCTGGTTTTGCAAGGGGGGTCACTTTGGTTTTTGGCCCGGTGCGCGGCGGCCATCTAGGGAAACCTACCAAACCCACGCATTTCTGAAAACTAGACACCCGGCGGCTTCCAGAGAGGTATGGCTTGCGTGGATCCCCCAACGTTTCCTTACCCAGAATCCCCTGCAAACCTCAATTTTTGCTCAAAAAATCACTTTTTTCACACATTTTGGGGTGGGAAAGTAGTGGCATCACCGGGCTCACACAAATTTACCACCACCCAGCGTTCCCCCAGGTCTCCCGGTAAAAATGGTGCCTCACTTGTGTGGGAGGCCCAAGTACCCGCGGCAGGCAAGGACAACAAACGTAGTGAGGCGACATCAAAATGGCCTATCGCTAAACCACCTGGTTTTGCAAGGGGGGTCACTTTGGTTTTTGGCCCGGTGCGCGGCGGCCATCTAGGGAAACCTACCAAACCCACGCATTTCTGAAAACTAAACACCCGGCGGCTTCCAGGGAGGTATGGCTTGCGTGGATCCCCCAACGTTTCCTTACCCAGAATCCCCTGCAAACCTCAATTTTTGCCCAAAAAATCACTTTGTTCACACATTTTGGGGTGGGAAAGTAGTGGCATCACCGGGCTCACACAAATTTACCACCACCCAGCGTTCCCCCAGGTCTCCCGGTAAAAATGGTGCCTCACTTGTGTGGGAGGCCCAAGTACCCGCGGCAGGCAAGGACAACAAACGTAGTGAGGCGACATCAAAATGGCCTATCGGCAAACCACCTGGTTTTGCAAGGGGGGTCACTTTGGTTTTTGGCCCGGTGCGCGGCGGCCATCTAGGGAAACCTAGCAAACCCACGCATTTCTGAAAACTAGACCCCCGGCGGCTTCCAGGGAGGTATGGCTTGCGTGGATCCCCCAACGTTTCCTTACCCAGAATCTCCTGCAAACCTCAATTTTTG
This sequence comes from Triturus cristatus, assembly GCF_964204655.1. Lineage (NCBI taxonomy): Eukaryota > Metazoa > Chordata > Amphibia > Caudata > Salamandridae > Triturus > Triturus cristatus. The sequence continues at coordinate 938,976,456 of NC_140593.1, forward strand.
CCCAAAAAATCACTTTTTTCACACATTTTGGGGTGGGAAAGTAGTGGCATCACCGGGCTCACACAAATTTACCACCACCCAGCGTTCCCCCAGGTCTCCCGGTAAAAATGGTGCCTCACTTGTGTGGGAGGCCCAAGTACCCGCGGCAGGCAAGGACAACAAACGTAGTGAGGCGACATCAAAATGGCCTATCGGCAAACCACCTGGTTTTGCAAGGGGGGTCCCTTTGGTTTTTGGCCCGGTGCGCGGCGGCCATCTAGGGAAACCTAGCAAACCCACGCATTTCTGAAAACTAGACACCCGGCGGCTTCCAGGGAGGTATGGCTTGCGTGGATCCCCCAACGTTTCCTTACCCAGAATCCCCTGCAAACCTCAATTTTTGCCCAAAAAATCACTTTTTTCACACATTTTGGGGTGGGAAAGTAGTGGCATCACCGGGCTCACACAAATTTACCACCACCCAGCGTTCCCCCAGGTCTCCCGGTAAAAATGGTGCCTCACTTGTGTGGGAGGCCCAAGTACCCGCGGCAGGCAAGGACAACAAACGTAGTGAGGCGACATCAAAATGGCCTATCGCCAAACCACCTGGTTTTGCAAGGGGGGTCACTTTGGTTTTTGGCCCGGTGCGCGGCGGCCATCTAGGGAAACCTAGCAAACCCACACATTTCTGAAAACTATACACCCGGCGGCTTCCAGGGAGGTATGGCTTGCGTGGATCCCCCAACGTTTCCTTACCCAGAATCCCCTGCAAACCTCAATTTTTGCTCAAAAAATCACTTTTTTCACACATTTTGGGGTGGGAAAGTAGTGGCATCACCGGGCTCACACAAATTTACCACCACCCAGCGTTCCCCCAGGTCTCCCGGTAAAAATGGTGCCTCACTTGTGTGGGAGGCCCAAGTACCCGCGGCAGGCAAGGACAACAATCGTAGTGAGGCGACATCAAAATGGCCTATCGGCAAACCACCTGGTTTTGCAAGGGGGGTCACTTTGGTTTTTGGCCCGGTGCGCGGTGGCCATCTAGGGAAACCTACCAAACCCACGCATTTCTGAAAACTAGACACCCGGCGGCTTCCAGAGAGGTATGGCTTGCGTGGATCCCCCAACGTTTCCTTACCCAGAATCCCCTGCAAACCTCAATTTTTGCTCAAAAAATCACTTTTTTCACACATTTTGGGGTGGGAAAGTAGTGGCATCACCGGGCTCACACAAATTTACCACCACCCAGCGTTCCCCCAGGTCTCCCGGTAAAAATGGTGCCTCACTTGTGTGGGAGGCCCAAGTACCCGCGGCAGGCAAGGACAACAAACGTAGTGAGGCGACATCAAAATGGCCTATCGCCAAACCACCTGGTTTTGCAAGGGGGGTCACTTTGGTTTTTGGCCCGGTGCGCGGCGGCCATCTAGGGAAACCTAGCAAACCCACGCATTTCTGAAAACTAGACACCCGGCGGCTTCCAGGGAGGTATGGCTTGCGTGGATCCCCCAACGTTTCCTTACCCAGAATCCCCTGCAAACCTCAATTTTTGCCCAAAAAGTCACTTTTTTCACACATTTTGTGGATCCACGCAGATTCCAGAACTTTCCATCACAGAAATGTGGGGAAAATGTGTTTTTTTTGTCAATTTTTTACGTTTGCAAGGGATTCTGGGTAACAGACCATGGTGGGAGGCAGTCAAGTCACCCCATCCTAGATTCCCCTGGGTGTCTAGTTTTCAAAAATGTATAGGTTTGCTAGGTTTCCCTAGGTGCCGGCAGGGCTAGGGTTCAAAATCTACAGCTAGTCACTTTGCCAAAAAAAGGGTCATTTTTCACTGCAAAACCACGTTGCGTTTTGCGCCGTTTCCTGTCGCGGGCACTAGGCCGACCCGCACAAGTGAGGTACCATTTTTCTCGTAGGACTTTGGGGAACGCGGGGTGGGTGGAAATTTGTGGATCCACGCAGATTCCAGAACTTTCCATCACAGAAATGTGGGGAAAATGTGTTTTTTTTGTCAATTTTTTACGTTTGCAAGGGATTCTGGGTAACAGACCATGGTGGGAGGCAGTCAAGTCACCCCATCCTGGATTCCCCTGGGTGTCTAGTTTTCAAAAATGTATAGGTTTGCTAGGTTTCCCTAGGTGCCGGCAGGGCTAGGGTTCAAAATCTACAGCTAGTCACTTTGCCAAAAAAAGGGTCATTTTTCGCTGCAAAACCACGTTGCGTTTTGCGCCGTTTCCTGTCGCGGGCACTAGGCCGACCCGCACAAGTGAGGTACCATTTTTCTCGTAGGACTTTGGGGAACGCGGGGTGGGTGGAAATTTGTGGATCCACGCAGATTCCAGAACTTTCCATCACAGAAATGTGGGGAAAATGTGTTTTTTTTGTCAATTTTTAACGTTTGCAAGGGATTCTGGGTAACAGACCATGGTGGGAGGCAGTCAAGTCACCCCATCCTGGATTCCCCTGGGTGTCTAGTTTTCAAAAATGTATAGGTTTGCTAGGTTTCCCTAGGTGCCGGCAGGGCTAGGGTTCAAAATCTACAGCTAGTCACTTTGCCAAAAAAAGGGTCATTTTTCACTGCAAAACCACGTTGCGTTTTGCACCGTTTCCTGTCGCGGGCACTATGCCGACCCGCACAAGTGAGGTACCATTTTTCTCGTAGGACTTTGGGGAACGCGGGGTGGGTGGAAATTTGTGGATCCACGCAGATTCCAGAACTTTGCATCACAGAAATGTGGGGAAATGTGTTTTTTTTGTCAATTTTTTACGTTTGCAAGGGATTCTGGGTAACAGACCATGGTGGGAGGCAGTCAAGTCACCCCATCCTGGATTCCCCTGGGTGTCTAGTTTTCAAAAATGTATAGGTTTGCTAGGTTTCCCTAGGTGCCGGCAGGGCTAGGGTTCAAAAACTACAGCTAGACTCTTCGCAAATAAAGTGTAAATTTTCAGTGTGAAAATGTGGTGCGTTCACCTTAGGTTTTGAGCCACTTCCTGTCGTGGGCACTATGCCTACCCACACAAGTGAGGTACCATTTTTATCGGGAGACTTAGGGTAGTTCAAATTTGTAAAGCAACTGTTATTACCTATTGATTTTTGATGCATTTCTTCCTTCCAAATGAAAGACATTGTGTAAAAAAAAAGTCATTTTGAAAAATGACCAATAATTGTCATGCAAATATGAGTATTCCCAATTTCGAAAATGTGCAAATATGCACTGTTTCTAAACTCTGTAATTTGTTCCCATTTCAAAAATACATAGGTGACTTTCATACCGATTTTTCCATGTATATATTTTCCCACAATAATTGCTATATACCCGGACCAAAAAAAAAAAACATTACAAATTGCTGCTCAGTTTTCTACTCTGGGTTCGTTGGGCTCTTGGTGAACCTACAAGTCCTATATGTCCCCACAACCAGGAAGGTCTACCGGATGTAACGATACATTGCTTTCAAAGAGATGTCATAATTCGAAGAAGTTACAGGTGAAAACGTTGACTCAAAAGGCTGCTTTTTTCAACAAATTTTTAATTTTTCCTATATTTACCTGTAAATTTCTATAAAGAAACCTTGATGGATCTACACAAATGACCCCTTGCTGAATTCAGAATTTTGTCTACTTTTCAAAAATGTATAGCTTTCCAGGATCCATTATTGTTTTTGTACCCATTTCTACCGTTAACTGGAAGGAGGTTGAAAGCACAAAAAATAGCAAAAATAGGGTATGTCCCAGAAAAATGCCAAAACTGTGTAAAAAATGTTGGTTTTCTAACAAAATTCTGTCATTCCCTAAAAGCTGGAGAAATGGTGATTTCAGCCCCACAAACCCTTTTTTGATACCATTTGCAGAGAAAAACCCAGAAGCTTTCATTTGCAGCCCGTTTTTCCCATTTTTCACAAAAAAAAAAAAATTGCTGTATTTTGACTAATTTCTGGGAACCCTCTAGGAGAATCCACAAACCCTGGGTACCTTTAGAATCCCCAAGATGTTGGAAGAAAAGGACGCAAATTTGGCGTGGATACCTAATGTGGTCAAAAAGTTACAGAGGCCTAAGCACGCACTACCCCAAATAGCCCAAAAAAGGCTTAGCACAGGAGGGGAAAAGGCCTAGCAGCGAAGGGGTTAATGAGGTAGCAAAAAGCTTGTTTGTTCTTTTGAACATTTATGGTTGTGATAGCTGAAATAAAGTATTGAATTACCCCAGGGAACTTTTATTCCATTAGTTAGAGAGAGGCCAGGAGTCCTCTTTACTCACAAGCTAGTGGCAGGTATGAATGTGACATCGCCTAGCATCCTCCTCAGAACACTACTGGACCTGAGGGAGATCAAAAGATAACTGAAGCTGCTGTCTAGAATCTGAGAGGAGCACTCAAGGACTAGACCAGCTCCCTCCAAACCTAGGACAAAGACATAGACTCCAAGGGTCATAATGATAACCACCTGTATAGGATACAGGGATACAAGAAGCTACTGCTTCCTGCAATAGCCCAGCAGGCCAATTCTAACTTGGCCTGCCGTGGACCCTGCTGTTGGCCTCTACAGGAGTGAGTCATGACCCACAAGTGCTGTTCCTGAGGTCCTGGAACTATTGGTTGTGTTTAGCTGGACTTCTCCTACCACCTCAGAAAACCTGTTTGTTTTTTTTGACCTCTGCATGGCCAGGATCAATCTGCGAGGCGTTGTCACTGGGTTGAAGATTCTTTTGTTCAGAGCTACTCCACAGCAGCAAATCTGATTCAGTAGTACCTCTCAATTAGGTAGTAGGTATCTGGCCTTGTGAAGCAATCTTTGGCTTTAGTCTGCAGCCTCATCCTACTGAAGGATTCAGAGCTCTACAAAAGTGACCAATTGCGAAGGAGCCAAAGCTTATGTATCACATATAGCCATATGCAGGGGGGTTGGCCTAAACCACCATCCCACATGTGGCCAACCCATAGCAGTCTGCTATCCATGGCTAGCTTGCTGCCTCTGCCCCTAACCACTCCTGCCTGCACTCGGTTCTCCACCTATGTGCTCCTGCTACTTCCTTCATTACCTCTGGGGTACATTTTATCCTCCTGCTCATTCTGGCATGCCCTCAATAGTCAGCTTGTCCCTGCACCCCACCTGTCTGCCCACTGTTCTCTGTCTGCATGCCCCGCCCCCTCCCATCTGTTCTATGTGGTCAGCTTGCAGACCTTGCCCATGCTGGCTTGCCCTCCATGCCACTATATTCTCTGTGTGTGCCTTTGCCGTCCATTCCTTCGGCCCTCTGCAGTCTGTTGTTTTGACCCCGCCAATTTTGGTCTACCCTGTGTGGCCAGCATGCTGGTAGGAAAAACCAGACCCCATAGCCCTGGCACTAGGGACCCCATGCGAACCTGGCAGGGCAAAAATATTTAAAGAAAAATCTTTGCCATTAAATTGCAACTGAGTCATGTATATGCAGCAAACATAAAAAAAGAAGCGAAGACTTACGCACTTCTTTGACTATTTTCCCCTGGTGGGCCAGGTCCCAGGGGCTTATTTTTATTTTAAATAAGGGGAGAGGGCACAGGAGGCCCCCCTCCCATTGGCCAATCTTGGTCCTGGGGACTGCCACCTCCCAGGGCTGGCTGAGTCTTTGATAAAATGGAGGAAAGCTGTGCGATCCTCCTCCTGAGGCTCCAAGAGCCCTGACCACCACTACATTCCTGGGGCTTTATGAAAAAAATTAGAGGGGGCAGCGCAGACCACCCTCATTGTGTCCTTAAGGGCCCCAGGGACCACCACCTCCCTGGGCCATGAATTGAATTTAAAGGAAAAGGGTGGCCGCCTGGCCCCCTCAGGCCATGTACAGCCCTGAGACCACCACCTCCCCAGGGTAGGCACTTGAAAAGGTAAGGAGGGGGACCACACAGCCCCCCTCCTGGAGCCAAGTATGACCCTGGGGACCACCACCCGACAGGGCTGGCACCTACTATCTTCTGAGGTGCCCACCCTCGGGAGATGGCAGTTTGCTCCTGCTTGCTGAGATTGGAGTTTTCATCTGTTACCCTGCCATCAGCCATGAGGCAGGGAAATAGATGAAAGATTGCTCCTGCAAGCATGGTGCTGCAAATTTTGCAGTTCCCTGCATGTGGGAGCAATTGCCTGCTCCCGCAGAAGTTGGGGAGACAGCAGGGACTCCGGGGGCCTTGAGGCTCAACCGCGGTGGGCTCCAGGTCACTCAGGGAGTCATGGCCGGGCCCCGGGGGATCGAGTCCCTGGGGCCAAAATCAGCCCGGGAGGAGGGCCTTTTATTAAGCTGTCCATGATCGTGGGAAAAGGCAGGAAGACCTTTGCATACTACTAAGTAAAAAGGAGAGGGGGGCCCCTCCTCAGGCTGTATTCAGACCAAGTGGACCCCATCTCTTGGGGCCCAGCCACCATTCCATGGGGTAGGGGGGGGGCATCAGCCCCCCTCCCTGGGCCAATTTTGGCCCAAGGTCCCCATCACCCAGGGCCTGGCCACGTCTCCCTGAGTGCCCTGGTCCCACCCAGGGTACCCAGAGTGCGTGTTGGATACGGTGGGGGAGCCTCAGTCGGTGATGCTGGTATTTAGATCAAGATCTTTGTTAGTCCTTTGTTGTTGGCAGTGTCTCTGTCTCTGTGTTTCCCCAATTAAATCACCTCTGGTATTTAAATGTGTGAAGAAGGTAGAGTTCCAAAATGCATTTGTTCACAATAAATCAAACTTGACATCTTGTGAGTGCTCTGTATTTGTGCAGCTTTGATTATCTTGATATGATTTCTCCTTCATGTCAGTTCGGTAGTTGTGGGTGACATTTGGAAGCAGATATTTTAATTACTGGCAGAACCGCTGTGACAAAGATGGTAATACTACCCTATCAGCCTGAATTGACCATCAATTATTTAGTTGATCGGTTCTAGTCATTCAGACTTAAACTTGTAGGAATATACATCATTTGAAACCATGGAAGTGGCAAGGGACAGAAAGATGGCTATTATGGCACTTTTGTTTGGAGGTATCAATCAATCAATCAATCAGGGGGTTTATAAAGCGCGCTACTCACCCACGAGGGTCTCAAGGCACTGGGGGGGGTGCAGCTCCGGTTCAGTCGAAGAGCCAGGTATTGAGGTTCTTCCTGTAGGTGTGGAGGGTGGGGGAGCGTCTGATGCCCACTGGGAGCTCGTTCCAGGCTTTGGCTGCGACGTAGGAGAAAGGTCTTCCTCCTGCTCTGGTTCTGCGGATGCGGGGGTCTCTGCGAGGGCGAGGTCTGCAGAGCGGAGGTTCATCTTGGGTACATGGAAGGAGATTCTCTCGTTGAGGTATTGGGTCCGATGTTGTGGAGGGATTTGTAGGCGTGGGTGAGCAGTTTGAAGGTGACTCGCTTCTTGACGGTGAAGCATTTTTGACCATTTTTGTCACAAAGGACTACATGGATTCGTTCTGTGTGTGAGTTACATTAGGCATTTTAGTTTTTCTTTCTACACAAGATGGAATGCTGAAATTGTCTATGAGAGACTATAATGACTATGAAATAAATGAAAAGCGAAATGTTTGCTGTAAGTTTTGAAGCAGAAAAAGCACACACAGACATGGCAGTCAGTGATACCGGTATCTGGATCAAGAACTTTGTTAGTCCTTTGTTGTTGGCCGTGTCTCTGTGTTTCCCCAATTAAATCTTCTATGGTATTTAAATGTGTGTTTGATTCCATGCTGATTAGCATTTAAGAAAGCAGAGTGGTGAAATGCATTGCTCAGAATAAATCAAACTTAACATCCTGTGAGTGCCCCGCATATGAGCAACTTTGATATATACATATATATATATTCCCAAACAATCTCCTTCAAAATAACAGAGGAGCATGGCACTCAGGATGCTGTCTGAATCGCCAATTTTATTCAAGGCTGAACAAAGCGCTTCGGTAGTCAGTGTTTCCTTGTTCACAATAAGGACACCTCCATAACGTAGACGTGCGTAACGTCTGTAAACACCAACAATGGACATTCCATATAGTGCATAATTGCTAAAACAATACATTTACAGCCATCTTATAGCAGGAAAAAACATTATAAGTGATATATAAAATTATACTTTCACTCAAAAATCATTGTCTTAATGTGAATTCAGAATCTATCATATTAAAATCAACAGCACAACTTCTACCTGTGAACAGGACTTAGAGCCATGGCTTGCTATTCTTGTTGCTGGGTGTGGGGAGCAATTAAAGACCACTTGCCCTTAGAACCCGGAGCACCAGCTCCTGCGTGCTTACCAAGACCAGTGTACCCTGTGAGGCATAGAAGAGCATTGGAGGGAGTGTTGTCCAATGGGGGATCCTGGCGATTGGACCCCATCAGGAGGCGTGAGGAGACTGTCTCCTACCCAATCCTCATCCAACACCTACACATCCATAATCCAAGGACATGCACTTGATGGGTCTGCTCCCTCCTGACTGCAAGGATCCAGTCAGTAAGCCTGGCATCGTACACATCAGACGACCATGACCTAATTGCAGAATTCCGCAAAGATCCTGTGAGTCTGGGAAAATCAACTAATCTCTCCATACTTAAAAAATGTATGTGACCTTGTGTAATGTAACTAGTACTCATGTTAAGATTTCCAATATTTTATGTCGAGTTCGCACTATATAAAAACTGTAAAAGAAATTAATTCTTGAAAGCTTCCATAGGAAGAACAATTTTTATTTTGCTAAAAACGTTGCTGCGGTTTGACGATTCTTCTCAAAACTTGCCAAAAAAAGATTTTCCACCTCAGCTGTTTTCTGTAAAGTTTCAGGGTGATCCATCAAGCAGGGACTGAGAAAGAGTGAGGGTTCCAAAATGTGTTTTCCCCTTGCAATTTCTGCTAGGAACTCGTAGACAGCTCTGCCTGTAAAACCGTTTGACCTTTTGAGCGTTTGGAGAAATTAAGGTTAACATTTTTTAGATAGCTGGACGCTTGGTCCTGTGGGACTCCAGCAGGACCACAATAAAAAAGAGAGGGCTTTTTATCCCATTGGCCATCTTGGTACCAATGGCCAAATATGGTCTTGTGGTACTGAGCAATTTGATTGGCTCGGTGCGACATTGAGAGACATATTTTGGCTGCCATTGCAGGACATGGAGGCTTTGTCCCCATGCCCTTACTTATCTAAGGGGGCAGGATAGGAGTACAATTCTACCTGAGCCCCCAGCCCATGTAGGGGGTGGGTCCTTGGGTTAAAATAAAGATAGGTTTGGCCCACTGATGTCACAGTACACTTGTGGGACCCATAGGTGAGTTCCTGTGGGAGTCCTGTGGGACCCAGGGCAGCCCCTGGTGTTCTCCTCAGGGAGTACCTCAGAAGTACAGTGGGACTGGAATTTTTTTAATAACATTGCCCTGTGCCCAGCCACATGCTGAGCACAATGAGGAGTTGGACATCCACAGGATGGCCACAGGTTCAAGCCACATTATAGTTAGATAAGTAATAAAATACTTAAGTTTAAAAAAATAAGAAATTCATTGAAAAAACAAAAGTTAAAGTGATGTTATAGTTAAGTATGATAATAATATTTTACTTTACATAAAAAGCCTCAGAAAGTCACTGAAAAAAACCAAAGTTAAAATGACGTTATAGTTAGGTAAGGTACTAATAATCTATGCTAAATGAAAAAAACTAGAAATTCATTGAAAACAAAGGCGAAAGTGATGTTATAGTTAGGTCTTGTAATATTATGAAAACTAGTGGTTTTACTTTTAAACAAAAAACAATGAAATTCACCAGTTATAGATTACTGAACTAACTGCTACTTGCACCCCCACCATGCACTGCCTATAACCTCATATTTTACATCACTGATGACGTTCAATTACATGACTCATTACATCACCGATGACATCTCAAATTATGTCAGTAAATAGGAATGTTTACGCAGGAGCAGACTGATAGCCAACGCCACTCTTACCTTGATGTGATATCCATGAAAACAGTGGCAAACCCCAAAAAGATGAAGGGGGAGCGGGTTCGAAAGGGAACTCCAGGGAGTAGAACCTGCAAATGTTGACACACGGTTAGACGCTGACCTGGCAGATAAGATGCAAACAGTACTTATCATAAGGATAAATATATTCTCCTACCTCAGATCCTGATATTTCTTGGCCTACTGATGCAATGGAATGTAGTTGTTAGTGGAGCAACGGTGAGAAAAATGAGGTAGCATAAGAAAAACATACTCTAAAGTTAGACTCTATAAAGGAAAGACAAACTTAGCGCATCAATGTTCAAATACACAACTACAGAACTTTCAATAACATAAACAACGTTTGTTCCACGTGAATACAATCTGTAGCAAGACTCTGTATTTATCTCTGGAAAGTCCTATCAAACCATCATAAAGCTGCAACCTCAGCTCAGTATAAACTAGTTCCTTCACTCAGAAAGGGCCTGGCCATTAGTTCTAAAGCTTCTCTCAAGACACACTCTGATGGTTCTTTTTAACAGTATGGAAGTGTAAAGGGAAGAAAATGTGTTAATATACAGTTAATAAGCCAATAACTCTCTTTTATATATATTAATCCACAGATAACTATATAAGGTTATTCAATATATTACAAACCCAAAAATAACTGGTTTTAGAGACACCTCAAAATGAGGGTATAGAAATACAAAGGAATTAACATGAAGCCAAATCTGCCCCTCCAATTTAAACCGTGTAGCATGAACAAAACTATTAATTTCAGAAGTAAGATACAGTGAATCAGAAAGCATGCATCGAGGGTTGATAAGAGAAGAGCATTAAATCCATCCCTACTCTATCGCTAAGATGACATCCCTAAATACGCATTTCCAATTAAAAGAAAAGGTGGCAGTGCGTGGAGTCTTCCTAAGAAGCCTCTTCGCCATCGGAATGGGTCAAGTATCATAAACCTACTATCGCAAATAAAAGGGCTTGTTCTGAGATGCTCTCTCCACGAAGGCAAGAAAGAAGTGGGCATTGTCCCTAATTCCAGCAATCAGTTATCCCCAGCTAGCTTTCTCATAATGCACTCATAATGCACAGCTTTCCCCTAATCCACGATGGGTACAGTCATGGGAGTACTTTTCCACAGTGTTCTCGTTGTGCCCCGATTGTTAACAATTCGTCCTTGGCTCTCATGCCTTCTCCTGTATGAATCTGTCTCCTTCTTTATCACCTCCAAACCATGGAACTGTAACATCTTCTCTCCTTCCCTAGCTACTAAAACAAATACATTACTTTTTCCTAATGAATTCTTCTCCACCTGCAATGCAAAAATGAGAAAGAACAGATTCCACAGTGCACATGAAATTCAAACTATTACTTCTAAAGCAAGAGTTGTGAGGGACATGTATTTCAGTCCTATGATTTTAGCTAACATAAGAACGTATCACTTCAAACATTACAGATTGGCATACCCTATTGAGTTTTGACTAATAAATTTACCAAATTATAGAAAAATCATTGTTAAACATATTCAGTATATGAGGGGTGTAAACTTCACAGCATGAGTTCCTCATGTTAACGTTTTCTGCTAGTTACATTCAGTTCCTACGTTAATTCTCCATACAACTTGCCAGTAACATAAAATAAGCCACATAGTTACGTTAATACATTTCACAATTCTAACACATCACTTTGATATTATTGCAAGATTACAAGCAGGTGTGCTCTACATGTGATTATGATGCACCCCTACAATTAAATCAAGATTTCTGCTCCATCAACTCCCTCCAGACTCCCAAGAACCTATATTTGGCCAAACTCCTACTACCCACAGCCTTAGCCCTGTGCACAACTCTTCACAGAAAGTCCACTCACTGTAGACCCCCAAGCCTCATTCGGTGGCCACGCCCCTACTCTGCACAGCCCACAACTCCCCTCGACACCAAAGCCCCTTTTCACAGCAAATCCCTTACATTGGACATAATTTGCCTGATGCACAACACTTTATGCAGACCCACTCTCTCCATATAGCCAAGCCCCAATAGGTGGCAACGCCCCTATTACACACAGCCTTCACCCTGTTCATGTCCCTTCATGAGGAGCCTACTCCCTCTAAACACCCAAGCCCCATTAATTGGCCAATCATGGTGCACAATTAGCAGTGGGAAAGATGTAGAAAACTTTCCCTAGATGTAACTTACTAAATATATTTGAGTATAGCAACCAGTCCCATTCAATGGATAATTGGATCAGTGATGTCATCAATGATGCGTAACGTCATGAGTAATGTAATATATGAGATCATAAGCAGTACATGGCAGGGGGGCAAGTTATGGTTAGCTCAGTTAGAGTGAAGTTATAGTTGGGTACTGAAATACAATAAAAACTAACATTTAAAAAACAAAAAAAACTCTGAAATCACTAGTTATTGTTTAATGAGCTATTAATAACTTGAGTAATTGTTATGCACTGCTTATGATCTCACATTACATGACTCATGACATGCTAAATAACACCATAGATGACTGATGCTGTTCTGTGCAGGGCCTTTGGAAGGGGTTAGCCTCAGTCCTGCAGCCACTGACCTGTGCACCCTACCATATCCTTGATTGTTTTCTTTTTCTTTTATTGAAAATCATGATTTTGGGGGAGAAATTGTGAATTCAGAAATTCATGATTTTTCTAAAAATTACAATTTTTGTCGCCCGCTTCAGAATACAAAATGTCAGTGGTGGCATTGCATTTTTCTGGAAAATCACAAACTTAGCATGGTAAACTCCATATTATAATTTTTTTGCTCCCATTTTTGCACCGTTCTCAATGACCCATAGCACCATATGTCAGCAAACTTGATTAAGAGAAATAGCGATTTTGGGAAATTACAATTATAAAAGGCCAACTTAAATATGAGACACAGCCACTATTTGTAGTCGCTACTTCAAAATTGTTATTTGCGATGTGGTATATACGTAGAGGCATCATAAAGGGAAAAGAGATGGGCAATAATTTGACTGAGTTCTCCCACTAGAAATGATACTGTACTATATTTGTACATACCTTCACTTAGAGAAATGTTTTGAAATTTCTTTTTTTAAACGAGTAATTTTAATGTTTTTCTTTTAAACAATTTTTTTTTAATGTTTCAATTCTAATTGTTTTAAATGTTTTTAAATTTTCCACATAGGAAATCCTGGGTATACCTGATACATAGGGTCACCAATTTTAGGGGGTCGAGCAGTAGGGGTGATAGTAAACTATACAACAAAAATGTAGCATATTATCCTACATCCACCTAATGATACCTTGTACAACTATTTTTAGCCCTTACTTGTTGTCCATAATAATTAATTGTATTTTATATATGGTTACAATTACTTGTACTTTTATGGCTGAACAGCCGAAATAAAGTTCTTTGACTGACTGACAAAAATATTGCCTTTCAAACTTAGCTAGCATCTTTTTCAAATAAGTCTATTGAAAAATTACACTAACCCACAAACAACACGATTTCCGAGCAAAGTTCTAAATTCTTTGGTTTGGACCAAATCCGTTTTGCTGCTTTTGCTGTTACTTTGAGCAACATTTCCAAATGGAGCCTAAATGGAAAAGCACATCCTTTTTACCCTCTCTTTCCTTTTTATCTGCTGCACTGAAGTGCCCAAAGTTAAGTAAGCCTGACCTTTGCTTCATACGCTGAATGAGTGCCAAATTTAGGTGTGGACTAGCTATATTGGCAGCGATTCCTTTATTGGTTTTATCTTTGTCTCCACCCCCCTTTTTTATTTAATACCAGAAATTTCCATCAAAGTAAGTGAGGATCCATAGTGATCATAACCCCCTACATCTTATAGCCAACTGGCCCTTACTATGTCTGAAAAAGGGGGGAGAAAGGGTGGGTTTATTGAAAGCTACAGATGGGGCAGAAGGCTCAAATGGGTTCAGATTATTCTTTTCATGAGGCTATTTCAGCCAAATGTCAAAATGAGATACAGACATTTCTGGCCGCGCAGTCGTAGTCAGAAGAGATCCCTGTCAAAGCATTTGTAGCCATTTACCACTCTATAGCTGACCTACTGAAGGTTCCCGCTCATAAAAGGCATCCCGACAGGGCCCCAAGACGGTTTCCTTCTACCTGTTCGCCCGTGGCTAGGAAGCTTCAGGAGCACTACTCACCACTCCCAGAGACAGCTGCCTAGTGAGAACCTGCGGAAAGCAGTATAAAGAAGCCCTGGTTAGGCAAAAGGAGGCATTGAAGGAGGAATCCTGGAGTAAGCTTTTGTAGGCCAGTACAATCAAGAGTAGCACCAAGTTTTGGAGCATTGTCAACAGTCCTTCCCTAGCAGCGGACACAGCAAATGCCCTTGATGCCCACATTCGGAGAAGAATGAATGGGTTAGCCAGTTTGAGGAAATGTTTTGGTGCCCTCTGGCTCAGAGTACCCCCCGTGGAGCGGGAGCGGAAAAATCAGCCCTGACAGTCTACGAGGGAGAAGTCAGGTTGGGTATATTTGGGTTGACTCGTAACAAGGCCCCAGGACCAAATGGAATCCCCCCTATGTTTACATCTCCAACTTGGAGGTGTGAGCCCCTGTTCTCACTTCAGTTTTCAATGTGGCCATTAGATCTGGTCCTCTGGCCTCATGGGGCATTTCCATCATGGTCCCATTTTTTTTTAAAAAGGGCACAGAGATAGCACACATTGCTACAGGCCCATCTCCTTGTTGGACTCTGTGGTCAAAGTGGTTGGACGCATTTTATTGAACATAATATCTAATTAGGCCCATGAGAAAAACATCTAGTCAGAGGTCCAATTTGGCTTCTGCCCTGGTCGTTAAATGGTAGATAAATGTTTGAACCTATTTATGATTCTGTATAAGTACACAGTTGCCCGTGCCGGCACCATCTATCTGGCCTTTATGGACCTGACCTTTATGGACCTGTCCTCCTCGTTTGATTGCGTGAACAGACGCAAGCTGTGGCCGATCTTGCTATCTCTGGGGGTGGACAGGGACATAGTTCTCTTCTTACAAGATCTCCATCAAGCCACTAAGGCGGTGGTCAGATACTCTGATGATCTTAAGGTTAAGCACCCTTTTCCTATTCAGAGAGGGGTCCGTCAGGGCTGTAGTTTGGCCCCATTCTTATTTAATGTATACATAAACAATCTAGAGAAGGTGCTATTTTAGACCAAGGTGGATTACCCCAATTGGGATGGCGTGGCCTTCCTGTTCTACTTTATGCAGATGACGCCATCCTGATAGCTAGGACCGAGAGGGGCCTGCAAACGCTGTTAAAATCTTTTGTCCAATTCATGGAAGATCTGGACCTGCTGGTCAACAACTCAAAGTCCTAGGTCATACAAGTAGGTACCCGCTCCATTAGGCCCTATATCTTTAAGGATGAGTCCACCCCGGTCCCTAGGACAAGTGTTTCTCATAATTGGGGGTTCTGCTGGATGCCAAGATGAACTGGGGACCCATAAAAAATATAAGAAGAATGATTTTACCTGGGCGACTGTAGCTGTTTTGAATTTTGCCTCCAGACTGGGAAAAAGACCTGTGGGGGCTATATTACAGCTTATAGGGTCAAGTGGATTTCAAAAGCGTTGTACGGTATTGAAATCAGGGGTTATCCCATCCCTGATGATCTTCAAATTGTATTGTTGAAAATAATTTTTTGAGACGGCTTCTAGCCGTTCACCAGGGTACCTCCACCTTCATTGTACACCAGGAACTTGGTTTGACCTACCTCACTGACCTGATAGCCTATGCCCGGTGTCATTATGGTTAAAAATCAGGACATGCAAGGGGACATCATTAAACAAACACAATTCTAAAGGATTCTATGGCCCTCGACTATGTATCCCAAGTACCGTGGCTCAAATACATTAAGAAGCGCCTTGCGAGCCTGGGGAGAGGAGATCTTTTTGCTAACCCTGAATTGAGCAACAAGAAGGACCTGGTTGACATTAAGGTGGCCTTTTCTAAACAGCAGTTAATAGCCAGGGAAGAAAAGGAGCTATTTAAGCCCAGCGTATGTCGTTTCATCATGCTAAGAACTACACAGATGGTGGAACCGTATCTATCAGGGTTTGTGAATTCGTATGACCGTTTATTACTGACCATGTCCTGGCTTGACCTCTTCCATCTTCTCGCTCGCCCAAGGGGGCAGCACAAGGGCCAGAGTCTGTAGCCCTGTGGTTGTGACAGAAAATCCCCACAGGACATGCCTTATTATTTGATGTTCTGTAGTTTTTATGACATACCGAAATACCTTTCTAGTTCCAATTTTGAAAAAGGTAAATTTTAGGCAAGTGTTCCCCGCTTTTATTTTTTTACAAATGCTTATGGGTAGCACAGTTTTTTATGTGCTTAGTTTTTTAAAATCTGCTTCAGGCTTAGGTCCAATTGTGATTAACGTGTTCGCTTTTAACATATTATTTATGGCACGATGCACTTTGTAATGCTTTGCCCACCCCTCAGCCTATCAATTGTTTTTATCGGATGAGACTATTTGTTGTTAACCTGAGCAATTTTTCTTTATTAAGCCTTGCAAGTGTGATCTCGGTGTTATTTGTACCTTGCCTTTCACATCTAGCCTAGGTCACTATCCTAATTGGAAAGGTTTATCAAGGAACAATTTATTTATACTCAGGGGCCGATTCCGATCCGGGTCGGAAAGCACTCCGACCGAGTCAGATCCGGAGTGTTTTCCGACTGAGTCGGACCCCTACAGTCCGACCGAGCGAGTACGATTCAAATGTATGCTGTCGGACACAGTTCGGTCGGACTCCCATAGAAGTCAATGGGATACGGTCGTACGACGTGTACATGGGCTCCCATTAACTAAATGGGTACGTCTCGAACAAGTGCGCCCCCTACAGTGGGTACGCGTCGGTGCCATCTACACCGTACATGGTCTCCCCCTGTGTCCGAGTTGTAGGGCTACGGGTGTTAGGGGGTCCGACGCGAACCCCCGAAGTCTGACTCCGGGAGCTTTTGCAAGCCGGACACTCCGGCTCGCACAGGCTGTCCAACGCGTGCATCGTACTGGCTCGGTTGTAAATCGCATCCATTGCACGCCACGGTTAGCTTCCGACCGACACGTACGGAGCAGTTCGGACCCAGAGACGACTCGGTCGGTGAATTTCATGTAGCTCGCATCAAACTTACTGACTCGTACAGCTGTACGAGTCGGCCAGAAAACACGTGTACGGCTCGTAGTTTTTCTGGCCGGATCGCGTTCGGTGCCTTTCCGACCTGGATCGGAATCGGCCCCTCAATGTGTACTTTTCTGGTTTTATCACATGAAACCGAATGCAGATTATTTTGATATGATTAGACTAGCTATACGCAAATTCCAAAAATCTTTTTGATATAAAATGTGGTTGAACTATATCCCTAGTGGGGACTCACCCATATATGTGTATTTATATATTACACGCTTTTGATAGCAGTTCTTTATGGTTGAGCTACACTTTCCTTAGCTGATGCATTTTTTTTAATTCTAGAAACGTTGGCACTTTTTGACAAATCTACACAAAACTTTGCTCACCTCTACCAAAACTGGCGAAGGTTTGCCAATTCAACTTTCGGGCACGATGCACAGGGTAAAACAGTTAAAAGGGGGATGGGTTGAAAAAAAAGCATTTCCCATTTTAGCTCCCATTGAAAATGTTGACCTCCAATAAAGCAGATTTACATCAACCTTGGCATGAAAGTAGAATTAAGCTTAGAAAATTAACTTTTTTGACTTGTTATAAATGCTTCCATAAGTTTTTTGAGCTATCAGTCTTAGAATTTTTATTTTTCTCTAACTTTAGCACCATTTAACGAAATTGTACAAACGTTTGGAAACACTTTGCATATATAGCTTAATATTTGTATTTTTTAATTTCTACTGATCCGTTAAGGTGGAGCACAAATAACTGGGGGGGTTAAAAACGTGTTAAGTTGCTAATAACTGTGGCAATAGTGAAGCTCAATATTTCACAGTTCACTGTGTAAAATGTATTTTTGAAACACTGCATTTTGTGCAATAAAATCCATCCATCCATCCATCCATCCATCCATCCATCCATCCATCCATCCATCCATCCATCCATCCATCCATCCATCCATCCATCCATCCCATAAATGCAGATGGGCCGAGTATTATCAGCTATTTACTACTATGATGAGTGTAGGGAAGGGTCATTATCCAGGAGAAGCAAATCCCTACTGTGCATGGCCTTTGTAGGTGTGCAAGATGGGTTGGACAGCCACAGTGAGTTAGGCACAGGCGCTAAGCCCACCCCCTACTGCACAGTGTTATATGCTTTGCGCAGCAGGGGCTGGAAATTAAGTGCCTCATATAAAAACAATGACATTCACTGAAAAATCCACAGCTAAAAACTCAGTTTTTGAATGTGTTTTTCGGAGCGTGAGTGGATCTACTAATGCCTGATTCACAAAGCACATTTTCTCTGGTCCTTTGGGCACATCTAATTTTGCAACAGTATGAACTGCTGAAAAGAAAATATACTGTAGCAAAAGGAAGAAATACACAAATGTATGATTCAGCACAATACATTAATCTAAATGAAAGCAGACAAAAACAAACCGTTTCTCTACAATAGAGATTCTATTTATTAAGTGATATAATCCAGAAATTTAATGGTACATTTAGCTAGAGAAACCTTACAAAATGTACAATAAACAATTCTAATAAAAGTACAGACATGTATTCTAAATTAATGTTGTTGTCAAAAGTTCTTACTTAGAAAGTGGTCTCTTTAAGATTATGTATCATGTGATATATAATGCTGCTCTTCATTTTACATTTCAGGTATGGCATAGTAATCCAAAAAGTGAACAGATTTAAAATAATTTCAATTCATTGCGCTAATTTCAAATTACAGAAGTGTCATTCAAGAAAAAAGCGTCTAACATAAAAAATAAATAATGAGTAATTGTGTAATATTCTCCTATGTTACCAATCAAGGTTACGCAGGATTTAAGAACCATTTATACATCGTTCTTGTAGATTTTATGTCCCAAGACTCCTTAATGCATGATAAAATCATGTAACATATTTAGTAGCCCTTAAATGACACAAAAACATCCATGAAAAAATTGAGTATTACATAAACCAAAAGTAAAAGAGGTGCATTTGTGCATCCTTCTCAAATAATAGAAAAAGTAAATTTACTTTAAGTTTTGTAAGTTTTTAAAATGACCTCTAGATCATCCCCAAAAATGCTACATTGTCTGTGGACTTTGTGAATAGGAACAAATTAATCTAGTAGCACCTATTTGTCACAGTCAAAAAACTTTTACAAAAGCTCAATTGAGAAACAAGACATCATCGTGTAATCACCATGGTAATAACTGATAAATATGTTAGTTAAATAAACAAACATCCCTAAAGAATCATCCATTATAAAGACCAACATTGGTCAGAAGATGTAATCTCTCACATGCAGCAGGGAAGGCACTGAATATGGTCTAGGATGATGATTATTAAATTGATTAAATGAATGTCACCAGTAGCTCAAGTAATCAATTATGTTACACATTTGTCTTCCGAGTTAAACAAACACCAAGTCAATTTAAACATAAAAATAACTAGTATAATGGTTAAGTGGTCATCATTCATGAAACGGGCACATAGGTGGCATTTTGTACTTCTTAACATGGCAGAACAAAATTTGCGCTGGCAAATAAGTAGGGGGCATATCAGCAAGGGCTGGCGATAATTATCGCTAAGTGCGCTTAGCGCGAGGATAATTATCGCCGGCTATCGCTGAATTTTATCGCTGAGATAGCATGCTTTCAGCAACGCTTATCTCCAAAGCGATAAAATTTCAAGCGCAAGCTGCCAAATGTGCGATTATCGCTGGAAATCCAGCGATAATCGCACAAAGTTTGGCGATAGCTTGATGATAGGGCAGGGCAGACTTAGCCATTATATCCACCTTCCATTGGCTATAACGGCTAAGTCAGACTGAAAGCAGGCGTAAGGAAAGTAGCGGTAACCGCGGTTAGCGCTACTTTTCTTATCTCTATGCAGGTTAGGGTGCAGCTTGCTGATAGGAGAAATGTCTGTTAGCGACATTTCTCACATTCTTTTTGGACGGAACGCCCACTTTGCATCTCGTTAGCGATGCAAAGATGGGCGTTGCGGAAACTAGCGCTAAGGCATTAAAACACGCGCTAGCGTGTCTTTGCTGATAGGGTGATAAAATTATCGCCGCTTTTCACCCGAAAACGGACGCTAAAGCGGCGCTAATTTTATCGCGGGCCTTGATGATATGCCCCTAAGTCATTCTTCTTAGATGTCATGTAATGTGGATTTGTATAGCGTGGGTTATCACCCAGTAGGTTATCCAGGCACTGGAGCAGGAGTATAGGCCTGGCAGTGAGGGTTTAAAAGTCATTCTAAGAGAATTAGTGGAAGAGCCAGGTCCTCAGCTTCTTGTGGAATTCAAGAAATGATTAGGAGGCCCTGATGTGTTAAGGGAGGTTATTCCGGTATTTGTGGCATGGAGGATAAGACTAGACCTCCCGTTTTGCTTTTTGTGGATACAGAGGGGGGTAAGACTGATGCTGAGCTTAGGGGTCTGGCCTGGTGGGTTGGTGCAAGTGAAGGTGGTTGTTAGATCATCACCAATTACATGGCAATGTTGTTTAAAGTGATTACATTAAGGAACTAGAATGGCAGCTTAACTTAATTGCTGCAATAATTCAAAATCCCAGTGTTACAAGAAAAAACAGTGTTAGCTTTTCAAAAAGATGCTCTGATTTTTGGCAAATGCTTTGCATATCAGGTAGAGTCAAGGCAGAAACAATTGTTTGGGTCCTTTCTTTTGGTTCTTTCCTGTTTCCTTTAACAATGTGTAGTAATGATGGGGTGGACAGCTGTAGGCAAGTTTGTACATGGTAGAAATAATGCCAAATTTAACCGAGTTTCAGTTACCATGACTAGGTTGCGGCCAGCTTGCGTGGACCGCTATAAATATTTGCAGAATAATAGCGCATATTTATTTTAAGTGAGTGAGCTGTCCTCTCTCTCTGTGTGCTTGTGTGTTTTTCAATTTCAAGAAAATAGTTAAAAATCAAACCTAAACTGTGCTGGTGTCTGGACAAGCAAAACATTGAATATTTGTGTTTTCGCAAGGAAACAATGGCTCAGGATGTTATTTTATTTTTGTAATTTTACAAAGTTGCAAAGCCGATGTCCGGTGAATGATCTGACCAAGCTGTTGCATTGCTGTGTGACTTAGAATGTCTATTTGTTCCCTTAGTTAAGATTAACCTAACCAAAGAAATGCATTAGGAATTAAGGGGCATATGTATCAAACTCCCCTTTAGCGAATCTCAAATTGCGAGAATTTGCGATTCGCAAAATCAGATTCGCTAAACGGGATGTATAAAATTAATCGCTAATCATTTGCGATTCCTTAAATATCGCAAATAATTCGCAGAATCCCGTATTGCGATTTCTTAATAGCGAAATTCGCTAAATAAGAAATCGCAAAAACGGGAATCTGCAAGCCTGGTGCAGGCTGATGACATCACAAACAGGAAACTGTAGTGATTGCCTGCACCTGCTCACCTGAGCCACACCCAGAGGCTGCTTGTGGAGTGTGAGGAGGCTTTCCTGGAGACAGCAACCAGCAATGGATCCCAAACAAAACCAGCAGGGCAAAGATGCAGAAAAAAGAAAGAGAAAACACAAGTTTTCAGAAAAGGAGCAGGAGGTCCTCATTGAGGAGATGGTCTGCAGCCATGAGCTCCTGTTTGGGAAGAAGGCACTCAAAGTCCCAGAGGCCAGGAAGAGGAAAATCTGGCTGGAAATACAGAGCAAGGTGAATGCTGTTGGAGTCACCACACGCACCATCGAGGAGCTGCGCAAGCGGTGGTATGATATGCGCCAGAGGTCCAAGGAGAGGGTGGCAGCCAGACTCAAGGATGCCAGTCAGACTGGAGGAGGACCATCCACTGCAGAGCAGCCAACCCCCCATGAGGAGCTTGTGGAGTCAACCCTCCTGCCTGAGAGCGTTGGTGGTGTGGCTGCAATCGACAGCTCCGACCCCTCATCCAGCAGACAAGGTAAGATGCATGCCAAATCACCCTGCACTCCTCCCCATCCCTTGCACACTCCCCCAAATGCGCATAGTTAACTCCCAACATGCCAATCCAGCCCAGGTCTTACAGCACACCCAGCAATGCATCATGGTACTCGTAGTACTGTGTCTGACTGTGTGTCCATGACACCATCACAAGTAAATGCCACATATGTGTTTTGGGGATCATTGAATAGAAATGTGTCAGAGATTAGCCGTCAAAGATTTGTAACTTTATTGAGTGCCACATGCAGACAGTAACACAAACTCATATAGTCCCCTTTACATCCACAGCACACGCCATGCCACAAGAAGACAGCGCTGAGGGAGAGGAGCCTGCAGACCCTGCGGACTCCAGCGATGAGACAGAGCAGCAGCCAATTCAGCGCAGGAAGCGCGCACATGTGCCCCCACTGCCTCCATTTGAGGATGAAGTCCCAGCAACAGGCGATGACACCGACAGGAGAGAGGGGAGTCAGGGTGTGACAGACATGCCCCGTCATGACGCACCAACACCAAGGCAAAGGGAACAGGCCATTTCCAGGTCAAGGCCCAGGAGCAGCACTGCAACAGAAGGAGAAGGCACCGTGTTCTCCGGCTTGGAACAGTGCATGTTGCAGGAACAGCGCCTGCAAAGCAAGGCAATGCGGTCAATGAGTCGCCAGCTAGGCCGCCTACATCAGGACAATCGCAGCATGGTAGCGGCAATACGAGAGCTCTGTGCCACTTTGAGGGACACCCAAGCTGCCAATGACAGGGCTGGACGACGTGCCAATGCACGGCTACACAATTACACCAAGGCAGTCAACCGCCTCTGCACCACCACCAGCGCACTCACACGCAGAAGCGTAACCATGCAGGTGGACATGGCACATTGCTGCCAGGACATAGCGCGAGGGCTGGCGCAGGTGACCACTGCTGTGGAACAGCTGCAGACAGCCAATGCAGGTGGCAGCGCACTAATGGCCTCTGCTGAGAGTGAGGACACATCGAGTCGCAGCAGCATCACTCCAACCTTGCCAGGTGAAAGACGCCGCAGTGGCAGACAGGTAGCAGGCCAAGGGCGCACCATGGGGGTCAACCACCCTGGACGTCACCGACGGAGGTAATCATCTGCGGGGACACTGACTGCAACACGGGTGCATTAACCCGCAAAAGGCTGTTTGCCCTATTTCTTGTGCCTTCTCTGCACTGTGTGTACAACATGTGCTGGGGACAATTACTATTTCTTGCATGTGAAGTGTGATTAAACACTTGACACATCATCAGGCTTTGTCGTCTCATTTCCTCCATACTCACCTAAAAGTAGTTTTGTGTGATCTCAGTCCGTCTCTGGCGTCCAGCAGCTGCCCCAACTCCTGGTGCTGGTCTGGCAGGGGGAGCAGGGCGCTCGTCATCCGAAGTGTCTGTATCGGTCACATCAATTGTGGTGCCTTTCCTCATTGCCATGTTATGTAGCATTGCACAGCTTGACACGATTTTACAGCAGGTCTCAGGGCTGTATTGCAGTGCGCCTCCACTCTTATGCAGGCACCGGAAGCGGCTCTTCAGGATTCCGAAGGTTCGCTCAATTACACAGCGTGTAGATCTGTGTGCCCTGTTGTAGCTCCTCTCACTTGCATTTGCAGGATCCAGGTATGGGGTCAGGATGAAGTCGCGCACTGCATAGGCACTGTCACCTGCATGGTAAAAAACACAATAGGTGAGTCAATGTCCCCCCCCTCAACTGATGTAGTGGATGTATTGATGTGTGCAATGTATTTACCGAGCAGGTACCCCTCCCCAAACTCTCCAGCACTCAGACGTCTGTGTATTCCGCTGTGTCGGAAGATGAAGGAGTCATGTGTACTGCCGGGGTATTTGGCTACGATGTCGGTGATGTGATACTTAGCGTTGCACACAATCTGTATGTTGAGGGAATGGTAGCATTTCCGATTCCTGTAGACATATTCAGTTTCTGCTGGGGGTGTGATGGCCACATGGGTCCCGTCAATGCAGCCGATGACGTGGGGGAAACGTGCAATCTGGTAGAAGTCCAGTATCGTTTGTTGTAATGCCTGTTGGGTGGTGGGGAAGTAAATGTGATGTGGGAGCCTCAGTAGCATTGCATCTAGGAAGGCATGGAAGAAGCGCGAAAGTGCACTCTGTGACACACCACCAACCTCCGCTATGACCCGTTGAAAACTCCCTGACGCAAGGAGGTGCAGGGAGCACAGGACCTGCACATGTGTGGGAATTGTTTGTGTCCTGCGAGTAGGGTGCTCCAAGTGGGGTTTCAGCTCCTCAATCAGGTCCATTATGGTCTGTGGGTGCAGTCTGTACTTGTCATAGATCTCCTCGTCAGTGTTCTGTAACAGGGTGATGCGCAGCCTGAAGATACGTTCCTGTCTCATTCTCCTGTGTGCAAGGGCCCGAATACGCAGCCTCCTGGCTATCACGTACATTGCAGCCATTGTGGGTGTGTTTGTTGCATTGTGGGCTGGTTTTTGTACCTTGCACCAGTTTACCACCTGCAAGCAATTGGTGTTAATAGCGATTTCTTAATTAGCGAATTTCGTGAAATCGCAATTTGCGATTTTTTCATACATGTGTTTGCGATTTCTTAGCTAGCGATTTCTTGTTAGCGATATTCGCAACGCTAAGGAATCGCAAATTAGGTATTCGCTAGGAAATTCGCAGTTTTCTTGTTTCGCAGCCTAAGAAATCGCTAATTTAGCGATTTCTTATTTTTCAGTTTGGAAGTGTGTCATACATATGAAATAGCGACAAATCAGTCGCAAACGCTGTTTTTTGCGATTCGCAGCGTTTGCGACTAATTTTTGCTTTCATACATATGCCCCTAAGTGTCTTTAGAGGTATCCTGTTAACTAGAATAATTGCTAGTCCAACCTTCTTATGTGTGGCTTCTGTGCCTTGAAACATTATAAAAGCTGCTTAATTTTGGAGAAGCTCCAGTTCTTTCTGGGTCTTCTTTGGAACAGACTCTGGGGCATATGTACAAGGACTGGCGAAAATGACTTCTAACTCTAGTTAGCTGCAGTTTTCTTACCGCTGCGTACTGCTGAAAACTATCATCTTGTTAGCGACGTATGTGCAAGACGTCGCTACATGGCGATAGCTTCAGGGATCAGCGGTGAAAACTGCTGCTAACATTAGTGTGATGGCGATAGGAATACCGGCGTTAGCGGGCAAAAACCAAAGAAAGGCCCATTAGTGGCAAAAAAACGCATGTTGATCAGCCTAACGTGAGTTTCTTTGCCTCTAATGGGAAAAATAGCCTATCAGTCGACCACCAATAGAAAATAGGCAAAAAAACAATGAAATGCAGAATGGAGCAGCCAGGGCCAAGTGCAGCACACATCAACAACCCCCTCAAGCCACCCAACATCCAGGATGACCAGGATGAGAGCCTGGATGCCTTGCTGGATGTGCGCCTGGAGCCTGTATGCGGTGCTGGACCTGCGTCTGGAGCCTGGATGCATCGCTGGACCTGCGTCTGGAGCCTGGATGCCTCGCTGGACCTGCATCTGGAGCCTGGATGCCTCGCTGGACCTACGTCTGGAGCCTGGATGCCTCGCTGGACCTGTGTCTGGAGCCTGGATGCCTCGCTGCACCTGCCTCTGGAGTCTGGATGCATTGCTGGACCTGCATCTGGAGCCTGGATGCCTCGCTGGACCTGCGTATCGAGCCTGGATGCCTTGCTGGACCTGCGTCTGGAGACTGGAGTGGGATGCGGAGGAGCTGTGGAGTCGATGAGCCGTGGTAGTAGACATTGAGGCACGGCAATCGCCCATACCTGGTGGTGAAGTCTGGCCGGTCGCAAGGGTACATATTGCTGTCCTGTGTGAGAAGACCGCCTTGTGCCCCTTGGAGCTGTGAATAGTAGAGGCGCTCCTGCGCACCAAAGTCGGAAGGTCTGCATCACATACTATGATCCAATACTACACGGGGGTACACAGAGAGGATTACCAATGGTTGATGGCACCTCTCTGCATCACAGGCCGGATGAGGTTGCGGTGGCCGGACGCTGTGGAGGGTGAGGCCCCTGAGCTGCGCCAAACTTGTATTGCGGGAGCACTGAAAGTTCACGCCTAAGGGGGCCCTGCTGCATCAACTGCATCAGGAGGTTCACCAGCAGACTTGGCGGCTACTGCTGTACGCACACATGTGAAATCCCACCTGTCTGAGGCTCCTGCTGGGTGAGTCACAGATTTGGGGAGAGTTTAGCGGATTGCGCCACGGTGTTAGTGTCCAGGTAAGGTGAAGTTGGGACACGTAGCGGAGGATACCCGGGGGTCGAGTTGCCCCGGCCTAGCACCAGTAGATGACGCACCCCCTGTGTCGGCTCATCCGCTATGGTGGAAGAGCGTTGCCCCACTGCTTCCAAACAGTGCAAGTAGAGGAACAAATTATCACATGATGATAACTTCCTGATGTTATCGTGCCATGTTTCCTTTGCTTTTAGGGCTGCTCCACTCATGGAGCAGGGGCGGAGTGGCATGCCCACTCAAGTGCGCAGTGACTGTTTGATCAGCCCGCTCAGGCCGCACAAAGCAGTCATGCGCACTTTCCTGTTCGCAATGCAGGCTGCATTACAGCTTGCATGGAGAACATGCCCACACCTCCAGCCCCTGGCTGAATTCCTCGTCCCGGTGCCAATGGGTAGCTCCCCAACATCAGACTCAAGCAGCTAGTCACCACAGCAAGCCACATAGCATGACACACGGTCGAGCACGTCTCCTCTGCCATCGGGACCTTCAACTACAGCCACACCTGGACCAACCATCGTTGTATACATCATGGCTTCACCATGCCCACCGTACACAACTGCCATCATTGCCCCCCTTGCAGCTGGATCAAGGCCACCAAAGTACATCTCATCAACTCCCTCAGCACCACCACACCGCCAATGCTTACAGACGACGACACCGCAGCGCGAAACCGCCACCAATGGATCTCCAACTGTGCCGACACCCGGGCACCCCTCAATAATGGCACTGCATCAGTACCTTACGCCTGCATGATGGCAGGCGTAATGGTGACACAGTGCCACAGGGATAGGCTGGCCCCATGCATTGCTGGAGTTGCGTCATGGTTGTGACTCGACTGTAGCAATGGGTGACTTTAGCGCAGACAGATACGGTAAATACAGCGCATCCGTGGTGTCGCAAGAAGGGGGTAGTGAAAAGTGTTGCTACGCTGTCTTGTCGCAGCGCTGCAACAGTTTTCATTAGTGAGGCCCAGGATGCGCACTATCTTATTGATGGTGGGCAGTCCTGCCCTGTAGTTTTGTCGAGGGGCAACGCAGCAACATTGCATGCAGCGCTGTCCAGCAACAAAACCTGCTGAAATGAGGCCCCAAGGGTTATTTCCATTTTTAAGACCAGCTATTTTCTGGCCCTAAAAAACTGCCTCTAACTGCAGTTACAGGCAGTTTTTCTGGTCCTCCAGACTTAAGGAATCCCCTTGTAAATATCGTAAGTGGGGTTAGCGGACATTTTTGCACGGGAACACCTCCCTTGCATGTCAATATCGCTAACATAAGTGCTGATCTTTATAATGGACGTTTTCACCAGAAAACTGCTGCTAACAGAGGTTAGCAGCAGCTTGTATATAAGGAGATATAAATCTTGCCGCAAAACCGTCGGAAAAGTGCCTCTAATGCAGTGTTAACTCCTTGTATATATGCCCCTCCGTGTCAGTCTTTCTATTTTACTTCAATTTCAATTTCAAACTTTATTCAGAAGCTGTTAGCAACCATAAATGTAAATAACAGTACAAACACATTAAAACAATTCAGAATACATCAGGTGCAAAGTCGCAAATCTGTTATTAGAGCATTGATCTACGGGCGCTTATGGCAGTTTTTAAAAAGGTACCAACACTAAAGATAACTTCATCATTATTTAAAAGTAGTAAGAATCTAAAAGCAGGTCGACATTGGTTAAAGTCAAAGCAATGTCTATTTAAAACTGGATTAAAAAAAGTCCGGAATAACGTACATAAAACTTACTTACAATTGTCTAGAAGGAGAGTGAGCACAGGTAGCTGGGTGATACCCTCTAAATCTTAGATGTATCATGCAAAATAGAGAGCGGTGGAGGTGGTGACAACCATGAGTATGGCAGGGGTGAGCTCCCCATTGTTGGCAGGGCCTCAATATCTATGTATGTCTCAGGTGCTGTTTTGCCCCAGGAGACACCCTGCACTGCTGATGATCTTTTTTTAAAGACAAGTTGGTGGTTGCCAAGTTGAGAGGTGACATACAGTGGGGGGCTGTGGGGTGGCCTGTGGTTTCAGCAAATTATATGTATGCACGGACCCCGTGGCCCTGTGAGTGTTTGGTCTAGCTGTAACTGGATGTTGTGGTGTGAGGCCAGGGTCTCCCACATGGGTACTCGCCCCTTAGGTTATTTAGTCTTTGTTGATTACATGTATGGTTGGTGTTGCAATGCTGGTGGGGCGTTACCTTCTTCTCCTGGGGTTGGGGAGTTGTTGTTTTGCTTTTTGGATTGAGCTTTGTCATTTGTTGGGCCTCTTCTTTGACATGGTCCTGGACAGGGATAGCATGGGGTGGTGGAGTCCCCGCAGCCTGGTGGTTGAGTGTCCTAATGTTTATGTACCCATGGCTGCCTCCTTGAAGTATACATTTATGTCCTGGAATTTATGGGGGTTTAATATTATGTCCAATTGTTATAAAGTGCATGCCTACCTCTAAATTATGGGGTTTCGTGTGGCTCTTTTGCAGGAAACCCAACTCATTGATGCTGAGAGATTAGCACTCTATAGGCACTGGGGGGTAAAACGTACTATACCATGTTCTCGGAATTTGCGTGTGGGGTCCATATATGGGTGTGCCCTAGGGCACCCTTCCATAAAACTGATGAGGTAGTGGACCCGGCTATAGGTATGTGGTAGTTACAGGAAGATTAGCTGGTTAGGATTTTCACGGTGGTCAGTATTTATGCCCCAAATATGGACCAGATGGGCTTCCTGAATGAGTTGTCCTGGGTTTTATTACCCTATCTGCTGCACTCTGTCCTTCTTGGGGACAACTGCTTTACCAATGTTGCAGACCCTGCACTGGATAGATCGCGTCTGCCCCTGCTGGACTCCCCAATCACTAGACTAGAGCAAAAGTTGGCAGACTGGCAATGCCAGTGGGGTCTTATTGATTCATGGAGGCTCGCTCTCCAGCTGGATAAGGACTACTCCTTCTTCTCGTGTTTACACAAGTTGCACGTCTGCCTTGCATGCTCCTTAACTCTCCTGGGTTGTATGTAGCAGTGCAAGCTGTCAAATACATGGCCAAAACAATCTCGGATCACAATCCAGTACTGTTATCTTTGAGCTGAGAATTGGTGCACCCCGTACTGTTGATTGGTGTTTAAAGGTTGAGGCACTAGAGGACCCAGCATTGCAATTGCAGAGAGAATCAGGCAGTTCTTTGGAAGAAGTTGAGTCTCAGGAGGCTGAGTTGCAGCATGTGGAATGGCAGAGGCTGGCTAGCCTGACTTTGCAACTGGTGCTTTTGGGGGTCCAGGAAATTCTGGCAGGCTGTGTAGAGAGGCTCAGGTATTTTGCCTGCAGAGAATACATGGTCTGGGGCATGCTGATTGGGACAAATCTGGGGTCCTTATTGGTGTAGCTCACTAACCCTACTAATAGAGGCTCTATGATCCTGGAGCTTGAGTGGGCAGGGGGAGAGGATTTATAGGCAAGATGATGTGAATAACAGTTTCCGGGAGTATTATGCATTCCTCAATGAGAGTGCTGCTGACCAAACGCAGACATTGATTTCCGACTTTCTGGATCCGCCCCCCCTAATGAGCCTTATGCGGGAGAAGGTCATGGCAGTAGGCAGGGATATTAGGTTGTGAGGGGTTAAAGCTGAAGGTGAAGCAAATGGCCCAAGAGAAGGTGCCAGGTACAGATGGGCTCCCAGTCAAAAGTTTTATGTTGTGTATGTTGATGCCCTCATGCCTCAGCTGGTGGAGGTTTATAGGGCAGCACGCACCACTGGCCACTTACCGGCCTCTACATGTGAAACATCGGTGATCTCATTATTGAAGTTGGCTTGTCCCTTCCGAGATGTAAATGCCTACAGGCCTTTATCGATGCTTAACGTCAATTAAAAACGTTTGAGCCGAGTCCTGGCTATGCAACTGTTTTCCTGCATGTCTCGACTGGTGCACGTGGACCAAGCAGGATTCAATCTGGGCCGGAATACTGCCCCTAATATTCAAAGTCCCCTGGCACTAATGGGGGAATATACTTTTGACAAACGGATGCCCGTGGTTATGGTGGTAGATATCAAGAAGGCCTTTGATAGACTGGAGTGGGAGTTCCTCTATAGAGTGTTGGAATGGATGTGTCTGGGTGGATTTTTGAATTGATCTAGGCTCCTGTAGTCCAACCTCACAGCCCATGTTAAGATGGGTGGTGTGATATTGGAGGACTACACTGTGGGCCCGGGAACCAGGCAAGGTTGTCAGCTGTCCCCATTGCTGTTCGCCCTGGACCCTACAGGGGCATTAAGGGACATTATGGTCTGTGGCTCAGTGCTAGGGCTTAGCTGTAAACTCCACTTCACCAGCGGAGTCCGCAGAGTTAGGCAAAAACTCCGCCTAATGCTTCGTAGTGGAATTTACCCCCTACCCCTATACACTAAATGAGAGCGGGGGCCAATAAATATTAGCAGCACCTGCTGCATGAGGCAGAAAACTTTGGAGTGATTGGTTGAGGCCACGCTAGGCCTCAAAGTAAAGAGAACAGTGTGGCCACGCTGCCTATCACGATTGTCAGGCTTCTGTCTGTCAGTATCTCTCCCACCCCTTTCAGGTCACTGACAGTTGTCCTCAAGATCTCCCCAACGCAATTTGTCCTCGAGATCTCCCCGACGCAAGTTTGCCACTGAAAGTTGTCCTTGAGACCTCCCTGACACAGCTTACAGAGAACAGAAGTAGGTACATATGGCAGCGAGCACTTCCTTTGAAAAAACCGATGTGCACTGCCTGCACCGAGCGACATATTAGCAAAATGTTAAAATTAACTTGCTTACAGAAAGCTGGGGTTTTTGTTTGAGCAGGCGGAATTCCTGTGCAATTAAATTATTATATAACACAGCTCCGGCACTGTTGATGAAAGTCCATGTTACACCCCTGCTACATATAAAGTACCCTTGATCTCTGTTCTTGTGAAGCTTGGAATACTATACAAAAATTAATTTACTGGATTTTGGCAGTGTTTATTTTAAAATACTGTGCACCACTCAACTTCGAAAACACTGGGTTTGTTCTGAGGTTTTCCAGTTGTGTGATGTTGTGTTCTACTCTTGCAAAAACAACAGTTGATGGACAGAATGCAGAACAATGTCATACATTCACCCCAGTACAGAGATCTGGGCCTAAATCCATCGTTTTTTTGCTCATCATGCCATTCCAGTTTGAACCCAGCCATATGCAAATCAGTCTTGACCCTGTGCCTCATGGGAACAGTCCAGCCCGAACTGCCAAGCCAGGTCCTCCCTGGACTGGAAACAAGCATCCTAGGACCAGTTTCGGGGTTTCACCCCTCTTCAGCCAGGATAGCTTGATTCCAGTAGCATGGAGAGCACGGGACTCACGTCTGAGCATACCTGTCCCACTCGGAGTGACAAATGCAAAAACAACAGTTGATGGACAGAATGCAGAACAATGTCATACATTCACCCCAGTACAGAGATCTGGGCCTAAATCCATCGTTTTTTTGCTCACCATGCCGTTCCAGTTTGAACCCAGCCATATGCAAATCAGTCTTGACCCTGTGCCTCATGGGAACAGTCCAGCCCGAACTGCTAAGTCAGGTCATCCCTGGACTGGAAACAAGCATCCTAGGACCGGTTTCGTGGGAAGGGTATGCCCAGACGTGGGTCCCGTGCTCACTACGCCACTGAAATCAAGCTATCCTGGCTGATGATGGCTGATAGCAAGAAACCGGTCCTAGGATGCTTGATTCCGGTCCAAGGAAGACATGGCTTGGCAGTTCGGGCTGGACTGTTCCCATGAGGCACAGGGTCAAGACTGATTTGCATATGGCCATGTCTGAACTGGGGAGGCGTGGTCCAGCGAGGCTCGGGGTGCCGTATGCCTGACATGCTGTGTCACTCCTTGCGCCTGCTTAAAGCAGGCGCAGGGTTGTGAGCAGCATGGCCATAAAAGTGACTCAGCAAAATCTTGTAGATTTCACTGCGTCACGTTTACGAGGGGTACGTGCGAGGGAACGCCCACCCTGCGCCGTAACGTCCACATGAAACCTGACGCAGGTTTCATGTGGCGCAGGGTTTTACAACGTGACGTATCTCCCCAGATGTGTCACGTTGTAAATAGGGTGCATACAGAAGTGACGCATATAGAAGTGACGCAACGGCAGTGCAAATGAGGCGCAAGGGGCTTGTTAATCTTGCCCTTTTTTGTATTGGAACACTATTCGTTAATCATGGGTTCCTGCGTCACATATTTCAGCCTATAAAAGGAAGGCCTTTGAAAGTGGATTTCAATCATGCACCACCATGTGGCACATTCTTCCTGGGCAGCTGGAGTGGATTCTGAAGTGTTTTGGTAAACCAAACAATATCAAGGAGTTTCAAAGGAGTTTCAAACAAAACACAATCAGGCATACTAGGCTGCACAGTGGGAGCAGAAAATTCACATGACCGTTGGAGTGTGCACATTTCAATAAGGACGGAGAAGGTTTGTCATAATGTTTTATTGCCTCTTCTCTTCACATCTCAGTTTTCAATTGCACGGCATGGATAAGAGCAGAACACCAAAACACACAAGATGATGGACGGAATGTTGCACAATGGCAAAACATTCACCCCCAGTCAAGAGATCTGGTTTAAATCCATCATTCTTTTGGTCACCATGCCACCCCAGTTTAGACCTGGCCATATGCAAATCAGTCTTGACCCTATGCCTCATGGGAACAGTCCAGCCCGAACTGCCAAGTCAGGTCCTCCCTGGACCGGAAACAAGCATCCTAGCTGAAACGGGGTGAAACCCCGAAACCGGTCCCAGGATGCTTGTTTCCAGTCCAGGGAGGACCAGGCTTGGCAGTTCGGGCTGGACTGTTCCCATGAGACACAGGGTCAAGACTGATTTGCATATGGCTGGGTTCAAACTGGAACGGCATGGTGAGCAAAAAAACGATGGATTTAGGCCCAGATCTCTGTACTGGGGTGAATGTATGACATTGTTCTGCATTCTGTCCGTCAACTGTTGTTTTTGCATTCACCAGATTACGATGGCGGGCGGTGTGAATGGTGGACTGAAAGTCTGTCCACCACGGGTCTGAATCAAGCAATCGTTACAATTGCCTGGCGGACCCACCCTCATCTACAAAATGGTGGCGGTGCCAAGCAGGCACTGGCCGCCAGATTATGATGCTGCATCCCTGCCAGCCTGTCTATGGCGGTTCAACTGCCTTGACAGGCTGGCAGGGATGGACTTTGGAGGCCCGTTGTGAACCCCCTTGTGCAGGGTGGTGCTTCAGCCAACAGGAACCTCCGCATTGTTAAACATGCACATTGTGACTGCCACTTTGGCGGTCGGATTGCAATATATAGTGCCGGACTGCCGTCATATGGCCTGGCAGTCCTGTTTCTCTTGACGATAGTGGACGGACTCGAGTCCGTCCGCCATCAAAGTCGCCCCCTTCGTTTCTACACATTTTGGAGATCTTCTCATAGAGTTGTCCCTCCTCACCAGTCAGAGGCATGCTCTCATCTGTTTTTCTTGTGTGCACTCTGTTGTTGCCTCTCACTCAAGCCGTGACAGGTCCCTGTCATTCATTTACCTATAACCTCAGTCACGTCATTGCAGGTGGGCACCGGGCTCAACGAACCAACGCAATAAGCATTGCTCCCTATCAATCATTCTGAGGCCACTGGATTTTTGAGGGAGAAAATATAGCTTTGAGCAGATGATACACTGTAGTTTGAAAAACACAAGAATGATTTTAAAGTTGGGTTTTTGTGTACGGATTCTGTGACTGTCCGAAACACACATGTGCGTGCTCCAATTCTCTCTGCACATTCAGGCTTCTCCCTCCCCGGGCGGAACTCTGCAGAATGTAGCAGAGTTATAATGTAACTCCACAGATTTCCGAATAATTCTCTGGGAGTTCCGGCCACCGCAGTTTGTGTATCACATAGCTTTATAAGTTAATGACATGCTGTTGTGTTTAAATTATGCTGTTGCAGGTGAGGCGGGAGCAGTGGGCTTATTAGATCACTTTGGGGCAGTTTCATGTCTGGGTATTAACTGGCAGAAATCTACCTTGTTCCCATAAATGCAGCTGACCCCAGCACCCAGGGACTTGAAATGGGAGCCCACCCGCTTGAGATGCCTGGGGGGTCAAAATATAACATGGCACGTGGGATCTATTAGATGGTAATGTGGGCACAGCTATCCAGGCCATCTGGTCTAGTTTGGAATTTTGGAAGACATTGCTGGTTTCGATCACCAGAGGTATTTCCATTGCAAAAATGGTAGCACTTCCTGGGCTGCTTTATTTCTTCGCGGTGCTGTCCCTACTGTTGGCTCAAGGAATGTTTTGAGGGATTGTGTCATTCATGATTGCTTTTGTGTGGAGTTTGGATCGATGAAGAGTGGTGATGACTCAGTAACAGCGTCTGGTTGCGGATGGTGGTCTGGAGGCCCTGGATTCTGAGGCTTACTTTTTGGCAGAAAAGATTCAATTGTTCATCCAGAGGGTGGATTGTCACCAGTCACCTGGTAGGGAGGTGGGGTCCTGTGTTTCCATGACCCGGGCACTCGTTCAGCCTCCTCCTGAATCCCAGGGAGGTGTCTTGGGAAGGTCCTGGTGAGCTCCAAATTATGATACAATGCTGGTTGCACTGTCTGCAGAAAACTCAGACACAACTACCGTACACCCTTGATATACCATTTCGGAGGCTGGAGGTGCTACCCCAAGGGGGTGATCGGCTGGTGGAGTGGACGGCCTCTGGTGATACCCAGGTGCATGGTTTGTTTTGCACAGTAGTGTGATGCTCACGTTTGAGGACCTACGATTGGATGCTGTACTCCCAGGGGGACATTTCCTGCTCCATAGGGCTGTAGTTCCTATTTGTAGTTACAGCAATTAGGAACCGCTGGGGAGCTGGAATGGCCGAACCGCCCATGCATCAGACCTGTCATGTTATCTGCACATCCACAAGCACTCATAAAGCAGTTACATGCTTTTATTGTGCTCTTAGGTTGGCTAGGATTCCACCCCTGAATGGCCTCAGGGAGAAATCAGCGAGTGATCTAGGAACCCTAATTGAAGAGGCAGATTGGACAAACATTCTTGAACAAATCCAAGAAGAGTCTAGTTATGACTGATTTAAGGTAATTAATTTCTATTTCCTTCATAGGGCGTGTCTTACACCAGGCAAAGTGAGCAGGTTTTATTGTATTGCTGGGGCTACGTGCCCTAGGTGTGAAGAAGTGGTTGCCAAAATGTATCAAATGGTATGGGCCTACCCTTCCCACTCGGATTCTAGGTGGAAATCTTGGACTGCATTAATGACATTAAGCAGCGTAGAGATCCCTGCTCCATGGGTTCATGTTTGCTGGGCTGATACCCACGCTGGGAAAAAATAGGGCTACTATGAGATTCCTTGACTAGGTCATAGTCCTTGCAAAGCATGAGATCACACTGAACTGGAAAGCCGTTAGTGGCCCTATAGTGGATAAATGGTGTGGTGACCTTGGCAAGTTGGTGGGTTTGGGGAGTGGGGTGCTGTTTCGGGAAGCAAAGAGAGGTTGTGGCTTCCTTGAAGTGGCACGAGCATAGGAGAGCTTGGTTGATTGTTTGAATCAGCCGGACCCGCCGACACCAGTGGGATCCAAGGGTTGTTGAGGTTGTGGAAGGGTGTGATGCATGAGAAACAGAGATCTACCATGGACCTCAGGAAATGAGGGTAACAATCTCTGCACAGAAGAGAGATGGAGTGCTCTGCTGCTGAAGTCGCCTCACACAGGGACCTGATGATGCCAGAGATGCTTCAGTTAAATGTGGCACAGCTTTATTTGTTGGTGGTGGGGGGTTTCAAGAGAATTATTCTTTGTTGGTTTGTAGGTGTTGGTGTGAGATGGGAGGATTACTTGAGGCTGGACTTGAGTTCAATGATTGTTCTGTCCTTGTCTTATTTGGTGGGGTTATAGGGACTGATTGAGATTACACCGTAGACGTGTTGCAGGGATTCTGCTCTGGAACAGAACTATGCTTGGAATCATCGAACATCAGCATGTAGGGACTGAGTCATCAGACCACCTCAGTATCTATGACTTGCCCTCCTAACCTTACCAGAGAAACAAGAGAATTGGCATCCCAGAACACAACATTCTCAATCCTCCCTGGGATCGTCTAAACAGGACACACCCCTTCACTCTCTCACTCATACTTGTCCACTAAAAAATAATCAGGAGACAATAAGGAAGTTTAGAATATTTATTTAAACTATCGTGCTCTGAAATGCAGTATACGTGCCACAAGTAGAAAACAAGTGCAAACTAAAAATACTGTTAGCAGGGTTAATAATCCATAGACCATAAAAAGCTGTGTAATTTTATAGGGCAGAGGAACCTAACCCCCCCTTCCCTTGCTAATGAAGCTTTGATTATATATCAAGATTCTCTGGGATTACTGGCAGACCCCTTACCTTAGCATTCACAGATCAACATTCTACATCTCAGCAAATGCAGCTCTCTTGTCTCAGAACTCTCATTCCATGTGTCTATTTTTAGCTCATGTGCTCATCTATATGATAGGACATGTGTGCATATAGCCAACAGTTGCATTCTTGTGTTACGTCTAGGTGCTAGTGTCAGGCTAGAAAGAATAACAAGGGACATTGTTGTTTGACCTTGTCGGCATTGTTCAGGCTAAATACCAGGAAAAGAGCAGAACGCAAAAACATATGCAGGTTCCTTGTCTGCTTTTCCTATAGCTTTCGACAAACGCGCTATTTCACCTTAATGAAAGATAAGCTTTTATACAGTTTTACCATACCCCTGCGCCCCCGTCTATCAGATCGGACACGCACTGCCTGCGCTCGCCTTTCTAAATATACTTGTTTGATTCCCATGGTGCCACTAACAGGCGGCAACATACGCGCTGCTTTATACTTCATTAAGCGCTGGTTTATTACACGCTACATCACCGCACCGGCGGCCGTATATGGCTTCCCCAATAGGCACCGCTACATGCGGTGTTTACGTACAATTCATTTTAAATTAAGCGCTAGAATTTTATGTACACGCTGCTCAACCACTGTGCCCTCATTTAACAGGTACACGCTGCGGAGACATACGTCACCCTTTCACATGTAATCTCCATCGAGCATTACTAGTTTCTTGGGTCGCGAGCTGTCTCGCCTGTGCCCGAGCCATTTAAGGTTAGACGCTTTTAATTCCCATGTGTAATTTTCAGCCTACCTAATTGTGGCCTTGAGTCCAAGTATACCTACATTCCTTAGTTGTATTCTTCTGCATAACCAGCAAATTACCATCATTGCTTGACTTCATGCGCGTTCCCCAGATAAGGTTGTAATGTAAATTTTCTTTCACTTCTCCTCCCTGCGCACCCAGCCACAGGTTATTTATGAACCTAGTGCTATCAAATCAACGTAAAACAGTGGCACATACAGATCTCTGAACCTATGGCAGTCAATTCTACGTAACTTTTCATGAGTACATGACCCTTTTTCTTGTCCCCTACTGTACTCCCATCGACCAGTGGTATTCATGACCCTAGCGATTCTTTCCCGTTTCTGTCTCCGATATCCTGTAGGAGCCGCGCAGGCCCACAACTTTATTTCCCAGCAGGAAGGGATCTTGCTGATGCTGGTAAATCATATTTCTTAGTATACACTTTTTACTTTCCTTCCCTAGACATACCCCAGTAATCGCTTATCATTGCCATTAGGTGCATCCCCTCTAACCTACCCCACAGTCCTGATGAAGACCCCGCCTCCAAGACGCACAGTTTGCTGGTTCCCTTAAGGGTCGAAACATCGACTTTTCTCTTCTGTTCATATCAAACTTGATGACAGTGAATTATTAACTGCATCGTTCGTTTATGATTTTGCATCTATTGTTTGTGCCAGAAATCTGGCTGTATAGGTCCCTATCATTGTATGTTGATGTTTATACATACACCACCTTTCCACTGCACAACCACTTGCACTGATCCTATTTTCACCACTTGTCACCCCACGTTGTCTGCACCTACTTTTTCAAAATTGTGGAATGTCAAATACAGTTCTTCTTGTGAATCAATGATCTATTGACAAGTGTTTTTCAAATTGATTAAATCTGAAACCTTTATTGCATGACATTTCTTGGTGTTGTCATATTCTCTGTTTTCATTTACCATATATTGGTTGTTGATACAATGTGAATAATTTCCACTGTGACTATCCTTTTTTGTACCTATAGTTAACGTATGTTCCCTTTATCTTATCCTCAAGCAACCTTTGGTTTTAGCCCTTGCCAAAGAACCAAGCTCCACTGGAGCATATTGCTGGATAGAGACCTCAAAGACTACCTAGTGATTCACATGAGAACTCTCATAGGAAACATTTTATGTACAAGGTAGCTAAATTGCCACAGAACACACGAGGCCAATCTACACTGGTTAATTGAAACAAATTCCTAACTTTTAATTGAAAGGGCACAGATCATATTGTGACCATTAACCTAAAACGGTTCAGATAATTTTTAGGTACAAAATGTAACTGAAACATCTCCATTAGATCCCTTCAAAAGGCTGAGCTATTGGCTTTTCTCAAACATCCCAAACGTTTTTAATTGGAATTAGTTTGTATCTACAATGCACTCAGTGTTGGCTTACCCATTACAAAGATAAAATAAACACTTTTAGGGCCTGATGTGTTACGGTCCTGGTAAATCAAGCCATTTTACAGTAGCACATATAAATTTGGGCATTTGCAATTTTCGAAATTGATTTTTTAAATGTATGAAACCCATATTCCGATTCGGTAACAAGGGGCCTGTAAAGAGTGTCCTTTCCAAATACAGATTCTGTAGCTTATGTATAAATGTTTTGCGACCAAAATCCAGTCACAAAAGATACATTTTTTACCACCAACTCAACGTGAAGGGGTCCCAATGGGGCACATTCCCCTTTGTGAATGAAAACAAACAAAAGTATACATGGCAATAATTTTCTTTTTTAAATGCAGCCCATTTTCCTTCTGGGAAAATGTACTGCATTTAAATAAAAGATTGTTTTTATTTAAAAACAGTCACAGACATAATGATCTGCGGACCTCAGCAGGCCACCATGTCTATGACTTTACCCAATGGTAATGCGCCTCAATTTGCGACCTACCTCATGCATATTACTGAGTTAGGTCAAATTGCGACCTACTACGAATCGGTATTTTGTGATTCAACCTATTAATACATAGATTAGATCTGAAAATACCAATGCATTGAGTAGAAGTCGGTGTGCAAATTGCATGCATGCCTACTGGTTAAGTGTTAGTAAATTCCTATTAGGAAATTAATTGCAAATTGCAAATCTTTATTTGATGCAATTTATGATTTCTTAATATGAATCTTAATACATTAGGCCCAAAGCGTATTAGGCATAAAACGTTGTGTTTGCATTTTCAGTCATTTGTTCATCAACACCCCAGCCTCAACACTGTAGTCCCACAAATCAATATAGCTTCCAGCCACTAAAGCTGTCAGCCTCATCCTAGATCCTGCAAACAGTGCTTAATTGGAGCTGGTGGTTGCCGGTGGGGGCCCCTTACACTCATTTTTAGGGACCAGCACTTATTTTTCTGCATTAGACATTCCCTGAGAGCAAGAGAGGTAAACAACTCAATTAAACAGAAAGACAAAGGAACAGAAAGACGGAAACACTATCACAAAAGTCAAAAAGGGAACCAGCAGGAGTGAGATAAAGGAGCTCGGAGCTAATATTTAGTACTCAACATTTTTTTGCACCAGCCACGAGTTAATGAGCAGAGCTTTTGGGCACCAACACTTATATCACAAATTAAGCACTGTATGCAAAGATGCAATGAACATCGGTTAGTTGCAGATACCATGCAGAAGCAGAAATTTAGGTCAGCATGCTTTTAATACTTTGCTTCATCAGAAATAACTACTGCATCTTCCTAAACAGCTAACAATCAATAGTTAATTAGAAAAAGATGTGCAAGTTTCCATTTTAGGATGTAATGTTCCATGATAGAAAGTTATTGGAACTTGCTCATTTCAAACCCTTTCTTCCCAAATTGAAAAGAAGACTTGATTAGTTCTCAAAGAACATCATTGTATGGAGCAGCCATACCTGAAAATGAGTTTGCAGTAGCTAACGCTACAAACAGCTATTACTGCTTCCTTTTAGTGAATTGTAGAAAATACATAGTTCGCAACGCTTGTGTTTCGCACATAGGGCCTTATTACGATGGCGGTTGGATGAGTGTTCGACCATCATTGTAGCAGGATGGAGACCGTCCGACAAGTTATCGGCGACTCCACCCGCTATATTATGATGTGACCACAGTGTAGGCAGTCAGAAACATGTCTTTTGTTATTGCGGCTTGTGCTGCGACCCAGAAAAAGATAGTGTTATTTTCTATAAGTGCATATTAATTATTGTTTCATATGCTAAATTTGTGGTGTTTGACCTTCGTATTTATTTATAATTTTTGGGATTTGGGTTTTATTTGGGTATTGCATGTGTAATCTTTTTATAAAATTATATATTAATGAATATTAATTAAGTATTCTATTTTTCAATTTTCCTATTTCACATGTTTATATTTTTCAAACTTGATAAATTATGTATTTATATGTTAAACATTAAATCATATAGGAGAATGTGGGTTATCTTGGGGAATGGGTGGGAACTATTTTCAAAAAGTATTACATGTTAATTAATTTGAAAGCGAAATATGCCAAATTTAAAGAATATGAAATGTATTTTGTTATACATGTTTTTTCATTATTGCAATACATTTTATTACTTTTCTTTTAGGTGTGCGTTTTTGGGTTTAGTGAATAGGACCCCTCCAATTCACGTAATTTTCCCAGTGTTTGTAAAACCTGACTTAGAAATTCAAATGTTACTCTTCCAGTATATCCACTTTCTCCAGTGTGTGTTAGACTGTAGTTAGAATAGTAAATCTGACCTCCATAGCCCCAACGTTGCACTTTCCTCAATATTTGGTTTACAGCTGTTATAGTAAATCTGACCTCCATCAATGTGTGCACTTTTTTCAATATTAGGTAGACTGGAGTTAGAATAATAAGTCCATCTCACCCCAATGTATGTACTTTCTCCAATGGTTTTTTGACTGGAGTTAGTCCAGGAGCCTTTGCGGGGGCTTACATAATCCAATGCTTGCTTTGCTGACCTTGGAGCCACACTAAGGTCTTCCGACTCTGCCTCCAGGTCTACGGACCATCTAGCATAATGACCCCTCCACCTTAACCATGGGATCAAGGGATTCTCCTCTTGTCCTCTTGACTTTCTGTCTTTTCTGTCATGATGCAGGAGCCTAGAGTCCTGTTATGGCAGCTGCAACATTTTGTTCTGTTTTGGGGTTAACCAATCAGAAAACTGCTGGTTCATGGACCTGGATTTATGTTTGTGGACCCGAAATGGATGATGGAACAAAAGGATTCCTCATTCAATAGTATTTGAATTCAGTCTCCCGATGGTCCCTATAGCTTCAAATTTTTAACCATTTCCAGCCCACATCCAAAATGCTTTTTAAATATTAATTTCATACTTACACCAAACCAAGCAAAGGAACCTCCTTGGTTAAAGTTTTACTTTTATGCCAAGATTTGTTTAATTCCAATCAGCGTTTTTTTTCTGTAGCAGAGAACAAAAATTCCTATAGAAACTGGTTTGGGAATAGTCACTTTTTTTACCCGTCCAAACAGATCTGCATGAAACTTTCTATGCAAAACATCGAGTTGGATGAGGCTTTCTTTTTAGGAAGTATTGTGAAGATTTGTTGAAGGGTGCAAAGTTATTAAAAAAACTACATATGCCTTTACATAGAAACGCTGCCCTATCTATAACTAGAGATTAGCTATTGCCGACTTTAATATTTATGGCTGGCCGGTGAAAATAAATGTGGTCAAACAACAAACTTTATTTAGAAGATATGTACAAATTCACATTCATCAACTTATTGCTTTGCTGCTATGGTCAAATTCTATGCTATTACCACATTAAACTTCCCAGAAAAAAAGCAGTTTACTGCTTCAAAGAGTTTATGTTATAATGGCTTTGCATGAGGAAAAAACTCTGCTAATAGTCATATGGCATCTTCAATATAATTTTAACTCCCTGCACAAATTTAGACTTCTTCATTTTGGTTAGATAGCTTTTTAAAAAAAATACTAAAGAAAAAATTATGAGCATGAAGTAAATATGCAGATCCGCAGAGTGTAATACAATTCAGGGGCCGATTCCGATCCGGGTCGGAAAGCACTCCGACCGAGTCGGATCTGGAGTGTTTTCCGACCGAGCCGGACCCCTACAGTCCGACCGAGCGAGTACGATGCGTACATATGCTGTCGGACTCGATTCGGTCGGACTCGCACAGAAGTCAATGGGAGCCGGTCGTACAACGCGTACATGGGCTCCCATTGACTGAATGGGTACGTCTCGAATAAATGCGCCCCCTACAGTGGGTACACGTCAGTGCCACCCGCAACATACATGCCTGTTTTGAGGAGACCCATAGGTCTCCCCCTGTGTCTGAGTCGTAGGGCTGCGGGTGTCAGGGGGTCCGACGCGGACCCCCAAAGTCCGACTCTAGGAGCTTTTGCGAGCCGGACACTCCGGCTCGCACAGGCTGTCCGACACGTGCATCGTACTGGCTCGGTTGTAAATCGCATCCATTGCACGCCACGGTTAGCTTCCGACAGGGACGTACGGAGCGTTTCGGACCCAGAAACGACTCGGTCGGTGAATTTCATGTAGCTCGCATCGTACTTGCTCGCTCGTACAGCTGTACGAGTCGGGCGGAAAACACGCGTATGGCTCGTAGTTTTTCCGGCCGAACCCGATTCGGTGTCCTTCCGACCGAGATCGGAATCGGCCCCATAATATTTATCACCATTGTTGATGAAGAGAGGCGCATGACCAACTTGAGCCTCCCCCTCAGTGATTTTGTTCATTTACAAAGGTATGTTTTAATTAACATTTCCACCTAACTATAATAATAATTTAACCTTAGTTTTTTCAGTTATTTTAACATAATGTAACATACTATAATAATTCACAAAAATGATGTCACTTTAACCATTTTTATTGCTAATGTCTGTCCTTTCAAAATGTAAAGTTAGATGCCCACCACTGTATAAAGAGTGTCATTTTCTGTAAGTCATACCTACTGGCTTTGTAAAAGGGTCATAACAATAACAAATAAAAAGTAGCGGGCCTGTTAGCTTTATCAAGAGTGAGCACAGCAACATATACCAAGCAGACCCATTGGCTTTTTTCAAAAAGCTATAATCAAATGTATATTTTATTAATTCTAATTCTGCAGTGTTTAATAATAGTGACTGTCAAAAAATATTTTAAATAAAGCATTTTTAAATAAAAAACATTTCATATTCCCGAGTCGTGTTTAACATTTTCCAGGCCACAAAGTGAAGCCACAGACCTAATCACAAGGATTCCCTTGCACTCCAGATGAAGAGCATACAGCTCCAGCTTGGGGGGGGGGTGTAAATAATTATGGTAAGCTCTTCTATGGTCATGGATCGAATGGTTCAGGAGAGCTTAGTGTGCTTTTGATTGGTGATGGGGCTGCTGTGCTTCCTGCAGCCTTCCACAACATAAACAAATGGTTTGTGGTGCCCCTGGCCCTTCGAGTGACACCGTCAGTAGCAAAAAATATCATTTAAAAGCACTCACAGGGCATAATGGGGCGCTCCTTTTCTTGAGCAGTGAATAGTAAATGACCGGCTCATGCCACTCATTTATTGTGGTCATTTTTTGTTATGGGTGCCCCAGTGCCCTCTTGGGGCATCCATACCATACTGAGATGTTTGGGGCTGTGGGGTGAGTCCCAAGGCCCTTTCTGCCCCGGTCAGCTTCCCCGCCAGCCCCCATAATGATTTCTTCTTTTTTACATTGGGTGCCCCAGTGCCTACTCAGGGCACCCACAACATGCTGCCATGTTAGGGGCTGAAGGGAGACCCACGGCCCTAGCAGTCCCTGCTGCCTCCCCAGCCAGCACTCAGTGTGCTTGCTATCTCACTTTCTGTTAGTGTCCCAGTACCAGCCCAGGACACCCACACCTTTGTTAGGT
Organism: Triturus cristatus; assembly: GCF_964204655.1. NCBI lineage: Eukaryota > Metazoa > Chordata > Amphibia > Caudata > Salamandridae > Triturus > Triturus cristatus. The sequence continues at coordinate 939,020,823 of NC_140593.1, forward strand.
CTCGCCTGACCCAGCGCATGCGCTGGTCTGGCGAGACTTATTGAGAGGGCTCCAAAAAGTGCTACCAGGCCAGCCTAAAGCTACAGTGCATGTGTGCGGGCGCGCGCACCGCGCTTCACCGCTTTGATGTTTGATCGCGATCGCGATCAATGCTTGTTTGCTCTCTATGCTCTCTACTTCACATTACTTTTCACTGCCTTGCCCCTCCTCCCGCTCTCTGATTCACACCCCTCTCTCTCCACCCTACCCTTTTCTTTCGATTCCTCAACTGTTTCACACTCCACCTGGGTCAGTTTCACGCTCCGATTGAACGCGCACTCCACCATTGCCCCGGGCACAAGCAGGGACTTCCTTGCTGGCTCCCATGTTCCTTGTGCACTCCCCATGGCTCCCGGGGCCAAAGCAGGCAGTCACATCCATGTGCCTTTGTGGTGTGAAGGAATTCCTTGAGACCGGCGTACATGTCTACTTGTACATATTCATTTGCGGTGCTTAAAAGTGCAGCGTTCTTTAATGGTGCAGAGGAGCTTGTTTTTATGTTTTTTCCTGCTCGTGTTCAGCTTTGGCTCCGTATTTCATTGCATCTTTCCACCCGCCGCCTCCTGCTTTTCCTTACAGCAGCTGAGCAACCTTGCAGCTTCTTCTAAGGACGTTCAGGGAATATAATTTGAGAGTTTCCCTTAAAAGGTGCCATTTTAACTTAATTACTCTGCAGCGTGTGGTGCATGAACAAGCTGGACTGCCTTCTATAATCATTGTGTTTACTCTGGCAGCTTCGCATTGCAGGTTGGGCCTGTGTAGTGCTTCTTTCGGCAGGAGGTGGGTCTAGCTGTCCAACAGGGCCTGGCTCCTCCCGGGTGGCACCGTGCCTCCCATCATATCCCTTGTGCTGCTGCTGCAGTGATTCTGGGAGACCATGCTGCTGGATTTCGCCCTCCATTCCAGGACGGAAAAACAATAACAGGTGAATTTAGCATTGGTCAGGCATGTTTGATGGGAAGTTTGGAGGAAGTTTTGGGTCCCATAATGTTGTGCGTGGACGGACCACCGAAAGGAGAATGCGGCCATTAGGATTTGGGATTGAGTACTAGCAGTGTTTTAAAAGGGCCGGTACTGTCGTGTACGGCGTACCGGCACTTTTTATTTGGTGCGGGAGAGTACCGGCACTTCTCAAGAGAAAGGCTATACTTTTAATTGGAGAGTACCGGCACTTTTCAGAAACAAGCAGGTACTCTGGTACAGAGTACCTTCACTTCTATTTTTCTATTTCAAGCACTGAGTACTAGGATCCCCCACAGCAGGCCCTGCAGCTGGTGTTATTTAACTAACATCACTCGGGTCACAGGGCGTTTTATGGGCTGAACCAAGAAGTTCCCTACTTCTAGACATCTCTTTGTACTAAATAATAGCCCTTCATACAGTCTAGTTAAAAGAGTTGGTAAAACTTTATATAAACAAATCTAAGAATCAGCAATGTATGGTCTGCAAAGCTCATGTGATCTGCCCTCAAATTAAATGCATCATGCATTGCAATAAAATAATCATGTAAAGCCCTCAACCATGTAGTCTGTGTTCTTTTTTTGGTCTAGCATTTGAGACCTCTTGTATATACTTTAGTTTATACTTATATGTGTATGTACTTTGTGGGCTCTGGAGATCAGCCCTATTACTTGTCTCTCCTCCGCTTAGGCACTTTCTTTTCTGTTCAACTGCCTCTATCTAACTGTCTTGATAGAAAATGACCAGTAGAGGTCAGTACAATACCAGAATCGCTTTCTGCTGAGGGACTTTCTCTTTTTTTTTTCTGGCAACTGCCTCTATTAAACTTTCTTGATAGAAAACGACCAGCTGAGGTGAGTAAAATACCAGAATCACTTTAGCATTCTCTAGATTCCAATCAATGGAAATTGTCTTCCACGAGCACCCATAGACAATAATATTTTTTTAAAATCTTGTATTTTGAGAGTTCTGACCACTGAAGGCCCTGATTTTATTTTAAAAACAGAGCTTTGGACCATACCATTTCCTGCTGAAAGGCTATATTTCTCTCCATGTGTTCCCATACCTGGCGTGTCACGCAGTTTGGTGCGTACTTTCCCTCCATGTTAAAGAACAGTAGATGTTTCCGAACCCAGGCTAATGTGCTGCATAGCTAAATATATATAAGGTCCCAAAGGCGAGACCGATTGCATTGCAAATGCTTGTTTTTTAAGTTGGGGGTCTCGGGAAGAGGCCCAATGTCCCTGTGGCTCCTGCCAGGTCACTAGTCAGCACCTAGTCCTGAGTGTGGTGGGAGCTGGCTTCCTTACTGTACACCCCCTCGACCCCCTGACAGGAGAAGCTTATTTTTGTGCTCTTGCCAGGCTGGAGCACAGTTGTGTTACCTTCCCGGGAGAGAGGGGAAAATATGTATTCCCTGCCCACTCACTCCCAGGCAGGGAACACCAGTGTCCTGGGGGATGGGGTCCCCAGGATACTGCACTCATCAGGCCTCATGGGATAGGCTCCCTAGGGCCAGTGTATGGCTTAGGGAGGAGGGCTGCCCACCCCTTCCCAAAATGCAAAACTCGGCCCTACGGGATGGGGTCCCCTTAGCCTCTATGAAGCTTAGGGAGTGAGACCGCATGCCCACTTCTCCTAAAATTATAACGCAGCCCGGGGGATGAGGGATTATTTTGTCATGAGTGATGTAATATGTGTGGCCAGAAGCAGTGCATAGTGGGGTGCAAGTTATAGTTAGTTCACTGAACTTTTGGTTTCTACACTTCAATTTTTAACTCATTTCAATACCTACTATAAGGTCTCTTTGACCTTTGTTTTTTTCGTGAATCCATCTATCTATCCATCTATCCAGCCATCCATCCATCTGTCTGTCCGTCTGTCTGTCTATCTATCTGTACACCCAAAGATAAGGAGCGGCTCGCTGTTTTCTAAAACGCTCGCTACAAGCAGGGCCGGACTGGGAACCAAAACCAGCCCTGGCAAAGTGCTCGGCCGGCCCCCCCGGCTTGGGGGTGCTGCCGAGCTCTTTTCCAGGGCCGTTTTTTTGCCCGATTTTGTTACAGGGCCGCAAAAAACGGCCCTGTAACAAAAACGGCCCCCAGAGGCCCAAAACCAGCCCCCACCCGTGCGGCGCACCGGGGGATTGCCCGGTGCCCGCTACGGCCAGTCCGGCCCTGCCTACAGGAAGCATTAATGAAACCAAAAGTTCAATATCCAAAGGCAAACAATACTTTTGGCACACGTGTACATAGCTGACATACATTCTCTCATCGGTACACATGCAGGTAATAGCAGGAAAGCATGAACACACGGGTAGCATAAAGAACGGTGCACACTTAGTCACAAACATCACTTCAGGCACACAGACACAGCGAAAACCCCGACCCATAATTACATGCACACACAGGCAACATACATATAAGCATGCATTCACATAGAGACACACACAGATATCACTACAGGGAAAAAGGGAGCACACAAAGTATAGCCGTACAGTCAAGAAATACCCTTAAAACAGTAGAACCTGGAAAAAGGAAAGCACATTTGGACGTCACCTGACGTGGCCAAACACCTTAGCACTGAATGGGTTTAATGAAACCTTTCTTGAAGAAGAGGGTATTAGCATGTGTGTGCGTGTGTAGACCTTTCAAACTCGGTCACTGTGAACAGAAGATGGACAGAGAGCACAGTGACACCGAGCTAATGCTTTAGCTGTGCAGACACTGCACTTCCATTAGAATCCAGTAATAACTTTCTCAAATGAGGCACTTCACACCTCTCAGCAGAGCTGCTGTACGTTGAAAAGAATGGCACAAGCACTTTCTGTGGCGACACTTATAATGGTTCAAATGGGACAGCAGTGACGTGTCCATTCAGAGATTCTGGCCTTTGAACTGGAGAATGGCTGTCTTTGGGAGCTCAGCTAGAATACTTCATTCCGACAGCAGCAGTCATCATTAGCAATCCTACACTTTACCTAATGCAGGACAGAGGCTCTTTCCAAAGGGCTCTTCTTCTGTTATTGGAGAAAAACGGCCTTTTAAGGAGAAAAATACAGGACTTCAGAGTGCTTTTCCAGAGCATCTCAGCAGGATTGCTACGCATCTATTGAAAAAAATGATGGCTATACAATATGGGAGTTTTGCATTTTCATTTGGATATTAGTGGCACTTGCCAATGCTTGTTGGGGAAGGAGCAGACCTTTCCAGCAGACATGCTAAGGTTTTGATGGTGTATGCCAGTATTTCCCAGCAGTTCTCATTTACATTTAGGGGTGTTTACCATGTATATGCTTGCAAGTTCCTTGCAGTTACTTCTTTCCTTACTATTTCATCAGGGAGAGATGTTTTTAATTTTTTCATGTCTTCGTCTTTATCTCTTAGTTCTACTATGCCTTACTTTAATTTATAAATTATTTTTAATGTGGTTTTATGATAAACTTGTTTAATAACCCTAACTGTAAGCCTTAACTTTATTTACAATTTTATAATATTGCATTTTAGATTAAAACAGGTTTCTTTATTTAAGTAATACATTTATTAACTAAATTACAGTTTTATCTAAATTAATGGAACGAAAAGACGTCCTTGGTATTCCTTGAATACACTTTTATTAAAATCCACTCATTAAATGTACTTCCTTAAAGCAGTCCTAAAAATCAACAATCTATATTAATTGTTAAGATGGATGCACAAAGTATTTACAAAACTATAACAGGGTGTAATATTAAATGATAACCTAATGGGAAATAAAATGTTAGCAACTAAGGGCCTCATGTATGGCATTTTGGAATAGGGCAGGAATGCACCGTATTTCCGCAATACAGTGCATTCCAGTACTTTCTGCCTGCGCTGGTGCCGTTTTGACAGCTTTGAGCTCACGTACGCACCTTTGCACCATGGTGCAAGAGTGCCTACCTTGCATGTAGGATGGTTTTTGCACAGTCAGGGGCACCTTTCTGCACAAAAACAATCCTGTGAGGAGTTTTACCATTTCTATGTGTGCTGCAGAATGCAGCACGCATGGAAAGAGGAAAAACGAGGAGAAATAAAAAGTATTCCTTGTTACGCCTCACCTCGGAGGTGTACGGATTTGACGCTTCACCAGGTTTACATAACTGTTTAAATCTGGGGAAGCATCAAATTCCATGGGTGTTTCTTTAGAAAACCCACCACAATGCCCATTGAAAGCCTACCTGGCGCAGAGTAAGGGGACATAGCGTTTTGCGCTGCTTTACCTTACTCATGATTTATGAGGCCACTCAAAGACATGTGGGTGGCTTTTCGTGGCTTCATAAATCTGTATGAGAGCTCTCTGTCATGCATTTTCCACTTTACATGCTGCAAAGGTGATGCAGGGCTCTCATAAATAAGCCCTTAAGTGAGTTGTTCACACATTTAGGCCTCGGTTATGAGTATTGTGGAATTCCATGCAGAGAGATCTGGTGGCCCCAGTTACAAATCCTCAAAGTAGGGAATAACTGAGTAGGCTTGGAATTACTCATTATTAAATCCTACTGTGGGGGTGAGTTTAAAGCAGACATTTACCACTTGCTCAGAGCAGGTTTGTGCTGAAAAATGGACGTGTGTGCACAACAATATGATATAGCATCAAACCCAGGTTAATGTATGCAAAGGAGTGTGTAACACACCTTGCGAAAAAGCAGATCTTCAAACAGCATGATCTGACTTAATGTAAAATCATAGTGACAAAAGAAGGCGCAAATAATGGATACAATGAAAATGGTTTAACTTCCTTGATGTGATGAATGTGCTTTCCGCAAGATTACACATAGGACACAATTTACTCTTGAGTCGTTGTTTGCACATAGCAATTTGTATTGAAGGATGAACTTCGAGTTCAAATGTGATGCAAAACATTTCTCACTCAGCTTTATCCTTTGGGGCATTGCGTTTTATTTGTGTGGGACGTCCGATGTACAAGATCAGCCCTTAAAAGATATAAAATACTTTTCTACCTGCTGAGGAGTCGGTTGCAGATAGCATTTCTGCAGGAAACCCATTTAACAAAATTGAAAGCTGACAAGCTTTGGAAGAAATGGAGGGGGCAAATATACACAACCTTACTCCCCCTTTGCTAGGGGGTCCGAATTTGGATCTGACATGCAGTGTCATTTGAATTTACCTCAGCTTACATTGAGGACCTGGCTTGGCAGTTGGGCATGGACTGCTCCCATGAGGAGCAGGGTCAAGACTGATTTGCGCATGGCTGGGTCTAAGCTGAAGTGGCATGGTAAGCATAAGAACAATGGATTTAACCCAGACCTCTTAACTGGAGGTAAATGTTTGATTTGTTCCGCATTCCGTCCATCATTTGTGTGTCTTTTGCTTTCTCATCCTAATTGCGCTGGGTATGTTCAGGCATGGATCGTGGGCTCACTGTGCCACTGGATTCAAGCAAGCCTGGCTGATGAGAGGTGATATCCTGAAGCCGGTCCCAGGATGCTTGTTTATGGTGCAATGAGGACCTGCGTTAGCAGTTCGGGTTGGACTGTTTCTATGAGGAACAGAATCAAGATTGATTTGAATATGCTTGGGTAAAAGCAGCTGTGGCATGGTGAGCAAAAGAAAGATGCATTTAACCCAGATCTCTTAACTGGGGGTGAATGTTTGATTTGTTCCACATTCTGTCCATCATTTGTGTGTTTATTGCTTTCTTGCCCTAAGTGTGCTGGGTATGCCCAGATATGGTTCCCAGGCTCACTGTAACACTGGATTCAACTAGCTTGGCTGATGAGGGGTGACACCCCAAAACCGGTCCCAGAATGCTTGTTTCTGGCCCAGGGAGGACCTGGCTTGGCAGTTCGAGCTGGACTGTTCCCATGAGGACCAGGGTCAGGAGTTGTTTGCACATGGCTGGGTCTAAGCTGGGGTGGCATGGTGAGCAAAATAATGATGGATTTATTCCAGATCTCTTGATGAAGGGGTCTTTTGCTTTTTTATCCTAAGTATGCTGGGTATGCCCAGACGTGGGTCCCAGGCTCACTGTGCCACAGGATTCAAGCTTGCCTGGCTTATGAGGGGTGAGACGCCAAAACCGGTCCCAGGATGCTTGTTTCTGGTCCAGGGAGGACATGGCTTGGCAGTACGGGCTAGACTGTTACAAGAGGAGCAGGGTCAAGACTGTTTTCCGTATTGTTGGGTCTAAGTTGAGTTGGCATGGTGAGCAAAAAAATTATAGATTTAACCCAAAATTCTTGACTGGGGGTGAATGTTTGATTTGTTCCACATTCTGTCCATCATTTGTGTGTCTTTTGTTTTCTCGCCCTAAATGTGCTGGGTATGCCCAGATGTGGGTCCTGGGCTCATTCTGCCACTGGATTCAACCTAGCCTGGCTGATGAGGGGTGATACCCCAAAACCAGTCCCAGGATGCTTATTTCCGGTCCCGGGAGGACCTGGCTTGGCAGTTCGGGCTGGATTGCTCCCATGGAGAGCAGGGTTAAGACTGATTTGAATATGGCTGGGTCTAAGCTAGGGTGGCATGGCGAGCAAAAGAAATATGGATTTAACCCAGATCTCTTGACTGGGGGGTGAATGTTTGATTTGTTCCACATTCTTTACATCATTTGTGTGTCTTTTGCTTTATTGTCCTAAGTATGCTGGGTATGCCCTGATGTGGATCCCGGCTGACTGTGGCACTGGATTCAAGCTAGCCTGCTGATGATGGGTGGAACCCTGAAACCTGTCCCAGGATGCTTGTTTCCAGTTCAGGGGGGACCTGGCTTGGCAGATCGGGCTAGACTGCTCCCATGAAGAGCAGGGCCAAGACCGATTTGAATATGGCTGGGTCTAAGTAGGGGTGGCATGGTGAGGAAAATAACAATGTATTTAACCCAGATCTCTTGACTGGGGGTGAATGTTTGATTTGTTCTGAATTCTGCCATCATTTGTGTGTCTTTTGACAATGATAATGAGGGCAGATATGTACTAATTGCGGGTAACTTGGATGGCCCTCTGGCAGAATCTCCTAAGATACTGGGTGGAGACTTGAACTGTGTGTTGGATGTGACACTGGCCGCACATAACCCACCACACACATATCAACAGCAAAAATAGAGCAAATGTTTTCCAGGTGGGTGGAAGATTGGAGGGTAATGGTCGTCTGGCACAAGGAACATTCCCATGAACATGAACACTCAAGCTATTTGATGCCACACAACTTACATGTACATCTAGACCACATCCTTGCCGCTAGGGGGAGAGACCTGACATTCACTAGAGCAGAGTATCTACGGCAGAAGATCTCAGGCTATAGCCTACTATTGCCAGGTGTGAATAGGGGCACACCTACACCTCCTGTCTTGACATGTCACCCACAAGGGGCTGTACTGGAGGATGAGACTTTCAGATATGTTGTACGGGAGGTCATAGTGAACTACTTTCATGAAAATACTAACACGGCCACTTCGGTGTTACTGGAATGGAAATCATTTAAGATAGTCGTAAGGGACCATTGTATCAGTGCAACTAAAGGCAGCCGCAAAACCTTAGAAAGTGAGTTGATGGCCATGGACAAGGAATTTAGGGCCCGATTTAGATCTTGGCAGAACTGGTCCCACTGCCACTTTTCCAATGGTTTCACCGCCCGCCTACTTGTCGGTCCTCCCACTCAATTTAGTTGTTGGCGGGTCTATGGACATAAGCTTGTCTGAGTGCCTCTGACTCTGCCAGGAATCATCACCTGCATCAACGGCGTCATAGACAGACAAGGCTGTCGGCGAGAATCTAGCCAAGATTACCATCGGGCCAATCACAATGTTCCTTTCTGTTGAGGAAACTGCGGCAGGAACACCTCCAACTTTGAGTTGGGGGAATCGCAGAGAATGAGGTAAACGTACCTTTTTATGTTTCCCACTTCCATTTCCATCTTGAACCCCAGGTCCTTCCTTTGCCGAGTCTGCTTACTGTCTCACTATAAATCATCTTTGACAAGTGCTTTGGCGTTGTATATTTTTACATTGTTCTTACATGCATTTGCTTATGTGTAATGCATTTGTGTTCATTATACAACTTATCGAGGTTAAATGAACCACCTGTATTCACTCATAAAATAAATATATGTTGGTATGGTGGTTGTGGGTGTTATGCTTGTGTTGCCTGTGGGTGAGCATTCACTAGTGTGTGTGTATTGTTTGTGAGCAATGCCATATGTAAAAAATGGGGCATAACACCACATACATATATTTTAGAAGCAAACACAACATATATGTGTAAACACACATTAATAAGTAGTGCCTACCAGTCTTCACTCCACCAGTGACTCACTGTGTCAGGATTATGCTCCTAGGACAACACCAGCACAACTGGGAAATCTAAATAGGCTCAGCGAAAACCTGCCGACCTGTTCGCGATGGAGTACTGTCAGCCAGCAAATTAGTCCAGTGTGTCGATGGAGGTGTACAGCTTGTGTGACAGTAGAAAGTCTGTTGATGTGGATGGCGGCTCAGCCAGCCCACACCTAAATACAGCAGGCGGTATTCCGTCAGCTTGACGGAGTACTCGTAACTGCCACCACAGAGGGACAATAGTCCCACCCAGATCTAAATCAGGCCCTTAGAGTCTTTGAAAAGGCTGAACTCCAGGACAACTCCATAAATTAGACAGTATCCGCCTCCAGATAATGATAGGTGTCACTAGTTGAGGGACTACAATGCTTTCTTTACACGGAATACCTAAGGTGCAAACACACAGAGAGAAATAAAGTGGACAGGGTACTGGCTCTGCTTGCCAAGCCTCACCAGGAGACTCTCCCATTACCCAGGTAAAGGACACCCAGGAAATTAGCCGTTCCTCCCAAGTCAAAATAAATGAAGTGTTCCTCAACTACTATGAGGCCCTTTAGGGTGGCACCGTAAGGTCCCCGGGCAAATGATTGCTGAGGCCCTACAACTAGGTACCCTGTAAAGGGCTTGCACTACTGAATGGGAAAAATTGGGTGCATCGATAATGGAGCCTGAAATTCGAGTGCAAATGAAGACCTGGCCAGGGGCAAAGCACTGGGGTCCAATGGTACGCCTATAGAATTCTACCACACCATCTTGGTTCTGGACCTCACTAAGCTCCACACTGCTGCATTGGGCCAAGGAGTTTTGCCGCCATCTCTACATGAGGCCATAATGGTGTCACTTCCAAAGATGCTCAGAGACCCCATGGATAGATCTTCCTTCCTATAGGCCACTGTTACTCTTAAACATGGACTATAAAATATTGAGTAAAGTTCCACCCACCTGATTGCTACCTTTGATGACAGACTTGATCGACTCAGATCAACCAGGCTTCATCCTGAGCAGGAACACATCAATCAACTTAAGAGGCCTATTTAAAGTGCTGTAAGGAGACACCGAATGTCAACAGGACAACAGCCATGGTGCTGTCAATAGACCTCAAAATGCCATTTGGGGCCCTTGAGCTGGAGATTCCTCCTGGCGGTTTTTCAACACATGAACATGAATGAGGGGATGACCCATTGGATTCAGCTCCTGCCCTCTTGCCACACCGCCAGGGTCTGCACTAGCAACTTCATTTCTTCGCAATACAAAATGTATAGATGGGAACAGGCTGGGATGTCAGCTATCGTCGATGCTTTGCGAATTAGCGATAGAGCCCTTTGCAGTGATAGTTCACAGGGAGCAGGTAGACAGAGGTATAAGGCTGTGTGATAGTGTACATGATAGAGATCAGGGTGTATATAATATCCCTACTTCCACGGATAGAGTAATCTCACAGTTACACGCACATACATTCTTCATACACTAGGGCCCATTTCACTAACATACGCTCAAATACTCTACCAGCAATAACCTGTGGAAAGAAAAACTCCTAAACACCCTGCATCTATATCGGGGTCGATAAGATCTGGTTATTGAGACTGCCCTTAAACATAATCTAAACAATCTATACAATAATAATCAAAATAGGATACTCAATAATTGACAAGAAATAATAACCAACACCATATTCAAAATTATATTGCTTTATCTAAAATTAGTCTACGGAAATCAATCAGAATAAATCATTTTTCTCATAGTTACCTATTCTAGCTAAATGTCAGAACGGGTCAGGACAAGTCTCTCGGTAAAGTCTCTCAAGACGAAGTCCTCTCAGCAACGATCCTCACCAACGCAGATTCGGAACGCGGCAAAGGCAAATGGCAAGTGGCAAATAGCAAGTGGCAAAAACCCTCTCTAGGCTAACAATTCTTATAGTAAGTCGAACAAAGGAAAATATAATTTGTATTAACTTCTTCCGTCAAACCTCTGAGCAAAGCGAGAAGGAAAGGATGTAGCATCGCTACATTTGAAAATCTCCGCTCAGGAAAAATCACAAAATAAACATAACGGAACAGGAACAAAAAAATACATTTGTATCTTGTAGTTTCCACGTCTCCTCGACAATGAGATCATAGTTCAGAGTCTTTCTTTAAAGCTCCTTTGTTTCCCAAAGCTGCCAAGGACGCTTCATTTCATTTGGAGATCGCCCAAAACTGCTGCTGTCCTCACGGAAAATTTCAACCAGGCAAAGCAAGGACTGTGGTCAGCTGACTTCAGGACCATATTCAGCAAGGCTCTCTCTCGTCACAAATTTCTACTCGAGGCCAGGCTTTACATATCAGCCATCTTTGTTTAGGCCACAATAGGCCACAATAGACCATCTTAATTAACCCCTTCGGTGCTCATGACGGAATGGTTCCGTCATGACCCACGGTTGAGCTGTGCTCATGACGGAACCATTCCGTCATGACCACACCCGCGCAAGATTCCGTCAGCACAGCGGCGGAATCTGCGCAGCATCGAAGGGGTTAAAAGAAACAAAAACAACGTTACCACAGCATAGTGATTGAACAGTGTTAACCCCACTAATACCCTTATGTGTATGCAATTATCTAGCTCTTGCAACATAGAAAAGCATTAATTCAAAAAGCGTTTTGTGCTTAAAAATAAACAACACACAGCAATCTTTAAACATGTAAACACGCACATTATTATTAAACAGCACACTTATGCATTCCCACGTGTAATTCTCTCTTGTTAAAACAAATGAGTTGATTAGTATAAACACTTACACAAGACAAATAATTAATAATTAATAATTAATAAATTAATATAACAAATAGACATGCCAGAGCTTCAAAACCCAGTTAATTTTCAAACTGAAAACTCTGCTCTAGCAATCCCCCCTTTGGTGATTTTATCACCAAATAAACCCCAAAAAAAAATTAGTGAAAATGTAGTCCCATTTTAGGAGAAATCGGAAGTGTCTTTTTCTCCTTACACAACACTACACACCAGTCACCCTTTCATCATCCCTCTTTGTTTCTAAATAAACACTCTCCCTCAATTCTTCTAATTCAATTTCTTGTGGTTCTCTTTTCAACCTTTTGTTTTTCTTCTCTTTATTCAATTTCTTCTTCCCTCCCCTGTTTTTACAACACACACACACTAATCTCAGTATCAATAAAGCAATAATTATGCAAGTTAAAGGAAACAATATTCTACCTATAATAGTACTACCTATTTTTGCAATAAAATCTTTAACAGCTATCACCTTATTAGCTATTTTAGTCCATAAACTCTCAGCTTCAAGTGGTACTAATTCTTCATGCAAATCAGTAATATTTTTGATATAGACCTTCAGGTCTTTGCTTTCGTCTGGAATGTAAGTGCAACAATGTTGAACTTTCAGCATTCCACAAACTCCACCCTCCTTGGCCAATAAAATATCAAGGGCAAGTCGATTTTGCATTGACATGGCACGTACGGCATTTAATTCCGTATTCACTAAAAGAAACCCTCCAGCGGTATTTGTCGATAAGCGATCCACCACTGTTGACAGTTTCCGAATTCCATAAGCATTTAAATAAATTCCCACTGCTGGAATTAAAACCCCAAAAATATCACCCACTATTTCAGACCAGGTTTCTCTCTTGAAACGCATTAGTAAATTAATATGTTCTACATCTCTTATTTTATCTATATGAAAAATCTTTGGAAAGACCAGACCCACATAACACGTGCCATACCAATGGTCAGGCAACTTGTAATAAGCCTTGTTCCCACAAACATAATACACTCCTGGGAAAACTGTATCTTCTCCACCTCTGAAACCCCAACCTGTTGCAATGAAGTATGTATCATGGCACTCACTAGTCCCAACAAAATATGTATCATATTGGGATTTCCTTCTTGTAATGCATAGCTTACCCTTCTGTGGTACATCTAGAGCTAAAGTTGGACTAGCCCCATTTCTCAATTCTTTCCCCATCTCAATGTCCCAAATTGTCTCACTCACTTTATATTTCCCTGCTTTCTCATGCATGTTCAATCTCCTTTCCTCTACCATATCCAGGAAAGCTTTCTCCTCTTCTTTCAGACTGCAAGTTAAATTATTCATAAAAATGTAATCTAATGTTAATCCTTTCTCTTCAATAAAAATTTCACCAAAAGTGTTAGCTTCTTTAGCTGGATTCAGCTCTTTGTTCATTGGCAAATGCCCAAAAATACTATCTCTGTTAGACATCTTATAATCTATTTTCCCTAACAAATAGAAAACACTACTTAATATACTACATGAAATACCATATGTAGCTGGCAAATGATGATAAGTAACACCCTCTGAAACGGATGCAGGTAATTGCATACAAACGTAGCAATCCCTAACTTCCATTGTTTTCACATATTCATACAACAACTTCGAAAAAACATTACTAGAAAAATTATTAATTGACCTATCTTTGTGTATGTAAGTATTACTAATTCTAGTCAAAACTACTTTTTGCGAATTCTTCTCTATATCTGTCATATTTTCTGTATGCATCTCAAATGTAACTTTAAAAGTAACTAATAAAACTAAAACTCCCCACAGTAGCATTAATAATCCAGTACAGCAGCAGCACATTCTACACCATCTTTTAAAGAAGGCACATCTACTTTGATTATCCTCTATGTTAGCCATTTTATTACTTTGACCTTGTCTTTTGACTTAGCCTCTACTACTCCACTACTATTATACTTTGGATTACTTCAGACAACTGAATTTCAGACTTTCTCTTTTCACTTTTCCTCCAAGTGATTTCTCAGTTCACTCAATTTGGATATTCATCAGTTTTCACTCCTTCTTCTTCAGTAACATCAAATTGTATCAGATCATCAACAACATCTTGTGCATCTGACTCTTCTCCAATGTCAGTCAGGATAACTTTTAAGATTCCTTCTTTTTCCTCAACCACTTTTCTCAAGATCCCCTCCGGATTATCTCGAGTCACTGTTTCTTCTTCTCCTTCTTCAGACAGTGCCACATAAGACCATTCCGGTGATCTGTACTTTTGGTTGGGTCTTCTTTTTCTTTTTATTTCCTCAGGTTCTTTTGATTCTTCTTGCTCCTTTCTTTTTACCTCATTTTGACTCAATACTTCATTCACTTGTTCAGCTTTTGATGTATTTGTTCTTATTACTCTGTATCTCAATCTCTTTACTCTGTTGTTAGGCCAACGATCTCCTTTTATCACCTTTTTCGGCCTAATTTATTTATTATTTCTTTCTCCAATCCAAGTTCTCTTTCTTAGAACTCGACCTTCTGTTTGTTCATTCTCACTCTCATCCAATTCTGTTTCAAGTGCCTTCTGTTTTCTTTTTCTAGCAGTTTTCTTTTCCTCCACAGTTTCTTTCACCACTATTTGAGACTTCCCTACTCCTGTCCCTCCTCGGGTCTCCGACACGCAATCTTCTTGCTGTCTACTTGTCCCTTCACCTAGCTTATCAAGAATGTTCCCTACACCTCCTCGGGGGTCTTCCGCAATCTGTCCCTCTCTATCTTTTTCTGACCCTGCTTCTTCAGGTATAATCTCAAGTGGTTCTTCAGTCTCCTCCTCTTCCGATTCAGGAGTAATCTCTGTGGAATTGCTCTTTTCTCTTCTTTTTTCTTCACTGCTTTTTGAAATTTCAGGCTCTCTTACAGAATCTGATCTCCTTTCTGAGACTCCCAATGGTTCTCTTGGAGTTTTTTCTGCTTCTTTTCTCACTTGGTCTGGGTCTTCATCATCACTGGAATCCGATTCTTCAAAGTACTCTTTACCAGTTCCCTCTTTTGGGTTTGGAACTCTCAGAGTATGACTCGCATGCACCCAGTTTTTCACACCAGCACACTTCACTGCAGTTGTCGTTGTTAGAATGACTTGTCTCGGCCTTCCCCACCTTGGAACTAAGCAATTTCTTCTTCTGTGCACCTTAATCCTCACCCAGTCTCCTGGACTCAGATCATGAGCTTGCTTCTTCTCAAGTGTGGTAGCTTCTTCTCCAACCTGGTGAAACACAGAATGAACTGCGTCAGCCAGGCCTTTACAGTAATCCAAAATCATGTCATCAGTTATTGTCATCAACTTATTGACAGGTACAAATGCATGGCGCATTGCACGTCCCATGATTATTTCGTGCGGACTTAAACCAGTAGTTCTATCTGGAGTAGATCTAATAGTCATTAGCACTAGAGGCAAGACGTCCGGCCATTTCATGCCAGTGGCTAAGCACATTTTACCAATCCTGTTTTTGATTGTGCCATTTATCTGCTCAACCACACCAGAAGCCTCTGGTCTGTATGCACAATGTAGCTTCTGCTGTATGCTTAATGCTTCACAAATCAAACTCATGAGTTCATTATAGAAGTGTCCACCTCTATCAGACTCAATCGTCACTGGAAACCCGTACCTAGGAATCAACTCCCTTAACAGTAATTTTGCCACTGTCACTCCATCATTTCTCCTAGTCGGATAAGCTTCAACCCATCTCGAAAACAAACAGACTACCACTAGAACATACCTCAGTCTATTCACTTGGGGCATTTCAATGAAATCAATCTGCATTCTTGTAAAAGGACCTCCTTCTCTGCCTATTGTTCCCAGACTCACCACTGTCTTTTTCCCAGAGTTAAATTGCTGACAAATCAAACACCTTTGACAGATGCTCTCTGCAATTGTCCTGAACTTTGCATTGTACCAGGTCTGCTTGAACGACCTAATCATCGCATCCCTCCCCAAATGTCCCTGGCCATGATACATCCTTGCCATTGATGACAAAATGGAGTTGGGCATTACTGGTCTGTCATCCCTATAGACCCAAACATGGTCTGTTTCTCTTGGGGCACATCCTGCCTTAATCCAATCTTTTTTCTCTTCCTCTCCTGCCTCATCCTGCAACTGCTTCACTTCATCCCATGTCTCTAAGGCATTAGTAAACATCACAGAGCAAAAAGACATTTCCCCCTCTCGTTCCCTATTAATTGACTGATTGGATTTCGCACAGTATTGAGCAATGTCATTTGCATAACGGTTTCCAACCGTTATATAATCCTCCCCTTGTCCATGGGCAGCACACTTTACAACTGCTAACTCCTTAGGCAGCTGTATCGCCTCAAGTAATTTCCCAATCACTTCAGCATTCTTTATTGGAGTTCCACTCGATGTCAAGAAACCTCTTTGTAGCCAAAGCTGGCCAAAATCATGCACCACTCCAAATCCATACTGACTATCAGTCATCACAGTCGTCCTCAAATCTTTCCCAATTTCACAAGCTCTTGTCAATGCCACCAATTCAGCAACCTGTGCAGATTTCACTCCTTTCAATGGTGATGCTTCCATAACCTCTGAAACTTTGCACACCGCATATGCTGCACATAGCACACCATCATCATTTCTCAGGCATGAACCATCCACAAACAACACATGATCACTCTCATGTAAGGGAAGATCCCTTATGTCTGGTCTCGGTTTTGTACAGTAATCAAGCACATCCAAACAATCATGATCATCTTCTGTTTTCACACCCACATTTTCAATATCCGGCAAAAGTGTTGCTGGATTCACATTTACACATCTCTCAAGAGTCACATTCGATGCTCCTAGAATCACTTTCTCATATTTAGTCAACCGACTATGTGACATGTACTGAGTTCTGCTTCTTGTCAAAAGAATTGCCACATTGTGAGGTACGAATA
Organism: Triturus cristatus; assembly: GCF_964204655.1. NCBI lineage: Eukaryota > Metazoa > Chordata > Amphibia > Caudata > Salamandridae > Triturus > Triturus cristatus. The sequence continues at coordinate 939,037,831 of NC_140593.1, forward strand.
CCCTTACAGGATATCCCATTATGATTCCCTCACTCTGTTCCAGACTCCTGCATGTTGCAGCCACAGATTTCAGACAACCTGGTAAACCCACAGCTACAGGGTCAAGTGTCGATGAGAAGTACGCAATAGGCCTTCTCAGTAATCCATGCTTCTGAATTAACACTGAAAGTGCACATCCATTTCTCTCACTGCAGTACAATTCAAACTCCTTTTCGTAGTCAGGCATACCCAAAGCTGGAGCCTCACACATTCTATTTTTAAGCTCTTCAAATGCTGCCATTTGTTCTCCATCTAGTTCCAATGGGTCTGTCATCTCACTTTTTTTTCAGTTTAATCAGTGGCTTTGCTATCAGCGAAAAATTAATTATCCACTGCCGACAATAACCCACCATCCCCAGAAACATCCTCACTTCTCTCTGGGTCTTTGGAGCTTTCATTTCCCTGATTATTCTGATTCTGTCATCAGTCACTTTTCTCAGACCTTTTTCAATATTATGTCCAAGATAATGCACCTCTTTCTTGCAAAATTGCAATTTGGCTGGAGATACCTTTAACCCTCCATCTGCCAGATGATTCAGTAAAGCTATGGTATCTACTTCACAAGCTTCTCGTGTCTTTGATGCCACAAGTAGGTCATCAATATATTGTACTAGTACTGAATTTTCAGGCATGATCAAACTCTCCAACGATTTTTTCAACAACTGATTAAATATCGAAGGACTCTCTGTATACCCCTGTGGGATTCGACACCATGCTAAAATACGCTGGCCAAACCTAAATGCAAAAATCGGCTAGCTGTCATGATGCAATGGAATTGAAAAGAACGCATGACACAAATCAATCACTGTATACCACTCAGCATCATGTGGAATCTGATACAGGATCACTGATGGATTTGGCACAATAGGACAACATGCCACCACAATTTGATTAACTTTTCTCAGATCCTGTACGATCCTGAATTTCCCATTAGGCTTCTTTAGCCCCATTATCGGTGAATTACACGGACTACTCAGTAGTTCTCTCAGGACTCCCTGCTGAATCATTCTCTCAATTATAGGAGTTATTCCCTCAATTATTTCTGGTGTCATTTTGTACTGAGGAATGTTAGGATATGTAATTCCCTCTTTCACTGCAATTTTCACTGGATCTACATTATTCATCAATCCCACATCCTCTCCAGTAAAATCCCAAACTGTCCTTTTCACTGTGTCCCTCAGCTCTCGAGGCAAATCCTCTGGATCAAACACAGCAAATGCACCAATTAACTCACTTTCCCTATTTTCTAGAGTCACTCGGTACAAAACATCCTCATCTGGTGTTTCAAAAGCTATTCCATCCGGTGTACAGAAAATTGTGCAGTTCATCTTGCACAACAGATCCCTACCTAACAGGTTCACTGGACTCGTGTCACAGACAATAAATCTGTGCATGTCTGAAAATTTCCCTATCTGTACTCTTACTGGTTCCGTAAGACGTGTTCTGATTTGTGTATTGGCTACACCAACTACTTGGATTGCTTCATCCGAGAGAGGAAGATTTCTAACATCTGTTGACCTGACAGTTGATCTTGTCGCACCTGTGTCTACTAAAAAAGTAACACTCTCTTCATTTATTTTCCCATCCACAAATGGTCCTGCCTGGTCTATTTCTAGAGTTGCACCAAGTATGCACTCTTCCTCCTCTCTTCGGCACCGTCAATAATCACCCTCAGATTCACTCCCTTCATTCTTTAACAAGTACTGTTGTACCTGAGTAGAACGCCTTGGTTTGTTTACCTGCTCATCATTGTAGAATCCCGAATCCTGATTATACTTTTGTGCTCCTCTATTCTGCGGCAAAGGCGGTTTTGGCTCTTGACTCTGCTGTCTCACAACTTTCTGCTGTTGCTGCTGTTGATTTTTCCCCTCGTTCTGCACCTGTTGATTCAAGGAATTTCCCTCATTATTCACTAATGGTGGATTGGTACACTCTGATCTCCAATGCCCCAATTGGCCACAGTTGTGACAAGGAAACTTCTTTTTTGCTTCCTCAAGATTCCCCTTTCCTTTCCCTGCATATCTAGGTCTATTCCCTACATTATTTCCTGGATTATTCGCCTGTTCCATCAACTGTGCTTCCTGTCTTTCTGCAACTTTCACTTGTGCCCACATTGCTTTCTCTTTCAGCTTTCTTTGTTTTGGTTCAATTTCATCACTGAAGTATTTAGCATGTCTCAGAATTTCATCTATTTTCTTACTCTGCCAATCCACTGTGTGCTCACGAATTCTCTCACCAATTTCAGGTCTCAGGCCATATACAAATCTGTATACAAAATGACTCAAATCTTTGTCACCCAGGTGTTCATCTCCACTGAATTGTTTAAACGCCAGTATCAGCCTCTCGTAAAAAGCATGAACTGATTCTTTCGCTTCCTGTTGTGTTCTATCTATTTTTACCCAATCTGTCTCTTTTGCAGGTACTTTACTCTTCAGGTATACCATCACCTGATCGTACTTTCTCATTACCTCTTGATCTGGTGCTCCTGTTCTTGAATCTCTTGGATATTCCTCAGTAGGCCAACTCACAACTATTTTACACTCAGTCCACAAGTCTGCTGGAACAATTATATCAAACAGACTATTCAGGTCAATCCACAGCACTTTTGACAATTTCACAAACCTATCTACCTGCCTATACCACTCGACGGGCTTTTCTCTCAATCGAGGGAAATCATTCGTAAATGATAAAATATCCTGTCTGGTCCATGGAACATGTACATATCCTCCTCCAGGTATTTCTCTCATAGGATAATTATCCACTGGTTTCTCTTTTTCTCTCACTGGAAAAGCTGAATAAGTTGTTCTATCTTCAGATTCCTCTCTTTTCTTATACCACCTATCCTTCCATTTTTCTACATCTTCCCATCTTCGCAATAATGCAACCATTTCTTTAATCTGTCCTGTTCTACCAGTTGCATTCAAATTTTCAATATCCTTTTCTGAAAAATCCATTCTGTAGGTTTTTTGCAAAGCTTTAACCTTATCAATGTCAACTCCCTGCTCATTCGCTATTGCTCTTAACCTGTCATGTGTATTTCTCGCTCTCCAGGTAATGTTTTTACACATGAACATTAATTCACCATCATGATGACTTTTAAGAATTTCTGTTGGAACTGTCCCTGTAACAAGCTCTTCTAATTCTACCCGTAACCTAGCCACATCAATTACTTGTGAATCTTTATTCTTTTTCTGAAGAACTTTCATCCAATCATTCAAATCTTCAGCTGTTATTGCAGTAGTTTTTCTCACTGGAACCACTCTCTTTTGCGGTTCTAAAATTGGCATCCCTGAACAACTAGCTTCACTAGCATCTAATATTTCACTACATGTGTCATGTCTGGATTGTCTCAGGTCACTACTTCCTGTCCTTTTTCCTGAATCTCCTGAAGGATCAACTGAACTTATCAAATTATTCCCAACATATGGAATCACCAAACCATTTTCACCTATTCTCTGCTTGTCAAACACAGGCATAACCGGACCTATTGTTACAGGCACCGTAACAGCTTCCAGATTCTTCGTTAACTCAGTCAGCTCTGTTGTAGTTCTAGCTAATTGTCTTGCATTTTCGTCACCTCTTCGATTCACTTTCTCCCTGAAAGAATTACCACTTCTTGATTCAGATGTCACATTTTCTGTCTCAATGATACAAACTGTATCTCTTATTGGAGAAACAACTGGTGTACTCTCATCTGGTTCTGGTCTATATGGAGGTGGTCTTTTGTAAATCATGTCATTCAAGACTTTATCCTCATATTCATTAACTCCATATCTTCTCATTTCTGACTCAGGAACCCTCTCTGCTCCTTCTTCAACTGTTCTCATTGGATATAATCCTTCTGACATACTAGCATCTCGCCACCTTTTCATTTGATCATGATAAGTCTCACGATCATGTCTCCTCCCAAACATGTACCTGTACTGTCCTCCAGATCTCTGTTTTTCTCGCTCATGTACTTCCTCTTCCCATTCCACTAAAGCCTCAAACTGTGTAGGTCTTGGTTTCGGGTCAAGACATAACATCTTTTCCCGTAAATTTCTCAACACGGCCAAATTAAATGAACCATGTTCTGGAAATGCTAGAACACCATCCTCTTTGGTATACCTAACCCAATTCTCCAACCATATACAGGTATGATACCCGTATCTTGCAGCTATGTAGGATGCAGGTGTTTTCGGTGGAGGTAACAATTCACCCTCTCTCGTCTTAACATCTTTATCCTTGTTAAACCACTTTTTAATTTTTCCAAAGAATGTTTTCTTCTTTTTCTCTTCTTGGTAATACATTTTAGTTTTTACCAAAACTTCTACTCTTTTCCCGTATTATAAATATACAATACAGATTTTCAACCAATAACAGTGCGACTCACACTAACGCACCAATCCTGGAGCGTCTACGTCACTAGAATAGCTCTTCCAATCCTTGCGCGGCTCACACCAACGCACCAATCCCAGCGCGAACACTATTCTGATCTATTATCCAATCAGAGCGCGGTCTTCCTGACGTCAGCAGTCGCTGCAGTCGCTTGTCTCCTGTCTCCTGTCACTCGTCTACCCCTCCTTTACAAAATCTTTTCAGTAGACTTCGTGTCAAAATTTCTACAAAATCTATTAGTTACAACATATAAACATCTCCATTGTCTGCTTCGCTAACCACAGAATAGTAAAAGAAATCTATTTCACAAGAACCTCTCGTTGACACAGTAGCACATCCCTCTACTCTGCCCTTCTAACATACATTCATTAACTGTTTCCTCTAGGACTTGTCCAAAGAGTCTTACAATCAACTAAATGTATATACATTCACGCACATTCATACAAGAAAATATAGTACATACACACAGAATCCTGCTTCCCGAGAACAGCGAACAATCTGCTCCACTACAGAATTATAACACACATTAACCAAGCAGTTTACCCTGCCCAGTTCCTCAAACAAGCTCAGAGAATACCTATTACTCCTCCCGCGATAAGCTTTAACGGTAAACCTTACGGATCCCTGGGACTTAAGACCAGAGTTTCACAGATAACCTTCACTACCATACACACTCCTTATATACCAGAAATATATTCTAATAGTAACATACAATAATGTCACTGATTCCGAACTCAGACAATGTGAATTTTCCTGCATACATACAGGACCAACAATCCCGTCTTTCCCGAGAGCAGCATATACTTCCCTCTGCCCTACTACGGAACTGCTACCAGCTTCCAAGTTCCAGAAGCACTACATATAACTCAACATGACAACTCCAACATATAGTATTAGTACATATACCAACATCAATAATCAATAATCAATATGTAATCTAATCAGATCAAGACAATCATCAATAACCATCCTACTCTGCTACCAGGAAATTGATAGAGATCAGGGTGTATATAATATCCCTACTTCCACGGATAGAGTAATCTCACAGTTACACGCACATACATTCTTCATACACTAGGGCCCATTTCACTAACATACGCTCAAATACTCTACCAGCAATAACCTGTGGAAAGAAAAACTCCTAAACACCCTGCATCTATATCGGGGTCGATAAGATCTGGTTATTGAGACTGCCCTTAAACATAATCTAAACAATCTATACAATAATAATCAAAATAGGATACTCAATAATTGACAAGAAATAATAACCAACACCATATTCAAAATTATATTGCTTTATCTAAAATTAGTCAAAGGAAATCAATCAGAATAAATCATTTTTCTCATAGTTACCTATTCTAGCTAAATGTCAGAACGGGTCAGGACAAGTCTCTCGGTAAAGTCTCTCAAGACGAAGTCCTCTCAGCAACGATCCTCACCAACGCAGATTCGGAACGCGGCAAAGGCAAATGGCAAGTGGCAAATAGCAAGTGGCAAAAACCCTCTCTAGGCTAACAATTCTTATAGTAAGTCGAACAAAGGAAAATATAATTTGTATTAACTTCTTCCGTCAAACCTCTGAGCAAAGCGAGAAGGAAAGGATGTAGCATCGCTACATTTGAAAATCTCCGCTCAGGAAAAATCACAGAATAAACATAACGGAACAGGAACCAAAAAATACATTTGTATCTTGTAGTTTCCACGTCTCCTCGGCAATGAGATCATAGTTCAGAGTCTTTCTTTAAAGCTCCTTTGTTTCCCAAAGCTGCCAAGGACGCTTCATTTCATTTGGAGATCGCCCAAAACTGCTGCTGTCCTCACGGAAAATTTCAACCAGGCAAAGCAAGGACTGTGGTCAGCTGACTTCAGGACCATATTCAGCAAGGCTCTCTCTCGTCACAAATTTCTACTCGAGGCCAGGCTTTACATATCAGCCATCTTTGTTTAGGCCACAATAGGCCACAATAGACCATCTTAATTAAAAGAGACAAAAACAACGTTACCACAGCATAGTGATTGAACAGTGTTAACCCCACTAATACCCTTATGTGTATGCAATTATCTAGCTCTTGCAACATAGAAAAGCATTAATTCAAAAAGCGTTTTGTGCTTAAAAATAAACAACACACAGCAATCTTTAAACATGTACACACGCACATTATTATTAAACAGCACACTTATGCATTCCCACATGTAATTCTCTCTTGTTAAAACAAACGAGTTGATTAGTATAAACACTTACACAAGACAAATAATTAATAATTAATAATTAATAAATTAATATAACAAATAGACATGCCAGAGCTTCAAAACCCATTTAATTTTCAAACTGAAAACTCTGCTCTAGCATACACACCATCTCCCTGTACGTGGATGATCTGCTAATTTTCTTTCATGATTGCCGTGCGGTCCTGGAGGGAAAACTGTCCCTCCTGGATAAATTTGGTACCCTGTTGGACCTACGCACTAACTTGGGGAAAGCATGTGCCTTTCTGGTAAACAATAGCAACAACAACCCACCTGACCAGTGGGCACTTAGGGGCATCGAGTGGTGCCCCTGCACATTCTGATACCTAGGGGTACAAATCTACCACAATGATGCTGACGTCTTGGAAGGCAATCTTGAGACGGCACTGAGGACTCTCAGGGGCCATATCTACTTCTCATAAACCTTACGTATCTCAGTGATGGGCCATATAGCACTATCCAAAATGATTTTGTGTCCAAAATTGCTCTACAATTTTGTGAATCTACCAGTATGGATTCAAACTCAACGCTTTAGGGAACTGTATGCTCAGATTGGGAACTTTAAATGGGGTGGCACATCGACATAAGGTGAACACAAGAACCTTGAAGTTACCCATAGTTGGAAGGTGGTCTGAGTGCCCCTGATTTTGAAGCTTACTATTTAGCTTCTGAAGTGCAGTGCAGTTTTTGAAACTCTCCTTTGCGCCGTCCGAAAATCACTTTAAATGATGCTTTGGTGCGCACATTGAAGTGCTATATCTACAAGCCCATGTAAAGTCACTCTGCATGGCTTTTCATGGTCTTGTAGATATAGTTTGAGGCAACGTAGGGCAGTGCTCTGCGTCGCCTCACACTGCATTGGGGAGGCATGCCGTGGGCGTTACAGTAGGTGTTCTCATGTAACACCCATGGCATCTGACACATTCTGCAAACCTGTGAAATCGTCAAATGCCTATGCCTCCCAAGGGGAGGCGTTGGGGAGGCGCAGTGAGGAAAAATAACTTTATCTCTCCTTGTATTTTCCTTTTTCTATGTGTGCTGCATTCAGCAACACACATAGAAGGAGGAAATCGCCTCATTGATTGTTTTTGTGCAGGAAAATTTCCCTTCCTGCACAAAAACAATCATTCACACAACGCAGACACCTTTGCACCATGGTGTTTGGCAGCCAATTAAGCCCCAATTAAAATAGGACAGGAATGCGCCGTATCTGATAGATACAGCACATTCCTGCCTTTTCTTTTGCCCTAGGGCAGCACAGCAGGAAAGCTTGTGGCACTGCCCTATGGCAAAATATTGTAAATGAGGCCACATGTTGTGACAGGACCTTGTAACAGGATCCTCTCTGTGTTGAGCATTTGTTATTGACTAGATTTGGAAACTATAGGGTGATGCAGGTCACAGAAGAAGCTTTTATAATGGCTAGTGTTTGAACTGTATCTCTTGAATTCTTTTTAGAAACTTGGCACAAATTTTCAGAAATCAAACTTACATAATATTATTTATGCAAAAGTAGGTTTTTTAGCCCTTTTTTCTGAAAGAAAAGAAGGAATGTTTCTGACTCTCAAATAATTCAAACATTTACACTATGGAAGATAGTCCATTCTGGCATTTTTCTTGCAGCCTCCGCCAATATGTATTATGATAGCTTAGAACCATTCTCATAGAGGCTACTATATTTCCATAACTATTTAGAAGGGGCTCTTAAGGCTTTGTTTTCAACATAAAATGTATGGTTCAGAAACATATGTTTTAGTTTTTCTTCTTACTTTCTTCAAATCATATTTTTACGAGTTGAAGTTTTCTTCCTTCTGCAAAGGTCGTCATTAGATATTTGCTTATAGTTTGCCCCCTGGAAGATAGAGAGCCTCAAAGGTTAGAATTCCTTAGAAAATTCAGGAGCTGTAACCTGTGGAAGGGTTGGTTTATGTGCCCTGTAATCTTAGCTGTGACCAAGCTGTCCAACTAACCATCTTCCATACTAGTGCAAGTACCATCGCACATGCAGTCAGATCAAAATGAGTCATTTTCAAACAAAATCATAAATACATTGGTATAAAAGTGCATTTTACACACTGCCTGATTTTTACAATGTATTTATGGGCCTGGTAAATAATTTGGCAGACAGTGTATTCTGTTGCAAACACAATGGGACTGTATGTCAAGACGGGAGGCTAGCATTGTGCATTAACATGTATTTACCCCTTCTGGGCAGCAAACCATTAAAAGCTTCCAAACGCAACTTTAAAAAACATCACTTATAATAATGAAATTTTCAGTCCCATATATGCTGGTTGACCTCTATTTTCCTTGTTTGTTTGCTGCTTCTGAGCAAATACACATATTGTCATTTTATTATATTTTAGAATTTTAGGTCAATGGAGAGTTTATTGTTATGGTCTGTTATAGGTAGACTGTTTTACAATACCTAATTTATGGGTAAGATATTTAGTTTAAAAAAAGTCCTGTTTTTATTTTTTGAGTAGGATGTATTGTTTACATCTGACTAGTGGCATTCTTTAATATATGTTTATTTAACTAAACGTTGGGGTTTTAACGGAATCTGAAGGTAGGTACTCTTGTAAATGTTTTTTTGGATGGATTTTGAGGCATTGATAGTAAAGAAATAGTTATAACAGGCGTTTACCGGAATGCTGTGAGCGCGGTGAATGGTTTGATTTCGTCCAATAACTTGGGGTTTTAGCGACGTCACAGGACCTAGCTTTGCAGCCTCGCAGCTCCTCGTGACAGACGCATCACCTCGGCTGTGCATCACATTCTCGACATGGGACCTTGCAACGCTCCACAACCAGGATCTAAGGTACTCTTGTTCAGCTGCTCTAACTGCGTCCCTGTAGCCGGCCAGCACTCCATTGTGATCGGCCTGAACATGTGACCTTGTCCTGGTCCAGTGCGACCAGATATCCACAGTTGGCGCTTTGTGCTTTTTGGCTCTATTTTCACTGAAATCTTTAAACCTGCATATATCTGGTTTTACTGATTTAATTTTTGTCATTCTGGTCTTATTTTATTTATTAAAAGTTACTACATATTTTTGCGGGATCCCTTTTGTGGTGTTCTTTCACTTTATTACTGTTTGAAGTTTTGCACAAATACTTTACACACTGCCTTTGAGTGAAGCCTGACTGCTCTGTGCCAAGCTACCTGCGGGATGAGCACAGGTTCTTTTAGGGATTGCTTGTGGCTTCACCTTGACAAGGATTGTGGTTCCTGCTAGGGTTTCAGATCACTCAATCAATAACCCAACTTCCAACACAGACTGTTCTTTGGACTGTTTTTTCTGAATATTATAGTGTTATAGATTTGTTTAGTAAGAAAATGCTGCTTTAATTATGTGTTGGATAAGCCAAGTCAGACAAATAAAAGTCTCTTTAGAACAGGAAAAACCATTTTAAGCTGCAGTTCTGGAATAACAGGGGGCATCTTTCAGTATCATTTAAAGAGACTGATACAGTTAATTTAGACCTATTTATCCATGTATGATAAATGTTCAGTGCAAGGGTATTTGATGAATCATTACTTGCAGTAACTAGCAGGATATTGTTTTACTGGAGCACAATTTAACTAATATTCATGCATATATGTGGATCTGTTTTTTCATCTGTCCATTGCCTTTTGCAAACAGGGATGTGTGTGTGTGTGTATATATGTATATATATATATATATATGTATATATATATATATATATATATATATATATATATATATATATATATATATATATATATATATACTATTTGGAAGTATCTGATAAGAAACTACAGAGCATATTTACAAGGCTCTCCTACAGGAACGTCACTTTTTACGATGTTCCTGTGGCGATAGGGGCTTTGCCTTATTTACAAGTGCTGCACAATGCAGCACACACAGGAGCTACAAATCACCATTTGTGATTGTTTATGTGCAGGAAGGGACACATTCCTGCATATAAACAATCATTCCCCCTAACGCAGGCATCCTTGCACTATGGTGCATGGGGTTCCTGCGTTGGCGCCAGCAGCTTAATTTATCCCGAGTGCTAGGGGAAATGCAGGGGTGCATCATATCTTTGTAAATACGGTGCATCCTTGTGTTTTCAGAATGGATGAGCGTGGCATTAGCAAGTTTTGCTTAACGCCACACTCTGTTGTTCTGTTGCACATATGCCCCTATAGTTTATAATGTACATAATGCATTTACTCAGGCTCCTTTTACATTGCAGTATATGTAAGAACCATTGATATTCTTAAATGCACTAAGGGGCTTATTTATGAGCACCGGCGTCACTTTTGCGCCACCAGTGCGTCACTTTTTGTGACGCACCAGTGGCGTAAAACATGCCTCCTGTTGCGTCCTATTTACAAAGTGGTGCATCTAAGCAAATGCGTCACTTTGCAAACCCCTGCGCTACATTATACCTGCGTCAGGTATAATGTATACAGGGTGGGCGTTCCCACGTAAGTAAGCCTCGTAGAAGTGACGCAGTGAAATCTACGAGATTTCACTGCGCCACTTCTCGGGTGCAAATGCGTCAATATCTTGCGCCTGTCTCACAGCAGGCGTAAGACTGACGCAGGCACTTTCACATGGGGCTTGCCCCATGTGAAAGGATTCATTGTTGGAGTGGCGTCACTTTTGTGACACACTCCAGCAATGCGTCACCTTTGCGGCTACAGATACGTCAGAAATACTGACGTATCTGTAATTCCTTGAGACATGATGCGTCATACAGTAAATATTACGCATCCATCATGTCGCAAGGAGGGCGCACTGAGAAGTGACGCATCGCTGCTTTCACGCAGCGATGCGTCACTTCTCATAAATGAGGCCCTCAGTGTTTAAGTGCTCAGGTGGCTATTCAAGTTAAACTCAGGCATTCATATTTAGTCATCTTAGTCAAACTTTAGTCAAATTGTGATATTTTAGACCGCACGAGCCCTAACCCCGATATCTGAAATCTGGACATACAGAGACCTGAATGGGCGACGCATAGTTATTGCTGCACACAGTTCCACAAGGATCCATTTCGTTCTCAAGATTAAATCAGGTTGACAATAACAAGGTGTTTAACTCCAAAGCATATTCACAGAACCAGCAAAGTCCTTGAAAAAGCTGCCTCCCTGCGTGCCACAAACCGGTGAAACACCTGTTAGATGTGGTTCTCTCACATAAAGGAAGGAGAATAAAAGAATGTCAGCTCCGTATTTTACCAGTTTTTTAAGCAACATCTGTAAAATATTGGCTTCAGTTTAACTTTCTTGTACTACCTAACTAGGGCATGATGCCAATATGGCAACTAATATGTGCAAGCATTCCCCAAAACAAGAACACTTCTGTGGAATTTATCCCGTGGGGTGGGGGTCGTGCCCACTAGGGGGTGCTGATACACGCATAATAAAACACCAAACACTGACTAGTCAAAGTTTAGAAAAACTGGATCCAGAGGCCCCACTTAGCTCCTATAACTACTACTATGAAGTCAGTTTAAGCATACACAGAGGCACATGAGAGAATTCAGAATTTTAGATATGCTAAATCAATATTTAACGTGGGCCCAAAGAGTGTCGCACTATCTCAACTTATCAAGATAGCATTTATGTCAGGGTGACCTGTTCTTATCCCACAAATTCAGGCATTCCTTTACACAGTGTCAGGGGTGTATGTATGTACTGCTACCAGTGCCGCATTAAACTATGTTTAGGGCTCTATAGAGTACAAGGACCACATTTTTATATGGTGTTTTGTTCCCAGCGGCCCACTCATATCATGGAAGTGTTTAAAAAGGGGAAGAATCCTAATTTTTATTACACAGATGCCTGGCTGGGTTCAAACGGGAATGCCACGGAGAGCAAAAAAATGATGGATTTAGGCCCGGATCTCTGTACTGGGGTGAATGTGGGTCATTGTTCTGCATCTGTCCATCAGTTGTTCTTTTTGTAGCTGTACCAGTGTCAGAGTCGAAGACCAAGGGAGTTCTAGCAGAAGGGCTATTGCAGATGCATGTTAGGAAGCACAACTGGTCTCCAAGGCTGCATACTCCCCCCTAACTGGATTCATCTGACTGCTGCAGGAATTGGATTTATGGTGCCTCATTGCCAGAATGTCATACATCATGATTGACTGTAGTACTCAACCAATGTCTGATGAACGTAGGGTGATTAATATGTGGCTGACACATACAGCAGCCAATAGCTGGGAGGGTTGACCTTTTCCCCCTGCATCTTTATAGATCGAATTAGCATGTAATGGTATAATGATCGCATTGATGCTGCATCTTTAAGGAGTATCTAGACTGCTCAGCAGGAAAACAAAGGGCTCACTTTTTTTGTTCATTGATGTTTTCTTTCTTGATATCTCAAGAAAATGAAAAGTAAAGTTTGCTTACACTCAATTTGTGTTACCAATGGTATGTCTAGCTATGCTATTGACGCTTTATTGTGTTATATGCACTGTATGGTGAAATGTTGTTTATGTACTACAGTATTGCATTGTTTTGGCCCTGTGGATTAGTTAAACCAGTTTCCAGCCAGACTTTAAAAAAACATACAGAGCTTCCCAAACAATGAAAAGTGTAATGGTGAACATATTTAGTAGGATAAAACTGTTTGTTGTAAAAAACAGATAGAACTAATAAAAATAATTAAAAGGTTGCATTTTTTATGAACAACATTATTATTGCATTACATTTTAGAATGCAGAGCTGAATCACACTAATTGCCTCTATTATTTTTAAATGAATAGATTGCGGCTGGCCCTGCGGATGGTGAGTTGGGATCATTTTTGCATTTGTGTTTTTAACTACAGCCTGCTTTCACTGTCACTGTCAAAGGGTGATGGCCCCTGGGAGTGGTAATAATCGTCAGGGAGGCATGGAGCTAGATGGGTCCAGAGAGCACCACATACCACAAATATGACATGCGCTCCCACCTACACCCTGATTATGGAATGTCCGAGGTATGGGATCAGCCCTTAAAAGATATCAAAGACATGCATACCTGCTGAGGAGTGGAGTGCAGACAGTATTTCTACAGGAAACCCATTTAACATAATTGGAAGCTGACATCCTTCGGAGGAAATGGGGGGCAAATATACACAACACTACTCCTCCTTTGCTGGAGGACCTAATTTGAATCCGACATGAGGTGCCATTTAAACTTACCTCTGCTAAGACTGATAATGAGGACAGATATGTACTAATTGCAGGTAACTTGGATGGCCCCTATGGCAGATACACGTATGATACTGGTTGGAGAGATGAACTGTGTGTTGGATGTGGCACTTGACCTCACGTACCCCTCCGTCACCGCACACATCATCTGCAAAAGTAGAGCAAATGTTTTCCAGGTGGGTGGAAGATTGGACGCAGGGAACATTCTCATGAAAAGGAATAGTCATTTTATTTGCCTCCACACAACTTACATGTACATCTGGACCACATCCTTTCCTCTAATGGGAGAGACCTGACATTCACTTGAGCAGAATATCTAGGACGGATGTTCTCAGACTACACCCTACTATTGCCATGTTTGAATTGGAGCACATTTACTCCTACTATCCTGACATGGCTCCTACGGGGGGCTGAGCTAGAGGATGAGACTTTCCGATAGGGACTACGGGATGTCATAGTGAACTACTTTCAAGAAAACACTAACATGGCCACTTCAGTGTTAGTGGAATGGGAAGCTTTTAAGACAGTGGCGAGGGACATTGTATCAGCACAACTGCAGGCAGCCGCAAAACCCTAGAAAGCAAGTTGATGGCCATAAACAAGAAACTTAGGGCCTGATTCAGATCTAGGCAGAACTGGTCCCACCGTCACTTTTCCGATGGTTTCACCACCCGCCCACTTGGTGGTCCACCCACTCTATTTATATGTTGGTGGGTCTGTGAACGAAAGACCGCGCAAGTCCTGTTGACTCTGCCAGGAATCATCCAATACATCGATGGTGTATTAGGCAGAAGCGGCTATCAGTGAGAATCCAACCAAGATTAATGTTGGGCCAATCACTATGTGCCTTTCCGTTCAGGAAACTGTGTCAGGAACACCTCCTACTTTGAGTTGAGTTTGAGTTCTGTTTCCTTCTTGAACCCCATTGTCCATGTCCTTCCTTTCCTGAGTCTGCTTGACCACAACGGTAATCAACTCTGTTGTCAACGGGATCTAATGTAAGCGATTTTTACACTTGTATTACTATGAATTGTGTGTTGAAAATTGCTTCCACCTTGTGTTTTGTTTTGTTTGTTTAATTAAACTTGTAGGGTGCACAGCTACCCCAGGGGGTTTCTCGGCGCCAGCCTGACAGGAGGAAGGGAAAGAAAAGAGCTACAAATCAAATAACCACGTTTTCAACTGTTTACGAAAATTAACATAAACCGCTTCTTTACGCAGAGAAATGGGCAGGGAGTTCCACAGGGAGGGTCCCAAATAGGCAAAAGAGCAACCGCGTATACGCCTCAGTCTGATTCTGGGAACAGTAAACTTGAACTGTGTAGTAGAGCGAAGGGTACGTGTAGGCAAGTAGGGTTGGGCAAAAGACCGAAGGTACTGTCGGGCTGAACCAGTCTTAATTCTGAACATACAGCTTAAGGCGTTAAACATTATGCGATTCTCCACCTTAAGCCAGTAAAGGTTCCGAAGAAGGCCAGACATAGAAGCAGTCCTGGGAGCCTGGCAGAGCAATCTGGCAGCCGCATTCTGCACAATCTGCAATCTTTTTATAACCTCCTTGTTGCAGCCCAGATATAAGACATTGCTGTAGTCAAGTCTCGATGGTATGAGGTTCTGAACTACAGTTTTCTGAGTGGAGAGGGGCAGCATCCAAAGAATCTTCTTCAACCATTGAAGAATGGCAAAACAAGGAGAGGACAACTTCACTACTTGTTGTTTCATTGATAACTGTACATCAATATTCACCCCAAGATTGCGTACTTGATGAGGAGACTGGGGTAAGGCACTGTTATAATAAAGTAGAGTCCTTTCCAGGTAGTATCTTCAAGTTGATTTATTAAGTAGATGTTACAAGGGAGAACCCCACCAGGAGCAGGCTCACTGCTGCTCAGCCCATCACCAACTGACAGTCACACTCACGAACATTCCACTCACCAACATTCTCACACACAGTCACCCAGGCTGAGCAGCAGCAGTATTACACATCCCCTTTCTTTATAATGGAAAAGAAGGAACTCTCACAAGACATTAGAAACGTTGCAAGAAATACATAAGATGGCACCTTTCTGAAGCATAGCATGAAAAATTAAAGATGGGACATTCTTGCAGAGAAAATGAAGTAGGAAGGGAGAAACAGTAGCCCCATCTCCAGGGCCAGTGCTGAGGACTCCAAAGATCTTGTTGTTTCCCTAGGATCAGAACTTCAGTTTTTTCTCCGTTTAGCTTGAGTAGATTGTCCTGCATCCAAGACGCAATCTTCCTCAGGCCAGACTGGAAACTAGAAGACTCAGATTCTTTAAGTGTTGAGAGGGAGAAAATTAACTGCATATCATCGGCATACGAAAATATGGACAGCCCTGCCTCTTCGGCAATAGCAGCCAGCGGGCGGACATAGATCTTAAACAGTAGAGGGCTCAAAATAGAGCCCTGAGGCACTCCATAAGGGGACTGGTGTGTTTTTGAGCAGGCCGTGGTGGAGAAGACCTGAAAGGTACGGTTATTAAGAAAAGAGTCCATCCATTGGAGAGCAAGGCCTTCAATACCCAAGCATTGCAGTGCTTTCATTAACACGGTGTGAGACACCGTGTCAAATGCCGCACTCAGGTCAAGAATAATGAGGGCCACAGTGTCACCAAAGTCCAGGCGGTGCCGCAACAGAGTAGTCTCAGTGGAAAAACCTGTCCTAAAACCCGATTGTGAGGGATGTAAAAAATTCTGAGCCTCAACAAAAGAAGAAAGTTGGAAATGAACATATTTTTCCAAAATCTTTATTGCTTGACTTAGAATCATTACTGTGCTCGAGTCCAGTATCAGTCACTACATTCGAGAAGGCATAATCTGGTTGTGTAATGTTAGCACCTGTCATAGCAGAATATATATTTTCCACTTTATTAACAAAAAATTGAGCCAGATCCTCACACTGTGTTTCACTAAGAATAAGAGGGGTGGTCTGACTTTCAGCTCCAGATAGCTCCTTGACCACCTTAAACAGTGTTTTTGAACCGTTCTGGGCTTGAGAGATTGTAGAGGAGACATATTCAGCACAAGCTATTTTACAAAGGGAGTGATACTCTCTTTTTTTTAAAATTATTTTATTCAACCTACCCCCCATGGTGGTGGGGGAGGGATTGGCAATATACAATTCATAGAGACAGATACCATAAAAATATTACAAAACAGAAGTACATTGTTGATAAAAAAAAGTTAGAAACCAAGTCGTATAAGAGTATGTACAAAGAGATAATATATGGCAGAAATATATTATTAATTTGCTAACCAATCTTGAAAAGGGGCCCAGTTCTTAGAGGCAATTAAACGTCTTCTCCTTCCCTGAAGCTTTTGTACAGCAGTTTCTAATTTAAACCATGCCAACATCCTGGCCTGCCAGTGAAAGAAAGTCGGGGGCTCAGGATTTATCCAAAGAGAGGTGATACACCATTGCAATAAACAAAAAAGAATGTGTGTATCTTGATCTCGCAGAGATCATAGCATGTTGATAACCAGTAATTACCATTTCAGCTGAGATTTTAATTGAGGATTGAGTGATCTGTGTAAGAAACGTTTCGATTTGATTGATGAAGAGTGACAGCTCAGGGCAATCATAAAACATGTGAAGAGAATCAGCAGATGGAAATTTGCACCTTGCACATGATGAGCTCTTACCCCCAGTGACAGTCCCCCATCTGACTAGCTTTGCTGGAGTATAATAAAGATTAAATATAGCCATGTAGCTTTGAGTGCGAAGGGTACCGGAGACAAAAACCGTCCTAGCTAACATCAATGGAAGTTTTAAATCGATGGAAGGTACTCCGAATTTTACCGCCCATTTGTTATTGTAATCAAGTAAGTCATCTGGGAGTTGAGACAGAAGAGTTTGATATAATATACCGATTTTAGCTTTCCTTTTGACTAATTAAATATCAAAATTTTATCGAAAAGTGTTGGGTTTTCTAGAGATTTTTTATCTAAAAACTTCTAATTTGCAGGTATTTAAAAAAGTGATTAGGCTGTAATTGAAATTTGTGTTTCAAAGAAGAAAAAGAAGCCAACAGGCCGGAGTCAGCAAGGTCTCCGATGTCACTCAAGCCTTGAGAGGCCCAGATGGAAACTACTCGATCTTGAAATATCACTGGAAATAATCCAGAAGCATTCAGTGGTGTGTAATAGTTAAGCTTATGGATGGAAGAGAGACAACGGATTTTTTGCCAGATCGTAAACAGGGCCCATGCAACCTTGAACCTCGTTTTTTGAAATAGCTTGGCTCAAGGATACGTGTTAGTATCCCTTTTGTAGCATCACCTAATGCGATTGAGTATATTGATGGGGCCAAATACGGCGATAGGTCTACAGTCTTCCCTGATAGTGGAAAGGCAAATTGCTGAATCATAGCTGTCCAATAGTAATAGACTTAATTTGGAACTGACCAGCCCCCACGTTCCTGCGGAAGGCAGGTCCATTTAGCAGCTCGTCTTGGCTTACGGTATGCCCATAAAAACCTTTGACAGATCCTTTGCGCTTTATTTAAAGTAAGATTGGAAATTAATAATGGGATGGATCTAAATAGATATGAGAATTTTGGAAGAGCCAGCATTTTAAGAACATTACAGCCCCCGAATAAAGAGAGATGAAGATGATTCAACCGTTCTAGCTTGTTATGAAGCAAATCAATGACAGGTAAATAATTCAAATATGAGATCTGGTCAACTTCAGCCGAGATCTGAATGCCAAGGTATGTTGCTTGTGTACTAATAAGAGCAGTCGACGTTGGCATAGCCGATGTTTGTTGTATTTGTGTTTTTGTAATGTTTAACTTATAGCCTGAAATTAGGCCAAATTGAGCGGCTAAAGTCTCCAATGCCGGAAAAGAGACAGTGATGTTGTCTGCTAATTCCACTATATCGTCGGCATATGCCAAAGCCTTATACTCAGTACCATGAACTATGATTGGGGATATATTTTGAGATTTTTCTATCAAAGAAAGAAAGGGATCTATATATAAGGCTTAAAGGAGGGGGGAGCAGGGGCATCCCTGCCTAGTACCACGAGTGATGGGAAAATAACTTGATTCAGTCCCTGAAATACGAATTTTGGCTATTGGAGATATGTACAAAGTTTGTAAAGCCAAGATGAATTCGGGGGCTATCCCCTTCCAATGCAAGACGGCCCATAAGTACCCCCAGGAGACCCTGTCGAACGCCTTCTCGGCGTCCAACAGGATCACCCCGAGGGGAGAATTTGTCACATGGGCCCAATCTAAAAGAGCGATGACCCGCCTGATGTGATCGGTCGTATCTCTACCGGGGATAAACCCGTGCTGACGGATAGAGACTAACGGAGAAATTATTTGCACAAGACGACACACCAAGACCCTTGAGTAAATTTTACTGTCGGTGTTTATTAATGCTATGGGCCGATATGATGCTGGATTTAGTTCATCCTTACCCTTCTTTTTAAATAATACGATAGTCGACTGCCGCCAGGAGTCAGGAATGACCCCCATCTGGGCAAGTTGAAAGACTTCCAACATCTGCTGCTTAAATAAATGTGAAAAAGTCTTGTAAAGTTCAAGATGGATAAGGCCGGGTCCCGCTGCTTTGCCAATAGAAAGAGATTTAATAGCAGCTACGATTTCTTCCCAGCTGATAGGTTCAGCGAGAATTGAATTCTGATCAAGAGAGGGCATCTGGGTATCGAGAGATTTAAAGAAATACTCTAGCTGCTTTTGTTGATGTTCAAGTATATTTGGCTCCTCGGTGTATAACATTGAGTAGAAGTCAACAAAAGTATTTAACACTCCACTAGGTGAATCTTGTAATGTACCACACCGATCCTTGACCTTTGATATTTGACTTGCTATTGCCCTTTGTTGTAAACGTTTTGCTAAAACCTTACCAGACGCTTCACCCAGCTCATACATTGAAGTACGGATTTGAAAATATTTAGCGGCTATATCCTCATAAAGAGGATCCAGGAGATTAGCCTTAGCAACGGCGACCGCTTTCTGGCAAATTATTACGTCTTCGCCATTACGGATACTAGTACTCAAATCTAACTCAGCTTGTTGAAGTACTGCAACTCTATTTTTGAGATTCAACTGTTCTGTTTGCCATCGATAGGAAGCGATTCTCTTAGTTTCACCACGCAAGGCAGCTTTAAAAGTGTCCCAGACTAGGCCAACCGATGCGGTAGAACTATTGATTTCAAAGAACTCTGGGATCCAGACTAACATCCGTTCATGATATAATTTATCCAGTAGTAATTTCCTATCAAAGGTCCATGATCTTATTTGGTGAAAAGGGCGATCCCATGAAAAACTAAAAACTATAGGATTATGATCGGATATAGTCCGAGGATCGATTCGAACCTTAGTGGACCCCAAAACTTCAAGAGAAGTGAAAACAAAATCAATACCAACCATCTTTTGATGGGGTATTGAATAAAAGGTGAACCCATCATAAGCTGGATAGTTAACATGTCATAGATCTACCAACCTATGTTCAAAGAGTAAGGTGCGAAGAGCTTTATAAACCTGGGGCTTCCGCCCGACATAGGCAGTGTACTTAGTACTATCTAACCAACTGGGAATATCAATATTAAAATCGCCACAGAAAATTAACGGGTGCGGCCAGGTGGCTAATTCTACATTTAGATCCATCAGGATCTGCGGGTCATCTAAATTAGATGCATAGGTGGAACATATTGAAAATACAGATTTATTGACAAGTAATTCAGCAATTAACCATCTTCCTGAGTTATCTTGCTTAAGCCTTTTAACTCGCGTAACCCCCGTTTTTGAAATAATAGCCACACCCCTAATAGTGGAGGTTTGTCGGGTGGAGGCTACTAAATCATAACCCAGAAATTTAAGATAATGGCGGTTGGCCCAAGAGATATGAGTTTCCTGCAAGCAGATTAAGTCCGCTTGCATCACCTGTATCAGCTTGTGAAAGATCCTACGCTTCTTAGGATCATTTAACCCACAGATATTCCAAGTTGCACACGTCAATCTGCGGTTTGCCATTGATGATGATGAAGGAGATATATATCTAACATATAATTTAAGAGATTATGGAAAATATACCAACAGCTTGTCTTAAGGAATAAAAAAATAATTAACATCCTGAATAAATTCGAAATCGTCCTGCCACAGATATTAATAATAAAGCCAATCACCGCTGCAACCAACCACAACGCCACCAAGTGCCCAACCCCCATCCCACCCTCCCCACCCCGTGCTGAACAGAGCCACCCACCCATTTCCCCCCCTACCCCACAACCTATATCCGGAGCTCAGGACCTAGGTCCTTGTGATGGTTGAGTAAGCGTCACCCCACGCTCCGCTGGGCCTGTAGTAACACCCATATGTATGATAAATAAAGAGCGATCCTGTTAACATTAGAAAAAAAAAAAAAGGGGAAGATTCGAATGGGGTATATATATGAGACAGATCATCCCCCGAGAAAAAATAAGAATCCCCATTCTAAACAGTAATTACATCAATTTTTAAAGAAACACCACAACATAACTAGAGGAAGAAAAGCTACATTGAGTCCAAAAATTCCTTAGCAGTTATTTCGGAAAAAAAAAACTTTGTTTGGGTTTTATGTATCACTTTCAGCTTTGCCGGGAAGAGCAAAAAAGCCTGAGCACCTTTCGCCTGGAAAAGAGGAATCTGCTGACGTAAATGCCAACGGCGCTCAACTGTCTCTGCAGCAAGATCAGGGCGAACAAAGAATTGACAGCCCTTGGCAGATCGCTTTTTGTTAGGTAGGGCTAAATCAAATATACGTTCACGAGCGAGAAAGTTATTGAAGCAGACCAAAATAGCACGTGGATAGGAACTATTGGCACTAACAGAGGGTTGTTTCTTTCTTGTAAGTGGAAAGCGATGTGCCCTCTGAATCTCTAAGTTCCAGTTCCATTGAGTAACCTCTGGGAAAGCGTCTGTGAAAAGCTCCACAATAAACTTTCGGACATCGTCACCCTCTAAATTTTCCTCAATCCCCAAGACGCGTATGTTGTTCCTTCTAGCGCGATTCTCGCGGTCAGAGAGTTTCCATATGATATCCTTTCGCTGTTCCTTGACCTCGGTGACTAGATCCTTTTGCACGACTACAGCATCTTCAAGGGCTGAGATTCGCTCCTCGGCTTCCGTGACTCTTGTAGTGATCTCAACAGATGATTTAATAACGCGGAGGAGGGAGTTTTGCAATTTACGGCAGACAGATTGTGTACGTAAGTTCTCTTGTTTAGTTGCCTCTCTATGCTGCATAATCGTGTGATAAATTGTCGCCAAAGAGACCTCCTCCGGTGCCTCAGAAGGATCCCCTCTGTTGTGATTAGGGGGTACCTGAAGGCTAGACTGAGATTGATCATCTCGAGAATTGTCATGCATACATCCTGATACAAAAGTTTGGAGCCAGGAGCTTTACGAACCGGGCCAGCAGCCAAAGCCTTTGAGATCTCGCTGGACCGCCAATCTGCTGCATCACTATCGTAATCTGACCATTGAAGATCGGGGTCATCCTCCTCACCAGACAGTGAATGATCAGATACGGAGTAGAATTTTTCTGTCGAGTCGCTGACCACCGACCCCCCGGCATTGTGGAAGTATTCTGTAGAAAGTCCCGGAGCGGTAGCAGCTAGATGTATATTAGAGGATGGGACTACATTATCCAGAATGCACTGGGCTGGAGCAGAACCGAGAGCAACAGCAGAAGGACTTAGGGTCAGTGATTCTCTTTGAGGGACATCCGACCCCTCGGGCTGAAGCGGATCTGCAGGGACCACCAAATGCGGGGGATTAATTGAGGTATGAAAAAGGGAGGCATGTGTATTCAGCGAGGAGGGACTTTGCATAGTGCCAGTAAGAGTAACAGAAGCCGGGGTTACTGTGGTAGTAGCTGACAGACTAGGAAGTGCAGTCTTTTCCCTGGCCCCAAGCTTAGCAAAGATATCGGACAATGTCTGCCCCTTACCCGGTGCCGAGGAAGTGGAAGAAGTAGCTGTTACAGCCGGCTGACCGTGAGGAGGGATTTTGTCTGCCATCGGTGCTCTGCCTTTCCGGGAAGTTCCTGGGACTTTCGTGTCCGCGTCCGTCAGATTTCGGATGGAGCTGCGGGGTTTCGCCGGTTTGGAAGCTGCTTTAGGAGCTTTAGGTGGCATCCCCGATATCAAAGATGAGGCTGAAGAAAACGCTGGAGTCACCGAGGGGGAGAGCCGTGTAGAGGGCGCCGTACAAAGCACAGAGAAATCCAGGCACCAGGCAGCCCGCCGGAACCACTGCAGCCTTAATGAGAAAGCGGGTCTTAAGATATCCAGGTGAGATGCAAAGGCCATAAGTAATTGTAATTCTTTCCTTTCTTTGTTTTTCAACACGTTTTCAATCTCCCCGGCATATTCGATTCTTCAAGATATACAATGCTCGTCGGGTTGTCAATACAGTCCAGCGGAGCGAGACGCTGCCTCACTCGGCCGAGGTCGCGGCAGCCATCTTGCCCCCCAAGGGGAGTGATACTCTCTTATGTCTTTTTTAGTATCTGGCGTATAATTCTTCCTCCACAATCTTTCTAAGGTGTGTACTTTTACATTGCTCTTACATGCATTTTTATGTGTATTGAATTATTATTCATTTTACAACTTATCGAGGTAAGATGAACACACCTCTAGTGACACTTAAAAATATATATATGTTGTTTTGGTGGTTGTGGGTGCTGTGCTTGTGGTGCCTGTGGCTTTGCATTCAAAAGTGTGTGTTTGTTGTTTGTTGTTTGTGTGTAATGTCATATGTAAAAAAGGAGCATAACACATTAACTACATATATTTTAGAAGTAAACACAACATATATGTGTAGGGACACATTAATAATTAGTAATTACCAGTCTCCACTGCGCCAGGAACTCATTCCATCAGTATTCCGCCGCTAGGACAATTGCAGCACAATAGGAAATATAAATAGGCTCAGCAAAAACCTGGCGGCCTTACAGCGAGGGGAATGCTGTCAGCCAGCAGAGGAGACCAGCGCAACAATGGAGGTGTGCCACATTCGCAACGGTAAACATTCTGTTGATGCAGTTCAGCCAGCCCACATCTAAATACGGCAGGCGGTACTCCGCCAGCTCGAAGGAATACTTACAACCGCCATCACGGAGGGACGTCAGGAGTCCTGCCGAAATCTAAATCAGGCCCTTAGAGCCCTCGAAAAGGCTGAACCTCAGGGTGACTCAATAACTGGGACAGTAGCCACCTCCAAAGAATGATACGTGACACTAGTTGAGCGACTACAATTCCTACTTTACACAAAATAGCTAAGATGCCAACACACAGAGGGTAATAAAGCAGGCATGGTACTGGTCTGGTTTGTCAAGCCTCATCAGGAGACTCTCCCATTACCCAGCATAAGGTCTCCCATGGAATTGCATGTTCCTCCTAAGCCAAAATAAATTACAATTATGAGGCCCTGTTGGGTGGCACTGGAAGGTCCCCACCCTTACCCCCTACCTACAGCTAGATACCCTGCAAAGGACTTCCGCTACTGAATGAGAACAATTGGGTGCGTTGATAATGGAGCCTGAAATTTGAGTGGCAATTAAAGACCTGGCCAGGGGAAAAGCACTGGGGTCCAGCGGTCTGCCTATAGAGTTCTACCACACCTTTTTGGGCATCTTGGTTCCACACAGCACTAAGCTCAATACTGCTGCATTGGGACAAGGAACCTTGCTAGGATTTATGCATGTGACACTACTGGTGTCACTTACGTAGCCGCACAGAGACCCCACGGATAGCACTTCCTTTATGCCACTGTTACTCTTAAATAACAAACAACAAAATATTGAGTAAAGTTCCACCCACCTGACTGCTACCTTTGATGACTGACTTGATCCACTCGGATCAATCAGGCTTCATCTCAGGCAGGAACACATTGATGAACATAAGACGCCTATTTAAAGTGCTGGAAGAGACACCAAATGCCGGCAAGACGACAGCCATGGTGCTGCCAATAGAGCTCAAAAAGGCATCTGGCACCCTGAGTCGGCGATTCCTTGTGGGGGTCCTTCGTCACATGACCATGAGTGAGAGGTGGACTCGTTGGATCCAGCTTTTGCACTCTCGCCTCACCGCGATGGTCCGCACTGGTAACTTTATTTATTTTCAATAGGAAATTTATAGAGGGAACATACAGGGATGTTTGCTATCTCGGATGCTTTTCACATTGGCAATAGAGCCCTTTGCAGTGATAGTCACAGGGAGCATGTACACAGGGGTATAGGTTGTGCGACAGTATACACATCATCTCACTGTACGCAGATGATATGCTAATTTTGTTTCATGACAGCCGCTCAGACCTGGAGGAAAAACTGCACCTTCTGGATGAATTTGGGACCCTTTTGGGCATACGCACGAACTGGGAGAAAACGTATGCCTTCCTGGTTAACATGAGCAACATGACCAGTTGGTACTTAGGGACATCAAGTGGTGCCCCAACTCATTCCGATACCTAGGGGTACGAATCCACAACACAAGGATGCCGACATCTTAGAAACCAATCTATGGACTGCACCGAAGGCTCTCGGGTGTCATATCTACTTCTGGCAAACCCTACTGATCTCAGTGATGGGCCATATAGCACTATCCTAAATGATTATGCTCTCAAAATTGCTCTAACATTTTGTAAATCTAACAGTGTGGATTAAAACTCGATGGTTTAGGGAACAGGATGCTCAACTGGGTAACTTTACCTGGGGAGCACATCGGCATAAGGTGATCACAAGAACCTTGAAGGTACCATATGGAAGGGGGTCTGAGTGCCCCTGAGTCCGAAGCCTGCGATTTAGCATCTCAAGAGCAGTGCAGTTTTTTTTCTTTTAAAAGAAAATTGTTGTCTCTTGTTTATTCCCCGTAGTTGCGGCACTTTTTGAATGATAATGATTCCTGCAAGGAACGAGTTTATAGTTGTTAATTGAAAACTTTGTTTTGACAGGCCCTTGTAACAGGTTCCTCTCTTTGTTGAGCATTTGCTATTGACCAGATATGGAAATTAAAGGGGGATGCAAGTCACAGAAGAAGCTTTTATAATGGCTAGTGTTTAAACCACATATCTCGAATTATATTTAGGAACTAGGCACAGATTTTCGAAAATCAAACCTACATAATATTATTTATTTAAAGTGGGTGTTTTAGCTCTTTTTTCGGAAAGAAACGAAAGAAGATTCATTATTCTCAAATACTGCAAACATTCACACTATGGAAGATAGTTCATTCGGACTTTTTTCTTGCAGCCTCCGCCAAGGGGCTCTTAGGGCTTTGTTTTCAACATAAAATGTATGGCCCAGGAACATATGTTTTAGTTTTTCTTCTTACTTACTTCCTTCAAACCATGAGGCATATTATCAAGCACGGCGTTAACATTATTGCCACTTTAGCGGCAGAAAACTGCCACTAAAGCGGCGATAATGGGCTTGAAAATATGCCGCAGAGAATTCCAATAGAAGCCCATGTTCACACCAGAACTTGGGCTTCTATGGGAATTCTCAAGGGCATATTATCAAGCCCATTATCGCCGCTTTGCAGCTAAAGCGGCGATAATTTTAACGCCGTTTCTTGATAATATGCCGCCATATTTTTATGGGTTGAAGTTTTCTTCCTTCTGTATAATTCGTAGTTAGATATTTGCTTATAGTTTGCCCCCTGGAAGATAGAGAGCCTCAATGGTTAGAATTCCTTAAACAATCCAGGAGCTGTAACCTGTGGAAGGGCTGGTTTATGTGCCCTGTAATCTTAGCTGTGACCAAGCTGTCCAACTAACCATCTTCCACACTAGTGCAAGTACCATCGCACATGCAGTAAGACTAAAATGAGTAATTTTCAAACTAAAACACAAATAGGTTGATATAAAAGTGTATTTTACACACTGCCTTTATGGGCCTGGCTTACAATTTGACAGATAGTGTGTTCTGTTGCAAACGAAATGGAATTCCCTATCAGCCAAACCCCTGTCTGCCCGCGTCATTTAGAGGTGGGTGGAACATAAGTCTTCCATCGACGGAGCCACACCCTCCAATGGTCTAAAGGACTTTACACCATCCGCCTTGTTTAGAGTGGACAGTGTAAAGCATTTTTACCTGTGCCTCCCCATCAGAAAATACCTGGTTGTAAGGGACAGGAGAAAACAACATGGACTCCCACGCCCTGGAAGAAAACTCCCAGGGTATGGGGAAATTAGCTTTTTTGTTTTTCAAAAACAAACTCCTGCTTTTGGAGTTTATTTTTATTTTTAAAATAATTTGGGAAAGTTTGATGGCCACCCGTCATGGCTGGTAGTATCATCTGTCGCCCATTTCCTGTATTGACAGTTGCCGCCATGACAGTGCTTCCTTTCAATTTAGTGAGTTGTCTGCAATTTGGCAGGCGGAGGTCCCTTGGGATGGCAGAGGTTATGTTCACCATCCAGATGAACTCAACTACATCGACCAAAAACTATATCAGGTCCTATGTTTGGTAAAATACACTCCATGTGTTCAAGATAGCTCTGGAGAGCGGGGGCAGGGTGTGTAGGAGGAGGCACATCCATTCATAAAGAAATGCACCTGCTTCTGGTTATATACTAAGCTACATTCCCTTCCCCCCTCTTCCTTTCCCTTCCTCTCCTCCTTTTATCGAATGTACGTAGCCATGAACATATCATAAAGATCCACAATGAAATCTACCTTTTAATGCATTTTTCATGCCAATGCTCAAAATATAAATATTGTCAGAATATATGCTAAGAATTTAAATGTGAGGCTACATGCATTCTTTTTAACAATTCTTTATTAGTATTTTGTTCCAGCAGCAAGTGCGCAATATGCAAGAAAATGACAACAGCCCATTGCCCTGCCAGGCAACCATTACATGGAATTTTAAACATTCACTCGTGCAGAGCATCATTGAAGCAGTATTGTTGCATATAGTTGTGCTTCTTTCCTGTTTAATCCCTATTTTGTTTTTTCTAGATTGACAGAGACAGTCAAGTTTGACTCTTTCACTGAATTTCTAATTTAACTTGTTGTATTATCTCTATATTTTGACAGAAACAAACTATAGGTGCCTCTTTCTGTCACTTGCTTTATAATATCCAGAGTTTTTTAACTTGAGGTAACAATACCTGCTTCAAACTCTAAACCACACCTCAGAAACCCGAAACACATTGGGAGCCTTTTAAATTAAACACGTAACCCCGTATGATAAAATACCAGCAAATCGTTAGTTAGTTCACACAGAGACTGTTTATAGCTGCTTCTTTTATCTCCAATGTTTTTTTTGTTTCAGATTTATATAGCGCGAACTCGACCTGAAGGTATTGGAGCGCTTTACATGAACACCAGTTACGTTACACAAGGACACATTAATTTTTTTGGTAGGCACGGGGAGATTGAGAGGCAGATTTACAAGCCCCATGCGCCACATTTACGCTGCAGTTGCGTCACTTCTGTGACGCAGTGGCGGAGTACACCATGCGCCACGTTGCGCCTTATTTACAACGTGACGCATCTAGGAAGATGCGTCACGTTGTAAAGCCCTGCACCACATGAAACCTGCGTTAGGTTTCATGTGGGCGTTACGATGCAGGGTGGGTGTTCCGTCGCAGGAACACCTTATAAAAGTGACTCAGTAAAATCTACAAGATTTCACTGAGTCACTTTTACGTCCATGCTACGTCAAAACACTGTGCCTGCTTGAAGCAGGTGTAAGGAGTGACGCAGCATGTTAGGCATAGGGCGCCCCTGAGCATTGCTGGAGCTGCGTCGCACTTGCGACACGACTCCAGCAATGCGCCGCCCTTACACCACTGGATGCGACACGCATCGCCCTATCCTTGCCCCACGGTGCGCCGCATTGTAAATGTGACGCATTTGTGGTGGCGCAGGGAGGGAATTGCGTGTCGCATCTTTTCAGGCGCATCCCTGCTGATTTGCAGAGATGCGCCAGAACTCGTAAATCTGGCCCTGAGTGATTTGCCCAGAATCACAGGATTTGAAGATGACTCTGAGGCTCGAACCTTGGTTTCCCAGCTCCAAAGTCGGCAGTCTAGCCGTGTGACCACATTCTCTCTCTATTCATTTGCATTTATCTTGGTTAATCTAAAAAAACACTTGTGAAACTTTGGTTGCAGGGTAAATTGGTAAGATTTACCTTCCTCTTTCTGGGAAGCAATATAACAAAGCTCATTTCGGTAGTGCTCAATCAATGAGCTTCACCAACGCTTTAGAGCACCCAGAGTGTCCTCTCATTAACCTTAACGTAACATACATTGATCAAGCTGGATTATCAGTTGTCGATTGCCCACTTTCATGATGCAGATGATTGCTTCATTGCTAGATAGTATTTTAAGTGTATTAAATAATGGGTGCGGCCATTTCCAGCTCAATTCCAGGAGAAATGCACATGTGCAGCAATATGCACTAAGGACTCAAATTTAAAGCCTAAAAATCTGCACTCTTTTCTGGCAGATTGTCTCCACACCAGTAAAATTCCGATTTTCTTTATTAAACAAGCAGAATTTAATTATCTACTGGCGGTCGCCAGTAGATAGTTACAGTTAGGACCGAGTTTCCATAGGAAATCTGAAAATTCTATTTTGAATAACTTTGGCGCCAGTTGACGAATCCTCGCGAAATTTTCAAAACTAATGGGGCGCTCCGCTCAGCTCCTACCCTGAAAGTCTCGGGGTGATTCGTCAAGCGGGGGCTGAGAAAAAAGGGGGGTCCCAAAACGCGTTTTCCCCATGCATTTTCCCTTAGGACCTTTAGTCGAAGGTACAGCCCGAACGGCCGAACAGAATTACTTGAAATTTGGCAAAGAGGTAGTCCTCAGGTCAGGGATGTGCCTTTTGCATATATGGTGTCAATCTGTTCAGTAGTTCCTGAGAAAATTGCAGTTAAAAGCACATAAATATCTATAAGCGCGCACCGTGCACGCACCGTGTGCGCACGGTGCCGTGCGCGAGCGTAATTCTGATTGGTGGATTCATGTCAGTCAACATTCGAATCGGTCGAAATTAGGAAGTGTCGGCCGCCATTTTGTGTGTTTTGTGTGTGACAGTGAAAAGAAAGGTGGAGAACGTGAAAAGGGGGCAGGGTAGAGAGTTCCTGACCCCCTAGCCTTTGTCAGGGGGTCCCTGAAGGACCCCGAAGGGTGAATTTTTTTTAAATTTTTTTCAAAAAATCGCGGGGTGCGCGCACGGTGCGCGCACGGTGGCAAAAAATTCATAAAAAAAATCGAATTAAAAATCAAGTTTAAGTGTTTAGATGTTGGTTGGCTCTAAAAAGAGCCGTTGTGTTCATTGAGTGTTTTTGGTACCTTCAAGTAAGTACCGATGCACAGTCTAAAGTTCAAGAGGAAGACTCTGTTCCCTTCATCTGTGAAATGTACACCATCTCCTCTATAAATGCCACTCAGAAGCATTGGTTCATAGTAGTTTCTGTTGCAGAATCTTCAAACACCACACCCACTCCCCTCACTATTTCTTCTTATTTGCTGGGACAAGGAGCTGAACAGGTTTTCCAGTACTTGAAAATGGCAGAACAGCAGTCTACTTCAGGTGGTGAGGAGGAGACTTGGATGCACTCACAAGTCTGTGAAATGTACACCATCTCCTCTATAAATGCCACTCAGAAGCATTGGTTCATAGTAGTTTCTGTTCTAGAATCTTCAAACACCACACCCACTCCCCTCACTATTTCTTCTTATTTCCTGGGACAAGGAGGTGAACAGCTATCAATTTTACTTGAAAATGGCAGAACAGCAGTCTTCTTCAGGGAGTGAGGAGGAGACCTGGATGCACTCTGAAGGTGTCTTTCAGTAGAATGACAATATGAAAAGAAAGGTAGTTGTAAAATGGAGGCTTACATACTTTTTTTTAAATAAAAAGAACTCATCGGCTGTTTCAGACCATTTAACACTAAAAACTAGGCTGTATGTTTACATTTTTAAAAGCATGTTTTGTATTGGTTCAGAAAAATGTGTTCCCACAGAACATTACTTTGGATTTGCTGTTAGGTTTGAAAAGTCAAGCAATCTTGCTGTTTGGATTAGAAACATTGTGTTCTGAACTTCTGACCTCTCTGCTCAAACCAGTGTTCCATGATCTGTTGCTATGCTAGCAGGCAGAAGTCATGTTGGGGGTAGGAATCATTTGGAAAGGGTTGAAATTTGCAACCAATAGAAATGTGTGTTTCCATTTAAAAGAAAGGTGGAGAACGTGAAAAGGGGGCAGGGTAGAGAGTTCCTGACCCCCTAGCCTTTGTCAGGGGGTCTCTGAAGGATCCCGAAAAGTGAAAAAAACATTTAATTATTTTTAAAAAAATCGTGGGGTGCGCGCACGGCGGAAAAAATTAGGAGAAAATAGAATAAAAAATCAAGTTTAAGTGTTTAGATGTTGGTTGGCTCTAAAAAGAGCTGTTGTGTTCATTGAGTGTTTTTGGTACCTACAAGTAAGTACCGATGCACAGTCTAAAGTTCAAGAGGAAGACTCTGTTCCCTTCATCATTGAAATGTACACCGTCTCCTCTATAAATGTCTTGCATGTTGTAACGCAAGTTGTTGTGGTATATAGAACCCATACCATAGTCTCTGAGGAAAGCAGAAACAGACTTATTGACTTGCTTTCTTGCTTTCTCAATCTGCGGACAATATTGGTTGGGCCAGTTCCACTTTTGCCTTTGGCATATATTAGAATATACAAAGGTAGTTTGTGGAAAAAGTGACATCAATTGCACAAAGGTGTCCTTAACAAGCATTTCCAGACCTTCCCCAGTTAAAATGCCTAGGTCATTTCCACCACAGTGCACAACTATAAGGTTAGGCTGTGGGAGATGAAGAAAGGATTTCACCAAAGGCATTAATTGGTGCCACTTTAACCCTCTCTGACCAATCCATTTAATGTCTACATTTGGCAAAGCAAGGTCTTTCACAATATCTCTTTTTTCTGCATACTTTTCACTCCAGAAGACATAGCTATGACCTACAATCCACACTGTGAACATCTTTCAAGGAGATCTAGATGCACTCAGAAGGTGTCTTTCAGTAGAATGGCAATATGAAAAGAAAGATAGTTGTAAAATGGGGGCTTACATACTTTTTTTTAAATAAAAAGAACTCATCGGCTGTTTCAGACCATTTAACACTAAAAACTAGGCTGTATGTTTACATTTTTAAAAGCATGTTTTGTATTGGTTCGGAAAAATGTGTTCCCACAGAACATTACTTTGGATTTGCTGTTAGGTTTGAAAAGTCAAGCACTCTTGCTCTTTGGATTAGAAACATTGTGTGCTGAACTTCTGACCTCTCTGCTCACACCAGTGTTCCATGACCTGTTGCTATGGTAGCAGGCAGAAGTCATGTTGGGGGTAGGAATGATTTGGAAAAGGGTTGAAATTTGCAACCAATAGAAATGTGTGTTTCCATTTGAAAAAATGTGGGAAGCAATGTGATTTGAAGTTAACATGTATATGTGTGAAAAAAGAGAGGGAAAGTTTGCCATTTACTGGTTCTGGTGAGAGGTGTACAGTTCAGAGATTCTGGCTCTGATAATCTGCTGTGTGAGTGCCACATTTCTTTCTCAACTAACTACTTTTAAAGGTGAGTTATGAATTTGAGAGGGGATGTATGTGGTGTATTTTGATATAAATAATAGAAATTTGTTTCTTCTTTTAAAGTTGTGTTTTACATTTTATGTTTTGGAAGATATTTAACTGCCTTGAACTTGTAAGATATTATGGAGTATGTCTTCACCATAAGTTAAGGTGTACTGGTATCACTCAGGAATACTGTTTTGTGCCTAGAATCACATCATGAGTTTGTGTGCACACAGGAATTGTTGTCAGAGATTTAATTTGTGTTGCTCTTGTTCTGTTTGACTTGCACTCGTAGGAAAGGGGCAGCTTGTTTTCTTGAACTGTGATGGTTAGCATTCAGCAGAAATCACTATCTCACAGATGCCAGGCAAATGCTAACACATTTGAAAACAACAGGGTAGATTTTCCTTCCACTCCTGCAATGTGTGAGGTAGTTCCTACATGTTCAAAAGCCCAACTAACCCTTACCACATGTGCTCTTACAGACATCTCTGCAGTCTTCATGCAGTTGTGCAAGCGTCCATGCAGATCTCTTTTGCACCTGACAATACACAGTCTCCAGAAACACACTCTTAGCACACAGCCAGCTGCTTCCCCTGCACTCTCATGCTTACTATTCAGCACTGTGTGGTATTTTAGATAGCAGTGTGTAATGCTAACACATTCAACATCACCAAGGCTCATTTCCTTTGCTCTAGTCTAATCACTCACCCAGGTTCCACATGCTCTTGGTCTCAAGTAGCTGTTAGGACATGTGCTCTTTTATGCCTCTCTAAACTATAAGGAAAATGTGTCAGGCTGTTACAGTAATTATCACTTGCTCTACCACAGTAGTAAATGTGCTTTGAAATTGCCAATCAAATATCGTTTTCTGCCTAGAATCACACCATGAGTCTGTGTGCACACAGGAATTGTTGTCAGAGATTTAATTTGTGTTGCTCTTGTTCTGTAAGACTTGCACTCGTAGGAAAGGGGCAGCTTGTTTTCTTGAACTGTGATGGTTAGCATTCAGCAGAAATCACTATCTCACAGTCTCCAGAAACACACACTTAGCACACAGCCAGGTGCTTCTCCTGCACTCCCATGCTTACTATTCAGCACTGTGTGGTATTTCAGATAGCAGTGTGTAACGCTAACACATTCAAAATCATTTCCTTTTTTTTTTTTTTATTTATTTTTTTATTTGTCCAGGTACCAAGAACAATATACACTTTACATTTTACAATCCCATTCGAATAGTTTATACAAAATAAATAAATAATATAGTTCTGTAGTTAACATACTTAGATCTTATTAACTGAGCAAAGTATTACAGATTAGATTCCCTCCATCTTTTTAATGGAGCCCACAAATTCTGTCCCACTTCTCTTCTTTTCCTACCCCAATGAACAAAAAGGGAAGATTCAATATTGTGTATACCCAAAAGTCTTGCAAGCCACATATGAAACACCGGCGCTTGTGTGTCTTTCCAGCCCGCGGAGATAAGAATCCGAACAACCGAGACAGCAATAAAAACAAGGGCTTCTTCGTCTTTATTCAGCCCCAACTTACTGTCCGTTCCCATTATCATAAGAGTAGGGGATAAATTAATCTTAACTCCTAACAGCATCTCCAAAAATTTCTCAATTTCCCCACGAATTACATTTAGTTTCTCACATTGCTGAAACATATGTACTAAACATGTATATGTGTGAAAAAAGAGAGGGAAAGTTTGCCATTTACTGGTTCTGGTGAGAGGTGTACAGTTCAGAGATTCTGGCTCTGATAATCTGCTGTGTGAGTGCCACATTTCTTTCTCAACTAACTAATTTTAAAGGTGAGTTATGAATTTGAGAGGGGATGTATGTGGTGTATTTTGATATAAATAATAGAAATTTGTTTCTTCTTTTAAAGTTGTGTTTTACATTTTATGTTTTGGAAGATATTTAACTGCCTTGAACTTGTAAGATATTATGGAGTATGTCTTCACCATAAGTTAAGGTGTACTGGTATCACTCAGGAATACTGTTTTGTGCCTAGAATCACATCATGAGTCTGTGTGCACACAGGAATTGTTGTCAGAGATTTAATTTGTGTTGCTCTTGTTCTGTAAGACTTGCACTCGTAGAAAAGGGGCAGCTTGTGTTCTTGAACTGTGATGGTTAGCATTCAGCAGAAATCAGTATCTCACAGATGCCAGGCAAATGCTAACACATTTGAAAACAACAGGGTAGATTTTCATTCCACTCCTGCAATGGGTGAGGTAGTTCCTACATGTTCAAAAGCCCAATTAAACCTTACCACATGTGCTCTTACATACATCTATGCAGTCTTCATGCAGTTGTGCAAGTGTCCATGCAGATCTCTCTTGCACCTGACAATACACAGTCTCCAGAAACGCACTCTTAGCACACAGCCAGGTGCTTCTCCTGCACTCCCATGCTTACTATTCAGCACTGTGTGGTATTTCAGATAGCAGTGTGTAACGCTAACACATTCAACATCACCAAGGCTCATTTCCTTTGCTCTAGTATAATCACTCACCCAGGTTCCACATGCTCATGGTCTCAAGTAGCTGTTAGGACATGTGCTCTATTCTGCCTCTCTGAAGTATAAGGAAAATGTGTCAGGCTGTTACAGTAATTGTCACTTGCTCTACCACAGTAGTAAATGTGCTTTGAAATTGTCAATCAAATATCGTTTTCTGCCTAGAATCACACCATGAGTCTGTCTGCACACAGGAATTGTTGTCAGAGATTTAATTCGTGTTGCTCTTGTTCTGTAAGACTTGCACCCGTAGGAAAGGGGCAGCTCATATGATAGGATTTGAAAAGCTGAAAAACATATAGTAATATATTTAAATTACATAAAGGTATTTTTTTTTTAGTTTCTTTTGGGTATTGGTGAAAAACACTGAAATAAATTAAACATGCCTCTAAAATCAAGAAAGAGAAAAGAACAGCAAAAACATCTATATTTGAAGACAACTGGACAACACAAATTAGTTGAA
The DNA here is from genome assembly GCF_964204655.1 of Triturus cristatus. Lineage (NCBI taxonomy): Eukaryota > Metazoa > Chordata > Amphibia > Caudata > Salamandridae > Triturus > Triturus cristatus. The sequence continues at coordinate 939,073,266 of NC_140593.1, forward strand.
GAACCTCATGTTGGAAAAAAGAAAAAGTCTTCTGGTAAGCAGACTAAGGATTTTTTAAAAAATATCTTCAAACATAGAAAAAATGTAAAAAATATATCCACTGCAAATAGTGTTTCAAGTAGAAAACAACAATACAATTGTAAGAAAATAGTAAATGCTAATGTACAATCAGAAGCAGGAAAGAATGACTTAAAAAGAAAAACAGAATTTCAAAACATTCGTAGAAAAATGTTTCAGAGAAGAGTGATGTTCAATTTGCTAAAGGATGTGAAAAAATATAGGAAGAAAGCAACATTTTATAAGACAAAGAAACATATTGAATCAATTGTTGCAAAGGCTTTGGAATTAAAAAGAAAACTATTTATTTTAATTTTGAACAGGATTGGTACATTAGATAATATAGTCAATGTAATGAAGTCAAAAAGCAAAAGGAAAAGAGTAGTGAAAAAAAATAACTTTTGTAAAGTGTCCTTAGGAGAATGGAAGCATAGTTCAAGTACTGAACCATTTTTTAATGAAGAGAGTTATCTTCAAAGTAATAGTTTGCTGCATGCAGTTGACACCAGTGGTCGAGCTTATGAAGTTAAGGATGGTTGTGTAATGGAAAAGGAGAAAATGGTTCCAAGAAATGAGGAAGAAGTGTTAGCTGATGAGGTTATGGGGAAACGTCCTAAAGCCCCAGTGTACACTTGGAATTGTAGTAGTATTTGTACTGTACGATAAGAATCTATTGATAAATTACGTGACTTTCTAATAGAATATAGTAAAAAAAGTGTTAAACAGAAGATTAAGGTGCTTCAAAGACTAGATCCATGCAGAGTGAGAAAGAATACTGGTTTGCAAGGACATTCTCTGGCTTGTCTTTCTAGGAAAGTTTGTCAAAGTGTTTTTCACCATTTTAGGATGCTGGCAGTTCATCATACTGAAATGAGAAAGTTTGTGAGAAGATTGTATTTTGCTAAAAGTCCAGCACTAAAGTTACATGAGTTGAATAGTGCTCTGTTCCGTGGATCTGTATCAGATGTGAAGAAGGTTTGTGAGGATATTGAGTTTTGTTACTTTGGTCCAGAGCAAGAAAGTGCAGGAAATGACACAGTTATTGAAGAAAATGTGGAAGAGAATGTAGAACCCACTGTTAGTAAAACATTTGAAGATCAAATGACAAAATGTACTATCATCTCTAATGAAAGACCAAATATTACTTGTGTTTGTTGCCGGAGAAGCCATTATAAAACTCAAACAAGGAATGTTGATATCTATAAAAAAGGGAAAAAGAAAATAATTATGAGTGGAAGGATTTTGCTACATATTTGTTTCTGGAAAATTGGTTTGATTTGGGTGAAGATCAGCGTATTTGTAAATACTGTTATAACAAGTTAGAAGAAAATAAAATGCCAGCTAGAGCTGTACATAATAATTTAGAATTGGTTGATATTCCTGCAGGACTTAGTGATTTAAATACGTATGAGTCTATACTCATTCAATGTGTCCATCCGTTTCAGACTATAGTTCGTATGGAGCCCAAAACAGGTAAATTACCTCCTTCAGATTTACAAAGAGGTTTAAAAGGAAGAGTTGTCTATTTGCCATTAGATTTGAAAAAAAATATTGAAACAATTGATGCAGATAGTTTGGAAACTGAACCATTAGTTATTCTGGTTAATGGTGTACCTACAAAGAATAAGAAAATTTGGCAGGAGCTAGTAGATGTACGAAAAGTACAAAGAGGAAATGTATATTTGAAAAGAAATAATAAGTACTATGAATCAATTTATATGGATGAAGAAGTTTTACTAGCAGACACAGGAATACCAACTGGGCAAATTGAAAAAGTGGATAAGTCAAAAGAAGAAGAAATTTATGAACATTTCAGTATACATCCTCTTCATTCTAAAGAAGTTATGGAAAACACTATTGATCTGTTTCAGATGAAAAAAGCAAAAGGAACTCCCGTGAGTGTATGGGAGGAGAGCTTGGAAGCTCGTTGTTTTCCCCAGCTGTTTCCTACAGGAAAAGGTGGACGATATGATGAACGTTCAGTACAGATTCCTGCTTCTGAGTATCGGACTACAAGATTATATGCAGAAGATCCAAGATTTCGTCAAAGTATTCCTTATTTGTTCCATCTTTTATTTGAAATTGACTTGTCTGCACTATCTTATGCAGTAAATCACATTTTAAAAACTGGAGTACATCTGCATAATGTGTCTGCAAAGGACTTTATGAACAAAGTGCAACAGCGAGATGATCATTTGGAATCTCAATTGATTAATCTGATGGCTTGTCAGTGTGGAACTAATGAATATTGGTACCGACGCCATGGAGAATTGAAATGTATGTTACGGAATTTAGAAACTCCTACATGGTTCCTTACCCTAAGCTGTGCTGAGTACGTTTGGGATGATTTACTGGATTTTCTTCGAGAGGCAAATTCAAATATTGAAAATATCCAATACAAGACAGCAGGAGAATTGTGCTCATTGGATCCGGTTAATGTTTGCAGATATTTCAATCATAGATTTGAGGCTATGATGTCCTTCATCTGCAATAACAAAAATCCACCTCTTGGAGAAGTTGTGGATTTCTTTTGGAGAAAAGAGTACCAAGCAAGAGGTGCTCCACATATTCATATGATGTTGTGGATCAAGGATGCCCCAAAATTTGGAACAGATTCTGATGATGCAGTTTTATCTTTCATTGAAGAATATTCAACATGTGCTATACCTAAAAGCACAGAAGAAAAAAACTTAAAAGAGCAAGTTTTATGTTTCCAAAGTCATCGGTGTGGAAAATACTGTCGACGAAAGTACAAGAGTAAAGATAAATTCTACACAAAATGTCGATTTGGATTTCCACGACCTTTCTTTCAAAAGGAAGAGTAAACAGTTTTATGTCAGCTGTGCGACATACTATTAAAAGAAAATCTCCGAAAAATACCTACAACCTAAGAAGAAAAGAAGAGTCAAAATATATAAGTGACTACAACCCAGTCATTTTATCCATGTGGAATGCTAATATGGGTATTCAGTATGTAGCTGACAATTCTATTGCTGTTGCTCGGTATGTCACATCTTACATCACTAAATCTGAGAAAACTGAATTGAAAGAAATGTGGGAAGAGATTTCTCACGAGAAGACTGTCAGTAAAAAGCTATACAGTTTCAGTTTAATGATGTTATCGCATCAAGAAATTGGATCATACGAATGCTCAGATAGGTTATCATCTGCAAGTCTGTACTCCAAATCCAGAAGAATAATTTGGGTAAGTTTAGGCCTTGCAGGAATGCGAAATCGGGTACTGAAATCTATTCGAGAAATTGAATATTTAGCAGAGAAAGAACCAGAAAGTACAGACATTTTGAAAACAAATATGTTGGACACATATTACCCAAACAGAAGTCATCATCTTGAGAACATGTGACTCTATGAAGTGCTGCAGAACTACATTTATAAACGGAATGCCACAGAAGACATCAACAATGGAAAATATAAAGTCATTGGTGAGGAAGGATGTTTGGTGAAACAAACAAAAGGAAGCTTGATTAATCACAGGAAGCTGAGTTGCGACACTACTGACAAAAAGGAATTTTACTACTTAGCACTTTTACAGCTGTTTAAACCATGGCGTTCATAGGATGAATTACTTGGAGATTTTCAGAGCTATGAAGATTCCTTTAATGCATGCAAAGATAACATAGAATGCAGTACTTTCTCAAATTATGTACAAATGTTAAATGAAGAGATTGAACAAGAAGCTACAATTGCAGCTGAAGTAGCTAGAGACAGTTCTCAAGACAGTCAAAGTTCTGGTACGCTCAGTCAAGATCCCCTAGGACAACCAATCGTAGAAAATGAAGCTGCAATAGCCATGGCTGAAGTGGAAACAGCTATGAATCAAGCTCAGGAAGATTTATTTATTTATTTTTTTATTTATTAATTTTTTCTTTTTGAAAACCTTTATTTCAAAATTCAGGACACAGCTATTCAGCCGACAGCCCGAAGGTTCGGCAGCATTGCAAGTTAGATACAGTGATGTGTCCCCCATGCAGTTCAAAGAATAATGCAAAAGGTTCAATTTTAAATAAACACAGAAAAAACGAACAACAAACCCCAGCAAGGCAAGGACATTGTGAGCCCATGGCGGAGGCCCCCAGGGGAGACCGGACCCCACTCGTCTACTAAGTACAGGACTGTGTACGGAGGAAGAAGGGGAACAGCAGAGGCCCAGAACAGTTACTAAAACCAAGCTGTGCTGAAAAGTAGGTCAGGGGGAAAGCTGTTCCTCGGGAGGTTCCAGATCCGGGGCAAGACATATTCCCCCCCTGTATTGGTTCCACCGCCCCCAGATGGCATGCCACTTCCGGGGGCGACCTCTAGAGCAGTAGACCGTCTTCTCCCTGAACATGCTCCCGTCCATGTTCTCCTTCCACGCGGTCAGTGTAGGGGGTCCCGAGGAGCCCCACAATCGCGCGATATCCCTTTTAGCTACCATGTTACCCAGAGTCACCCATTGGGTCTGCGCCTCATCGAGGTCAGTGGGCCCCCAGACGTTCAGGAGGCAACACCGCGCCTCCGGCTGTACCGCAATACCCGTCACCTCCCCCATAACTGCATGGACTCTCCTCCAGAACTCCACAATGACACCACATTCCCAAATGATGTGCAGGAAAGTACCCACCATACCACATCCCCTTCTGCACAGGCCGTCCTCCGAGAATCCCATGTGAACCAGCCTTGGCCCCGTCACATACACCCGGTGCAGTATTTTAAGCTGCACCAGCCTCAGACGCGACGGGATCGCAACCTCCTTAGGCGAAGAAACCGCTGACTGCCAGTCCTCATTATCCAACTCAAGACCATCCCTGGTCCACTGTTCTCTCAGCCCCAATAGCAAGTCTGCACGGACGTTTATTAACTTCTTATATATGAGCGAGATCGTGCTCTCGGGCATATGACCATCAAGGACTCGGTCCTCAAGTGGAGAGGACTCCGGCACCTTCTCACCCTCAACAAGGACTGATCGGAGGGCGTGACGCAGCTGGATATACCTGAAATACTCTGAGGGCCCTAGCTCAAACTCGGTCTGCAACTCCTCGAAAGACTTCACCCTCCCCTTATGCAGTACATCTCCCACCTTGGATATACCTATCAGATCCCACTTATCAAAGCCCTTCGTGTGCCAGAGTCTTCCCAATCTTTCCGATTCAAACAATGGGGTAGCGAGGGTTAGCCTATCCTTCCAGCCCAACGAGTCAGTCGCCATCTTCCATACGCGCACCGCCACACCTGTGGGCCCCGTGAGGGACGAGTCTAAGGACCGCGAATACAACGCCCTGTAGTAGTTGCCGCCGCGCAGCAGCCACCTATCCATGGCATACCCAGGGCTGAGGGGAGGGCCATAAAACCCATGGTTGATCGCGCTCAGCTGCGTGGCCCAATAGTACCGTCGGATGTCTGGGAGCGCGATGCCCCCATCATACCACGGGAGCGTCAACTTTGAAATAGCTATTCGCGGCCACCCATCCCAAAGCAACGTCCTTTGGAGGCCTTCGACCTCCCGAAAGTATTTGGCCGGTACCCAGTCCAGGGTGTTCTGGAGAGCGTAGAGGAAGCGGGGAAGAGACATCATTTTAAACAGGGCCGCACGCCCAACGAGGGAGAGCGGCAGCCTCCGCCAACCTTCCACATCTCGCCTCAAGCGTGCCAAGGGGGGGAGCAGATTCCTCTCATAGCGCACAGCAGGATCCAAGGATATAAAAATCCCCAAATACACAAAACCCTGCTGGGCAACCTGTATCGAACATGTTCTAGGGATCGGTGGGACCTCGCCACTAAGAACGTACAGGTACGATTTGCCCCAATTAATCACAAGCCCCGAGTTCCCACCGAACGATGCGAGTACGTCACAGACCACTATAAGTGACTTCTTAGGTGAGGCAAGATACAGCAGGATATCATCGGCATATAGCGAAATACGGTCCTCATGATCAGACGACCACCGAAGGCCCCGTATATCCGGGTGCCAACGTATCCACGCAGCCAACGGTTCAAGGGCGAGGGCGAACAACAGAGGCGACAGGGGGCAGCCCTGCCGGGTACCCCTACCAAGCTGAAACGGAGTAGATGCCTGTCCATTCACCACCACATTCGCTAGTGGCCCCTCGTACAGCAACCGAACCCAACTCACAAAACCGCGACCGAAACCAAACTTGGCCAGCACGGCCCATAAATATGCCCACTCCACCGTGTCAAAGGCCATCGTGGCATCAAGAGATGCCACAACAGCCGGTTCACGCAGCGTGCCCGCCCTGGCGATGACGCCATGAAGACGCCTAAGGTTCAATGCTGTATTTCGGTGCGGGATAAAGCCAGATTGATCCGGATGGACCAAATCGCCAAGTACCCTGATCAAACGGGTAGCCAGGATTTTGGCCAGAATTTTCGGCTCAGCATTGAGGAGTGAAATGGGCCGATAGGAGGAGCATCTATCTCGGGGTTTACCCTCTTTATGTAAGACCACGATCGACGCCAGCCGCTGGTCCAACGGAAGGATCCCATCCCCCCGCGCCTCCAAGAACATGGCGCGCAGGTGAGGGGCGACCCTATCCGGGAACAGTTTATAGAGGTTGATCGGCAGTCCATTCGGTCCAGAGGCCTTACCCGAGTTCAACGCGCGAATCGCCCCCGCCACCTCGTCAACCGTGATGTCACCATCCAAATCGTCCCTATCTATGTCAGAGAGGCAGGGCAACTCGATATCTCGGAGGAGATCAGACGAGTCCGCGGGCGGCCTGTCCGACACAGAGGAATAAACCCTATGAAAATACCCCGCGAAACACTTCACAATCCCCTCAGGTTCCACGATCGCCTCTCCCCCCTCTCCAGTCAACTCTGGCACCACTCTATTGACCCGTTCTTTCCTGTCCAACCACGCCAGGAGTTTCCCTGCCTTATCCCCAACGTCATACAGGCGGCCCTGTTGTTCCCTGCTGAGGGTCTTAGCGGCGTTAGTCACCAGGTCCCTATATTCCGCCTGCTTCAGGCAAAGCTCATGCAATGAGGACTCTGTAACCTCCTCCTCCATATCTCCTTCAAGGGCCGCAATGTCCTCCTCCACCTGCCGCACCTCGCCATCCCTCCGATTCTTGGCAGCCACCACAAGGGAAAGGGCTTCCCCCCGAAGCACGGTCTTAAAAGCTTCCCACAGCGACACCGCCGAGTCCACGGTTCCCAGGTTGTCCTTAAAGTAATTATCTACCTCCTTTACCAGGGCGCTGCGCATCTTGGGGTCTCGGAAATACCATGGGTTGATGGGGGCCACCCTCCCTCCTCCCTCCCGACCTAGATCCAGCCGGATCCACACTGGCGAGTGATCAGAGATACCGCGTGCCATGTGCCTCGCCTCGGATATCAACGAGGCATGTGCGGCCAGAGTGAGCAGGTAGTCAATCCTGGAGAGGCTACCATGCGCCCCGGAGTGAAACGTGTATTGACTCTGTGTGGGGTGCCGGAGCCTCCAGCAATCTATCAGACCAAATGTATCCAGGAAGTCTGGAAGCCATTTCTGAGCCCCCCCTGTGTCCCTGGGAGGGTATCTATCCAACAGTCCGGAACCCACAGCATTGAAATCCCCTCCCACTACCAGCATTCCCCCCGGGAGAGTCAACAAAGCCCTGCCCAGTTCAGCAAATGTGGAGGCTTGCAGGGCCGGCGGGACATAAACCGAAACCAAAACCAAAGTCCTTCCTTCCCACCGCCCCGCCACCGCCACAAACCTCCCCCTATCATCAACAATGGTGGAGTCCACCTCAAAAGGCAGCGATGCTCTAACGAGGATGCCCACACCCCTGGACCCAGAAGAGAATCCCGAGTGTGCAATGAATTTATACCCCTTCCTATTCAGGGCATAGCACGTATTGCCTATGAGATGCGTCTCCTGCAGCAGGACAACGTCTGGCATTGAGCGTTTCAAAAATTGCAAGACAATCCCCCTCTTGATGCGATCCCCCAAACCATTAACATTCCAGCTTATAACACTTAAGCCTCTACCCCCCATCCTCAAACGGAAAGAGACCCACCCCACACCCGAGGCGCCACCATGGAACAGCCCTGAGAATAATCATCATGCCTTGCAGAAATAAACCCCCCAACAACAAACTCAAAATCCCAAAAACTCCCCCCACCCTGCACCCCTGCTGCAGCTTAAAAAGCCCCCCCAACTTGCAGTGTGCCTGTCGCCCTACAAAAACAAAAATCTACAAAAAGTACCCTAAGGGAGGAAAAGAGCACCCCTCGTCCCCCCGCAACCCTTCACAGTTACTGCACACAAATCTTCAAGTATGGTTAAATCAAGTCAGGTCGGCTTTGAGATATCAGCCCTGTCCATTCCGGCCACTGTCTCCATGCTCGGCTGTGTCGTCCCCGGTCCGTCGCCGGGGCAAAGCGTCCAGCCATTCGTCGGCCATAACAGGAGAGTCAAAAAAGAATGTCCGATCTTCATGCACCACCCGTAGTCTGGCGGGGAAAAGCATGGCATACTTCAGGTCCAGTTCCCGAAGTCTCCGCTTCACCCCCAAGAAGCTCTGTCTCTGTCTCTGCACATGCTGGGTGAAGTCCGGATAAAAATTCACCGACGCATTCTGGAAGGGGACTGGGCCCGTCACCCTCGAAGCTTGCAGGATAGCGTCCCGATCTCGAAAATGAAAGAGCCGGGCGACAATCGGCCGCGGCGGGGCACCCGCCTTGGGCCGCCCGCCCGGCACCCTATGGGCCCTTTCCACCGCAAAAAACTTTCCAAGGCCCTTAGGCTTAAGATGATTGAGGACCAAATCTTCCACAAGCAGGTCCGTCGAGGCCTCATCCGAGGACTCCGGGACCCCGATGACGCGCACGTTATTGCGCCTGGACCGGCTCTCGAAGTCCTCCAGCCGGCGGGCGGCGAGGTCACTCTCGGCCCTCAGCTTCCGGACATCGTTCTGCAAATCCGCGACATCATCAGCGAGGCCCGTGGTCTTATGGTCCAGGTTCTTAACTCGTTCGTTTGTCTTGCCCAAGTCCGAGCGGATCAAATTGACATCCACCAGGATGGCATCCACCTTATGCGCCAGGGCCTCGAATTGCCTCCCCATCGAGGTCTGCATCCCATCAAGCGCGCCCATGACATCCTGCAGGGATAGCTCCGGTGTCCCAGGCGAGTCCTCCTTCTGGGCATCCGGCGCCAGGCTCGGTCCACTCGGCGACGTTTTCAGGAGGGCGTAGCGGTCCATACTGTTGACTTGGGAATACGTTCCCCGCCTGGTGGACTTAGTCTTCAACCGATCCCCTTCTGCTTTGCCCGACATAATGGACTCCAGGCAGTCCAATGCAGTGAAGACCGCTCCCTCTCCGAGAGAGGAAGAAGGAGTGAGCAGGTTCGCCTTGTGCTGCCAGAGTAGCCCGCCGAGCGTCTTTGGGGTTATAAAGCCACCCAGAGCTCTACAGTGTCCGGGCAGACAAAGGGAACGAAACCGAAAGTGAAAGAGCGAGGGCCTCCGTCCGACAGTTCACACCTCACCAGGCCGTTGTTGATCAACTAGGAGTCGGGCATCCTGCCAACTCTAGCCCCTGGCATCTCCGGGAGTTAGGCCGCAATCTTTCGCCCGTCGTAAGTCCGGTTCCCGATGGGCGATCCGACCGCGGATAGTATCAATCGCCTCCCTGACAACTCAGCAACACGGTGCCATGCATACCGTCAGGATTAGAGACAGGATAGTCGACGGAGGGCGCGAGGGTCTCGGGAGCTCTAAGCTCACGCGGCCATCTTGGTCAAGCGCTAGAAGCTCAGGAAGATTTAATAGACTTACCAAATTTGGAACAACAACTGAATGATGAACAACAACAAATTTATGAAGAAGTCACAAAACAAATTGATCATGGATTACTACATGAAAATAAAGAGTGCTCATGCGCAGCATTTGAACCAATCAGAATGTATGTGAGTGGACAAGCTGGAACTGGAAAAAGTTTCTTAATTAAAGTAATTAGAAGCTACCTACAGAAAAAAACTGATTCACCTTTGTCTTGTGTTGTTACTGCTCCAACTGGGTTAGCAGCATATAACATAAAAGGAATTACCTTACATTGTTTGCTAATGTTACCAGTAGAGCATGAAAACAAAATAGAATACCACAAGCTAACAGGAGAAGCATGTTTTGAAGTTTCAAGACTGTTGAAGAAAATGAAAGTTCTCATTATTGATGAGGTAAGCATGGTATCAAACTTAATGCTTGCCTTTGTGCATTTAAGAATGCAGCAAATTCTAAAGACAGACTATGACGTGTTATTTGGAGGAAAACATGTTATAGTTTTTGGGGATCTACTGCAGCTCACTCCAGTTAAAAGACAACCAGTATTTAATACTGTTACACGTGAAGACACGAAAAAGTTGTTAGGAAGTATAGGTAATGTGAATATTTGGTCATACTTTGAGTACAAATAACTCATTACCAATATGCGGCAAGCAAATTATGATGATTATGCAAGTATTCTCGAAGATATCAGAATTGGACTACTCACAGAACATGGCAGAAAAGCTTTACAGAGTCGATTGCTATGTAACTTGTTTCCAACAGAACAAATAGTTCCAGAGAAAATATACAAGAAAATTGCAGAAAAAAATACTGTAATCTGCCTAATGCCAACACTACATGAATGCTCTATATTCAATGAAGAACTTTTGAAATTGGAAAATGAAGAGATTATGAAAATGGAAGCCGTGGATAAAATACAGCATGAAGGAATAACTATTACATTGACAGGCAAATTGAAAACTAAATTGGATTCTCTAGAGAAAAACATATCGAAAACAGCTGGTTTAGGAAACAATCTTTATGTATGTATGAACTGTCGAGTAATTTTAAGACGTAATTTGAATGTAGAAAAAGGTTTAGTGAATGGAGCTGTGGGTAAAGTTGTTGGTTTTTTTAACTACCAGAAAAAAGATGGAATTGAATTTTTAAAAATAAAATTTGATCAGATTGAAGAGGTTAAAGACATTAGTCGTTGTTCAGTTCGTTTTTTGCTTGTGAAAGACTTATATGTACGTAGGAAGCAGTTTCCATTTTCTCTAGCATATGCTGTAACTATTCACAAATCTCAAGGATTAACTGTAGATAGTGCTTTCATAAACATTGGATCTAGTGTGTTTAAAGAAGGTATGGCATATGTTGCTTTGTCACGAGTGAAAAAATTATCTGGTTTATTCATGATAGACTTTGATGACTCAAAAGTTAGTGCTGATGCAAATTGTGTAAAGGAGTATAATAGATTAAAAAGAAGCTATGCTCCTCATTTAGGTCAGTATCCTGTGTTTGAAAAACGTGTTGTTTGTCGGTAAAGGAGAATTGAGAATATCTGTAATGAGGATGTACAGAAGAGAAAACAAAAGGAGAGTGATGTGATTGCAAGCAAAAAGAAAAAGGACAATGTTGAAGAGGTTGTTGGTTGTCATTTTGAAAATAGCTCTGGTGTGAACTGGTACGCTAATGTAGTGCTGAATGTTGTATTTTATCTTGAAAGTTTGCAAGAGCAGATAATACTAAATCATGAAAAAAGATTTTGTTCTCTGCTGAGTTTCCTTTATGAGAAGCTGAATAATGATAACACTAAAATAGAAAGTGCTTCTGATGTTAGAAATCTTTTAGATGTATGTTCTGGATGTACACAATTTACTGAAAATGTCCAGCAAGATGCACAGGAATTCTTAATGTATATGCTTATGGTACTGGAAGATGAAGGGGTAGAAATAGAAAATATGTTTGGTCTCTCCTATAAATGGGAACATTGTTGTGAAAACTGTATGAACACATGCAGCACTAATGTTGTATCTGAAAGGTTCATACATTTAACATCACCAGAGAGTAAAGCAGTGACTTTTAGTAAATTAGTTAAAGATGCAAATCACAGCATGGAATGTTCTCAGTGTAAATCAGAAATGTTATCAACGTTATTTTTAAAGAAATATGGACAGTATATAATTTTAATGATGCAACGTTGTAGAGCTGATGGAACAAAATTGGACACTTTAATAAAGAAGTTTACAGGAAATCAATTATCAATATCAGGAAAGACTTTTGTTGCAGTTGCAATAATTTTCCATGATGGACCTTCTATAAGTTCTGGTCATTACACAGTTTATCTAAAATGTGAAAAAGGCTGGACACTGTGTAATGATTCTCAATTGATTTTCAAGCAACGTTTGCCTGCAGAATTACCAAATTCCTACTTAATTTTTCTAAAACCAAAATTTTAGATACAAATTGCACCATCTGAAGAAACCATTATTTCGATTTTATAAGATTACCATTGGATATTTCACCTAAAAAGGGTTTAAAAATTACCATTTGGCCTCATGAAAAGGTAAATATTTCTATTGTGGACTTCTTTGACCGATATTATTTTGGTGTATGTGCTTAAGCAACAAGATTTACAGACGTTATTTATTGCAAATAGTTATTGTTCTTAGAAGATATTTTTAATATATATGTTACATTTCTTTCAAGGTATGTTTTACTGAGAATAGATTCAGGGCTTTTTAAACAATCTTTCAGATTGTTAATGTTTTTGCCCGCTGTTAAGTGATGAATGCAATTGATATCACTATTTTCAGTGAAATTCAATATATTCTGAAAACAGCAAAAAAAGGGCAAAAAATTACTTTGTTAAATATGAAAATATGTGTACTGTTTTCTAAAATGTATTGTTAAATATTACTACTTTTTTTCTTTTTTTTCAGATCCATAAAGAAAATTTAGGAAATTGAATCCTTTTTTCTTGCAATTAAAAACAACCATTTATTTCTAATTAAGTTATTTTGTTGGTCAGGTAAGTTTGAAATATCTGTATTTTTCACCCCTTCACTTTCATGCTCCCTTTTCTTCACTTTTCCTCACTCTGCTTTTCTCATTCTTCTTCTCTCTCTCTTCTTCCTTTACCAGTCTTTCATAACTCCCTCACTCCTTCTCTACTACTCCCCTAGGTTTACTGCCTCCATCACTATTTTTTCAACCATGTTTCTCTCCCTGTCTGCATATGTCTCAGTCATTCTAACTGCCTTACTCCTTCTCAGTTCCTTGCTCTCTGTCTCTGTTTCTGTCTCTCTCCCTTTGTCTGTCTTACCCTTAAATTCCTTAACATCTCTGGGGCAGATTTACAAGCCCCCTGCGCCACCACTACGTCACTTTTCATGACGTACTGGTGGCACAGGGGGCTCCTCCATATTTACAAGGAGAGGAAAAGCCACCCTGCGTGACTTTTCCTCTCCTCGTAAATACAGCCACTTCACACGCAGCACTGTGCGTTGAAGGGGCGTTCCATGGGTGTTGTTATGGGTGTTCCCACGCAAAACCTATAGAACTAGACACATCTCCAGATTTACGAGAAATTGTAACTCTGGAGATACGTGTGAATGCTACACCACCCTAGAGGTGGCGTAGCGAGGCACAACGAGGAGAAATGTTTTCATTTCTCCTCATTTTTTCCTCTTTCAGTGCGTGCTGCATGCTACTGCACGCATTGAAAGAGGAAAAAGGCTCTTGTGATTGTTTTTCTGCAGGAAGCTTTCCCTTCTTGCAGAAGAACAATCTCCCCACCACGCAGGCATCCTTGCAGCATGGTGCAAGGGAGCCTGCGCCGGCGCATGGTTGCAGTTTGTGCGCCAGCGCAGGGGAAGCATAGAGATGCGACATATTCTTGAAAATATGTCGCTTCTCTGTGCTTCGAAACTAATGCAGCACGGCGCAGCAAAATTACTTGCTGCACCGTGCTGCGTTAGTTTGTTATAAATCTGCCCCTCTGTTTCTACCACTTCTGCTCTCTCCATCACTCATTTTCCATCTATGTTAATCTTTTCACCTTTTCCGTCATTCTCCTTCCCTCACCTTCCCTAACTGTCACTATCCTTTTCTCATAGTCACTCCTATTCTCCTACTTCACTTCCTCCTGTCTGTATCTCACACCCCTTCACCTTTTCGCATTCTTTCCTTCACTCTCCCTCACTCTCCTTTGCTCATTGAAATCCTGACTCCCTTTCTCTCACTCCAGTTTCCTAAATTCCTCCATCCCCTCACTCCCCATCTCTCACTTTCCCTTACCACCTTTTCTAATCCTCATACCCCTTATCTCACCATCACTCCACTTCTCTTACTTTCAATCCCTTTACCCTGCTGTACTTCATCCGCTTCGTCTGTTACTCCCTTTTCCTATCTCCGTCCCTTACTCCCCTTTTCTCACTCCCCCTCCCTCACTCTCCATTATTCACTGCCATTCCCTTACTCATTCACTCTTCTTACCTGTATCCTCTACCCTTAGTCCTTTTGTTGCAGTCAGTCTCTCACTTCCCTTTCATGACTGATCATACTTTCCTTTTCTCACTCATTCTGTCAGTCGTTTCCTCCTCTTCACTCAGTCATTTCAATCATGTCAATCATTCATGTATACACTACACATTCATTCAATAAAATTACAACACAGTATATTAAGAATATAGCTCTTCTTGGAGAAGTGAAGTGAGTTCTGAAAAGAACTGTTTTTTTTGTGGAGCAGCAAAAAAAAAAAAAAAATGAAAAACTGTTCACCAGGAACACTCGGTGCACGCACGGAGAACGCATGGAGCACGCACGCATGCGCACACGAAGCACGCATGCGCACACGAAGACGGTGCGCGCACGGTACGCGCACGGTGCGCGCACCCCGCGGCAGAAGATAGCCATAGAGAAAAGTTAAGAATGTGAAAACAAGTAACGGAAGACACTTCCTAACGCCCTAGGCCTGGTCACAGGGTCTCAAAAGGACCCGCAAAAGGAAAAAAAATGCTTTTGATTTTGCTGGTGCGCTCACGGTGCGTGCACCGTCAAAAACTCTAAAAAAAAAAAAAAAGTATTAAACTGTTCATAAGTTTATAGAAGATATAAAATATGCTGTTCAACTTTATCCAAATTGAAAAAAAAAAAAAAGCTGAGCCATTCCATATTACAGGATACAGTCAATCTATAACTATATACATAGGTAGTTTATTGTAAAATAAATATATAATAATATAATAATACATACATAAATTAGCATTTAAAAAACCTTACAAATTCACTGAAAAAACCATAGGTTTCACACACGTTATAGTTAGAAATTAGCATTTAAAAAACCTTGCAAATTCACTGAAAAAAACATAGGTTTCACACACGTTATAGTTAGGAATTAGCATTTAAAAAACCTTGCAAATTCACTGAAAAAACCATAGGTTTCACACACGTTATAGTTAGGAATTAGCATTTAAAAAACCTTGCAAATTCACTGAGAAGACAAAACCATTGAAATTCCTCCGTTATAGTTAGTTCAGCTAACTATAACTCGCGCGCCCGCAATCCACTGCTGATAACGTCACATATTACATCACTCATGACGTGGTCAGTGACATCACGCATGACATCACTGATGACATCTCAAATGACATCACTGATGACATCACTGATGACATCATCCAGTGAATATGTGTCTTTCTGAAAAATAAATATTTTTTATATATGTATATCTAAAGGTTAATGGAAGAAAAAATGGGTAAATAAGTGTCTAAATGGATGTTTTTTATGTGTAAAATTAATTGTATAACTGACTTATTAACAGTATCTTAGTGAATACAAGTATTAGTGAGTAATGTTTAAATATTTAAATATCTGTATCAGTGTCTCACTTTGTGGATAAGTGGCTGCATGGGTTGGAGAGTAGCTACATGAGTGTGTATATGGGTTATTAGTTCGTTATTAGAGTATCAGTATGAGTGTCTGTATGGTTCAGTGGGGGATGTTACTTAGCGTATGGACGCATGAATGAGTGACTCACTGTTTCTATGAATTTTGAAGACAGTATGTGAGCAGGACAGTATGGGTGGATGAGTGTGTGTATGGGTGAGCAAGAGAGTGAATGACTGTCTCAATAGTGTCTTTATGAGTAAGTCCATATGTTTTGAACTAGTATATGTGAGTATTGATGTATATAAGCGAGGATATATGAGAGTGAGAGATTGGAAGAGATCCTGTATAAATAAGTATGTGTTTCTATAAGTGATTGTTTTAGAGAGTAAGTATGTGTACGTTTCTGTAGAAGTAAGTGAACTGGTGTGTGTATAGCTGTACATGCAAGTAAATGGATGTTTATTTGCCTGTGTCAGTATGTGTGTGAGTAACTCTATGTATGAGTGTAGGTGTGTAACAGGATGTATAGGTGTATGAGTACATATGATGACTGAGTACATGTATGAGTGACTATATAAAAGTGTTGATGAATGAGTGGATGCGTATGTAGATTTTGGAATTACTGAATAGGTTGTTCTAACTGGTATTGGTATCTCTATAGTTTTCAAAACTTTAGTTTGTATTTTTCAATGTGTGTATCAAAGTTTATATTAGGATAAGAGGAGGTCTGCCACTCTTACACATGGATGATGTCATCAGTGATGTCATTTGAGATGTCATCAGTGATGTCATGAGGGATGTCACTGACCATGTCATGAGTGATGTAATATGTGACGTCATCAGCAGTGGATTGCGGGCGCGCGAGTTATAGTTAGCTGAACTAACTATAAGGGGGAATTTCAATGGTTTTGTACGAGTGAAATGTCCAGCTAACTATAACATGTGTGAAACCTATGGTTTTTTCAGTGAATATGGATAAACTTCAAGTTATAATATACTGAAAAGGTTTAATTCTGATAACATGCCAGAAAACATTTGTTTTTTGCAATGTTAAGTGTTAATGAAAAGTCTTTCACCCTTCCACTTAGAAAAAGCAAATAGCAAATTTTTTTCAACTGAGTTATAGAACTAAAATATTTCCAAATCACATTGGTCTTTAGTGAGGAGAACTATAAAAGAAGTGAATCAAAGGGTTTATTCTCAAACTCTGCTTCAAAAAGATCCCAAACCCTATCAGGGCCTTCAAAGTTTCCAGCTTGGCTTCCCTAAATTTAAGCCATCGCTTTAGGAACTCAGGGGCATATTAGCAAGGGCTGGCGATATAATTATTGCCGCTTTAACGTCTGTTTTCGGGCGATAAGCGGCGATAATTATATCGCAATATCATCAAGGACACGCTAGCCTGTTTTTCACAGCCTCGCCTCGCATCGCTAATGAGATGCAAAGAAGGCGTGGCTGTGAAAACAGCACATGAAAATATCGCGAAGGCAGCTTCGTGCTATTAACAAGGAGGTGCAGCGATAAAATAAATCGCGCTACCTCGGCCTTAACGCTGGAATTTAACGTCTGTTAAATTCCAGACTAATGCATACTAATAATGGTAGGTGGATTATGCTGATACGACCACAGGGTCGTATCAGCAATGTTATCGCTGTTTTCCATGGAACATCACTGGAAAACCAGCAATGTTCCATGGTAAACACCGCTATCGCTGAAATATTATCGCCATAGCGCTATGTATTGTTAATATAGCGTTATCATGGCGATAATTTTCAGCGATAGCCGGCGATAATATTTCTACCGCTATGCTGTTGTCCTTGTTAATATGCCCCTCAGCTTTTACCCCACGAGATCCCCTCTATCAAACCCAAATTCTAGTCTCAGTTAAGCTGGCACAGTATCATAAGCCCAAAAGAAAGCACAATAGACATTACATTGAGATAAATTAAGCCTTCTGATGAATTTATCAGGAATGGCTTCAAGTTCGTAGTTAACAGTGGTTAGACATTTTTCCTTTACTACTTTAATAATCGGTTCCAAAAATGAAGTTGAATCCTTTTAAACAGCTTGAAAATAGCATAAAATGAGTTCAACTTTGTTTTCGTATTAAAGAAATGATGATGGTGATGATGGGTTGGGAATGTATTGCACTTTAGTAGAGTGAAATTTAGCAATCCCACTCCAACCTAAGCTATATTGGATTTGGAAAGATCAGAATAATTATTCCCACTCCAACCAAAACAATGGTATGGAAAGTATTGGACTTTGGAGGGGTGAGATTTACTCTTCCTACGCCAACATAAGCAACAGTAGGGAAAACACTAGACCTTGAAGGAGTAATATTTATCATTACCATTCCAACCTAAGCAACATTGATAAAGGTTTTGGACTTTGGCGAGGTGAGTTTCACTATTTCCAGTCCAACCTAAAAAACAGTAGGAAAGGAGATGGACTTTGGAGTGGGCAGATTTACTATTCCCACTTCAGCCTAAGCAGACTTGGAGAAAGTAACCAACTGTGATGGGTCAGATTTCCTATTTGTACACTGTCCTAAACAACATTAGGGAAAGCACTGGAATTTGGAAAGGTCAAGTGTACTATTATCACCTCACCCTAATCAACAGTAGAACAAGTGTTGAACTTTGGAGGGGCCAGATCTGCTCTTCCCACTTCGACCTAAACAATGGAGTATGGTAAGCATAGCACTTTGGAGGGGTGAGAACTACCATTTCTACTCCAAACCAAGCACCAGTAGGGAAAACGTTTCAGTTTGTTAACCCCTTAACGGCTGAGGCTTTTTCACCCCACTGCTGAGCCCTTTTTGGCTATTTGGAGTAGTTTGTGCTTAGACCTCCATAGCTTTCATTCCACATAAGGTAGCCATGTTAAATTTGCATACTTTATTTCCAAAATATTGGAGATTGTAAAGGTACCCAGGATTTGTGGGTTCCCCTGAAAGGGACTGAGCAATAGCCAAAATATTGCTACATTGTAAGTTTTGTGGAAACAATAGGAAAATAGTGCTTCACAAAAAGTGTCTTTTTTCTCCTAAAAGTGACATCAACAAAATGTTTGCTGTGCTAAATTCACCATCTTCCCAGGAACATGCAGAGCTAAATGAAAAAAAATCTCTTTTTACCATGGTTTTGTCATTTTTCAAAGAGGTAGCCATTTTTCCTATTATTTGTGATTTCTGCTTCCCCTTTGTGGTGGAAACTGGTGTGCAACCTATGGGTGATCCTGTAAAGTTATAGCTGTCTGAAAAGTAGATAAAATTCTGAATTCATCAAGGATCATTTGTGTAGATCCCTCAAGGTTTTCCCAAATAATCTAACTGTTGAAATAGAAAATATTGACAATGAGTAAGAAAAACAGCCATTTGTGTAAATGTTTTCATCTGTATCTTGTCACAATGGGCAATTAACAAAAACTAAAATTCCATTACCCCGCCTGTGCCCTTCTGGTTGTGGCCATATATAGGGTTTGTAGGTTGTTCAAGAACATGAGGTACCTAGAGTCAACAACTGAGCTGCACCGTACAATGGTTTTTCATTGTGTATATATCAATTCATATGGTAAAATAAGTAGAATAAAAAATGGGTATCAGGGAAATCTAAGTATGTCTGAAATGGATACCAGATAAGGAAATTAGAAGCAGTGGTTATTTGTACATCACTGAATTTGTAGGTATCCATACTAGTATGTGATTCAGAGGGCATTTTACAAAATGCCTTCTTTCTTAGACACTGGCTGAATTCTGGAAGGCAAAAATACAGAAAAATTCAATTAACAATAACAAATGTTCTACTAAAGCCTTATAGCCCGCTGTAGTAGGCTATACCGGCCATTAAAGGCATGTTCCAGTGATAAAGCCTGAAGTAAAGGCAAGGGCCTTTAACAAGGGAGCGGGTCTGTAACGACCGGAATAGCCTCCTCCGGAGTGCTATAAGGCTATTAGAACATTCCCCCCAGAGGGTAGATGTTCTAATTAGGAAAACAAAGGCCTCATGGAGCCCGAGGGGGTTCAAATCTCCTTGGGCTCCGTGAGGCCTTTGTTCACAGCAACAGTTAAGAAAGGAAAACATTAGAATGTTGATGCTCTGGGCTTCTCCCAGCCATTAGAATCCCGGAGCACAACATTGTCTTCAATGGAGCGCTCAACATTCCATTGTTCTAATATGTTATGTTTCCAAATGCCTCCAAAGAAAAAGGGTAGCTCACATGTGTAGAAAGGCCTAGAGTCTGCAACGGGAAAGGGCCCAAACTGCAACATGGACACATCGCTATTTTTCACTGAAAACTGACCTTTTCTTTGCAATGCTGGTAGCCGTAGATTTTGGGTCCTATCTCAGCTGTCACCTATGGAAACCTATCAAACTTGCACATTTTTTAAAACAAATACCTGGGAGAATTCAGGTTGGGGAGATTTGTATGGCTCTCCCTAGGTTTTCTTACCCAGAAGCAATTGCAAACCTCAAACTGAATAAAAAATACATTTCCGTCCCATTTCTGTGAGGAAATCTTCCAGACACTGCGAAGAACCACATATTTCCTGACACCTATTATTACCCCAATGTGTGGGTAGGCATAGTGCCCACGACATGAAAGGGCCCAAAAAGCCACATAAAAACATCAAATTTTTGCACTGAAAAATTACCCTTTTTTGTAATGTAGGTAGCTTTGAATTTTACTCAGCCGGCAACTAAGGAAATGTGAGAAATGGGATTTTTGGTTGGCCAGGGCATGCACCTAAGCCAGGTAGAACCCACGACTGTAGTCAGGGCAAGTACGTTACACACCACAGATAACCTGTGCTCACCCTCTGGTAGCTTGGTGCAGAGCAGGCAGGCTTATAATCAGTGGCAATATATAAGCATTTGTGCAACACACTCACACCGTAACATAATGAATACACCACAAAAGAGACTCCACATAGGATTATATAAAAATATACAGTTTATACCGTGCATAAACATGGACCAAAATGACATGGTTCATGAATACTGTGCATATTATGCAAATCCTGTGATGATACTCGTTATTCTGACAGGGCAAGAATCAAAACTGACATACCTTAGAAGATCAGGGCATGAACTGCAGCAGTTTTGTTAGGAACAAAAAATACCTGAATCATAATTGCTTAGTACATTTGCCATGGGTCATATATACTTGGTATGTTAGGCATGAATCATAAAGAATCCACATGCAGTGTTGTTAGAGAAACACAAGTCACAAAATACTATCATAAGTGTGTGGTCCACAAAGTATTATGAGAAAAACCTAGGGCACAGCGTACCTGCGTACCTAATACTAATACTGAGCTTCCAACTGTATTTCTCAAGGCAACACTATGTCTATTGCAGGGGCCTCCATCAAGGTATTAATTCGTAATGCCGAATACAACCAAAGACCCACTGCCCCAAAGTATGGCCCGGGGTAGTGCAGAAAAAACCCCACTCACAGTAAACTCCAGCAGGGAGACCTCTTCCTGGTCCCCCACATGCAGGATTTCTGGCCCAGAGAAGACCTGGCTTGGCAGTTTGGGCTGTACTGTACCCATGAGGAGCAGTTTCAATACTGATTTGCATATGGCTCAGCCCAAAGTGGGGTGGTGTGGTGAGCAAAAAACAATGGATTCAAGTCAGATCTTTGTGACTGGGGGTGAATGTTTGCATTGTTCAGCATTCTGTCCATCATTTGTTCTTTCTGCTTATGTCACCCTAAATGGGAAGGGTATGCCCAGACATGGGTTCCGTGCTCACAGCACCACTGGAGTCAAGCTAGCCTGCCTTGTGACGGGTGATACCCCTGAAACCGGGGTTTCAGGGTGCAGTTTATTTCTAGTCCAGGGATGACCTGGCTTGGTAGTTCGGACTGTCCAGTCCGAACTGCCAAGCCAGGTCAAGGTCAGGTCAGGACTGCTTTGCATATGCCTGGGTTAAAACTGGGGTTGTGTGGTGAGCAAAGAAAATATGGATTAAACCCAGATCTTTGTGACTGGGGGAGAATGTTTGCATTGTTCAGCATTCTGTCCACCATTTGTTCTATTCACTTTCTAAAAGTGCCATTTCTAAAATAGTAATATAAAATCCAACTATACGAGTAAGTAAGATTCATCACTACCATTCTAAACATACAAAACATGGCAATGCTACTCCTTTCTGATCAAGAATTACCCCTTAAATATATCTATTGGAATTCCTTGTGCTAGTCTATGAGAGGAGTAGGCCTCAAAGTAGTGAGAAAAAAAATAGGCTGTTTGTTACTATCGGGACATGTCACACAAGAAAGGCACGTCATATCTTTTACTTACACAATACTCTGCCCATAGGGCTATTTAGGGCCGACCTTAGGAGTGACCTGTATATAATAGAAAGGGGAGTTAAGGCTTGGCAAGTAGTTTTAAATGCCAAGTCAAAGTGGCAGTAAACTGTGCACTCAAGCTCTGCAGTGGCAGGCGTGAGACAGGTTTGAAAGGCTATGTCTCTGGGTGGCACAAGCAATGCTGCAGGCCCACTAGTTGCATTTAATTAACAGGCCCTGGGTATATGGTATACCACTGTACAAGGGACTTAAAGGTAAATTAAATGTGCCAAACAGGTGTAAACCAATCATACCATGTTTTAGAGGAGCGAGCACATGAACTGTAGCACTGATTAGAAGTAGTAAAGTGCCCAGAGTCCTAAAGCCAACAAAAAGAGGGTCACAAAAGTAGGAGGAAGGCAAAAGGGTTGGGGCTAACCCTGCCAAAAGGGCCAGGTCTAAAAGGAAAGCTAGTAAACGTGCACAGTTATGAAAACTAGACAACCATGGGAGTCCAGGAGTGCATGACTTGCATAGTTCCCACTAGGTAGCTTTACCCAAAAGCCCTTGGAAACCTCAAACTATGGCTAAAAGAACACATTTTGTTCACATGTTTGAGTCAGAAAGTTCTGGAATCAGTGAGGAGCCACACATTTCCTACCACACTGAGTTCCCACGTCTCCTGATAAGAACAGTACCCCACATGTGTGGGTGAGTCAAGGGACTGCCAAACAAAATATGCCACAGATGTGTTGGTGTAGGTCATTCCAACATTTTTGAGCAAGGTAGGAGAAGACACTACTGCCTGTTCTAGATCTGCGCCTGCATGGAATGTGTATGAGTAGAAGACTGGCTGAGCAAATGTGTCTGGTAGGTTTATGAAATCTGAGACGGTTTTGAGGTCTGCTGGGCCAGTGTTATATGAGGCTTAGAATGTGTGTCGGGAGTTTGGAGAGAGCTGTGGATGGGAAGCCAGTGAAGCTCTTTGAGGTGCAGGGTGTGCTTGTGGCTGCCGGTTGGGGGGGAGCGTACCTGCTGCATTCTCTATAGTTTGAAGTCATCTGCTTAGTTGAGTGAGGGAGTAATTGAGTATTGGGGTGAGTGCGGCGCTGATTAGGTTGAGTCCTTTGGTGAGCATGAAGTGACGGCATGTGTATCTCTTCTGCTTTGACTATCTGCCTTCTACCTATATGATACCCCGATGAGAGCATACCAAGCCTAAGCTCTTCCTGCCTGTTCATGTCTCTGTCTCCTTCAAAGTCCTGACTAATCCCATATACTTGGCAAGTGAATATTTACTAATGTCTTCCGTTGCTGGCAACCTGAAGCTTAAGAAAACGTGTCTTTCATGTGGCTTTTAACACACTCACTGTGCTAAAACCAACTCCTTTCAGCTTGGGAATTCAAATTGGGGAAGTCTGCAAATGCCTTCCAAGGCCCACATTCCTTAAACTGAGTGAGCATCTCTACCTTTAAAAGTAATGAAACCATGCTGGGGAATACTGCCTAAATTCCCTAAAGAGCTCTCCAAAAAGTACTAAACACTTTGGGGCTTATACACAAGCCCCTTGCGCCACTTTTGCGTCACTTTTCCCACGTTGAAAGTGACGCAAAAGTGGCGCAAGGGGATTGTAAATCTGCCCCTTTAGGTTTTGCCAAACGAGGTACTTCATAACCTATGTTCCATCCACTGTTATATACAGTGCGATGATTGTAATGAATTTGTCATACTCTGAACAGAACAGCGACCATGGTTTGATGGCGGATAAAAGTGTTAAGCAGGTCATAAGAAATTCCATGATTTCCTCAATGAGAGTTTTAAGGCTGCTTGCCCAGTGACGTACAGGCTCATGGAAGGTATGTATATATGGACAGCCATTGAAAGGTATATATCAGGACAGCCCTACCTCAGTCAATTTCAAAATACTTCCTTTTGGATGTACATATGTGATTCTTAGGTAAAATATTTTCATAAGTAGTAGGGCAACAATGTATCCTTGTTTCCATTGAACATTTCAGATAAAAAATGTGCTTGAGGCTGTAATCACTCTTTTAATTTCAATTTATCTAATGCAAAGTCTTTTCATTTCTTTTCTCAACCAATCGCCAAACATTGGTATCTTGTCATATAAAGTTCTTTTTATTAGACATCCAATTTTCCACCATCACTGGATCAGACCCAGCCAACGTGTTTCATCCCTTATAGGGACTTCATAAGGGCCTAAAACATTATTTTAATATGTCCATAAACAATACTTTGAATTTGTTAAAAACATCAAACAATGTCACATTTAAAAAAAAATTATTTTCTTTTTTCTTTTTCTCCTCTTTTTCTATTTTGTTGTTATTATATTTTCAATTTACATTAAAACTATTTTACTCGTTAGAATGTGTTTATTTCCATTCATGTGTAATCCAATACGGGATTAACCAGCCTAATAAAACGTGACTGCAGCTACTATGTGCATGCTGCATAGCTTAAACCCATTATCTAATTTCTTCTCCCTAATAACAATTTTAAATGTGTATCCTATAAGACTGATGTTTTACTTACAATTTCATTTATCTTCCTTTGCAAAATTTCCATTCTCTCTGTCTACTATTCTTGATTATTTTTGAGCTTCTCTCACTGTCAAAAACATAGGTTTCATGTTTAAATAGTTTCAACATCGTTCCTTCCTTTATTAATCTATTACATACCATTCTGAAGATTCTATTTAGTTTTTTCCTTATTTTTTCTTTTTCTTTTTCTGTCATACCCAATTTTCTATCTCAGTAAGGGCCGCACCCTACCCTTCCAGTCTCCTCAATGCTATAAATCATAGATGTCATCCACACTCTCTTCCTTGTCAGTATACACACTCTGTTCCATTTTCAATATTCATTCTTTTAATGTTAACTATTCATCCTCCTAGTACACTCTCCCACTTCCCAACGTATTGCTCACATCCTCGTCTTCCATGTACCTTAACGAGTGAACATTTGCCTTTCATACCTTGGTGTCTGTCTTTCCACTTTGGGGCCTACTTCTTTCATAACAATCCCACCTTTCATGCAGAATTGCTCACCCACATAGCTTTCCCCCCTTTTCTCCTTACATTTAACAAAGCAATTCACTGCCAATTTGGTAGCACCTGGAGTCAACTTCTCTGCATATGCTGGGCACCTCCCTGTAAATACTCACCCAATCGGGATGGATGGCCTCACCTGTGCCAATTTGGAGTCCCGGGTTAAAAGATATTCTATTGTGGGCATCATCTGCGAGGGGCTACCCAGAGCTTTAGTGTTATGTATTGTACCTACATTCTTACTTTCTAACTCATTCTCTCCCTGGTATTGTCATGTTAATCTAACATGTCCAGTGTCCCACTTATATATTACGTACACAGGTTGGGCTCCCTATAATTTAAATTATTTCATAATTCACTTGCGGCCCACTGAAATTTTACTTTATTTAATCCCTGTTTTAAAAAATATCCTAATATTGACAATGGTTCCAAAAGGTCTATCCTCTATTAAGAGAAACTTTTTAGTAAATCAAAACGTAATGCCTTCGTATCCATGATTCATTCGCAAACCTTCAAATTCTGAAAGTTGAGCGCCATCTTCAGTGTTCAATCTCTCCATATTTAGCATGCGCTGCACCGAAAATGTACTTGTATTAGTACTAGACTGTCTAGATTTTTTCATAGAGGTCAACTTTGTTTTGGAATTACTATTAACCTTTTTGACCAACCTTCATTATTATATGACAATACCATAATTACTAATCACTGATGTACAGAAATCAGGCGCCATCTTGGAGCAGTATAACTGGCCACATGTGTCCAATGTGTATTTCTGTTGTTAATTTAATCCATATTAATCTCCCTATATCTCTTCACCCTGTTGTATCAAGTTTTAAATATTAGTTCACAAAACATGTCTCCAAACATGAAGTCAGTCGCTCTCTTCAAATAATCGATCTATCCATGTTACAAATGCTCTGTACCTCAAAATTGCTTATTATAATATAATTCTCAATAGTTAATTGCCTAAATTATTCATATTCCTCATCATTATATTCTATTCACTGTTTTCTTTTTAGATAGATCATAGTCACTATGTTATCCTTTGCTCGTACCACAATTACCATGCACCAAGTTGCGGAAATCAGGTGCTATCTTGGAACGGTAAATCTGATTATAAGTTTCCTACACACGTGTCCACTTAAATGAAAACTATATTTCTATATATCTTCCTCTTGTCCTAACTCACTTGTTACTATGCTGAAGCTCTCATTCTTATGTCTTTTATGCTCTTTTTTTAATTATTTTTTATTTTATTGAACAAAAAGATATTTTGACATACAATATCCTACAAAACGCACACATATTTGATACAAAAAAGAAAAACTAACAATCACACAAATCAATAAAATTATAAGCAATCAAAGAACAAGAAGACAGCAATGGGGGGTTGGGGTGGGAGGGGTCTCCTGTATTTTGCGGCACTAGTCGCGGCGCATCTTGGTAATCATCTACGGGACTTACATCAAGAGTCATTTGCAGTACGGGCTGCTAAACGGAGCACAAATAGGAGGGCAATGTCTAGGTCTGAATTGTGGTTGGCAGCGGAGGGGGGGTCTGTCCCTTCTCCTCCCTGGGGTTC
This sequence comes from Triturus cristatus, assembly GCF_964204655.1. NCBI lineage: Eukaryota > Metazoa > Chordata > Amphibia > Caudata > Salamandridae > Triturus > Triturus cristatus. Next base: position 939,099,941 of record NC_140593.1, read on the forward strand.
CTGTCCTTCCGGGGATGAAGTTTGGGATGTGAGCTAAGTCTGCTGTAAGTATATGCGAAAGACACACCATATGTCCTTCGGTCTTGAGGTTGGGGGCTGGAGTGTGGCATATATTTCTGTCTGCAGTTTACAATAGGACATGCTACGCATCCATTCTGCCTTAGTAGGGCAGTGTTTGGCCCCCCAGTGAATTGCTATCTCTCTTTTCGCAAGCATGATGCAAACCTACAATAGCAGAGTTTGATATGATTGACCAATCCTAGCAGGCCCAACCTTGAAGAGGGAATGAGAGGTGCGGTGATTAATTTCTCTAGTGTTTGACATACCTCTACCCAGTAAGTCATGAGATGAAGACATGTCCAAGTCATGTGAGCAAAATTGGCGTCAAACGCTTTGCATTTGGGGCAATATGACGATTTGGAAGGGTACAATTTAGCCAATTGGCGTGGGGTAATGTAGATTCTGTGGACGGATTTGAAGTGAAGGAGTTTGTGCCTATGATTTGTGAAGATTTGTTTTATTTGGTCAAGACAAAAAGCCCATTCTTTATCTGTCAGTGGGTGTCCCAGATTCTCCACCCAGCGTTGTCTGACCCTCGTGTCTCGGGCCTGCCTGAGTGCCAAACAAGCCTTGTAAAGCTTGGTAACCAAGTGTGTGCCTTCCTTATCGGATATAAGCATAGTAAGTGGGGTGAAGGATGGGGGAGAGTGTCGAACGCAGTGCACCTAATAACCTGGCGGCTATGAAGTTGTCCATATATGTCATCTCAGGGTGTGTAGACATTTCCGTAAGTGTGCGTGCCCGACCATCGGGGAATAGAGTTCCAAGGGTGTCCAAGCCTAATTTAGTGAGGGTGTGTTGCACCACCTTTTCGGAGGTAAGAGGAAGGAACGGGTTGTTGGGTAGAGGAATGGCTGAGGAGTAAAGAGGGCTGTGGCCTAGTTTGTTGTTAAGCTTATGCCACGCCCAACAAGTGGTTGATAATGGTTGTAGGTCATGGGAGTTCCCGATGGGAACTGCAAACCGCAAAACATATGTTTCTCCTGCCTGCGGCGGACCAGAAGTTCCAGGGCTATTATAAAAAGCAGCGGGGAAAGAGGGCACCCCTGTCGTGTCCCACGTGTGATCAGAATCAGAGAGGGTAGAGAGCCATTCACCCGTAGCCGAGCCTTTGGAGACGAGTACAGTAGTGCATTCAGGGCAATAAAATTACCTGGGATGCCTAGTTTACGCACGGTACCGGTGAGGAAAGGCCACTTGAGAGAATCAAAGGCCTTCTCTGCATTCAATAGGGCTACTGCGGCAGGAGTGGTCGGTTCAATGTGGTTTATGACTGAGAAGACCGTTCGCAAGTTTAGAGCCGTGGACCTAGTACGAAGCCTGACTGCACTGGGGAAATAATCTGTTCCATTGACAGTGACAGCCTGGAGGACAACATCTTAGCGAGGATTCTATTGTGACCTCTTTTAAATATTCTAAGTGTTTGGAAAAGTCTTGGGGTAGCGTTGTGGAGTAAAGAGATTGGTAATATGCCACTAATTCCGCCAGTATGTCAGCGTCGTCTGTAGCTAGTGTGTCGTCCGCGCGTTTCACCGCTGTAATATGCCCAGAGCCTCTGAGGGGGCGCTCCAGTTGTGCCAGTGTTTTACCTGGGCGCTCTCCCTCTCCGTACCTACACGCCGCCTAAAATCTGCCAAGCAACGATGCTTCTCTGTCAGCATGTTCGTTAAATTCCAGGATGAGGGCACTGCGTTTATTCTGAGTTTGCGGCTCCGGTGGGGCAGCATCTAATTGTAGGATGGTGGAATCTGGCTATACGGTTGCCCCCACTTTTTGCCTGGTGTTTTGCTGGTTTATGACTTAGTTGGATTGGAATCCTGCTATTCAGGGCCCCAGTCTATCTGCTTTCTCTGTAAAATGGTTTCCATGTACATTAGGCACATATCTAATTGGATTCTGGAGTGCCTTATAAGCCCCTAGTATATGGTATACTATGTACCTTTGGGCATAGGTACCTCAGAGGCCTACCAGGGGCTTAAGCATGTATTATGCCACCAATGGGAAGCACTCCAAAATGGCACCACAGGTCTGCTACTGCAGCCTGGGTAAGGGTGTGCTTGCACCCCTTACAGTGGTATAGGCTACCTATATCACAACCATTGCGCACACATATAAAACCTATAAGTCACTCCTATGGCAGGCCTTAACAATCCTGAAGGCGGAGTGCTTGGTTTTTATGTGAGAGGGTGCCCCTGCATGACAGAGCCCCTCTGCAGCGTTCGGAGTATCTCCTCTGATGCTGTTTGTGGTGCAGCCTGACCATATACTCTTGCTGGGTGAGTCCCTCAGACCTTGCTGGTCTGCACCGACGTCCTTCTTCTCTTTCCACGAGACTTGCCGTTGCCAAGGCTTGTTGGGTCCAATCTGGTCGCCGACACCGCAGCACTCGACAGACTTTGTGGGACAGCTCGAATCTAGCTCATGGACTTCGTTGACACCTCCTGGACCTCGTGGCTGAAGAGTCAAGACACCCGTCAACTCACCTGAAGCACCCGACATCTGTGGGCATTGGTCCATCCTGCCCTCGTCACTGGCAAGTGACCCAGACTCTGTCCCCTCTGCTTTCAGGTTTCTTACATCCTAGATCCAGGCTTGGATCTCTTCAGACACTTCTCCTCTTCACGGCAGCAGCAGTTCTTTGCCAGCTTCCATTGCAATCGACGAAGCGACCCGACAACAAAAGACACCTCTGCACCCGGCTTCCCTGGGTGAGGTAATGTTCTGCTCGATTTTCCCGGCCTTCTTGTGAGGCACAATGATTGAATGTGACTTCAGTCTCTTACCATTCAAGCCTAAGGGTTAGAGTAGTGAATGGAGCCTATTTACTAGGCACTTCGACATGATTCTGTGCTCTTCCCCATAGATCAGGGCTCGCACACATAGCCTAGGGGATAGATTCGTTAGTATTAGGGATAACCTGTCCTGTAGTGAGGGTATTTCATGGAGCTGTGCTGAATTCAGGCCTGGTAGGCCTCAAACGGGAGAGACTCCATCTTTCTTTCTGCCTCGGCAGCTTGGGATGCTTCTAGGTCAAATGTGATGTTTTAGTTATGAGGTGTTATTCGCTTGGAGAGAACCGGTTCAGGCCGGCCCTTATCGAAGGATTGTATTTTTCTTCATGCCGAAGACACTACATCAGGCCGGCCGGCTGGGAACGTGTCCTTGGTACGGGGAGGTACAAGAATTTGGTGGGCGGCAGGTTACAGGCCGGAATTTTCCATGAGGAAACGCACCTCTATATTAGTGAAAGTCTGAGGCAGTTACATGTTCAGTCCGTAGGCGGCATCTAGCCGTTAGCAGTAAAGCTACTACTTATTCCAGGGAAGACAGACGCCATCTTGAAGACGGAGAAGAACCGAGAGACAGATGCTTTCCTAGCAGAATAGCCAGAGAGGAGAGAGTAGCCGATAAGGAAGAGGTCCCAGTGACTCGGAGAAGGGTGATTCCAGGCGAGCCGAGGCACAGACGAGAAGGGAACCTAGATGACCACTGAGTGCAGGCTGCATACTACTAAGGTGATGTCGACCCTTTCTTATTAGAGTGTACAACTTAATCTTTCACTTTTCTTTGCAGGTTATGTGTTATATCGTAATGTTATGTGATTGTGTATGTAATGAGTAATAAAGTATCCAGTTTGTAGTGAACCGACGTGCTGCGTGTTCTTGTATAAGAGGGTAGCCTATTCTTCTAGTCAGCTGCGGCTACATGAACAGATGTTAACCCTGATCAGGTAAGTGGTAACTGAATAAGGGAAAGAGGAGCCCCTCGAACCTGAGAACAGGCTATGCTCGAACTGGCAATCCTTGTGTGATCTGATGAATAGTGAGACTGATTCCCTTTTTGTATGTTATGGTGATCATAGGATGAACTGTCGTATGAGACTGCCGTCTAGGTAGAGAGCTCTGGATTCGTAGGGGATCGCGAGGCCGCCACTTGTGATACTGTCGTCTGGGCAGAGAGGTCTGGGTTCGTATGGGACCGCGAGGCCGCCACTTGTGATACTGTCGTATGGGCAGAGAGGTCTGGATTCGTAGGGGATCGCGAGGCCGCCGATTGTGCTGAGACTGCCGTCTGGGTAGAGAGGTCTGGGTTCGTATGGGACCGCGAGGCCGCCACTTGTGATACTGTCGTATGGGCAGAGAGGTCTGGATCCGTATGGGATCGCGAGGCCGCTAATTGTGCTGAGACTGCCTCTGGGTAGAGAGGTCTGGGTTCGTATGGGACCGCGAGGCCGCCACTTGTGATACTGTCATATGGGCAGAGAGGTCTGGATCCGTATGGGATCGCGAGGCCGCCGATTGTGCTGAGACTGCCATCTGGGTAGAGAGGTCTGGGTTCGTATGGGACCGCGAGGCCGCCACTTGTGATACTGTCGTATGGGCAGAGAGGTCTGGATCCGTATGGGATCGCGAGGCCGCCGATTGTGAGGTCTTGGTATACATAGTAGGAATTCCCTGTCCTTAGGTGATAGATATATGTGGTTGCACTATTGTGAATAGGTTCTAGGGAGGGGGTAACGTTCTGGCTGGGTTAGTGAGGCTCTGATGAGCGGGTTCTATCTGATCCGAAAACCCAAGCAGAACATTTGGCGTCACGAACCGTTTACGAAACCTGTGTGCGTTGTGGTTGTATCGTGTTTGCCTTCGGCGCGTGCGTGGTTTTGTTTGTATATTATTTGTATCTACCTGCGTGTAGTTTTCTTTTCTCTTTCTTCTTTTTCTTTTTCTCTTTTTCTTTCTTTTCCGAGATGTTTTCTAGAAAGTCGAAATCTACTTTTAAGTTACCCGTTGATATTCCCGGTTGGGATTCAACGCCTTATGAAGCCTTAGCCCGTGAGTGGGCTGATTCTACTGGTTTGAGTGAGAATTGGAATTCTTTTTTGGAGCTGGCGGAGCCGGCTAATGTGATTACTTGTTTACAGAAGGCGCCGGTATCTAAGGGTGATGAGCTTCCCGTTTTGGGACGCAGAGGTTGGATTGTTCTGTCTGCGTACAGAATTCTGCATGAGAGGTTGTTGAAGTTACAGAACTTGCATAAGGATTTGGAAGCGAACTTTGTTGAGATTCAGAATGCTCATACTTTGTTGCGGTGTCAAAATAAGTTGCTTGCTGATAAACTTGAGACGTACCAAACTATTGCCGAGAGGGCGGCTGTGCGAATTGCTCGTTATAAATACAAGAATCGTTGTGGTCGGGTTTCGACGCGAAAGGTGCGTCTGGTCGTGGCGAAAGCCGGACTGGATTGGAATCCTGATGAATGGGATGGTAATATCTGGAACTCGAGTGATTCTCCTTCCTCGGGTGAGGAGTCTGCCAAGCGCGAGTCCTCTCGCTCCGGCCGTGCTTGTAAATCTGCCTCTTGCGCCTCTGATGGTGCACCCCGTGATTGCGCTCGTCCTTCGAGCGGGGTCGATGCTTCTTCCACTGATTGTTCCTCTACGTGTACTGGTCGAGCTCCTTGTGATGCTCGTCCCGCGGTCTCGGTGCATCCAGTTTTTCGGCGGAAGGTGCAGCAGGCTCCCGGTGCTCCGAATGGTATTGCTTTAGACTCTTTGGAGGATTTTACTCAACAAGAAATTAATGATATTTTGCAGCGATTTCGGCAGCGAGCTGGTGAGACCTTACTCACATGGATGGTTCGCCTTTATGAACTGGGCGCTGCTGGCATTATGTTGGATGCTGGCGATTGTTTGAAGTTTTGTTCCTTGAGTTCGGATTCTACTGTACAGGATCATTTTCGTAACTTTAATGGTGGTGGTCAAATTTCTTTGCTTCAATTGGCGACTGAGGGTTGTAATCAAAAATATCCTACTGAGTCTGACTGGCCTATGAATGACAAACCGTGGTATACTTTGCGCGATGCTGCACAACGTCTCAAAGAGGAGGTGATGAAAACGGCAATTTTTCTGAATACTGCTGACAGGTTGCTTGATGGTTTCTTGACATCTTCTGTGCGGAATCGTATTATTCGTTCTTCCCCTGTTGCTTATAAGCAGGTCATGATGACTTTATTGATTAATCAGACTGGTAACATGTTATCTGTGGTGCTGGAATCGGTACGCCAACTCGGTGAGTTGGGTGAGTGGTTTAAACCTGAACGACAGTCCCGGCCTGACACTCGTACTCCTGGTGACAATAAACTTACTAGACGTGATATGTTTTTTGGTCTTATGGCCGATGGTGTGCGGAAGGAGGACATTGATGGTGAGACTACTGCTCGTTTGTGGGAAATGTTTCGCAAACGTGGCTTGGATCGAAAGGAGGGTGCCCGGCGTGTTCGGACAACTGAGTGTGATCGTGGTTGTTCTGACGGTAGCGGTGATGACGACCGCCGTGGGCGCTCTGATCGTCGTGATGATCGACGTTATGTACGTGATTTGTCCCCCCGTCGTGAGAGAGACAGGGAGAGAGAGGGGGAAAGAGAGAGGGGGAGAGATGATTATGTTAACAGCAGACGTAGAGATGATAGGGATCAATCCCCTGAGTTGAGAAGGAGAGAGGATCGACACATATTGGCCGATCGAAACCCGCAGTACAATGCAGAGAACAGTAATCCATTTCGTAATGGAGATGGATATGAACAGGAGGTATCGATACCTAGGAAACGTGAGAGTCTTTATCCTGATTTATCCTGGTACACAGAACACAGTAAAAAGGACTAGGAAATAGGTCAAGCTCCAGTACACAGATGGGCTCACAGAGATAATAGACCCTATGTAGATATTGATATTTATTGGAGACATCGTAATATCCAAAGGGCCCGAGCATTGGTAGATACAGGAGCGGAGGCCACTCTTATTCATGGAAAATCAAAGAAGTTTAAAGGTCAGCCTTTTACAATTACCGGATTAGGTGGAAAGGAAACTCCCGCAGTTCAAACCTTACTTGAAATGAGAATAAGTAGAATTCCTAGAAAAGAATACTCTGTATTAGTGGTGCCACTCTTAGAATTCATAATTGGAATTGATATTTTGAAAGGAATGACTTTGCACTTAGATGATGGATGTTACCAATTTGGAACTAAACATTATATATCGTCCAGGCCTGTACGGGTTGGTCGTTTAAGAATGCCCCCCATAAAAGTTCCCCAGGCGACAAAAGTGGTTCGTCAGAAGCAGTATCGTATTCCAGGTGGTCATGAAGAGATTAGTACCACTATTCAGGAGTTGGTGGATGCAGGAGTTATAACCCCAGTTACTTCTGCTTGGAATAATCCTGTTTGGCCTGTACGTAAGAGTGATAATTCTTGGCGCATGACTGTTGATTATCGAGAATTGAATAGACACACACCCTCTTTGACTGTTGCAGTACCGGATGTTATTACCCTAATTGAAAGAATCCAAAAACATCCAGGTACATGGTATGCGTCCATTGATATTGCTAATGCTTTCTTTTCGATTCCGATTGCCCGCGAGTGTCAGGAACAATTCAGTTTTACGTGGAACGGGCGTCAGATGACGTTTAGAAGTCTTCCCCAGGGCTATGTGCATAGTCCTACGATATGTCACCGGCTGGTGGCAGAGCATCTGGCTGAGGTACCGGGTAATCCGCAAATTCAGATATGTCACTATATTGATGATATTTTGATCCAAGGCGAATCACAAGAGGAAGTTCAGACCCAATTGGATAGAGTCATTGAGTGCTTGCGTGAGAAAGGTTGGGAAATCAACCCGGATAAATTACAAGGTCCGTCCCAGGCTGTGAAATTTTTGGGTATTAATTGGCATGAAGGGCACCGAGAAGTGATCCCTCAGGTTAAACAGAAAATTCTTGATTTTGCAGTTCCGATGAATAGGAAAGAAGCCCAAAGCTTCATTGGTTTATTTGGCTTTTGGCGCCAGCATATTCCTCATTTGAGTCAAATATTGGCCCCTTTGTACCAGGTCACTCGTAAAAAGAATGCATTTGAATGGGGGAAACCACAGCAAGATGCGTTCAGTCTGGCAAAAGAAGCAATTCAGCATGCTCTGGATTTATGGCCTGTATGTGATGGTGAGGTGGATTTGAATGTGTCTGTACAAGGCCTTTATGCGAATTGGAGTTTGTGGCAGAAACAAGGCAGGAGTAGAGTACCGTTAGGTTTCTGGACCAAAAAGTTACCTGATGCCGGTGAGCGTTATACACCTTTTGAGAAACAGTTACTTGCATGTTATTGGGCTCTGGTGGATACCGAGCAATTGACTTTGGGACATGATATAGTTTTGCGACCTGAGTTTCCTATCATGCAGTGGGTTATGAGTTCGCCGAAAACTCACCGAATTGGACACGCTCAAGAGGCGAGTGTGATTAAATGGAAATGGTATATACAAGACAGGGCACGTGTGGGACAAAAAGGAGTTGCATCTTTGCATGAGCAGGTGGCACGGGCGCCATCAACTGAGACTGAGAGTGAATGTTCCGTACCTTTAGTACAGGAGTCTCCTGTTAAGTGGGGTAAACCTTTTGATGATTTGTCCGCAGAGGACAGAAACCATGTCTGGTTTACGGATGGTTCAGCAAGGTTCATAGGGACGAAACGACATTGGAAGGCAGTGTCCTATAATCCGATCACACAAAAATTGCTGAGTACAACTGGTGAGGGTAAGAGCAGTCAATTTGCTGAACTCTATGCTGTTTATCAAGTTCTGAAACAAGAGTTACCTGGCACATGTCATATTTTTACCGATTCTTGGTCTACTGCCAATGGACTGGCAGTTTGGTTACCGACTTGGCATTCCCATAGTTGGAAAATCCATTCAAAAGAACTGTGGGGAAAAGAATTATGGCAGGAGATTTGGGAAATGCTCCCACAGAGTACTGTTACAATCTTCCATGTGGATGCTCATACCCCGATAAACTCTCTTGACAAATTCTTTCATAATATTGCAGATGAGAAATCTAAAATTGCTGAGGCAGTGGTGGACACGCAAGATTCTGATATTGCGGGATTGGCGAAATGGGCCCACCAGAAAGCAGGACACTTTGGAGAGAAAGCCACTAGCAGGTGGGCTGCTGATCGAGGAATTTATATTCCCCTAGATTTAATTAAAAATGTTATTCTACATTGTCCCATTTGTCAGCATATCAGGCAGCGCAAAGTGCCCCAAATTGTTAAAGGTCATTTACATCGCGGGAAATTGCCCGCTCAAATTTGGCAGATTGATTACATTGGTCCACTTCCTATGAGTAGGAATTGTCAATATGTTTGCACCATTGTTGATACATACAGTGGCCTGTTGGTGGGCCTTCCCTGTAAGCAAGCTACCCAATTGAATACTATTAAAACATTGGAATTGATTATGATGTATTATGGTGTGCCATTCCAAATTCAATCTGATAATGCATCCCATTTTCGTGGAAGATTGGTACAGGAATTCTGTGTGGAAAACAATATTGAATGGGTGTTTCATATACCATATTATCCACAGGCCTCGGGTCTTGTGGAAAGGTTGAATGGCCTGCTGAAAGACCAATTGCGCAAATTAACAGATGACAAGTATAAGAATTGGCGAGATTTTTTGCCTCAAGCGCTATTGATTTTGAATAACCGTCCTTTTCTAAATGCTGAATCCCCACTTATGCGTTTGTTTCCTCCGAATGTTGATGCTAAGCCCAATGAGATCAGAGAAACTGTGATGTACTGGGAGATTACTCCCGGAGCTTTGGCTCCATGTAGAGCGACCCCAGGGTCGGCAGGTTTAGACTTGCATGCCATGGATGACACCATTATAAAAGGTAAAGATCGAGTCATCATTGAAACCGGTGTTGGTGTTCATATACCAACTGGAAATTTCGGATTAATCGCCCCTAGATCGGGGCTGGCTGTAAAAGGCATTCAGGTGCTTGGAGGAATAATTGATAGTGATTATCAGGGAGAGATTAAGGTGCTCCTGCTGAATAGCAGTGAGGTTGACTTACTGATACATAAAACTGACCGAGTGGCTCAATTGCTAATAATGCCTGTCTTCAGTGGTGAGATAACAAAAGGCACTGCCCCAACGTTGCTAACTGTACGAGGCCAGAAAGGTTTTGGCTCCACAGATAATCCTGGGGCCAGAGTTTGGGTGCAGTCGCCTAAGAATCCCCCTGAACAAGCAGAAGTGATTGCAACCGGTCAAGACAACACCATTTTAGTTATGAGACCAGGGAAAGATAGCTGGGAAGCAGTCCCGGCTGACAAATGTTACTTACGAGAATGAATAATGCCTGTATTTGATTCTCTTTCAGATCATTCTTTGGACTGTTGCTGCAGGATGTGTCGGCGTTGGACTCCTTTTGGGCTGGTACGACGAGAGAGGAGGGATCCCATCAACCCGGGCTGAGTTGAGAACCCGAGTGTCGCGTTCCTTCGCTGCGTGGGATTCGTCGCCGAACTTTTGGATTACATTGGCCAAGCAAGTCACTAAAGCCCCTCATTTCTGCTTGACACCGATGAGATCGGTGACGGATATACTGGCAACTTGTTTGGTTGCTGTCCCTGCTTCATTGGAGACTTTGACTCATATTTTTAATATATCAAATGCTCGCCCCAATGTTCTTCTGGGCGATTTCGCTGCCCATGAGTATTGCCCCTTGTGTACTGTACTGTCAGACCCGATACCCCCCATCCAGTCCCAAATAGTTACCTATAATATCACACAGGGCGATTTATGTTTTTTCCTTACTTGTGATCCTAGTGCGGTTTCTGAATGTATGCGTTTAAAATTGAAAGGTGCCACTTCATTCACCGCTCATGAACGGACTTTGTGCCTTCAAAGGACACCGAAAACATGTACTTCTGTTCAGAATAACATGACTTGCAAGAGTATGGTAGTTACCCCCAGTCACTATCGCACAATGTTACTACCTGCCGGATGGCTTTTCTCATGTGGTAATACTTCCTGGCCATATATCCCCGCAAATATTTCTGGATGCCCTTGTGCCATTACTAGACTGAGCTTACTAATGTTCTCATCGCATCCGAATGCCAACTCTCGTGTGATTCGAGATACAGTGAGGTTACAGGAGGATTGTGACTCATCTTTGCATTTATATTCCAAGTCTGAATACCTTAGCCTGGCTGTTTCAATTGTTGGTGTTCCTGCTTTGGCAGTTTATAATGCCAAATCTATTGGGAAAATGGCCTGCTGGATGGTAAAATCCATCAATCATACTTCTACAGTCCTGTCTGACATGCTATTAGACGCCCAGGGTGAACGTAGGGCTATCTTGCAAAATAGAGCGGCCATTGATTATCTTTTGCTTAAACATGGACACGGTTGTTCTGATTTTGAGGGTCTTTGTTGTTTTAACTTGTCGGATCATACAAAATCCATTCAAGCTCACATTGATAAATTACATGACTTGACAGAAGAAGTTAGGAAACACATTGACCAGGGCTGGTTTGACTGGCTCTTTAATTGGTTACCTGATTTACATATGTTACGTCAAATATTAGGAGGTATTCTGATTACTATCGGCATTTTGATTTCTATCTGTTGTTTTATTCAGTGTATTCCTTCACTACTTCAATTCTGCACACCTGGTACTAGACATAGATCAGTTAGTCTTGTTTCATATTATTCTTCCACAGATATTAGTTCTGTTTAATGAATGTATAATAGACTGAAGTCAAGGGTGAAATGTTCTGCTCGATTTTCCCGGCCTTCTTGTGAGGCACAATGATTGAATGTGACTTCAGTCTCTTACCATTCAAGCCTAAGGGTTAGAGTAGTGAATGGAGCCTATTTACTAGGCACTTCGACATGATTCTGTGCTCTTCCCCATAGATCAGGGCTCGCACACATAGCCTAGGGGATAGATTCGTTAGTATTAGGGATAACCTGTCCTGTAGTGAGGGTATTTCATGGAGCTGTGCTGAATTCAGGCCTGGTAGGCCTCAAACGGGAGAGACTCCATCTTTCTTTCTGCCCCGGCAGATTGGGATGCTTCTAGGTCAAATGTGATGTTTTAGTTATGAGGTGTTATTCGCTTGGAGAGAACCGGTTCAGGCCGGCCCTTATCGAAGGATTGTATTTTTCTTCATGCCGAAGACACTACATCAGGCCGGCCGGCTGGGAACGTGTCCTTGGTACGGGGAGGTACAAGAATTTGGTGGGCGGCAGGTTACAGGCCGGAATTTTCCATGAGGAAACGCACCTCTATATTAGTGAAAGTCTGAGGCAGTTACATGTTCAGTCCGTAGGCGGCATCTAGCCGTTAGCAGTAAAGCTACTACTTATTCCAGGGAAGACAGACGCCATCTTGAAGGCGGAGAAGAACCGAGAGACAGATGCTTTCCTAGCAGAATAGCCAGAGAGGAGAGAGTAGCCGATAAGGAAGAGGTCCCAGTGACTCGGAGAAGGGTGATTCCAGGCTAGCCGAGGCACAGATGAGAAGGGAACCTAGATGACCACTGAGTGCAGGCTACATACTACTAAGGTGATGTCGACCCTTTCTTATTAGAGTGTACAACTTAATCTTTCACTTTTCTTTGCAGGTTATGTGTTATATCGTAATGTTATGTGATTGTGTATGTAATGAGTAATAAAGTATCCAGTTTGTAGTGAACCGACATGTGCTGCGTGTTCTTGTATAAGAGGGTAGCCTATTCTTCTAGTCAGCTGCGGCTACATGAACAGATGGTAACCCTGATCAGGTAAGTGGTAACTGAATAAGGGAAAGAGGAGCCCCTCGAACCTGAGAACAGGCTATGCTCGAACTGGCAATCCTTGTGTGATCTGATGAATAGTGAGACTGATTCCCTTTTTGTATGTTATGGTGATCATAGGATGAACTGTCGTATGAGACTGCCGTCTAGGTAGAGAGGTCTGGATTCGTAGGGGATCGCGAGGCCGCCACTTGTGATACTGTCGTCTGGGCAGAGAGGTCTGGGTTCGTATGGGACCGCGAGGCCGCCACTTGTGATACTGTCGTATGGGCAGAGAGGTCTGGATTCGTAGGGGATCGCGAGGCCGCCGATTGTGCTGAGACTGCCGTCTGGGTAGAGAGGTCTGGGTTCGTATGGGACCGCGAGGCCGCCACTTGTGATACTGTCGTATGGGCAGAGAGGTCTGGATCCGTATGGGATCGCGAGGCCGCCAATTGTGCTGAGACTGCCGTCTGGGTAGAGAGGTCTGGGTTCATATGGGACCGCGAGGCCGCCACTTGTGATACTGTCGTATGGGCAGAGAGGTCTGGATCCGTATGGGATCGCGAGGCCGCCGATTGTGCTGAGACTGCCATCTGGGTAGAGAGGTCTGGGTTCGTATGGGACCGCGAGGCCGCCACTTGTGATACTGTCGTATGGGCAGAGAGGTCTGGATCCGTATGGGATCGCGAGGCCGCCGATTGTGAGGTCTTGGTATACATAGTAGGAATTCCCTGTCCTTAGGTGATAGATATATGTGGTTGCACTATTGTGAATAGGTTCTAGGGAGGGGGTAACGTTCTGGCTGGGTTAGTGAGGCTCTGATGAGCGGGTTCTATCTGATCCGAAAACCCAAGCAGAACAGGTAACTCGAGTACTCCGGTGTTCCCGTGGGTGCTAGCCCTAGAACTTCTTAAGCCCAAAAGGGTTTGGTCCTGACTCGATTCTAAGTGTCCCTGATCTTTAAATTTCCAACCGCGACATTGCCCATAGAAGCTAACGGGAACCCGCGGTTGTGTTTACACACTGCACACGGCCCCCGTGGGTCCCCTGTGTCACTACCTTGGATGGTTCATTGGGGTCCCAGCGATTCTACAGGCTCTAGGCCTTGTGTCTAGTTAAGTCGTGGTTCTTATACCAATTTTTGGGTATATGGTTTGGTACGCCCGTAGGGCCCAAATGTGTATTTGTGCTAATACTGTTGATTGCTGACTTGTAAATTAAGCACTTTGAACTCCAGTCTCATAAAGAGACTAGAGGGGTGTGTTTTATCCTAAATACATATATTTTGAATATATACCTGGTGTGGTTGTCCTTTCATTTGATCATTCAAGAGATTATAGACTGGTAAAACAAGCTGCTTTACATTCCTTCAAGACTTAGCCTGAAGGCTGCTCTCCATAGCTACCACTAGGATAGCTTTCAATAAAGGTTGTCTTTAACCATTCACCATAAGGAGTTGTTTGGACTGATACAAGGTGCCCACTAGAACTAGTGGAAAGCATATTTCAGTCCACCTTCTCACACTAATAAATCTATGTCAGCTTCAACTTTAGCGAGATTTCCACGAACCGACCGCAAGACCTCAGCCTGCTTAGATATAATAACTCCCCAGATATATGCATTGAAGGCATCCCAGAGCATGGAGTAAGTGTCCACTGTGCCTGTATTCAAAGTGAAGTATTCAGTAATGGCCTCTTGTACCTCTGGCCGAAAGACCTCATCTAGGAGAGCAGAGGCCGGGAAGGACCATCTACTCTCCCATCCAGCCGACTGGGGGATGTGTAAGTGGATAAGCACTGGCGCATGATCCGATAAGGTACGTGGTAAAGTATCTATAGCCTTGGTCCATTGACATCCCAGTGCATCCGTCAGCAGATAGTCTATGCGTGTATGTGTGGAGTGTGGCGCAGAGTGAAATGTGTAACCAGGGATAGTGGGATGGTGTACACGCCAGAGGTTTTGCAAGCCTAAGGAGTGTATAATGTCCTTAATCATTAGAAGGGAGCGTGGTTTGGTGGTAGCAAGAGGGTTAGAGGAATCATGTGTATGATCAATCCAGAGATTCAAGTCTCCCCAACGAAGATAGTGTCATAATCATATCGGTTCAGCAGAACATGGAGGCTTTTGAAAAAATCAGGGTCATCTACGTTGGATGCATAGATGTTAAGGATTAGTACCGCCTTACCTAATAGTGTGCCTAATACCAGCAGGTATCTCCCTTGTGCGTCTGTCACTGTCTCTTTGTGTGTAAACGGAAGGGAGTGATGAATTAAAAGGTATACCCCTCGAGAGTACGTACAATAACTTGCGAAGAATCTATGGGATCCCCCGGAGGATGTGAATGGGGGAGCGCCCTGAATAGGGAGGTGTGTTTCCTGCAAAAAAACTATTTTTACATTATGTCGAGGAAGATATGCCAATACCAATTTACATTTCTTCGGATTATTGAGACCCCGGACGTTCCAGGTAAGGAGTTTAATCTCTACCGATTGTGCTACGGCCATACCCAGCAATCATTATATATATGTCCGTGTAGCAAGTAGGGGTAATACCCGACGTGTGCCACAGGGAATGGAGACCTATACAGGGGACATACGGACGGGGAAACACAAAATATTCCGATTTACTAGACAAAAAATCTACCATGTTAAACAAACACCTCAAACCCCACCTACCTCCCACACCAGGGCGCAAAGGCCCTGAGAACCTTGTCCCTTTCTAATTCATCCAACAAAAAAGGACAAACAAAAACCCCAACAGAAGTGAATTCGGAGTCATCCCAGGGGGCGGACAACACCTCGGACGTCCGATGCCTATGTCATATCATACGTAACTTGTACAATGTGTGAGAAAAATCAAAACAGTAAAACGTTTTGAATTGTATACAACCACCAGCAATATAAGAGCAATTTGTGCACATCAAATAGATATCATTGAGAAAAAGCACGGAGATTCCTGATAGGGTCTGAAGTCCTCAATCTGCGGTGAAGAGTTCTGCACGGATGTATATCGTTACAACGCACACTTTTACAACGCATGCCCTTACAACGCATTTTTTACAACGCAACATCCACTACAACGCATTCCATTACATAGCATGACACTACAACGCATTTTTAAAAACTACCTTTACAACGCATTCCATTACATCGCATACTACCTTTACAACGCATACCATTACAACGCATAATATTAAATTGCATTTAAGGTAAGTATTAGATAGTATAGGGGTAAAAATTACTATTCTAACTCCAGGGGGTGCAATAGTAGGGTAAGTGTTGGATAGTATAGGGGTAAAAATTACTATTCTAACTCCAGGGGGTGCAACAGTAGGGTAAGTGTTGGATAGTATAGGGGTAAAAATTGCTATTCTAACTCCAGGGGGTGCAACAGTAGGGTAAGTGTTGGATAGTGTAGGGGTAAAAATTACTATTCTAACTCCAGGGGGTGCAACAGCAGGGAAAGTGTTGGATAGTATAGAGGTAAAAATTACTATTCTAACTCCAGCGGGTGCAACAGTAGGGTAAGTGTTGGATAGTATAGGGGAAAAAATTACTATTCTAACTCCAGGGGGTGCAACAGTAGGGTAAGTGTTGGATAGTATAGGGGTAAAAATTACTATTCTAACTCCAGGGGGTGCAACAGTAGGGTAAGTGTTGGATAGTATAGGGGTAAAAATTACTATTCTAACTCCAGGGGGTGCAACAGTAGGGTAAGTGTTGGATAGTATAGGGGTAAAAATTACTATTCTAACTCCAGAGGGTGCAACAGTAGGGTAAGTGTTGGATAGTATAGGGGTAAAAATTACTATTCTAACTCCAGGGGGTGCAACAGTAGGGTAAGTGTTGGATAGTGTAGTGTAATATTATGCGTTGTAATGGTATGCGTTGTAAAGGTAGTATGCGATGTAATGGAATGCGTTGTAAAGGTAGTTTTTAAAAATGCGTTGTAGTGTCATGCTATGTAATGGAATGCGTTGTAGTGGATGTTGCGTTGTAAAAAATGCGTTGTAAGTGTAGTGCGTTGTAAAAGTTGCGTTGTAAAGGTTGTTCCCCGTTCTGCACTAGCCGCTAGCTGCCTATCTGGAGATGAGTGTCCTGAGGATCTTGCCGGGCTCCTATGAGTCTCCCCCGGACGCTGTTTGCAAAAGGCCAGAGTGTCTTTAGCATTATCAAAGAAGCGGGGTTTACCGTCCACCAGCACCCTCAGTTTCGCCGGATATAACATAGTGTACTTAAGTCCCAGTGAACAAAGTTGGCACTTGGCTTCTAGGAACTTTCGTCGAGGCTCTTGAACTGCAATGGTGGGGTCTGGATAAAAGGAGAGGACAGTCCCTTGGTACTGAACGGGGGACTACCCCCGGGCCAGGCGGAGTATCATATTACGGTCCCTGTAATTAACTAGGTGCGCCATGATGGAGCGCGGCGCGGTACCTGGCGGTGGTTGCGGGCCAAGGGATCGGTGTGCCCGCTCCACCATGAAATTTCACGAGAGGTTCTCATCGCCAAATAGATCCTTCAACATATTTTCAATGAAAGCCTCTAGGCGGCCCATGTTTGTGGACTCAGCCAGTCCCATAATGCGGATGTTATTTCTACGCGATCTGGGCTCTAAGTCCTCGTTCTTGATCGCCACCAATTTCAGCAACCGCTCCATCCGTTCATCATGCCGTGTCCTGAGCTTGTTCCTCCTGGGCAGATATTCTCTGCTCCACCTCTCCAAGCCTGGTGTTGTGACCATCTAGACGTTCACCCATCATGTCAAGCCTGGAGGTTAGGTTATCAAAATGTGCATCTATACCCCGGAATCCCGCCCGGAGCTCTGCCATGATGGTGGATGCCACGTCCACCGGCTGCGGAGGATCCGTTCGTTCTGGGCCTTCTTCCCTTTCGGGGTTGTGGTCCGACTGTTCGGACATGTCTGGTTTGTCGAAGGTGAGTTTACGTTGTCTAGGGTCTCCTTGACCCATCGTCATAGTGTCCAGCACCGGGTGTAGTGGTAGGCAAAAGTCCACACCTGTTCTTTTTGCAGGGAGCAAGGTTGGACTGGTTCTCTAGCATCTGTGTCTTCCCAGGCTATATTTGGCATGGGGGGTCACCCCTGGACCGTGATATGGCAGGGCAGCATAAAGGGCCTTCGTATGACCAGGATCAGATTGGTCCCCAGGCAGCTCATAAGGGTGGTCACCGAATTGTCCACCGGGAGTCACCCCGGGTCACCAACACATCACCGGTCTCGCCAGCGGGAGGGGTAGCACCGTGAAGGAAGGACTTAGACCCCTCCTCGCTGGTCAAGCCTAGCTAAGGCACAAGGTGTGTTCCCGTGAAGGGTGTCAGTGCAATCCAATCATTCCACGGCCGCAGATGCCTCCGTGAGGCACAAAGGGATGTGACAAGGTTCTAGGGGCCTTCGTAGGTGCAGCGGTAGCTGCGGGGGGAGTCACCTCTGTCATGGCTTCCAATTCAAGGCCCCCAGATGGGAGTCAGCTGTATCACCCAGCTAAGAGGTGAGTGGTTGGTATGCCGCTCCGCTGAAGGCACGCGATAATTAAAAGAAAAGGAAAGGAAGGGCGGCCCAACATCTCCTCAATGGCCCCCCGCAGTCACCCTTCATGGAGGTAAGGTCCCAAGGGGTTTTTGCGTTTGTTGCGGGGGCCTCGGGGGGAATTGTCTCAGTTTAAATCTTTTAATTTATAGCTCCTGGATGTCGGTGCGCTGTATCGCTCAGCCAGTAGGTGGCCCACTAGAAAGACAATGGCCCACCGAGATCGCTGGGCCAACTCGGGAAGGTTAGTGGGTGGTAACTGGGCCTAGTCTGTGGCTTCCTCTTCCCCCACTCACCGGTCTCCAGGCATCAAAAGTCTCCTTCAGATCAGCGCCGCAGCAGGCGATGTCCTCCTTGCTGCTGTGGTGAACGCAACTCCCCGGAGAGATGGCAAGACCCAGCAGAGCTCTGCCGCCCCAGCCTCAGGCTCACCCGCAGACCCTGTCTCTACGGGACCTCAGAGGCGGGCCGGGCCTGCATTCCAATCCTCTTGGCTCCGCCGCTCTCGTCTTTGGGCCGAAGCAGTCGCCCGCACCTTGTTTCTTGGTGTCCAGAGGGATCACGGCCCTATCCGGTGAGTATCCCGTTGGTGGTGAGCACTTAATTATGCTTCACTGTAGTTTCAACAAAGTATTTAAGTGAGAGTGCACTCCTTCCCTTTCGATTAATCCTTGATTCATGTATATTCCAACTTGCGTGCGCACAATTCAATGACCCGTCCCAGGTCACTCTTTACAAAGTAAAACTGCAAAAGCACGTATTTAACGTGCAGAATTTAGCGCACTGCTTTAAATGGGACCATTTCCCTTACCAGTCCATTAAGTTCATTCATGTTTAATCCATAACTTAACATTCTAAACATCATTTTTGTCCATCTCTTGCTTGTAAATATCACGGAGACAGCGAAATTCCATTTAGATGTTTATTTGAACATTTTCAAATGTGACTGCTTTCCATTCCAGGCTTTTAAACAGCAACACGTGTAATCTAATAAACACCAATGTCAGCCCTGTGTCTGTAACCCAATGCATTTCGAGCCGAAGGCTCTTCGTCAGGGGTTTCTGTAAAATACAACAAGATAAGCTGTACCAACTGCACCAAACAAATATACTGTTAAACATGAGAAATAAAGAGAAAAACGCTTTTAAACCCAAACCCCAGTGATGTACTATTCAAAACGGAAAATATTGCAATCATACTCACACCCCCATAAATCACTAGTTGCCAGCCCGCAAATATCCCTAACGCCATCCCAAGTGAAATGCACATTTCTCTGATATTTCCCAATTGTTTACCTGTAAAACACAAGCCTCTCCTCTTACTCCAACCGATGTTCCCCTCTCAGACTATCGAACAGACTGCTCTCTCAAAAAACGCCCTCCCACACCAACCGTTATAACAGAAAAATGTTCCCCACAGGTGACATCAATTAGCCTCAATTAATCAGCCGCATGATTTCATCCCAACTCCCTCCTAATACTCCAACACCCATAATGCACTCACGTAACTAAAAGAAAAAAACCTCCTACCATTACAACCCTCTATACCATGCTTGATAAGCAAAACCTACTCAAACCCAAACTAAACCCAAACACACCCACCCTACAAAATGCAAGTAATCACAAAAACAAGCTGCTGGTAAAACAAAATACATTGTGAAACAATTCAAATACAGCAATCTCGCGTTGTACACGATGTAACGTCCTTATGTGATCAAGGCGCTCTCTGATGTAAATTCTTCCGGTGTCTCCGATGACAAATTGTTAATCTTTAGACTCAACCATTAGACTTTGGGGTGCATCCTTCGTTGGGACGGATATATTGTAAACAACAAAGTATTTAAGTGAGAGTGCACTCCTTCCCTTTCGATTAATCCTTGATTAATGTATATTCCAACTTGCGTGCGCACAATTCAATGACCCGTCCCAGGTCACTCTTTACAAAGTGTAAATGATGTTTAAAATGTTAAGTTATGGATTAAACATGAATGAATTTAATGGACTGGTAAGGGAAATGGTCCCATTTAAAGCAGTGCGCCAAATTCTGCACGTTAAATACGTGCTTTTGCAGTTTCACTGTAGTTTCAGGCATCGGGTGCCGGAGCTTCAATGCCGTGCAGCCATTGTGGTCGACGGCTTGGCCACGCCCCGTCTTTTATGTTCAATCTTGACTATTTAAGTTGAAAGTCATGCGAACAACAAACCGGTGTTATCACTTCATCACATGTCCATTGCTCTTAAGGCAAACTTCATTCTCTCCTCATATAATTTCATGTCCACAGGATGACAATCTCATCTCTCCTACTATGACTCATTTTCATCCCCTATTCCTCAAGTACAGGGACCTGTAGAAACATCAGGTGTTCTCTTATCTCACTGCTAAATCCATTTCTGCCATGCAGCATTCTAAAGAAATTAATGCAACTCCTGCTCAGTATTAAGCTCAGTATTATTCTTGCTACCCATTTTGCTTCTGTCTGCCTTAGAACCAGTTCCCTACCCCCTACCCACTCCCCGGGACTAGGATTTAGTGTTAGGGTGCCATGAGAGGTAAAACTCAGAATTGTAGGATGGTTCTCTCTCATGTGCTGATATATATGTCTTTTGCTATCCTTGTGCTTCCTGGCCCTCTGGTGTTCCTGCATATGTTATTTTAACATTCTAATGGTGCTTCCTACATAGATCATTTGGCCGTTGCACACTATTGCATAAATTACATATGAACTATTAGAGTTTATAAATTGATTAACATAGTACTTTCTCGTTGAATTATAACTGAAAGGTTTCAATTTCTTTGACCTCATCCAACTCACAATGCATTCTGAACAGAGGAAACTTCCTTTTGGTTGTTCAGGCAACTGATTCCTGCTTCTGTCCCTAATAGGGGGTGTGTAACTACATGTGACCAAGCTTTTGACTGTGGCCCCTTTCCTATAGCTTACCTTTGTTTTTTCGGTAATCCAGTTAGCTAAACCCGAGTACACAATGGAAACTTAAAGGCAGATTTACCGTTCCAAGATGGTGCCTGATTTCCGCTCATTGGTGCATGGTAATTGTGGCAACGACAAGGGATAACGTAGTGACTATGATCTATCTAAAAAGAAAACAGTGATGAGAATATAATGATGAGGAGTATAAATGATTTAGGCAATTAAGTATTGAGAAATATATTGTAATACACAATTTTGCGGTACACTTCACATGTAAGGTGGATAAACAGATCATTTGAAGAGGACGACTGACTTCATGTTTGGGGACATTTGTTTTGTGAATTAATATTTCAAACTAGTTACGACAGGGTAAAGAGATATAGGGGGATTATTATGGATTAAAATAACACCAGAAATACATATTGGAAACTTTTGGCCAGTTATGCTGTTCCAAGATGGTGCCCTTTTTCTGTACATCAGTGCTTAGTAATAACAGTATTGTCACAGGATAATGCAGATTGATCAAAAAGGATAATAGTAATTCCAAGACAAAGTTGACCTATATGAAAAAATCTAGACAGTCTAGCAATAATACGAGGACATTTTCATTGCAGCACATGGTAAATATGAACAGATTGATCACTGAAGATGGTGCCCAACTTTCAGAATTTGAAACATAAGATTTGAGAATGAATCATGGATACAAAGGCCTTATATTTTGATGTACAGAAAAGTTACTCTTAATTTAGGGTAGTTCTTTTGGAACACTTGTCAAAATTAGGATATTTTTTGAAACAGGGACTAAATAAAGTAACATGTTAGTGCGGTGCTAGTTAAATACAAAATCAATTATAGGGAGCCCAGCTTGTGTACCTAATATATGAGTGGAACTCTGGACAAGTGTTAAATTAACACAACAATACGAAAGAGGGAATGAGTTAGAATGTAAGAATTTAGGTACATTACATAATACCAATGCACTGGGTAGCCCCTCTAAGATGGCGCCCATAATAGAATATCTTTTAAGTCAGGACTCCGATTTGGCACAGGTGAAATCAACCATACCAATTGGGTAAGTATTTACGGGGAGGTGCACAGCATGTACAGAGAGATTGATTTAAGGTGCTACTGGATGTGCACACGAATGACTTTTTTAAAGGTAAGGACAAAGGAGAGAGAAGCTATGTGGGGGAACAACGCTGCGTGAAAGGTAGGATTTGTATGAAAGAAGTAGGATGGGCCCATATTCGGAAGGCAGACACCGAGGTACATGGAAGCCGAATATGTGAGCAATACTTTGGGAAGTGGGAAAGTGTGCTAGGAGGAGTGAATATTGAAAATGGAACAGAGTGTGTATAATGACAAGTAAGAAAGTGTGGATGACATCTATGATTAATAGCATCGAGGAGTCAGGAAGGGTCAGGTGGGGCCCTTAATGGGGTAGAAAATTGGTATGGCAGAAAAAAGAAAAAGAATAAAGTTAGAAAAGAATGAAAAAGAATCTTCATAATGAAATGGAATAGATGAAGGAAAGCTTTTGAAACTATTTACACATGACGCCTATGTTTTTTGACAGTGAGAGAAGATAAAAAATAATCAAGAATAATAGACAGAAATAATGCACATTTTGGGAAGTAAGATAAATGAAATTGTAAGTAAAACATTAGTCTTATAGGATGCACATTTGAAATTGTTATTAGGGGGAAGAAATTAGACAAAGGGTTTAAGCTATGCAGCATTCACGTATTAACTGCAATCACTCTTAAAATGATGGTGTTTTGGACATAATAAATACAGAAAGTTATTTTCTATAAGGCAAAGTCATATTTTATTATGCTGGTTATTCTCAGATTGGGGTTCACATGAATGGAAATGAACACATTCTAAAGAGTAAAATTGTTTTCATGTAAATTGAAAATATAACAACAACAAAATAAAAGAAAGGAGAAAAAGAAATAAGAAATAATTGTTAAAAAAATTTAACATTGATGTTTTTAACAATGTAAAGTATCGATTATATATATTAAATAATTTTTTAGCCCCTGATAAAGTCCCTATAAGGGATGAAATGGGTTGGTTGGGTCTGTTACAATGATGATGGAAAATTGGATGTCTAATAAAAAAGAACTTTATATGAAAATATACGAATGTTTGGGATTGATTGAGAAAAGACTTTGCATTAGATACATTGGAATTAAACGAGTGATTACAGCTACAAGGAAAATTTAAATCTGAAATGTTCAATGGTTACACGGATACATTGTTACCCTCCTACTAATGGAAATTATTTGCCATAGATTGAGCTTTGTGAGCAGTCAGAACTCAAGGAGTGGGCACATGAGGACTAATTGACAGGGATTTCTGACCCATGCCGCCCTTTGGACGTTGCATATGAGATTCTTACTTAAATGCAATATCATATTGAGAAAGAGAAAACACTGAGGAGGATATTCACAAGGATCTATCTCCGATTTAACGGCACTTCAGCACAGCCAAAGTCGTGATAAATTTACCTCCCCAGTCACAAGCCACCGATGACCCCCGCAACTATCGCTAATGAGATGAAGAGTAGGCGTTATCGTGCGACAACACCACTCCACAACATTCACAACGACCCGACAGAACTGTGATAAGAACACAAAACAGTCGATAAGGCACGTTAGCAGCAGGAAAATAACACCTGCTCTGACCTGGTGCAAAGTCGGACCACAGCCTGCACCACAAAAGGGAGCACAGCCACAACGGAAGAGCAACAATGCACCCAGGCAACTGAACATGCAGTCCGGAGGCCCGAAAGGGCAACAACACCCGCCGCCACCACCCCCAGGACCCCCCTTCCCGGCACCCCCCGGACAAAAGACATGCCACATCAGCTACTCCTAAACACGGCCAAAATAATCCGCTTGATGTCGCACAATCACAACTGGTGACATGCATGTGGTGTCACAAAAATGAGCATCACACATTCACTTTCGAAGCAACAAATGAAACTTTATTAACATGAACACTGAAATTAAATGAAGACACATGGCAACTCCCCTCGGGACATTCCGTAGACAAAAATCATGATGAGAAGGTGTGTCCTGCGCACATCAAAGGTCAGAGAGAGAGCGAAGGAGAGAGAGAGGAAGAGAGGGAGAGAGAGAGATAACAAGATTGGGGGAGTGAGAGAGAGAGAGAGAAGAAGAGAGGGCAGAGATAGAGAGAAGAAGAGAGGGTGAAAGAGAGAGAGAGAGAGAGAAGAAGAGAGGGGGGAGAGAGAAGGAGAGGGGGGAGAGAGAGAGAGAGAGAGAGAGAGAAAAGAAGAGAGGGGAAAGAGAGAGAGAGAGAGAAGAAGAGGGGGAGAGAGAGAGAAGAAGAGAGGGGGAGAGAGAGAGAGAGTGCTGCTCCTGCGCACCCAGGACACACTGCTCACCTGCTGCCAACAGTGTGTCTCTAACCACTTGCCGGTATGTATAGCAGGACACCAGGTCACACATCTGAGACAGACCCGTCATCTGAAACAGAGTCCAGATACATGATTGGCACAGTACACACAATTGCACAAGACAAAATCGCCACACCCAGGCAGAGGCACCCCAGCCCCTCACGCTACCCATCGGAAATGACCGCCCATGCACACCCAGGCAGAGGCCCCCCAGCCCTCCCGCCGCCCATCAGAGCATGCCCGCCCATGCACACCCATGACTCACTGCACACCTTCTGCCACCGGCGCGTAGACAGGAGGTCCCACCACGTGCCGCTGCAAGACCGGGGCCCGAGGACATGGCACCCTTAACACCATGCAGCTCCGCTCCGCAGGCCACCAGGTCTCCCGTTTGGTGCTGGGTCTTGATTAATCCATGGCATAGGACATACCAGTGCACCCGACATCATTGCAGGCTGCACACCCGCTCAGCCCAATGGGTGCCACTAAATCTGGGAACCCGGAAGCGACGCCACGTGGTGGTAGGCCCACGCTGCCCGCTGGCTCTGGCCTAAACTGCGGTCCAGCAGGGCACAGAAAACCTGAGCTGTCCAGACCGCCGGGACGGGGCATCATCACAAGCTGCACACCCGCTAAGCAGCTTAAGGTGTCACTGACTCAGTGCACCCAAAGTCACGGTTCCGTGGCGGGGTGCCTGTGCCAGCCGCAATGCTCCGGGTGCCACTAACCCTGTGTAACGCCAGTCAGTGCCACGTGGTGGTAGGCCCATGCCGACCGCAAGGCTTCGGGTGCCACTAACCCTGTGCAATGCTTGTCAGCGCCACGTGGTGGTAGGCCCAAGTCGGCCGCAAGGCCTTGGGTGCCACTAACCCTGTGCGCAACAACTCATGTGGCCTTTATGATTGAGAACAGTGGAGCGTCCATCATCCAGTCAACACCGGCAGAGGAGAGTGTGACATCGTCGGCCCCTTATGTTGGCGGAGTCACATGGCCAGTGACACCTGTGCCGGATGGGTGTGGTGTGCATGCAAACCTGCCCTCAGGGAGTGGCTGTGACATGCGGACAACTAGACCAGTGACCTGCACACCACCAGCATGTACGCCTGCGATAGGTAGCAATGAGCCCCCCCCCCTCCGAGCGTAAGCGGAGTTGTCTGGCCTGCCATACGCCAGACCAGCGCAGGGCCTGCAAAAATGACTCATGGGCTCTGGGCGTGGTTCAGTCCATGTTAGGACATGGAAGTGACTGATGCATGTGTCCCTGTTGTAGTGTTCACGGGACCCGGTACACAATGTGCAATGTGGCAACCTCTGACTGGCATCCCACAGGATGAGCATCATTGAAGCAAGGGAAATCACTGTCCCTACATTCATCGACACATTCATACGTGAATGATGAAAGACATGACACAGCAGTGCGTCACTGGATGTTTATTGCACATCCAGTGCAGTCCTGCAGCTGGAGCAGTACAGGGCAATGCCGAGCACCCTAGACAATATGGGCCCATGGAGGGCCAGCCAGAGTCCATCCGGGGATGACAAGTACTGCAGCAGAGGAAGGGTACAGTTCGCAGTCTGGTCGCCGTGTCATTGGTCATCAAACAGGATATGGCAGTCCATGTCACTGTCCAAGGTGAGTGCATCAGAGTGTATCGGGGATCAGTGGATGGTCGAGAGGCCATGTACGGCGCCAGGCAGAAACAGGCCAGGTGGCGGAAATTAATGATAGTGCCTCCTGATCACAAACCCATCTACGTCCTCGTCCCCGGATATGTGCTCAGCCTCACCTGTGGGTGTTGCAGTACCGGCTGAGGAACTGTGTGCCACTGACACATCAGGTGCCGGAGTGGATACGTCTGCCGCACTGTGAGGCAATGGCACACCAGGGGGCAGAGATGTGTATGGTGTGGGGGCAGCAGCATTCATCTGCGCCACGCCTTGTGACAGCAATGCCATGATGATGATCTGCAGGGCCTGGTAGATCCCAGCTACACTTTGCTGATGTACAGCAGTGGCTGCCGTCCTTTCCGCCTCCATCCGCACCATGTCCTCCATGAGCCTCCACATGTGTGCTAGCTCATGGCTGGTATCGCTGGTGCCCCTCTGAGCAGACAGGTGTTCTTCTCTCCAAGTCAGGACTCCAGCAATGTCAGTCAGGGCTCGTTGGAGACCATGGAGCGTACCTAGACACCCATGGATGACATCCAGTTTGGTGGCCTTGAGGTTGAACCCGACCCGCACCTGCTCAGCCGTCTCCCTCTGGGCCTCCAGCACACGGAGCTGGAAGGCCGAGTGTTGTTCCTGGAGGTCTTGGGAGACTGCTGAGGCCGTGGGTGCCTCCTGCTGGGTGGTTTGGGTGGTGGGTGGGGGTCTCCTCGATGCAGCTGGGCAGCTCTGATCCTGGAGGTGAGTCACGGATTATGTCAATGATGTCTAGGAGGGCTTGTGCGTCGATGCTGTGGTTGTGCTCCTCATCATCAGTGAAGAATGGCTGGGACTGCTCTGCAGAGGGTGTTAACGGTGGCCCTGCAATGTGAAGGGGAGATGGTGTATTGAAATGTGTCCACATGTATGTAGCCGCGTGGTAAATGTTGACATTTAGACAGCATGGCATTGTACATTGTGACAGTCTATAGATCTGGGCGATGACCCAGAGTCATTGAGGGTGTGCACTGTGCTCTGCTTGATTGTGCATGTGTGCCATTGTGGCCGTCTCCATCCATCCCCCCAGTACCTGGTGGTCACTCACCCTGTTGCGGTTGTGTTGTGTCCTGTCGAGCAGTGTCCTGTCCCCTGACTCCGGCCACAGTATCCACACTGATGACTGTCGACACCAGCTCCTCCATGTCATCCAGCATGAGCTGTGGCGCTGGGCCCCCACCTCCAGTCTGCATTGCTGCCTTCTGGTTGGTTGCGAGTTTCTCCTTGGTCTTTCTCTTGATGTCATTTCATTACCTCTTCACCTCGTCCATTGTCCTCTTGTGCTCTCTGACGGCATTCACCTGGTCCACGATGTCTCGCCATATTCCAGTTTTGGTGCCCAATGACACGTTGGAGGTGACGAACAGTTGTTGATGGTATTCCATCACCTCGGTGACTATGATCCTGTTTGCCTGCGGACTGAACTTCGTATTCCCCTTCTTCTTGTCCATGCCCTTCCCTGTCCCCGGGGTCCCGGGCTGGTCATCCGGGGTGCTTGTGGTGTTGCGCTCGTCCTCTGCACCTGCTCCGGCTGCCTCCATGGTGCTTGCGTGTTTGTCAGTTTGTGTTTGGGTGTTTTTTCTACTTTTATGGTGATTTTTCCCACCTGCCAGGTGTGTGTTGCAGGCCTGGCACTGCTTATCGCTGATTTCCTCTTCGCTCTTTGGCCCATCGCAGGTTTTTTGGCATTGGGGTTTGTGTTTTTATCTCCGTTGAGGTGGTTGTATCGCGGGCATTGGCTGCGGTTTCGGCAAACTATCGCATGGGGCTACCTTGTCGTGAATTCCACGTTGACACAGGGTTATTTTCCCGCAATAGGCTGCGATGTTGAGAGTTGGTTTACTCTACTCTTGCGGTAGTTATCACACGTTCTTGTGAATATACCCCTGAGTGGATTACATCTGTTCTCTGTAGCCAAATGGTATATCTAACAATGTGGTGCTCTTGTACTTCAGGCATGGTGGATGTTAGTACATGTAACAATGTAAAAAACAACAGATAATAAATGATAGCACTATAAACAAATTACACTTAAACTAACATGATTATTTTAACTGTTGCTAAGTATATCTTTCTTTTTCATGTTTCCTCTTTTTATAAATACATTATAAAAAGAAATTCCGGCCCGTTTGCACATAAGAGGTACAGAAATAATTTACAAGCCTAATTAATAAAAAAGTCCAAAAAAAACTCAAAATCAGAAAAGGCAAACAAAATACGAACAATTCATGCCTCCTTCAAATCCATTTCACACCCAACATCGAAAGTTGTCATATTAATATTCAATTTATGAACTAATGGCATGAGCAATAGCAACAATTAACCCGGGAAAAATATACCACGTCAATTTTTTATTTTATCTAACATATCTCGATAATCATAAGACGGCCCATACTTAATCAAGCTTTAAAAATATCAGCAAAGGAGACTACTACATACTCATATATTCCTACCCTGCCTTTCTGAACCCTTTCCAACCATTCTAAGACTGGTAGCCAGATCCTATTCCCCTTTTTTTGAGACCCGACCCTTAGGGGTGTACAAGTTGCTCTCCAGCTGGGACATGGAGAGCAATCGGGCCAACCATTGATAGTAAGTTGGAGGATCTGGTCTACGCCAGTCTTAAGCAATACAAATCTGGACTACTGCCATTGCAAAAAATACAAAATATTGGAACCTAATAAGACAAGCTGGGGGTGAGAGGCTTACCCGTATGTGCAACACAGCTTTCAAGAACCCAGTGATCCCCTGCTTAAGCCCCTCCAGGCGTGGCACAATTACTGAACATATCGGCCAGGGTATGCATTTTGTCTACTACATCGTGGGCAAGTTATGCCAATGTTTCTTCCCCAACTAGCAATTTTTGCTGTGGTATAGTACAAGTTAAAGAGTGTTTTACAGTGTTGAGCTTGTAGGCCTGCAGATAAGAATACCAGCTGGTCTATTTCCAAAGACTTAAAGAATTGAGTTTCATGAATTACCAGCCGCAAACTCCAGATGTATCAATGTTTTGCCAGATCATCCTGCATAAGCTCCATGAGGTGTTGATAAGTCTGACTAATCCTACAGTCTACTAATTTGCCTAGTTGCTCTATCACCGGGATCTCCCACCATGTATTTCCCCTGAGACACTTTAACAAACAATCTCTAAATTGTAGAAACGTAAAGAAAATCCTGACTTTCAAGCTTAAAACCCTCATGCATCTCATGAAAATATTTCAATTGACTAGAATAAAAACAGTCCCCAATTCTCTCTACTCCACATTGTTCCTATTTCCTAAAGTAATTGTCATGAAAAACGGCAGGAAGGATTTCTGTTCTCCACAAGGAAGTGTAGTAATTGTATTTCCCAATCCCCAATTTACACTTGACCTGAGACCAAATCTTAAATGCAGATTGCACTGATTTGAATGTAATCTTTTTAAAGTAGCTAGGTTCCACTACTCTTAATAAACATGTATTTGCCTCTTCTCCCACCAAAAGGTAATACATTGGGGGAATGTTCTCCCCTAGTTGGTCTCCGTGTTGCTTTCCTATAATTAAGGTCCTCATATATTGCAAGGCACCAACCACCTCCCTTGCCCTAGGTAGCATTAGGTATTTGAGGGCCCTTCTGGCTCTAGCATATGGTGATATAAAACTACTAGCTATATCGTCCATCCTCTTGAACCAGCATTTTTCGAAATCCAATGGGATGGCCCTGAAGAAATAAAATACCCTGGGTTAAAAAAAAAGCATCTTGACGACATTACATCATCCCTCATGGTATTCTGCAGCACTGGAACCAGATTTGATACTACTATCTGCTCCACTATGCTCATGGTGTTAATCCCTAAGTTTACGGTATTAGCCACAATCTGACTTTTATGTTTATATAAAAGATACCCTGAGACCATTCCAAACCTTACTGCTTCACTCTCTGCTTTCCTTAAAGCTGATTTGGGCTCAGGTGTAACTAACTTCGTATCACCTGTGTAGGCTAAAACCTTGGTACTTAGACAATACGTGTTCAGCCGTACAATTAGCTCATTATCAACAAGCTTCCCAATTAATAGGTCAATGTAGAAAGCAAAAGATAGGGGCGAAAAAGGACACCCCTTCCTTATTCCCCTCATAAAAAATGGCCTCTAAGTCTAACCCTGCTATTTGCAGTCTGGCTTCTGGATTTCTATAAAATGCCTGTACCACTCTTACAAAGCCAGGGCCAAATTGATTCCATCTAGGTCCGACCCACAGGTAATCCTATACCACCCAATCAAAAGCCTTTTTTGACGTCAGGTAATATCAGGGATGTAAGATCACCTGTAATTGCAGCCTTGTCAAATAGTGTTATTACAAGTCTAGTGTGATCAGTAGTCCCTCTTCCAGGGATAAACCCATGTTGCCATGGGGATACCAACTTACCGATGACTTTACTCAATTGGGAGGCCAAGATTTTAGCGTAAA
Organism: Triturus cristatus; assembly: GCF_964204655.1. Classification (NCBI taxonomy): domain Eukaryota; kingdom Metazoa; phylum Chordata; class Amphibia; order Caudata; family Salamandridae; genus Triturus; species Triturus cristatus. Next base: position 939,130,657 of record NC_140593.1, read on the forward strand.
GTTTCGCGTTTATTGATGAAAAGGGCCTGTAGGACCGAGGCTCAGTTGAAGTTTCCCCTTTTCACTTAAACAATATACTGTTAGTAGAAACCCAGGATATCAGAGCTAATGACCCCCTTGCACTTCCTTAAAGAGGTTATTGAGATCATGCCATAGTTCCAAAAAGTACGACTCAAAGAATTTGAGTGGGATTTTGTCTGGGTCAACTGCTTTCCTGGCTACAAGTTTACCCTGGGCTGTTTCTATTTCCTCAAGTGTGAATGGAGCATTTTAAGCAACCCTTTCATCTGCAAAGTAGCTGCCCTCCTACAGTAAGGCCTAGATATTGACCAATCTCAATTAGTGTAGGAGTAATCTCCAGTTGATACAATTACCTGTAGAACTCTTTACATATTCACAGTATCACCTCTGTTGTGGTTTCCAATTTTCCCTGTTTATCCTTAATCTCCTGGATGTTACTTTGGACCATCTTTTGCCTCATTTGAAGTGCCAATATTTAGCTCACCCTCTCGCGGTACTCATAACCTTCAGATCGACGGTACTGAAATGTTTCAGCTGCCTTACCCACATCAATATTGTTTATCCTGGCCTTCACCACCGAGATCCTAGATACTTCCAGTTATGCCCTGTTATCCATTGCCAGTTGCATAAGCTTGGTCTCCAAACTTATTAGCTCCTCACTACTAGCTCTCAGCTTCTGAGCCTTTATTTTCTGCGTAGGCAAATTTAAGAAGAGGGTCTCACCTCTTATTCCAGGTTTCAGGGCATCCCAAACAACGTCACCGAGGAATTACCCCTATTTACCTCCATAAAATCTGGGATCCATTCCTTCATGTTTGACAACAGCCCCCTATCAAACGACCAGGTCTGTGGCTGGGGCTTTTTCATCAAAACACAAATACCAATCACCAAGGGGTTGTGGTCTGACAGGATCTGAAGATATCTTTCAATTTGTTACCCTTTGAGAAGGCCAGCAGAAACTAAAAAGTAATCAGCTTGACATGTTTCCTGGGAGGAGCTGAATAGAATGTATACCCCAGATCTGGGGCCCTGAGTTGCTTCCACACATCCACCAAACCATGAGTTAGCTTGAGGGCCTGCACTGGCCTGAATACTCTGGGCTTTCTACCCGCATAAAGACACATAGGCAGAACATTTGGGCCACTATTTATGTGCATATTTAAATCTCCACAGATTGTAGCTGGAGTAGCCGAAGATGCAAGCTCAACATTAATGGCATTAATTACTGCTGGGTCATCCAAGTTTGACCACACATCGAGCAAATCATGACAGCACATCCCCCAACCAAAAACTCCACCAATGCCCATCGGCCAAATTTATCTATTCATTTTAGAATGACCTCTGTCACTTTCCTGAGAGCCAATATGGCTACTTCCTTTGTGGTGGCCCCCAGTGCAGTGTGTGCCAGTAAATGATACCCGAAAGTTTCCAAACAGGTGTTTCTTGGACCATACAATGTGAGTTTTCTGCATACAGATAATGTTGGGCCTATAAAATTCCAATCCTACTGCCACGCGCATTCTCCTTTAGTGATCATATAACCCACAAATATCTATTGTAGCAATCCGTAGGTTTCCCACTCACGCCATTTATACAGTTTTACAAACGTTCATCATGAACCTACCCTCCACAGAAAGCAAACCCTTCATAACTTCCTGATGCTTGTATCAATACATATTCTTTTAGAATCTTTAGTGACCTTGCCCCATTCCACCCAGCCCACCATGACCTCTGTCACCCCAGGTCCTGTGCTCACGGTTCCCACCCTTAACAAAACCCCTCCACCCCAAACCCCCGCTGTCTGTTCCCTTTTCAGCATACCACAGTATACCCTCCAGCCATCAAAGAGAAAAAAAAAAAAAGATTTGTGAATATTCTAAGACAAAGACAAGTAAATTACTCGAAATTCATGTCTGAGAACCCATCAACAAGCCCACCAGTGGCTCATAAAACCCCTGGAACTGTATAACAGACATACCAGTGTGTTTTATAGCATAAAATATTTAAAATGCCCCAACCCTCCACTTCAGCAATACGTATCTCCATATTTAATCCTTGCAACATTTGCAAGCTCTCTAACCCCCTTTTGGCCAACCAATCCAAATATTATTTCGCCTTAATTTTCAGAGGTAAACACCTGTTATCCAATTCTATGAACTAGCTTAAATCATGTGAGGTTCAATTAGTAGCATATGTTCCTGTCCCCTGAAAAGTGCTTATGAGCTGCCAGAGCCTTCAGCGCCTTTCCACCATGGAGAAACAGAAGTCAGGCATCATGAAGAAGGAGAATCCATCAGCGTTCCGTTTTGAATTAGGGCAAGCCATCTCAAATAAGGCTTGTCTTAATAAAAAATTGCCAAAATAAACAATAATTACTTTAGGCTTTAATGAACCAGCACTGGTGTCCTATATTGACTTCTTTACAAAAAGTGTCCCTTTTGAATCTCTGCATCCTAGGTCCAGCGCTCTAGCTCAGGAAAGGTGCCTTTAAACAATTTAACAATTAAATATCTTACATTGTTGCCCTCAACTCCTTTGTCCAGACCCAATATCCTTGAATTATTCCTCCATTGGTGTTTTTCAATATCTTCTAGTTTCCACTGAATATCTGTGTTCTGGGACTCATACATTGAAAAACTTTTAACAGACCACCTACATCTGCTTCCAGTCTGCTTCCAGTGCTGTAGCCTGGGTTTCGATTGCTGCAATACATTTGCCAATTTCTGTACAGGCTTTTGAAATTCTCAGCTCCCTGAAATTCCCTGTTAGCCACTCTAGTTTTCCTGCTCTCTTGCTGGGTTTTCTTGTGATGCTGCATCATAGTACAGTAAATGAGATCCAAAGATTGTGAGTCAGCTGCCCAATCCAGATGAGCTGCAGGATTCTGTGGTGGATCTCTGGAATTGTCAAATGCTTGTTGGGTTGAGGAATAGTCCCACTTCAGTCCGTGAATGTCTTGTTTTACAGTTTTATTAGTCCTGTTTTTCATGGTCTTCCCGGACCTCTCTAAGCCAGATACATCAACCTTGGCTAGATCATTTGATCCCCCAGGTGAGGCATTTAAATTGCAATCTGAGTCTCCATGTGTTTAGAGACTGGAATCACTAGTATGACTTGAACATTATCTTCAGATTCAACCAGCCCCATGTCTGGTATTTTCATAACAGTGGGGCAAGGATGGTTATGTTCTTTATTAGCACCAGGGTTTAACTGACTAGGCACCAGAAAATTCTAAAGCAGTAACCCATTGTTATCTGAGGCTCCTGCAAGACCGGAGCCTGTAAAAACACCATCTGAAATGCACTGGCTTACACTTAGGGTCACAAAAGTTTTTTTTCAATTTGGAATGTGAATATCCCCAAATCAGACCCATTCAGCAATCCTTCTGAGTGAACAGCTGCATTTCTGGCATATACATAACCCATGAGGGAGAAATTGGTACAACCCCCTATGATATCACTTGATCCGGGTATAGCTCTAGAACCTAAACTAGAGTCCAGTAACTGAGGTGCAGTAGTGTCTGCATTCTGCAAATGTATGCCAGGGCCCCTCCAACATTGACATTGACCTGAGGGCTATTGTTCAAATGGCTCGCATTCACCTGTAGCTGCTAGCCATCATGTGACACCACCAAGCTGAGAGCCAATCCTCCAGGTAACTCGGCTTCACTGACCGGCATCTCTTTGGGTCAAGACTCTGTGCTATTGTTCTCACTAATCACTCAAGTTAAATCCCTGTTCTCCAGTAAACCATTGGGATTGCCTAGTAAGATGGGCAGACTGTCCCTCTCTGCATACCTATTGGGTGTGCCTCTCCCTGATCGCAGCACTTGGTGCCCCTCACCTGGTTCCCCAATGAGGAGTCTCGCTGGGCTTGCTTCACAGCTGGTTCACCAGTACGGAGTCGAGGTTTTTGGGGACCCTTCGGAGCCATTACCACCACTGTTTTTCTTAGTGAGCAAGCCATCTGCTCTGTACGAGGCCACAATTTGCGTGGCATCCCCTGGAGACTGCCTCCAAGACAAGCAGCGGTAAGTATGCAGAGCAGTGCTCAGAAGCTGCCCAGTACTCTTTGGGACTCCAGGCTTCTCTGTCTGTAGAGGTCCGTTAGAGGCTTTGAATGGCTTTCGCCTACCTTCAAGGCTGTTAACTCACCATTCTCTCCTTTAGCTCCCAAACCGCACTGAGAGGTAGATGAGCATGTACATGGCCGTTCATGTGGCCGCCATCTTGCCTCTGTTCCAAATAGTTCATTTTTTATGGTACAATGTAAAACAAGTTGAAAAACATAGGCTTGGCTGAGGTGGGCACTAGGTACATTAACAGCAAGTCTTCTGCCTCTATCCTTGCTCAAAGCAAGCTCTGCAACAACAACATGGTCTCGTATTTCTCACTGTTTTGGTAATGTGGCCAGCAAAGTGCCAATCCTGCAGCCTTGCCACGTCTTCTGCAGCAGATGAAGTGGAGGTTACTGCTTCTTCAGCTGTAACATTCTTAACGATGATCAACTGAAAGTCAAGGAAAGACATCGGTCTTACTGTGGTGGTCTGATGGTAAACATATTTTTTGTATTTTGCCATCTGGATCAGGCGGGTAAACGTATTCCACGTGCTAGTTTTATGACTCACTTGTGTGGCTGAAGTACCTGGTCATTCTTATCCACTCTGCCTGTGTGCTTGTAATCAAGTATACAGGTGGGTTTGTGAACTTCCTCAAACTGACCTCAAACTGTGACTGGAGAAGTGCTCTCATCATGGTTCTGGTAACCACACACACATCCCGCTGGTTGGAGAATTCGACTGTAAGCAGTTTGTTTTAACGCAACACAGTACTCTTCCAAACAAGCTCCTGGGGGAATCCTTTTTGGCAACATCAAATTGTACCAAATGCCACAATTCCAGCTTTATACAGCTTGCTGAACAGCTCTACTCCTGTATAGAAGTTGTCCACAAACAGGTTATAACCTTTATGTGGGAGTGGCTGGATAAGCTCACATACAATCTTGCTGTGACTCCTAGCCTGGAAGGGCAACCTATGGGATTTAGTGCAGAGTTCTTTCCTGTGTACACTCAGTAAAGCTCTCACACAGTATGTACATTATGATGCAATAACAAGCTCTTTTGCTTGGTATGCACTGCCAGAATAGCAGCCGCCCTGTATAAAGGATCAAGTACACATCAATGGCTATATTCTTTCCAGGAGTATACATCTCTGAAAACTTTCTTTAAATCCCTAGGTGAAGTGGGAGTCCACCAGTATGCTCTATAATGAGGGCTACGAGTGTCTCAATGCTCCCGCAGAAACTGCTCAGCACACAAACTTATTTGGTGCTCAATTTTCTCAAGGAAGTCAACATCCATTAAGAGATGGACATAGTCAATAGGCAAAAACTTTGATGTGTTGACTTTAAATCCATCATCAGGGCAATGTGAGGCTGCACTAAATTGGGGTACTGCCAAGAGAGCACTCTGTCTGTACTTGCCGCTGCACATGCCTATGCTGTTCTAGCCTGCTTGTGTCTCTCCACTGCACAGATTGTGCTTGCAAGGGTCATCACGACTTCCCTGACCATCTGACCACTGGAAGAAGAGTCATCGAATGGAAGTTCCCCGACTGAAAAATCGCTTCCTGGTCCTGCCCCATTTTCTTCCCCAACAGATGCGGTCTCAGTATCTGATCCTGCCTTAGGGCTGTCCTCTATTACTAGTGTCTTCTGCTGACTGTCTTAAGCCTTCCTTCTAAAACACGGTCATACGTAGAAGGCAGAAGTATGGTTCTAAATCAGTTAGTGGTTGTGTGCAACCATTATCTGTATGTGACAAAGCGTAACAGCACTTATCAATGCATCTGTCTGATGCGTGCAGCAGTAAAAGAGCACAACAGTACTTATGCTATTGATGCATATTCTCGAAAGACACTAAAGAAAGACAGAAAAAGAATGTATTACTTAATCTTGCCACATACCCAAAACCACAGCATTCTTCAAAGTACTAAGTGTGAGCCCACTCCAGTCACTCTTCATTTACCATGGCACTGGCATACATCAGAAACAATTTTAGGTGGGAGACAACTAAAAAAACATATCTGAGTCAGGCATGGGCAAAAACTATGCTCGGTCACAACAATAAGTTCCCCCCAGTAGCAAATGTGAGAGCTAAACAACCATTTGCAAAGCCAAAAAGCTGGCAGTGATTGACACGCCTATTTGTCAAAGCTTGTTTTATAATGGCTTATGGAAAACTTTATTACTGGGGGAGCTGCTGGTTCATTGCCTGTATAAAAGTAATTTCCTGAAGGCACAAATCTACATTCGACCTAAAGAAGCAAAAATTCACAAAGTATATATTGTGCGCAGGGGTGCTCCTTGTGAACATTCACAGTGCTATCTCTCACAAATAAGTTAGCGAGTGGCAGAAGTAGCAGACTCATTGCCCCATGCTGCACTGGTTGGAAGAATAATGTGAATGACACAACAGACCAATAGATGAAGAGGACTTTGTACAAATCCTCTAGTAATATTTTTTTCAATGCGTATTTTCTCCTGGGGGGGGGGGGGTGACAATCAGAGCCCCATGGGAAATTACACTTCCCCAAAAAATATACATGGCCCTTAAGGGGGTCAGCATGTATGCTAGGAGGACCAACCCCCTAACTGTATTTTTTTTTATGCATGTTTTCCCCTTGGGCAAGTGATTGGCCCTCCAGAAAAAACATACATTCCACAAAAAAACATGGTGGCCAAATGGGACCAGCCAGTATGGTAGGGAAGCCGACCCCCTGACAATTTCCTTTTTTTCAATACTTTTTACTATTTTTTAATTCCCCCTGGTGGTACAATCTTGGTCCCCAGGTCAAAAACACTTTTTAAATACCCGGGGGGAAGTCGGATTATACACCACAAGGCCTGACCCCCCAAACATAGAAGTCCCTGGTAGGCTACAGTGGCGTAACAAAACTTGTGGGGGCTCCCCTGCAAGGCACGTGGAGGGGCCCCCTCTGAGCTCAATCAGGAGCTCTCCGGCCGAGGTACTGTGCTGAGGGGGCCCTCTGGAGTTTGGGGGGCCCCCGCACAGCGGGGGCTGTGGGGGCCTGTGTTACGCCCCTGGTAGGCTAGTGGCTTTCCTGATTGTGGATCACAGTGCGACCATGATCCACAAGCTAGAAAGTGTTTCATAGAGGCATTGGGGGAAGGAAAAACCCACTCAAGTGGGAGAGAGCACTCATCTCTTGGCTCCTCTGTGTCAGGTGGACAATCTGGGATGTCAGTGCTCCTGGTGGCATGCTGATGTCACAGACGGGTGGAAGGGAGAGCAGGGGGCTGAAGCGGTAGCGATTCTGCTCCACCCCCACCCTTATAAAAAAAAAGAATCTTCCGGTGCAAGGTTCCTTTTAATGTTGTGTTTGTCAATTGGTCGACGGATGCACTAAAGGGATTACACGTTGGATTTACTATACCCACTGCAGCCTAAACAGCTTTGATGAAAATATTAGACTTTGAAGGGGTGAGGTTGACTATTTCCAGTTCAACCTAAGCAACAGCAGGGAAAGGGCTGTACTTTGTAAAGGTTAGATTTACTATTGCTACTCCAATCTGAGCAACATTAGTGAATGTATTGGATTTTAGAGGCTTAGATTTCCATTTCCAACTCCAACTAAGTGACAGTAGGGAAAGTGCTGGACTTCGGTGGGGTCAGTTTTGCTGTTCTCATTTCAGTAGAACATTTTGGGAGAATATATATAATAATTATTCCCAAATATATATTTTTTAAACATACTAGAAGCAGTTGAAATAAAATATAAATGAAAAAAGTTATTTTTTAAACATTTTCTTTAAATAAGCAAAAAAACTAAAAATATTCTTAAACAAATATAATATAAAAAAACTACCAATTTAAACATCATTTACCAATTAAAAAACTAAAAATGTAGGTAAATATATAACACTACAATAAAAATAAAAAAAGCTTGAAATGATACTAAAAGAAAATCAAATAATTTTTTTCAAAGCAATAGTAAATGCTTTGAATCAAGAACATTGCATATTAAAATAAAGAAAATAAATGAATCAATTCAATTAAATTGTCTAATTATAAAAATAAATATCCAATTGAAATAAAAAACTAACCCATTTTAAAAAATGTTAAATAATGAATAAATTAAAAGTTTTACATTATTAACAATATATTTAACCCACTGAAAAAAAAAATAGTTTTCAATAATATTAATTAATTAATATAACAATAAAATAATTGACTTAATTGAGATCTATTTAACCAATCAAATGTTTAACAGTGTAGAAAAATGTATACAAAAGTGAACATATATATTGAAATATATCTTCTCTCCCTACTCACGCACAAATCCAACAATGTACAAATAATTTTTTTTTTAAATAATTCGAGAAACAACATATTGAAAATATTACTAAAAAGATAAATTGACTTTTGTAAAACCCCCAAACAACTACAATTAACATATAAATAACTTAAAACACATAAACTCAGAAAACACTACAAAATAATTAAAAATCGATAATAAATATGATTTTTTAAAATAAAAAAGAACATTAGGCATTTACAAATACACTTGCAATATTCTGTATCACAACATTCTTGCCAGCACAATTTTTTTAGGGTATTTATGTCAATATTAACGTGTTGTTCACATGTAGCAGACTTCTAGGCCCATGTTCTAGATAGTTACACTGCCCTCGTATTTGCCATTGTGCACATTTAACAAGGTCATTCGGGTGCAGAGTGACTCAGTATGCACTACCACAAATATACTGCCCTCAGCGCAGCTGCCAATTCATACCCAGCCTGAGGAAAGCGCATTAGTGATAGGCAGATCGGCTGTTTTAAGCCACTGAAAAACCTTTCGATGTGCTGAACGCGATGAGGCCTTCCTTGGAAAAGTTGGGCAAAGGTTCCCCTGAAGGCTGGTGCAGTGAGTTACTTCACATGCCTACAAGGGGATTTCTCGGGATCCGAATGGTCCTCTTCCCCTCTTCTAAGGAGCACACTTGAGAGGGGCACACAGACTGTGCGAACAGCCCCTTTGCTTTGTGCCCATGTCTGTACTGCACAAAGGCAAAATATTTCCTCAATTGGTTGGAACATCCCTTTGAGTTTGCTCCAGTCCTATTGTGCGCAATTGTGATTGGTACGTGCCTATGGCCCCATTTGGGAAACATCAATTACCCCGCAGTCTTTACAACGACCAACCTTTCCTACGATGGCAGTACCCCACATGTGACATCACTACATGTTACTTTAGCATGCAAGCCGTTACAATGACTTGCTGTAGGGGGCACGTTGTTGGACTCTTGTTGGATTTGCAAGTGCAACACCGTCCCTACTGTTGCATAAACTGGAGTTGGACTAGTAAATTATACTATTCCAAAGTCAAGCGCCCCCTAAGGCTTGAGTGCTAAAGTAACGTATGATAATGTCGCACGCGGGTTACTGACTGCATGCTAAAGGTGTGCGGGGTAAATGCCTGCGGGGTTCTGTCATACTACCCCCCACCTGCATAATAAAGTGCACTAGTGGTGCAAAAAAGCAGGCATACATGTCCATTGTGCTATAGGTAGCATTGGACAATACATCCCCTGGTGATTACATTTGCTTCGCATATTATCATTTGCGACCAGCATTTTGCAATCATATATTAGTATATATGACCCTAACTTTGCATCAATTAATCTCGACACAATACACTGCATCAACTTGCACATAGATAACCATCTCTACATCATTCAATGGTGACTTTACATGCTTTTTAACATCTGACAGTGACCTCATTACAAGCAAGGCGGCAAAATTGAACAGTACAACCGCCTTTGGAAAATACTGATATGCCTCAAGTAGTGGTATGATCAGAACAAACTTTTGTATCATTTGTCATGGGTTACATACCCACGCTGTGCAGTCCTGACCTTTACTTTGACACTACAATTACAATTAGTTCGATATGAACCACGACCCGCCGTTACTTTGTCAGGAATGTGAAGCCTTATTTAAAACGCTTAGTACAGTGTTTCACCATGGTTTGGTCCTGGGAACAAGAAAGCCATTTACTGTTATAGACGGTTATCTTGTCACCAAGAACAATGCCGTATAATACCGTTTGTAATATGCCAAATGAAATTTCACTTTTTAAATGGCCTAAAACGTACAGGGTGCTTAATATTAGCAAAATTACCACTTTGTGTGAAAGTGAATTTTACAGCCTGCTCTTAAAAACTTTCAGAAACTATATATGATAATTGCAAATTACCATCCGTATCCATTGTACGTTGCAAAGATGCTCTTTACAGTAAAAATCTGAAAGACAATATAATTGATAAATTCCTATAATTTCACTCTAATTTAACTCTAACAGGAACGAAAAGAAATGCCCCTGGGAACAATAGCATTTCTACATTTCCCTTCCAAGAATCAAGTGAACGCTTATAGACAGGTTAGGAATGGCTGGTTTTAGCTTGTTGGGTTGTGCCTCAAATGAACCTTCCACATGTCTGCAGATTTCACGCATTAAATCTGAGTAATATATTTGCCTGACGCGTTTGAATGTAATTGTAATTCTTGTTTTTGTAATCGAATGAGCTGATGACCGTGCTGCTACGATGGCTTGAGCAGAAAGAAGCAAATAAAGAAACAACCAGGGGCGGACTGGGAACCACAACCGGCCCTGGAAAAGTGCTCGGCCGGCCCCCTCGGGTGCCGCCTAGCTCTATGCCCCGGCCGGTTTTCGGCCGATTTTGTTACAGGGACAATTTTGCAGCTATGCTGCAAGAACGGCCTTGTAAGAAAAACGGCCCCCAGGGACCCAAAACCGGCCCCCACCTGTGATGCGCACCGGGGAATTGCCCGGTGCCTGCTACGGCCAGTCCGGCCCTGGAAACAACTTTGGACTTAGGCAAACAATAGGCCCGGGCAGCTAAATAAAAGTGGCCTCCATTAGTGTATTAGAAAGCTAAAAAGGCGCCCCATGTTTGGAAAGGAAATTGGAGCAGTTTTTATCTTATAAGGACACGCTGTGTAAGGAATGGGAGACTGTGTGGATTTGAGCTTGCTGCAGGGATTTTTTGTATTAATAGCAGGGAAATCAACAGTAAAAGCCGGCCCAGTAGTCTAAAAAAACAGGCCCACAAGCAGCCCAAAAAATAAAACGGTCACGCAATGTTCTGTCAGAGCAGTCCTTCTGGGCACTTCCTGTTTGCCCTGCAAGCGAATCCGACCATGGTAGGGAAGTGGTTCTATTACAATTTAAAGACTGATACCTGCTTACGAATGTAACGAACACCGGGGCATATTATTATTAGACGGCGATAAATATCGCAAAGCGCGCTTGGCGCTTTTTTATTCATCGGCATCTATCGCTGGAATTTATCACCCGGTTAGCGTGTTATTAACAATGCGTATCTCCGAGGCGATAAAAATTCCAGCGATAGCGGGGATATCGCCGTTTTCCATGGAACAACGCTGGTTTTCCAGCTATGTTCCGTGGAAAACGGCGATATGGTTGATAATAGGGTCCTGTGGTCTTAGCCCCACAATCCACCTCCCATGTTAGGTATGCCTTAGTCAGGAATATAAGAGACGTCAAGTTCCTGCGTTAAGGCAGAGTTAGCGCGAAAAAGATCAGCGCTGCACCTGATGGGGCCTCGTTGTAAATATCGCGAAGCCCCGTTAGCGATATTTTACACTGAAGTTTTACAAGGCACGCCTACCTTGCATCTCATTAGTGATGTGAGGCGGAAAGAAACCGGGCGCTAAGGCAAGGAAACACGCGCTAGCGTGTCCTTGTAATAAAGCGATAAAATTATCGCCGTTTTTCGCCCGAAACGGACGCTAAAGATAATGTTATCGTCAGCCCTTGATAATATGCCCCCCAGTAACTTTAACAGTAGCACTTACGCAGAGAAGTGTTACATAGAAGTTGGTTGTTGTGTGGTCCCAGCACTGATTATTTATTCATTTTACTCATTTACAAGGCGCTGGCTCGTGGCAAGCAGCCCTTTGGCAGTGCAATAAATTAGAAAAAGGCTGGGACAAGAGGGGGGTCTCTCGAGGGGGCCATCTTAGATGTTGCACTCCTGCTGCACCATGGACATCATTTACTGGTCGCCAGGGGTCAAAAGTATGACCCCTGGCACTGCATTTGCCATCCTTGGAATAAGAGGTGGCAAAGTCAGTGCCAGGGACAAAGACAGCTCGCCCTCTTATGGGCATCGGTTAGGGCTCCAATCTCATTGTTTTTTGTCATTTTTGTATTAAACCAATAACAAATAATATTATATTATTCACCGTCAGTATAATAAAAAGAGTACAATTAGCTTGAATATGATCCTCCCGGACAGCTGAGGTAGGTAGAAAATGTTTTTAAATATATGCTGTGTGCATGTGTGCCGGTGAGAGTGTGTTTATGTGTGTTTATGTGTGTGTGTGTGTGTGTGTGTGATTGTGTGTGTATATGTAAGCATGTGTGTGAGTGAACATAAAGGTCAAATGGTGTGTGATGTCACTTCTGCTACCCCTGGCCTTTTGGTTAATCGGTGTTCATGTGCTGCACCAATATATAGATTGCAGGTTGATTTGACTTATTCTTTCTTGAACCGTAGATTTTGCAATATTTAACTCATATTGTCTCCTAATCATATTGTTATTCTATTTTATCAAGGGTAAATTTACTATGGTTCATATCTAGGAACATTACTGCAACCTACAGCTGTCTGTCTGAACAGAGGATGTGTTATGCTGCAGCAGATCTTGCTGAACTGGCCACTACAGCTGCTGGTATACCTTGGAACCTGGTATCTCCAGCTGCTGCAATGTCCCCTCAAACCACATGGTGATGGTGGCTGGTGCACCTGGCATTCTATGCTAAATCAGAGGTTGAGAACTCAGTGCCAGGAACAAAGGGACAGCTCGCCCTATTATGGGCATCGGTTAGGGCTCCAATCACCACCTGTGAGAAACACAAAAATTACTTAAATTTACTGCTGCAGTATTAGCTGTTGTTTTTTGTCCGGTCAATATAGAACACATGAAGCCCACACCTGCTCAAAAACAGCCACAGTAAGAAAAGGCTGCTCCTTGAGTCATGGAGCTTACTCAGGTCTTCCTTAGCCACCATCCATTCAGGGACTTGTTCATGGTTTAGAGACTGATTGCAGACATCATACGAGTCAATCTGTTTCAAGACATAATGGTGTGGCCCTGTTACCGGTGTAGTTTAAAACAAAAGTCACAGAACTTTGATGACTGAAGCACCACTAATACTTCAGATGGTCCAATGTTTTAGTGATACCTGCTTTTAATCCTCTACGGAGGCATCAGTTCATTAGGTTATTTTATTTGTAGTGTTTTCCCATACTCGAAGACTTCATGGAGCTCAAAGACAGAACCCAAAACCTCCACACCCAACAACGAATCTGTCTATCCCAGAAGAGATAATAATAGGTGGTGAGAAACCATGGCTTTAAAGTTTTTCAAAACAATAGGTATCCTTACTGTGGTTGGGTGTGGTCAGAAGAACCAAGGCAGGGAGATCCACATTTTCACTCCTTGCATCCCCAAAGACACTTCCACCATTTGAGCTTTCCAATAAGGATGATTGTATAGCGGGCAGCATCCTGCAGAGTGTAAATTTACATGGCATGATAGAGATTGATTCGCATGGTAAGAAATTCTGGGCCTTATTTATGAGCCTTGCAACACTGTTGAGTTGCAGTCTCTTCACTTTTTGTGACGCTCCGACAGCGCAAAAAATGCACCATGTTGCGCCCTATTTACAAAGTGATGCATCTAAGCAGATGCATCACTTTGTAAAGCTCTGTGCTACATTATATTGGCATCAGGTCTATCAGATTTCACTGCGCCACTTCTAGGAAGCCACTGCGTCAACATCTGATGCCTACATTACAGCAGGCGTAAGACTGATGCAGGTGCATTTAACAAGAGACTTGCCCATGTGTAATGACCCAATCCTGGATTCGCGTCACTTTTGCACACACTCCAGCAATGCATCATTCCTGCGCCTACAGATAAATCAGAAATACTGAAATTTATGTAACTCCTTGTGACATGGAGGGCCATACATTAAATATGGCACATCCATCGTGTCGCAGGGAGGGTGACAGTTTTCATAAATGAGGCCCTCTGTTCATATCGGCTGGACTGCCTTGTACAACACAAGGAGGGCTTTGAATTTGGTGTGCTACTCAATAGGCAACAAAAGGAGCCATGCTATCCCAGGTGGAAGGTGACTGTGCCACTGGCTCCTGATGACCAATTTATCTGCTTTATTCGGCAGCCTCTTTTGAAGCCCAAGATCCATGCCATTGCAATATTCTAGTGTTGAAAGTATCAGCACAATTGTAACCAGAGAATGAAGACCTTTTGGAAGGTGAGGCAGAATATGATGGAAAGTCTATAGCTGAATGTGGCAGGAGTAAACCATCAGATTTATTTAGGAGTAAAATGAAAGATTTTCATCCAATTCATTGATAATAACCTTGTTAGTAGTTGACCTGAGTTGACGGTGGTCACAGTCCTTGTATACCCTAAACAAATAGACACACATATATTTATTAGTGAGTCCTATTACAAGTGGATTGTTAGAGGTGAAAACAAACTACAGGAATATTAAATGGCTCCCTTTATATATTTCTAATACATTGATTGCTTTGTATAGGAATATTTTACTTTGCATGACAGTTGCACCAATGACCTTTGTTTATGTTACTGGTACCAGCCCTAAAAAATGATGCAGTCATAAAAAGTATCAAATTGCATCTTTCAAAACCAACCAAAGGTAAATGTTCAGTTCATTGAAAACTCTTCCTTGGCTTTGTAAGGAATTTTAGTAGCCAGAGTGAGATGACAATGATGAGATTAAATCAATATTTTGCCCAAAAGAAGCAAAAGCCATTATGTTTATGTTGTGTTATTGCAATTTATATAGCACACTTATACCCGTGGGTGTCTTGGCTCTTTCCAGTTCAACATACTATGCCAAGGAAGCTAGTTTCTAAAAAGCCACGTCTTGAGTTGTTTTCTAAAGTCAAGAAGGGTGGGAGTCATCCTGAGATGTAATCGGAGGGAGTGCCACTGTTTGATGGTATTATAACTGAAACTCTAACCACCCCAATTCGTCTTTTTGATTCTAGCAGTTGTCATCAGACTGGCATTAGCCGATCGCAGGGGTCTAATTGAAGAATACCAGCTAAAAATGTCCCAGAGAAATTTCGGACCTTCTCTATGCAGTGCCTTGTGGGCAATGCAGAGTGCTTTGAATATAACACGCTGGCAGACAGGAAGCCAATGCAGGTCCTGGATACCTGTCCTAATAGACTGATATTTAGGAATATCCAGGACTAATCTAGCGGCGGCATTTTGTACCACCTGCAGCCTTCTAAGTAGGCTGGCTTGGAGGTTGATATATAGACCATTGCAGTAGTCCAATTTGGATAAAACTAGCGAGGTCACAACCGTCTTTCTGGTGTTTTTAGGAATGAATGAAACGATTTTTCTTAAGGTTTTGATGGTAAGATACGAGAAAGACACAACCTTGGAAACCTGGGACTTAAAATTAGATTTTCGTCTATAATAACACCAAGATTCTTGGCTTTATCTACTGGTAAAGGGGGGGGGGACCCAGGGTGTCTGGCCACCAAGCCGGAGACCAAGGCGAGAAGAGGTTTCCAAACAAAACCACTTCAGTTTTGCTTGAGTTCAGCTTCAAGTGGTGCCTACTCATCCAGCTGCTCAGTGCGATCATACAATCATGCAGTTTGAGGGAGTGATTAACATCCTTATCCACTGTCGAAATTACCAACTGGGTATCGTCGGCATAGGAAGTGGGAGTCAAATTAAAACTTCTGATTAGCTGGGCAAGTTAGGAAACATATATGTTAAAGAGCGTCAGGCTCAACGAGGAGCCCTGAGGAACCCCACAGAGCAGGACAAAGGGTAATGACTTAAATTGGCCTAGGTTTATGTTTGGGATCTGCCTGATGAAAACGATGTTAAAAAAAAAAAGGGCCTTTCCTCCTATCCCTATGGTTTTTAAACATTGGACCAAAAGAACATGGTCCACCGTATCGAATGCTGCGGATAGGTCAAGCAGAATGAGAGCTGCCGACCCTCCGCCATCCAGTGTAGTGCAAATTTCATCCGTAGTTTTTATCAGGTCCGTCTCAGTGCTATGATTTGCTCTGAAGCCGAACTGACTATGGTCTAAGAGTTGATTATCTAAAATAAACGTAGAGAGTTCAACATTTATTATTTTTCTATCATTTTTGCTGGAAGTGGGAGACTCCCGATAATTAGCAGGGTCATTTGTGTCCAAGTTAGCTTTTTTTAAGAAGCGGCAGGATACAGGCCTGTTTCCAATTAGTAAGAAATAGTCCTTGTGTGAGCATCTGATTAAAAATTCTGGACAGATGAGGGCTGGTGTGTTGGCTTATGTTTTGTAGGATCCTAGGGGGTAGGGATCTTCTGTTGATCCTGATTTGGCAACTGAGAGAAGCGTGGCTATTTGAATTGGAGATGTTGGGTAAATTCTAAAAATGACGAATTAATGGTAGATTCCTGTTCTTTAAAATTTGTGTTGACCTTAGAGGTGTCAAACAGGTCATAGATTTGATCAACCTAACTTTTGAATGAATGAGCGAGTGCATTACTAAAATCTTGGTTGTTATTAGAGGAGTTATCTTTTGTGACTGTAGTCAAATTCTTTATGGTCTGAAACAGTTCTTTACTAGAATTGCCATCATTTTCTGTTTGTAATGTATAATATTGACTCTTCTCAGCAATCAGCTTTTTCTTACAGTGTGCGAGCATGGATTTATACCGGTATTTTTTGGGTGCTTCGTAATTTTTGCGCCACTTCCTTTCTTGCCTCCTACAGGCTTGTTTTTCTACTCTCAGGGCCTCAGAAAACCAAGGAGCTGATGGTGTCTTTCTATTTTTATTGACCAAGGTAATAGGTGCTAATTTTGCAAAGTTAGACTCAAGCCATGTGGTGTACTTTATAGCTGAGGAATTAGCTTCTATTTCAAGATCTGGTTGGCTTTGAACTAGCTGGTTTGCCACTAATATCGAATCAATTTTATGCCAGGGCCTACTGATTATCTTGATGCTCAATGTATTTGCAGTGTTGGATCGAGGCAACTTATATCTAAACATTATTGCATAATGATCAGACCAAGTTAAAGGAAGAGTGGAGGGATTAGAGATGGCGGGATTGTTGTGAAAAGACCGCCTCGAGTGTGTCCAGCTAAATGTGTGGGGTCTTGTATAAGCTGTCTAAGTCCTAGTTCTGATGTCATTTCAAGGAGCTCCTGTGTGTCTTTATCTGCTTCTAGGTTAAAATTAATATCCCTAAGATGGTGAAGAAATTAGTTCAAACTTTTTTTTCCATATTTATTTTTTATTTCAAAATGTATGAAATCATGCTAATAATAAACTATGCACTAAAGATCAAATGATACACTTAAGAATATAGGTGCAGGTTTTGCGTCTGGTTTGCATACATTTTTGAACATTGACCCAACGCAAAATCCTTCTTGGCATTTAAAAAGCAAGGCAAAAGACTATTTGAGTTCCATGGGTGGTGCATGGCCGATTCTGTCATCCACCTATGGATTTTGATGCAAACCCATACTTACAAAGACTTGCAGATAAGGATTTGTGCCAAAATGGTGCACCTGCCCGAGGCTGGCATAATAAGAAATATATTCATTTCTCCTCTTTACTTCCTCTTTGCATGTCTGCTATATTCTGTAGCACAAATACAAAGAGCAAATAGTCTCAAACTATCGTTTTTTTGGTTGGAGGTAGATCGTCCTTCCGGGACAAAAACTATCCTGACCACAATGCAGACACCCTTTCACTATGAAATAAGGGTACCTGTTTTGATGCTAGACAGCATAAAGTGCACTAGCGCATGGAAGGAACAGAGCTGTACCATTTCTTTATAGTATGATTCAGTTCTGCTGTCTCCAGGTGATGGAACACAGCACAGCAACTTGTTTGTTGCACTGTGCTATTTTGCACCACTTCTTTGTATATCTGGTCCAAAGGTTCTAGGATTTGAAAGATTTGTAAATACTGATATACACATAAGGCACACAACCTGCTACTCACTTAAAGACAGTTCATGGTCTAGGTTTACAGAAGTCTATGTTTTGAATTAAAGAAATATTAATCACAGATTATTTATTTAAACTTATCTGTGATTCAGGCATTTACATTTTCGAATGAACGCTAAGATTGCACAATACTTTTTTCAGTTATGTTAAATAAGTCCTGCCTAAGAGCCATGCATTCAGGAGTGGTTTGTGTGTGGATTCACAGTTTCTTAGAGTAATTGTTTTGCTACCCTGAGACCTATCACCTCCATAGAACGTTTCCGATATGTTATGTTAAATGACATTTACTAAGCATGCTCATAATGTTATCCACGTTTTTCAAAGCATGGTTGACATGTTTCAGCACAGTAGTGTCAAACATCTGGGAATTTCATCAAGACTAATAAGACTCACTAGTGCTTACAAATGCTGGGCTGCAATATACTCATGCAATGTGACCACTGAACAGCACGAAACCCATCAAAAGGGAGGCGGTAAACAGAATCAAACACAGTTGCAACAGGCAGCACAACTCTGAACAATGTGCGCACATTCCTCAGGCAGCAAACTATAAATGCCAATGAATTCAAACTACCATCATCAACAAAGTCTCTAATTGAAGCAGAGTACAGTTAAAGACCATCAGGACTGTGTAAACTCCAATGCAGGCCTGCCATTTGATTACTCCAACAAAAGTGTGCCAAAGGTGCACCAAAGACAAACCTGTCTGCATCCGACATCGACATCCACCAGCCGGGCTGTCTTTCCATGGTCAGCCTTGCAACCAGTACCACAAGTGTGTTTTAATGTTCTATATCCCGTGCTCAATTTCATTCCGCTCTACCCATCCAGATTGCAACTAAGGCTTCAAAAAAGACAACTTTCCAATATGATCACAGTACATTTCTTGTCCTCATGACACATTTTGGGAAAATATAACCTTAACATTTATAAAATACAAACTATTTCATAATGTTCGCCTTCAAACTTCAGCTCAACCTCTGGTATTGTACAGAACAGACAGACTTAACTTTACAAAAATGTCTACGGGATTTAGAGGTACCAAAACAGCGGAAAATGTAAAAAACACAGCACATTAAAGTCCCACTCCAATTTATCAAAATAGAGAAATGTTTAATATGCAAATATACACCAAAACTTCAAACATCTAATCAGGGTAATGGGAGGTATACATTTCTAAAGATTTAAGTGAAAATAGAACCAATGATACTCAATGGTCACAGTAACCCATGCATGATTTGAGGCCAATAGTGATGGAGTGTAGATCAGATACACCAAGTGAATTCGCCCCACTATGGCCTGGAAGTAGGGAAATTCCAAACAGTTTTTAAGTCCCAACCTCAAAAGGATGCTGTTTTTCTGAGATAAATTCTTCTGTATGCAGGACATACCTGAAATGTAATCGGAGCCGCTGGAATTGCTGGTTCCCTTTGAAGTTCTGGAGCAAATGTTTGATAAATTTCCTGAATTTCTTTTGGTGTCCAAGCATCCCCTGGAATACACTTCCAGGCTCCCCGGGATGTCAGGGGGGAAACACTTATAGGTTGTCAGGGTGCCAGGAAGATTGAAACAGCCAATTACACTCCAGGTCTAACTGCCACTGGTCAGATGGGATTCTTCACAGCAATGTACTCTTTAGCTTTGTTATGTTCCTGGAGCCATCCAGGGATTCTGCTTATGATCCTTGGAGATCTTTCTGTCCTTGGATTTCAATTGTAAGGGGTCCAAACTTCTCGGGTCCTTTTCATATGCCGAAGATGCCAAGAACAGCAAGTTTGGTCCACCAAGTATACTTTCTTAAGTCCAACTGTGTTATGAGGAAGACCGGGTGAGGGTCCAGATTTGTAGGGTTCACCAGCCTGTGGGTGCCTAGACCCTTCCTGACCAATGAGCAAAGGCTTCAGGCCTGCCCTTCCTATGTTTGCAGTAATTCCCGTTTTATTTGCAGCAGACAGGTTCAAAGTGCAATATGTCATGGCAAATTCAAGACGTCAAAGGTCATTGACCGCACTAAACTTGAAGTCTGAGGCTGGGAGTGTGAGTGGGGAGTGTACTATGTTTAACTGAGTTATTCAGGGTTTAACCAATTTCCACATGTTTTAGGGGATACAGCACATACACTGGGCATGGACCAGCTGTGCTTCAATGTCCAAAGTCTAAAAACCATCAATGACACTCAGCAAAAAATGGGCGTGACCACACAAAAAGGGCATTTTCTCACAAATGGTGACAGTATGCATCACACACAGAAAGAAGTATATGACTGGATTGTTTTTGTGCAGGAAGGTAACTCTTCCTCCACGAAAAATATTCTGTCTGTTATGCAAGCACCCTTTCACCATTGTGGAAGGATGCCTTCGCTGGCATTAGGCAGCCACATGCGTGCCCTCAGAAAGCTAGATTTAGGACTGGCTGGAGTTGGAAATACTGTCAGTTTTTGTTGACTGTTGAACATTGATAGTTGGTGGTTGTGTTGAGACATAGGTCCTATCAGCTCTCTTGGCATCCTTTGACACCACGGATTACCCCATAAGGTTTGAGGATTTAAAGATTCTTAAATACTAATATACACATAAGGCAGACAACCTGCCACTCACTTAAGGGCAGTTAATGGTCTAGGTTTACATGTGTATAGATCAGCAACCTCTGTACTCTCAAGGTAACTATTGATAAATAAGTATCACTTTACTATTCTTAACTATACCTGTACTTACATTGTTTTTTTTTTTTTTTTTTTTTTTTTTAAAAAGTTTTTATTGAGCAACAATTCGGTCACAAGTATGGGCCTACAACCACCCGGGCCGGCCGCTAGGTACATAAGGAAATATACACATATCAAAGTTGCAATCCGTTCCCAGGGCACTGCCCCGCAGTGGCTCAAGATAGTTCTCGAAGAACAGCAAGCGTCAGTCCAACAGTAACAGAAACAAAAGAAAAAACAATAAAAACAAAAGGCGAGTTACGAGGGATACCAGTGCGGTGCAGGCTCCCCCCGGGAAACTCCAGTCAGAACATTTGAGCAATCCGCGAAAGAGAGGAGTACCGGGAGGCCGGGGACGGAGGGGGGGGGGGAAAGGGGGGTCAAGGAAGATGAACGTCCCTATGTAGTTGTTACAAAAAGCGCCAGGAACCGTCGAGGGTCAGGGGGACATGACAATATCAGTGTCTACCAGGGGGGGCGTACAGATGCCTCCGCGATACGCATTCCACTGGCCCCAAATTCTACCCCATGCCCCCGGCTTGCCACGGGCCACATACACTGTCTTCTCCCGAAACATACACCAGTCCATATTCTCCTTCCATACTGACACGGTGGGCGGCCGTTGAGCGCCCCAAAGTTGCGCTATATCCCTCTTGGCAATCATGTTCCCTAGGGCCGCCCACCGAGTCTGAGCCGCGTTGTAGTCATTGGGCTCCCACACATTCAGGACACAGCGACGCACCTCCGGCAGCAGTACAACCCCGGTGACCTGTCCCATAACCGTGTGGACCCGGCGCCAATAGTCCGCCACCTCGCGACACTCCCAAAGGATATGAAGAAAGGTGGCGCTGAGCCCGCAGCCTCGTTTACAGAGCCCGTCGTCGGAAAATCCCATCGCGACCAAGCGCGGACCCGTAACATACACCCGATGGAGAATCTTGAGCTGTACCAACCGGAGACGAGCCGGAATGGCAACCTCCTTGGGGGACGACAGTGCAGACTGCCAGTCTTCGTCATCCAATTCGACCCCATCCCCAGTCCAAGCCTCCCGAAGGCGCACCAGGAGATCCGCCCGGTGATTAATCAATTTTTTATAAATTAAAGAAATAGTACTATCAGGGACATGTCCGTCAAGTACGCGGTCCTCGAGGGGCGAAGAAACAGGGACCGTGGTCCCCTCCCCGAAGACCGAGAGCAGGGCGTGTCGAACCTGGGCGTAGCGGAAGAACTCCCTGTCGGTCAGCTCGTATTCGGCCTGGAGCACCGCGAAAGTCTTGACCGCGCCCTTGTGCCACAGGTCTCCCACTTTGCTGATACCAATCGTGTCCCACTGGTCAAACCCCTTGGTGGTCCACAAGCTGCCCAGGCGGTCGGAGGCAAACAAGGGAGTAGCACATGTCATTCGCTCACTCCAGCCCGTGGCCGCAGTGGCAGCCCTCCAGGTCCGCACAGCAATCTTAGTAGGACCCGTAAGGGTCCGGTCAGCCAGGCGGGAATAAAGTGCCCTGTTGTAGTTCCCGCCGGGAAGCAGGAACTTGTCCATCTCATACGCCGGATTCAAGCCGGGCGCATACGTGGCGTGGTTAATGGCAGATAGCTGCGAGGCCCAATAGTACCTGCGAATGTCAGGAAGCGCGATGCCCCCGTCATACCAGGGGAGAGTGAGCTTGGCAAGAGCAATACGCGCCCGGCCGTTCCACACCAGTCTCCTCTGCAGGCTCTCCACCTCCCGAAAGTAGGCCACTGGGATAACGTCAAAGGAGTTCTGGAGTGCATAGAGGAACCTGGGAAGGGACATCATTTTAAACAGCGCGGCCCGACCCAGCGGGGACAGGGGCAGCCTGCACCACCGGGCCGTGTCCTCCCGCAGCCGCCGAAGTGGACGCAGAAGATTCTGCTCGTAGCGAGCCACCGGGTCCAGCGAAACGTATATCCCCAGGTACTTAAAGCCGCTCAGAGATATTTGAATCGGGAGCCGAGGCGGCAGGAGAGGAGGACCACCAGCGATGGGATAAACGCAGGATTTAGACCAATTGATCGTGAGACCCGAATTGGTCCCAAAGGAGGTCAGAACGTCAAAGAGGACGTTGAGTGACTGCCGCGGTGAGGTGAGGTACAGGAGAATGTCGTCCGCATACAACGAGACCCGATCTTCAAAGCCCGGGCCCCACCGGATCCCTCTAAGCGAGGGCTCCCAACGGAGCCAGGCAGCGAGTGGCTCCAGGGCGAGAGCAAAAAGCAACGGGGACAACGGGCACCCCTGCCTCGTGCCCCTGCCGAGGGCAAAGGGCCGAGAGACCCGCCCATTCACCACCACTTGAGCCATGGGTCCCGTGTAAAGGAGCCTCACCCAGCCAATAAATCCCTCCCCAAAGCCGAATTTACCCAAGACGGCCCAGAGGAATGGCCACTCAATAGTGTCAAATGCCATCGTGGCATCCAAAGAGACCAGCACGGCCGGCTCGGTGAGGAGCTCCGCCCTGGCGAGGACCCCGTGCAGACGCCGCAAGTTAAGAGCGGTGTTGCGGTGCGGGATGAAGCCGCATTGGTCCGGATGAATAAGGTCGCACACGACACTCAACAATCGATTGGCCAGGACTTTCGCCAGGATTTTAGGCTCTGCATTGAGCAGTGAAATAGGCCGGTAAGAGGTACAGCGGTCACGCGGCTTGCCCTCCTTGGGGAGAACGACTATAGTGGCCAGGCGCTGGTCGGCCGGAAGGGAACCCGCCGCAAGAGAGTCGCGGAACATGCGGCCGAGGAAGGGCGCAAGCTTATCAGGACGCAATTTGTATAGTTCAATGGGCAGACCGTTAGGACCCATGGCCTTGCCCGAGCGAAGGGAGCGAATCGCGGTCGCTATTTCATCCGACGATAAGGGGGCGTCCAGCCGCTCCCGGTCCTCAACGGACAGGCCGGGCAGAGCAATATCTCTCAATAGGAGGCGAGAGTCATCTTCGTCCCTGTCAGTCACCGGGGAGTACACCGCCCGGAGGTGGTCAGCGAAGCATTCCACAATCTCATCCGGTTCAGTCACACACCCACCATCCGCAGCACGCAACTCGGGGACCACGCGATTCACTCTCTCCTTTTTGTCCAGCCACGCAATCAACTTTCCCGCCTTGTCCCCCGCGTCATACAATCGGCCCTGCTGCTCCCTATACATACTTTGGGCCGCGTCAGTGACCAGGGACCGATATTCGAACTGTTTCAGGCTAAGGGCATGTAGCCCGTCCGGAGTAATATTCGCCTCCAAGGCCGACTCCAGCCCCGAGACGTCAGTCTCCAGCTTCACCACCGCCTCGCTCCTAACCTTCTTGGCCACCACTATCTGGGCGAGGGCGTGTCCGCGTATAACAGTTTTAAAGGCTTCCCAAAGGGACAACGCAGACGACACCGACCCCTCGTTTTCACTGAAGTATTGGTCCATGGCCTTAACCAGGCTGTCACGAGTCACAGGGTCCCGCAGGTACCAGGGGTTAATGGGAGCTATCCGCCCTGCGGACCGCGGCCCGGTGTCAAAGAGAAGCCACAGCGGAGAATGGTCGGAGATACCACGCGGCAGGTGTCTGACCTCTCGAATCCGACCAGTCTGCGCCGCTGGCATAAGGAAGTAGTCTAACCTGGAGAGACTCCCATGCGCCCCCGAATGAAAGGTGAACTGGCACTGGGTCGGATGCAGTAGTCTCCAACTATCCACCAAGCCGAAGGTCTCCAACATCCCACCCAGCCATGACTGGGCAGCGGGGAGGGTCCTCGGTGGGTGACGATCCAGTTCACCCGAAACCACAGAATTAAAGTCCCCGCCCATGAGCAGGAGGCCATCCGGGAGGTCAAGCAGCATTCGACCCAAATCAGCAAAGGTGGAGTTCTGGAGGCCCGGGGGGACGTAGACTGAAACCAGGGTAAGGGGCTGCCCCTCCCACCTCCCAATCAGACACACATAGCGCCCTCTGTCATCCGAGACTATCCTCGTGATCTCCACCGGAAGGGAGGTTCGCAGGAGAATGCCCACCCCCCTGGAGCCAGTTGTGAAACCAGAATGGGCCACGAGGCGGTATCCCCCTCTGTGCATCGCATGGCAGACATTGCCGACCAAATGCGTCTCCTGGAGAAACACCACATCAGGAGTCAAACGGCGCAAATATTGCAGTACAACACCCCGCTTAATACGGTCCCCCAACCCATTGACGTTCCACGACATAAGCCTCAACCCGTCTCCCCCCATCCCCTCCAATAGAGCAAGAAGCCCCCAGCCCGCAGCACCGCTCCCAAATATGGATAAAAATCAATTCCTCGCCCTGTAAACAAAAAACACACAACTAAACAACCCCTCTTCCCCCCCAACCCCACCCCAAGTCCACCGCCCCCCACCCTGCACCCCTGCGGGCCTAAGACCCCCCCCAACTTGCAGTGTGCCTGTCGCCCCGCTAACCCCATTCTACAAAAAGACCCCGGAGGAGGAAAGGGACCCGAACCCGCCCGCACCCCTCACGGGTCCTGGTAAAACACAGTATGCAAAAGAAGTAAGACCCAACTGTACAGTGCAAAAACGCAAAAGCAAGGACCAAAGGTCAGTCTAAGGGGACCCGTCACCTGCGGTGCCCCCAGAGGGCCCGGGCCGGCCACCCCCGTCCGGCAGCGAGTCCAGCCAGTCACTTGCGGCCACAGGAGTGTCAAAAAAGACTGTCCGCTCTCCATGCTCCACTCGAAGTTTCGCCGGGTAGAGCATCGAATACTTCAGGCCTAACTCGCGGAGACGGCGCTTCACCCCCTGGAATCCCATCCGCTGTTTCTGGACCAGTTGCGTGAAGTCCGGGTAAAAGTTGACGATCGAGTTCTCGTAGCGGACCGGGCCACGGGTCCGTGAAGCCTGCAGAATAGCATCGCGGTCCCTGTAGTGGAACAGTTTAGCCACGATAGGCCTCGGGGGGGCCCCCGGCCGCGGCCGGCCGCCAGGAACCCGATGGGCCCGCTCCACAGCGAAGAATTTACTTAGGCCAACCGGGGACAGCTGCTGTAGGATAAGTTCCTCGACCACGAGGTCCACCGGGCGGCTGTCGGAGGACTCCGGTACCCCAATGATACGGATATTGTTGCGTCGGGCCCGTCCCTCGAAGTCCTCAAGCCGCCGGGCCATGTGGTCGTTGACCACTCTAATGTCCCCAAGCGCGGCCCGCAGATCCGACACCTCCGCACCCAAGGTGGAGGTCCGTGTATCAAGGGCCTGGACCTTCTCGTTGGTTTTAGAGAGGTCGGCCCGAATCAGGGTGACGTCGATCGCGACAGTGTCGATCTTACGGGCCAGGGCCTCATATTGCGTCGCGATAGTTTCCCTGATGCCCTCGATGGCGCCCATAATGTCCTGTAGGGAAGGTTCCGCAGCGACGGTCGTGCCTCCCCCCGCAGCATCCGGGGAGAGGCCAGCAGCGCCAGGGGACCCCCTGCCCTGGGTATAGCGGTCCATGTTGTTGCTCTGGACCGCTCCCCCGCGCAGTGAGGCCTTGGTCTTGCGCCCCTCCGGTCCCCCTTTGCCCGCCATATGAGCGCCGTCACTCAATGGGACCTCCGATCAAGGGGTGCACGGGTGCCAGAGAAAGGATCACAAACTGTCGGTGTAGGGGTCGGAGGCGTCAGACCCGTCCGTAGCAAATGGAAGCAAACCTCGGGCAGAGGCCCAAGAGGCACCCCGCCACCTTGAGCACGCACGCCAGCTGATCTCCTGAAGGCCAAAATCGAAACCGAAAGTGCTGAATCGGTGACTGGCACCGCGCTGAGGCCGCTGTTGTTCAATTGCAGCCCGGCCCCACGGGTCACCTCCACCCCGGCCTCCTCCGTCGGGTGGGTCCCAAAAGTTCCGGCGACGCTAACTCAGGATTCCCAGGTCCGATTAGAATTTTGGAAAGAGATATATAGTCAGCTGGTCTTCTTCTCTCAGATTCCATACACCAACTCAGGATAGTCTCAGGATTTATTCCGAGGAGCAGAAAGGGTCCGGGGAGCCCTGTGCTCACGCGACCATCTTGGATGCGCGCTAGGCTCCTCCCCTGTACTTACATTGTTAATGTATCTTTATTTCATCAAGGTACATAGATGTGGAGGGGAAGTGATTGTGCTGATTTTGCATGTACATAGCTTTCCTCTTTTCTCTCTCTTAATTAAGGAACTGGCGAGTGAGAGAGAAGGAGCGAGAGAGAGAGAAAACCTGGCCATTAAGAGCCTATCTACCACATCTGGTGTCAATTGCTATTAATGGAAGGTGCTACCAGTGTTATAACAATCCAATACATATGAAACTGACCTCTATCACAGGATGATAATACCAGTGGAAACCCATGCAATAGAAAAAAACACAATTGCAATTCCTTGCATATCTTGGCATTTTTGTTGCATATGAGGTGAATCCCTGGAAAGGAGAGCAATCAATGGCACATGATAGCTAACCCTAGAGTATAGTGTGGGTTGATTCAGGTACCAAGGATCACAAAGCACGCAAGTGCATTATAAAACTGCTCCTGATCGCACAGTGAGCTAGAGTCCCCAAGGCATAAGCATGCCATCAGTCCCATATGTTGCGACATATTATTGTACCTTTCTCCACCTCCCAAGTAGAATCGCTTTCCCGAAATTGAAAAAGAACATTTAAAATATTTTTCTACCTCCAAATTCTTTTATAATATATTTTTAAACATCAAATCAAATATGAAAAGAGGTATATGAATCGGAAAACAATATACAAAGATATATAGAAAGCAGACACTGAAAGCAAATTTTTAATATTTAAACTATTTCTACCCTCAGTTGTTCTATCACACAGCAATACTAGGCTATTACCCTTTCAACCAAGCCTTAATGGAACAGCTTTAAAAATCTACATTTGGGGGCATACTTACTATTATTTTACGCAATGCAGTGCAGCAAGAGAACTTGCTGTGGTGTGTGAAAGGGAGAGAGCAGAAATGTGCCATATCTCCAAAGATATTGAGCATTTCTGCTCTCCTTGCACAGGCTCACTGTGTGCTGCCTAGTGCCTCGTTGCAGCATCCTCTGGGAGGTGTACTGATTTGACGCAATCCCACGTATACAAACCTTTATAAATTTGGAATTGCGTCAATTTCATGTGTGGATTCATGGGAATGCCCTTTCTGCACCCATGGAATGCATACAAGCTCATAATGTACAGTAATGCAGCGCAAGTCAGTGAATTGTGTTACATTTGTATTCAAAGCCACGCAATGAGGTGCAAATCGACCCTTGTGTGGTGTTTTTCCAAATCTTACTGAAGCTTTTGCGTTGTCCTTGGGTCACCTTGCTTGATGCAGGGACAACTCAAAGGCTTATTAATCTGTAACTATGTGAGATTACAACATAGGGGCCGATTACAATCTTGTTAGGAAACTCTTCTGACTGAATTGGTTTCGGAATCGTTTCCGAACAAATCGGGTTCTGTGAGTCTGACCGACCGATTACGATGCTTTCCAACATTGTTTTGTCAGATTTCCATAGACTTCAATTGGAGCCTGTGTTCCGAACGAGAAAACAGGCTCCCATTGACAAAAGTTTTTTTGGGGGGAAAAGCTTGCACCCTGTGGCGGGTGCCCCCCTCATGATGTCTGCCAAACTGTGACTGCATGGGAAGAGAGGACCCATGCGTACCCCCACAGGCCCGATTCGAAGCGTCTCGGGTGAAGGGGGCCTGCTATGTGCCTCCAAAGTCAGATTCAGACAGGTGATCCATCTCAGAACAACTGATTCGGAAAGGCTGTCCTAATTTGACATCTTAATCGCCTGGCTGAAAATGCAGTCCATAGACTGCCACGATTCGCCTTTGACTGATTCAGTTGCTCCCAATGCCTATCGGAACCGAGTCGGACAGTCCAAAAGCTTTCCAGCTACCATAATCGGTCATTGGGAAAAGTGTCTGAGTTGGTCAGAAAGGTGGGTGCCGAATTGGATTTAGATGAATCGAATGCCGTTTGGAGCCTTTCTGGACAACATCATAATCGACTCCATAATATGATTTACTGCTCTATAATCAAAATGGTAGCAAGTAAAGTATTTGTGTAAATACCATTACCTTATTTGACTGCTTTGAAGACGATTGGGCTAGACACATGCACTGTTCAGGGCATAGATGCCAACCCAAGTTCCAAACATCCAGGTAGAATATGTTCAACAGAACACAATCCCAATAGGGTGATCTAGTAATGCAGTGGAAGAGGGTTTTTTCCTTTGTACCTTTTTATTGTGCATGATATTTTATTAACCTAAACAATAATATTTACTACTGCAGTGGAAGAATGGCATAATATACTTCTATTGCATTCTTGGAAGGAGCCACCATTTTCTATTTCAATTCGTAGAAATAACCATACAGAATACATTTATCGAGAATCTAGCTAAAGACAAGCCCTCGTAAAAGAAATTGTGTTGTTGGTTGACTGGGATGTTCACCCTGGTCAAGCAACAGTCACAATTCCTGGCAAGGTGAGCCACAAAAAGTCACTAAATCGACCTGTGCTTAATTATGCCTAGCTTGGTGCAAAAAGTAGTCAGGCTTAACTTTTAGACAATGTGTAAAGTATTTATGCAGCACGTAAACAGTAATAAAGTAAATATACAAAACAACAAAAATCCCACACCAATTTAGAAAAATAGAGTAAATTGTGATAAATTATTTGACACCAAAACAACAAAAATACATTCAGTAAAACTGGAGGTATGATTGTTTTACATGTTTAGAAAAACTAGCACTTAAAAAAGATCAAAGTGCCAACTGGGGACATTTAGTCATGTGAGACTGTGTTAAAGTTGGAAAATATGGCCGAAAGCAATGGAGCATGGGTCAAATTCAAGAAGTGGATTGTGTCTGGTTGGTGTGTACCTACAGATTTGAAAGAATTTTCAAGAAAAAAGTTCTGAGAAGGTAAAGTTCAGTGGGGCAATGCTGCAGGTGTCTAAGGCGGGAGCGTCCAAAATTTCCAGCGGGACAAGGCCGGAGACTAGTCCAGGAGGTCGGATGTTCCTTTGGCTAAGCACTGCTGAACAGGATTTGTTGCTGTGGACAAGAACGTAGCAGGAGCAGCCACGAATTAAGGCCGACCAGCGATGCACCTTAGGTGGGCCAATTAGCAGGTTAGTCCCAGTCTTTCCTCTGTACTCAGAGCAGTTTTTAGTCAAGAAAGTTTCTAGGTATTACGTTTTGGATTTTGTATATTTGGACACGTTTAGCACTAAAATGAAGGGCAGGGGACTAGTGGTCCACTGCTTGGGGGTTCAGGACTTACTCATGCTGAATCCAGGTGCAGGTTAAAGATGGTAGGAACATTTTATGTCCATGTGGCTCTGAACAGGAGCCCAGAAAACTAGCCCTTGGAGTCACTATGGTAGTCCTGG
This sequence comes from Triturus cristatus, assembly GCF_964204655.1. Taxonomy (NCBI): domain Eukaryota; kingdom Metazoa; phylum Chordata; class Amphibia; order Caudata; family Salamandridae; genus Triturus; species Triturus cristatus. Next base: position 939,160,934 of record NC_140593.1, read on the forward strand.
GCTCAGATGAAGATGCCTGGCTCAAACCGCAGGGTTGGCCTCTGAGGGTTCAAGGCAAGCTCCAGGCAGCAAAGCAGTCCTTTTAGGAGCAACAAAGCAGTCTTGTGGGGTACACAGCAGCAGGTAGTACTCTGAGAGTCCTTCTGCAGGTCCAGCAGGTGAAATGAAGAGTGGGTTGAGGACCATATTTTAATACCTGGTGCCTTCTTGGAAGTTAACAGAACTTTTTAAAGGTTTCTTTTTTAAGTTCTTGGAATTTCCTGACTCCCCTGGCTCCAAACTGGGTGCACTGCATAGACAATGTGGAAACGGCAACTCCTTTGTGTGAAATCTGACCACAGCTGTAGGAGGCTGGCTTAGCACATGGTGCACAGTTATTCAAGTATTGCACCTTGCAATAATCCAGACAACCCTTATGGTGATTTTAATGGTCTTTGATAACTATAGAACGCTCTTAAAATGGTAGCTGTGGAGAGCAATCTTCAGGGCTTATCCTGAAGGAGTGTAAAGCAGCTTGTTTTACCAGTTTAATCTGCAGTGTCAGTTAGGTGAAAAGAAACCACACAGTGTTTTACAAAAATTAGTCTATTTATTACAACACTATAGCACTATCACATTAGTATTTCTCCTACCCAGAGTTATCAACACAATACACAAGAATACTTCAAAAGCAATCAGGTAAGTAGCACAAAATACAGTGGTCTCCAGGGAAGACCAAACCATATACTAAGAAAGTGGAAGGTGAACTGCAATGGAGGATGGGACTTGGACCAGAAGACCAAGAGGAGCCAGGGACACAAGAAACCTCACAGAGGCTGTGTGCAGAGTGGAAACACAGCCATGTGTCCAATAGAAGTCAATGAAGAAGTCACAGTTGTAGTCTTGAAGAAGAAGGACTCTTCCCAGAGGACTTTGAAGAAACCCTTTAGAAAACATGAGGTTGGAGAGAGACCCCACCCGGTTATGCCCCAGGGTACCTACACTAGGGAAGCTGGGTACAGAGGGGTGAAGTGACGCCAGAACCTGCTGTAGACAACAATGGACGACTTAGAAGAAGATGCCTCTGAAGAAGACCGTTAAGGAATCTGGTGGAATTCAAGAGTGGATTTTTGAAGCAAAGAACCTCAAACGGAGGGAACAGAGTCTATGCCACTCGGAGGTGACCAGGAGGCACGGAGACAAAATTCCCACCGATGTCAGGAGGTTCTGAAGAGTCGATAGTGATCTTGTCTCTGCAGCTGTGAGGATCAGGCGATGCTGAGTAAGACCAGGAGACATGCACGAGCTTTCCACATCAGATGTCTGAGACTAGGTGGTCGGTGTCTGGTGGGAACACCAACAAGCCTTGGAAGCCTCAACTGGCGTAGAAGACAAAAATTTACCAAATTTACCAACATAGGGCCTGCAATGGCCAAGGGACACACCAGCAGCAGGAGAGTCAGGTCAGAACAGGCCCTGAGCAAGCAGGGGAGCCCACTGAAGCAAGAGAAGACCCTAGGAAGGATCCACAGGCCAAAGGCACAGGAGTCGCAAGAGCACCTCAAGTAGCTCATCAACGATGGAGGGCCATGGTGCAGAGGATGCAGTGAGGATGCTGATCATGGAGGGGAGAGATTCTGAAGGTTGGCGCTTCTTGTAGCTAGAAGATCTCTGGAGTGCAGAGACAACAAACCTTGGCAACAGCAAGTCAACACAGTGCACAGGAGTTCGGTCCCAGCAGTTCTGACTAGGAATACTGGTCTCAAAATTGCAGAGATTACAGGCAAGGCCTCAAGGGAGTTGCAGAATCACTACCTGTGTTGCTGAGCCTCAGGAAGTCAGAAGGACAACAGGAGCAGCAGACCAGTCAGCTTTGTTGCTGCAGTGCCAGAGGCACTCCCATATATTGGGACCACATGATGACCTTTGACTACTATTATTTTAATTGACTTTAGGTGTTTTCTTGAATATACCACAACATTTATCTTGCATGTGCATTTTTCCTTCAAGATTTCTGTTTTGTCTCCTTGTAGCTGCAGACGGAGAGTGCTTTCCCAGAGTAGAAAAGCCCTGCCAGGAACAGAACATGTGGGGTATGCATTTGAAAGCACGAGAGAGAGGTGTGGAATGTACTTCTTGGTCTCAGAGCGCAGTGTTATAAGCAGTGGTGCTCAAATGTGCATTATGTTGTACATTATAGGATGAAGAGTGTAGTGCTACAGGCAGTGGTGTACAAATGCACATTGTATTGTACATTGGGAAGTATTATGAAGTGCTTACTATTAGCTTTGACATGCCCTCATGCCGTCTTGAATTCTGAATCTGTCTAGCTTGAGCTTTGTTCACTGGCAGGCCCTCAGATTACTCGAGTTGTTTAGGCCATTCACTTTCAAGGTTGCTTTCTGTCGGAGATTGTTTTCTGTACTGTTGGAGACTTTCATAAGCTTTGTTAAGATAAGGGGCTGAAACATGTGGGAGTGCAGAAAGATACGTGAGAACTCTTTTGCCTTTGGAATGCTTGCATGGAGAGTGGCCAACTCCAGTAAGATTCCTTGGCGCAGAGGACGTCCTCTCGGAAATGTCTAGTATGCTTTGAGATTATAAAACTGGGGTTTGTTGACTTGGAAACTGGGATTTGGACCTGAATGATTGACGGGTCTACTTCAGTGTAGGAACTCAGCTTGCTGAGGCTCCTAACCCCAGCTGTGAATCCCCCAGTCTGGAGTAAGCTGAGCTGCAGTGTTTGCAGCGGCTAATGTTATTTTCGTTGATTATTGGCTTTGTGAAGTGTGTCTGTGTGCACCTTCAAGTCTCCAGTGGTTATAATCATCTGAGGTATTATTTTTGGTTATTGGCATTGTGATGTGTGAGTGTGTCTGTGTGCACATTCAAGTCTTCAGTGATCATAATCATCCGAAGTATTTAATATATATCTATTTCTGATTTCTTGCAGTGGATGTCCATATCTGCTTGTATTTTATTTCATGTATTTTATTCCATGCATTTAACAGTTGCATTTGCTTACTTATAAGTGTGATATTACTGCTTGCACATTTATATACATATATCAATATACATTTGAATGTTGTTCATTTGACATCCAGGAAAACCGTTTTGTTAGAGAGTGTTGCACAAATAAAACCCCATGCCTTATTCTGAAAACAGTCTTTTGATGTGCCTCATTTTATAAAAGTGATATTCCTTTCCAGGTGGTGTTTTTATTGCTTTGCCGTGTTTGTGCCTTCTTGTGGGAGGGCAGTATTTTCTATTATTTGGGAGGGCGAAGCAATACAGTTGCGCTGCCTGCAGATGCAGGGTAGTGATTCCTTCACTCCAAGGGAGATTTCTTCGGGTGTGCTTCATGCCCACAAGTCTGTTGAAGAACCTGAATGAAGCACAGACACAGATAAAAAGGAAGACTTAAAGAACAGCGAGACCAGGATACTTTCTTGGTGCAGTCTCAGTTCCAGTCAAAGTCCAACGAACTTCAAGTGTCCAGACAAGTGAAGAGCGACGTAGTTTCAGTGTTGAGTCTTGTCCCACGAGCAATCTAAGGAGCCACTCACATGTAAGCCCTTAAGTATCCAAATGAAAAGGTTGAAAAGGTTGAACACAGGGGTCTTTCCCAGAGGAGGGGCCAGACAGAGGGGAGGCTATTCCCATGTCCTTTGTCCAGTTTTGCATAAGAGCTGGAGCCAAGGACTTGCTGAACTGGCACGAACTAGAGTTTGCAAGGAGGACTCCAAATGTGTCCTTCAAAGCAGTCTGGTGGTGCTGGCAGGAGCCCCCACCCTAGAGCAATACACTAAGGGGCAGATTTACAAGGAACTGACGCATCTGCATAGATGCGTCAGTTTCCTTGCGCCAGCATCAAATGTCCTTGTGTCACCATGGATGCGCTGTATTTACAATACAGTGCTCCATGGCGCAAGGATTAACAGATGCGTCAGAAATTCAGACGCATCTGTTGGCCCAAAAGTGACGCATTGCTGGAGTTACGAGAGTGACTCAACACCAGCAATGCATCACAACAGATAGGTGAGTCCCATTCAAAAAGGCCTGCGTCATTTCTTTCGCCTGGTCTCAGCAGGCGTAGGGGTTTTTACACAGTGAAGGAGTAGAGTGACGCAGTGAGATGTAAATTTCACTGCACCAGTTTTAAATGGCTTTTTGAGTGGGAACGCCCACACTGCATACATAATACCTGACTCAAGTATAATGTAACGCAGGGATTTACATCGTGACGCATCTCCCCCGTTGCATCAAAAAAAGTGATGCAATAGGTGCAAGGACCCGCAAGGGTCTTGTAAATCTGCCACAAAGTTCGGTCTGGGAGGTGGTCACACCTCCCTGTGACAGGAAACCTATTTTTCTGCCTTCCCCTGCCCAAGCTGTTCTCAAGCAGCAGGAGGGCTGAATCATGTCTGTGGTCTGCAGCAGCAGTAACTTGATTGCATACACTGGAAGGCTGTTACCGGAGTACAGGGGGGTCCACTAAGGAGCCCCCCAGTACTTGGGATCATACTTCCATATGATTCTAACATGTTTGATACCAAACTTGACGGGTTCGGTTTAGCCACTATATAGTTAGACATCTCGTTATGACTGATGTCCACTATATGTCTAAAAATGGCTGTTTGATAAAAACTTTATTAAAGGAGATTTAAAATTTGCAAGAAAGCATAAAGCAAATCATTGTTTTCTCTGCCTGCCCTTCATAAGGCTAGGACGACACCAAGCTACCCATAGAGCCCCACGCGTCAGAGAAACACAAAAGCTTCCACAACGTACATGCACTAAATCGTAGGATTAAATATCTTTTCCAGTGTGTCGTAGCTAGGGTTAAATACAGCGTTAGATCAGCTGGCGCAGAGATCATGAGATAATCTTTAATATAGCTTTTAAATAGCTCATTATGCAGTCTTTGTGAATGAAAGAAGTTTAGAAACAGAACTTTATCTTCAACATTTAAGCCTTTTTTTGGGGTAGAAGGTGCACTAAAAATATCATGTAATCTCAGTACCATTGAAATATTTTAGATGTAAACCAGTCAAGGGATTGAAGAGCCCATATCCTGTTTAAGGCAGTCTAAGATGACTTCCCTGTTAAGACTTGCCTCAGTGTTGGTCCAGACACGGACCCAGAGTAAGAAAGCGACCAGCTTGGCTTCAATAGAAAAACACTGGAGATTTAACTATGAATAAATAAGAAGAGTGCCTGTGGGAGGCAAAATGGAGGAGCCACCTACAAATATGACACTTCTCAGTTTGCAGGGGATTAACATTATGATTATGCCCCCAGATCTCTGTGCCATGTAAAGCCGCAGAGACACACTGGGAATTATAGATGTTCAGAAAAGGTGAGACTGTCCCTCTGCCTGCAGCCTGCGGCATATTAAATATTGCTCCAGCCAATCTACTGAGCTTCAGACACCAACAACTTATCTGTGAATGTCAGGAACCTGAGAAATCAAATGTAACCCCTAAATAATGAAAGTTGGTCACACTGCTAAATGATTGCCCTTTCACAGTTAGTTTCTATATATTATGCTTACCAGGCCCACATGCCATAATATGTGATTTCCCATAGTTAGTTATCAAATCCAGCCTACTCATAAAGCTGCCAAAGGATTCCATCAACATACATAATGCGTCTGGTGTCCGTGCCATAAATACTGCATCATCTGCATAGAGTAATGCTGGTTTGGGATTTTGAGTGATTGCCAGAATATCTCCGGTGACCTTCGTCAAAGAGGGACACAATTCATAAATGTAAATCATCAAAAGCAACAGAACCAGAATACATCCTTGGCACACTCCTCGAGCTAATGGGAAAATGTCAGACATTTCACCTGCCTGGCAAAGTGAACCTTTGCAACTAGCTTTTTCTTGCAAATTGGACAAGAAATTCACAAGGGCCACCTCAACCCCTGACTCCAGCAACATCAGCCAGAGTTGGTTCTGTTGACGCAGTCGAATACTGTTGACAGGTCCATAAAGGCCAGGTAGAGTGAACAGCGATTGGCGATTGTGTATTTGGCAATAATCAAATTCAAATTCACGCACTGTTCCACTGAACCTAGCCCCTGTCAAAACACATATTGGAAGGGACATGAGATGTTAGATTGTTTAACCCAGGATTTAAGGTTGTTAAATATCACCTGTCCGCTGACCTTCACAGTGCTATCCATAAGTGGTCTTGGGCGATAACATTTTGGCAACATTCCATCACCTTTTTTAAAGATTGGGACAATAGTAGAATGAGTTCAGGAACTTGGCATCTTATTGCAAAAAGAATTGTTAAAAACATTTGTGATCAATGGGCCCCACAGATTGATATTACACTTGATGAGATTCATTGGGAGCCCCTTAGGTGCAGGGGCCTTTCCACTTGAGCTTTGCCTAATGGCATCAGACACTTCTTGAAGAGCAACAGATATTGTAGGTTAATTGAGTAGTTTACCCCTTAGTAGTTTCCCCAGACCCACATCTTCCTCTGTATGATAAATAGCGCTATAGTGCAATACCCAATCTGTACCAAAAATATTGCAGATCAATAGGGAATTCACTGCAACTTCCCTTTGTTTTATCTTTTTAACTCGTTTCCTAAATGTCTTACTGTTCTTCATGAGTGCAGCATCATCCAAAAGTTCCCTATCCCCACTAATCCGGGTGTCTTTCCTCTACTGTATGCTATTCCCCATTACACCACGCCCCTCTGTGCCACTCCACTCTACGCCATTCCACTCTACGCTCTTCCAATGTATACCACTCCACTCTACCAGGCACTACTCTACACCACTGCACCCTATACCTCTCCACTGTATGCCAAGCCACTGTGAATCATTCCACTCCATGCCCCTCACCTCTACAACACTCCACTCTATGCCACAACACTTTATGCTAATCCACTGTATGCCACTACACTCTACCTAACTCTACCTCTCTCTACTGTGCGCCATACCACTCTGTCTCTCCAATCTATGCTACTCCACCGTACGTTATTGCACTCTACCCCACTCCACTGTACACCACTCCACTATACACCACTCCACTCTACACCAGTCCACTGTACCTCACTCAACTCTGTGCCCCTCCAGTATATGCTATTTTACTCTACACCACTCCACTCTGTGCCACTCTACTCTACACTATTCCACTGAACACCACTCCACTCCGCCACACTCCATTCTATGCTTCTGCACTCCATACTACTCCACTATATGCTATTAGACTGTATACTATTCCACTCTACACCACTCCACTGTAAGCCACTCCACTATATATCACTCCACTATATGCCACTCCAGTCTATGGAATGCCACTGTTACCAACTCCACACTATGCCACTCAAATCTACGCTATTCCACTCTATGCTACTCCACGGCACTTCACTAAACAATATTCTACTGCTCCCCACTCCACTCCAAGCCACTCCATTCGAAACCACGCCAGTTTACATCACTCCACTGTATGCGTTTCCAGTCTACACTACAGAATTCAATGCTTTTCCACTGCATGCAGCTCCACTCTACCTCACGCTACTATATGCTATTGCAATATCTGCCACTCCACTCTGCGCGACTCAATTAATCTATTGCGCCTTATGCCAATCCACTCCACTCTACTCCAGTCTATGCTTTGCCACTCCACTGTACGCTATTCCTCTGTACACCACTCCACTCTGGAACACTACACTGTACGCTTTTCAACTCTGCGCCACTCCACTTTGCACCACTCCAATCTACACTGTACACCACTCAACACTATGCTACTTGACTATTTACCATTTCTCTCTACCCCTCCATTGTACGCTACTCCACTGTACTCTATCCCACTGTACACTACTCCACTGTACTCGAATCCACTCTATGCCACTCCACTGTATTCTACTTCACTCTATGCCACTCTGCTGGACGTCGCACCACTCTGCCCTACTCCGCTCTATGCTATTTTAGGGTTCGCTACTCTACTGTACGCTTTTCCAATATATGCCACTCCACTCTGCGCCACTATCCTGTACAACACTCAACTGTACACTGTTCACTGTATGACACTCCACTTACACTATACACTGTATGCCACTCGACTATACCCCACTCCACTCTACGCCACACTACCCACTGTAAGCTATTCCACTGTACTCCACTACAGTCTATTCTGGTCCACTCTACTATACTGTACCACAATCTACTCTACTCTGCGACACTCGACACTCCACTGTACAACACTGTAATCTATTGTAATCCACTCTATGGCACTCTACTCTCCTGCACTCTGTGACACACTGCGACACTTGATGACACTCTACAACGTATCAGTCCAATCCACGGTATGACACTTCACTCCACTCTACAATGCTTTACTTCACTGTATGCGCGCCACTCCACTCCACTCTACCCACTATACTCTACAGCAGGCTATTCCACTCTATGCTACACCACTCCACCGGGCTTGATTTCACTCTATTTGACTGTAAAACACTTTACCCCACTCTATGGCACTACTACACTCTAATCTATGCAACTCCACTGTACACAACTCTACTACACTCTGTGCCACTATACCATATGGCACTCTTTGCCCCTTAACTACACTGTACAACCCAATACTCCAGTCTATACCACCTACACCCCACTGTATAACAATGTACTCCACTCTACAACACTTTTCAATACTCTATGGCATACAGCCACAGTCCGTGCAGGTAACGGCGGTGGGGCCTGGTCGGGGGATTCCAGGGGGACACCACCGCCCACCGCTGTTACTTGCACAGACTGCGGCTGATGGCATACCACTCCACTGTACTGTATAACACGCCACTCCAATGTATGACTGTTAACTCAACTCTTTGCTATGCCGCTGTAATGCAGTCCATGCTACTGTACTAAACAGCATGCCACTGCGCTCTATAACACTTTAGTCCACTATAAGCTACACCACTCCATTCTACTCGACTCTACCCCACTCCACCCCACAACACTCTATAATACTTCACTGTATCCCATTCCACTCTTCACCACTCCACTATACGCTATTCCACTGTACACCACTCCACTCTCTGTATCACACTCCACTCTACTCTACTTCTCTCTAGTCCACTCTACAACATTGCCCTACATGACAGTATGCTGTTCAACAATCTCCTCCAGTTTACTGTACCCCATTCCTCTCAATGATACTCCTTTCAACCACAGTAAACTCTATGATTTCAAACACCTGTTTATGTAATAACACATTGAAATTCAAGGAGAAAAAGCAAAGTTTAAACCTCTGTTATAGTTACAAAAGCCTAATCTATTCATTCCATACAAACCAAACTTAAACTGCCTGAACATTACAAATTCTACACTTATAGTTATACCTTTTATGTATAATTTACTAACCGCCTTTACATTACTATACCTTTAAGTAGTCTTTAACTGCAAACCAAACTTAAACTACACAAAATCTTTAAATTCTATACCTCTGATATATGTTTTAAGCAACACTTTCAAATTATTATAACTCATGCACCTCCATACACAATGTGTTCAACTCGATATGCACACTAGATTCATTATAACTCGCCACTCTACCATGTATGGTGCTCTCACAAATGATGTGATGTACGATGTCACAAGTGTTATTGTAAATACCATTATGTTATATGGTATAAGTGGTAAGTGATAGTTAATGTAGTGTGGCTATCAAGTTATAACAATTTTAATTTCATTGAATATATATTGGATAATAACTTCGGTTGTAACTATAACTTGCGCCCCCACAATGCACATCATCAATCATTTCATTGCACAGTTGCAGTGATATTATCAATGATGTCATAAAAGATGTATTGAGTGATGTAATATGTGGGGTAATTAGTAGTGCATGGTGAGGGCCGGCTACCCACTTGCAGCCAACCCCCTGCATGCAGCCAGTCCCATGCTACGCATGGCCTTTGAGCATGCATGGTGGGAGTTGGCCACAAAGTCTGGTCTGCGGCAAACCCTCCCCAGGGCAGCCAAGCCCACGCTGCACAGGGCCTTCGGTAGTGTGAGGTGGGGTTATGTCAAAGGGTCTTCTCCGTGGCCAGGACCTATTGTTAACCCTCAAATGCAGCTAACCCATGCTGCGCACAGCCAGGGATTGATGGCCAGGCCCCGTAGCCAACCCCCCGCATGCTGCCAAACCCAGGCTGGACAAGGTCTTTGGCTGTACGTGTGGGGGTTGGCCACAGGGCCTGGCCTGAGGCCAGCAAAGGCAGCCAACTTCACACTGCTTGCGGTCTTTGGCTGTCTGCAGTAGGGGGTTGAGCCTTTGCAACACAGCACAGGATTGGCCATTGGGCCCAATCCTCTGGGTCAAAATACACTTAAACAGGGGAGGGGGCATGGCCCCCCTCCTCAAGCCTTATTAAGCTCTGGGGAACACATCCCTGGGCCTTTTTTCAAAGGGGAGGGTGGCTGCTTGACCCTCCTCCTTCGGGGCTGTATCTCTTTTAAAGGGAAGGAGCCATGTGGCCCCCCTCCTTGAGACTCATGAGGCCCTGGGGATCCCACCCCAGGCCCCATGTATGTTTAATAAGAGGGAAGCCAAGTGTCCCACTTCCTGACACTTATTAGGCCCTGGGGACCCCATCACCAAGAGACATTTTGTTTCTTTTAAAGGGGAGGGGGGGCTGCATGGAACCCCTGCTTGAGCCTATGTTGGTCCCTGGGGCCTAATCCCCTGGAGCCCAATGTGTTAATTAAGGAGAGGGGCATTGTGTGGCCCCCTCACTGAGCCGTAAAAAGACCCTGGGGGCCACACAACCCCCATCCCGACCCTATTTTGGGCCCTGGACTTCATTCAATTAATCAATTATTTGTAAAGCGCACTACATACCCGCGAGGTTCTCAAGGCGCTGGGGGGGGGGGCGCTACTGATCGAACAGCCAGGTCTTGAGTATCATCCTGAAGGTAAACAGGTCTTGGATCTGTCGTAGGCTCAGTGGGAGGGTGTTCCATGTCTTGGCGGCGAGGTGGGAGAAGGATCTCCCGCTGGTGGTTGTTCTTCGGATGCACGGGATGGTGGCGAGTGAGAGGTCAGCGGAGCGTAGCTGGCGGTTGGGGATGTAGAAGGAGAGCCGTCTGTTGAGGTAGGCTGGGCCGGTCTTGTGGAGTGCTTTGTGTGCGTGGATGAGGAGCTTGAAGGATATCCCCTTGTTAACGGGGAGCCAGTGCAGGTTTCTCAAGTGGGGGAGATGTGGCCGTGTCGTGGTACATCGAGGATCAGTCGTGCCGAGGCGTTTTGGATGCGTTGTAGTCGTTTGATAAGCTTGGTCAGGGTTCCCACATAGAGGGCATTTCCGTAGTCGAGTCTGCTGCTGACGAGGGCCTGGGTGACTGTCTTTCTTGTATCTGTAGGGATCCATCTGTAGATCTTAAGGAGCATGCGGAGGGTGTTGAAGCAGGAGGAGGAGACGGCGTTGACTTGCTTGGTCATTGAGAGCGTTGAGTCGAGGATGATTCTCAGGTTGCGTGCATGGTCGGTGGGTGTCGGGGTTGCCCCCAGTGCCGTTGGCCACCAGGAGTCGTCCCAGGCTGAAGGGTTGGAGCTGAGGATGAGGACCTCCATCTTGTCCGAGTTCAGCTTCAGACGGCTGATCTTCATCCCGTCGGCAACGGCCTTCATTCCTTCATGGAGGTTGGCTTTGGTGGTGATGGGGTCCTTGGTGAGGGAGAGGATCAGTAGAGTGTCGTCGGCATAGGAGATTATGTTGGGGTCGTGCTGCCGGGCGACGTGTGCGAGCGGGGCCATGTCAATGTTGAACAGTGTCGGGCTGAGGGAGGATCCCTGGGGTACGCCGCAGATGATCTCGGAGGCTTTGGAATGGAATGGGGGAGGCGGGCGCTCTGGGTTCTGCCGGAGAGGAATGAGGTGGTCCAGAGCCTTGTCTCGGATCCCTGCGGCGTGGAGGCGTGCTCGTAGTGTGCGGTGCGGTGCGGCTTCTTATAATAGGCGAGTACCCAGGTGCCCACCCAGGACACACACCATTCACTCGCGGGGCTGCAGGGGGAGCTGTAGGAGCCATGATTGCACCCGCTCAGAGGGAGCAGCTATCTATGCTGCTCCACCCGGAGGTACCAATCTGTTGATCTGCTTCTCTGTCCGCATCAGTTTTGAAAATGTTCCCACAGGGAAACTGCTGTGTCCAGGGGGTGGGCTCCCTGGGACACAGAATGCGAGCCAGCCCCTGGGAATGGGGTGCCCTGGGCCATTAATGGCCCCCTCCATTTTTAGTGGTGGTAGCAGCCTTGGGGATTGTGGTCCCCAGGGCTTTTAATGGATTAAGCTAGGGGGCTGAGTTGCCCTCTCCCCTTAAAAAGTACAGTGGGTCCCAAGGGATAGGGTCCCTGGGGCTAAATATGGCCTAAGGAAGGGGGTTGCACTCCCCCTTAAAATTACTTTGAGCCCTGTGGGATGGGGTCAATGGGGCCAAAAACGACCTGGGGAGGTGGCCCTTATGCCTCCCTCCTCTTACAACACAACTCCGGCCTGGCGAATGGGGTCCATGGGGCTGAAAATGTCCTCGGGAGGGGGTCCATGTGCTCCCTCCCCAAAAAAATATAGTGCATCGTACCCAGGACATGGCCCACCGAAGGGGGTTTAAAAAAGAACCCAGCCTACTGTTCTAAAAAAAAAAAATGTTGTTGTGGATTTGAAGATCCTCTATGAATTTATGGCAAAACTTTAAAAAATAAAATTTGGGCTCCAGCCTAGGGGGTCAGGCCTATGTATTTTTTTCTTTTTACTTTTTGTTAGAACTTGTAACTGATTCTTGAGTCCTAAATTGATGCCACGCTTCCAAGTTGAGGTGGTGGCAGACAATTAGATCTCAGGTTGAGACCTGTCAGCTCTGTGGATCCTCCATGGTGTGAGGTATACAGTTTTTTTAACGTTAATTTCTCCTAAAGTACTGAATGGATTTACACCAACACGCAAAAAGCACTCTTTCTGGACCAAGATCTAGCTTTAGGACAAATTTGGTGTAAATCTATTTAGCAATTTTGTCTGTAGCAGTGTCTAAAGTTTCTATGGAAAAATTAACGGGGAAAATGTGTTTTGGGACCCTCCGCAAAACTCAGCAAAGTGATGCAAAAACTCCGCCGGGCTCCGCAGAGTTCCGCAAGCGGCGGAGTTTGGTAAGTAGTACTGCTCGCACTGCTTTTTTGTGCCAGGAGTTTGCCCTGTACTGAAAAATCAGTGCAAATAAAACTAGTGCAAGAGGAAGCAGCTTCGTTTGGTCGCTCGATTAGATGTTCTACTTTAGTGGCAGCATCCTCAACGCGAGCAGCAGATTTCTCAACGCAAGCGGTTGCGACCTAATGTGCGCGGTCACCACTGCCGGCATTGAGAAATCTCGCTGGGAGCAGGTCTAGCACATGATTTTTTCTCGCAAGCTCTTGCAAACTTAATGGTGGTGAGCCACTCTAGAGAAAAAAACTCTGCTCCGCGTCACTTTGCAGGGTTTTTGAGGAACTTCGCATTCCGGGGGGAACGCGGAGTGGGCAAAACTCCACAAACTCTGCAGGCAGAGCGGAATTCTTCGCCCACCACTACGTAAAACTATTCAATCTAGTAAAGTAAATGATTGTGTTTGGCATGTTAAGTTTCATGTAAACTATCAAGGGGGATAAAGAAAGGTCAAAGCAGTTACATTTTCTATGTTTACCCAATAAGAAACTTTATTCTCTAGAACTTTATAAACCACTGAACAGATTTCCACCAAATTTGGTATAAAACAAGAACTTCACCCAGAAAAGTTACTTTGCTTGGCTTGGTGTAAATCACAATTAGTGTTTAAGAATTGTGCATTAAAATAGGTGTTAGGAAGCTTGAAGGTTAATAGAAGGAATTTTGTATATCATGAGCATTCATTCCCAGAATCATAAGTGATCTGGAACTTCAAATCTACTGAGAATAATACATTTGAAAGAAAGAATCAAATACAAAGAAAATGATTCCCTTTGTCCAATATATTTAGTTGGCTGGCAGCGTCTGACACTTTTTGTTGCAAGGGTCATTGCAGCATGCGAGGCTCTGAACTCTGAAAAGAAGTGATATAGGGAGATGAGAGAGAATCCACTTCCCAAATCGAGGATATCGGAGGGTGCCTGGGGGAAGTTACTGGCCCAAACGTTTTTTTAAAAGTCCATTCTTATACGGGATACAGGTATCCAATTTCAGTTTTTCAAAACTGTGCATTCACTAGTAAATCCTCACATGAAATTTTTTTTGACAACCTTCATTTTTTGCAAATTCAGAAAACATGTTAAAACAGCAGCCCTCAGGGCAGGCTCATGGCCTGAAAAAAGGCGAGCCCCTAAGCCCAGACCCCACACTCCATAGCCAAGGGCCATAGTTCACCCTAAAGGAGGTCTGCGCAGGTCAGGCTTGTGCCCAGTGCTCACTTTACATTGCTAAAGGCCAAACACATACGGTTTAGCAGCACAGGTGCTATCATATCCCGATACCCAGAGCCTTTAATAAATACCTGGCTGCGCCCATGGCTGCTATCCAGAGCTGCAGGGTTAGGTTCATGCACAGCCAAATGCTGTGACCAGCAGGGATTGGTTATGCAGGAGGTAATGAGCATTGCCATTATGAGACATTGGGGCATATTTACAAGGACTTATCTCCGATTTATCTCCACCTTAACGGAACAAAAGTGGAGATACATTTAACACCCCATTCACAAGCAGGTGCAAACCGCAGACATCGCTAGTATTCCCGCGATAACTGCCCCAAAATCTAACACCACGGTGGACACCACAAACTAACTCTAATGAGATGCAGAGTAGACGTACCCGTGCAAAAACACACGAAAAAACAACACCACTTTCACAACGAACTGCCAGAACTGCAAAGCGAACTAAAAACTGGTGATAAGCTGTGGTGGCTGCAGGTATTTAACACCTGCCTCAAGCAGGTGTTAAGACGGATGTCTACCTGCAGTAGGCAACGGAGCCCCGCACGCAGCCATACCCGAAGAACAAACAACACCATGAAGTAACTCATCACGCAGCCTGGAGCCCCAACAGGGTCGCAACACCCACCGCCACCACCACCAGGACTGCTACCACCCCCAGGACCCGGACCCGCCCCCCTGGACCACCACAGAGGCAGCGTAGAGTAAGACAGCAGACCTACTGAAAACGCACCACTCTCACATACCTAACGCCTGTGGGAGTCATTGCCCACTACAGGCTCAAAAGGGCAACCATCCTCCGCATCATGACCCACATCACCCACAGGCTGACGGTCCCAACACAGCGAAGGACTAAAATCCCACCTCAGACAAAGCTGCTGGCTGTGCTGCATCTGTTGGCCTCTGGTACCTTCCAACCAACAATTGCCAGAATCGGAGGAGTCTCACAGCCAGCCCTATGAAAGTTCATCACACCTGTCCTGGATGCCATCCTCAGCTTCATACCTCAGTACCTTCACTTCCCCAACACTGCGCAGGAACAGCTGGAGACAAAGCAAGGGTTCTACGCCATAGCCGGATTCCCAGCCGTGTTGGGGGAAATGGACTGCACACATGTCCCACTTGTGCCCCCTGCGGATACTGCACACCACTACCGCAACAGAAAGCACACGCATTCCATCAATGTGCAGGCAATAGGGGACTCTTCACTAATGTCGTCGCCAACTACCCAGGCAGTGTGCACGATTCCTTCATCTTCCGACCGTCTGTCATCAACCAGCGCTTCCAGGATGGCACATATGGAATGGGACTGCTCGTTGGTAAGTACCAAATCAACACACCACACATCCCACAGCCAACAAAGCACAAAGCACATAAGTGGGGATGCACACGTGACCAAGCCACATTCGACATGTCAGACTACCACCTACCAGACACGACTACACCACCCCATGGTCATCCGGGGCTACTCCCTGAGGGCTGGCTTACACTCACCCCACACACAGTCAACACAGGCGTCACTGAATTGGTTAGCCTGCCATCACATCCTGCTGAACCAAGTATTTATTCTTTTCTCCCTGCACTGTCACAGGTGATCAAAGATATGCACTCTGCCCTTGGATGATGACACCACTCCGGGACCCGAACACACCCGCACAGAGACAGTACAATGCGGCCCACATATGCACCAGGGGCATCGTTGAACGCACATTTGGCGTGCTAAAGTCACGTTTCAGGTGCCTGGACTACACAGGTGGGAAGCTCCTGTACAGCCCGGATGTCATGTGCAAGATGATCGTTGCATGCTGAGTGTTGCACAACATCTGTGTTCGCACCAGGGCCCCATAGATCCCAATATGTACGGAACGATTATGATGGTGATGGGGCAGGTGGGCCACATCCCACTGTAGCTGCGGCAGGAATGGCCCGTAGGAACTACATCATTGACACCTAATTCTCATGAGCACGTCACATTGTGTCGGTCCGTGGCAATCATGGACCTGTAGTAGATGTCCAATTGCACTGCATGTGTGAATAAAACATATTTGCAGGTTACAGGTTGGAATAGTGCATTGTCATGTTACATATCCCTGGAGTTACCTGGTTGTTCACATTTGCCAATCCAGTTGTGTCCTGTGTTCAGTTGTGGAGGGGTTGCTGTCTGCACCGGGATGTTGCCAATGTCAATGTCAAGGTGCACTTCTGCTCATGTGCGTATGCTGAACGGTGGGCGAGTCGCTCCTGCGGCTCTGATTTGTCTGCCACTGGTCTCTTTCATGCGGTGTGCCTGTCGGTTCTGTCCTTCAACGGTGCTTGGATGTTGTGGTGTGCATGTTGTCCTCTGCAGTTGGCCAGGGTGCATCCGTGGTACTCCGCTGTTGCTGTATTTTGTTCAGTGGCATTTTCCGTATGCTGTTCTTGTGCTTGTTCCCGCATTGCATGTGAGTATTGCTGCCCTCCTGCTGCTTATCCCTGCTCCCCTCATCGCAGGTTTTCTGGTGTTGTGGTTTGTGTTTTTATCTCCGTCCGGGTGGTTGTATCATGGACATTGTCCGCGTTATCTGGTGGCTATTGCATGCTACCGCCTTGTTGTGAATTCCATGTTGACACAGGGTTATTTTCCCACGCTAGGCCGCGATATTGAAAGTTGCGTTACGCTACTGTTGTGGTAGTTATCACACGTTCTTGTGAATATGGCCCATTATCTTAAAATAGTAACTATTGGCCAGATGTAGGTGGCCAAATACCGAGCGCTAACGCTGAAATTCACAGAATTTCAGCGTTTGCGATGGCTATTTGACTGCGAGCAATGTAGGTGAGTTTAAACCTACTAGCAAAATAAGGAGTCGCAAAATTGCGATTCCTTATTTTACTCTTGCGATTCCTTAAATGCAATGTAAGTAGCACAAAAGAAAGTGCACTTTAGCCTTAAGGAATCGCTAATTACGACCAACTTCAAGTTTTTAAAGTGCCATGTGGCACACATTCATGCCCTTAGGGCATGTATGTGCGCCACATGTGCACACATGCACATTTCACGGGTGCAACAGGGTGTCCTTTTGACACCCTGGCACCCTTGAAATAGCGTCCGCTATTTGCCATTCTTTAACAGCGAATCGCAAATAGTGAATATCTTCCCATTCATTTCTATGGGCCTCCTAGCCCATAGGAATGAATGGGTAGGTATTCCTTATTATCGAATCTCAATTTGTGATTCGTTATTAATGAATATTAAGAAATCGCT
Source organism: Triturus cristatus (assembly GCF_964204655.1). Classification (NCBI taxonomy): domain Eukaryota; kingdom Metazoa; phylum Chordata; class Amphibia; order Caudata; family Salamandridae; genus Triturus; species Triturus cristatus. The sequence continues at coordinate 939,178,608 of NC_140593.1, forward strand.
AATATTTTAGCGATTCCTACCTACATTCAATTTTGCGAGTCCTAAATAGCGAATCAGTAAAATTCGCTATTAAGGATTCGCAAATTTGATTTTACCTACATCTGGCCCTATATTGTGTAAAGAAGAACATACATGAACAGCCTTTTGGTAATATTTTATATTTTGACATTTTTAATTGCTTTAAGTTTAATTAAATCTGATATCAAAGTTTGAATCAAATATTAGAGTTCAGAAATCAAACATTTAACTCGTGTATTCAAACAATCAACTCATAAATGCAATCAAGGAAGAGGCCTGCCAATTTAGTTTGTCACAGCTTCCGACGTTTGCAAACAAATTCCTAATTTATTTTTGTTAATGAAAATGCTGCAGTCACTTGTTTTGTCTCGGGTATACAGACCTATTTTTTGTAATCTGTTGTAGCTCTTAAAAGATATAAAATGTAACTTTCTTAGGGTAGGGGACCTTTTGAACAAGAGCGCACACCCACACCAATTGAAATCTGAGCAATCCTTATCCGTGCTCTGATGCAGCTGCATCCGTTCGAAACATAGTTGCTAACGTTTGACAACACATTATTTGAGGTTCAGTACATTTGTGATTGGATTTCCCACAGGAGGCAACTTCCTAAATATTTGATGGCATAAGAAACAGTTAAATGTATTACCTGCATGTAAAAATAATAGTGTATTCTTTGCGCTTAACTGCACTGGTGCATAGAGCTATGCAATATGTGCCCATCAAATTCTATTCAGGGGAATTCAGCACTTTCTAAAGGCCAGAAATTGCATTTTAACCTATGCCATTACTTGATAATATGCTGGTAATATCTGTTTTGCTGAATTCATTTCACTTTGAATGGATTGTGTGCTAGTAAATGATCTTCATTGCTCAATACCAGGAAGCAAAACTTTGTTCTGGGAAAACCAGAATTCAAAACATTCTTTACAATATGAAGTTAAATAAGAAAGGTTCACTGGAGCACAATAGTTCCACTCTTTTCAGCCTCTGTAATATTTAATGATCTGTGAGTATAGAAAATAGTTTTGGTTTTGTAATTTATATGTTGAAGCAACTGGAAAAGAAAGATGATATTTGCAGCCATGTATGCCGTGCAGGTTGAATTACAATTGATGAGCAAAACAGATCCCTATTTTCAGAGGTACATATGCAAATTTGTTTATGTGTAAATGTACTCTTGCATTTAGATGTAAGTTTACACCGAGGGGCAAATCACGATGTCGGTTGGAAAGCCTCCGCCCGCAGTTCGGAGGTTTTGGTATCAATTCTGGCCGCCTAATTACAATCTAGGCGGTTGGAATTGAAACCAGCCGGTCATTTTGGGCGGCTTCCTACAGGCTCAAGGAGCCTGTAGGACAGTCAGACACCGGCACGTAATCCCAACAGGACAACACAGAAAGGCTGTCGGAAATCGAATTTGGGGGCCCCTAGCAGGGCCCCCTTGCATCCGTCGCCTATGGTTGTGGCCCTGGGAATCTCCAGGTAAACCTTCAGGTGCCTGCCACAGGGTGCAGGGATTTACACAAACTCCCATTTGTCTGTGGGAGCTTGTGCTACGGCCAGTTTGTGGCCGTAGCACAAGCTCCCTTAGAGAAATGGAAGTATGCGAGTGCACAGTGTACGGTCGCATCATAATTATGTGGTCGGGACTGCCAAGCGGAGGTCGGTCGGTTCTCTTTCTGCGATGGTGTCCGCCCAACATCGTGATAAGCCCCTTACAGTTCAAGGGTGCAGACAAGTAAGACAGAACATACAAGTCGAATATGCCTTCTGGTAACTTTGTACATGTAGGTGAAGATCCCTAACTCCACGGCAGAGATCTATCTATGGGGAGACAATTGGGAAAATAAAAAAAAGTGTATAAATTCTTAGAAAAAACTACAAGTATTTTAATGTAAAATAAAAAAATAAAGTAAATTTAAATATTTATTAATACCGATAACTAATAATATAAAAAGTTACAACAGAGTAACTCCTCAAATTAAATGTTAATGAAATAATGTAATATTTCAAATATATTATTGAAATTTATGAATAACATTTTATCAAAATTAGAGTACACCCTCACTACTCACTAGCATTATAATATTTAATTAACATTAGGAATAGATATTTGTTTTTGTATTTTTTGTAACTAAGTTAAACATTTTATCAAAACTTTTATGTATTTTTAAATATGTAATTATTTTTTTTAATTATAAAATATTCTGTTTTTAATTTAATCTAACATTTTAACAGTAAACACAGTTTTATGTATACGTAATTTAAAAGTCAAAATAATGTAATTATTTTAATATTATTTGCTTTGGAGAGGTATGTTAAGTCCCTGCCTCCATTATTTTCTATGAGAGTTTGTTGTAGTACCTGTGAGTGGCCATGTGCGATCCTAGGCTTCCTACAAGGTTGGACTGGAGTACATTTGCTACTATTTTTGACTGTAGTAACTTTAAAAATTAAGTTTGTGAATAGTAAAAGTGTTCTCCTTGGCTTACCCTTTTATGAGTGAGTGTTTGTATTTGTATATCTCTCACTAACCCCCCAAAAGCCCTACCTAAAATGCTTCCATTTAGTAGTAAGCATTTCCATTTTTCCAGCCACTTCCTATTTTTATTGTTTTACACCACCACCACGGTCCTGATGAAGTGCAGCGGGATCCACTAGGGTCCCAATCGAAGCGCGAAACATGTCGACCCAATGCACTCACCATCATCAGCACTTACACTCACGGGGGACAGCAGCGCCACCCCCACGAGGTGCAAAACGCCAGATGACAAAGCATGACACCCCCATGGGTGTGTGAGGGCACTTTATCCTAAAGGAGGAATTCCCCCCACCTTCATCGGTATCCAAACAACATTGTGAGTAACATTCACTCACGAGTCTCTTTTAGCCACCAAACTGGTCTGCTTCTCTCTTTCTTTTCCAATTAGGAACAGTTACCCCCTAATGATTTAAAACTTCTTGCCAGGCATTAAACTCCCCTTCTATTACATGAACATCACCTCTAAAGTAGGCCCTAAGTCACCCTAAGGGCAGGGTGCCACGTACGTAAAAGGTAGGAAATGTTCTTGTATGATTTGCATGTCCTGGCAGTGAAAAACAGCCTATTTCCTTTTTCACTACTGTGAGGCCTACCCGTATCATAGACCAGCACTGGGAATTCCTTAATACACTTGACATGAGTAGCTTTTTCATGTTTCATATGTTTGGAATGCTAATGATAAATCCTCCTTACAGGTAAAGTTGGATTTAACATTAATGTTTTAGAAATGCCACTTTTAGAAAGTGGACATTTCTCTGTACTTACTGCTCTTTGTGCCTGACAGCCTTTGTCCAATACACGTGTGGGTTGGGTGACAGCTACAGCTTCTGCATTCCCTATAGACATCCACAAGCACAGGAAGGTGAGGCTCATTTGCATTCTGAGCAATCATCTGCATTAATCCGCATTCTGATGGGTCTTTCTGAGCAGGGAGGAGTGGGAGGGGCTGACATATAAACTTCAATAGATAGTGCCCTGTTCACACACAAAACATGAATTTACCCCCCAGGGTTAACCTGGCAGACAAGACTGAGTTCAAAGGGATACGTGTGCGCTACAGAGAGTTGTTTGAAGTCACCCCCTACATCAAAGGAACCTTTGGTTATAAGTACTGGGTCTTTGATCCCCTAAAACCAGACACTTCTGGATCCTGGACTAAACCTCTGTCAGAAAGACTGCTGTGGTGCTTAAAGGGCTCAACTGGACTGTTTTTCTGGAAGGGCTGCTTTTTTGCTTGTTGCCCACTGCATGCTGCTCCCTGACTCTGCTGGAAGGAGAGTTCGACTATGCCTTCCCTCCAAGTGATCGCCAAAGGCTTCCTGGCTTGCCTCCTTTTTTCTGAAGTCTCAGGGACACAAAGGCCTTCCTACAACTCTGCTGGTGCTGCTGGACTCTGCCTTCTATGAGTAGACCCCTTGCCTGTGGTACCCCCTCCAAGGTCTGGGCCCCAGACGTTGATTCTGCAGCATATTTTGCCTAAAACTGACGCATTGCATTGACTGCATGAGGAATTCTGCCACATCACCCTTTGATGCCGGCTCAGAGGCTGCTCGATGACAGTGGTTCCCCAGCCTGCATGACTTGACGAGGAAGCTCTGCATGGCTAGATGACGATGCATTGCATTTACTTTAACGGAGCTCGACAATGACGCAGTAGGCTCTCTACATCGATACTTGGTCCAGCCAAGGTATTTCTGTAGCGGGACATGTCTGGGTCCTGTAGCCGGCTTTCCCTCTATTGCGGTTGGCCTGAACTCAGAATTTGAACCAGTCCCTTGCGACCTCAAGTAACATTTTGACTGCTAGTGACTTTTAAGCAATATTTTTGGCTTAATTCCCTAACAATTCATATCTCAACTTCTACTTTTTGGATCAGTGTCATTTTGGTCTCATTTTATTCAGATATATATTCTTTATTATTCTACACTTGCGTGGAGCCTATGTGAGGTGTGTTCATTGTGTTACTGTGGGTGTGTGTGCACAAATACTTAACACATTGCATCGAAATTTTAGTATAGTTTTATCGCAGACATTTTAATGGTATCAGAATTAGACATTTTACTAAATACCACTACACGCATGGTTGTCAATGGAAGTTACCACATGGTCCTTGGATGTACCCCAAATTGTACAGATATTGGGAGATGCCAATCTGAACTGCCATCAAGAAACACGTGTTATGTACTTTGTGCCCAACAGTATTATTTTATTCTGAGGTCTTGATGAGAGGACTACTTTTTCTCTTTTTAAACCTATTGCATATTGATGTGCTTTTATAATATTTATGCAAAAATCGAATAAAGATACTTATCTCTCTATCTACTTTACACATTGCCTCTTCAGATAAGTCTGACTGCTCTGTTCCAAGGTACCACAGGGTCAGCACAGGTTATCTTTTAGTGTGTATCTAGTTTACCCTGACTAGAGTGGTGGTTCCTGCCCGGCCTGGGTGCATACCTTAGACAACCAGGAATCCCATTTCTAACAAGACAGCACTAGCATTATAGTTCCTCAATGAGCTGTCAAGGCGCTCGCACTGGTCAGCCAGATCAGGTGGTATGAGGTAATTGAGGAGCATCTGCATCAGGCACCGATGGCATTGCTTCAGATGCTTGAACTGGACAGGTCGGCAGGATCACCTCACTCATTCTATCAGGAGCTCATGGACATCAAGGTAGGTGTTTAAAGTGTGATGAGTCCCGTGTGATGGACCTTTTCTCGAGACGATGCGCTGTCACCATATGTCCTTTGCAAGTTACAACACTCAGAGTGACCATTTTCTGCTTCCTTTTCTGTTTGACCAGTACCCTGTCCCCTTTTCTGGAGACTGTTTTTCTTGACATGTCTGCACTGAACAGCATAGGTTTTTAACTTGCACTTTTGGGAAATGCCTGTGATACGAACCTCATCTGCATCGATCGGTCCGATGCCCATTGTGGAAGTTTGGCTGTGATGGCTCTCCCAAATAACAAGGTGGCAGGACTCTTACCAGTTGTGGAGAAAGGAGGTGATCAATACGCACAAAGGGCTTGACACATGGGTTAGTCGAGATCGATTCCCTCTATTGAGGCTCGTTGAATTACCTTCTTGAGGGTGCCCATAAATCATTTGAATTCACTATTAGAGTAGACTTTTTTTGTGTCCTTTTTTTTATTGAAAACACTTGTAATAAATACATATATATAAAGATATATAATTGCAATTAACATTTTAAGCAATTAGAGTAACATTATCACACAAAACGTAGAAAATTAGAAATGTACATACGGCATCTTATATGATATAAAGAGTAAGTTAATAAGCAAACTTATTTCAATATGCATGTATCATTGAGATATTTATAAAGATATAGAAAAAAGGGTAAATTGGGTTGAGAATTGAAAGATTTAAGGGAAATTGATAGGGAGTGAAATGTAAATAGAAGCGAAAAAAAAACCTAAGCTAAAAGGAAAAATAAACAATAATAAGCAGGAAAAAATAATAAGTAAGCATAAGTAAGTAGAGGAATACATAAGTGAATATTAACGCAAGTACAAGTATACAAGGAAGTAAAATTTAAATAGATACAGGTTTATAAAGAAATAAGTTTATACAAGCGTAATTGTAGAAATAGTAATAGATTAAGATATAGAGATGGATATAGACAGACTCCTTGTCTCTGCATAAAGAGGTAGAAAGTAAAGAGAATATATGAAAGGAGTAAAAGGGCGTTTAGGGGTCATTAAGAAAGGGATTTCATACTTGTTGAAAGATTTCCTCTTGATCTTGAAGTCGGTATATAATACGTTCATGAGACGCTGTTTGAACCATCGTTACAAGCCATTCTTCATTTGAGGGAGGGTTAGATGATTGCCAATGTCTTAAGATAGATATTTTAGCAGTGGAGAATGCAGTGTGTAAAAGGTGACGTTGCGGAAATGTAATGGAAGGAAGAGTTTGAAAATCATGTAATAAAGTGATAGAAGGGGTAAGTGGAAGACGAAGGGATAGAATAGTTTTCTGTAGTGTGGTCCCTATAAAAGTCCAATAATTCAATATGGAGGGGCAATCATGAAGTAAATGGGAAAGATCACAATTAAGTTCCGAGCATCTCCAGCATTTAGAGTGTGACAATAGTCCTGCTTTTTGTAATTTCAAAGGGGTCCAATACCAGTCATGCAGGATTTTAAAAAGACAGAATTTCAGGCGAGCTTCTCGGGTGCCTTTATCAAGATCTTCCAAGATATCCAACCATACGTTATCTTCAATAGTAATGTGCAGGCGATCCTGCCATTTCATTTGAAGAGTTTTAGCAAGTGGTAGTAAAAATAAGTGACGAGTTAAAGTAATATATAAGCCTGACATCACTCCTTTGTGTCGTCCCCAAACAGAAAGATAATCCAATACTGGTGAGGGGTATAATATCCAGGGGGGAGAACCTAAACATCTTCTTAGACAGTGTTGTAATTGTGAGCATTGTGATATTTGATGTAATGGAAGATCAAATTCTTTATGAAGCAGGTCAAATGATTTTAGCTTCCCATTTGATAAGACTTGATCAAGTGTATTGATGCCACATGACATCCGAATAGACCATTGAAGTGCTTTACTATTTATTTGAATACTTTCATTGTTCCAAAGTGGAGCTTTATAATGCAATCGGTAAGAAGTTTGTGTTAATCGATGTGCTCGATGCCATGCTTGATAAGTAGCTTGCATCACTGTATGTGGAGGGGAAGAACGTGGATATCTAATACCAAAGTTAAGGCCATTGTTTCGATTAAGAAGAGAGTGTTCTATTTGAACCCACTGTGGAGGGTCGGTGTAGTTTGGGAGTAAATAAACTAGTTGTGAAAGGTGTAGGGCTAAGGAATAATGTTCCAAACCACCATAAGGATGTCGAAACACTAGTTTGGTGGCAGCTAAGCGAGGACGGATAGAACCCCAAACAAAAGACCTAATACAATTGTCTATTCAACGCAATGTAGATAAGGGAATAACTATCGGGAGCATTCCTAATATGTGAAGCGAGGCAAGGTGGCCATCCTAACAGTCTGCACCCTTCCCCACATAGAAAAGCCTAAAAGAGACCATTTATCAAAATCAATTTCCATTTGTGTCATAAAAGGATTGAGATTATCTGAAATCATATTGGATAGGCCTCTATTACTAGAACTTCGAGATATTTCAATTGTGATGATTTCCAACAAAAAGGATGGCCATCTATTGAAGCTTTTGTGGTACCAGGAGAAAGTGGAAGAGTCTCGCTTTTATCCCAGTTTACTTTGTAACCAGAATGAGCAGCAAAATTGTCAATAATTTCAAGTAAAGCTGGTAAGGAACATGGAAGATCTTTAAGCGCAAGAAGGATATCGTCAACATACAGACATAATTTAGAATCACCGTGTGGCATAGGTATGCCTTGTATTTGTGGCGAGTGTCGAATTAAAGAGGCAAGAGGTTCTATTGCTAATAGAAATAAAAGGGGAGAAAGGGGGCAACCTCGACGCGTACCTCTACGAACTGGAAAAGGGTCTGAGAGAAAACCACCACAGTTAACCTGAGCTATTGGGTTATCATATAGAAGATGAACTTTGGAAACAAATGAATCACCCAGGCCAAAGCATTTCATGGTTGCAAACAGGTATCGCCAGTCAATTCGATCGAATGCTTTTTCTGTATCTAATGATAGAGCAACAGCATCTTCTGTCTACTCGTTTGCAGTCCATAAGGTGTGGGCCAAGGTTCGAAGGTGATTTCTAGGTGAATGACCTGGAAAAAACCAACTTGTGATCTGTGTATAAGAGAAGGGATAACTTTGCGGAGTGGTGTTGCTAAAATACTTGCAAATATCTTAATATCAGTATTTATTGATGATATAGGTCGATAACTACTACAGCGTATTGAATCTTTACCAGATTTAGGAATAACTGCAATTAATGCTTTATTAGAAATAGGGCCAAGTGAATTTAATTGGACAGCTTCCTGAAAAGCAGAAAACAAGTTGTCAACTGTTTCTGATCCAGTCCATTAGTGTAGACTTTTGATGCCTGACTTTGAGTCAAACAAGAAACTCCTTGAATTCTGGGGTGCCCCATGCTGAAAAGATGTTATTAAGTTGCTTTATGACTTTGTCATCGGTTGTCAATGACAAGTCTTCCACCCAAAGGAAAACTCGGATATTCATCAATAACTACCATGAGATGATGTTAATTTTCTAGAGGCCCAAATAAATCAGCTGCAAGTCTTTCCCAGGCATGCACATGAAGGTCAGACATTTTCAATGGATGCTGTGTCACCTGGAGGGATAAACAGTCACAAGATGGCATGCTTTCAGCTCTTTTTAAACTTTTTCATCTAGGTGAGGGAACCACAATGGGTTTTTTAAGGTTCTTTGAGTGGCTCCCAATGCCATGATGTCCTTCTTAGACCCATTCAATGATTTGCTGTCTAAGGCTCACATGCATGACGATTCTCAAGCCGCTGATTATGATACCTTCTCTGGTGACATATAGCTCATCTTATGCATTTTTTAATTTTTGAAATTCAACCTCATCAGCAATGTAGCAAACACTTTTCTTTCAAGATTGCTCTGTAATGATGTCTTTGAGGATGTGCATATCTTTATCTGCATTCGTAGAAGCAATATTTTGTTCAATGTATGGAGCTGTTGGCGAGCTGTAACTCTCAATAAAGGTGAGATACTCTTCAGCCACTTTGGACGTTGAACTGTGGTGATGTAGTGGCACACGTAAAAAGTAGTCAGCCGGGTTTTGACCTTTCTCTGGCATGTGGCCAATCACATAGTTGTACTCTTGCAGTCACAACCCCCACCTCTCTAAACGAGGGGGCATCTTAGCTTTTGGGTTTTCGAAGACAGTGAGCAATGCCTGGTGGTCTGTGATGATGGTAAAACATTTCCCATATAACAGCACTGGAAAATATTTGCAGGCCCACACTACAGCCAGACTTTCCTTCTCCGATTGAGAGTATACACATTGTGGTTCAGACAGGATTCTACTGGGACAGGCCACAATGTGTCTCTGGGCATTCAGATGGTCATTGTGTTGAGCAAGGACTGCCCCCAGCCCTACTGGGCTTCCATCTACTGTGATCTCAGTTTGTAACTTGGGTTCATTTCAGTTGCATTCCCAATTGCATGTTTTATGTCTTTAAAACTTTGGTAGCATTCAGGAGACCACTTGAATGGGAAATTTTTCTCTCAATGGGACACTCGCTTTAGCAAAGTCACAAATAAATCTTGAGCATTAACTAGCAATGCCTAGGATGGATCACAGCATGGTTACACCTTGTGGGGAGCAAGCAGATGACAATGCTTGCTCTTTATACGGGTCAAGAGTCATTCCCCCATCAGAGAATAAGTGCCCAAAGAACTTGGGTTTAGTTTTGTGAAAGTCACACTTTACCGAATTCAAAGTTAGACCTGCATTATCAAGTAATTGACATACTTGTGTAAAGGCATTGTCACTCTCCTTTTTGTTGCCCCAAAATACCATTATGTCATCACTGTAATTGAAATAATGTGAGACAGGCTTAATTACTCTGTGGATGGCATCCTAAAGTATCTCCTTAGTCAAAGATGCTCCAAAACTCAATCTTTTGTATCTAAAAAAAACAACAGGAGTAAAAAAAATGTATTGTATCTACAATTCTCTTCCAGCTCAAGTTGATGACATCCTTTGTTCAGCTCAAAACAGGAGAAGACTTTGGCTCCATCCAGCTACATGATCATATCTGTGATGTGGGGACCAGGATGTCTTTCTCTCTCGGTTGCTTTGTTGGCCTGGTGCTTATCAACGCAAACGCGCACTGCCCCTCCACTGTTCTTTTTTTAGCACAACCACAAGGGTAAAAAACCATGGTGTAGGACTGGTGAACCAACCAGTGGTATCATGTTTCAACAATCTTTCGAGCTTCTTGTAAGTGGAAATTGATTCCGCGGTGCCCTTGAGCAACAGGACGAATGTCCTCATTAATATGAAGTTACACTTTAATTGTCTTGACCTTTAACCCCTTGCATGCCCTTGACGGAACCACTCCGTCATGAGCCACGGGCGCCGTGTGCTCATGACGGAGTGGTTCCGTCATGCTGCGGCCATTGGCGGCCGCTCCGCCCACGCGGCGCTAATTCCCCACCTGTGCGGGCGATTAGCGCAAGTGGGTGGAGTCATGACGGAACCACGGCGTGGTTCCGTCATGAGCATAGCGGCGCCGCAAACCCCCCAAACCCCCCCAGCGCTGCGGCGGAATTCGCGCCGCAGCGAAGGGGTTAATAGGCCATGAAACAATGACTGAAACTGACTCACAATTTCAGACTGAGCATGGATGCTGTAGTTGAGAGATATCAGTCCCATGTCAGTAGCAGTGGCAAAGCTAAGTAGGCATGGACTCGATGAAGTTCCGCAAAGAACATCGATCAGCACTTGCACTGACATCATTTTCTGCCTCATGGTTACTGTATAAGACCTTTGGGGCAGATGTACGACATGATTTTGCATGCGCAAACAGGTTTGCAAACTTGTTTGCGCATGCAAAATCACTGTTGGCCATGTACAATTCCTAAATAGCGAGTCGCAATTTAATTGTGACTCACTATTTAGGAATTGCGACTCGCAATTAGGAAGGGGCTTTCCCTTCCTAATTGTGTCCGCAATGTTATGTGTGAATGTTTTGTGTGAACGCTTTGTGACTGCAATTGCGGTCGCAAAACACTCGCAAATTACCACCATCTTCAAGAGGGTGCTAATGCAGTCGCAATTTGGAAGGGGTCCCCAGGGGAACCCTTCTAATTTGTGACTGTCTCTAAAAATGAAACAAAAACGTTTCATTTAATTTTTTTTTAAATGCATCCAATTTTCCTTTAAGGAAAACGGGCTGCATTAACAAAAAAATAAAAATGCTTTATTGAAAAGCAGTCCCAGTCTTGGTGGTCAGCAGGACACCATCCCTGGGAGGGCTGACATTCTCAATGGGCTCGCGAATTGCGAGAGGCTCATTAATATTAATGAGCCTCACAATTTGCGACCCCATTGGGAATCACAAAACAGTGTAATAACACTGTTGTACATTTCATTTAGCGCCTCACAATTTGAGACTCGCAATGAGTTGCAACTTGCGAGGCGCTAATTGAAAGGGCCATACATCTGGCCCTTTCACTTTGTAACAGTTTGGATGCAGCCCAAGTGTTTACCATTGTGTTTGACGGGGTAAGGCACGGCTTATGAGATAGGCTGTTAAATGTTTCTACTGCCATTATATTAATCGACTTACCAGTGTCTATAGTGAAAGCTATGGGGCAACTGTTCACCTTTATTGTAATTTTAGGACAGTGTCCAAATGAAACTTTTCACTCCATTAGGTGCTTCTCATGTGACTTTTGATCTTTTCCTTATCCTATATCGGCAAGTCGCTCTTTGGTAGATATCATCAACACACATCCGTCTTCTTCACTGGCACTGGATAGTGGTCTTGAAGAACCTTTGTATGGTGAATTTGACAACAATTGACTTTGTTTTGTTTCTGCTTGTGGTACCTGATGCTGCCTTTTAAGAATCAAGAAATTCTTTATTTCTGCCTAGCAAGGCCATAAAAGCACAGTTAAGAAACATGTAGAACACAGTCCAAGCAATTCAAGTTCTCCATTAGTGAAGGGCATACACATTAAAAGATTATTAAAAAATTCCTAAAAAGTTAAAAAGTATAATAAATATCTAAAAGTACACATTTGTGACACATAAGATATAATAAAATCTAATTTACAAGGCAACCAATCACAATGGGGGAGTAGGATGATTTAATTGGGCTAGCCCTGTCTTTAAAACAGCTTGGCGTACACACCACATTGAAAACAAATAGCGGGAGACTGAATACGCAATAGGCATACTAGTGTCATATTTTAAAATCCTGAAAGCCTGTGCGCAATGAGATGTTCTGAGGTTTCTGCACAACTGCAGTAACCAACGGTGTCTCGCTTCGTGTATGCCTGGCAGAAAAATAATGCATGTAGGTCCGTCTCCGGAATGTTATTACATGTCAGGCAGCCCTTATTAAAACTGCCCCCCAACTTATTTGTAAAAGCACGTAGGGGAAGTGTACCGTGCCTAAACTGCAGATATAACTTTTTAGCAAGGTATAATAATAATCCACATTTATAAAGCGCGAACAATCACCCGTAAGGGTCTCTAGGCGCTGAGGGCTGTCGGGAAGATTAAGCAAGCTATTGCCCAGAGTCACATGGTGCTGGGCTAATCTGCCGCCAGCGATCGAACCGTGATCCCCAGATTCCAGAGTCAGTCACCCTGGCCGCAGCGCCACACCTCTTCCCTGGCTGACTATATGTCATCGATAACAGGTTCTAGCCTATATTGCAGTTTTACTTCTAAGAAGGATGTTGTCAGTGTGCCAGTCACGGAACTCCCCTGTAGTAGAGTGAGATTGTGTTCCTTATAGTTCTTTGGCAGGGCCTTTCTGGGTGTTGGCGGGTAACTATCTTCGGCACTTGCCGATAAATCGCCCATTCCCATGGAAATTAGGGAGATCTTAATATGGGCCAACCATGGAATTTTGCTTGCTCCCTAGAGGTTTACCACTTCCCTCAGTTCCTCTCTGTACACAGATAATTCAGGGGTGCTCCATAGGCGACGCTAATATAACAAGGGTCTAAGTGCAACCTCTACTGCAATTGGACCAACTCCAAGATCCATTCGGTGTGAGCGATGTACTTTTGGGGAGACCCAGGAGCTGTCTGACAAAGGAATACTCAATCTTAGAGAGATGGTCAGATGGCCGATGGCCCCATATTTCTGCCCCATACAAAGCAGCCCCTCTGGCTTGTGTCTTATATATTTCCAACACCGGCCCAATCGTTTTATGTGTACACTTCCTTTGCAAATTTGCTAACCCCCCCATTGTCTGGGCCAATTTTAAACTTGCCTTCTTTATTTGTACACCCCACTCCATTTTCTCGGTAAGTGACAAGCCCAGATATTCACAAACAGAAACCTTCCCTAAAATGTCTCCATCTAATTGGGGATTGGGTCGTGTAGAGTACCCTGCATTAAAAGCCATATATATAGTTTTCTGAGTATTTATCTCCAGGCCCCTACTCTTGCAAAAAGCGTCCAGAGCCCTCTGTATTCCCATAGGGGACTTTGACAGCAGAAGGGTATCGTCGACGAACATCAAGGCTGGTGCTTGTGATTCACCAACTTTGGAGCATCTATATCCCTCCCTGTTGTCAGGGCCTCCACTAAGCCATTAATAAATTAACAAAAGAGGGTCGGGCCAATACTCTTCCTTGTCGTACACCTCTCTCTATAGGTATGCGATCAGTAAGCTCTCCATTTTTCCCATGTCCAATTTGGGCAAAATTATGTTCATGTAATCTTTTCAGATTATGACAGAGATACGGGGGCACCCAGGTCTGATAGGATAGCCCATCATTTCTCCCTTGGAACTAAATCGAATGCCGATTTTAAGTCGACAAAGATCATGTAGAGTCTGCCACCATCCAAGATCACTGTCTTCCAGTGCAGTAAATGCAGCCTGAATACTTGGTCGATAGTGGACATTTTTGCTCTAAATCCAGCCTGGTATGGGCTAAGAATAGAATATTCTTCCATCCAATTCTGTAATCGGTCCAGCAGCACTCGGGCATATATTTTCTGAGTGACATCAATGAGGTTGATGGGCTGATAATTTGCAGGATGGAGGTGTGAGCCCTTTTTATAAATCGATATGATTTCCGCCCCCAACCAAGTCGTGGGGATCACCATTCCCTGAAGAATAGCATTGAATAGGGTCCATAAGTACAGGGCCCAGATACTAGTTTCAGTACGAAAAAAGATCACTGGGTATCTTGTCTAGACCTGGGGCTTTTGCAGGGTTGTTGGTGGGAACCTTCATTTGTAACTTGCCCTCTATCGCCCTCTACCCTGGAATATAAGGACTGAAAGTGGACCTTCCAAACTTCTGCCCCTAGATTTGGTTCGATTGCTTATTTACCTTCTTTGGAGCCTGTATTTATTAGATTCCAAAAAGTCCTCATGTCCCTGTTACTTAATGCTTTTCTCAGGCTCTCCCATTTATCTTCTTCCCAGTTTCTTTTAGCTAGTTTAATAATATTTTTGTATACTAACCGCTTGGCCTTTATTTGCAACTTGTTGTTAGATTTAATGGCTAAGACAAGGGTTTGCTTGACCTTGCGGCAGTTACCATCGTACCAGGGATGCCCAGGTGCCCCCTTTTCCTTTGGTTGTGTTTTAGGGAAAAAGATATTGGCCAGGGCAGCTAATAGACCTTGATGGTTTTCCGCAATTTCAGTAAATGAACTAAAAAAATCAACAGTCTCACTCAATTTTTTTGCAACCTTCAGAAATGGAATGACGGTTTGATAGAGGGAGGCTAGATTTTCTTGGGATTGGCAAAGTGAACCCCATCTTACTCTCCTCCTACAACTAGTTAGGGTTAGCTCAGAGGTAGTTGGAGAATGGCTGTTTGAGAGTCCCTGTGTGAGGCGGAACCATTTCAAGAATCAGAGCATTATGATCGCTGTCGTGTCTGGGCTCGTTCTTAAAATCAATTACCTGGTACCATGATTTGGCGGTTCTTTTAGGCCATGATTGATTATTTATTTATATCTCGTCGATTGACTGGGGAACTACTCTTAGTGCACCTCTCGGGGGGTTCCCTCACATTTGGCAAATGCGGTGGCTTAGGATCTACGGGCTCTTGTGCTACCGGTTGAGTGATATTTAATAATGCTACAATCGGGTTGCACCTTGGGGTATCCCTTCTGTCAGCTGGACCCCCTTTTAATGGTTTTAGTCAGTCATTCTCGTCCAGGGTATTGAGGACATCATAGCAGTTATTCATTGGGATGGTATATCTGTGTTGTCTCCACCCCCCTCCTCTGTCCTCCCCTGGTTAAAGCTTTATGGGGCCAGGTGGCTTGTAGAAATAGCCCAATGGTAGAATATTAATCCCCATTTGTTCTACTGACCAGTTGCCTGCCTTATGTATTATTGTTTGAACTAGGTCTGGTGACCCAAAAGTTAATACCACGCAGTCACCCGCTGGTGACTTTTTAGATCTTCCTATCCAGCCAATCCGTCTGACCATTTTAAACTCTGAAAAGAGCGGATTTAATAATCCTGACCTTGTACTTATATCATGTAGCAATTTTTTTTTTAGTGTTGTCCAATGTTCCCTAGCTCCATGTGGCAGCATAGGGAACATTGGCCAACACACTAGTGTAAGGCATTGCTTCTGGAGAGAGATGTAATGTGTTTATATCGGGTGGACCTCTCAGTGGCAGGTTTTCTTGTCTTTGGACATCTTGTAAGTGGGCTTCCTTTGTGTGTGCGTAGTTAGGTCTACTAGGGGGGGTTCCATTTGGATGTTCAGCAGTCGCTCTTGAATGGTGCTTGGGGCCTGTGCTATGTCATGTGGCTTAGTCAAATCCCCCATATTATGACACTTAAGCGAGGGATCCAATGGAGCAATTTGGGGTGCTTCCACTGGACCAAGGCCAGAAATTCCAGGCTGCACAATCATGGATCCGTCACTCCTATTTGACTGGGCGGACTTAGTTCTGCAATGGCATGATTTAGTCGGGTGTGACTGAATGGTCTGAAAGCCCATCTGTTTCAACTGGGTCAGCTGATTTAAATGAGCGCTACCTGCGAGCTTTTCTAGCTTATCTATGCTCGCTTCCAGTCGGGATAACTTTAGCATCAGTGGGTTTAAAAGAACTGAGAGAACCTCACCCATTTTTATCCAAATCTCCCTGCTATCAATACCCTGCATGGGGGGGAAGAGTTGTTAGGATAGACTCCTTGTTAGTGATATTAATAACTGGGCAATTCCCCTCCTCCTCCTCCTCCTTCTCCTCTTCCTCCTCCTCCTTCTCCACCGTGATTTTGCTTTTACGACCTCTTTTTGGTGCCGGGTGAGATTGCTTGTTAGGGCTCTGTTCTTTTCTTTTCCTAGGCTGGATTAGAGGACTACTCCCCAAAGTATTCTTACTTTTTTGTCCCCTGGTATATACTTTGGGCCGAGTTGATGTATCACTTGTCTTTAGGGCTTCAATAGGTTTGGGTGACTGACTAAGCGATACGCTAGTCGGAGGGGAGCTATTTTGGGGATCAGTGAGGTCTACAGGATCAAACATTGCAGACTGGCTTATGGGTAATTGTGGCTCAAATGACAGATTGTGTGCCACAAATGTGAGAACGATTTCATGGATAAGGGCTGCTCGCAACAAAAAAGCATCCAAAGTGCCCACCACTCCTTGTCCTGTTAATGATTTTCGTTTGTTCGATGTTTTCTGTGCCATTTTCCTCTATTGATGTTCATAGTGGCAACAATATATGACGATATGTGCCTACAGAATTAAATCCTCGTACCTTAGTCCCAATTTTCGAATTAACGTCCATGTAAATCCGGATCACAAGATGAAAATAGTGTACCTCGGCCCGGCCTCTTTCGGTCTCTAACGGGCTCGGACGGGCCCGCCCTGGGCCTTGGCTTCACCTAGGCGTGGCCTGTGTGCGCCTGCGCACATCCCGCACTGCGGGAGCCCTGGCGTAGATTTGAGCACCTCCTGGCACATCCGGTTTGGTGCGCGTGCCCCCAGGAATGCCGGGAATTGGAGTCCGCTTCACACGCGGCTCCCCACCGGGAAAGAAACTGGGTGCTGACAGCAGTGGCAGCAGTGGCGTTAGTAGTCAAACCCAGGTGAGACCAAAATGCAGAAATGCAGAAAGAAAGAGCTCCCCTTTAGCCTTGTGGGCACAGCGAGAATCCTTCTGGTACCCATCTTCTCTTCTCACCATGACGTTTTTGGTTCACTTTCACTTTGCAGACCGCTGCAAAGTTTATTTCTTTCTCTCAACCCTTGCATGTCTGTCCCATGGCTGGGCATCTACCTTCATGGGTAAATATACCCACATCAACAGCATAGCTTTTCTTTCTTTGGGGATGTTGACTTGTGCACCTCTCTTCTGTGTTCATACTTGGTTTTTATGATCAACGCTGATTAATTTCATGCTGGTCCTGTTTCCTTGTCTGCAGCTTGTTGTTGGGCTCATTCTTCTGCCCTTGCAGCCATTCGTATTTTTGCTAAACGGAGTGTCTCTCTCAACGTGCATCCATCGATGACTCTGGGGTGCATAGCTTTTTCATCATTGAAATCACAGAATTTACAGAGTTTGATAAGTGTCAAGTCATCCATCATTTCACAAGGCTGTCATCGTGCTGGTTGAAGATGCATCTTTCATAGTCAACATTTGTCATTGGATTGAACTTGGCTTCAACACTTCTTTTATCTTTTGGTATGACATTGCATTGCATTGCATCAGTTTGTGAGACTTTCTTTAGCACTTCTTTCACTTCATCACCAGCAAGGCTTATTTTTTAGATACTTAATGATTTTCTTATCGTCTTTTTCTTCTAGCATGCCCAAGAAGTCATTGAATGTTTTGATCCATGCAATCCACCTGGCACTGATGTTCTATTTCTCTGCTGTGTCCAA
Source organism: Triturus cristatus (assembly GCF_964204655.1). NCBI lineage: Eukaryota > Metazoa > Chordata > Amphibia > Caudata > Salamandridae > Triturus > Triturus cristatus. The sequence continues at coordinate 939,196,703 of NC_140593.1, forward strand.
ACAAGGTGGTGTCTTCAGCAATGTAGTTGCGGTGTATCTTTCGCTCTTTTCAGCCTATGTGCGTGAACCTGGGCCGTCATGCCTGATCAAAGGTCGTATTGCACTCTCTTGACATTAAGTACATTTTCTGTTTCTCGGACATGATTGTTGTTGCCCTTTGTTTTTTTGCATCATATGCATCATCGTTCTGTGTTTGGGCATGGTCTCTCTGCCGGCAGCCTTAACAGCAAGTTTTGGGGAAATTTCTTGAGTGTGCTCCTCTACAGGGCCTTCGACTTCTTCGATGGCCATGTATGGACTGGAGCGGGGCTTAGACGTTACATATGCCAGTTTCTGGTTGCTTTCCACCAATTTCCAGAGCACATTGCACGCACGAGCAGTAAGCTGTCAAGGAGAGTAGTCTTGATTTTTCGGGTATGTATCCCACCAAGGGAGTAGCCCTTGACCCTGGTTTTGTGCGCCACTTCTCCCTGGTCACTGGAACAGCCCAATGAACTGAGGACGACTCAGACCCTGCCCTCGATGCCCTTCTAGGTTCGGTCCCCGCAGCCGCTGATTGTGTTATAGTTGTGGACCTTGTATATTACTTTCTACCCAGTCCCTTATTGTTTTTGTTATTGTTTTTGTGCCATTTTATGATTTTCTTCATCTGGTTGTTCTGTTTTGTCTGTAGCTCAGCACACAGATGAGCGGGTTTAGTTTCGTATTAGTTTCGGCCTCTGCCCCGCCCACTCCCACTGTTTCTTCCCATTACGATTCCTGCTGGTTTCCTGCCCTCTCGCCTCTCTGCCAGCCCCTCTGACCTCCCAGGACTACTTATGGAGGCTGCTGTGCGGCCACGCAGAGAAAGTGCTGCCAGCATAGCGAAGGCGTGCCAAAGGCAAGCCCATCTGTGGCCGTCTGTGCCTTGACCGCACCTAATGTCAAGAGCCCAAGCTCTCCTGCCACCCATCGCTATACCACCTCCAAGCTCCTAGCTGTGGCTGCCTGAGGCCGAAACAACAATTGCTGCATTACCTACCCAAGTCACACGGAAGGAACCTTTGCCTGCCACTGCTTCCGGCTCGTCTGCAACATGGCACCTTTGCTGCACCTACACAGCCAGCCTCCAACCCTTTGGAACAGCTCCAGTGCATGCTGATCGATGCCCAAATCCATCTGCAAGCATGCTAATGGAATTTGGAACACCATCACCACCTCCAGCCCCTAATTGATGAACTGCATCACACCACCCTCAGCACCCGACACTGACTGTAACGCCTAATGCTTACAAGATGATACACAGAGTCTGCACTCAAACATGTAGGAGGCATCGCCATCTTCCACAAGGAGACCCTTCAATGCACCACCACCGAAGACAAATTTAGCCACACCACCGAACTCACTAGGACAGACCACAGCATTGTCCACTTCACCATTGCAGCTCACCAAAACCCACCTCCATGCCCCCAAGGCCCACCCGCCACAGATGGAACAAAATCACCGAGACTCAATGGACTGCTGCCCTGAACGCCACCAGACCCCATTTCACAAGCAACCTTGAGCTAGCCGTCCAAAACTTTTCAGACTGGATCTCCAACTGTGCTGACACAACACACTCATTGAAGACGGCCAGAACCAGCAGACTCAGCGAACATGCCAGCTGGTTCACTCCCGAACTCCGGACCTCCAAATACGAGTGCAAGCAAATGGAGAGACAATAGCGCTCCAGCAGGAACCCTTCAAACCACTTTCAAGTCTGCCCTTAGCAAATACCACCACCTCCTTAAGGAACCCAAAAAAGACACTCTAACCGCCCACATTAAATCTAGCATCAATCACACCAAAGAGCTCTTCAGCATTGTCAGAGAATTCTCCTGCCCATCTCACACCAAGACCATGCTTTGACTTTCCCAAGCCCTCTGCCACTCTCTGGTGCACTACATCCACAGCAATATAGCAGACATCTAGAGCAACTTCAACCTGCAGCCAAGTGACTTTGGCCACCTCCTGACACACACTGACATCTCCCACAGCCACCTCACTGATTGGACACCACACATGATGAAGTTATCACAACAATCTACTCCGGAGCACAAAAAGACAACTGCCCCCACCTTGCTTTCAACATGTTACAGAAGGGAATCAGCAGAGCACTCAACAACACCCTGAACACATCCATCACCACAGCCACCTTCCCTGACACCTGGAAACATGCAAAGGTTAAACTCCTCCTGAAGCATCCCTCTGCTGACCCCAAAATCTCAAGAACTACTGCCCCATCTCGCTGCTCCCCTTCTGTGCCAATATCTTGGAGAAAAGCGTTACAACAAACAAATGATGGACGGAATGCTGACAATGCAGACATTCTCCCCCAGTCAAGAGATCTGGGTTAAATCCATCGTTCTTTTGCCCACTACGCCACCCCAGTTCAGACATGGCCATATGCAAATCAGTCTTGACCCTGTGCCTCATGGGAACAGTCCAGCCCGAACTGCCAAGCCATGTCTTCCCTGGACCGGAATCAAGCATCCTAGGACCGGTTTCTGGCTATCAGCCGTCATCAGCCAGGATAGCTTGACTCCAGTGGCGTAGTGAGCACGGGTCCCACGTCTGGGAATACCCATCCCACTTAGGGCGAAAAGCGTTACAACAAACAAATGATGGACGGAATGCTGACAATGCAGACATTCTCCCCCAGTCAAGAGATCTGGGTTAAATCCATCGTTCTTTTGCCCACTACGCCACCCCAGTTCAGACATGGCCATATGCAAATCAGTCTTGACCCTGTGCCTCATGGGAACAGTCCAGCCCGAACTGCCAAGCCATGTCTTCCCTGGACCGGAATCAAGCATCCTAGGACCGGTTTCTGGCTATCAGCCGTCATCAGCCACGATAGCTTGACTCCAGTGGCGTAGTGAGCACGGGTCCCACGTCTGGGAATACCCATCCCACTTAGGGCGAAAAGCGTTACAACAAACAAATGATGGACGGAATGCTGACAATGCAGACATTCTCCCCCAGTCAAGAGATCTGGGTTAAATCCATCGTTCTTTTGCCCACTACGCCACCCCAGTTCAGGGAAGACATGGCTTGGCAGTTCGGGCTGGACTGGTCCCATGAGGCACAGGGTCAAGACTGATTTGCATATGGCCATGTCTAAACTGGGGTGGTGTAGTGGGCAAAAGAACGATGGATTTAACCCAGATCTCTTGACTGGGGGAGAATGTATGCATTGTCAGCATTCCGTCCATCATTTGTTTGTTGTAACACTTTTCGCCCTAAGTGGGATGGGTATTCCCAGACGTGGGACCCGTGCTCACTACGCCACTGGAGTCAAGCTATCCTGGCTGATGACGGCTGATAGCCAGAAACCGGTCCTAGGATGCTTGATTCCGGTCCAGGGAAGACATGGCTTGGCAGTTCGGGCTGGACTGGTCCCATGAGGCACAGGGTCAAGACTGATTTGCATATGGCCATGTCTAAACTGGGGTGGTGTAGTGGGCAAAAGAACGATGGATTTAACCCAGATCTCTTGACTGGGGGAGAATGTATGCATTGTCAGCATTCCGTCCATCATTTGTTTGTTGTAACACTTTTCGCCCTAAGTGGGATGGGTATTCCCAGACGTGGGACCCGTGCTCACTACGCCACTGGAGTCAAGCTATCCTGGCTGATGACGGCTGATAGCCAGAAACCGGTCCTAGGATGCTTGATTCCGGTCCAGGGAAGACATGGCTTGGCAGTTCGGGCTGGACTGGTCCCATGAGGCACAGGGTCAAGACTGATTTGCATATGGCCATGTCTAAACTGGGGTGGTGTAGTGGGCAAAAGAACGATGGATTTAACCTAGATCTCTTGACTGGGGGAGAATGTATGCATTGTCAGCATTCCGTCCATCATTTGTTTGTTGTAACACTTTTCGCCCTAAGTGGGATGGGTATTCCCAGACGTGGGACCCGTGCTCACTACGCCACTGGAGTCAAGCTATCCTGGCTGATGACGGCTGATAGCCAGAAACCGGTTCTAGGATGCTTGATTCCGGTCCAGGGAAGACATGGCTTGGCAGTTCGGGCTGGACTGGTCCCATGAGGCACAGGGTCAAGACTGATTTGCATATGGCCATGTCTAAACTGGGGTGGTGTAGTGGGCAAAAGAACGATGGATTTAACCCAGATCTCTTGACTGGGGGAGAATGTATGCATTGTCAGCATTCCGTCCATCATTTGTTTGTTGTAACACTTTTCGCCCTAAGTGGGATGGGTATTCCCAGACGTGGGACCCGTGCTCACTACGCCACTGGAGTCAAGCTATCCTGGCTGATGACGGCTGATAGCCAGAAACCGGTCCTAGGATGCTTGATTCCGGTCCAGGGAAGACATGGCTTGGCAGTTCGGGCTGGACTGGTCCCATGAGGCACAGGGTCAAGACTGATTTGCATATGGCCATGTCTAAACTGGGGTGGTGTAGTGGGCAAAAGAACGATGGATTTAACCCAGATCTCTTGACTGGGGGAGAATGTATGCATTGTCAGCATTCCGTCCATCATTTGTTTGTTGTAACACTTTTCGCCCTAAGTGGGATGGGTATTCCCAGACGTGGGACCCGTGCTCACTACGCCACTGGAGTCAAGCTATCCTGGCTGATGACGGCTGATAGCCAGAAACCGGTCCTAGGATTCTTGATTCCGGTCCAGGGAAGACATGGCTTGGCAGTTCGGGCTGGACTGGTCCCATGAGGCACAGGGTCAAGACTGATTTGCATATGGCCATGTCTAAACTGGGGTGGTGTAGTGGGCAAAAGAACAATGGATTTAACCCAGATCTCTTGACTGGGGGAGAATGTATGCATTGTCAGCATTCCGTCCATCATTTGTTTGTTGTAACACTTTTCGCCCTAAGTGGGATGGGTATTCCCAGACGTGGGACCCGTGCTCACTACGCCACTGGAGTCAAGCTATCCTGGCTGATGACGGCTGATAGCCAGAAACCGGTCCTAGGATGCTTGATTCCGGTCCAGGGAAGACATGGCTTGGCAGTTCGGGCTGGACTGGTCCCATGAGGCACAGGGTCAAGACTGATTTGCATATGGCCATGTCTAAACTGGGGTGGTGTAGTGGGCAAAAGAACGATGGATTTAACCCAGATCTCTTGACTGGGGGAGAATGTATGCATTGTCAGCATTCCGTCCATCATTTGTTTGTTGTAACACTTTTCGCCCTAAGTGGGATGGGTATTCCCAGACGTGGGACCCGTGCTCACTACGCCACTGGAGTCAAGCTATCCTGGCTGATGACGGCTGATAGCCAGAAACCGGTCCTAGGATGCTTGATTCCGGTCCAGGGAAGACATGGCTTGGCAGTTCGGGCTGGACTGGTCCCATGAGGCACAGGGTCAAGACTGATTTGCATATGGCCATGTCTAAACTGGGGTGGTGTAGTGGGCAAAAGAACGATGGATTTAACCCAGATCTCTTGACTGGGGGAGAATGTATGCATTGTCAGCATTCCGTCCATCATTTGTTTGTTGTAACACTTTTCGCCCTAAGTGGGATGGGTATTCCCAGACGTGGGACCCGTGCTCACTACGCCACTGGAGTCAAGCTATCCTGGCTGATGACGGCTGATAGCCAGAAACCGGTCCTAGGATGCTTGATTCCGGTCCAGGGAAGACATGGCTTGGCAGTTCGGGCTGGACTGGTCCCATGAGGCACAGGGTCAAGACTGATTTGCATATGGCCATGTCTAAACTGGGGTGGTGTAGTGGGCAAAAGAACGATGGATTTAACCCAGATCTCTTGACTGGGGGAGAATGTATGCATTGTCAGCATTCCGTCCATCATTTGTTTGTTGTAACACTTTTCGCCCTAAGTGGGATGGGTATTCCCAGACGTGGGACCCGTGCTCACTACGCCACTGGAGTCAAGCTATCCTGGCTGATGACGGCTGATAGCCAGAAACCGGTCCTAGGATGCTTGATTCCGGTCCAGGGAAGACATGGCTTGGCAGTTCGGGCTGGACTGGTCCCATGAGGCACAGGGTCAAGACTGATTTGCATATGGCCATGTCTAAACTGGGGTGGTGTAGTGGGCAAAAGAACGATGGATTTAACCCAGATCTCTTGACTGGGGGAGAATGTATGCATTGTCAGCATTCCGTCCATCATTTGTTTGTTGTAACACTTTTCGCCCTAAGTGGGATGGGTATTCCCAGACGTGGGACCCGTGCTCACTACGCCACTGGAGTCAAGCTATCCTGGCTGATGACGGCTGATAGCCAGAAACCGGTCCTAGGATGCTTGATTCCGGTCCAGGGAAGACATGGCTTGGCAGTTCGGGCTGGACTGGTCCCATGAGGCACAGGGTCAAGACTGATTTGCATATGGCCATGTCTAAACTGGGGTGGTGTAGTGGGCAAAAGAACGATGGATTTAACCCAGATCTCTTGACTGGGGGAGAATGTATGCATTGTCAGCATTCCGTCCATCATTTGTTTGTTGTAACACTTTTCGCCCTAAGTGGGATGGGTATTCCCAGACGTGGGACCCGTGCTCACTACGCCACTGGAGTCAAGCTATCCTGGCTGATGACGGCTGATAGCCAGAAACCGGTCCTAGGATGCTTGATTCCGGTCCAGGGAAGACATGGCTTGGCAGTTCGGGCTGGACTGGTCCCATGAGGCACAGGGTCAAGACTGATTTGCATATGGCCATGTCTAAACTGGGGTGGTGTAGTGGGCAAAAGAACGATGGATTTAACCCAGATCTCTTGACTGGGGGAGAATGTATGCATTGTCAGCATTCCGTCCATCATTTGTTTGTTGTAACACTTTTCGCCCTAAGTGGGATGGGTATTCCCAGACGTGGGACCCGTGCTCACTACGCCACTGGAGTCAAGCTATCCTGGCTGATGACGGCTGATAGCCAGAAACCGGTCCTAGGATGCTTGATTCCGGTCCAGGGAAGACATGGCTTGGCAGTTCGGGCTGGACTGGTCCCATGAGGCACAGGGTCAAGACTGATTTGCATATGGCCATGTCTAAACTGGGGTGGTGTAGTGGGCAAAAGAACGATGGATTTAACCCAGATCTCTTGACTGGGGGAGAATGTATGCATTGTCAGCATTCCGTCCATCATTTGTTTGTTGTAACACTTTTCGCCCTAAGTGGGATGGGTATTCCCAGACGTGGGACCCGTGCTCACTACGCCACTGGAGTCAAGTTATCCTGGCTGATGACGGCTGATAGCCAGAAACCGGTCCTAGGATGCTTGATTCCGGTCCAGGGAAGACATGGCTTGGCAGTTCGGGCTGGACTGGTCCCATGAGGCACAGGGTCAAGACTGATTTGCATATGGCCATGTCTAAACTGGGGTGGTGTAGTGGGCAAAAGAACGATGGATTTAACCCAGATCTCTTGACTGGGGGAGAATGTATGCATTGTCAGCATTCCGTCCATCATTTGTTTGTTGTAACACTTTTCGCCCTAAGTGGGATGGGTATTCCCAGACGTGGGACCCGTGCTCACTACGCCACTGGAGTCAAGCTATCCTGGCTGATGACGGCTGATAGCCAGAAACCGGTCCTAGGATGCTTGATTCCGGTCCAGGGAAGACATGGCTTGGCAGTTCGGGCTGGACTGGTCCCATGAGGCACAGGGTCAAGACTGATTTGCATATGGCCATGTCTAAACTGGGGTGGTGTAGTGGGCAAAAGAACGATGGATTTAACCCAGATCTCTTGACTGGGGGAGAATGTATGCATTGTCAGCATTCCGTCCATCATTTGTTTGTTGTAACACTTTTCGCCCTAAGTGGGATGGGTATTCCTAGACGTGGGACCCGTGCTCACTACGCCACTGGAGTCAAGCTATCCTGGCTGATGACGGCTGATAGCCAGAAACCGGTCCTAGGATGCTTGATTCCGGTCCAGGGAAGACATGGCTTGGCAGTTCGGGCTGGACTGGTCCCATGAGGCACAGGGTCAAGACTGATTTGCATATGGCCATGTCTAAACTGGGGTGGTGTAGTGGGCAAAAGAACGATGGATTTAACCCAGATCTCTTGACTGGGGGAGAATGTATGCATTGTCAGCATTCCGTCCATCATTTGTTTGTTGTAACAATATCTTGGAGAAAGTCATCAATTGCCAGCTCACAAACCACCTGGAAGCAAACAGCCTACTCGACGCCACTGAGTCCGGCTTCCACTCCAACCACAGCACTGAGACCGCTTTGATAGCTGCAACTGATGACATCAGATCCATCCTCGACCATGGCGAGACAGCAGCACTTATCCTCCTTGACCTTTCAGTGGACTTCGACACAGTTTCTCACCACACCCTCATCACCAGACTCCATCACATTGGCATCAGAGGAAACGCCTTCATGTGGATCACCTCCTTCCTCACAGGATGCACACAGAAAATCCACCTACCACCCTTCACCACCGAACCCAAGGGCATCATCTGTGGAGTCCCCTAAGGATCCTCCCCCAGCCCCACCCTCTTCAATGCCACATGACTCCATTTGCCAATATCACCCACACCCATGGACTCAACATCATCTCATATGCTGACGACACCCAACTCATCCTCTCCCTCACGTAAGAGACACTGCCACCCCCAGATTAAACTTCCAGAACACCGTGACCAACATCGCAGACTGGATTAGATCCAACTGCTTGAAGCTGAACACTGACAAGATGGAACTCCCCATGGGACAACACATGGTGGCCCACTAAACTCAGACCCTCACCCACCCCGACCAACCACACCCGCAACCTCAGCACCATCCTGGACAGCAATCTCTCCATGAAGTACCAAGTCAATGCAGTAGTCTCCTCCTGATTCCACACCCTCTGCATGCTTCGTAGGATCTTCAGGTGGATCCCCACCAGCACCAGGAAAACAGTGACTCAATCAGCTGGACTAGAAAAACACACTCCACGCCAGAACCACCACCTACATCTTCAAATGAGTACAGACCATACAGAACATCTCAGCCAGGCTCATCCTCGACCTCCCCAAATGGACCAGCATCACCCCCACCTCAGTACCTTCCACTTGCTACCCGTCCAGAAGAGATGCCAGTTCATACTGCTGACTTATGCCTACATGGCTCTCCATGACACCGGACCCTTCTACATCGACCACTGTCTGGCCTTCTACCAGCTGACCAGACAACTCTGCCCCACCACCCTCACCTTCCTATACTTCCCCCATCTGGTGGAGCCACCGTGGAGGTGGTTTCTTTCCCCAACCTCACTGCCAAGTCCTGGAACAACCTCCCACTCCAACTCCGTACCTCCCCTTCACTTCCCGACTTCAGGAAGGGACTCAAGACCTGGCTCGTCAACTAAGATTCACCACTCCTTAGTACCTGGATACCCCCTGCGATGATAAGCTGCGCTATATAAATACCGGTTGATTGATTGACCTTCGTCACCAGATGTAGCGTCCTCCCCAGCCCGGGAGCATAAAAATGAAATGCGCTACACATGCAGCTCAGCAATGCATGTCTTTATTCTTCAACATACAAACACACACTACACGCATTGTCTCATAACTTTTATAACCACACCTTAACACCTACCCAGGAGATTATCTATTTCCAGTTTAAAGTCCACCCAGAACTGCAAGGGTCCTAGCGCACATAATCTCAAGACACTATGCACTGGAAGGTTAAATAGCTTTATTTTCAGCTAAAGAGAATTCATGGCTTAGAAGAGTGTATCACATATTATATCAGTTATCACAGTGAAGCAAAATAAATAATACATCTTTTCTGCATGATTTTGTCTTTCATCTCAAAAATAGTACTCTAAATTAAATATCAGGGCAAATGTAATTGTATAGTTTAGGAGGCAAACCTGTAGGTGATTTCAATTTCCAATATCAGCAAAGTGGATGCAACAATTAAATACATGCATTTTTGAGATGCTGTATGACAAATGCAGTTTTACAATTTTCTTAATGTGTTCCACCTTGATATAGGTTTATTGTGAACACAACATTAATAGCTTCCACCTCAGCTAATATTGGGAAGGTTAACCTAAATATCAATATCCCATAGCAATACACACATTCAGTCACTGGATTTATGCCAGTGCAGTTCTTTAAAAGAGATTAATTACGATAAGCTGGAGCAGAAATGGCCGGGTGGCTCTTAATTTGAAGGGTTCTTAGTTATTTGGTGTTCTAAAAAGGAATGGGATGCAACAAACTGTTTCCCCTGCTTAACACTGGGGAATAGGTACAAGGACTCGTATGTCATTTAAAATACAAAGGTTGCTTCATTTGGAGTAGGGACTTCTAAAATGCAATATATATCTATGATTTTTTTGCTTACTAGTCTCTCAACACAACCTTCCCAAACCCTCGCTAATGTATCACAAAATATATCTGCATCTTCCCTGACATCAAACTGTTTTTCTCCGCTTAAAGTTGCCTTTCTCCTTAAATTAATACATTCCTGTCTTCTTGTGTAGTTCCTACATTAGCGCATCTGGGATCTGCGCGTTTGGATAACATAAACTGTAGGATTGGTGGCAGACTGACTCTGAGCACCCCCACCGAGAATGTTAGCCTTTCTGTTTTAGCTAGCTCACAGTGCCACTAAAATCACCTCTTATTGGGGAGAGAATAGTTTCTGGCAACCTCAGAACATGACAACCCTGATCCCCCAGGATCGTAGAAACAATATACTACTTTTTGCTCAGTCACTTGTGCTCACTTATTTGGTCTCAGAGAGTAACACAGAAGAAACAGTTGGGCATGTTACAATAAGAATTTATTGCACAGTTGTTCTTCTAGTGTAAAATAGATGTGCTGCAACAACCGTTAGACATAGCAGATATATATGATTAGCTGTACAGTGAAAATAGAAGGATAGTACAGTTCTACCATCTTGCAATAATCATGAATACATACATGAATATAAAATGCATGATAAAAGTGTGCGTACTCCTACAATGCCTATCTAGATGTACCTAAGTGTACCTAGCATGTGAGTAGATGTGAAGCCAAGAATCCCTCTAGGATTTAGTCTAACCTCATTACCTGAAGTGCGAGAATGTGGGACCCCGTCTTGGTCTCGTGTTGGACACTCCGCAAGGGATGTGTTAGACTATCAGCTGGAGCATCTGCATGCAGGAGCCGCAGTGTCTCTGGTCAGTGTGCCGTCCTGGAAGTCTCGGTTCCCTCTACCAACCCTAGCAAGTTGTGTTGTATTTATACTGAAAGTATCTAGGGTTTCTTTGTCCCTTGTTTCCTGTATTAGCCATTGTTGGATTTGAGGATGACGTATGGGATGAACCTTGTACGTAGATATTATGCAGGTGGTGTGTAGCCCCTGCCTCGTTTCAAAGAACCCTCATGAATGTTCATTCATATTGTATGAGTCCATTGATGAAGTTATAGGACGCTGTTGTTCAGGGAACAGCCCTCCTTATGCACCCAGGACTAGAACTTTGTAAAGGTTCAATTCCAAAGGCTTGTTACTGTGCAGTATAAGGGAGATAATATAGGTGAAGGTGTATGATATCACCGGGCCTATCTTAGGGTACCTATATGAAACTTAACTGTCTGAACTCCTTCCTCAGCTTCATTAATCTCTTCTTACTGCATGCTCAACTGCTCCTAGTTTCTACAGCTTTTTTCAGTCCTTTGACCAGTCTGTCCACCCACATGACAAGGCTGCCATGTATCCTCACATGACCTTCTCTTCAATAAAATTAGTTTGTACTTTTAAACAGCAACCATTCCTTTATTTGTATTCTTTATCCAAGCAATACACTTTAACAATGTAATGCCCATACATTTCTGACATTAACAATGAAAATCAACAGTCGTGTCATGCTCAGAACAGTAACAGCCTTTTGTCATATCTGTGAAACCACCCTCCTTCCGAATAACAGATGTCGACGTGGGGTGGGGTTGTAGTTCACAGCTAATGCAGGGAAGACTGGCTATCCCTGGGATGTAAACATTTGTTCTGCTTGCACAACCCATCTTCCAATCATATGCGGACATATGTTAAGTGATTCCCTCTGCACAACCATACATCATCAAAATAACATATGTAGAATGGTGACTACCCCTCCAATTGGCCCTGTGGGGCCAAGATGCTTACCTGACCTACAGCTGGTCTACCTCTAAACCTGTTGCTGCCTGCCTAGACTTTTCCAACATTTTTCACAAAGTTGCCCTCACAACCTTGGTCCAGACTTCCCCTGTACGCAGTGATATTAGTTTGGATTCCCCTGAGTAGTCGAAGCTCAGGGCTTGCTATGAATGTGGGGGGAACTAGCAAAACTTGTGTTTGACTTCTGCCTAGAACAGACACTTAAATTATATCTATGGAACCTCCAATCATCTAGTCAGTGCTTAATGTGGCAGCTGAAACACTTTTTGGATTTTCTAGCACTAGGCCCATGCAATGTGTATTGCCTAACTTAATTTTAGTCTCTTCACTCACATTCTATATTTTACTCACAGAGCCACTGGTCCTCAGATGGACCTTTCTTCATCGTAGTGAGGGGTGATGTAGGAAAGGGCATCTTTTGACAGGGTTAGCCCCCACTTTTTGCTTGATGCCTGATGTGATTTCAAACTGTAAGTGCACTGAGTCCCTGCTAACCAGGTTCTCCGTGCCAGATCTCTGTACAGGTTATGGTATTGATACTGGCAAACATGCTAACAAAGTAAAACCTAGAAGATTGATAGAAATGTTTGATAGAGAGAACCCAGAATTGATAGCTCAATTTGATAAAGATGCGGCTACTGAAAACCATACCATGGAGGTGGCTGAGTCCCTCCAGTCAGATGCAGATGAGGAGCCCTCGGAGGGGGAAATTCATTCTGGAAAGGTTGGCCAGGAGGTTGAACTGAGAAGCTCAACTCCTCGACATAAAAAAAAATGGGCCAAGGACCTATCTCTGGTGGCAGCAAATTTGTAAATAGGGAGGCAGAAGAGTCCTTTGACTCAAAACTCCCCGAAGTGATTGTCCCTAAATACTTAGAGGGTGATGGCATCACCAAATGGTCCACTGCTTTTGAAAGAGCCTGCCTAGCTAGAAGAGTAGCCAGAAAAAAATTGGACTCCCTCTTGTGGGAATTATTCTCAGGAAAATGAAGGGATAGATTTCTGACATTGAATGAGAGAGATGCTGAGTCCTATGACCTCATGAAGGGTACCCTGATTTGGGGCTTTGGACTCACCACTGAAGAATACAGGATAACATTCATGGAGACTTGAAAAATCCAGAGTCAGTGCTGGGTGGAATTTGTTGACCCTTCAGTGAAAACACTAGGTGGTTGATTAACTGGTAACAATGTGCATAACTATGAAGGGATTTACAATTTGATCGTGAAAAAGCCTCTAATAAGTAATTGTTACAATGAGAAGTTACATCAGCATCTGGTAGACCTAGGTTTACTTTCTCCTCTAGAGTTGGGGAAGAAGGCAGACCACTGGGTCTAAACAAGGGTGACTAAAAGTACCACTGGTGCGCGTGACCAAAATAAAGAGGCCAAAAGAACCATCAAGGGAAAGATAGTGACCAAAAAGATAAAAACAAATATGAGTCTTCTTTAGGCCCCCCAAAAACCCGCTCAGGAGGAAGGGCCTAGAAACTCTTCACAGCCGAAGGAAGGATGCCAGGAGAAAAACCACGATCCCAAAAAGGCTTGTTGTTGTGAGTGTGAAGACTTTGGACACCGAACTGGAGACCCTAGTTGTAAAACAAAAAGAATGCCTCTAGTTCATCTGCAGTATATTCAGTAGTGAGTCTACAGGTGGGATCACAGGTGAGCCCTGACCCAGACAAGGTGCTCACTGACGCCACTCTTGTCTATGAGTGAGGGGTGGATGTAGCTTTCCTGGCTATCTGGCCCAGTAACCTGGAAAGATAGAGACAAGAGACAAATATCAATGGGATTAGGGTGGAAGCCCTGAGAGACACTGGTGCCACTATCGCCATGGTGACTGAGCAACTGATATCCTCAGACTAATATTTGCTTGGAGTGACCTCTACAGTCCTCAGCGTAGACAATCAGGCTAAGGTGCATACAAAGGTCTTGGTGACCTCAGATTCGGGAGGGGTTAGTGGCCCCAAAAGGGTAGTAGTGTCTTCTGCTATCCCTGTACAGTGTCTGCTTAGCAACGATTTGGACTACCTAGCATGGGAAGAGGTGGAAAAGAAAACCCATGCAGCAATGCCAGGAATACCTGAATGGGTGTGTGTGAAAACCAGAGCACAGTGTAGAACCCAGGGTGAAAAAGACGCTTTGGAGCCCGAAATTATGGACCAACCTTCCACAAGAAAAGGCAAGATGTCTGGGAGGCCAGCTTCCATTCAGACACCAGATCAAGTCCCCTCTACTCATGGAGACGATTTGTCAGCCTGAGAGGAAACTGAGTCCTAGAAGCTTGGGCCTTACATGGCAGAGCTCTTGGGTCCAGGGGAACCATCTAGGGAAGATCTGTGCCAGGGACAGAGAACCTGTCCTGCTCTTGAAAGCATGAGGCACAATGCTTCTCATCAGGAAAATGGACCTGTTGGTGGTTTCCACAGGACCTATTGGGAGGAGGGACTCCTGTACACTTAGGTCAGAGACCCCAAATCTGGTGACACTAGGAGAGTGGTAGTACTTCAGCAGTTTAGAGAGTTTCTCCTAACATTGGCCCATGACATTCCCCTAGATGGGCATATTGGCCAGACCAAAACATGGAGTAGGTTGGTGAAACACTTCTATTGGTGGTCAGGAATGTCTCAGAAGCTGAAGGAGTTTTGTAACTCCTGGGCCACCTGTCAGTCCAGTAGCAAGACAGGTAGACACCTAAAGGTACCCTTAGTTCCACTTCCAGTGGTTGGGGTACCCTTTGAGAGGGTTGGGGTTGACATTGTTGGTCCCTTTGGCCAACGAACAGCCTCAGGAACCTGATTTATTCTGGTTGTAGTGGATCATGCCACCAGGTATCCCCCTAAAGGCCACCACGGCCCCTGCAGTGGTGAAGGCTGTTAGACTTGGGGGTCTCTAGTTGGCACAGGTATGCACTTGTGACAAATATGGACCCTCTCCTCTAGTCAGGGAAAGGGGGTACACTCCTAAAATAACCCCTGCTCACCCCCTTGGTAGCTTGGCACGAGCAGACAGGCTTATCTCAGAGGCAGTGTGTAAAGCATTTGTGAACACATAAATAGGGCTCCCGGTTTTATGGTATTTATTTTTTTGCCATTTCCGTCTGTATTTATCCATATTTATTTTTGGGGTATTTTCTCTGTATTTATCCACATTTATTTTTGCTACAAGCAAAACACGACGCTACAGCCAGTATTTTTCCACATTTATTTAAATTGACAATGCACACATCTACCATAATTGGAAACGTGGTGGAATCTCAATTGTATTCGTTTTATCTTTTTTGAAAATTCAAAAATAATATAATAATCATATATTAACATCATTCTTGGAAATGGATTGGCTCTGAAAGTCCGCTAGGGCTGGGATGGAACCAGTGACATAGGAAGAAAGCCCCCGCAGAACAATCAGAGCAACGCTCAGTTCTCACCACTTCCTAGGCTTGGCTGGCACTTTAAACACGAGCAGATCGGAATTTTTCACTTGAGTAAAAAAGCATAGGTTGGTACATTATGGCGTGGATCCGTACAGACGAGTTCCTTTGAGAACAGTGTATGGGGCAATAAACCATTGTGGGGTGCCATCTGCAGTGATGCCCAGTCTGAATCGAGGGATAGACACTGGTCTGGAATTTGTTCTGTTTCCCACCCACGCAGATGTTCGACCGTCTCTCAAAAGATATGGATGTTTCTCGTCTGTGTCTTGGCTCAGACTGCTTCATCTCGGCTGCATGTCCTCCCCGGGCCACATGCCAGAGCCACAGATGTGCAAAAGGGGAAGACGAAAGCATGCTGGACCACAAATTCATCAACAAGTGCTAGACGTCCCCGTCGAGCTGTTTATTTCCCCAGGACCCCCACCTACGACGCTGTCCATGCCTTCAGGTTGTCATGGTACACAAATGTGGATTCACGTGGAGCACAACTTGCCTCCCTCTATACGTAATTGTTACCTCTGGCAGCGGAACTTTAACACTGATTACAAGGTGACATCTCTCACTTTTGAGCTTGAAGCACATACCTCGATTGTCTTTCACGAGTGAAAAGTAATAGATGCAATTTCAGGTTTCTGTTAGAATTACTACATTTAATGCCAGCAGCAGCACGATTCTGACAGTTGCAGTCGTGTGTTGTATTTAAGTAGATATTTCAGAAAACCAATAAAGAAAAGGAATTAATATTTAAAAAGTGTTAACATCAAATTATGAACCATCTTTGGTTTCTGAGCTGAACAAATCCATTCATTCGTTCATACACTGCGTCGGCACAGGAAGTTCTGCAAACTTGATCCGTGGGGACAGCAGGGGGTGTGTGGCTTCTTCTTCGGTACCAAATGTGCCCTCCAGTTGTCCCGCCGATGATTTTAGGATGGCTGTTCCCTCATTTTCACGAATGCATTCCATATGCAATGAGGACTTTTTCAGTTGTTGCTATTGAAGTCCAATTACATGAGCTGCAACGGGTCAATCACACTTTCCAAAGGTAGCACATTTTATGGATCACCCAGAGCTTGACAACATTTTGTACCGCCACCTTTGCCCAAGCCCAGTATGCACCCACAGACTGCCCGAGACACCGCTGAAGTTTCCAAGTGTTTTTAATGTCGAAAATCCTATGTTTAAGGCTTTAGGCCTGATTCGTTCATTCTCTTAAGTTATTTCAGATGCCATAGATCTAAACTGTTAATCATGGAAGCTTATGAAAAAAGCAATAGGCCTGACTGAATTATTGTGAAAAGCAGATGTTAAAGCTAACAGACCTTTCTGGGTGGTGTGGTGAAGTCTGTCGACACCTTCACGGGCATACACACACAGACAGTGTTTGAGCTGCCAGCCACACCGAGTACTTCACAGGTCTTTAAAAAGACCATTCACTTGTTAACGAGGCTTTGTTGTTTTTTTCACCCCTTCTTAGAGCCCCTGCATCTCCACTGTCCTCAAACTTTCCTTCATAGCACGCTCCGGGATGATTCTGTTAAAGACAGGCATCGCAGCATTGCGCGCATTCCCTGTGTCTGGCATCACACGTGATGTCTTGTGCACTGAAGCCTGGCAAAATTTGCTAGTATTTTGCCGTTACTAAATATAAATACAGACAAAGGAAATACAGTTTTCCGTCTGTATTTATATGTATAAATCCGTAAAAACTGAAAACCGGGAGCCCTACACATAAAGTAACCAAGTGACAACACTACAAATGGACACCACACAGGTTTTATATCAAAAATAAGTATTCTTTATATAGATTTACCACAAGACCAATAAACGACAAAAACACACAATACTGTTAATTTAGATGGTAGGATTTTGCTTAGTTCTCTTACGTTCTTAAATGCGACACTTTAAGTCAATGTACCTTTTAGATGCCACACGCAGGGCAACGAAAGTGTTGCAACGATGTTGATGCGTTGAAGATTTTGGTGCAAAGAAATAAAGACATGAAGATCTTCCAGATGCGGCACGCTTCTCTGATGTGCGGAAAGACTCGACTCGATGCTTCAGCTGCAGCGGCGCCACACTTTACGCGATGCGACGACAGCGGCCTTGGCAGCGACACTCTTCTCCGACGTTTGCGAGACACTTCCGCTTGATGCGATGTTGCAGCGGCGACACCCCTTTGCACGATGCGACGACAGCAGCTCCAATGGCGGCACGCTTCTCCGTGGATGCGAGGCGCTTTTCTTGATGCGGTGCAATGCGACAACTACGATGGCTGCGATGGCGACACGCTTCTTCGGCGTTGCGAGACACTTCCTGGATCATGTGAGATGCTTCCGCTCGATGCAATGCTGCAGCGGCGACACACTTTACGAGATGCGACGACAACAGCTCCGACGGCGGCACGCTTCTCCTTCTTGAGTCGCGATTCCAGCTCCTAGCGACACGCAGTCCCTCAGGAGGCCCAACAACAACAGCAGGCACTTCCAAAGAACTCTGGGGAGCTGGGGGGTGAAGTCTGTTGTCCCTGAAACTTCAGCAGGAGGCAAGCTCTTTTCCAAGCCCTTGGAGACCCTTCACAAGTTGAGCAAAAGTACACACAAAGTTCCTTTCTCCTCTCTTTGGCAGTAAGGCAACCACTGCAGGCCAATCCCCCAGGTTCAGGGATAGTTTCCTCCTCAGCTTCTTCTGGTTCCTCCCTCAGCAGAGGTTCTTCTTGTTTTCCCAAAGTGATCTAAATTCTTGGAATCAGGGTCTCAATATTTATACCCAGAAATCCTTTGTCCTCTGAAGGCAGAGGGGCCTTTGCCCAGTCCAAACCAGTTCCTGAGCACTTTGTTTACCAGACTTCTCCTTTCCTTTCACAGTGCAGGGCAGAAACATTAAACGCTCCACAGGAGGTGGAGCCAGAATTGTGGAAGGCAGGCACAGCCCTATTCAGGTCCCAGGTGCAACTCCCCCCACCCATCTGGATGCAGATCTCTCTATTCACCACTGGGGCACCTCACCCTTTCTCCTAGAATTCTTCAGCCCTGTCACTCAAACTCCAGACAAAGGAATACACAGCCTAGCAGAGGCAGGTTTGAATGGTTAGACAAGAAAATACCTACTTTCTAAAAGTGGCATTTTCAAACCCAGAATGTTAAAACCAACTTCACTAAAAGATGTATTTTATCATCCTGAGTTCAGGCATACTAAATTTGAATTTCTACCATGTTCTCTGAGTCAGTTAGGATTATAAGATGTAATAACCAAACTGCCCATTCTGGCCTATGGAGAACAGGTAGCCTTGCAATAGTGAAAAACGCAAATGGCTGTAATTCACTATTAGAACATGACACACACACCAGGGCATGTCCTACCTTATCCTTACAATGCACCCTGCCCTTGGGCCTACCATAGGGGTGTCTGATATGAAGAAAAGGGAAGGTTTAGGAACTGGCAAGTGGGTGCACTTGCCCAGTCAGCATGACAGTACCAGACTGCACGCAGGCTCTGCAATGGCAGGCCATAGACACACTTTTACAGGCTGCTTCTGTGGGTGGCACAACCAGTGCTGCAAGCCCACCAGCAGCATTTGGATTACAAGCCCTGGGCACTCCTGGTGCACTGTACTACAGTCTGACTGGTAAACCAAACCAACCAATCATGGAATCACTAATTTGTACAATAATTTACAATAGGGAGAGCATATGCACTTTAGCACTGATCAGCAGTGGTAAAGTGCCCAGAGTCATCAAACAGCCAACAACAGGTCAGAAAAAATATAGGAGGAAGGCAAAAAGTTCAGGGATGACCCTGCAAAAAGGGCAAAGTCCAACACAACCCCCTTCCAGCCAAAACACAGGGTAGACCAATCACTACCTTGATGGGCTTCCCTGCTTTGGACAAAAGAACAAGGACCTGGCCCGCAACTGCAGGGGCGGACTCCAGTTTTACGCCAATCTGAACCTATTGAAATCCCTCTGTCCATACTCTCAGGGCCCACTAAGCCAATCCATGGGGAACCCTTCTCCTCACTTGTGGACACCACCTGTGCAGCACCTAACCTTAACTGGCTCACAGGTGTGTCCCAACAGACAGACAGCAAAATGCCACAGTGGCCACTGACAGTAGTCAGGGATGAGACCCAGGTCTTATGCCTCTCAGGGCTCTCAAACCTCTGTGGCGCCAGGGAGCGGGGGGCAGTAGCCCCAGGTGCTTGGCACCCTTTGTCCATTCTCCCTCCTGTCAGGTCAGGTATGACATCCTGGCACTGACCCACAAGCCCCAGGCCTGTACCCAGCGGCTGGACCAAAGACTGGGGTGGCCTCTCCCACACCCGGTCCTCCTCCTTGGGGCTCTGTACCCTCCCACTTGGAGTGGTACCCCCTTCCAGAATTGCCAGGGCACCTGTGGCAGGTGTCCTGCACAATTCACCCACCAGTTCAGGGGTTCTATCCTGCAACTGGGCGTCCAGGTCAGGGGGGACACCCTGAACCTGGCCCTCCAACCTAGGGTCTAAACCCTTCAGTTGAGCCGGGTTCAGAGGCGAGGACTCCCTCCCTCTGCACCCCTTCCAGATGGCTGTACCCTCCCACCTTGAGTGATACACCAAGAAGACAGACTGGTGGCGATACTGATTACAGATGTCCCTCCCTGCAGGTTAGACAACACCCGAACCTGGCTTCCAAACCCTGGGACCAACCCATGCGGTTGAACGCTCGCCTGGTGCACCAGGACTTACCGGGGAGCAAGCATGCCCCCCCGGAGGGTGACACATAACTCATGTGTCGTGTGATATTCTGCCTGGCGCAGATCTCCCAACCCCTGTCCATCTGATAGTGCGCAAAGATCCCCCAGGACAGAAGTTGTGTCACCATGGTCATTCACTGGTGACGCAGCCCTTCTGGCTGGCCCCTGACCCACTGGTTCTTCCACTGGGGACTCTTTCCCCCTCTCACCCCTCAATCTGGACTTCTGCACCCTCCCAACTGGAGCGGTACTGCCAGACACCAGAACTGAGGGAGGCCTGCTTACAGACACTCCCCGTTCACCAGACACTAGGGGATCCTGCACAACAGGCAGCCCCTCAGAACAGACTAGGCTCCCCACCTGGTGTTCCCTTAAAGAACCATTCATGCTCTGAGACTGAGGTTGGGCACTACCGGGACATAACCCATTCTCACTACTTCCCCTTAAAGACAGGACGTGAGGCCCTACACCCCTCTCACTACTACTGGACCTAGTTGGGCTACTCTGAGCCACTTCCACCACACTGGGTGTGAAGATAGCTGAACCACTCATCTTGGGATCACTCCCCAATGCCTTTCCAGACCCTCTGGACTCCACCAAAAGGTCTGCCTCCAATGTGAGCTCCCTGCGGTCAGAGAACTCACTCTCCCACAGGTGCTGGCATAGCTCTGGAAAACAGGGACTTACAATATGCTCTTCCACAATTGGTTTACGCAGCCCCCTACAAGGGTTCACCAAACTATCCTTTATCTCACCATTCAGTGCCTTGCACACGTACTCGACACCACTCTCCTGAGATTGGCAAGACAGTATCTGACTGTCTCTGTCACTCAACCCACACACTTCTGGGCGGTCTTCACACACACATACCAGGATCTCAACCATGGGGGAATCCCTCCCACCACTAGGACTATGAACCCCTGTGCCAGTTTCCCAATTCACCTCAAGAACACTGCGCACCACTGGAGCTACCTCATATCCTTGAACCTCCTGGTGTAAATTAACCCCCTCCTTCAAGTCAGGCGCCACATCTCTGGGTGTGTGTACTACTCTCTCAGCACTAGAAAATTCAATATTGCTGCCACCATCTGAGCTGGATTCCTCCTCACACTCAGCACAGCTCAATCTCTGAGCTACACACATTTCTTGTTGCTGGGCTGAGACACTCATGGCCTCAAGCCTCTCAAGCTGTAAGTCAAGCTTCCTCATACTCAACTCAACCTTCATTTCCATTTTCTTTTCCTCTAGGGCTAACGTTCTAATTTGCAATTCCAATTCTAACTGCCCACTTAACTTGAGCTTGGTCAGCTCCATCTCATGCATCCTACACTATTTTCTATCTGCCAACTCTTCTGGAGGCAGACTTTTACCAGAAACACTGCTACCGGCAGGGGAAGGGGTTCTCCTTCCTCTTGGACCCACTGGCCCTTCCAGCTTCTCCTCTGCATTATCATCATCAGTGGCATTTCTTGCTTCTACCCAGGCCCTCAGGCCTTGTAGAACTCTGCCTTGTGTTTAAATCCAGTAGTGGAAACATTAAATGTTTTACAGAAGAATTTCAGCTGTTGTACTTTGTAGCTTTCCAGTTTCTCTTCTTCCCATTCCAGCTCATTATCAACAGAGATCTATAGATGCTGCTCTCTCCATCATGATTAAATTTGGCAGTTCACAAAAATAGAAAGTCCCAAAAAGAAATCTACCACCAAGTATGTGGTCGCGTTATGGTCTGCACTCACTAAGTAGTGTTCACCAATCACTGTACATGAGTCACAAATGCAAGTCCAGAATCCTCACCGCTGACCACCAATGTTAGACTTGGGGGTCTCTAGTTGGCACAGGTATACACTTGTGACAAATAGGGACCCTCTCCTCTAGTCAGGGAAAGGGGGCACACTCCTAAAATAACCCCTGCTCACCCCCTTGGTAGCTTGGCACGAGCAGACAGGCTTATCTCAGAGGCAGTGTGTAAAGCATTTGTGAACACATACAGTAACCAGGTGACAACACTACAAATGGACACCACACAGGTTTTATATCAAAAATAAGTATTCTTAATATAGATTTACCACAAGACCATTAAACGACAAAAACACACAATACTGTTACTTTAGATGGTAGGATTTTGCTTAGTTCTCTTACGTTCTTAAATGCAACACTTTAAGTCAATGTACCTTTTAGTTGTGACACGCAGGGCAACGAAAGTGTTGCAACGATGTTGATGCGTTGAAGATTTTGGTGCAAAGAAATAAAGACGTAAAGATCTTCCGGATGCGGCACGCTTCTCTGATGTTGCGAGAAGACTCGACTCGATGCTTCAGCTGCAGCGGTGACACACTTTATGCGATGCGACGACAGCGGTCTTGGCAGCGACACTCTTCTCCGATGTTTGCAAGACGCTTCCGCTCCATTCGACGTTGCTGCGCCGACACCTCTTTATGCGATGCGACGACAGCAGCTCTGACGGCGGCACGCTTCTCCGTGGATGCGAGGCGCTTTTCTTGATGCGGTGCAATGCGACAACTACGATGGCTGCGATGGTGACACACTTCTTCCTCGATGCGAGACTCTTCTCTTGATGCGGTGCAATGCGTCAGCTACGATGGCTGCGATGGCGACACGCTTCTTCGGCGTTGCGAGACACTTCCTGGATGATGCGAGACGCTTCCGCTCGATGCGATGCTGCAGCAGCGACACACTTTACGAGATGCGACGACAACAGTTCCGACAGCGGCACGCTTCTCCTTCTTGAGTCGCGCTTCCAGCTCCTTGCGACACGCAGTCCCTCAGGAGGCCCAACAACAACAGCAGGCACTTCCAAAGACCTCTGGGGAGCTGGGGGGTGAAGTCTGTTGTTCCTGAGACTTCAGTAGGAGGCAAGCTCTTTTCCAAGCCCTTGGAGATCCTTCACAAGTTGAGCAAAAGTACACACAAAGTTCCTTTCTCCTCTCTTTGGCAGTAAGGCAACCACTGCAGGCCAATCCCCCAGGTTCAGGGATAGTTTCCTCCTCAGCTTCTTCTGGTTCCTCCCTCAGCAGAGGTTCTTCTTGTTTTCCCAAAGTGATCTAAATTCTTGGGATGAGGGTCCCAATATTTATACCCAGAAATCCTTTGTCCTCTGAAAGCAGAGGGGCCTTTGCCCAGTCCAAACCAGTTCCTGAGCACTTTGTTTACCAGATTTCTCCTTTCCTTTCACAGTGCAGGGCAGAAACATTAGACGCCCCAGAGGAGGTGGAGCCAGCATTGTGGAAGGCAAGTACAGCCCTGGAGCACTTTGTTGACAGGATTCCTCCTCTTCATTCACTGTGCAGGGCAGAGACATCAGCCGCTCCACAGGAGGTGGAGCCAGCATTTTGGAAGGCAGGCACAGCCCTATTCAGGTCCCAGGTGCAACTCCTCCCACCCATCTGGATGCAGATCTCTCTATTCACCACTGGGGCACCTCACCCTGTCTCCTGGAATTCCCCAGCCCTGTCACTCAAACTCCAGACAAAGGAATACACAGCCTAGCAGAGGCAGGTTTGAATGGTTAAACAAGAAAATACCTACTTTCTAAAAGTGGCATTTTCAAACTCAGAATGTTAAAACCAACTTCACTAAAAGATGTATTTTATCATCCTGAGTTCAGGCATACTAAATTTGAATTTCTACCATGTTCTCTGAGTCAGTTAGGATTATAAGATGTAATAACCTAACTGCCCATTCTGGCCTATGGAGAACAGGTAGTCTTGCAATAGTGAAAAACGAAAATGGCTGTAATTCACTATTAGAACATGACACACACACCAGGGCATGTCCTACCTTATCCTTACAATGCACCATGCCCTTGGGCCTACCATAGGGGTGTCTTATATGAAGAAAAGGGAAGGTTTAGGGACTGGCAAGTGGGTGCACTTGCCCAGTCAGCATGACAGTACCAGACTGCACGCAGGCTCTGCAATGGCAGGCCTTAGACACACTTTTACAGGCTGCTTCTGTGAGTGGCACAACCAGTGCTGCAATCCCACCAGCAGCATTTGGATTACAAGCCCTGGGCACTCCTGGTGCACTGTACTACGGTCTGACAGGTAAACCAAACCAAACAATCATGGAATCACTAATTCGTACAATAATTTACAATAGGGAGAGCATATGCACTTTAGCACTGATCAGTAGTGGTAAAGTGCCCAGAGTCATAAAACAGCCAACAACAGGTCAGAAAAAATATAGGAGGAAGGCAAAAAGTTCAGGGATAACACTGCAAAAAGGGCCAAGTCCAACAAAGGCCCTCCTTGGGATCTTAACCAGGGTTGGGTTTCCTAAGGTGGTAGTATCAGATAGAGATACAAACTTTATGTCTCCATACATAAAGCACATGTGGACTGAGTGTGGTGTAACCTATAGGTTCACTACCCCATACCATCCACAGACAAATGAGTATGTTGACCCTATAGCATATTTATGGTGGACTCCCTGAAAAACTCAGAAGGAGATGGGATGTCTTACTAACATACCTGATTTTTGCTTGCAGAGAGGTGCCACTGAAGGAAGTAGGGTTTTCCCTTTTTGAACCTCTGTTTGGACACCATGTAAGGTGATCACTCTGTTTTGTGAAAGAAGGATGGGAGAGATCACTAAGAACCTAAGCAGGATACTGTGGATTATGTGCTTGGCCTTCATTCCAGGAATGGCTGAGTACATAAAAAAGCCAACAAACATCTTGAGGCCAGCCAAGAACTCCAGAAGCTCTGGTATGACCAACATGTTGCCATGGTAGAGTTCCAACCAGGGCAGAAGGCGTGGGTTTTGGAGCCTCTGGCACCTAGGGCCTCCAGGACAAATGGACTGGGTCCTACCCTATCCTTGAAAGAAAAGGGGAGGTCCCCTATCTGGCTGACGTTGGCACATGTAGAAACCCCAAGAGGGTCATAAATGTACACTGCCTAAACCCCTATAATGACTGGGCTGACATGATCATGCTGGTGGTCACAGATGAGGATCAGGAAGCAGAGAGTGAACCTCTCCCTGACCTCCTCTCTCACAACCCTAAAGATGGATCATTTGAAGGAGTGATCTTGTCAGACACCCTTTCTGACCAACAGCAGACTAATTGCAGACAATTCCCAAATCAGTTGGCTAGGCTCTTCTCCCTGGTCTGACTAACTGGTGTACCCATGATGTGGACACTGGTGACAGCCTCCCTGTCAAAAACAAAATCTACAGACAGTCTGACCATGTCAAGGAGAGCATCAAGGCTGCAGTAAGCAAGATGCCCAATGTGGGTGTCATTGAACCCTCAGGGAGCCCCTGGGCCAGTCTGTTGTTTTAGCCCCCAAACTTCATCCCCAAGGTAGAAAGGAAGAAGTAAGGTTTTGTGTGGACTGTAGGGGCCTCAATGCAGTCACAAAAATGGATGCACATCCAATTCCCAGGGCTGCTGAATTAATTGACAGATTGGAAGCAGCCAAATATCTCAGTACTTTTGATATTACACTAGGGTACTGGCAGATAGGTCTGACCTCTTGAACAAAAGAGAAATCAGCATTCTCAACCCCAGATGGGCACTTCCAGTTTACTGTGATGCCCTTTGGATTAAAGAATATCCTTGCCACCTTCCAGACGTTGATGAATAACGTCCATGCTTGATTGGAATCCTTTAGTGCAGCATATCTGGATGATATTGCTGTCTTTAGCTCCACCTGGCAGGATCACCTGATCCTCCTTGGTAAGGTTCTGAAGACTCTGCAGAGTGCACTATCAAGGCAAGCAATTGCCAGATAGGGCAGGACAAGGATGTATACTTGCGTCACCTTGTGGGTGGAGGCCAAGTTCAGCGCCTACAGACCAAAATCCAGACCATTCTCGATTAGGAAGCTGCAACCACCCAGACTCAAGTTGGGGCTTTCCTTGTCTTGACTCAGTTCTATAGGAGGTTTTTGCAGGGATATGGCCCATCATGATTCTCCTCAAAGAATTGACCACCAAGAAAATGCCCAAAAAAGTTAAGTGGACCGTGAGCTGTCATAAGGCTTTTGACATCCTGAAAAAAGCAATGTGCTCAGCACCCATTCTAAAAGCTCCAGATTATATCAAGCGATTTATAGTGCAGACAAATGTCTCTGATCATGGGATAGGAGCGGTCCTATCCCAGACCAATGATGGTGGCCATTACCAACCTGTTGCTTTCATAAGTATTAGACTTTTCCCCAGAGAGCAGTGTTGGAGTGCAATTGAGAGGAAAACCTTTGCTGTGGTTTGGTCCCTGATGAAGCTCAAACCATACTGTTTGTTTCTCACTTCTTTGTCCAACCGACCACAGACCTCTCAGATGGCTCATACAGATGAAAGGAGAAAACCTCAAATTGCTAAGGTGGTTGATATCCCTACAGGGAATGGACTTTACAGTGGAACACAGACCTGCAACTGGCCACACCGATGCAGATGCCTTTCCAAGCTGTGGCTTAATGCCGCCTTGTGAATAAAGCGGTACAAAAGGGGGAGGTGATGGACGTCCATCACCACCCCCTTTTGAACCGCTTTGTTCGCCATAAGTTGGCAGGGTATGCTCAGACGTGAGTCCCTTGCTCACTTTGCCACTGGATTCAAGCAAGCCTGGCTGAAGACGGCTGAAATGCCAGAAACCGGTCCTAGGAAGCTTGTTTCCGGTCCAGGGAAGGTATGGCTTGGCAGTTCGGACTGGACTGTTCCCATGAGGCACAGGGTCAGACTGATTTGCATATGGCCATGTCCGAACTGGGGTGGCAGAGTGGGCTAAAGAACGGTGATGGATCAAACCCAGATCTGTTGACTGGGTGTGAGTGTTTAATTGGTTCTGATGCTCCGTCCATCACCACCCCCTTTTGAACCGCCTTGTGAATAAGGCCCCCATTTCAAACAGTACTTAGCGTGTAAGGGGCGGACAATGGGTATTGTGGTGGGCGATCCGCCACAACACCCAGTGCTTTTTGACGTTGCCCCGTATTTCCAAGGGTGGCGTAAATATTGGGCAGGGCCAAAATTAAGATTAAAAAAACTTGGAATTATTATGGTGAAGCGAGGAGAAATTATTAATTTCTCCTTGTTTTTGCAGTCTCTGTGTGTATTGCAGTGTGCAGAACAAATAGAAACAGCAAATCACCATGAACGATTGTTTATGTGCAGGAAGGTGTCCCTTCCTGCACATAATAAATCATAAAACAAATGATGATTTGCAACAAATGTGTGCTGCACAATGCACCATCACTGTCAGTGATTGTTTATGTGCAGTAAAGGACACCTTCCTGCACAGAAACAGTCATTCCCTCAATGCAGGCACGCTGGCACTAGGCAGCTGAATTTAGCGCCAGTGCTAGGGAAATGCAGGGGAGCGCCTTATCATTGTAAAGAAGGCACATCCCTGCGTTCTCAGAATTGGCGGAGTATGCCATTAGCAATTTTGGCCTAATGCCGCACTTTGCCATTCTCTTGTAAATATGCCCCTGGGTGTCTGGTCTGTGATGAAAAGTTGGAGCAGTCAAAGCCAATTTCAAATGTGCTGGTATGAGGCTGAGCCAGAAAAAAGTGCACCACATTTATCACAGATGCTAGTAAAATTTGAATGACAGACTAGAATTGCGAGTCTTTGTAAACACACATGACTTTATATCTAGAAAATATATAAAAAAATATCCCATAAAAAGAGTTATCAAACAGTAACCCCAACACCATTAAAGCAAACAATGACAAAAAAATGCAATGGAAAGCTATTGCTCACTCTATACACTGCTTGCAATCATTAGATGGTGGAAAACTCTGGCATTCTCCAAAAAAATGCAATGCAGTCTATGCAGCTAATATTTCTAAACTGACAAATAATAGCTACTTTGATTATATTGTTTGCAAACTTATATTGTCCCTAAACGTACCACTTATAAACACCAAAAGCTAGCAGAGACAAAGGAGATAGAGAAGCAACCTTTAGACTCATGAAACATTAGTTCAGAACAATGGAATAAACATGTCTCTGCGTTCATTGTTCAGAATAAGACCAGGAAGATCTTTTTTTATTAGGGTTACTATTTGTCACTTATAATGTTTCTGTATCATGAAATGTGTGTCCTAGTGGCTATGGAACAATGGGTGCACACCCATTTGGGCCAACCTCGGTAGCTAGCATGCAAGCCAAACAGGTGCTGTACGTATACACAAATCAAAAACAATAAAAGGTGGTGCAGTGAAGAAGCCGAGTCACCACTCAACTCAACTCACCTGCACTTGTTGATATAGGTTATCGGAACATCCCTCCTCTGATGTGGAGAAAAAGAAACCTGAAGGTAACATACAGTGGTGGCTCCTCCGCTAAGTCAGAGGAGCGTAGCCCCATTACTTTTCAGCAGTGCAAAGAAGGAAAAATAAAATGATAAAAACACGATGTTATCATTTTATTTTTCTGCGGTAAAGCAGGTTTTGGGGCGGAGCTTGGCTGTCATCACAGCCAGCAGGGGGTGGGAGGGAATATGTGCACTTAAGTGCACATAACGGTTTGGCTGGCCCTCTGGGGTCAGTCAAACCAAAATGCGCACTTAGCATGTACCCCACCAGCAGCAGTGGCTGGTCCATAGGGGTGCCGGGGTGGCGCCCCACAAAAGAAACTGCTAACTGTCTGCAGTTCGGGCAACGGAATGTAAGCAGACGAATTGACAGCTTTCAATTTGTCTGTTTACATTTCCCGGGCCGTGCGGGTGAAAGTGCCCATGTCAACGCACAGCGCATGCAGAGGAGAGGGGGGGAGACTGGAGAGAGCAATCAGAGCAGGAGTCCAGAAGATGGTGGTCTGACTGCGCATGTGAGTGAGGAGCGTTGCTCCTCACTCACATTCAAAACCATTCGGTATGCTGCGCATGCCTAGTGTAGCGTGCAGGCCTCTCAATAGGATCCTGCTCGGGCGGTGATGCGTTTTTCGCAAAGTCGCCCCATGCCCTATCAAATGCCAGGGTACAAAGTAAGTAAATAAGGGTTAGCCGCCTCCCGTCTCCTCCAGTCTCCTGATTTGGCAGTTTAGTATGCAAAAGAAAAGAGCGGGGTTAGTTCCACCACGTTGCAGAGGAGACGAGCAGGACCGGAGGAGAATGGAGATGCCTGGTAAGTTTATTTTTTTATTGTATTCATTAAATTAAGGAAGGCCTACTGGCTAGAAATTGCTGCCACTCAGTCAGTCTCCTCTAAAGCCCTCATTAGTAGGGAACTCCATTAGTAATACCGCACCCGGGAGTAACGATACCACGAAGATGGGTGTTTCCACGTTACAAGATACTGGGCCACTATTATGTGCTCGGAAATAACTTCATGAAACTCAGCTTCCGCACCAATTGCAGCAGGGATTTCCGTCATGCTGGTCGGGTTTCTACATTTACATTTCACCAGAAAAACCCTAGTTGTGATTTAAAGCACATTTTGTAATTGCAAATTAGTCAATTTGTTTATGCCTGCATTCGAAGTAGAATGGAAAATAGAATATGGGATACTGAAAGAAGTTACTAGAACACTATCTTTAAAAATGCGCTTTGCTTTCTCAGTTGAAGTATTTTCTAAAATGGTTTGATTTTTAGTTTGTGGTTTTAAATTATCGGTTGCCGTCTCCCTCGCTTAAGGCCGCTGGCTTGTAACACGTGGGTGTATTAGTGGCCAAGCTTTGCTCACTTGTAGCAAGATCTTGCACGTCGAAGGCTTTCCGTACAAAAGACACGTTTTTTATAACTTGCAAATGAGTCAAGGTGAAGGAGAGTGGTGTCGTGACATGATGGAAGCATATCGTAATGTCAGTGGACCTTTGAGGCATTCTTTTTTGGGGCGAGAGTACAAAGCCCCAAGTAATTATTGAATGTAATGTAGTGGGCGGCTTAATTGAACATCATCTCTATACGTGTTTTTGACGCATGCTAACAGGTACACAAAGGAGCCAATAGGAAAGGGTAGAGTTGCGAGAATATCCAGCTGGATGAACCTAAAATGTAACACTCGGCAAGACAGTTACCCTGTCGTGTAGTACAACTAACTACCCCCTGCCCCCCAATATGCACAGGCAGTCCTCAAAAACCGACTGCAACATTTCTACGGTCATTAAATAATAAAGCTTTGGCACACCCCTCTGCCAACTCATGTCCGCATTACCAATAGAACAGCAAAACACACTTCTAAACTGCTATTGTAAGCGTGGGATGTTAGTATACACACGATGCTCACAATTTGCCAAATTCAGGTGCACACAATCGCAAGTGCATGTTTTAAAGGAAGTCTTAGGAAACTGTGCCAGCTGGTAAGCGCTTAGATGCGATTCAGTCTAGGAAGCAGAGCTACATAAACAGCCTTTCACTATCTCCCTGCAGCACAACGCACTATGCAAGCAGACAGTGCCGGCGACGAGAGGGTTAGGACACGCCCGATCTTAAATACAAGGAGGGAGGAGGAAGTGAGAGTTGTCGGTGCATTTATGTGACAGGCACGTAAGTGCAGAGCAATACGGTTCTGCTCCAGGGCTTTAAACAAGGGCAGGCAGGACAGTGACAGCTGCAGAGGAATCCAGGAATGGTGGGGTGTGGGGGTTCGAGCAAAAAACCATAGGCGGACACTGCTCACCGGCACCACAGACCTGAAACCATCCACTCAAGCCTCACAATTGTACCTGGCCACCCATTGCAGTTCACCCCGCTGCAAGTCGGCCCAGCCGCAAATACCTCAGCACCACACCTAGCTACCAACAGTTGAATACATCTCCCTAAAGCTGCACCACACCTCAGTTCTTCACTGCAGTGCCCCGCCACTGCCCAGCCCCAACATGCATTGACAACTTATCAATTCACGTTCCCACGCGTGACCCTGAAGGACAGCTGCAGAATGTGAGGAGAGGGTGGTGTGAAGAACACCACCACCCGCCATCGGCAGACCCCCAGCTGCCCCATGCGGACTCCCAAACAACCACGGCGCTATTGCCGGCGTGCTGATAGGCCACGCCCCCTTGGAGGCCACACCCCCTTTCCGAGCAGGTATATAACGCTGAATAATAGCGTCGCCTGCCAGAACCTACTAACCTCCTGAGGCGAAAAGCTGGGAGATAGCCGCTAATTGTTTTTAAATAATTTGTGGGTCACTTTTGGATAATTTGCTGATTTTATAGCACTGACTCAGCCAGGCTTCACAGGACTCGGTCCTAAAAGCACACCGCACAGCTGCCCCTGCGCTGTCAGCGGACTCCCAAACAACCACGGCTCCATTGCCGGCGTGCTGATAGGCCACGCTCCCTTGGAGGCCACGCCCCTTTCCTCCCTCCCCATAAAAGTATGTGTCTTTACCGTTCGCGCAGCGGACGGGCGCAGCGGGCGCGCCGAAGGCGCCCCTAAGGCAAGCCCGTCTTCGCCCGTCATCGCCAAGTCATCGCCTCTCGCCAGCCCCCCTGCTCAAAAAACTCGGACGGCATACTATTATGATAAAAATCATCTCCTTGCACTTAACCCACGCCTACGCTGTGAAAAGCTAGAGGGCTGCATTGGACAGACTGCTCTTCAGTGTAATTCTTGTAACTTAATTATATCTGAACCGAGACTACCCCGACACAGAGCCACCAGAAGGAACCACTCTTCGCTCACAATCTCTCAGCTTAATGTCAGGTCCCTGGTAAAACACCATTCTCAGGTATATACGCTATTGACAGACGAGAACCCAGACATACTGTTCTTGAGTGAAACCTGGCTCAAGGATGAACTAACTAGCATCCCGAATCTTACGCTACCGGATGGATTCTCTATGACCTCCATTAATAGAGACTCTAGGGTGGCGGCATTGCCGCCATCTATAGAACATCATACACTTGTTCATTTGTAAAGGAAGATATTACGGGCTGTGAGTGCGCTCGTGTTAAAATCACCACTAGCCCTCATTTTTCCCTCTCTGGCCTTTTTATCTATAGACCCCCGGGGCCCACCTCTAAATTCACAGAGGAATTCCTAGAGATAGCCCATGCTCTGGTTGCAAGCTCCGCTAATTTCACGATCTTGGGGGACTTAAACCTCCATTTCGACTCCATCTCGGATCCGACCATCAGTAATCTCCTAGCGGACCTGACAGCCTTGCAGCTGACCCCTCTTATACAATCCCCTACTCACTCTGCTGGTCACCTACTCGACCCGGTTTTCACTAATATTCCGGAAGCCAGAGCAGATCCTCCTAAACCCATGGGATGGACTAACCACTTCCTTGTCACATTTGTGATATCGGACGCTATCCAATCCAACAGGGCGTCGCCCGCCTCCTGTCTTAAAAGGCCCTGGCACAAACTCCAGAATATGGATTTTCCTGCCAGTTTAGGAGAACCCAACTTTGAAATCACAAATGACATTAACACGTCATATGACGCCTTTCAGGATTGGATCACCAAAGGACTCGACACTATTATACCAGCCAAATGGACTAGAGGACGGAGCACCCCCTCTAACCCATGGTATGACGAGAACTTGAAAATTCTTAGAAAGGAATGCAAAAGAGCGGAACGTTATTGGAGGAAAGACTATAGGGACAAGGACAAAGCTTATTATTTGGCCACACTCAAGTTATATCATAAAGCTATACGCACTGCTCGCGCATCCGTCTATGCCAAGGAAATTGACTCCAGCCCCAACCCCACGAAAACAATTTTTAAACTGGTCCAAAAACTACAAAACAGTGGCAACCTTGCCTCGTGTATTTCCTCCACTCAGCAGTGCGAGGACCTCGCCACTTTCTTTACAGAAAAGGTGAGGAAGATTTACAACACCTTCTCACATATCCCTTCTGACCGCACTAGCTCCCCCAATTTCTCATTCAAAGGTTCCAGGCTCACCTATCTGCCAGCTATCACTCTTGAGGACCTAGCTAAATTCTGCAGAAAGGTGAAAACCGGTGCCCCTTCAGATCTCATGAGACCAGCCCATTTTCTAGGAGCTCTGGACTTCTTTCTTCCCTCTTTGGCCACGCTCCTTAATCTCTCCTTTTCATCGGCCACAGTACCCATATGTTGGAAACAGGCCTGGGTCACTCCCATTATTAAAAAACCCA
Organism: Triturus cristatus; assembly: GCF_964204655.1. Lineage (NCBI taxonomy): Eukaryota > Metazoa > Chordata > Amphibia > Caudata > Salamandridae > Triturus > Triturus cristatus. Next base: position 939,230,028 of record NC_140593.1, read on the forward strand.
ATCTAGACCCCACAAAGCCGGAGAACTACAGGCCCCTCTCACTGCTCCCTTGGGTGTCCAAATTAGCAGAAGCCCATGCGAACACCGTACTCACTGACCATATGGCCAAAAATAACATCTTGGACCCCTCCCAACACGGGTTTAGGCCTGGACATAGTACGGAGTCCGCCCTTCTTTCCACCACTGAACCCCTCCGGAGGATTATGGACACCGGTCAGAGTGCTGCGCTGATATTGCTCGATCTCAGCGCAGCCTTTGACACGGTCTTCCATAATATCCTACTGAGCCGCCTGGAAAGCATTGGGATCAGTGATCGGGCACTTGAATGGTTCCGATTGTTCCTCACGAGCAGATCCTTTCGCGTGTCAGCCCCCCATTTATCTCCCAATCACATGCTATCGGCCAAGGAGTCCCGCAGGGCTCTGCCCTCAGTCCATCCCTTTTTAATTTGTATATGCAGCCTCTTGCGGCAGTGGCCAAAGAATGGGATCTCACGCTGGTGTCGTACGCCGACGACACACAGCTGGTAATCACCCTCACTGAGGTGCCCTCTACCTCTGCCACAAGATTTAGGGATGGGTTGGCCGCAGTCGCCAACTGGATGACTGCAAACTGCCTACAACTGAATGCAAGGAAAACCGAGGTGCTACTTCTGGGCAAGAACACCAGTTGCTGGAATGATCACTGGTGGCCCCCCTTGCTGGGCCCCATCCCCCCTCCCAAATCTCTGGTTAAAAACCTAGGAGTATGGCTGGATTCCGCGCTGAACTACCAAACTCACACCAAAAAAGTAGCAGCTACATGCATTGGGCTGCTGAGAAGCCTCAACCCCATTCTATTCTTCTTTGACCCCAAAACACGGCAGCTCATTGTCCAATCCACCATCCTTGCCCGGTTGGATTATGCGAGCGTCCTATTATTAGGCGCTAACAAAGCCGAGACAACCAGGTTTCAGCGAATTCAGAACTCAGCGGCCAGGGCAATTGTAGGCCTTCCCAGAAGGTGCTCTGCTAGAGCCACCATACAGAGACTCCACTGGCTTCCTGTGGAAGCCCGCATTCAATTTAAGGCCCTTACCATTGCTTTCAAAATCCTTAAAACTGATGGCCCCGAACTCCTCCGATCGCTGCTAACACCTTACACCCCCAACGCAATCTTAGTTCCATGGGTCAACACTTAGTAGTGGTCGCCCGCACGAAGCTCTGCCGTATCGGGGGTCGCTCCTTCAGACTATTGGGAGCAAAACTATGGAACTCCATGCCCCTCCACATCCGCCGCCTCGACAATCTGTCCGCTTTTCGCAAAGCAATAAAAACTCACCTCTTCCCACTTTTGTAGCCTCTATTCTCCCTACCCCCCCCCCCCCCAGTAGGTTGTGCTATGGTTCTTAGCGCCGGGACGCCCCGTTGCTGGGGCAGCTGTCGCGCTCAACAAACCTATAACATAACATAACAGGAAACGTGGTGACTGCGCACTACAGACACTGGACCCAAGCCAAGGCACTGCCATGAACGGCATCCCACAGAACCCTGGTGCACAGGTTTGAGTCCTGACGAGCAGTGCACACACGCACAAACGACCTGTCTGCAACAACTGGGCGCTTATTGTAATCTGACGCATAAAGTTTAAGCAGAATCTGTATTCCTGGACAGATCACTACATTGGCCAGTTAGTTTCTTTACTTCAGTCCTGCCACAACTATAACAAGTTAGAAGCAAGACATCATGTGACCGATCGGTTTCTTCCAAAGAAAGGGGGGAGTTTGCAATAATGTATTAGTACCACACGTCACAGGGGACACTACCCTTGGGACAGCGCTGGCCACTGCCAAGCAGACTAACGTGGGTAAAAGCACCGCAGTGTGAGAAGCCACCACGGGGCACCATAAGCCCTCCCACCCATGCAGCTACCATTACCTATTTATAAGAAATCATTGTTGTTACTCATTTATCCTAAACAGCTAACACCCAGTGACAATGCCAATCATAATGACAGGCTTTAGGCGTATGTCAGTTGCTGTGCCATTTATCTGGATAAAATTACATCTCAGAGAGAAACCAAAATACTGGTCTGATGGCACACTATGGGAATCACAGATATGTATTTGGCATGTTCCTTTATAGGGAGCACCCACTTTTTTCCATCTAACTTAAAGACCTGTCTGCACATATTTCTATATGACTGGTTGTAGCTTTGGGTTGCAGCTGCGGGTGCTTCCCAAAGTCTGGTTAGAGCATATTTTTCCAAAGTTAATGCTGCATGCAGTGCAAGACACTGGGCAAGTATACATTTTAAAGGGCTAAAGATGTCATGCAGAACAATTTACATATTACAGTAACTGTTGAACAAATTTAATGCAAGAAGATACGGGGCAGATTTTAATGTGTTTAATATTTCAAGACTATACGTTCCCACTGCTTAATAAGCCTTGCTTTATCGCTGCATTAATTTGCTTTAAAATGCACCATTTGCCAATCTTTTTTAAATTTCTTTCTCAGGAGAGGGACCCTCCCTAGACCCCAAGTTTGTCCATTGAACTTGTTCACATCACTAACTAGTGTTTTCTATTGGAAATGGTAGAGCCGAAGCAGGCTTGCTTAGTACCCTAGCCCTCTTCAGAAGTCAGACTTGCTTGGCAACCCAGAAATTCTCTGAAATAATGTATGAGTTTTCTTTTATGAATGCCTAGAAGAACTGAATTTGTTGTCCATTTATCACAGAAATAGTGATGAAAATCGCACAAAAAGATGGCAATTTTAAAAAAAATTCTTCAAGGGAAGAGAACCCCCTCGAACCCCCCTTATTGCCGTTGAGCTCACCTGCTACGCTCTCTCGCATACGTTGATTCGTTCTGCATACCTCACCAGTTTCAAATTCCACCAGCCGCCACTGCCCACCAGGCTGTAATGCACGGCCTGATGGGAATCATGCACAGGCTCCCACTGCTGAGTGCTGAACCACAGCACTCAGACAAATCACAACGCTACTAACGGCAGCGTTGTGATTGGCTTCGTAGAGCCTGTGTGCTTCCTGTTCCGTCCGAACAGAAGTGGATTAGAGACGACTATGGAAGAGAGTCGGCGACCTTACAAAGTAAGTGATATTTATTTTTTAAACCCCCTGCCCACCATCCTCGTTCAGTACCAGACGCGACTGGTAACATACCCACATATCTGGATTCTTAAGACTGGCTGGGGCCTTTCGCATAGTCAAGGACATCAGCAGTCACAAGGAAAGCTAGTGCCAGCAGAACATCTCCAGGGCTTTCAGATATTTATTCAAGTCTCAGAGAATGAAGCAGCATTAAGCTTCACATTCCTGGGGAACCATAGCTGAGACGAGCCATATCTGCATTCGGGCTTGAAGTTGGGGAGAAGTTCAAGCTCACATGTCCTGTTGTTGCCATTTAAGCAGACATCCAGTATCGATCAGTGGTAGTGCATCATCCCAATTTCTATTTTCAACTGACCAGGTTGAGGCAGAATTTCCATCTTACAGTAGTTTTGAAGAAAGGCATAATTTATCATCCTCTCAGAATGCACTATGTTGGGTAGTGTCAGTGTGTCACAAGCAATTTACATTCCCATCAGTCCCGGTCTGGTGGAAAAGCTTGTGTATTTTTCCAATCGGGGACTAAAAACAAAGGAAGTATGGGGAGAGAAGAAGTAGAGGATAGGTTGTTCCTGTTGTCAGATATGGTGAGTATCCACCTTCAATAGTGCACACTCAGTATATATAAATAACAGAATGGTAATGATCATCTACGATCATAGATTTACAGAAGGCAGTGGCAGCTCATTAACTAGGACATCAGATCACAGCTTTGTCACTGGTGAGCTGCCACATACTACCCCTTACCTTTTCCCATAGTCCTCTTTACTTTATTTAGCAGTGTTCATGACAGCACTAATTTGTGTTTTCATAGACACTGCCATAATCCTTCTACAGAGTACAGTTTAAAAGTCTGTAGTGTGTAGGTAGATGTCTGGTTTGCCCATGTGTGAGGGACATAATTCAACTATGATTCCCCTACATAGTCACAATCCATTTTTTTAGCATACATATTGCTTATGACACGGGCAGAATAGTATATATGCTAAAATGGGGTGCCAGGGTACACCTCAGTACATCCTTGTGCACAATAAGAATCCACACAGAGCATCAGGGGCTGGAATCCAAGCCCTATCCCATCTTCTAATAAGGATTTGATTACATCACTCTCAGTAGCTGGGAGAGGGCAGAAGGAGTGTCAGGTTAATGTTTCTGCTGCCCTGTCTCGCTCCTCTCTTTTCAATGCCATACTGTGTTCTGTGAAGGATACCTGCCCTGCAGCTACAATGGAGGAATCAAAAGCAGAGGAATGGAGAGTAAAAACAATTCCAACATTTCTGGTCTGTGCATCTGTGAGTGAGAATGTGTGACAGTGAGTGATTGTAAGTGAGTGTACATGTTTGTATGTGATGGTGAGTGAGATTTGGTGAGAGAGTGAGAGTACATGGAAGTGTCATTTTTAGCGAGAGTAAGTGTGTATAACAGAGAGAGGCAGAGCAAGGGGAAAGTGTGTATGAATGAGAATGAGTACGTGAGACAGTCGGAGGGTAGGAGTGTCAAGGATGAGTGTGGAAGTGAGAGCGAGCGAGCGAGACAGTGTGGGTATGAGTGAGTTTGAATCAGTAAGTGAAGGGGATTGAGAAAGAGGATGTGTGACAGAGTGAGATTGCATTTGAATATGTTGGTGAGTTTGTGTGAGTGAGTGAGATTCAGCATGTGAAAGTAAGGGAGAGTGAGAGTATGGGTTGCAGTGAGTGCACATGTATGAGAGAGGGAAGGAGTGAGAATCTATGAGAGTGAGTGTGTGATGGGAAATGTAACAGTAAACATGTTCTATTGTTTGTGAATGTGAGTGTTTGTGAATGAACGTAAATGAAAATGAGTGAGAAACAGAGGGAGTGAGTGAAAATTAGGAAGACTGAGAAAGTGAGATTGAGTGTATGTGTGCGGATATTTGTCAGTGAGAGTGAGCATCTGAGTGTGTGTAACTGAGAGTGATAGAGAGCGAAGGTGAGTAAGAGATAGTGGGAGGGAGAGTGAGTAAGTAAAGACATGAGTGTGAGTGAGGTAGTGTGAGTGAAGTAGAACTAGTGAGTGGGGATTGAGAGAGAGAGCCAAACTGTGAGGGTTACTGTCTGTGAGTGTCTTTGTGAGTGAGTGTGTGAGCGAGTGAGAGTGAGAATGAGAATCAATAAGTGAGAGTGAGTGAGTGTATGAGTATGTCAATATATTTGCATGAGTGATTGGAAGTCTGTTGGAGTTAGAATGATAGTGTGTGGGTGACAGAGTTTCAATATTAGTGCATTTGAATGAGTGAGTGATTGTGAATGAGTGAATGTGTGTGTGTTATGCTTGCAAGTCTGCCGCTGGTCATTGGAATCTCAATGTAAAACTTGGCTATGGAGGTGTGTACAGCCAACTACCATCACTGGCCTCTTCCAGGATATTCTTCTAAAGAAAGGCATCTGTGCAAAATGCAGGCCCTGACACACTGGAGATAATTGTTTGGATTATGGGGCACCCATGGCAAAATGCTGATGCTGGCATATTGGAGGTCATTCTTGGCCTGAGGGAGGGCAGCAGTGGCATATGGGGAGGGTGGAAGCATCCAGAAAATGCTGGCTTTGACAAACTGACATACTACAGTCATTTATTGACATATGGAGCACACGTGATATATGGGCAGCATGAATGGCAAAATTCTAGTATGTGCATATTGTTTGTAATGCTTGGCATAAAGGGGGTACTCATCATAGAAAGCTGGCAAATAGTACACTTAAGGTAATTCTTACCATATGGGTAGATCTCATAGCAAATTCTGAAAAAATGGGTCTACTTCTAGGCAGTGTTAGGCTTCACTGGCAGACCATAAAAGTACTGGAATAGTACATTAGTGCAGTTCCAGAAACCATGGCTTTTTGGCAAATTCTCACGGAAATTGTACTTTGAAATGCACTATCAAAGTTATCGCAGACGAGAACCCCTTGAACCCTCCACAAACAATTCAGGGGGATATTCTCAAGAACGTGTAAAAACCATCGCAAAAGTTACTTAACGTAAACTCCAACATCGCAGTCAATCGCGGGAAAATTACGCCGTGTTAATGAAGCATTCTCAACACGGCGGCACCATGCAATATTCCCCTGATAATGCGTCAACTGACCGCGTTAAAATCAATGCCACGCAGCAAAAATGCGAAACGCGAACGCAAAAAAAGCTGCGATGAGGCCAATCGTGATACAAAAATCAGCAAAAACCAGCTACAGGCCTGCAATTCACACGCGTCAGGCGGGAACAATCAACATAAATGTAGAAAAGAAACTGACAAACAAATGCCAAACAAGAGCCAAGCACAATGGATGCTGCCGGGGCAAGTACGGAGGCGAACCAGAACCCCACAAACCCCCCGGAGGACCTGCCTGGGACCTCGGGGTCAGGGAAGGGCAAGGAGAAGAAGAGTAGGAAGAAGCTCTTCATTCCGCAGAAAAACAGGATCCTGATAACGGAGGTGGTCGAACACCATCAACAACTGTTCGTCACCTCCACTGTGTCATTGGCAACAAAAAATGGACTATGGCAGTCCATCGCAGACAAGGTGAATACAGTCGGAGTGCTGAAGAGGACAATGGATGAGGTCAAGAGGCGCTAGAATGATGTCAAGCGCAAAACCAAGCTGAAACTCGCCAACAACCGGAAGGCAGCAATGCAGACTGGAGGTGGCAGTGCAGTGCCACAGGAGGAGCTGCACGACATGGAGGAGCTCATGTCCACAGTCATCAGTGGGGTGACGGTGGCTGGAGTCGGGGGACTGGACACTGCTCAACACGACCGGACACAACGGCAACAGGGTGAGTAACGACCAGGGACTGGGGGGACGGGGAGAGATGGGCACAATGGCACACATGCACAATTGAGCTGAGCAGATTTGCAGACAAACCATGCCCCAGACCTCCAACTCCCACCAAGAGAACAATGTACCCAAGTATGCTACATCTCAGCACTGTACAAGCACAGAAGTCAAAGGCTCACCACCACATGAAAGGGATAAGGGGCAGCAAAACAGAGCAGCAGGGGTCACCCCCCCATTGCAGCACACACACATGACATGCAGAGCACATCAACACTGACAACAAAGTGGCACAAACCGCAACACGTCCACAACAGAACACATGACACAACTGGCGTATACTAGGTGTAGACAGTGTCCAATCACAAGTGGCATTGCAGGGAAATGTGAGAAGACAATGTACAACTTCAAACACACATCCGTGATATTGTCGAAATATCCACTGTCGCACAGCAAATAGGCAGCCCCTCCAAAACAGCCACGATGTACACAGTCATGCAGTCTGTATGTGAAGAGGTACAATCCGACAACACACATGTGAACACATTGTCAAACTACATCACCCCTTCACATTGCAGAGGGAGAATCAACACCTCCTGCAGACCAGCCCAAACCTCTCTTTTCTGATGATGAATAGGACCACCACAGCTTCGACTATGACACCCTCCAAGAGATCATTGACAGCCTCCGCAGCCCACCTCCAGGAGCAGAGCAGCCCAGTTGCAACGGTACACCCCACCCCCTGCACAGACCAAACAGCAGGCACTACCCACCTCCACGGCTGCCTCCCAGGATTGCCACGAAAAACACATTGCCTTCCAACTCCGTGTGTTGGGATGCCTGGAGCAGCTGACTGAACAGGTGCGGGTGGGCTTCGACCGCATGGCAGACAAACTAGATGCCATACGTGGGTGTCTAAGTCCCATCAGGTACCGCTCACAGTCCCTAACTGACACCCACACTCCGCTCCATGCTCTGCAATGAACCATGGCTGACATCGCCAGAGTTCTGACTCTGAGAAAAGAACGACTGTCTAGTCAGAGTGGCACCAGCGAGCTCGCTTGGGAGTTGGGACTCATCCGGAGGCTCATGGAGATCATGGAGCGGGCCAATGTTGAAAGAGCGGCTGCCACGGCTGCACACCAGTGAGCGGTAGCTGGGTTCCACAATGACCTTAAAACCATCCTCATGGCATTGCTGACACAAGGCCTTGCGCCGATGCATGCTGCTGCTACCACTTCATCCACATCTCCACCCCTGAAGTGTCAGTGCCACACAGTGCGGCAGACATTCCATCTCCGGCCCCTGAGGTGTCACTGCCACACACTGCTGGAGAAAGGCCAGCAGCACCCACACGTCAGGCACATGAGACAGCAGAGAAAGAAGATGCGGATGAAACCACCTTACTGATATGGAGAAAACTGTAGCATTCTTCTCCGCCATATGGCTAGTTTCAGCTTGGTTCTGCCCTCTGCATCATCACCTTCCACTGTCCCCGATACACTCTGCGACACTCACCTTGTACCTCGCAATGGACTGCCATATTCTTTTTTATCGCCAATGACACAGCTAACAGACTGTGGACTGAAATCTTCCCCTCCCTTTGGACTTGTCATTCCCTGAAGGACTCTGGCTGGCCCTCCACGGGCCAGCATTGAAAGTGGACTTTGCATGGCCATGTACTGCTCCAGATGCAAGACTCCACTGAATGTACATTAAACACTCCGAATCACACAGATGTGTCATGTCTATGGTCTTTCAAGTGTGGTCGTATGGACGAAAGTTGGGTCAGTGAATTCCACTTACGTCCATGTGGCTCATGTCGTTGGACGAGGGTCACAGGGTGACACATTGCCGAATGTTGTCAGGGTGGCGCCGACGAAAAAACAGCGACACACGCATTTGTTACTTCCTTGTCCAGCCCCGTACGGAACAACGCCCAGAGAGCCAGGGTCATTGTTCAAACCCTTATGCTGGACTGGCATACACCAGGTCAGCCCACTCCGCTTATGCTTACAGGGGGACAACAACGCTACATGTCCCAGGTCTTCCCTGTAGGGATCTGGTGCTCACAGGTCTAGTTGCCAGCATGCCGCAGCCACTCCCTCACGGCTGGTGTACACCCACGCCACACCCATCCAGCACACGCGTCACAGCGCATGTGACCCTGCCAATAAAAAGGGCCGGGCGCACGTGCTCGATTGCATTTCCAGCCTCTCTCTGGGTGTATCTGTGTAGTGTACATGTAGGCATGGGGGCCCAGGAGCCTGTGACATCACATTCCGCAGGCCTGGAGGTGGCACGGACTTAGTGGCACTGGATACACTGCTGCCGGACAGGCACACCGCCACGGGACAGTGACTTTGGGTGCACTGAGGTAGGGGCACCTTAAGTGCTGAGCGGGTGTCAGCCTGCGATGATGCCCCTTCCCCGAGGGGTCAGACTGCTCAGGTTTTGTGTGCCTTGCTGGACCGCAGTGTAGGCCAGAGCCAGCGGGCAGCGCAGACCTACCGCCAGGTGGCGTCGCTTCCCGGATCACAGAATTAGTGGCACCTCAAGGGCTGAGCGGGTGTACAGCCTGTGATGATGCCCTTTGCACTGGTCTGTCCTCGCCATGGAAAAATCAAGACCCAGCATCAAATGTGAGACCTGGTGGCCTGCGGAGCGGGGCTGCAAGATGTGGAGGGTGCCATGTCTGCGGGCCCCGGGTTGTGGCTTGCAGAGGCACGTGGTGGGCCATCTTTTCTACACGCCGGTGGCAGAAGGTGAGCAGTGAGGCCTGGGTGCACTGGGGCAGGCATGCAACGCAACACATGCAATGCTGGGCGGTGGGAGGGGCTGGGGTACCTCTGCCTGGGTGCGCAGGGGCGGGCAGGCGATGATGTCTTGTGCAATTGTATGTACTGTGCCATTCATGTATCCGGACTCTGTTTCAGAGGACGTGTCTGTCTCAGATGTGTGACCTGGTGAACTGCACCACATACCCGCATGTGGTTGGAGACACACCGGTGGCATCAGGTGAGCAGTTTGGCCTGGGTGCTCTTCTTCTCTCTCTCTCCTCCTCTCTGTCCATCTATCTCTCTCTCCCCCTCTCTGTCCGTCTATCTCTCTCTCTCCCTCTCTGTCCTTCTATCTCTCTCTCCCCCTCTCCGTCCTTCTATCTCTCTCTCCCTCTCTTCCTCTCTCCTTCACTCTCTCTCTGTCCCTTGATGTGCGCAGGAAACACCTTCTCAACATGATTTTTGTCTTGCAGGCTGTGACCTACGAATTGTCCCGAGGGGAGCCGCCATGTGTCTTCATTTCTCTTCTGTGTTTATTTTAATACATTTTCATTTGTCGCTTATAAGGTGAAAGTGTGATGCTCATTTTTGTGACGGCACATGCATGTCACCAGATGTGATTGTGCGACATCAGGCGGATTATTTGGTATATGATTCAGTGTAGTTTATGTGGCATGTCTTTGGCAGGGGGGTTGCTGGGGAGGGGGGGTCCTGGGGGTGGTGGTGGTGGGTGTTGTTGCCCTATTGGGGCTCAGGGCTGCATGTTCAGTTGCCCTTTGCATCTGTTGTTCTTCATGTTTGGCTCTAGGCTGGCTCCCTTTTGTGGTGCAGGCTGTCGTTCGACTTTGCACCAGGTCTGAGCAGGTGTTAGTTTCCTGTTGCTAACGCGCCTTATCGCCTGTTTTGTGTTCTTATCGCTGATGTGGCTGGTCGTTGCGAATGTTGAGGAGTGGTGTTGTCACGTCTATTCGCACGGGAACGCTTACTCTGCATCTCATTAGCGATAGTTGCGGGGGTCATCTGTGGCGATGTTTTTTGCTGCTGCTATCGCAGGTAAACTGGTGCTATGTGCTGTTAGCACCAGCTTGTGAATGGGGCGATAAATTTATCGTGACTTTGGCTGCGATAAAGTGCCGTTAACTCGGCGATAGCTCCTTGAGAATATATATGTCTCACCACTTTTAAAGATTACTAGCGGCCTCTGACTGAAGGTGGCCACAAACAGCTCCCATTCATAAGACAGCTGGATGTAAAACTATCATTGTAGTCATCGCAATCACTAAGTGTTTCATGAACATTTACATGCTTTAAATATAGACGTTGAGGCCAGAAAGCATCATGTCTATGTACAACTACTGCACACCAAATGACAATAATTAATACCACCAGTCTGGACTGAGCAAAGGGTGAATGATCTACAACTTTGAAAGTAAGTGGTGATGGAACGAGTGGGAGTCCCACTCTCAGGCAGTGGCGTAACGAAAGTTGACGCAGCCCCCCTGTAAAGTACATTGAGGGGATCCCCCCCGGACTCACTCAGGAGCTCTCAGACCAAGGGACTGTGCTGAGGAGGCCCCCTGGAGGTCGCTCCCCACACTGCGGGGGCTGCGGGGGACCTTGTTGTGCCACTGCTCTCAGGGTAGATAAAGGATGTCCATGAGGAACACCAGATCTGCAGCTTTGATGCTCTCCTTGGGCTCAGGGGCCCAATAGACTGTATTTTAAAGAGGTACAAAATGCAAGGACACTTCAGGACATTGGAAAAAAGGTCATCATGGAAGAGCTGCACAGTTGATAAAGACTTTCTTACTTAATCAATATATTGCAATTAATATTACAACTGATTTTACCTGTTCAAATGAAAGAAGGGTTTTACCATTATCTTTATTCACACGCTTGTCTTGTATTAACATAACTTGTGCCATAACAGTTAAATAAATGTGACCAATGACACACATCATTTAGAGAGAGCATGGTAATGTGAGTTTATGGGGAGGAATAGAGCCTGCTATACAATAGAGATGATCAGTGCAATTTAAGTTCTCGCGTGTTTTCAGGAATCGTGCCCATTCTGCACGATGCGGCTGAGGACTCTGCACATATTTGTTTTCTTTCAAAAATGACAATGACTTTGCTTGGTGTGTCAGCTTGTTTTGTTTCCAGATATATATGTAAGTTGCTTGTTCAGCATTCTTCCGGGGTTTGGTATCATAAATGACTGGCCACCGAGCTCCCTCCGGTATCTTTCAATAAATAAACCAAGGTTTGTCAGACATCTGGCAACCGCCATTTTGTCTAACACGATGAAGGGATTGCCCTTGGCGCTTTCGAATCATTGCCCCGGGAGGCAAAATATTATTCATGATGGGTCATTCGTTTCCGTAAGTGGACAAGGACCGCAATGATGTTATCTGCTCCCTGACCAATCTCGAAAGGGCGGGCTCAGAAACATAGCTGTAAATGACGAACGTGAAAAGCAATTCTCCAAGCTGTGAATGTGTTTATCTGTCGCTGATGTTAATATGTATCCCTGGCATAATAGCTTGGTTTTATTAAGCGAGTTTGTCAGTAGAATCAATGGACTCTAATTGAACCCATTTTTCATTCGGCTATTTGACAGCAAACAAACATTTGGTTTTTAAATGTAATTATGCTTTCTGAAAAGAATATGTATGTTTTTGAGTTCACTAGCAAGGGTACATCAACAAATACATACTTTCATTCAGATTCAGAACACTCTGATTTACTTAAAGTAAGAATTGATTTAAATGCTTTTTTAATGCATGTGATAATGTTAGAGTGAATGGAGATAATTAAAAGAATATGAATAGTATATAAACGTTTGTCTTGAGCCAGCAGCGTCACAAACATACACCCCGGAGGTCTGCCTGAAGGACATAGGGGCATATTAGCAACGCTTTGCGATAACTATCGCAAAGCGTGCTTAGCGCTCCTTTTCCTAACACCCGCTATCTCAGGTTTTAATCGCGGAGATATCGCGTTATTAGCAACGCGTATCTCCAAGGCGATAAAAAGTCCTGCTATAGCGGGGAAATCGCCAATTTGCAGGGGACATCGCTGGTTTTCCAGCGATATTCCCTGCAAAACGGCGATAACCTTGCTGATACGACCCTGTGGTCGTATCAGCAGAATCCATGACCTATGTTAGGGGTGGCTAAGTCAGGATTTTAGCAGACGTTAGTTTTTGGAGAAAACAGGAGTTTTCTCCAAAAACTAACGTCTGCTAAAATGCTACGGCATCCTTGCTGATAGCACAAAGCCGTGTTATGGATGTTCTGACATGTAGTGAATGTCAGGAATGCCCACTTTACATCTCATTAGAGATGCAAAGGTAGGCATAGTGAAAAGGGGTCCTAACATGCGAATATGCATGTTAGCACCCTCTTACTGATAGGGTGATGGTTTTATCTCCGCTTTTCTGGCTTTTAAAGCCAAAAAAGCGGAGATAAAACCCTTGCTGATATGCCCCATAGACTTTGTGAAGAGTCAAAACTGACCGTAAGAAAAAATAGGATAATTGATGTTTTCTTAATAGCCACTAAGCCTCAGCTACGCACAATTCCGTTGTGGCTTTTCAACCAGGCTGTAGTAGCAAAACTGAAGTTCAAAATGGGGGCTTTCTCTGGGATGACTCCATCGCCATGAGTGCGCATTTAGATACGATTGTGAAAATTGTACAAATATATTTACATGCTGTAGTGTTAGGGGTTTATCTTGTATAAAAGGATTGGTTTCTCTTGGTTGCTCTTTTTTAATAATATTATTTTTGTATAAATATATTTGTATGATGTAATTTTTATGGTTTTGTTCTGTATAAAGGTAATGGTATTTTGCATAAGATCAATGCCATGTTTTAGGATTAATTGGAGATTTATTTTAAGTAGTATGGTGTATTATTGATCTGTATATATATGAAATGTTTGTGTTCCCTTATTGGCACGATATCAAACTGTTAATAAAATCAAATCCAATCAAATCAAAATAAACCAGACTGTAGTAGCAAAACGAAATCTCAAACTGGTGGTTTTCTCTGGGATGACTCCATCTCCATGAAAGCTCCCTTAGATGTCATTGTGAACATTGGTATGTTTTACCATGTCTGTTTGTGAAGGACAATCAGTGGCATTCTACAAACGTTGTGAGCCATTTCAAATGATGTGTTTGTGAATGCTTTCTGTGTTTAGGGCAATGCTACCTACTCAAACAGCCGCTATACCTTATGAGAGGGATAGGTCCTTCGTGCATCACTCCATGGTAGCTCAAAAGTGCTCAAATGAATCCTTTGTGAAACCGGTCCTTTTTTAGGTATTATTGCAATGTAAAATATCACACTGAATTTACACTGATCTTTGTCTTTATCATCATCACAAATTTCATATGAACCAATTGTACATTTCAGGAAGTGTATCCCCCTGACAACAGACCAAACGGTCCAAAATACACTACGAACAAATGTTTTCTGTTTGATGAATTTCATGATTTTCCAAGGATATCACAAATTGACAACATTGATTCACGATGAAATCTGTGAGCATTTTAAAGGCAAAGAACAATGTGAATTGAGTGTGATATTTTACAAAGCAATACAATATAACTCAATAAGGACCAGTGTCCAATGATTAAGCTGAGAGCTGAGCAGAGAACTAAAGGCCTATTCTTCTCACAGGGGGCAGCAGCGATGCAATTTATGTACGTATGCTCGGGCGGCGGTACAACAAAGTAACTTACATTTGTTTCAACAAGTTTGTGCAGACCAGGAACAATCCTTTTGCATTTGTTTAAAGCCCACTACCTGGCCAGACTACAAATGTATATAGCCCAACTTCACCAAAAACAAAATATGAACTTCAGATGAAATTTAGGGCCTGATTTAGAGTTCTGCAGACGGGTTACTCAGTCACAACCCTGATGGCTATCCCGTTTGGCATATTACGAGAGCCATATGAAACAACCAAAGCCCTCTGAAGCGTATTTAAACAATAAGGTGCCGATTACGATCCGTTAAAAACCGCGTACGAACCGTCGGTCGGAGCGAATTCCCCGTCCGACTCGTACCCGGTTGTAAAACTTTACAAACATGGAATTACGATTCGCACGGAAACACCATTTCCGTACGAATCGTAAAAAACACCGACCGACGAAAATATACATACGAATGTGATCCGGGAATGCTGCGACGTGACGTCGGGACGCTTTCAGGCAGCGTTTCACGAACCAGGAATTACGATTCGAACCGACAGCAGTCCGGACGGCAATATTTTCACGGCACCCAAAAAGTGCCGCAAAAGCGAAGTACGGCGCGAATCGACCAGAGTAGGTGGCCCGGTACGCGCCGACCCCCCCCCAGCCCCCGTAGGTACGCGCCGACCCCCCCCCAGCCCCCGTAGGTATGCGCCGACCCCCCCCAGCCCCCGTAGGTACGCGCCGACCCCCCCCCAGCCCCCGTAGGTACGCGCTGACCCCCCCTGTGTGTACACCCGTGTACGGTGCGTACCCACCCGTGTATGTACGGTGCGTACCCCCCCGTGTACGCTCGAGTCGAACCCCCCCGTGTACGCTCGAGTCGTACCCCCACCCGTGTATGTACGGTGCGTACCCCCCGTGTACGCTCGAGTCGAACCCCCCCGTGTACGCTCGAGTCGAACCCCCCCGTGTACGCTCGAGTCGTACCCCCACCCGTGTATGTACGGTGCGTACCCCCCCGTGTACGCTCGAGTCGAACCCCCCCGTGTACGCTCGAGTCGAACCCCCCCGTGTACGCTCGAGTCGTACCCCCACCCGTGTATGTACGGTGCGTACCCCCCCGTGTACGCTCGAGTCGAACCCCCCCGTGTACGCTCGAGTCGAACCCCCCCGTGTACGCTCGAGTCGTACCCCCACCCGTGTATGTACGGTGCGTACCCCCCCGTGTACGCTCGAGTCGAACCCCCCCGTGTACGCTCGAGTCGTACCCCCACCCGTGTATGTACGGTGCGTACCCCCAGCGCTACGCGCTGGGGGTACGCACCGTACATACACGGGTGGGGGTACGACTCGAGCGTACACGGGGGGGTTCGACTCGAGCGTACACGGGGGGGTACGCACCGTACATACACGGGTGGGGGTACGACTCGAGCGTACACGGGGGGGTTCGACTCGAGCGTACACGGGGGGGTACGCACCGTACATACACGGGTGGGGGTACGACTCGAGCGTACACGGGGGGGTTCGACTCGAGCGTACACGGGGGGGTACGCACCGTACATACACGGGTGGGGGTACGACTCGCGCGTACACGGGGGGGTTCGACTCGAGCGTACATGGGGGGGTACGCACCGTACATACACGGGTGGGTACGCACCGTACACGGGTGTACACACAGGGGGGGTCGGCGCGTACCTACGGGGGCTGGGGGGGGGGTCGGCGCGTACCTACGGGGGCTGGGGGGGGGTCGGCGCGTACCTACGGGGGCTGGGGGGGGGTCGGCGCATACCTACGGGGGCTGGGGGGGGTCGGCGCGTACCTACGGGGGCTGGGGGGGGGTCGGCGCATACCTACGGGGGCTGGGGGGGGTCGGCGCGTACCTACGGGGGCTGGGCGGGGGTCGGCCCGTACCTACGGGGGCTGCGGGGGGTACGGCACGTACCGGGCACCTGTTTGGACGTCTCCATGGTTGTTATGGGAGTTCGGTGCGGACGGTCTTTTCACCATACGGTTGTACATTCGGACGCCCGGGATGGATCGTGATTCCCCGGTCGGAGTTCACCTTTCACGTTTGTACGGTGAATCGTACGAGGACGTGTCGGACACATTTTCCGACCCGAGGACGTGTGGGGAAATATTCCCAGTGCGGTTCGTATGGACTTTTTACCATGCGAATCGTGATTGCCAGTTCGTACGGCACTTGTACGATTCGTACGGTAAAAAGACCCGATACGAGTCGTACGGGGACATTTTTTACCGGATCGTGATCGGCACCTAAGTGTAATGTCCAGACAGTACCGATTTGTTTTAGAAACCACAATTTTTTTTTTAATGGTGATGCATGCACAAAGTATGTTCTTCGGACACAAATAATTTGTCAGACTTGTGTTCTTCAGAGATGAACAGCCAACATGTGTTTTGTCACGTGACCTTTTCAAGGCTTGAGAAAATATATATGTCAGAATCCAATCTATAGTCCACAGCACAATCCTACAGTAATATGTTGTGTAATAAAGTCTTTCCACAGGGGAAAACAACTTTTTTAAGGAAGCACAAGACCAGGTCTGTTAAGATAAGTGGTACACTATGATCTCTAATAATGCAGTTAGAACCATGTATTGTAAAAAGGTGTCACATCTACCAGAGGGTGCAACAAGATCACTTCAAGTGAGGCCGTATAACGTGCTCTCAATGATTATGAGAACACTGGTAAGTTGCCATGTCCCAGAAAGAGAGCATCAAGCAAAATAATGTATTGTTCCAGAAAATAATATATGGAGAATGGTCCGATATCAGGACTCAGAGACCATACACTTGTGATATCAGACTATTCTCCTGTCATGTCACATGGGGAGGGTGTCAGGAGAACACTGAGAAGACGCGCTGGGGCACGTGTTCTGCAGCGTTGAAAACTACAGTCCCCATGAACCCCCGCGTCATAACGTATGATGTCACCACGCGCACGGAGGCATTGTGCAAAGAAAAAGGCTTCCGGGGGATCGCCTCGGTGCCGCTTACTTTCGCCGAGGAGCAAGGAGCAGAGAGCGATGGAGGAGGTCGGGTAAGGGTGCTTGCTGCACCGAAGGCTTCCTATTACTGTGTCGCTGTTTACTTGACCGCTCCTTCTGTTTTGGTGGCATTTCCGGATTCCTACTGTATCGGCGTTTGCTCCGTTGGTTGAACCAAACCAGTTGATTCATTGCGGAGCAAACTTCTGGCTGTTTGACTCTGGAGAGCAGGGGTTACCTGCTCCGTTCCTGCATTTCGGGGGGAAAACCCCTTCTGGTACACGGATCCCTGGTCGGCTACTGTGAGGTGACTTCTCTTGCGCTGGAGAACTGACTTCAGCGCATTGGGGAGAGAACGCCCTGGGAGCAGGTCTGGGTTTTTTCCTATTTGTGACTAGAGGGGGGCACGCATCACAGCGCACATTGTGCTAAACTCTCCCAGCCTCTCCCAAGGGGATTGCTACTTTCAAAAGGTTTCTCTGGATGACAATACCTAGAAAGGTGTCCTTTGGGAGACGTGTTCTATGGATCTTACGTAAGGAACCTTTTGAGTTCCTCCTGGTTGCTTTGTGAAACTGGGACAGAATCCAGTCACTGTCCAAGAAGCATTGTGATAGTTGCTGGGAGCACTTCTGGTGTTGTCTGCTTTTACCTTCAGTGGTCATTTGTGTTCTTTCTTTATGTTTTAACAGCAGGGGTTCTGAGAGAGAGCAAGATGACGGCGCTTCCACTCCCCTGTTTCTACACAAACAGTTGCCCCTTTTTGGTAGGTGAGGTGGTTAACGTTAGAAGCATTCTGGGGGATTTGAATCTCTTGTTATGTTTCTGAATGTCATGCTTTTCCTGTAGATTGAGACAGAGTACCTTGACCAGCGTTATTGACTAGCAGGCTTGAAGAAGTGTTTGTTTTCTTTCCTTTACAGGTACGGCTCCCAATCCGTTAGTATCAACAGGGGGGGGGGGGGGGGGTTAGGGTGATGCACTCGCCCATGTACAACTATTGTTTATTTATGCCAGTTTTATTGTCATTCCAGGTCTCCCTCCCTGCTGTTCCCTTCCTTCCCTTCCCTCACTTGATCACTCCATTGGGTCTATGTATATAAATCAGACCGTGGGGGTATCGAGAGATGGACCATACCTAGCAACGCACGATCCCGAGGATTCCATGCCACGACAGAGTAAGCGGCCCAAGAATTTCAATCCTCCCGGTTGTGCGTTGAGATATGGCTACTTTAGAGGATGTTATTGCAGCATTAGGTATAGTGTAGACGGAGCTGGCAGCCTCCAGGGCTGAAACGGCGGCCCTTCAAGCAACCATAGAGGGGATGCAAAGAAACCCTTTCAGTGCAGGGGTACCCCGAACTTCCCAGGTCATGCCCTTGGTGGTGGAAATACCCACGCCGGTTCCCTTAGCCACACCCGAGAGATTCCATGGGGAGAGTAGCAAGGTACAGGTCTTCCTCACTCAAGTGTTACTCCATTTCTAATGTAAGGCTAAGGCCTTTACCACTAACCATGCAAGAGTGGCATTTCTCATTTCGTATCTGGCAGGGGATGCGGCTCAATGGGCAGTTCCTCTAGTGAAAATAGACGACCCTCTGCTATATGATTGGGATTCATTCATTAAGGATTTTGAAAGAACATTTAATCGGAGAGCGGCCACCCTTTCATCAGATAAAGATCTCCTTGACTTGAGACAAGGGAATCGCGACATTATCGCCTATCTGAACGACGTCCGTCGATTGGTTACTGAAACCGAATGGCCAGAGGCAAAACAAGCCGCCAATTTTCCACAGGGGCCTAAGGGAAGAAATGAAGGACGTGTTGGCTCAAATCGACCCCCAACTAGTAACTTGCGAGGATCTAATAACCCTGGTTCTCAGATTGGATCACCGCCTCAGCGAATGACACGGAGAGAACAGACGTAGAGACAGAGTCCCGTGGAGGGGGGATCAATCACGGAGCACGGAATCCCTGCAAACAGCCAAACATGAACCTATGGAGATCGGAGCAGTCCGTTCCACTCTCACCGCCAAAGAGAGGGAGTACAGAAGAAAGAAAGGCCTATGCATATATTGTGGGAGGAAAGGTCATTTCATTAGGGAATGCGCTTTAAGGTCGAGGTTCCCACGCCCAGACCCCCACAAGCAACTAGCAGCAACTTCCGAGACGACTGCGGGAAACGAAAGAGCTTGAGAAAAGAGGAAGGGAGTTCCTCAAGCCCGTTGTATATCCCTTCATTGATCAGTGACACTCCGTGTACCGGACAACATTTCTTTGTGGATAACTCTCTGTTAGTGAGGGATGTGTGGTGTCAGGTTCCAGCCATGTTGGACTCAGGAGCTACGGGTTGCTTCATAGACCGGGAACAAGCTTTGTTTTTGGGAATCGTGCTCCATGCCAAAGACACACCAGAAGCCGTATTCGCGGTGGATGGAAGACGTTTAGAAGCCGTTCCTATCCGCTTTCACACGGATGCCCTTGAGGTCCGACACGGTCTCGATCATTGGGAAAGACTCACCTTTAATGTGATACAAGCCCCCCAGTATGGAGTGGTACTGGGGTTGCCTTGGCTGAGGCAGCAAAACCCCCAGGTGGATTGGGTGGAGAAGTCGTTGCGATTCACCTCTGTGTATTGTGCGACGCACTGCATATCACCTACCCACGGTGCGTCCCACGCCTTAGCCGCGATACACCAAATCGCTACCACCGCAGAACACATGGTGACGCTGCCCGAGGAATACCAGGACTATGCCGACGTGTTTAATGATGCCAAAGCTGAAATACTACCGCCCCATCGACCGTACGATTGCCAAATAGATTTAATACCAGGAGCGATAGTACATACAGGACGGGTATATGCTTTGTCTGAACTGGAGAACGCTCACTTACGACCTTATTTGGATAAACACCTGGCATTGGGGTTCATACGCAACTCTAAGTCCCCTGCAGCTTCCCCTCTGTTCTTCATTCCTAAGGCTAACGGTGAATTGCGCGCCTGTATCGATTTCAGAGCACTGAATGCTATCACGGTGAAGAACAGATACCCACTGCCATTGATCCCGGTGTTGCTGGAGCAGGTAAAGAAGGCTGTGATCTACACTCGTTTAGACCTCAAAGGGGCTTACCACTTGGTAAGGATGCGCAGGGGAGATGAATGGAAGACAGCCTTCAAGACACGCTATGACCTATATGAATACCTCGTCATGCCCTTTGGGTTATGCAACGCCCCAGCTGGGTTCCAATTTTTTCTTAATGACGTGTTGCGAGAATACCTGGACCACTTCGTTGTTGTATATATAGACAATATACTGATCTATTTGTCCAGTGTAGAGAACCATACCAAACACGTGCGCACCATCTTACAGACCCTTCACGACCACCATTTGTTCTGTAAGATCAGCAAGTGCGAATTTGGAGTCACCACAGTAGATTTCCTTGGCGTTATGCTGACTCCTAGAGGGCAGGAAATGTCGGAAAGGAAAATAACAGCAGTAAGGGATTGGCCTACACCAAAGAACGTCAAGGACATCCAGTGTTTTTTGGGGTTTGCCAACTTCTACCGTTGGATTATTAGTCATTTCTCGTACCTGGCGGCCCCCCTCACTCAGTTGTTGCATAAGAAGGTTCTTTTTCAATGGACCAAGGAGGCACAAGATGGATTTGAGGCCTTAAAGGGGGCGTTCGTCTCCGCTCCGGTTTTGAGACATGCTAACCCTGACCACCCCTATGTTGTGGAAGAAGATGCGTCAGAACACGTGGTGGGAGCGGTGCTGTCGCAACGTCATATGGATACAGGCCAGTTACATCCGGTAGCATTTAGGTCCCATAAACTCAACTCGACTGAACGTAATCACACCATCGCTGAGAAGGAACTCCTTGCTATCAAAGACGCATTCCAAGAGTGGAGACACTTCCTCATGGGAGCCAAACACGTTGTTACAGTATACACAGACCACCGTAACCTCCAGTTCATGACTGCAGCCAGACACCTCTCACCACGACAGCTGCGATGGACTCTGTTCTTTGCTGAGTACAACTTCTTGGTCAGGTATCGTCCTGGGAAGGACAACAAGAAGGCCGATGCCTTAACCCGTCAAACCAGTTCTCCTTCGTTGGAAGAACGGGTGGAGAAAGCCATTATCGATCCGCATCACGTTATATGCACCACTGTGACTGATCCCTTCCTTAGGAGCATCGCTCATAGCATACAATCCAACAGCTGGAAAGCCTGGCTGGCCAAACAGCAGGAGTGGAAGGTAAAAAAAGGTCTTCCGGTTCGAGGGAAACAACTATTGGTACCGGTCTCTGCGTTGCGGAAGCGAGTCTTCACCTGGTGTCATGATCTACCCAGCGCAGGACATAATGGTATAGAAAAGACTACAGAGAGAGCACTGCGTCAGTTTTGGTGGCGCACCATTAAAAGAGACATCCGCTCCTGGATTGAGAAGTGTGTGGTATGCAGCCAAATGAAGGCCTCACACACACGCCAAGCAGGACTGTTGCAGCCCCTACCAACCCCAGAAGAACCATGGGAGAACATATCGCTGGACTTTGTAGTGGGAATGCCATCAGACAGGGGACACACGGTAATACTGGTGGTGGTAGATTACCTCACCAAGATGGCCCATTTCATTGCCTGCAGAAGGCCTCCCACCTCCGGACAGCTAGCCCATCTATTGCTGGTGCATGTGGTGCAGCTTCATGGGTTACCACAAGTGGTGGTTTCCGACCGGGGTTCTCAATTTACGGCTAAATTCTGGACAGTGTGGTGTGCAGCCCTTAAAATAAAGCCCAACCTGTTCACGAGTTTCCACCCCCAGACAGATGGTCAGGCGGAGAGTGCGAACCAGACTCTAAAACAATACTTGAGATGCTATGTGGATAATACCACGGAGGCATGGGTAGACAACTTGTGGTTGGCAGAGATAGCCTACAATAGTGCCACACACAGCTCTACAAAACACTCACCTTTTTTCTGCACGTATGGGTTCCACCCTAGATTCATCCCCTTTTTGCATCCAGTTAGGCCGGACAACATACCTGAGGTCCAGGAGAGAGTACTCCACATTCAGGATACCTTAAAAGAAGCCCAGACCAGACTAAAAGAAGCTAAAACCCTATACAAAGTCTGTGCTGACAAACGCCGGCGCCCTGGGCCCGTTTATAAGTTGGGGGACTACGTTTGGTTGTCCACCAGGAACATCAGGTTCAAAAGACGTAGCATATTTAAC
The DNA here is from genome assembly GCF_964204655.1 of Triturus cristatus. Lineage (NCBI taxonomy): Eukaryota > Metazoa > Chordata > Amphibia > Caudata > Salamandridae > Triturus > Triturus cristatus. The sequence continues at coordinate 939,252,652 of NC_140593.1, forward strand.
CCAAAGTACATAGGACCGTATAGAATCATTAAGCTCATAAATCCTGTAGTGGTAAAATTGGCCTTGCCCCCTCATTACGGATACATCCGTCTTTCCACGTCTCGTTGCTGAAACCCTCTCGTTCAGCGGATAGGACAGGTTCAACTCCGGTAGAGGTGGACGATGAGACGGAGCACGAAGTAAGGGGTATCCTGGATTCCAAGATATATCGTACCAGGTTATGGTACTTGACAGCTTGGAAGGGATACAGGAATGAGGAAAACTCATGGGAGCCCACCACAGGGGTACACCTCGTTTTGTCCGATTATTCCACAAACGCTTCCCTAGGAAGCCATTCCTCTGTCAGTGATCTTCAGGAGAGGGATGTACTGTAATGTCAGATGGGGAGGGTATCAGGAGAACACTGAGAAGACGCGCTGGGGTGCGTGTTCTGCAGCGTTGAAAACTACAGTCCCCATGAGCCTCCGCGTCATAACGTATGATGTCACCACGCGCAAGGAGGTGTTGTGCAAAGAAAAAGGCTTCTGAGGGATCGCCTCGGTGCCGCTTGCTTTCACCGAGGAGCAAGGAGCAGAGAGCGACGGAGGAGGTCGGGTAAGGGTGCTCGCTGCACCGAAGGCTTCCTATTACTGTGTCGCTGTTTACTTGACCTCTCCTTCTGTTTTGGTGGCATTTCCAGATTCCTACTGTATCGGCGTTTGCTCCGTTGGTTGAACCAAACCAGTTGGTTCATTGCGGAGCAAACTTCTGGCTGTTTGCCTCTGGAGAGCAGGGGTTACCTGCTCCGTTTCTGCATTTCGGGGGGAAAACCCCTTCTGGTATACGGATCCCTGTTCGGCTACTGTGAGGTGCCTTCTCTTTCACTGGAGAACTGACTTTAGCGTATTGGGGAGAGAACGCCCATCGGACCTGGGAGCAGTTCTGTTTTTTTTCCTATTTGTGACTAGAGGGGGGCACGCATCACAGCGCACATTGTGCTAAACTCCCCCAGCCTCTCCCAAGGGGATTGCTACTTTCAAAAGGTTTCTCTGGATGACAATACCTAGAAAGGTGCCCTTTGGGAGACATTGTGTTCTATGGATCTTACGTAAGGAACCTTTTGAGTTCCTCCTGGTTGCTTTGTGAAACTGGGACAGAATCCAGTCACTATCCAAGAAGCATTGTGATAGTTGCTGGGAGCACTTCTGCTTTTACCTTCAGTGGTCATTTGTGTTCTTTCTTTATGTTTTAACAGCAGGGGTTCTGAGAGAGAGCAAGAGTACGGCTCTTCCACTCCCCTATTTCTGCACAAACAGTTGCCCCTTTTTGGTAGGTCAGGTGGTTAACGTTAGAAGCATTCTGGGGGATTTGAATCTCTTGTTATGTTTCTGATTGTCATGCTTTTCCTGTAGATTCAAACAGAGCACCTTGACAAGCATTATTGACTAGCAGGCTTGAAGAAGTGTTTGTTTTCTTTCCTTTACAGGTACGGTTCCCAATCTGCTAGTATCAACAGGGGGGGGGGGGTTAGGGTGGTGCACTCACCCACATACAACTATTGTTTATTCATGCCAGTTTTATTGTCATTCCAGGTCTCCCTCCCTGCTGTTCCCTTCCTTCCCTTCCCTCACTTGATCACTCCATTGAGCCTGTGTATATAAATCAGACCGTGGGGGTATGGTGAGGTGGACCATAACTAGCAACGCACGATCCCGAGGATTCCAGGCCATGACATCTCCATACATTATTGTCTGGAACAACATATTATTTTGCTTGCCGCTCTCTTTCTGGGACCTGGCAACTTTCCAGTGTTCTCATAATCATTTGGCGTACATTACGTGGTCTCACTTGGAGTGATCTGGTTGCGGCACTTTCCTGTACATGAGACACCTTTTTACAATACATGGTTCCAATGGCATTATTGGAGATCATCGTTTACCACTTATGTTATCAGACATGGTCCTTTGCTTACTTCAAGTAGTTGCTTTCCCCTGTGTAACTACTTTGTTAAGCAAAATATTACTGTAGGATTATGCTGTGAACTATAGATTGGATTCCAACATATATGTTTTTCTCAAGCCTTGAAAAAGCCGTGAAGTGATGAAACACGTGTTGGCTGTTCATCTCTGAAGAATACAAGTCTGACAAATTATTTGTATCCGAAAATGTCAAAAGAACATTATGTCACATTTCGGCTCACAGGAGACTTTAATGACAGCCTCTGCCAGAAGATGAAATAGTCACTGGGTGTGATGCTTACTGGAACATTCCACAGGCCTCACAGTTAGATCAAAAGAACGATTGAGGTGCCAAACTGTAATGGCATCACTGCATAGCCTTAGACTACGAGTTGTGAATAGGAGAGTCCCTAAGGATTTCCCCATCCGTTACATCCACTTCTCTGTGGATGGGGATGTGGCTTCGGACTGTACCTTCATACCTCACCCTTTATCCCGAATCTGTATAATACCCAGAATTGAAAGTGACCGTGCCCTCGAATAATTTGTTCTTGATTACCCTTACACCAGAAGAGAATACATACTGCAATCTGAGGATGTATTAGAAAACGAACACCTAGAAACACTTAAATGGTCAACTGCCTTTGAAGCAGGCTGGGCAAACAGGAAAAATGAACCAAGAATAAGAGTTAAACCTTCCAGCCTAGCCAGCCCATAAGCAGGCTGGGGACAAATCTCTGAATTAGACTGCTGAACCATTGCACAATGCTTTTTTTGGCTTCAAAGGGAGAAACATAACATCAGCTTTCAGACTGCCCTTCAAGAATCATTCTTGGTTCACCACTGGTCTCAAAAAGAAAAATGCAACTAAATACAGAACTGTGACAACTAACAATAGCCTCTCAACTCCTGGGGAACAAAAAGAAGATTATGTAACTAAAATGTGAAAACAAGAAAGAAGTCTGAGCTACCAAAAGATAATTCCTGCAAAAGCAATGACTCACAGATAATGAGATATGCAGTGACAGTCACTCCTGGACATTCTGGGTAACCCTGGGCGTAGTACTACGCTACGCTTGCGTAGTTTGCATTACTAAGCGCTACGCAATTTGCACGTAGAACAGTGCAAAAACGTGTAGCGGGCATGTTTTGCCAACGTCAAGTTGGCGACCGCGAGCGAGCAAAATGACATCCCGGTGAGACTTTTTCCTCATTCCCGATCAGCAACATCAGGTTGCTGATCGCAAGCGTGGAAAATAAACCTCCTGGCGAGATTCTCAACGCGGGGAGGTCAGGTTTCTCATTGCGAGTGGTTGCGTATGCTCGTGATGAGAAACTACGAGTCCAAGTTGAGAAAGCTGCAGCTCGAGTACAAATCTACTCGAGCGGCAGAAAACGACTGCTTGCACTGTGCAAGATGCCGTTTGCAATGATCGCACAGTGCGGACAAGCATCCGGCACTGTGCAATCAGTGCGAACAGCATTTTCCCTACCGCACTACGCAGTTCGCGTAGCTCGCGTAGTGCGAAGTGCACTTCGCGTAGCGCCACTACACAAACTACGCCCAGGGTTAGTTCTGGGATAACATTAACTCTTTAGCACCTAAAAGAAAAAAAGTTTCTCCACATGCATGAGCTATATATATATATATAAAAATGCTAAATGTTACAAGTACAACATCGCAGAAAATTGGAGCTTGACACATCTCCGAAGGCTGAGAATGGTCAGCGTACAAGGACCAAATAAATTTTTCTTTTTCACTTTTCTAAAATGGCCACAATTTTAAGGCCGAACATCCCTTTCTACTGTTCAAGAGTGCACCTTCTTCACAAATCATGGCAGACTCATGGCATTTTTCATAACTTCATCCTGTATTAAACATGAGGAACCTACCCTACCAGTAAATGTCTACTTGCTTGCCCACCTCGACATACAATTCAAGATGTTTGCCCACGCACTACTGGACAAAAGGTGCTGTGCTGCTTGGGGAAAGAGCATCGCAGAGTCTAAGATGTGGCACTGCTGCTCTCTTCTCCACTGCTGGTGCACTAACAGACTGCCTAGCACCACACTAGTGTAAAGGTGTGTGCCTGATGTCTATCTTAGATGTTATACTTGGAGAATAAACTTCAGTACTAAATACTGTGCTTCTGCTAAATTTTCAACTTTTCACACATTGGATGTGTCGTATACAGTGCAGCATAAATGCAAGGGGAGAAAAGTTGGGAAAAATAAAAACATTTCTCCTCATTAGCGCCTACCTCATGGAAGCACTATTTTTTGGCACAAAGCCCTGTGGACCACTTTTGTTAGATAGGGCTTTGAGTCAAAAACCCTGGGTGGAAGTGTGGAAATGCCCATGTAACATCCACTGGACAATCCCTTGAAGAAATATAGCAGAAAGCAACGCAAAGCGCTATTTGCGTTATTTGCAGGCTGCTTTTCAGTGCAAACATTTACCCTGGAAAGTAAATGCTTTATCAAGACTTTGAACCAGTTTTTGTCACCAGGAGCAACTTTGCAACAAAGTCTTGATGGATATGCCCCTAGAAGGCTTTCTTTTCTGAATGTATTTTGTTTGCTAACACCCCTTTCCCTACATGTGATTCAATTCATGGAGCTGGACTATATGAATCTGTTCTATTACTCATTCATTCCAAATATTTGCCGGAAATTACCTAGCTTGGGTTGGAATGTGAACGGTAAATAGAGTCTTTGGTGACAGTGGGGGGAAGGCTTTAATGTAGACAGATTTGAACTCTCTCGGCTATTATTTAAGTGCATTGGAGGTAGGCGCTTGTGCAAGCGAACTTGAAAACACTGAGGGCCTCTTTTATGAAAAGTGACGCATCGCTTCAACAGAAAACAGCGATGCGTCACTAAAGTGACGCAACTCCAGCTATGGATCATTACACATGGGCAAGTCCCATGTGAAATGTACCTGCGTCAGTCTTACGCCTGCCATGAGGCAGGCATAAGATATTGACGCACTTGCGTCCTAGAAGTGGCGCAGTGAAATGTTATAGATTTCACTGCGTCACTTCTATGACCCTTTCTTGCGTCAGAACGCCCCCCTGCATACATTATACCTGGCACAGGTATAATGTGGCGCAGGGGTTTACAAAGGGAAGCATCTACCTAGATGCGTCACTTTGTAAATATGGTGCAACAAGACTAATTATTTCGCTGCTGGTGCGTTACAAAAAGTGACGCACCGGTGGCACAAAAGTGACGCAAGGGCTCATAAATAAGCCCCTGAATATTAGACATGCAAGTTTGAACTTAAGTTAGGCAACCTTGCATACTAACACTGCTGTGCTAGTTCACTTGCTAGCTGGAAAATTAGCATTAATCGAAGCTGTTATCTTGTGTTTCAGAAAGCACTGCAGTGGCTGTAGGCATGCTGTGGGGAACAGAGATTTAAAAAACATTAATTCCATAAACAGACAGGTACAATGAAGCGGCAACTGGCTTGCTGTAGGGATCGTAAACAGAACATGTTCTATTTCCGTTTAACAAAGATGCAAGTTTACAGTTTGACATTGCAGGGTTTTATAAGGATAGCATTGCACTGTGAAAAAGCCACACTTGCACTATAGAGAGCTCTAAGCTGAAAGGCGTGCTGCTAGGAAAACACATCTAACAAGCATTGGCAAAGCCAATAGATATGTGTTAGACCTGACATTCTTGGCGTGATTTTCTCCTCTACTCTTTTATCTTTAATCCCTAAATTTGCCAAACTTGTTTTTTTGTCAGTTGGACTCTGTGCACCTTACCCCTGCTAACCAGTGCTAAAGTGCCTGTGTTCTCTTCTTTAGACATGGTGAAATTGACCTACACCCAATTGGCACACAATTTATTTATAAGTCCATAATCAACTGCAGGTAGCCAGAGCTTGAAACTAAATGCTACTAAATAAACCTTTTGCCAGGCGTAAACCTTCCTTTTGTATTACTTTTAAGTCACCCCTAAGGTAGGCCCTAAAAGCTCATAGATCAGAGTGTATGGTATTTAAAAAGGTAGGATATGTGTGTTTAGGTTTTATATGGTCTGACAATCAGAAACTCCTAAAGCAGTTTTTCCAGTTTTTCACTGTTTCAAGGGCTATCTCTCTCATAGGCTAACACCAGGTTACCTTCTTACATCCAAAGAATGCTTACTTTGTTTTGGGAGCAGAAAGACATATGCTGTTTACACTCAAATGAATTGTAATTTCAAATCCTTTTTAATGGTAAAGTAGGATTTTAGTTGTCATTCTCAAATTGCCACTTTTAGAAAGTTTTGACTAAAGTATACAAAAAGTGATAGATGGAATGCTTGAATTAATCTCAGCCACTGTTGATTACTCGGGGCTGCACCCCAGTCCATTGTTATTTTACACACCAGCCCACCTGAGTTTGGACACAGTCATGGGCAAATCAGTCTCGACCCTGCTCCAGTGGAAACACTCCCGCCCAAACTGCCAGGTCAGTTCCTCACTAACTTAACAAAAAGGAGCTGCAGAGGGAAAATTCCAGCCAGATCACCCTCCACTCATCAAATACTCAAATAAACAAAATCTGGCTGAACCGGGCAACAACCATTTATTCTAAGTAGGACTGGTGCAGGGGGGTCTTCACATCAACCCAACCACTGCCACATCAATTTTACAGTCGAATCCAGTCCCCTGTGCCCATTATTCTAATAATTTTATAAAAGAAAGAATGTAGGTCAAATCACTCACAAAAACCATACCCCCAACAATTAGGTGTATGTGTACCACAAAGAAGATGTGCAGAGAAATGAGAAAGCACCTCACGTGTGCACCAACAGAGGAGCTACTGGCAGGTTCTCACCAGCTTGCCAACGTTTTTATCATCATCGGTAACTTTCTCATATAGAAAAGAAATTCGTGTCCAGTAAGAAGAGTGTCAAGAGGTGTAAGAGGTGATAAATATATCACTGAAGAAAATGAAAGAAAAGTGAAGACCTCGTGAAAAACACAAGACAGGATATCAGGATATAAAATTGAGCTAGGACTCACGTATATGGTTACACCCTTTTTAATCGTGGGCTTGCTCAGCATTAAAAACACAGCATGTTGTAAACCATTTCAAGGAAGGCAAACATGTTTCATTGCCTGTATGTCTTTGCGGCAAATACGTCAGGGTTTCGAGGTCAGCAATCACCTCCCTGGAAATCTGACATTGAATATCGAGTGACTGACAAACAAACAATGGGCATTCCCATATGTTGAGGACAAGCATTACCAGTAAGGGAACGAACAGGTACCACAAGCTAGTTATCAAAGGGGCGGTTGACAGCAGGTAAGACGAACCCTGCAAAATTGGACTTTCGATAACATGTCTAGTGAAGAAGAAGAGGTTGCTCAGTCATCAAATCAAGGAAGGGTGAGATTTAATCCCCAGGTACAGTCCTACCAAGATTTTTACGCTCTTTTTTAGGGCAGAATCAGCGGGACAACAGAGAGGGAGGACAGAGAGGCAGGGGCCGTGCACGCCAGAACCAGGCTCAAGCTCAGACATGGCAGACGTACTCATCCCGAGTAACCGCCACAGAGTCAGGACCCCGATATAAACAATATTGTGATTAACCTTTCCGACCACCAGTTAACATCTAGTGAGCCGAGAGTCCTCAATAAAGGATTAGGGTATGTTCCTTTTAAATGTAGGATGGAATTACAGGAAATAATGAGGAATATCAAGATTAAAACATTTTTTGCTAACAAGGAACAAGATCCTCCGTCTTTATTTTCAACTAACCTTCATCGCCCCTCCCAGTTTTGCCCTCCCAGTTCCTCGGTGGGTACAGAAATACTGGTTTTTGAAAAGAGAGTGATTGAAGATATTAACGCATTGGGACAATCAGAGAGACGGCACACTTTTAATAATATGAGTCGCAAAGACACTACAGGATAATGACACTATAACCACAAAGTCCGCCGATAAAGGCGGGGCCGTGGTTATAAAGAACACCATTGACTATGAAGCTGAGGTTATGAGACTCCTTCGAGTACGTGAAAATTATCAACCTCTTCCTAGAGATCCGGCAGAGGAGCTCTTAGGTATGATTAAATCCATGGTTACACAAGCAAAAGATAAGAAATGGATTACCTATAAGGAGGCAGATTTTTTAATTAACACAAAGCCCAGAACTCCGGCTTTCGATATACTGCCCAAAATTCATAAGACTCAATGTCCGTCGCCAGGAGAGTTTTGGGAATTTCATCTGTCCTAGAACCTTTGTTGCAATTTGCGCACTTTTTTCTAAGAGAGTCGGTACTAAAACAATTGTCCTATGTTCAGGACACTACTGACATTCTGAATATTCTTGATGATATGGATTTTGATCCCACACAGCAGTTTCTAGATACAATTGACATTGAGTCATTGTATACTAGTATACCTCAAGAGGCCACGCTGGTGGCAGCAGCACGTGCACTTGGGGCTCAGAAGTGGTTCTATGACACCCCCCCAGTCGTTTCTGATGCAATGTGTTGAACTAGCCCTGACTCGCAACTACTTCAGCTATAAGACGAGCTGTTTCTGCAAGTGTCTGGTACTTCAATGGGCACAACTTTTGCGCCCAGACTGGCCTGCATATATGTGGGCCAGTTTGAGGAGCATCATCTTTATCATCCATCAAACCCCTTCCAGAGGCATATCAGCCTCTGGAAGAGGTATATTGACAATGTTTTGAGTATATGGTCTGGCTCTGAAAGCCATCTCCCTGAATTTTTGGATTGGTTGAATGGTCATGATAACTGCCTCAGGTTCACACGGACCATAAGTAACCAACGTGCAGTATATCTTGATTTGAACATTGGAGTGGCGGACAATAAGTTGAGCACAAGTGTACATCAAAAGCCCACGGATAGGAACTCGTTGTTGCATTATCATTCGTTTCATCCCAGAGCCCTACGGGATAATCTCCCAGTGGGACAGTTCTGAAGATATCGTAGGAATTGTTCAACCACACATGACTTTTTGCAACAGTCTGAAAATCTGACTGATAAACTGATACAACGGGCCTATCCCAGAAGGGTAGTTAATAGAGCACGTAAGAGGGCTAATAAAATGAGTTCTTGGAGAAATCAATACCTTGAAGGGGTTTAGGAATGCCAATATTGACGTAAAAGTCGGGCAGAAGAACGTCATGAATGAACCCCTAAGGAATAGATGTTCATGCATAATAAAATGAGTTCTTGGAGAAATCAATATCCAAGCAAGGGGAAGTCCTAAAGGCTTAAGAGTCTGGTTTTCCAAGAACTCATTGTGACGTAGATGGACGGATGTAGGTGGCCATGCCTGTATTTGATTAGCATGGGTAATGCCTAAATAAGGGTAGGATTTCTATGCCTAAATATGGGAAATACGAATTGTGCCTATATAAGGACATAAATCGGGAAACCTATGTACGGTATCTAAATCGACACACAACACCCACTCCACTTTCATATGAATGACATTACTAAATTCTAAACATGCTAAACATATCTAAAAAGCAGCTACATATGGACAGCTAAGAACATGTCTAAAAATACATTGTAAAAATGTATAAAAACTGTTGCCATGCATAAAAATGCACTGGTGCTGTACACATTAAAGCAATGTTTTATTCCAAGCATATATTTACATTGAATGCTAAATGAATGAACATGCATATATATACACATTATAAAATTGCTTGTAAATACAGAAGAAAAAAGGCCGAAACCATTTCATGTCAAGTTACATAAATCAATTGACAAGGTGACATATTGTCTCTGAAAGTGTATCAAAGACATTTTTTCTCTATGAATAATTCTACCATAAGCAGATTACTGCGCCATAAAAAGAAAAACTCAAATTTGGGAGAAAAAAAAATTATTAATCAGTGAAAAAAGTTCCAAGTTTTAGTCTTTGTTTTGAAAAATGAAGGCCAAATTCATAGTCTTCCCGGTACACTGTGTGCTGAATCAAAAGGCAGTGTATGGGGATGGAGAAAACATGAAATCTTCTAACCCTGTGGACAAAAAGTCATCTACCGTTGTAGGGGAAAGTTGGATTACCTCGTTTAGAAGATTAACCGTACATAGATGAGAAGCATCGCCGTCAGCATTGATCGCATCAGCAATGTCCATATCGGATGTTCCCTCTGTGCCTGTTGTTTCCTCTCGTACCTCAGCAGTAGCAATTTGCGTCTGTGAGATCTCAATGAACGCCGTCATCGGGATTGGTAGCCGCTGGGGACAACTCACAGCATTGGCCGTTACCGGGTGCAGCAGAGTATCGATATCCGTAGGCATGACTGATGGGAGTGTTAGACAGATGTCTAGCACGCATTCTTCACCGCAAAGCAGGCAGCATAGAACAGGTAAGATGCAATCTTGCCAGATTGGTCTGAATGACAGAAACCATATGGCATTTAATTCTCGTAGACGAGGTCAACCTAAAAATTGGAGGATGTGCTCACGACACTTCATCTCCTTTAGAGCTCTCTCTATGGTGCTTGGAGTGACGCTGGTGATTTGGCTTGCCATATCGGAGCAGTAGGAGCAAAAATAGGATCCCGGCAACGAGTCCAAAAAGTAGTGACAGTCCGCCAAACACAGAGTGCATGAAGTTGGGAATTATTCCGAGGACTGCTTGAAAAGCTGCTAACAGTCCTGAACACACGGTCTTAAATACATGTACAATACCGCTCATATCAGACATGTTTAAGATAACGTTCCAACATTTCTGAGAAATGTATAGGGCAGTTTGTATTCAAGAGGGCTTGTATCTCGGCAGAAGTCCTTGCGACTTGTAGATCATAAGTTTCTTTGGCCGAGGTCAGTGGCACAGTTTGTTGTAAAAGAATGGCTTTCATTCTGCTTAGAGTATCAATTTGTATAGAAGAGATGTTCAGTGAAGGCCACAGAGGCGACTCCCTGACTGCCTGTATTTGTGGAAACAAGACTTGCATACAGCAAGTGACCCTGGATGTAACCGTTCCTAGATATGGGATACCTGGCAACATGCCACAGCAGCTGTGATCATTCAACATGAGGTAACTTCCATTTTAAAGTAGTCCAAAAATCGGATTAATCACTGCAGCTGGTGAGCCTTGCAGGTGACAGGATACGTTTGTAGTGGAACCATCGCAGGCCCCATGTAAATGAATACCCTGACAAAGGAGAGAACCGCTTAGTGCGTTTTCACAGTTTGCGCCGCTAAGAAACACTTCACGCCCCCCACTCCAACATCTATGTGTGTTAGGTAAATCCCAAGATGTCTTGATGTATTCTTTACCCAACCTTTCATATTTGCCTGCTGGTATATGTTTTAGGCAAGATTGAAAATGGAAAGTTGTAACAGGCAGAGTAATTTTACCATGTATGATCCACTCAGTAGCTGGTTTTTATGCTACCGTGAATGGTAATTTTTCCAGTTTTTCAATGCTCAGCACCATATTGTCTGCTCCCCTTTGTGCCAGTCTGATCTGTTTATCAGTGAGATTGAATTCTGAAAACAGTGACGTAGAGTTGATTAAACGCCAAGGCACTTAGCCTGAATGCAAGTTTTGGAGCGTCCAACCTAATAGCATTATAGAACATAATTGAGACTGACCATGTTGCAGCATGACCAAGTCTTGTTCCATGATGTCTATGGCAGAAAACACAATGTCCAATGAATATATCCTGGACGACAGAGTAGTTAACCCATTGTCTCCTACAGAGAGAGAGTTCTCTAAATTAATATGATCAATTTCTCGTATTCGTTCTGCAGTCTCTGCTTGGCTAATCTTCCATATTTCATTATAAGCAACGTAGATACCGGCATATATGAAATGTTTTTTACGTGGTTTTCAATGTCCTAGCAAGAATTCCCTAAGGTCTGCGCCTTCTTTGTAAAGATAAGTGTTGTTTTACATCCTGCAGTGTAGCTTTCTGTAGCCAATCAAGGCAGAGTTTCCCTACACTGTATGTTGTTACTACCCCTGGATGCTGTCTTTGAACATAGCGTGGGTCTGGCCTATTGATATTGAAACCTTGTGTTTTGTTCAGGAATCAATCTTGACAGTTGTTTGTGTCTGTGGGCCAGAGCAACCATTTTTTCCATTCTGGATCTGATCTGTTGTGAAGCAAAATATTATGTACGTCGACCTCCCCCCGTGTAGTGCTATTACTTGCAGGTATAGGTATGGTCGGTGTGTTCATGTCTTTGAGCTTGGCTAATCCAAGGCAAGACGTTTGTTGGACAGTGTCATTCAAAAACATAATTTGCTCAGGGATGATACAGGCTTTAAACAAAGCTTCTACCCCCTGCACTTGCCAATCTTTTGTACCCCAGACAGATTTTGTCTCAATGTTGTCTTTCCAAAAGTCGAAACCCTGTCTAGACAGTTGGGCAATAAAGGCTGCAGAATAAATCTGTTTTGTATTGGTTAACACATTTTTTGTTCCTATCTTGTTCATATTCTTAAAATAAAATGATTTTGAGCTACCCTTTGGAGGTGTAGGACAATGTTCCCATTGGTTATACCTAAATAAATTTCAAGGTGATGCAGTTTTATACAAGACATGATGACTATAGTGGTTATAACAATACATTTGTTCATAGTCTGATGAACCCTCTAAATATTCATGATTTGTGAATACTGCAGACATTTCTAGATCAGACATCATGCTATTAACAGTCTCAAAGTCCCAATCATCAGAAAAGGTACTAGAGGTAATAAATTCACTTAATGAAATTTTAAATAAGTGTGGAATCTTCAAATGTTCCGACGGGCCACAAATGTCATATTCAGTTCTGTCCCAAACTATACCATCTGGTATTGGAACGGCTGTGATGTTCACTGCTGACAAGTCTCTTGCTTCACAATGGGATGATTTGTGTGGCAGGAGAAGTAAGTTCACTCTTTTACTTGCTGTGTCCATTTGAATATATCTTCCATTTATCAGCATACCCAGAGTTATTACCAGAGCAAACCAAAGTAGAAAGAAGAATATTCCCAAAACAATCCATAGTTCAATCCATGGTGAAACCAGATAAGTCTTTTTCAGGAGATGAAAAAAGTCTGTTGCTTGTTCTTTGAAAGTTCCCCCTACAGAACTTCTTTGCAAATTGTTTAATGAGCGTTGGACCCCATAAAGATGTTTGACCCACCCATCACCCGAACCTAATACCCTAGCTGTTATAGACTGCTTTATGTCCTGGTTTATTCTTTCCACAACAGAATTTCCCTCAGTATGGAATGAAGAAGAATACCACAATGCTACGCCTACACTGGCCATGGCATCTTTGTAAGTTTGAGAGCTAAACGCAGGACCCTGGTCAGAATGTAGTGTGCCAATTGCGTATGTGCCGATAAAGACTCGCAAACCTTTTATAACAGTTCGAGCGTCAGCCGAGCGCTGAGGCCACATCCATAGGAACCTTGATTTGGTGTTTGTGGAATTGCATTTGTCCAAGAGGGCGCATGCACGTAGATAGTCTAATGGTGTCTGAACTGGGCTGGCTATGTTGTAGTCAGGTGTCTGGTGGCGTTCTGTACTGCGATCTCTATTGCAGTCTATGCAGTTATTGATGAAGATATGAATCAGTGTATTCATTTCTGGCCACCAGTACATCTCTTTTAGTTGTAAAATTGTTTCAGAGATCCCCTGATGTGTCAGACCCTCTCCCAGATGTGCTTCGTAAATCAAAGCTGCTCTTTGCTCTATGTTTGGTATTACCCTATCCCCCACTCCAGGGATTCGAGCAAACGGAACATTGCTCGCATCAATTATATATGATTATTTGAGTGGAAACCTTTTGGGTAACGCTGCACCGCTGCCTTTGCTTGAAGCATTAACAGCCAGTATTATTTCACTGTCAATTTTTGTTTTTGAACGAGTGATTGCAGCTACGGAAACCGTTTGCACAGCCCCTTTCGTGGCTTCATCAGCCAATGAATTCCCTTCAACGTGAACGCCATCACGTTGATTACTCAGCGTGTGTATCACGTGAGTGTTTTGTAGTCTGTTTCGCAACTGAAGTACTTGTTCCCAAAGTGTTTTATGCTTGATTGTGCCACCTTTTGCACATTTGAAACCATTTTGAAGCCAATTCTGTAAATATTCATTGTATGATTGAACACAATAAAAAGATCGCACACTATGAGTGTGGGGAATTCGCGATCCGTATTTCCAGGTGCCATTTTAAATGCTTGTAGTTCAGCTCGCTGAACTGTACAATCACCTAGAGATTGCGTTCTCGTGACCATTGGTCTAAATTTGCTATTGAGCATATGACCTTTAACGATCGCACATGCTGCACTATAAGCTTGCTTACCCCCCGTAGCGGGTTTTGCAGATCCGTCAGTATAAATTATAAATTCGTACTGGTCAGGAGGGAGAATTTCAGTAGGCAGAGGAAATTCATGTTCGTATTGCAGGAATGGTTGTGTTTTTAAATAAGGATCAAAAACATTTTCAACATCATTTGCAGCAAGAGAATTAACCCACTGTTTCCATCTTTGATGTAAAGCTTTTACATTCGGAATACTCGCTTTTGTAACTGCCTCTAAGGCTGGTACAGGGGTTACGACCATAATGCGTTTCCCCTGTGCTAGGGCTCTTTCTTTTGCTACAGCGGTTTGAACTGCTGTCAGAATTTTTTCTGTCGATGTAGACTTCATTTCTGCTTGCATATACAAATGTGATTTGTATGCAATTGGTACTTTTTCACCTTCGTTAAAAGTTAAGTAGGTGAATCCGCATTGACCCGGAATGATTCGGATCACTAAGTTGCGTACGTTTACGCATGTTTGTAAGTGTTTTGTTGCTAACATGTCAGCTTGAAGTGAACGCAGGATATCTGTGTGTTCCTGTGTCCAATGTGTGATTTTAAAATCAGGTTTGATTAATTCGTAGAGAGGTTTAACCCTTTCTGCGTAGTTTACAATGTATGTTCTTCCAAAATTTAGGAAACCTAGAATCAACTGTAAGTTTTTCATTGGTTTTGGAGGTTGGAGCAGCACACACTTTTCTAAAAAGTTGGCTGCCAGGCTTTTGCCTTCACTTGATAGTTCGCTTCCTAGGAAAATGACGTTGAGATGGGCAATTCTTGATTTTTTTAAATTGAATTTATAACCTTCAGAGGTGAAGCCCAGTATAATGGTATTCACCCTGTTCAAGTGCCTGTTCAGGTCATCGCCTGTCAGATAGATATCATCGACATATGACAATGCCTTATCATCATAAATTTGTAGTAACTCTGTTACCCTTGCTGGGAATAACCCTGGAGTATTCTTGAATCCCTGAGAGAGACGACAGAATTGACGCTGGGTCCCCATTATTGAGAAAACTGTCAAATACCTACTTTCAGGTGCTATGTTTTGACAAAAGAAACCGTTACAAATATCTAATGTGGTTTTATATTTTTTACGCACAATGTTATTTATTAATGCTGTACTATGTGTATTTTGCACTGCAAATTTTTACAAAACGAGTTTAGGTGTCTGTAATCCAAAACTTGACGATATTGTTTGGAAACAGGAAACAAAGGATTGTTCATTGATGAGGTGCATGTTTCAATCACCCCTTGGTATTCAAGTTGATCTAAGATCTCCCTGACCTGTTTTTCTTCTTGCTTAATTGGATACTGCCTTTGTGCAGTTGGTTGATTTTTTAACTGGATCTTATGGTGAGTTGAGTCCTCATCGCATCCTACATGATTGTTGTATAATGCTGGGGTTTGGGCCTCTGCCCATTTCCTGGTATAAGTATATTTTAAATGTACTGGAACATGGTTAGAGAAGGCTTTCACAATGATGTCTTTGCCATGTGGGCACTCCCTGACAAATTCTGGTGGCCAGTCCCGTTCTGCTAGAAGTATATCATAACCCTTTGAAAGTCGCTCCCAAAAGAGTGCTTTCACTTTTCTTGGTATGTCTCCCTCCATCCGGAGTGTTATGTCAGATAACCTATGTGGGAACTAACCCTGGTATCTACAGCTTCAACCTGAATATCCTCATTCAAGTCCACTGTGTCCAGAAGTCCCTTCAGGTTCTGGCGAGCTATTGTTACTTCTGCTGCGCTGTCCAACATTGTCTGAGCCCATTCTCCGTTCTTGAGTTGTGTTCTCAGAATCCTCGGCATGTCTGATCTTCAGACCTGCTACTTTCTTCTTGGAGAATTGAGGTTTTGGTTTGTATTTCTGAATGTGTTGATCATCTTTGGACTTCACTCGTTCTTCTTTTTGATCTGAACGTCCTCTTCTTTTGGATGTCTGTGACAATATCTGAAAGGTACGAGAGGAACGTGTATCAGTATCTTGATACCTGTCAGGTTTTCTCAAATTATCCCTATTCCTGAGGTTATACCTTCTTTCAGAGGGCTCCTTTTGAGGAGACCTACGTCAGGTTTGAGAATCTTTCTCTTTTGAATGTTATTTGTTATTTTCCCACTTCTTTTTAGAAGAGGTAGGATTGTTTTTAGTAAAGGCCTTTTCAGGACTTTCAGACAGTTGTGTTTTAACTGTGTATTTCTATTACATTTTGTATCTGATTAAGTAATTCTACTTCTGACATTACTTCAATGTCTGGATGAGGTGTGTAGCTGGCTAAAATCGGCCATGTTGCTCATGGTCTACCTAGTGGACAGAGCCTGGTAATGTGATTGTAATGTTTTAGGGCGCCTTTAAACCAGAGACCATGCTCCTGGTATGTGAGTGGAATTTCAATATCCTCGAAAGGAATATATTCCTCAGGTGGTTGATCTTCTTTGTAGAAGTGAAGCTTTTTAGTTACTGGATTTGATTCTGGGAATACTATCCATGAATAGAATACCTCTGTCTGGTGAGATTCATGTGCCTCAATCACAAAAACTGCTCTACCACCTTTTGGTGTTAGGCCATGTTTTATAAGTTTTAGAGTGATGGCTCTCCTTAAATTTGGAGCGATGATTTTCACATTTTCATCGGTTTCATTAAAACTTGTATAATCAAAAGCTGCTGCGATATTGTCGGGTATAGCTCCACCGGTTCCGGTGTTATTATCCTCGTTTAGGGACATTATTTTAATGAAAATTGCAGAGCAGGTTTCAAGGGAACAAAGATAACGTGCACAATATTTTGGAACACTGTATCCTTCAACGTTGAACAAACCAAACAGCTAATACATTGGATTTCTGTCCTACTCAGCTATGGCGGATATTATCCCTACCCACTCCAGACGTCTTATTGAGTATTATGAGTAGGGGTCTCTGAGAAAAGCAGGACTGAGTTACTTCAGTATCTACCATTAAATTAGTGCCTTACCAAACCGTTGGGCGCCATGTGGTGCAGTTCCTATATCCCTGATAGGCTTTGTGCATTGGAATAATATACACTATAGTTTTGACATAGGACTGAGGTCAGTATGTCTCTATCGAGTACATTAAACTTAATTACTTGTGTGTGCCAGCTAACTCAGAGGTCACTGGAAACTTCTTGAATAAACAAGAAGGGATTAGTTTCTGACAACCGCATAAACATGACAACTTTGTTTCCCTTAGAATCGAAACAATCTCAGAATCGTGGAAACAATAGATAACAGTTTCACTCAGTCAATCGTGCATGCTTCGTTTCTACAGAGTTACACAGAAATACATAGACGGGTGTTTCAATAAAAGGGGTTTATTGAACAGTCTTACTTCTCGTGCAAGAGATATGAACTGCTACAATCGTAAGACAGAATGCGAAGTATAATACGTACAGCGTTAGCAGTAAGATAAAATATTACTGCAATAGCATGGTTTATAGCTATGACAGATATTCATAAAAATACATACATAAATAACACAGGCTAAAATGTTATTACTCATCTTCTACCCCAGTGTACCTAACCTAAGTGTAGTACGAGGTGAGAATTAGGTGCTGTTGTCTGTAGTCTAGTTTAGCTATAGTTGCCAAGATTTGCCAAAAGTCCCTCTGGGTCCTAGTCCACTCCATACCTTAGAATGAGTGAGGTTGGAATCTCTTTCCGAGTCTCGATCTCCAACACCCCGCAAGGGGAGTCAGAAAAACTGGAGCTGCATTCTCTGCGAGGAGGATGGCAACGTCTGGTCAGTGCGTCAGGTGGGGCCTTGACTTCCTTCCGAACTTGCCGTGGCAAGCCGCGTCATGCAAGTAGGCAGCCGAACCGTGGTTTGCCATGGTAAGTGAAGGTATATTTATACCTTGAAGGGGTTTAGGAATGCCAATATTGACGTAAAAGTCGGGCAGAAGAACGTCATGAATGAACCCCTAAGGAATAGATGTTCATGCATAATAAAATGAGTTCTTGGAGAAATCAATATCCAAGCAAGGGGAAGTCCTAAAGGCTTAAGAGTCTGGTTTTCCAAGAACTCATTGTGACGTAGATGGACAGATGTAGGTGGCCACGCCTGTATTTGGTTGGCATGGGTAATGCCTAAATAAGGGTAGGGTTTCTATGCCTAAATATGGGCAATACGAATTGTGCCTATAGAAGGACATAAATCGGGAAACCTATATACGGTATCTAAATCGACACACAACAGGGCATGATCAGAATAATCTAAGGTCCTGATCATGAACTTGGAAGGACGGCAGTGTGCATCGAGTCACTGATAATAAAAAAATAATTCTGTTTTATACTTGAATTATGAGATGCGTATGTTTCCACAGATGAACCTATAAGCAACGGCTGTGCTGTTTTCAAAGGGTTAAAGTGTAAGAGGTACACACCCTTCTGACTTTGTGGGAGCTGGTACGTGGGCCTGTGGCTCTCACTTGGTAAATATAGTGACTTTTAAGTACAGGACCGGGGGCTATGTCTCAGTCTGTGTCTTGACTAAATAGTACCTGCTTTGAAGTAAGCTGCGAATGGGGGTGTTTTTAAGCAATATCATTTGTTTGTTTGTTAGTCACTCGATATTCAATGTCAGATATCCAGGGAGGTGATTGCTGACCTTGAAGCCCTGACAAATTTGCCGCAAAGACATACAGGCAATTAAACATGTTGGCCTTCCTTGAAATGGTTTACAACATGCTGTGTTTTTAATGCTGAGCAAGCTCACGTTTCGGATTAAAAAGGGTGTAACCATATACATGAGTCCTAGCTCAATTTTATTGCTATTTGAGACATCCTGTCTCATGTTTTTCACAAGGTCTTAACTTTTCTTTCTTTTTCTTCAGTGATATATTTATCACCTCTTACACCTCTTGACACTCTTCTTACTGGACACAAATTTCTTTTCTATATGAGAAAGTTACCGATGATGATAAAAACATTAGCAAGCTGGTGAGAACCTGCCAGTAGCTCCTCTGGTGGTGCACTCGTGAGGTGCTTTCTCATTTCTCTACACATTTTCTTTGTGGTACAAATACACTTAATTGTTGAGGGTATGGTTTTTTGCTAGTGATTTGACCTACATACTTTCTTTTATAAAACTATTAGAATAATGGGCACAGGGGACTGGATTAGACTGTAGTATAATTGATGTAACAGTGGTTGGGTTGAGGTGGAGACCCCCCTACACCAGTCCTAATTAGAATAAATAGTTGTTGCCCGGTTCAGCCAGATTTTGTTTATTTGAGCAGTTCCTCATTAAACCAGAATACAAGCAACCCAGGACTGTCTCAAGCATTTCATTCATCTTTTTTTCTGTACCTTAGTGTGTACCTGCTGATGCCAGAAGGACTGCCCTGGTGCTTCAAGGACTGCCCTGTTGCTTGAAGGCTTTCATTGATGTCTGAAGAAGGAAGATTGGACCTGCTTGCCTTAAAATCTTGCTGACCTCCAGTTTGAGCTACAGGGTCACAACACACTTCCAGAGGTTCCCTGGAACTTCCCAGCACAAACTGAACCTGCCTGGACCTGCCTAAGCCCTGCTGCTGGTCTCTGCTGTAGTGAGGCCTGATCCCCAATAGGTGCCCCCCAGGTCCTGGACCTTTGGCTGGAATCAGCAACTGAAGGTTTCACCGGTAACAACGCAGTGCGACCGAACCTGATGCAGGACCATCCATCACAGCACAGTGCAGATCTTCACCGGCGGCTACTTTGGAATTTGCCCAGTGTGACACAACCCAATTCAGTACCTTGCATCGCTGCACCTTGCAGCTCCTGATCAGCGGCTTCAATGGAACTGATGCATTGTGATGCAAACTGGCACAGGCCCTCGCCACGCAGCACCTCGTAGCCCCTGATCAGCAGCTTCACCAGAACCGATGAAGCGCAGCACAGACCAACATAGGACCTCACATCTCAACACCAAGGACAGAAATGTACAACTCCCAGGGAACCAAACTCGGTCCTGTACCTGGCCTGTGCTCCCACCGGTCAGCCTGTACTTTCGACTTTGTCCCTGTTCAGAACCAGATAAGCACAATGCTTTCTGCTCCATGGTGCTATTTTCATTTAAAACTTAAAAAATCCCTATCTCTGGTTCTACTGATAAGATTTTGATGAATATGATGTCCTTTTATGCATTCAAAATTACTCTCTCATTCTAAATTAGTTGGTGATGTTTGTTTTGTTGTGTTTTCACTTTGTTACTGTTTGAGTGCTGCATTAATACTTTACACATTGCCTCTAAGGGAAGCCTGACTCCATTTGAGCCAAGCTACCAGAAGCTTAAGCACAGATTAATTTTGTGAAATTTGGGGTTCACTCTGAGGAGGATTCTGGTTGTTACCTGAGTGGGGCTACCACCGATTTCAACTAGCCATCAAATTTCTTAGAGTGTGGCTTTTGCATTCTGTGAGAAAGTGGATTATTAGTTGGGGTGAATGTTTGTCCACCACAAGTAATAATTTGACTATTCTTGCTGTGTCCATTAAAGGTTTCACCAATTCAAACCTGAGCTCATCCTATAGTAGCTATGGCATAGAGCACACAGACTTAATGCAAGAAATTACTGTATCCTTCAACGTTGAACAAACCAACCAGCTAATACATTGGATTTCTGTCCTACTCAGCTATGGCGGATATTATCCCTACCCACTCCAGACGTCTTATTGAGTCCTTGTGAAGCCGCTGACTTTTGGATGGAAAGGTCCGAGCAGGAGAAAATAAAAATGTGGGCCAAGGAAGCTTTCTAGCATACCGGATATATTTGTAGCTTCACCCAGTAAAGATTTCTACCTTCGGAATTAGTCACTTTTTTGGAGCTCGGATTCTGCCAGTGGGGAAAGGCTGCAAGCTGTAACTGAACAGGGTTCCAAAAGGCTGAATACCTTCTCTGCCACGTCGCGCAGAAATGGATTTGCAGCTTTGAAAAAGCTACAAGAGGGAGAAACCTGAATCTTTTTCCCAGTGACAACCTTTGTTGAGTTAAATTGGCAGGTTGGTATTCTGTAGATTCTCCATCGACAAATTCTTGAAAAAATTACTAACTCCCAGCAGTTAGACTCAGACAGGAGGAGTACCCTCTGACACATATCTAAGGGAACTAGGACCTTAGGAAACCATTTAGGGGTCAGAAGTCACTCCAGTAGAAGTCTCCAGCAGGGTCCAGGGCAGGTCCAGTTGGAACTGGTCAACTGGGCCCTTAAGGAAATTGGACTTCTTGCAGCTTTTGTGCCCCTGTAGCTTAACAGGTCAGTCAACTGATCTTTAGAGCCCTCTTCTCTGTCCTGGTACAAGTGGGAGCAGGTTGAGCCCTTCATGGTCTCCTCAAAGGTCACAATAGCAGGTGCAGTCCTTCGTATGTCTTCCAGAGGTCCAGAGATGTTCTGAAGAAGGTACTCTGGGTGCTACATATATACCCAGTGCCAGCCTGTGGGTGGGGGGAAACGGATCTCTGACATATTATCGACAGACACATTATCGAACTACACAAATATTGCATCAAATATATCGACATCAAAAATATCGACATTGTATACTTATTTAAAAAACTACACTAATATCGACACTACAATATCGTAATACAATTATATCGATCACACAAAAATCGCACACATAAATATCGCAATACTAAATATCGACATGAGTAAATAAATATGACACATGTCACAAATATCGATAACCAAAATATAGACATCAATAATATCGTTTTTTTTAAATATATCGACAATTCTAATACTAATAAAACCAATACTTTAAACAACATAAAGACAATATTTTCCGAAAACATACATTTTCAAATAAGATTCTACTTAAACATAAACCTAACATTTATAACGATCTCAATATTTAACAACATAATAAAAAAACACTGAAATAATTTTCACATTGGCATTTCGAACACAGTTAAAAAAAATTACAACACATTATAAACAATCTGTTTATATATAATCATTTAAAACTCTCCTCCTTTAAAACTACATATACTCTTACTTAGCATTTTCCATAAAAGGAAACCAATTAACTAAAAAAATTTCAAACCATCCAATAGAAAGGCCACATACAGAAAACAACCAATAACATTCAAGAAACAATTTAAAACCACTATATAAACCAATTAAAACAAGTCTTCTACTGTGCCTTAAACCAAAGCATTGAACGAAGAAGAAACTCTGCTAAACAGAAGAAACCTACATCCTACTACTATTCTAAAAACGTAAGTAAATATTCTTTTCTAACTAAACTGCCAAATTAAACTAAAACACTAATTTATCTTTACTCAAATAAATAACTAACTTATATATTCCATCTCGTTATGTTTCCACTACAGATATTACTCCAAACAGCTAAAGAAAATATTGAAGATTGCCAGAAAAGACTCACTAAAAAGTAAGTATACTATCAAAATACTTTATAAAATATTAATTAAATCCTACTCAAACCCCAAAACATCCTAAACCCCTAAACAAATCCATGTTCTCTTTTTTAAGTTTAAAAAAACCTGTATAAATTAACACCTATAGTCTATACCACTGGGCATGAGGGAAGGCTCTGTTTGCTTAGGGAGAGGTTGGGCTACTGCATCTTATTTATTAGGGAGGAGGGGCACATAGTAAGAGGGGTAGGGGACGGGGGTACATTGACATGTGGTGGGGGAGGGGGTGGGTAGAGAACTGGGTGGGAAGGTTGTTCCTTCTCCT
This sequence comes from Triturus cristatus, assembly GCF_964204655.1. NCBI lineage: Eukaryota > Metazoa > Chordata > Amphibia > Caudata > Salamandridae > Triturus > Triturus cristatus. The sequence continues at coordinate 939,275,585 of NC_140593.1, forward strand.
GAATAATTGGTCTTGATGATAAATGTGTGGTACTTTGGGAACAGGTGAAGGCGGGGGAATGTTTGTAGAGTTGTTGATTTGTAAAACAATAAAATACGTTTCAACAAAAAAATATAGGTGCCGATCACGATCCGGTAAAAAATTCCCCCGTGCGACTCGTATCGGGTCTTTTTACCGTACGAATCGTACAAGTGCCGTACGAACTGGCAATCACGATTCGCATGGTAAAAAGTCCATACGAACCGCACTGGGAATCATTCCCCACACGTCCTCGGGTCGGAAAATGTGTCCGACACGTCCTCGGACGATTTACCTTACAAACGTGAAAAGCCAAGTCCGACCGAGGAATCACGATCCATCCCGTGCGTCCGAGCGTACAACCGTATGGAAAAAACACCGTCCGCACCGAACACCCATAGCAACCATGGAGACATGTGCCCGCATACGCGCCCAACACTCCCCCCAGCCCCCGTACGTCCGACACGTACCCCCCATGTATGTATACCCCCCCCCGTCTAGGTACACCCCAGTACGTTCCAGTCGAACCCCCACCCCAGTACGTGTCATACCCCCGTCAATGTACACCCCCCCACCCCTGTACGTGTCGTACCCCCCGTGTACCTACACCCCAGTACGTTGCAGTCGTACCCCCACCCCAGTACGTGTCGTACCACCGTCAATGTACACCCCCCACCCCTGTACGTGTCGTACCCCCCGTGTACCTACACCCCAGTACGTTCCAGTCGTACCCCCACCCCAGTACGTGTCGTACCACCGTCAATGTACACCCCCCCACCCCAGTACGTGTCGTACCCCCCGTGTACCTACACCCGAGTACGTTCGAGTCGTACCCCCACCCCAGTACGTGTCGTACCCCCCCGTGTACCCACACCCAAGTACGTTCCAGTCGTACCCCCACCCCTGGACGTGTCGTACCCCCCGTGTACCTACACCCAAGTACGTTCGAGTCGTACCCCCACCCCAGGACGTGTCGTACCCCCCGTGTACCTACACCCCAGTACGTTCCAGTCGTACCCCCACCCCAGTACGTGTCGTACCACCGTCAATGTACACCCCCCACCCCTGCACGTGTCGTACCCCCCGTGTACCTACACCCCAGTACGTTCCAGTCGTACCCCCACCCCAGTACGTGTCGTACCCCCCGTGTACCTACACCCCAGTACGTTCCAGTCGTACCCCCACCCCAGTACGTTCCTGGCGCACCCCCAACACAACCTCCTAAGTACGGAGCGCACCCCATGCCCCAACATCACAACCGCATGTACGAGTCTTACAAAGCCACACACAAGGACAAAATCGTACAACCAAATGGCCCATGTACACACCGTATACACGCTCAAAACGCACGTACACAACCAGGACAAAATAAAACAACACAAGAATACACCAGTCGAAAGGCACACAGCCACTAAACATGGCCAACAACCACTTAAATAACACAATCACTGACCTGCAACTGCCAAAAACAAACAGAGGCCCAATACACCACCACTCCTTATAACACACCCACCCAAAATTCAAAAACTGCCACACCCACCCATGGACCAATAAAAAGGGCCCACACACACAAACCAGGAGCCTTTCCAACAGACTCACTGCTGCCAGACACCACAGAACCAGACTACAAGCTACACCACACCTTACACTTGTACACCTTCAAACGACCACCCTCACAAACACCCTCTCATCACATTCACACACACACACAACCATCCACACCCCCCCCCCAACATCCACACCCCCCCCCACACCCACACCATCCCCACCCACACCCCTCACCATGCCCACTACCAAGAATCCAAAGTTCAGTCACCGAGAGTTGGAGGTCCTTGTTGATCAAATCCTCAGAGTCGAGCCACAGATCTTTGGAACATTGGTCAGAAGCACCAGCCAGGCAGCCAAAACAGCCATGTGGCAGACCATCGTCGATGCTGTGAATGCTGTTGCGGACACCAGGAGGACCAAGCAGGATTGCCAGAACAGGTGGTACGATCTGCGGAGGAGGGTCAGAGCCAAGAGGCAGGAGGAACACGACCAGGCCAACGCCACCGGAGGAGGGCCCTCCCGCAGAGCCGTACAGTACCATCCCTGGGAGGAGAGGGTGATGGCCATACTGCCGGTGGAGGCAGTTGAAGGAGTAGAAGGACTCCGAGACCCGGGTGAGTACACAAACAACGCACCTCACATGGAGGGAACTGCAACCACAACCAAAATCAATAACAGGCACGCAACCACCACAAGCCATCGCATTACTCAACCACACTCCATGAGCAGGCACATGCCACTGCTGCCACCATGCCCCATGCACCCAGCTGGACAATGTCAAGTCACAGACCACAGAAGACAACAACACATGACACGGTAACCCGGATGGCGGGAGGCTGGGCACCAAGAATCACATAGTGCGACTCCAAAGCAGACAACAATGCCCTCTGCCCATATGGCCTAGGTCACAGCCAGACAAACACTGTGTCCCAACACAGGAATGACTTGCCAGCAAATGGCGGACGCCTTGCATCAACACATGGGGGTGAAGGCACTGTTTTGCACATGCCAGCAGCTAATGAACAGCCAACAGTGTGAAAGAGTGGCAGCACACACCACCACAGCAGCAGCGCACAGACACACAGCAGACAAAATGGGTGCCTGGAGATTAGAAACAAACTCACATCAACAGGCCAAGGGCCACTCAAAGATCTGCTAACAGTGTGTGCCCAGGAAGCTGGGCCAAGGTGACAGAGGGTGACACACGGAGGGAGGGAGAGGGGGACACAGAGGGAGGGAGAGGGGGACAGAGAGGGAGGGAGAGGGGAACTGAGAGGGAGGGAGACGGACAGAGGGAGGAGGCTGACACACGGAGGGAGGGAGAGGGGGACACAGAGGGTGGGAGAGGGGGACTGAGAGGGAGGGAGAGGGGGACAGAGGGAGGAGGCTGACACACGGAGGGAGGGAGAGGGGGACACAGAGGGAGGGAGAGGGGGACAGAGAGGGAGGGAGAGGGGGACAGAGAGGGAGGGAGAGGGGGACAGAGAGGGAGGGAGACAGACAGAGGGAGGAGGCTGACACACGGAGGGAGGGAGAGGGGGACAGAGAGGGAGGGAGAGGGGGACAGAGAAGGAGGGAGACACAGGGAGAGCAAATCAGTCCTTTGGTGTGTGGGAATGTCTGCTCATCAGCAGGTGGACTGCGTGCATGTAGACAAGGGTGCCCAGTGCCAGAACCCCCCCTCTTCATCATGGCAAAACGCAGGGCCATGTTACAACCTGTACACGAGCACAAGGACAGCCACCTGCATCATATGAGTGTGTGGATCCACTCCATGTGCACATGTACAGTGCTACAAGGAAGGTGCAAACGCATAGCTCGGCACACATGCACACTCCACTGCTGACTGCAGTCACACTTGACGCAGCAAGTAAGACTGTGCCACACATAGTTAAAGGGGCCAAATTGGTGCCCAAGGGACACACACATGCACAAGTGCACTGTGAGTGGAATGCAAGACAGATCCTAATTCCAAGAGGAAATGTGCCAACTTTGTAACGGATGAAACATGGATGTTGCATGGATCAAAATTAACATTGTCTCTCTCACACACAGGTCAACGTCGTGCTGCACCCCCCAACACTGGGGGGGAACACTCACAGGACCCGGATCTGCAGGAGACCGATCCCACCGGCAGCGACCACTCTCACCACTCTGCGGACGACCCCGACCGACCTGGCCCCTCTGGTGTCCAACCACCTGCAGCACCTGCGTCAGGTACAACCGTGCCAACCACCACCCCCACTCCTGCCACATCCCAGGAGACACCCAGGATCCCTGCCCCAACACCACAATGCAGCCAGGCTCGCCAGGAGGGACACGGTGTCCCGGGCACCCAGGAGGAGGCAGGCGACAACGCCAATGCCACCCCTCAGGGGTCCCGGAGACCCCATGTGCCCACAAGTGCAGGCCAGACGCAAGTGGGCAGGGGTGGTGGGAGTGGAGAGCGGCGGAGGCGCGAGCCTGACCAGTTGGCTGGGGATCCGGTATTTTCCCATGTCCGTAACATCCTGGACTCATACCGGCAGGACACCACGGGCATGGCCCAGGTTGTGTCCGTCCTCGAGGGGATCAAGGTCCAGCAGGCCCAGCAACATGCGGAGCTAATAGCCTGTCTACAGCTACACCAACGGAGGATGGAGGACAGACAGGCTCAGCAAGTGACGGCGTCCCAGGGGATTCACGCTGAACTCCGTCGGATGGCCGACACCATGGCCGACCCTCCCTGTGCCAGAAGGCGGAGAACATCACCACCCACAGGGAGGGATCATGAGGAGGAGGAGGAAACATCCGACGGAGCATCCCAGACGTCGTCACGGCCTGCTGCTGAGGTTCCCCGCAGGAAGCCGGGTCGTCCACGGAAAGGACCGTGAGGGTGGCTGCTACATCACCATCTCCCAGGACACCTGGCCTGGCACCTGGCCCACTGGAGCAACAGCATCACAGCATCAAGAGACATTCTCTGCCACATGGCCCTGCTGGTCACTGGCTGACCAATGTTGACAAAGACTGTGGCATGGACTCTGAGGATTTCCAATGGCAAGGACACCAACTCCCCTACTGAACTTTGGATTCCCTAATCCCGGAAAGGCCCTCACTTGGCCCCCCCCCCCCAATAATAAATCACACTATTAAGAGTAGATGCCTGCTGGTAGCATTATTACCTAACATGTGTCTTGTACAGTCTAAACATGCCTGAGTCATCTGTTCACTTCAACCATCCACACCCTGGGGCCTGAGTCTGGCACAGGACACATGGGTCACAGTTTTCTAGGCAAGACAGACATGGAGCACCATACACACCCGTGATGGTCAGAACCAGCTGAGGGGGTGGCCGAACAACCGTGCTGACAGACACATTGAGTACAGCAACACTCATGCGCAGAGGTCAGGGATCCTGGCCCGTGTCCTGGGGGGCACCCAGGTACGTGTAGACAGGTGGCAGAACCATGTCCTGCAAGCTTGAGTCCGGTGGATGCAGAGAATGGGGTCATGGACAACGTTGGATGCATGGGGATGGCACATGTCACAATACCCACACAGTCATGGACATCATGCCCATTACACAGTCTCAGCACACACACACAGCTTGCATCTTGCCACTCGACACATTGACACATAGCCACAATCAGGGAATACCATGCCAGACATGCAGGATGCACCGTGCCAACACACCAGCATTGACTGAGAAGAGGCACCTTGGAGGCATAGGGACACCTTTAATAGTCATGTGTTTGGGATTGCAGAGGCAACTTGAAGTACACATGAACACATCATGTGGAGTAACATGTGGCTCCAACACTGGCACCCCCCTTCTGCAGCACAAATGCGTGATAGCCATGGAACTGGCACACAAGTGTCGGATAATAGCTAAATACCCACAGCTGCTCACGGAGAGCCTGCCATACACCATACATCCGCTGATGTGGAAGTCCCACGCCATGTCAAGACAATGTTAACCGTATGTGTCCGAGGGCAGTGTCACACACATTGATGCCTTCATCACAATCCACCATCCCATCACTGATGACTGACAACCAGGCAGCCCATCTATTCAGGTGTACCCAGCTGCATGTCGTGTCCCATGGGGATGCCACATGTCTGCAGAGGACCCAAACCCCGACCGGGGCAGTGTGCACACATCGTGAACAACTGCCACACCCAATACACCCCAGATGCATCCCTTACCCCATGGAGACTTCCAAACGTGTCCGTGCCTGTAACGCTGAGTCAGCCCACGATGCCATGTCCATGAGGAATAGCAGTGCCACAACAATGCAACCAGCAAACGGCATGCGCAGGTACCTGGGGAAGAGAGACACACAAGAAGTCAGCCACAAGAAGCACAGCCACTTGCATGTGCATTTACTCGACACATGTATGTATGACAACATGCTAGGTCACAATTATGCCTGGGGAAATACTACCATCACTGCCACCATCACTCCAGTGACACACCCACACACACCTCTGACCCACGTGCCATACATGCAGGTGGAGACACACATCACAACGCATGCCACACGGGGACCAATGCGTGCACACTCAGACCCTGGTACTCACCACTAAGCAAAGAAGTCGCGTATGAGCCGAGTCCGGATGTCCTCTTGCGGCTCCACATCCTCCACATCACTAGCCCCATTGCCAAGCCCTTCGTCCTCCACGGGTGGATGGTCCTCGTCATCTTGATCCAGGATGAGGGGCACAGCTCTTTCAACTGCCATGTTGTGCAGCATGCAGCAGACCATGAAGATCTTGCAGACCTTCGCCGGGGCATATGGGAGTGCGCCGCCGGTCTTGTGGAGGCACCGGAATCGGCTCTTCAGCATGCCAAACGTCCTCTCTATCACTCGCCTTGTCCGGCCATGGGCGGTGTTGTAGCGGAGCTGGGCCGGCGTGATGGGGTTGCGGAGAGGTGTCAGCAGCCAAGGCATGTTGGGATAGCCAGCGTCCCCTAAATGGAAAGCACATGGATATCGTTAGAACTGGCGAAGCGGTAGTGCTGCTCGGCCAAACAGAATACAGGACAGACAGACTGTACCCACCAACAACACATGCACGTTCGTTGCGCAGCTGCATCATCATATCAGGCATCCCGCTACGCCTCATGATGTAGGCATCGTGTGCTGATCCTGGAAAACGAGCACAGACATGTGAAATCACCATGTTGGACAGACACACCACAAGGGCATTGATGGAGTGGTAGTGCTTCCGATTGCGGTACGCCACCTCCCGTGCGTGTGGTGGTACCAAACCTACATGTGTCCCATCTATGGACCCAATGACATGGGGCATCCCTCCCAGGGCATAGAAACCACGCTTGACCTCAGTCATCTGTTCAGGGGTTGGGAACTTGATGAAGTCATCCAGGTGAATCAACATGGCCTCCAAGAAATCATGCAGCACACCGCTGAACATGCTCTGGGACATGCCACCAACATGAGCTATGGTATATTGGAAGGTACCCGTGGCAAGGAAATGTAGGGCAGCCATTACCTTCAGCTGGGGTGTCAGTGCCGTAGGATACCTGTGCTGCGGTTGCAGGTGTGGTGCCAGTCTCGCCGTCAGCTCCAGAATCAACGGTTGGGTGAAGCGGTAGAGCCGGATCCTGTCATTCTCCTGCATGGTGGCCAAGTCTGGAATTCTTCGGGCAACAGGAGGCGCTCTGCAGTAATTTGGAAGTGACAAGGAAGAGTGAGTGCACTACGAGAACAACTCATGTCTACTGAGCACATGTAAATCTGCCAATACACACATGCCACATAGGGAGTCAGGCATGTGCTACATGCCCAGGACACGTATGGATGCAAGGTGACACTCCTTCCAAGACCCAGCTACACACGGTGATTGAGAACCTCCCCATGCCACGCCATGGGAATAGCTGTGTCCCAGTGCAAGTGCACTGCCCGACGCAAGACAGGAGTGACATACACCCACACATCAGCAGAAGTGTGATGCTGATTGCAGAGACTGGCAGCGGAACACTTGAGCCACAGGTCACATGACATTACACTAGTCCAGCCCACACACCTTGCCATGAAGGTGCACATGTCATGACTCCCCACACATTCCTTGTGAGTTTGCTGACATGGCCTTGTCACGCTACTCCGTGTCCCTTGCATACATGTGCACCTCACATCCGGTAACACATGTGGCATGGTGTTGGGAACAGTGTGCAATGACAATCTACACACAGCCACATGTTGGTTGCTGCAACGGCTGCAGCTTTTGAGGGTGCAACAACATCAACCCGATGTAAATCCCGGACACATATATGGCATAGTCACATTGTGCACTGTGGGTAGTGATGAGTCATGTGTCATGACCCCTGTACCGGGCATCATGGGACACTTCCGTGTGTTGGTGTCCGTGCCATGCCAGTGACGCTCACCCCAAGTGCGCAGTCCCACATGCACACATGTCAAAGGAGTCAAGGGCATGCCTGGCACACATTGCACCCTCACACAGTACACATGTACACATCTCATCATCCATCTGGTGCCTTCTCCACTCAGGAGGCATGTTCCACATCACAGCCTGTGACACCTGTGCCCAACACATGTGGTAATGCACAGACGATGCCTTGGTGTCCATTCCTGGACAAGTATGTCCATCCATGGACAAGTATGTCCGCCCTATTCCGACATGTGTGTCGCCTATCACCACAGTGATGTGTAAAATCCGCCGTACTGCTGCTGAGAGGGCCTGTGCATGTTCCCAAATCACTGTGGGAGTGCTGCCGTATGTGTACCCATCGTGATGGCGAGCGTAGATGCGAGTGTACGGTCCGTACCACTACGGGTACGCATACGCGTGCAGACCCATAGTGATAGTGAGCGTAGATGCGAGTGTACGGTCCGTACCACTACGGGTACGCATACGCGTGCAGACCCATAGTGATAGTGAGCGTAGATGCGAGTGTACGGTCCGTACCACTACGGGTACGCATACGCGTGCAGACCCATAGTGATAGTGAGCGTAGATGCGAGTGTACGGTCCGTACCACTACGAGTACGCATACGCGTGCAGACCAAAAGTGATGGAGAGCGTAGGCATGCATGTACGGGCCGTTGCCATGCATTTGGGGTGCCCTAGGGCCCCCACACGCACCGTACCTGTGTGTGATGCTCCAAATTACATGGGGGACAAGTATTAAGGCCTACATGCATGCTGGTTGTCATGGAGACCAAGTTCAAAATTGGAAATTGTTCTGGAAGGTGCACAGCAGAAGTCAGTTGGGATTTGTCTACTTTGTTGCAATGTGTTTGTGGGGCTGACATCATGCAGGAGAATGAAACCGATAGAGAACCCACAGACTGCTAGGTTTGAAGGGATTGGTGGAAACATAGGATGCAAATGTGAGTGACCAATCTCTCTGTACTCCTGTGCATGAGACTGGGCAGAAGGGCACATATAAGGCAGCCAGGTCCCATGAGGGAGCACTTGCCTGCACATCTTTGCATTCGTCGACCCAGCTGCTGCTACTGATTCCCTGGAACCATGTCAAGGGCTGTGGAGAGGACACAGCCATTCACCCTGGAGGAGAACATGGCTCTGCTGGATGTGATCCTCCCACAGTACTCCATGCTGTATGGGCGACCAGGTTATCAGGTGAGTGCATAGGCCACTGCCACAGACTGTCCCTATGTGGTGACTGTGACTTCTGCCATTGCGTCCAGGTGTAACACACATGCCATGTACTGTCGGGGGGGTCCCAGGGGGGGGTGCCTGATGTCTCCCAGCAGTGCCCTGAGACAGGAGGGGTGGGGGCCTATCACTCACAGCAGTGCCCTGAGACAGGAGGGGTGTGTGCAGAGTCCTCCCAGCAGTGCCCTGAGACAGGAGGGGTGGGTGTGGAGTCCTCACAGCAGTGCCCTGAGCCAGGAGGGGTGGGTGTGATGCACAGTGTGAGCCTAGATCATTGATTGTGACATAGCCATCATTCCACCTGTGTACCCACTGTGGCACGTACTGCTTTTTCCCTCACCAGGGGATGATGTCCCTATGACAAAGGTGCAATGCGTTGGCTGCATGACATGCCTTGTTGTTACCAGCTAATTTGTACCCATATGTCTCTCTGTGACATGTGGCTGGTGTATTGATGTGGTGTCACTTGTTCCTCCTCACAGGTAGGCGCCACTGCCAAGGAGCAGATCTGGCTGACCGCCGTCAGTGCCGTGAGGGGTGTGGATGGTCGGAGGCGGCGCCTGGCCCAGGTGAGGAAACGCTGGCAGGATATCCGGTGCTGGACGCGGAGGATTGCACGGCTCCTGCTGGGGGACTCACCTGAGAGCCACAAGAACCGCGGCCGCCGCCGTCTGAGCCACCTCCACAGGCGTGTGCTGCCGGTGGTCTTTCCAGACCTGGAGAGGCGCTTACAGGCGATGCAGCAGCCGGAAGGGGGTAGGTACATGTGTGTTTGTTGTGTGTCACCGGCATTTGTAAGGGCACAGTAGCATGAATCCACTGGCAGGGTTTAAAGGTGCTGTGCAGATCCTGTTTGGCCCAGTATAGCGCTGTGCCCCTGCCACCCTTCCCCTCCTTGCAATGTGTTCCCTGGTCTGTGTGTAGTCACTCCTTCCCAGGGTAATGTAGGCTGGCGCTTTGTCCACGGGAACAATGTCTGTAGCATCATGTGTGGGGGTGGTGTGTAACAGGTTGTGGGACCTTGCCTGTGCACTGTCAAGTTCACTGCATGTGGGTTCCATGTCAGTTGGCACTGATGCTGACTCCAGACATGGGAGTTGGTCTCTCATGTGTCATGCCTTACAGCGCGCATGTCCTATGTAGTGGCCTGTGACATGATGTGCATGACTGTGCGATACACATAGTGCAGGGATGGTGACGTGTGTTGCTGTCATTACCATTCAGTAGCATGTAGTTGCGTGCCCACTACTGTCCCCTGGGGCACCTTTTCCTCAGTGGTGTATGTGTCATCATGAACGTGCCCACTGTCAGTGTCTACAGCGTAAGTTGTGCTCTGTGCCATTGTCCCCTGTCACCATGTATATAGACGTGCTAATTTGTACAGGTGTCCACTGTGCAGCCTGACCTGATTGTCCTTCTTCATACTCACAGTTGCCAGTGCCTGTGTGTCTTGTTATACTCATCTGAGGATGGGCACTGGTACCTCATTATTTGTACAGGCGCACCTTGGCTGTTTGGCGTCCAATCTTGCTTTTTGCCTGCCCCTGTGTGTATCACCCAGACCATGAGATGTTGGTGCCACCTGTGTCTCCACAATTTGCCTCGTGTAGGGTCTTGTTGGGGCGGGCAATGCCTATGTGTTAAATCCTGATTACCACTTGCTGGGTCTGGGCAGTGTGTGATGTGCCTGGACACACACGCAATGTGCAGTGACCGAGTCATGTTGTGCATGTTTTCAGCATTACCTATGCAGCATGTGTCTCAAGTTCATGGATATGGTCCCTGGTCATCGGTATTTTCGCAAACGCTGTGTGGTGCAGATGCAGTGCTGGATTGTCCCCAGGACCTGGGTGCTATGTCAGACTCCTTTTCCTGTGTTTCGCTATTGTCTCATGCTCTCCATGGTATTTCAGTGGCATGGTGGCTCAACCAACTGTGTGTTGCATGCCCTACATCGGTACCCTGTTCAGTAGATGTTAGGGATCTTCCTTTTCAGGCCATGCAATGTTACCTATGTAGATTGGACTCATGTGACAGATGTGTACAGGTGTCTGAATAATTTCTGTCTCTCCACCCTGCCCACAGCATCGTCGGGGGACACAGAGGGAGACATGGACACAGACCAGGCGGAGGGACCGAGCACCAGTGCCAGCCGTGACATCGGGGCTGGCACATCGAGTGGGACAGAGGCGGAGGAGAGTGTGGCCGAGGACCTGTCGACTGGCACATCAGACTACGAAGCTGACAGGTCCGGGGACGATGTCTCCGAGTGGGCGGAGGCTGCACCAGCAGCTGACAGCGGAACAACACCTCGCACCGCCCCCTCAGTTTCCACCAGCCGCCTCCCACTTGCTCGTGTCCCTTCCCAGCGTGCCCGGTCACAGCATGTCTCCTTCCTGCCAGGCACCGCGCCCCCTGCCCCTGTCTCCACTGCTGCCGCCAATGCAGAGTCTGTGGACATCCAGCGGCAACTGCAGGTTGGTCAGGCTGCGATCCTTAATGTCCTCCATGCCCACGGCAAAACCCTCACCAACATCGAGGCTTTCTTGGAGGGCATTCATTCATCGCAGGCTGACCAACGCAACTTGCTGAGGTCCATCGACTCCACACTGACTGCAGCAGTGGGTCTCCTGCAGCGCGACCTCCCCCCACCTACCCCTGCCCCATCCACACTTCCCACTCCCATGCCTGTCACACGTACACCCAGACGTCGGCATGCACCCACATCAACGGACACGGGCACCACACCAGCAGGGAAGGTCCACCGCACTCCTCCTGACACGCACACACAGGGTGAGGTAGGCACACCCACTGGGTCGGGGGGCAAACGTGTGACACGCAGCCATAGTGGGAGTCCGCATTCCACCCAGTCCACTCCCTCCAAATCCCCTCCCCTCAGCTCTCCTGGCCACATCTCCCCCAAGGACTCCTTCATGGCCGCTCTGTCCCTGAGCCCCACAGTTACACCACCACGCAAGCGGTCACGGAGGTCCCCGGTCAGGGTGGTTGAGTCTCCCCCCCTGTCTCCACCCTCCCCCGGTGGCGCTGCGACCCATCCCTCTGACCCCCCCCCCTCCTTGGGGCCTGAGGTCCCTTCGGGTGCAGGGGACTCCCTGGATGACCTTGCAAAGGTGTGTAGTGCCATCCTGGCCTCCGCCTTTGGCACTGACCCACCCCCTGTGGTGGACTCCTCCATCCCTGCACCCACAACGCCGCCCCTTTGCCCTGATGTCCCTGCGGTGCCTGTTGCTCCCCCCCCCCCTGATGCCCTCACCAGTGTGGAAGACGATGCCATTTGACTGTGCAGGCAAGGTAGGGGACACGCATCCCACTGTGTCCCCCATCCAGCTGAGAATCATTGACTGCCCTATGGGCTTTGTGAAGATTGAACTGCCTGCGATCCACGGACATTGTGCTCCTGCAGAATAAAGCTTAATTTTGTTTTCATTATCACACTACTGCTATGCTGGTATTGGTGTTGGTGGGGCTGCTACATGGTTTTGGGTGGTGTGTAAGGGTTTGGGTGTGTGGGATATGTAGTAGTGTACTGCTCATTGGTGGGACCCTGTGATCTGTGTGCCATCACAAGGTGTTGGCTAACTTTCTTAGTTCATGTAGGCAGTTACTGCATGGTGCACTTGTCCAAGGGTGTATTCCTTCCTCTGTGTACCCAGCTTTCTTCCCTGCAGGGTGTTCCCAATGTTTAGCGCAAAGCTGTGTCTACATGAGCTGTGTGTGTGACGGAGCCCTTCTACTTTGGCCATGCATGCAGGGCCATGTCTCCACCTGCGACAATCGTGGCATCCTTGGTGATCACTGTACTTGTGTGTGGAGTCTGTTGACATGAGTTCATGGGGACATGTTCCCTTGTAGCCAGTATGCATGTGGATAATTCTGGCCTCACACACATGTGTTACACCCCTCCAGTCTCAGGGCACTGCTGGGAGGACTCTGCACCCACCCCTCCTGTCTCAGGGCACTGCTGGGAGGACTCCACACCCACCCCTCCTGTGTCAGGGCACTGCTGGGAGGACTCTGCACCCACCCCTCCTGTGTCAGGGCACTGCTGGGAGGACTCTGCACCCACCCCTCCTGTGTCAGGGCACTGCTGGGAGGACTCCACACCCACCCCTCCTGTCTCAGGGCACTGCTGGGAGTGATGGGCACCCACCCCTCCTGTCTCAGGGCACTGCTGGGAGGACTCCACACCCACCCCTCCTGTGTCAGGGCACTGCTGGGAGGACTCTGCACACACCCCTCCTGTCTCTGGGCACTGCTGGGAGGACTCTGCACACACCCCTCCTGTCTCTGGGCACTGCTGGGAGTGATGGGCACCCACCCCTCCTGTCTCAGGGCACTGCTGGGAGGACTCCACACCCACCCCTCCTGTGTCAGGGCACTGCTGGGAGGACTCTGCACACACCCCTCCTGTCTCTGGGCACTGCTGGGAGGACTCTGCACACACCCCTCCTGTCTCTGGGCACTGCTGGGAGTGATGGGCACCCACCCCTCCTGTCTCAGGGCACTGCTGGGAGGACTCTGCACCCACCCCTCCTGTCTCAGGGCACTGCTGGGAGTGATGGGCACCCACCCCTCCTGTGTCAGGGCACTGCTGGGAGGACTCCACACCCACCCCTCCTGTCTCAGGGCACTGCTGGGAGGACTCCACACCCACCCCTCCTGTGTCAGGGCACTGCTGGGATGACTCTGCACACACCCCTCCTGTCTCTGGGCACTGCTGGGAGGACTCTGCACACACCCCTCCTGTCTCTGGGCACTGCTGGGAGTGATGGGCACCCACCCCTCCTGTCTCAGGGCACTGCTGGGAGGACTCCACACCCACCCCTCCTGTGTCAGGGCACTGCTGGGAGGACTCTGCACACACCCCTCCTGTCTCTGGGCACTGCTGGGAGGACTCTGCACACACCCCTCCTGTCTCTGGGCACTGCTGGGAGTGATGGGCACCCACCCCTCCTGTCTCAGGGCACTGCTGGGAGGACTCCACACCCACCCCTCCTGTGTCAGGGCACTGCTGGGAGGACTCTGCACACACCCCTCCTGTCTCTGGGCACTGCTGGGAGGACTCTGCACACACCCCTCCTGTCTCTGGGCACTGCTGGGAGTGATGGGCACCCACCCCTCCTGTCTCAGGGCACTGCTGGGAGGACTCTGCACCCACCCCTCCTGTCTCAGGGCACTGCTGGGAGGACTCTGCACACACCCCTCCTGTCTCTGGGCACTGCTGGGAGTGATGGGCACCCACCCCTCCTGTCTCAGGGCACTGCTGGGAGGACTCCACACCCACCACTCCTGTCTCAGGGCACTGCTGGGTGGACTCTGCACACACACCTCCGATTTCTGGATATGTGCGCTTGGCACATACACGGTGGGGTTACGCACACTGCATTAGAGGTGAGGGTACGAGTCTACTGACACTGGTGTGGTGGGGGTACGCTCCGTACGTCCGCGGGTGTGGGTACGGGTCGTACTTACACTGTTGGGCAGGGGGGTACGCTCCTTGCATTCGCGGGTGGGGGTACGGGTCGTACTTACACTGTTGGGCTGGGGGTACGCTCCGTACGTCCGCGGGTGGGGGTACGGGTCGTACTTACACTGTTGGGCTGGGGGTACGCTCCGTACGTCCGCGGGTGGGGGTACGGGTCGTACTTACACTGTTGGGCTGGGGGTACGCTCCGTACGTCCGCGGGTGTGGGTACGGGTCGTACTTACACTGTTGGGCAGGGGGGTACGCTCCTTGCATTCGCGGGTGGGGGTACGGGTCGTACTTACACTGTTGGGCTGGGGGTACGCTCCGTACGTCCGCGGGTGGGGGTACGGGTCGTACTTACACTGTTGGGCTGGGGGTACGCTCCGTACGTCCGCGGGTGGGGGTACGGGTCGTACTTACACTGTTGGGCTGGGGGTACGCTCCGTACGTCCGCGGGTGTGGGTACGGGTCGTACTTACACTGTTGGGCAGGGGGGTACGCTCCTTGCATTCGCGGGTGGGGGTACGGGTCGTACTTACACTGTTGGGCTGGGGGTACGCTCCGTACGTCCGCGGGTGGGGGTACGGGTCGTACTTACACTGTTGGGCTGGGGGTACGCTCCGTACGTCCGCGGGTGGGGGTACGGGTCGTACTTACACTGTTGGGCTGGGGGTACGCTCCGTACGTCCGCGGGTGTGGGTACGGGTCGTACTTACACTGTTGGGCAGGGGGGTACGCTCCTTGCATTCGCGGGTGGGGGTACGGGTCGTACTTACACTGTTGGGGTGGGGGGTACGCTCCTTGCATTCGTGGGTGGGGGTACGGGTCATACTTACACTGTTGGGCTGGGGGGTACGCTCCTTGCATTCGTGGGTGGGGGTTCGAGTCGTACTTACACTGTTGGCATGGGGGGTACGCTCCATGCATTCGTGGGTGGGGGTACGGGTCGTACTTACACTGTTGGGGTGGGGGGTACGCTCCTTGCATTCGTGGGTGGGGGTACGGGTCGTACTTACACTGTTGGGCTGGGGGGTACGCTCCTTGCATTTGTGGGTGGGGGTTCGAGTCGTACTTACACTGTTGGCATGGGGGGTACGCTCCATGCATTCGTGGGTGGGGGTACGGGTCGTACTTACACTGTTGGGCAGGGGGGTACGCTCCTTGCATACGCGGGTGGGGGTACGGGTCGTACTTTCACTGTTGGGGTGGGGGGTACGCTCCTTGCATACGGGGTGGGGGTAGGGTCCGTACATATCCGTCCCCACGCTATGTGATGTTTGTGCGGCCCGTACCCAGGCCTTTGCCACGTGGGTGCGATCCGTCCCGCCATTGTTGGGGTGACGTGTGTGGGCGTGGTCCGACTCGTACCCACGCTCTTCAGGCGTGGGTACGGGACGTACCTGTCTGGTTGTGTTGCCGGTTCGCGTGGTGACGGACTTCCGTTGTGGCGGTCGCTGGATTATCAGGACACGCCCCCACCCCCTCGTGGTGACCAGGGCATGGGAGTCAGGTATGTCCAGGCCATGTGTAGTGTGTCACTCATGTGGTTGTTTTGTGGCCTGCCCTGGTAGTGCCACCCCCACCCCACCCCACTTTCCCCCCTCCCTTAGTTATTCTGACCTTCTGCGGCGTCTGCGTCGTAACCTGTAGAGGAGGTGGACTGCTATGAGGGCAGGGATGACTCGTAGGTTCGGGTCCATGTCTGTCCGTCACGTACTGGTCCTCCTTGTTCGCGTCGTCGTCTGTCCGTCGCGTACTGGTGGTCCTTGTTCGCGTCGTCCTGATTTCCCGGCAGTTTTTGGCTGCCGCAAAATATTCACCGTGCGGGGTGACGTCGGTGCGAATCGTGATTCCTGGGTCGTGAATGGCTGGCTGCGTGCGTCCCGACGTCAGGTCGGCGCTTTCCCGGATCGCATTGGTAGGTGTTTTTTGTTCGGTCGGTCTTTTTTACGATTCGTACGGTAATGGTGTACCCGTGCGAATCGTAATTCCATGTTTGTATATTTTGACGACCGGGTACGCGTCGGACGGAGAATATGCTCCGTCCGACGGTTCGTACCCGGTTTTTACCGGATTGTGATCGGCACCATAGTCTATACCAAACAACAATACCACCCCACTTAAAAAACGAAACCAACCAAAACAATATATGTTCTTTAACTTTCAGAGACTACATCAACTAAACAGCATTTTGTCTACAAACAACATCTTCATTCAAATACAACCAAAAACACTTGGTAAGTATATATAAAAAAGTAGTTTGTTTCCTATTTTTATAGAAATATATAAAGTACTATTGCATATATTTTCATATACATTTTTTCCAGATTTCTAACACATCACGATGACAGAAGAAGCCCAATTTATAACTTTGCAGAAAGGAAAATTCCTATTGTGTTACATGGGTTACACATACACCCAAGAAAAGCAGACGGACCGAAAAGTGAACTGGAAGTGTTCTAAATATTATTCGAACAAATGCTACGGACGAGCAACAACAAGAGAAACAACTGTACTATATACAAGAGAGCATAACCATCCACCCAATCTCTCTGAAATAGAAATCAGATCACCCTCGAAAATATCAAAGAATTAAGCACTGGTTCACAAACTGCTACAAGTGTAATCCTAAACTATTACCTAGAGTGCCCAAAGAAGCAAGAGGCCAATTACCATCAATTGCTTCTATAAAAAGAACTATTGCTAGGACCAAAAAAGCAACCACGACAACTATACCATCCCCTAAAACTTTTCAAGATATCATCATTCCACCAGAATTAACTATCACCCACAATAATGAACCTTTTATTTTTTTTGATAACAAAAGCACAGAAAAAAGAATCATAATGTTTGCTACTGCAAACAATATAACTAAACTGCAACAATGCCAAACATGGATGATGGATGGCACCTTTACAATATGCCCAAAACCATTCTACCAGCTTTACACAATACACGGTCAATATCACAACACTTCCATACCTTTAATTTATGCACTATTACCTAACAAACAAAACACAACATATAATGAAATGCTAGGAAAACTAAAACAAGAATCAAATGATTTTTACCCTCAAAGAATTATCATAGAGTTTGAGCAAGCCATGATAGATTGCATTCTAAAACTGTACCCCCATACAGCTATCCAAGGATGTTACTTCCATCTAAACCAATGTATATGGAGACATTTACAAAAATCTTCACTAAGGCGCCGATCACGATCCTGTAAAAACCGGGTACGAACCGTCGGACGGAGCATATTCTCCGTCCGACGCGTACCCGGTCGTCAAAATTTACAAACATGGAATTACGATTCGCACGGGAACACCATTTCCGTACGAATCGTAAAAAACCCCGACCGAACAAAATAAACCTACAAATGCGATCCGGGAAAGCGCCGACCTGACGTCGGGACGCTCGCAGCCTGCCATTCACGAACCAGGAATTACGATTCGCACCGACGTCATCCCGCACGGTGAATATTTTCCGGCTGCCAAAAACTGCCGGGAAAGCAGGACGACGCGAACAAGGACTACCAGTACGCGACGGACAGACAGGACGACGCGAACAAGGAGTACCAGTACGCGACGGACAGACAGGACGACGCGATCAAGGAGTACCAGTACGCGATGGACAGACAGGACGACGCGATCAAGGAGGACCAGTACGCGACGGACAGACAGGACGACGCGAACAAGGAGGACCCGTACGCGACGGACAGACATGGACCCGAACCTACGTGTCATCCCGGCCCTCATAGCAGTCGACCTCCTCTACAGGTTCCGACGCAGACGCCGCAGAAGGTCAGAACAACTAAGGGAGGTGGGAAAGTGGGGTGGGGTGGGGGTGGCAGGACCAGGGCAGGCCACAAACCCCCCAACAAAATCACACAGCACACATGCCCTGGACATACCTGACTCCCATGCCCTGGTCACTACGAGGGGGTGGGGGAGTGTCCAGCTAAGCCAGCGACCGCCACAACGGAAGTCCGTCACGACGCGAACCGGCAACACAACCAGACAGGTACGTCCCGTACCCACGCCTGAAGAGCGTGGGTACGAGTCGTACCACGCCCACACCCATGTCACCCCAACAATGGGGGACGGCTCGTACCCACGTGGCAAAGGCCTGGGTACGGGCCGCACAAGCATCACATAGCGTGGGGACGGATATGTACGGACCCTACCCCCAACCCTTATGCATGGAGTGTACCCCCACCCCAACAGTGTAAGTACGACCCGTACCCCCACCCGCGTACGTATGGAGCGTACCCCCACCCCAACAGTGTAAGTACGACCCGTACCCACACCCGCGTACATATGGAGCGTACCCCCACCCCAACAGTGGAAGTACGACCCGTACCCCCACCCGCGTACGTATGGAGCGTACCCCCACCCCAACAGTGTAAGTACGACCCGTACCCCCACCCGCGTACGTATGGAGCGTACCCCCACCCCAACAGTGTAAGTACGACCCGTACCCCCACCCGCGTACGTATGGAGCGTACCCCCACCCCAACAGTGTAAGTACGACCCGTACCCCCACCCGCGTACGTATGGAGCGTACCCCCACCCCAACAGTGTAAGTACGACACGTACCCCCACCCGCGTACGTATGGAGCGTACCCCCACCCCAACAGTGTAAGTACGACCCGTACCCACACCCGCGTACATATGGAGCGTACCCCCACCCCAACAGTGTAAGTACGACCCGTACCCCCACCCGCGTACGTATGGAGCGTACCCCCACCCCAACAGTGTAAGTACGACTCGTACCCCCACCCGCGTACGTATGGAGCGTACCCCCACCCCAACAGTGTAAGTACGACCCGTACCCACACCCGCGTACGTATGGAGCGTACCCCCACCCCAACAGTGTAAGTACGACCCGTACCCACACCCGCGTACGTATGGAGCGTACCCCCACCCCAACAGTGTAAGTACGACCCGTACCCCCACCCGCGTACGTATGGAGCGTACCCCCACCCCAACAGTGTAAGTACGACTCGTACCCCCACCCGCGTACGTATGGAGCGTACCCCCACCCCAACAGTGTAAGTATGACCCGTACCCACACCCGCGTACGTATGGAGCGTACACCCACCCCCACAGTGTAAGTAAGACACGTACCCTCACCTCGAATGCATGGAGCGTAGCCCCACCCCAACAGTGTAAGTACGACACGTACCCCCACCTCGAATGCATGGAGCGTACCCACATCCGTGTATGTCATGAGCGTACATATTGTGAAATTGGAGAGGTGGGTGCAGAGTCCTCCCAGCAGTGCCCTGAGACAGGAGGGGTGGGGGCCTATCACTCCCAGCAGTGCCCTGAGACAGGAGGGGTGGGGGCCTATCACTCCCAGCAGTGCCCTGAGACAGGAGGGGTGGGGGCCTATCACTCCCAGCAGTGCCCTGAGACAGTAGGGGCGGGTGCCTATCACTCCCAGCAGTGCCCAGAGGCAGGAGGGGTGGGTGCAGAGTCCTCCCAGCAGTGCCCTGAGACAGTAGGGGTGGGGGCCTATCACTCCCAGCAGTGCCCAGAGGCAGGAGGGGTGGGTGCAGAGTCCTCCCAGCAGTGCCCTGAGACAGGAGGGGTGGGGGCCTATCACTCCCAGCAGTGCCCAGAGGCAGGAGGGGTGTGTGCAGAGTCCTCCCAGCAGTGCCCAGACACAGGAGGGGTGTGTGCAGAGTCCTCCCAGAAGTGCCCAGAGGCAGGAGGGGTGGGTGCAGAGTCCTCCCAGCAGTGCCCTGAGACAGGAGGGGTGGGGGCCTATCACTCCCAGCAGTGCCCTGAGACAGGAGGGGTGGGGGCCTATCACTCCCAGCAGTGCCCTGAGACAGGAGGGGTGGGTGCCTATCACTCCCAGCAGTGCCCTGAGACAGGAGGGGTGGGTGCCTATCACTCCCAGCAGTGCCCTGAGACAGTAGGGGTGTGTGCAGAGTCCTCCCAGCAGTGCCCAGACACAGGAGGGGTGTGTGCAGAGTCCTCCCAGCAGTGCCCAGACACAGGAGGGGTGTGTGCAGAGTCCTCCCAGCAGTGCCCTGAGACAGGAGGGGTGGGGGCCTCGAACTCCCAGCAGTGCCCTGAGACAGGAGGGGTGGGGGCCTATCACTCCCAGCAGTGCCCTGAGACAGGAGGGGTGGGTGCCTATCACTCCCAGCAGTGCCCTGAGACAGGAGGGGTGGGTGCAGAGTCCTCCCAGCAGTGCCCTGAGACAGGAGGGGTGGGGGCCTATCACTCCCAGCAGTGCCCTGAGACAGTAGGGGTGGGTGCCTATCACTCCCAGCAGTGCCCTGAGACAGTAGGGGTGTGTGCAGAGTCCTCCCAGCAGTGCCCAGAGACAGGAGGGGTGGGTGCAGAGTCCTCCCAGCAGTGCCCATGGAACGCAAAGGGTGGAGTAGTCACAGATACCATGCCCACAAATGTCAGTCAGGTGCACAAAGACCCTGCAGTACATGTACCACATGTGTGCGAGGCTGGGAGTATACGCATGCATAGCGCAGAAAAGAAAACATGTACACATGAAGTCATGTCAATAGGCCACATACACAAGTACAATGACTACCAAGGATGCCACGAATGATGCAGGTGGAGACATCGCTCAGCATGCATGTGCAAAGGTGAAGGACTACGTCACACACCCAGCTAATGGACACACAGCTCTGTGCCAAAGTCAGGGGACACCCTGCAGGGAAGAAGTCAGGGTACACAGAGGAAGGAATACACCTTGGGACAATTGCAACATGCAGCAACTGCTTACATGAATGGAGAAAGCTAGCTAACACCGTGTGATGGCACACAGATCCCAGGGTCCCCCCTATGAGCAGCACACTACTACATTTCCCACACACCCAACACATGACCAACACCCACAACCATGTAGCAGCCCCACCAACAGCAATGCCAGCAATGCAGGAGTGTTACAAGGGCAAAAAAAAAATGCTTTATTCAGCATGACCAAAAAACTAGTATGACGTAAGTCCAAGATTAACAAAGGCCATAGGGCAGTCCAGGAGTCCCAGCTGGATGGGGGACACAGTGGGATGCGTGTCCCCTAGCTTGCCTGCACAGTTACAATCCGTTGTCTTCCACAGGGGTGAGGGCATCATGTGGGGGGAAGAAACAGGCACCGCAGGGACAGGAGGGTGAAGGGTAGGCGTTGTGGGTGCAGGGATGGAGGACTCCACCACAGGGGGCGGGGCAGGGCCAAAGGCGGAGGCCAGGATCTCGCTGCACACCTTAGCAAGGTCCTCCAGCCTGCACCCGAAGGAACCACAGGCCCCAAGGAGGGGGGGGTCAGAGGGATGGGTCGCAGCGCCACTGGGGGAGGGTGTGGACAGGGGGGGACTCAACAACCCTGACCGAGGACTTCCTTGACCGCTTGCGTGGTGGCGTCACTGTGGGGCTCAGGGACAGAGCGGCCATGAAGGAGTCTTTGGGGGAGATGTGGCCAGGAGAGCTGAGGGGAGGGGATTTGGAGGGAGTGGATTGGGTGGAATGCGGACTCCCACTCTGGCTGCGTGTCACACGTTTGCCCCCCGACCCAGTGGGTGTGCCTACTGCATCCTGTGTGTGCGTGTCAGGAGGTGTGCGGCGGACCTTCCCTGCTGGTGTGGTGCCTGTGTCTGTTGTGGTGGGTGCATGATTACGTCTGTGTGTATGTGGGACAGGCATGGGAGTGGGAATTGTGGAAGGAGCAGGGGTAGGGGGTGGGACGTAGCGCTGCAGGAGACCCACTGCTGCAGTCAGTGTGGAGTCTATGGACCTCAGCAAGTTGCGTTGGTCAGCCTGCGATGAATGAATGCCCTCCAAGTATGCCTCCATGTTGTTGAGGACCTGGCTGTGGCCATGGAGGACATTAAGGATCGCAGTCTGACCAATCTGCAACTGCCGCTGGATGTCCACAGACTCAGCATTGGCGGCAGCAGTGGAGACAGGGGCAGGGGGTGCGGTGCCTGGCAGGAAGGAGACATGTGGTGACCGGGCACGTTGGGAAGGGACACGAGCACGTGGGAGGCGGCTGATGCCAATGGAGGGGGCGATGCCAGATGTAGGGCTGCTGTCAGATGGTGGTGCAGCCACCGCCCACTCGGAGAGATCATCCTCGGACCCGTCAGCTTCATACTCTGTTGTGCCAGTCGACAGGTCCCCGGGGTCACTCTCCTCCGCCTCAGTCCCACTCGAAGTGCCAGCCCCGATGTCACCGCTGGCACTGGTGCTCGGTCTCTCCGCGCCGTCTGTGTCCATGTCTCCCTCCGTGTCCCCCGACGATGCTGTGGGCAGGGTGAAGAGACAGAAATTAATCATACACCTGTATACATATGTCACATGAGTCAAATCTACGTAGGTTACAGTGCATAGCCTGAAACAAACTACAAAACAAGGTACATACGTAGGCCCTGCAAGACACAGTTGTGTGACCCACCATGCCATGGAAAAACTATGGAGAGCATGACACAATAGCAAATGAGATGACATGGTATTCTGACTGAGGAGCAAGGCCCTGGGGACAATACAGCACTGCATCTGCACCACACAGCGTGGCAGGAAATTGGGATGAGCCAGGAACTAGAGGCACATGCAGCATAGGTAATACTGAGAACATGCCCACCCTGACTGGCACGCTGCACCTTGAGTGTATGTCCAGACAAACATCACACACTGGCCAGTCCGAGCAAGGTGATGACAGTTCTTGACATGTAGGCCATGCCCGCCCCACCCACCCCCTACATGAGACAAATCTGTGGAGACACAGGAAGCACTTACATCTCTTAGTCTGGGTGAAATACACATGGGATGCAACAATTCAAGATTGCACACCAAATACCCAAGGTGCGCCTGTCCTAATAATAATCTACAAATGGGCATCATCAGATGATTGCAACAAGACACACAGGCAATGGCCACCGTGAGTATGTACTTTGAAAATCAGGTCAGGCTGGACAGTGGACACTTGTAATACATCTCACGTCAAGGAACATGGTACCAGGGGACAATGGCACAGAGCACAACCTATGCTGTAGACACAGAGATTGTCGACATACTCGGATTACACACATGATACCTAGGAAAAGATGCCCCTGGGGACAGTAGTGGCCACACAACTCCATGCTCCTGAATGGGAATGACTGCAACACACGCTAACATCCCTGCACTATGCCTAACGCACACTCATGCACATCATGTCACAGGCCACCACATGGGACATGCCTGCTGGAAGGCCTGGCACTCGAGAGATTAACTCCCATGTCTGGACTCAGCATTAGTGCCAACTGACATGGAACCCACAAGTCCAGAACTGGACAGGGCACAGGCAAGGTCACAAAACCTGTTACACACCACCCCCACACATGATGCTGCAGGCATTGTACACTTGGAGAAGGTGTCAGGCTACATAACCTTGTGATG
Organism: Triturus cristatus; assembly: GCF_964204655.1. Classification (NCBI taxonomy): domain Eukaryota; kingdom Metazoa; phylum Chordata; class Amphibia; order Caudata; family Salamandridae; genus Triturus; species Triturus cristatus. The sequence goes on from NC_140593.1 coordinate 939,299,696, forward strand.
GAGTGACTACACACAGACCAGGGAACACATTGCAAGGAGGGGAAGGGAGGCAGGAGAGCACTGCAATACTGTGGGGAACAGGATCTGCACAGCACCATAAACCCTGGAAGTGTATCCATGGAACAGTGCACTTACAAATGCTGGTGAAACACAACAAACACACACATGTACCTACCCCCTTCCGGCTGCTGCATGTCCTGTAGACGCCTGTCCAAGTCAGGAAAGACCACCGCCAGCACACGTTTCTGGATGTGGGAGAGACGGTGGCGCCCGCGGTTCTTGTGGCTCTCAGGTGAGTCCCCCAGCAGGACCCGTGCGATCCTCTGCGTCCAGCACCGGATATCCTGCCAGCGTTTCCTCACCTGGGACAGGTGCCGCCTCCGACCATCCGCACTCCTCACGGCGCTGACGGCGTCCAGCCATATCTGCTCCTTGGCAGAGGCGTCTACCTGGGAGGATGAACAAGTGACACTACATCAATACACCTTGCACATGTCACGGGGACACAGATTAGAACACATTTGCTGTTTACAACAAGGCATAGTGTGCATCCAACGAATTGCAACTTTGTCATAGGGACATGATCCTCTGGGGGAAGGCCAAAAGCAGTACGTGCCATTGAAAGGACACAGGTGGAATGAGGGCAACTACACAATCAATGAGACAGGCTCACACTGTGCATCACACCCACCCCTCCTGTCTCAGGGCACTGCTGGGAGGACTCTGCACCCACCCCTCCTGTCTCAGGGCACTGCTGGGAGTGATCTGCACCCACCCCTCCTGTCTCAGGGCACTGCTGGGAGTGATAGGCCCCCACCCCTCCTGTCTCAGGGCACTGCTGGGAGTTCAGGCCCCCACCCCTCCTGTCTCAGGGCACTGCTGGGAGGACTCTGCACACACCCCTCCTGTGTCTGGGCACTGCTGGGAGGACTCTGCACACACCCCTCCTGTGTCTGGGCACTGCTGGGAGGACTCTGCACACACCCCTACTGTCTCAGGGCACTGCTGGGAGTGATAGGCACCCACCCCTACTGTCTCAGGGCACTGCTGGGAGTGATAGGCACCCACCCCTCCTGTCTCAGGGCACTGATGGGAGTGATAGGCACCCACCCCTCCTGTCTCAGGGCACTGCTGGGAGTGATAGGCCCCCACCCCTCCTGTCTCAGGGCACTGCTGGGAGTGATAGGCCCCCACCCCTCCTGTCTCAGGGCACTGCTGGGAGGACTCTGCACCCACCCCTCCTGCCTCTGGGCACTGCTGGGAGGACTCTGCACACACCCCTCCTGTGTCTGGGCACTGCTGGGAGGACTCTGCACACACCCCTCCTGCCTCTGGGCACTGCTGGGAGTGATAGGCCCCCACCCCTCCTGTCTCAGGGCACTGCTGGGAGGACTCTGCACCCACCCCTCCTGCCTCTGGGCACTGCTGGGAGTGATAGGCCCCCACCCCTACTGTCTCAGGGCACTGCTGGGAGGACTCTGCACCCACCCCTCCTGCCTCTGGGCACTGCTGGGAGTGATAGGCACCCACCCCTCCTGTCTCAGGGCACTGCTGGGAGACATCAGGCATTCCCCTCCCTGAGACCCCCCCTACAGTACATAGCATGTGTGTCACACCTGGACACAATGGCAGAAGTCACAGTCACTAAAAAGGGACACAGTCTGTGCCAGTGGACACTGCACTCACCTGATAACCTGGTCGCCCATACAGCATGGGGTACCGTGGGAGGATCACATCCACCAAAGCCATGTTCTCCTCCAGGGTGAATGGCTGTGACCTCTCCACAGCCCTTGACATGGTTCCAGGGAATCAGTAGAAGCAGCTGGGTCGTGGAATACAAAGATGTGCAGGCAAGTGCTCCCTCATGGGACCTGGCTGCCTTATATCTGCCTTGCTGGCCCATCTCATGCACAGGAGTACAGAGTGATTGGTCACTCACATTTGCATCCTATGTTTCCTCCAATCCCTTCAAACCTAGCAGTCTGTGGGTTCTCTATCGGTTTCATTCTCCTGCATGATGTCAGCCCCCCAAACACATTGCAACAAAGTAGATTATTTCCAAATGACTTCTGCTGTGCACCTTCCAGAACAAATTCAAAATTTGAACTTGGTCTCCATGACAACCAGCATGCATGTAGGCCTTAATACTTGTCCCTCATGTGTCCCCTATGTAATTTGGAGCTTCACACACAGGTACGGTGCGTTCCGGGGCCCTAGGGCATCCCAAATGCATTGCAACGGCCCGTACACGCGTGCCGACGTTCACTATCACTATGGGTGTCCTCGCGTATGCGTACACGTAGTGATAGTGAGCGTACAGGCGTGTGTACGGCCCGTACCACTACGAGTACGCATACGCGAGGACACCCATAGTGATAGGGAGCGTACAGGCGTGTGTACGGCCCGTACCACTACGAGTACGCATACGCGAGGACACCCATAGTGATAGGGAGCGTACAGGCATGTGTACGGCCCTACCACTATGGGTGTTCTTGCGTATGCGTACACGTAGTGATAATGAGCGTACAGGCGTGTGTACGGCCCGTACCACTACGAGTACGCATACGCGAGGACACCCATAGTGATAGGGAGCGTACAGGCGTGTGTACGGCCCGTACCACTACGAGTACGCATACGCGAGGACACCCATAGTGATAGGGAGCGTACAGGCGTGTGTACGGCCCTACCACTATGGGTGTTCTTGCGTATGCGTACTCGTAGTGGTAGGGGCCGTACACATGCCTGTACGCTCACTATCACTATGGGTGTCCTCGCGTATGCGTACTCGTAGTGGTACGGGCCGTACACATGCCTGTACGCTCCCTATCACTATGGGTGTCCTCGCGTATGCGTACTCATAGTGGTACGGCCCGTACACATGCCTGTACGCTCGCCATCACGATGGGTACACATACGGCAGCACTCCCATAGTGATATGGGAACGTACACAGGCCCTCTTAGCAGCAGTACGGCGGTTTTCACACATCACAGTGGTGACAGGCGGCACACAGGTAGGGATAGGGCGGACATACTTGTCCATGGATGGACAAACTTGTCCATGGATGGACATACTTGTCCATGGATGGACATACTTGTCCATGAATGGACATACTTGTCCATGAATGGACATCAAGGCATCGTCTGTGCATTACTACATGTGTGGGGCACAGGTGTGACGGGCTGTGATGTGGAACATTACTCCTGGGCCGAGAAGGCACCAGATGTATGATGAGATGTGTACAGATGTACTGTGTGACGGTGCAATGTGTGCCAGGCATGCCCTTGACTCCTTTGACATGTGTGCATGTCGTACTGCACACTTGGGGTGAGCGTCACTGGCATGGCACGGACACCAACACACGGAAGTGTCCCCTGATGCCCGGTACAGGGGTTACCACACCTGACTTGTCACTACCCACGGTGCACAATGTGACTATGTCATGTATGTGTGGGGGCTTCCCATCAGGTTGATGTTGGAGCACCCTCAAAAGCTGCAGCTGTTGCAGCAACCAACATGTGTCTGTGTGTAGATTGACATTGCACACTGTTCCGCACACCATGACACATGTGGTATCGGATGTGAGGTGCACATGTATGCATGGGACACGGAGTAGCGTGACAAGGACATGTCTGCATCCTCACAATGAATGTGTGGTGAGTCATGACATGTGCACCTTCATGGCAATGTGTGTGGGCTGTCCTAGTGTAATGTCATGTGACCTGTGGCTCTAGTGTTCCGCTACCAGTCTCTGCAATCGGCATCCTACTTCTGCTGATGTGTGGGCGTATGTCACTCCTGTCTTGCGTCTGGCTGTTCACTTGCACTGGGACACAGCTATTCCCATGGCATGGCATGGGGAGGTTCTCAATCTCCGTGTGTAGCTGGGTCTTGGTAGGAGTGTCACCTTGCATCCATACGTGTCCTGGGCATGTAGCACATACCTGACTCCCTATGTAGCATATGTGTATTGACAGATTAACATGTGCTCAGTACATATGAATTGTTGTCGTAGTGCACTCACTCTTCCTTGTCACTTCCAAATTACTGCAGAGCGCCGCCTCTTGCCCGACCAATTCCGGACTTGGCTGCCATGCGGGAGAATGATCGGATCCGGTGCTACCGCTTCCCACGACGGTTGATTCTGGAGTTGACGGCGAGACTGGCACCACACCTGCAACCGCAGCACACGTATCCTACGGCACTGACACCCCAGCTGAAGGTAATGGCTGCCCTACATTTTCTTGCCACGGGTACCTTTCAAAATACCATAGCTCATGTTGGTGGCATGTCCCAGAGCATGTTCTGCCGTGTGCTGCATGATTTCTTAGAGGCCATGTTGATTCACCTGGATGACTTCATCAAGTTCCCTACCCCTGAACAGTTGACTGCGGTCAAGCGTGGATTCTATGCCCTGGGAGGGATGCCCCATGTCATTGGGTCCATAGATGGGACACATGTAGCTTTGGTACCACCACACGCACGGGAGGTGGCGTGCCACAATCGGAAGCACTACCACTCCATCAATGCCCTTGTGGTGTGTCAGTCCAACATGGTGATTTCACATGTCTGTGCTCGTTTTCCAGGATCAGCACACGATGCCTACATCATGAGGCGTAGCAGGATGCCTGAAATGATGATGCAGCTGCGCAACGAAAGAGCATGTGTTGTTGGTGGGTACAGTCTGTCTGTCCTGTATTTTGCATAGCCTACCAGCACGACCGCTTCACCACTTCTAACGATGTCCATGTGCTTCCCATGTAGGGGACGCTGGCTATCCCAACATGCCATGGCTGCTCACACCTCTCCGCAACCCCATCACGCCGGCCCAGCTCCGCTACAACACCGCCCATGGCCGGACAAGGCGAGTGATAGAGAGGACGTTTGGCCTGCTGAAGAGCCGATTTCGGTGCCTCCACAAGACCGGCGGCGCGCTCCCATATGCCCCTGCAAAGGTCTGCAAAATCTTCATGGTCTGCTGCATGCTGCACAACATGGCAGTTGAGAAAGCTGTGCCACTCATCCTGGATCAACATGACGAGGACCATCCACCCGTGGAGGACGAAGGGCTTGGCAATGGGGCTAGTGATGTGGAGGATGTGGAGCCGCAAGAGGACATCCGGACTCGGCTCATACGCGACTTCTTTGCTTAGCGGTGAGTACCAGTGTCTGAGTGTGCACGCATTGGTCCCCGTGTGGCATGTGTTGTGATGTGTGTCTCAACCTGCATGTATGTCACGTGAGTCAGAGGTGTGTGTGGGTGTGTCACTGGAGTGATGGTGGCAGTGATGGTTGTATTTCCCCAGTCATAATTGTGACCTAGCATGTTGTCATCCATACATGTGTCGAGTAAATGCACATGCAAGTGGCTGTGCTTTTTGTGGCTGACTTCTTGTGTGTCTCTCTTCCCCAGGTACTTGCGCATGCCGTCTGCTGGTTGCATTGTTGTGGCACTGCTATTCCTCATGGACATGGCATCGTGGGCTGACTCAGCGTTACAGGCACGGACACGTTTGGAAGTCTCCATAGGGTAAGGGATGCATCAGGGGTGTATTGGGTGTGGCAGTTGTTCACGATGTATGCACACTGCCCCTGTCGATGTTTGGTTCCTCTGCAGCCATGTGGCATCACCATGGGACACGACATGCAGCTGTGTACACCTGAATAGATGGTCTGCCTGGTTGACAGTCATCAGTGATGGGATAGTGGATTGTGATGATGGCATCAATGTGTGTAACACTCCCCTCGGACACATACGGTTAGCATTGGCTTGACATGGTGTGGGACTTCCACATCAGCGGATCAATGGTGTATGGCAGTCTCTCCGTGAGCAGCTGTGGGTGTTTAGCTGTTAGCCGACAATTGTGTGCCAGTTCCATGGCTAACACGCATTTGTGCTGCAGAAGGGGGGTGCCAGTGTTGGACCCACATGTTACTCCACAAGATGTGTTCATGTGTACTTCAAGTTGCCTCTGCAATCCCGAACACATGACTAATAAAGGTGTCCCTATGCCTCCAAGGTGCCTCTTCTCAGTCAATGCTGGTGTGTTGCCACGGTGCATCCAGCATGTCTGGCATGGTTTTCCCTGATAGTGGCTATGTGTCGATGTGTCGAGTAGCAAGATGCAAGCTGTGTGTGTGGGCTGAGACTGTGTATTGGGCATGATGTCCATGACTGTGTGGGTATTGTGACATGTGCCATCCCCATGCATCCAACGTTGGCCAGGCCCCCATTCTCTGCATCCACCGGACTCAAGCTTGCAGGACATGGTTCTGCCACCTGTCTACACATACCTGGGTGCCCCCCAGGACACTGGACATGATCCCTGACCTCTGCGCATGACTGTTGCTGTACTCAATGTGTCTGTCAGCACGGTTGTGCGGCCACCCCCTCAGCTGGTTGGGCCCATCACGGGTGTGTATGGTGCTCCATGTCTGTCTTGCCTAATACACTCTGACCCGTGTGTCCTGTGCCAGACTCAGGCCCCAGGGTGTGGATGGTTGGAGTCAAAAGAGAGCTCAGGCATGTTTAGACTTTACAACACACATGTAAGGTAATGCTGCAACCAGCAGGCATCTTCTCTTCATGGTGTGAATTTTTATTTTGGGGGGGGGGGATAAAGTGAGGGGCTTTCCGGGAGTTTGGAATCCAAAGTTCAGTAGGGGAGTTGGTGTCCTTGCCATTGGAAATCCTCATAGTCCATGCCACAGTCTTTGTCAACATTGGTCAGACAGTGACCAGCAGGGCCATGTGGCAGAGAATGTCTCTTGATGCTGTGATGCTGTTGCTCCAGTGGGCCAGGTGCCAGGCCAGGTGTCCTGGGAGATGGTGATGTAGCGCCGACCCTCACGGTCCTTACCGTGGATGACCCGGCCTCCTGCGGGGACCCTCAGCAGCAGGCCGTGACGATGTTTGGGATGCTATCTATCAGAAAGAGGGCGACGTCTCACCCCAACCGGACGCACAGCATACATGAAGCATAACGCTGATGCCAAAGTAACCATTATCATGATTTTTATTCGAATTTCTTCAAGCTTAGTCAATTTCATCCATAGTATTTCTCGTCACATGAGAGACATCTTATGTATTTAAATCCTTGTCAACTGCAAACATGCCAATCCTGGCCTTATTTTGTAGCGCGGTACATAAGTATTGCCCATTCATTAATCCAAATCACCCAATGCATTTCGGGCCTCCATTCGGCCCTTCGTCAGGGGTACTCTACAATTTAAAAAACATGATTATCAGAACGTGACTTTAAATCAATACACCGCATTTATATCTATGTGGAATTGTAGTACTTATACTCTGTACACATTAACGTTTTCCCGCTAAACGTAACCCTGAAGTTACCCCTAAATTGATGCCCACACCCACCTAAACACTACCCACATTCAAACCCTTCAATTTATATCCCCATCCAGTTGCAAAACACCCCTTCAAAAGCAAGCCTAATCACCCCAAGCTTTTACCTTGTGAATCAACCTCCATGAACGCCACTCGGTTCAAACGCAAACCTCCGTGTGTTGCATGCTTCCCTGAATCTGTGTTTTTATCACCTGTGCTCGATTGTGACCCTCCTCCTTTTCGTGGCTTTCTTCGTTAACCCTATGTCTCCCTCTGTGTTAGGACGGAAGACTAATCGACTACATGTCCCACAATCCCTTGCTACTGCCCACCTGAAGTGTAACTGCCCACCTGAAGTGTAACTGCGCTTTGTTTGTCTGACTCGTTCATCTACTCTTCTCCCGTGCTACACATCAATCCTAGCTGCCCCGCCCACCCTGTGATGACACCAAACGTTAATCTTATACAGTTCCATATTTAGAATATGCATCAACAATTGTGCTCATACATCGTGCGCGCATCAACATGATTATTAATCGGTCCGTACTGAATTTAAACACAGTTCACTTAGCTTAAAAATTGCACAGTTCAAAGGAACACTGTTTGGGAACAAGATCTATTGTCCAGTCTCTCTTGTGACGTAAAATTCATTTTCTTCTTATCTGTTGGTAATGGGTGCAATTCGTCGCAGGGCAAATAGTAATAATTGCAAAAAAGACGGGTTTGACGGCATGCACTCCTGTTTATATTCTTTTTATCCTGAACTTTTATTCCATTTTGAAATAGATTGCGTGCTAGCCCGGAAATCGTGGTTTGCCCTGTGCCACGAAGGTAATGATATCTATCAGAAAGAGGGCGACGTCTCACCCCAACCGGACGGACAGCATACATGAAGCATAACGCTGATGCCAAAGTAACCATTATCATGATTTTTATTCGAATTTCTTCAAGCTTAGTCAATTTCATCCATAGTATTTCTCGTCACATGAGAGACATCTTATGTATTTAAATCCTTGTCAACTGCAAACATGCCAATCCTGGCCTTATTTTGTAGCGCGGTACATAAGTATTGCCCATTCATTAATCCAAATCACCCAATGCATTTCGGGCCTCCATTCGGCCCTTCGTCAGGGGGATGCTCCATCGGATGTTTCCTCCTCCTCCTCCTGATCCCTCCCTGTGGGTGGTGATGTTCTATGCCGTCTGGCACAGGGAGGGTTGCCCATGTTGTCGGCCATCCGACGGAGTGTATCGTGAATCCCCTGGAACACCGTCACTTGCTCAGCCTGTCTGTCCTCCATCCTCCGTTGGTGTTGCAGTAGACAGGCATGTTGCTGGGCCTGCTGGGTCTTTATCTCATCGAGGGTCCCCTTGATCTCATTGAGGGTGGACACAACCTGGGCCATGCCCGTGGTGTCCTGCCGGTATGTGTCCATGATGTTACGGACATGGGCAAATACCGGTTCCCCAGCCAACTGGTCAGGCTCGCGCCTCCGCCGTCCTCCACTCCCACCACCCCTGCCCACTTGCACCTGGCCTGCCCTTGTGGGTACATCGGGTCTCCGGGACCCCTGAGGGGTGGCATTGGCGTTGTCGCCTGCCTCCTCCTGGGTGCCCGGGACACCGTGTCCCTCCTGGCCAGCCTGGCTGCATTGTGGTGGTGGGGCAGGGATCCTGGGTGTCTCCTGGGATGTGGCAGGAGTGGGGGTGGTGGTTGGCACAGTTGTACCTGACGCAGGTGCTGCAGGTGGTTGGACACCAGAGGGGCCAGGTCGGTCGGGGTCGTCCACAGAGTGGTGGGAGTCGTCGCTGCCGGTGGGATCGGGCTCCCGCAGATCCGGGTCCTGTGAGTCTTCCCCCCAGTGTTGGGGGTGAACCACGACGTTGACCTGTGTGTGAGAGAGACAATGTTAATTTTGGTCCATGCAACATCCATGTTTCATCAGTTTCAAAGGTGGCACTTTTCCTCTTGGAATTAGGATCTGTCTTGCATGAATGAATGAAAGGAGACTTGTAAACGCGCTACTTAGCCCGAAGGCATCAATGTGCATTCCACACACAGTGCACTTGTGCATGGGTGTGTCCCTTGGGCACCACTTTGGCCCCTTTAACTATGTGTGGCACAGTCTTACTTGCTGCGTCAAGTGTGACTGCAGTCAGCAGTGGAGTGGGCAGGTGTGGCGAGCCATGCATTGGCGCCTTCCGTGTAGCACTGTACATGTGCACATGGAGTGGATCCACACACTTATATAATACAGGTAGCTGTCGTTGTGCTCGTGAACAGGTTGTGACATGGCCCTGTGTTTTGCCATGGTGAAGAGGGGGGGTTCTGGCACTGGCCACCCTTGGCTACATGCACGCAGTCTACCTGCTGACGAGCAGACATTCCCACACACCACACGGCTGATTTGCTCTCCCTGCGTCTCCCTCCCTCTCTGTCCCCCTCTCCCTCCCTCTCTGTCCCCCTCTCCCTCCCTCTCTGTCCCCCTCTCCCTCCCTCTGTGTGTCAGCCTCCTCCCTCTGTCCGTTTCCCTGTGTCTCCCTCCCTCTCTGTCCCCCTCTTCCTCCCACTCTGTCCCCCTCTCCCTCCCTCTCTGTCCCCCTCTCCCTCCCTCCGTGTGTCAGCCTCCTCCCTCTGTCCGTCTCCCTGTGTCTCCCTCCCTCTCTGTCCCCCTCTCCCTCCCTCTCTGTCCCCCTCTCCCTCCCTCTCTGTCCCCCTCTCCCTCCCTCTGTGTGTCAGACTCCTCCCTCTGTCCGTGTCCCTGTGTCTCCCTCCCTCTCTGTCCCCCTCTCCCTCCCTCTCTGTCCCCCTCTCCCTCCCTCTGTGTGTCACCCTCTGTCACCTCAGCCCAGCTTCCTAGACACACACTTTTTCCAGTCCTTTGAATGGCCCTTGGCTTGTTGCTGTGAGTTTGTTTCTGATCTCCAGGCACCCATTGGGTGTAGTGTCCGTGTGTGCGCTGCTGCTGTGGTTGTGTGTGCTGCCACTCTTTCACAGTGTTGGCTGTTCATTAGCTGCTGTCATGTGCAAAACAGTGCCTTCACCCCCATGTGTTGATGCAAGGCGTCCGCCATTTGCTGGCGAGTCTTTCCTGTGTGGGGACACACTGTTTGTCTGGCTGTGACCTGGGCCATATGGGCAGAGGGCATTGTTGTCTGCTTCTGAGTTGCACTATGTGATTTTTGGGGCCCACCCTCCCGCCATCCGGGTTACCGTGTCATGTGTTGGTGTCTTCTGTGGCCTGTGACTTGACATTGTCCAGCTGGGTGCATGGGGCATGGTGGCGGCAGTGGCATGTGCGTGTTCATGGAGTGTGGTTGAGTCATGCGATAGGTTGGGGTGGTTGCGTGCCTGTTAGTGATTTTGGTTGTGGATGAGGTCCCCCCCATGTGAGGTGCTTTGTTCGTGTACTCACCCGGGTCTCGGAGTCCTCCTAATCCTTCGACTGCCTCCACCGGCTGTATGGCCATCACCCTCTCCTCCCAGGGCTGGTAGTGTACGGGTCTGCGGGAGGGCCCTCCTCCAGTGGCGTTGGCCTGGTTGTGTTCCTCCAGCATCTTGGCTCGGACCCTCCTCCGCAGATCGTACCACCTGGCTTGGCATTCCTGCCTGGTCCTTCTGGTGTCCGCAACAGCATTCACAGCATCGACGATGGTCTGCCACATGGCTGTTTTTGCTGCAATGCTGGTCTGTCTGACCAATGTTCCAAAGAGCTGTGGCTCGACTCTGAGGATTTCATCAACAAGGACCTCCAACTCTCGGTTACTGAACTTTGGATTCTTGTTAGTGGGCATGGTGAGGGGTGTGGGTGTGGATGGTGGGGGGTGTGTGTGGATGGTTGTGGGTGTGTGGGTGTGGTTGTGCAGGTGTGTGTGTGTGAATGTGATGAGGGGGTGTTTGTGGAGGTGGTTGTGTGAAGGTGTGCAAGTGTAAGGTGTGGTGAGGCTTGTAGTATGGTTCTGTGGTGTCTGGCAGCAGTGAGTCTGTTGCAAAGGCTCATGGTTTGTGTGTGTGGGCCCTTTTTATTGGTCCATTGGTGGGTGTGGCTGTGTTTGAAGTTTGGGTGGGTGTGTTATAAGGAGTGGTGGTGTTTTGGGCCTCTGTTTGTTTTTGGCAGTTGCAGGTCAGTGAATGTGTTTTTTTAGCGTTTGTTGGCCATGTTTAGTGGCTTTGTGCCATTCGAATAGTGTATTCTTGTGTTGTTTTGTTTTGTCCTGGTTGTGTACGTGCGTTTTGAGCGTGTGTACGGTGTGTACATGGGCCATTTGGTTGTACGGTGCTGTCCTTGTGTGTGGCTTGGTACGACTCGTACATGCGGTTGTGATGTTGGGGCCTGGGGTGCGCTCCGTACTTAGGAGGTTGTGTTGGGGATGCGACGGGAACGTACTGGGGTGTACATAGACGGTGGTACGACACGTACAGGGGTGGGGGTACGAATCGAACGTACTGGGGTGTACATACATGGGGGTCGGACACGTACAGGGGTGGGGGTACGACTCGAACGTACAGGGGTGTACATAGACGGTGGTACGACATGTACAGGGGTGGGGGTACGACTCGAACGTACTGGGGTGTACATAGACGGTGGTACGACACGTACAGGGGTGGGGGTACGACTCGAACGTACAGGGGTGTACATAGACGGTGGTACGACACGTACAGGGGTGGGGGTACGACTCGAACGTACAGGGGTGTACATAGACGGTGGTACGACACGTACAGGGGTGGGGGTACGACTCGAACGTACTGGGGTGTACATAGATGGTGGTACGACACGTACAGGGGTGGGGGTTCGACTCGAACGTACTGGGGTGTACATACATGGGGGTCGGACACGTACAGGGGTGGGGGTTCGACTGGAACGTACTGGGGTGTACATTGACGGTGGTCGGACACGTACAGGGGTGGGGGTTCGACTCGAACGTACTGGGGTGTACATACATGGGGGTCGGACACGTACAGGGGTGGGGGTTCGACTGGAACGTACTGGGGTGTACATTGACGGTGGTCGGACACGTACAGGGGTGGGGGTTCGACTCGAACGTATTGGGGTGTACATACATGGGGGTCGGACACGTACAGGGGTGGGGGTTCGACTGGAACGTACTGGGGTGTACATTGACGGTGGTCGGACACGTACAGGGGTGGGGGTTCGACTCAAACGTACTGGGGTGTACATACATGGGGGTCGGACACATACAGGGGTGGGGGTTCGACTCGAACGTACTGGGGTGTACATACATGGGGGTCGGACACGTACAGGGGTGGGGGTTCGACTCGAACGTACTGGGGTGTACATACATGGGGTTTGGACACGTATAGGGGTGGGGGTACGAATCGAACGTACTGGGGTGTACATAGACGGTGGTACGACACGTACAGGGGTGGGGGTTCGACTCGAACGTACTGGGGTGTACATACACGGGTGGGGGTGTACATACACGGGGGGTACGTCTCGGACGTACGGGGGCGGGGGGGGAGTGTTGGGTGTGTATGCGGGCACATGTCTCCATGGTTGCCATGGGAGTTCGGTGCGGACGGTGTTTTTTCCATACGGTTGTAAGATCGGACGCACGGGATGGCTCGTGATTCCTCGGTCGGACTTCACCTTTCACATTTGTACGGTAAATAGCTCGAGGACGTGTCGGACACATTTTCCGACCCGAGGACATGTGGGAAATCATTCCCGATGCGGTTCGTATGGACTTTTTACCATGCGAATCGTGATTGCCAGTTCGTACGGCACTTGTACGATTCGTACGGTAAAAAGACCGGATACGAGTCGCACGGGGAATTTTTTTACCGGATCGTAATTGGCACCTAAGTGTAGAATATGCCACTAACATAAGTTTTGCACATCAAATAAAACTTCGAACAGCCCTAGCTTATGTACCAACCACAGATGTTGCAGAACATTACAATCTTTTATTAGAAAGTCCATTCTACAAACAAAATGAAGTAAAGTTATCTCCCCTATTAGATTATTTTGAAGATACCTGGGTGGGGAGACTACACAGATCAGGCCATAGACGTCAGCCCAAGTTCCAAATACCTTGGTGGAATGTATATGTAAGTACACTCAACCAACAAGCCAAAACTAACAACGCCGTCGAGGGCTGGCATAATGCATTCCTAACTTCTACTGGGAGAACAACTCCAACACTACAAAAACTACTAATTGCCATACAAAAGGAACAACGTTTCCAAGAATTAAGAATGCAGCAATCTGTCCTACAATTAAAACCAAAACAATCTAGACAAACTACTCAAATGTATAATTACCTACAACAACAGGTACAGCTATACCCATCCACAAGAGGACTTGAGTACTTAAATATAATAGCTCAAACTCTCTTCTAAACCCTTTCCTAAATATGAACCCACAATTCTACTAAAACAACTATCACAACATAAATAAACCACTTTATTATATCACATATTTAATTATGTGGTCTAAAATATATAAATCAATTATATCGACATATATTTAGACAACATAATTAAACAAACCAAGTACACAACAACAATATTAAATATATAAGGTTTGGCCACCAACAATTAAAATATTTAAATGAACTTACCTGTGTAGTTGCTCCAATGGGATAATAACATTCCTTCCAAATAAATCCAGGTAGTTCAAAATCCATAGGTATCCCAAAAAAATCCAAATAAAATGTAAAAATACAACTGTTTATCGAAAACAACGTGTACGCAAAAAAACGACTATCCATTAACCATAAAAATCCCGAAAATTATTAAAAAGGTAAATAACCGCTCCTGGAAACCCGAACAATAAAGGAAGTGTAAAATAAAGATTAGTAAATACACACTTCCTTTAAAAAAAATAAGGTGTTTGAAACCGACGAAAATATCTTCTCCGTAAAACCTACATAAGAGAAACAAACATTCCCACCCACCCACAAACACACATAAGGCACCTAAAAACATCACTACAAACATTATTCAAACACTATAAAACTTTAACACACCGAAAAACTAAAACACTAACAAAGCCACAAACACGGAACACAACGTAAATTATAAAACCGTATACAAACTATTACTAACACCCTAACTTCTAAAACATCAATCCATACACACTTATTACGACATTACTACTTCCACAAAACACTTAAAACTATTTAATAATAAAGAAAATAACTCTTACCTTCTCAAACGCGAAACAGCTCCCGACCGCGACCTGGATTCGACCAAAATAACCCAAAACAACAGCGAGCGGTTACAAAATAAAAGACCCAAACAAACATAACAACTAAAAAAATACCAATAAATGCCCTAACTATTTAACATTACACATTACTTTAAAAATTAGTAAAACATTAGAATAAAATACTCAAAAAGAATACCTATTTTTTTTTATCTATGTGAAAATTATTTAACGTATAAAAATTAATATAATAAATAAAATATATTTATCAATATAATAATAAAACTGTATATATTACCAAAATAAATTGATGAACATGATATAATTAATATATTGTATCTACAACATACCAAAAATAAAAATAAAAATACATATTCTAAAATGTAAACAATTTCAATATTAATTATCTAATATAAATATTAATAATTAAAATATATTTTTCATATATTTCAAAACATACAATTTCTTATAAATTCAAATAAAGTCTAAAAATATTGAGAGTACACAATATAAATTTAAAAATATTAAACAGCTATAAAAATCTGATTTTTTTATTTTTAATTATTTTGTGTGTTCATATATTCATGTCCAAAATATACATTAAACAAATATATATCCATTATAAAAAAATTATGACAATAATACAAATGTTAAATATTAATTCTTTTATTACATGTTTATTTCAATGATTTAATTATTAGAATATGCGTAATAATAAACAATATTTTATCTTTAATGAATATACATTCCAACAACTAAAAAACTAATCTTATTTTCCTTTCTACTATTTTATAAAAAAAATTGGAATTTGCATTCTGATATAACTTCTATCTTTTATCCAACCAAAACTAAAATCTACAGATTTTTTGTTAATTAAAACAAATTAATTTAACTGTTCCTATTCAACTCTATCTTTAATTCTAATATTTGCTATTTACCAAACTTAATTAACATACTACTCCCACTACAGACTGAACTTAATTAATTTACCATTCTCACTCCAACCTATATTAAATTAGAGTAGGTGCTGGACACTGAACTAAATTAATTTACTATTCCCACTCCAGTCTATATTTAATTAAGATAAGTGCTGGACACTGAACTTAATTAATTTACTATTCTCACTCCAACCTATATTAAATTAGAGTACCTGCTGGACACTGAACTTAATTAATTTACTATTTCCACTCCAGTCTATATTAAATTAAGATAAGTGCTGGACACTAAACTTAATAAATTTACTATTCTCACTCCAACCTATATTTAATTAGAGTATGTGCTGGACACTGAACTAAATTAATTTACTATTCCCACTCCAGTCTATATTTAATTAAGATAAGTGCTGGACACTGAACTTAATTAATTTACTATTCTCACTCCAACCCATATTAAATTAGAGTAGCTGCTGGACACTGAACTTAATTAATTTACTATTCCCACTCCAGTCTATATTAAATTAAGATAAGTGCTGGACACTAAACTTAATAAATTTACTATTCTCACTCCAACCTATATTTAATTAGAGTATGTGCTGGACACTGAACTGAATTAATTTAATATTCCCACTCCAGTCTATATTTAATTAAGATAAGTACTGGACACTGAACTTAATTATTTACTATTCTCACTCCAACCTATATTACATTAGAGTAGGTGTTGGACACTGAACTTAATTAATTAACTATTCCCACTCCAGTCTATATTTAATTAAGATAAGTGCTGGACACTGAACTTAATTAATTTACTATTCTCACTCCAACCTATATTTAATTAGAGTATGTGCTGGACACTGAGCTTAATTAATTTACTACTCTCACTCCAACCTATATTACATTAGAGTAGGTGCTGGACACTGAACTTAATTAATTAACTATTCCCACTCCAGTCTATATTAAATTAAGATAAGTGCTGGACACTGAACTTAATACATTTACTATTCTCACTCCAACCTATATTACATTAGAGTAGGTGCTGGACACTGAACTTAATTAATTAACTATTCCCACTCCAGTCTATATTTAATTAAGATAAGTGCTGGACAATGAACTTAATAAATTTACTATTCTCACTCCAACCTATATTTAATTAGAGTATGTGCTGGACACTGAACTGAATTAATTTACTATTCCCACTCCAGTCTATATTAAATTAAGATAAGTGCTGGACACTGAGCTTAATTAATTTACTACTCTCACTCCAACCTATATTACATTAGAGTAGGTGCTGGACACTGAACTTAATTAATTTACTATTCCCACTCCAGTCTATATTAAATTAAGATAAGTGCTGGACACTGAACTTAATAAATTTACTATTCTCACTCCAACCTATATTTAATTAGAGTATGTGCTGGACACTGAACTAAATTAATTTACTATTCCCACTCCAGTCTATATTTAATTAAGATAAGTGCTGGACACTGAACTTAATTAATTTACTATTCTCACTCCAACCTATATTACATTAGAGTAGGTGCTGGACACTGAACTTAATTAATTAACTATTCCCACTCCAGTCTATATTTAATTAAGATAAGTGCTGGACACTGAACTTAATTAATTTACTATTCTCACTCCAACCTATATTTAATTAGAGTATGTGCTGGACAGTGAACTTAATTATTTACTATTCCCACTCCAATCTATATTTAATTAAGATAAGTGCTGGACACTGAACTTAATTAATTTACTATTCTCACTCCAATTTATATTTAATTAGGGTAGTTGCTGGACACAGAACTTAATTGATTTACTATTCCCACTCCAATCTATATTTAATTAAGAGAAGTGCTGGACACCGAACTTAATTAATTTACTATTCTCACTCCAATCTATATTTAATTAGGGTAGATGTTGGACACTGAACTTAATTAATTTACTATTCCCACTCTAGTCTATATTTAATTAAGATAAGTGCTGGACACTGAACATAATTAATTTACAATTCTCACTCCAACCTATATTAAATTAGAGTAGGTGCTGGACACTGAACTAAATAATTTACTATTCCCACTCCAGTCTATATTTAATTAAGATAACTGCTGGACACTGAACTTAATTAATTTACTATTCTCACTCCAACCTATATTAAATTAGGGTAGGTGCTGGACACTGAACTAAATTAATTTACTATTCCCACTCCAGTCTATATTAAATTAAGATAAGTGCTGGACACTGAACTTAATAAATTTACTATTCTCACTCCAACCTATATTTAATTAGAGTATGTGCTGGACACTGAACTAAATTAATTTACTATTCCCACTCCAGTCTATATTTAATTAATATAAGTGCTGGACACTGAACTTAATTAATTTACTATTCTCACTCCAACCTATATTACATTAGAGTAGGTGCTGGACACTGAACTTAATTAATTAACTATTCCCACTCCAGTCTATATTTAATTAAGATAAGTGCTGGACACTGAACTTAATTAATTTACTATTCTCACTCCAACCTATATTTAATTAGAGTATGTGCTGGAGAGTGAACTTAATTAATTTACTATTCCCACTCCAATCTATATTTAATTAAGATAAGTGCTGGACACTGAACTTAATTAATTTACTATTCTCACTCCAATTTATATTTAATTAGGGTAGTTGCTGGACACAGAACTTAATTAATTTACTATTCCCACTCCAATCTATATTTAATTAAGATAAGTGCTGGACACTGAACTTAATAAATTTACTATTCTCACTCCAATCTATATTTAATTAGGGTAGATGCTGGACACTGAACTTAATTAATTTACTATTCCCACTCTAGTCTATATTTAATTAAGATAAGTGCTGGACACTGAACATAATTAATTTACTATTCTCACCCCAACCTATATTAAATTAGAGTAGGTGCTGGACACTGAACTTAATTAATTTACTATTCCCACTCCAGTCTATATTTAATTAAGATAACTGCTGGACACTGAACTTAATTAATTTAGTATTCTCACTCCAACCTATATTAAATTAGGGTAGGTGCTGGACACTGAACTAAATTAATTTACTATTCCCACTCCAGTCTATATTAAATTAAGATAAGTGCTGGACACTGAACTTAATTAATTTCCTATTCTCACTCCAACCTATATTTAATTATAGTATGTGCTGGACACTGAACTGAATTAATTTACTATTCCCACTCCAGTCTATATTTAATTAAGATAAGTGCTGGACACCGAACTTAATTAATTTACTATTCTCACTCCAAACTATATTAAATTACAGTAGGTGCTGGACAATGAACTTAGTTAATTTACCATTCCCACTCCAGTCTATATTTAATTAAGATAAGTGCTGGACACTGAACCTAATTAATTTACTATTCTGACTCAAATCTATATTTAATTATTGGATTTGTAAAATTCTAAATTATATTAAATTTTTCTAAATTGTTATTTTTTTTAATTTAAAAATATATCAACATTTTTAAATAACTGCCCACCCTTATCCCCTATAACCCAACATCCCGCTCCTAAAATTATTTGTAAAATTCTAAATTTAATTTTCAATTTCTAAATATTTTCTTTAAAAATTAACAAATATCTAAAATATTTTTAAAACACTTCCCACCCTTATCCCCTATAAACCAACATCCCGCTCCTAAAATTATTTTTAAAATTCTAAATTTAATGTACAATCTCTAAATAAATTTAAAAAAAAATTAAACAATATATACATTTTTTTAAAACACTTCCCACCCTTATCCCCTATAAACCAACATCCTAAAAATATTTGTAAAATTCGAAATTTAATTTACAATTTCTAAATAATTTTAATAAAAAATTAACAAATATATAAACATTTTTAAAACACTTCCCACCCTTATCCCCTATAAACCAACATCCCGCTACTAAAAATATTTGTAAAAATCGAAATTTAATTTACAATTTCTAAATAATTTTCATTAAACATTAACAAATATATAAACATTTTTAAAACACTTCCCACCCTAATCCCCTATAAACCAACATCCCGCTCCTAAAATTATTTGTAAAATTCTAAATATAATTTACAATTTCTAAATAAATTTAAAAAAAAATAAACAATATATAAACATTTTTAAAACACTTCCCACCCTTATCCCCTATAAACCAACATCCCGCTCCTAAAAATATTTATAAAATTCTAAATCTAATTTACAATTTCTAAATAATTTTTTTTTTAAATTAACAAATATATAAACATTTTTAAAACACTTCCCACCCTTATCCCCTATAAACCAACATCCCGCTCCTAAAATTATTTGTAAAATTCTAAATTTAATTTACAATTTCTAAATAATTTTTTTTTTAAATTAACAAATATATAAACATTTTTAAAACACTTCCCACCCTTATCCCCTATAAACCAACATCCCGCTCCTAAAATTATTTGTAAAATTCTAATTTTAATTTACAATTTCTAAATTGTTTTTTTTAATTAAACATTATATAAACATTTTTAAAACACTTCCCACCCTTATCCCCTATAAACCAACATCCCGCTCCTAAAATTAAATATACATTTCAAATTTTAAATAAAATTTACTAATTAAATTTTACAATATATTAAAAGAAAAAATTCACTTTTTTAAAACACTCCCCACCCTTATCCCCTATAACCCAACATCCCGCCCCTAAAACAATATAAATATTTCTCATATTATATACATTTTAACTATTTATAAAAACAACTTCAAAATATTTACTAAACACACAATAACGATATTTTCACATGTCGATATTATTACTAACGATATTACTTACATCGACATATAAGGAAAAAAAAAAAAACGATATTTTTCACAACGATATTATCTATTTCGATATTTTGTACATTCGATATTTTTGACTCGATATTTATGTCCCTCGATATTAAAAAGTCGATATATAGACTGCTCACCGGGGGGAAACATCTGCAAGCTCCTGGCCTGTGCTCCATCTTGAATGGGTGTGAAATGCTTTATAAGAGAGAACAATAGGCTGCACTGAATAGGCAGAGATTGCTCCTCTGAGCTCAACAGAATATGCAGGGTAGGGGCTGTGTACATTCCACCTTTTTGACACCATAATGCCGAATTGTGCTTGACAGGTCTGTTGAGCCATATCGGCGTTTGGCACACTTGAAAGGGAGATAATAGGATGCCAGGGCAATTCTTGTGTATGCCCTATCTGGGTATTGAAGGGCCCTGCTTTTGTCCTACCAGAGTTCTGTCTATGGCTTTATGTTTTGGTACAGTGCCTGCTTCAAACTGGGTTTTAGTGTCATAGATGTTGGATTTTTCCCTATGACACACACACACACACCCAGCACTCCGAGCCCATGATTTGCATGGCCAAAGACTTTCACCATCTTGTATATGTCCTGACACGTGGCGTTGTGTGCTTGCAGTAAGGCAAATAGAAACTAGTGAAACAGTGGGTAGGGTTGGTCCCATGAACTTTTACCCCATTGATTAGGAAGGAGCCAGGAGCCACACCCACCCACTTGCAGGTGCAAGGCATGAATGTGACAGCCTCAAGCACTGTCTTCAGAACACTTTCTAGACCGGCAGTAGATCAAATTTGTCCTGGAGCTGCTGCCTGTGTCCTGAGAGAAACTATAAAGGACTGAGTGTTCCCCCTCTTACAACCAGGACAAAGAAGAAGATTTCAAGAGTCAGTTGGATGACTACCAGGAGACTACAAGCTGCAACATTCTTTTTCCTGAACGAACCCTAGTGACCAGTGGCAACTGAGCCTAGAGTGAACCCAGCTGATGACCTCTGCCTGACACACTGTAAGTCTCAGTAGCCCCGATTTTAATATAACCTACAGCCATGTTTTTGGGCAGTGTTTTTGTAGAAGATCTCACCATATTGTCTATATAATTTTCAATGCGTTTCTTGTTCCATTTTCAAATATTCAACATATCTGTGATGTTTATTTGCTGAAGGTGAAACCATCAGTTTGATAGTTTGCTGAAACTATGACAGTGTAATGTCTTCACCTTGTTAAAAAATGTATAGCATGAATAATTTTTACATCAGAACTATAAAACATTTTAAATTGTAGTTAAAAAAAATCATAAATACATAGAATCAAATTATATGTTTTAAATTGTGTAGTGTCAGTTTGTTCTGTGTGTGTGGCTGAAAATGGTAGTGTATGACAGTTTCACATGCAAACTGTTCTTTAGGCTAGAGGCACACATTCTTTGAATCAAAGGCCAGATACACGAACATTCGATTTGCAAAAATGGGTCACAAAATATATACTGACTTTTTGACAATTAAATCAGATTTTGCAAACTGAAATATGTACTAATAGGTCAGTTTGCAAAATAGAAAATTGAAGATTGCCACAAATGAGCTGCCTAAATAATAATAATTAGGCAGGCCACAATTTGCAACCCCCTGGGATTGGCTGCTATTACAGTATTGGTGGCCTGCAAGGAACACCACACCACCATCCCTGCAGTGGTACAACAAAGGCCCCCGTAGCCTCTGCGGTGCAGGGGCCCGAGCTCCAGGGGGCCCCTTCAGCTCATTACCGTGTTGTGACATCTCCAGTCTGAGTCAGGGGGTGCCCTGGATGTAGTTAGCAGGGGGGGGGGCTCAAGTTTTGTTATGCTAGTGCATTCCTGTCTTTGCATTCTAAAACAGAAAATCTTTTTTAAAGCAGTCCATGTTACGTAAAGAAACCAGGGACACTTTACCTCAGGGGGAAGGGCCAGTGGTCCCCTGGAGCACTGCCTGCTCACATTGAGGCAGCCACCCCTATTCACAAAGGACAAGAGGTCCAAAGGGAACCTTTATAATTTGCAAATCAGGTACGCTCTCAACTTGGGACTCAATAATTGATCAATGGTTTGTAACCAGAATTGTGGTCGCAAATCATACTGACTAGCAATTTGAAAGAAACGCCTCTTCCTTTCTTCCAAATGGCGATTCGGTATGAATTGCTCACCCTATTTTAAGATTTGGAAAAAAAATTATGTTCTGAAAACTGTGGCCAGTACATATGAAAATGGGATTTTGTGGTTTAAATGCCTCTGATTTTGTGACTCACAGTGTTTGCAACTTCAAAATCCATTTGCAGATCTGGCCCAACCTGTTTCCTAGAGTCTGCTGGTTGCATTTATTGTTTTTCTAAATTTTCAAACTGTTCAAGTCACCAAAGTGCACCCAAGGAATGACAAAGTAAAAGGAGAGCCTGTAAATTACTAAGTAGTGTTGCTTATAGAACTTAGGGGGATATTCACAAGGACTTATCTCCGATTTATCTCCACCTTAACACATCAAAAGTGGAGATAGATTTAACACCCCATTCACAAGCTGGTGCAAACTGCAGACATCGCCAGTATTCCCGCGATAACTGCCCCCAAATTTATCACCAAGGCGGACACCACCAACTAACCCTGATGAGATGCAGAGTAGGCGTTCCCATGCAAAAACACATGAAAAAACCACAACACCACTTTCACAACGACCTGCCAGATCTGTGATGCGAACCAAAGACAGGCGATAAGCCGCGGAAGCCGCAGGTATTTAACACCTGCCTCAAGCAGGTGTAAAGACGGACGACTACCTGCAGTAGCCAATGAAGCCCCGCACACAGCCACATCCGAAGAACAAACGACGCCATGGAGCTACTCATCATGCAGCTCGGAGCCCCAACAGGGCCACAACACCCACCGCCACCACCTCCTGGACCGCCACCACCCCCAGGACCCGGACCCACCCCCCCGGACCACCACAGAGGCAGCACAGAGCGAGACAGAGGACCTGCCAAAACCACACCACTCTCACAGACCTAACACCCGAGGAAGTCATTGCCCACTACAGGCTCAAAAGGGCAACCATCCTCCACATCATGACCCACATCGCCCACCGGCTGACGGTCCCAACACTGCGGAGAACCAACATCGCTCCGCAGACAAAGCTGCTGGCTGTGCTGCACCTGTTGGCCTCTGGTACCTTCCAACCAACAACTGCCAGAGTCGGAGGGGTCTCACAGCCAGCCCTATCAAAGTTCATCACACCTGTCCTGGATGCCATCCTCAGCTTCATACCTCAGTACCTTCACTTCCCCAACATTGCGCAGGAACAGCTGGAGACAGAGCAAGGCTTCTATGCCATAGCCGGATTCCCGGCCGTGTTGGGGCAATCGACTGCACACATGTCCCAGTTGTGTCCCCTGCGGATACTGCACACCACTTCCGCAACAGAAAGCATCAGCATTCCATTAATGTGCAGGCAATAGTGGACCACCGGGGACTCTTCACCAATGTCGTCGCCAACTACCCAGGCAGTGTGCATGATTCCTTCATCTTCTGACAGTCTGTCATCAACCAGCGCTTCCAGGATGGCACATATGGAATGGGACTGCTCGTTGGTAAGTGCCAAATCAACACATCACACACCCCAAAGCCACCAACGCACAACTGTGGGAATGCACACATGACCAAACCACATACAACATGTCAAACTATACGACCACCTACCAGACACGACAACACCATTCCATGGCCATCCTGGGCTACCCTTGCACCCAACACAGACATTTCATGGTACCACAGCCACACAACAGCTGAACGTGTGGAGAAGCGGAATGCAGCCATGAGCGAGGATGCAAGTGACCCGTGACTGGGAATATACACAACGAGAAGTGAGGCGTGGATGTGCAGGACAGACATGGGAATGCAAACAACTGATATGTCCATGCAGACCACAACTGCTGGTGACTGGAGAGTAGTGAGCGGTGGACACAACCATGTCACCCCAGGCCGTGGGACTGATAGCGTAAGTGTCGCACGCTGCGTTCCCCCGTATGCGTGAGCATAGTGGGTTGGCCTTGAGTACGCCAGGGCTGCACAGGGGTGTGGTGACAAACCCCATTGCGCAGGTTGTGGTCCACTACCAGGAAGGCCAACTTCACTGACAGTAGGGCGCCGTGCAGCCTGCCACGAGGCCGACGCCATGAGCAGCGGGGCCTGCCACGAGGCCGATGCCGTGAGCAGCTGGGCCTGCGACCCTGTGCGCCTGCTGCACCCCAGGACGCTGATGCACAGACCAGGCCTGCCCGCCCCAGCGCACCTGTGCCGCACTGCTCACCTGCCGACACTGCCGTGTGTCAATGAGGGCCCAACACATGCCGGTGCAAGCACCAAGCCCCAGTCCTGTGACCTCTGCAGCCTCCGCAGGCCATAGCTGGCCCCCCTGATGCTGGTCCACATCACTCCTTACTAATTTACATGCCCCACCAGCATCCTCTTCAGCCCAGTAGGTCCCACATGTGGAACAGTGTCCTGAGTCCTGAATGTCAGTGACCCCAAATCTGTGGCAGCGGCCACAGCACAAGACTCCCTCCGCTCAGTGAGGCATAATTCCATATCGCAGGCCTGCGACACGTGGTGCCACTAACCCTGTGCACCATAAGTGACTGTCATCCTCCAGCGGAACATCGTTGGTGTCTGAGCCTGTGGTCTGGGGGTTGTCATCAGCAACGGACAGTTACGGACTTGGTGTCTGGCCTGGGTCTGTGGCATTCATATCTGCCATGTTGCCGGACACAGCTGGCATGTGCCCCTTGCATCATACCCTGGGGGTAGGCCTCCCATTCTCCCCCATGACACTCTGCGGAAGGCACCCATGACACATGTGAGGCCCTGCTCTGCCCTCATGACCCTACCCCAGTCTCCCGCAGGTCAGCGTCCCGTGGCGGTGGGCCCGTGTCAGCCGCTGTGCATCCGGGGCCACTAGCCCTGGCGACTCGCGTCATTCCCCCTTGTTGTACTGACATTGCATTTCTGAGTGCCTGATGACTGTTGGAGTTGTTGTCAGCACCAACTACTCCCTGAGGGCTGGCTTACACTAACCCCACACACATCCAGCACAGGCGTCACTGTATTAGTGGGCCTGCTATCACATCCTGCTGAACCAAGTATTGACTCTTTTCTCCCTGCAGTGTCACAGGTGATCAAGGAGATCCACTCTGCCCTTGGACAATGACACCCCTCAGAGGCAGTATAATGAGGCCCACATACGCACCAGGGGCATCGTTGAACACACATTTGGCATGTTGAAGTCACGTTTAAGCTCCTTTACAACCCGGACATCGTGTGAAAGATGATCGTTGCATGTTGTGTGTTGCACAACATCTGTGTTCGCACCAATGCCCCATGGATCCCAGTTCCAGAGGTACCGGACGATGATTGTGACGATGGGGCAGGTGGCCCACATCCCACTGCAGCTGCGCCAGGAATGGCCCGTAGGAACACCATCATTGACACTTACTTCTCATGAGCAGATCCCATTGTGGCCGTCCATGGCCCTCATGGGACAATTGAAAATGTCCAATTGCACTGCATGTGTGATTAAAACATATTTGCAGGTTACAGGTTGTACTTGTACATTGTCATGTTACATTTTCATGCGGTTTCAGATGTGATTTGCAATGATGTGCACATTTGCGGAACCAGTTGTGTCCTGTGTGGAGGGGTTGCTGTTTGTATCGGGATGTTGTCAATGTCGAGGTGCACTTCTGCTTATGTGCGTATGCTGCATGGTGGGTGAGTCGCTCCTAAGGCTCTGATTTGTCTGCCACTGGTCTCTTTCACGATGTGTGCCTGTCGGTTCTGTTCTTCCACGGTGCTTGGATGTTGTGGTGTACATGTTGTCCTCTGCAGTCGGTCAGGGTGCATCCGTGGTACTTCACTGTTGTATTTTTTTCTTTGGCATTTTCCATATGCTGTTCTTGTGCTTTTTCCCACATTACGCGTGAGTATTGCTGCCCTCGCGCTGGTTGTCACTGTTTTCTTATCGCGCTTTGGCCCATCACAGGTTTTTTGGCGTTGGGATTGGTTATATCGCGGGCATTGCCCGCGGTTTAGGCATACTCTCGCATGGGGCCGCCTTGTTGTGAATTCCACGTTGACACAGGGTTATTTTTCCGCGATGGGCTGCGAAGTTGTGAGTTGCGTTAAGCTACTCTTGCGGTAGTTATCACACGTTCTTGTGAATATACCCCTAAGCATTCTATATGTTTGAATACAATTCCATGTTACATTTTTATTTTCTGGGCCGTCATTTTGCAGGTCCATTCAATGCAAATAAAAAATAGTTGTAAACTGTAAGGATTGCTCTGTAGATATATTTCTTTGTAAAATTCTTCTTCTCACAAAGATCAGTGGATCACATCAAGCTATGGTTTAAACTGCCGAAACTGATAGCAGGAACTGTATTTAATCAAAGACATGACTATAGTCCTCAATATACAGAAATGTGAGTTTCCAGAAATTCATGAAATACCCACGTAAAATGTCTTTTATTTATCCCTGGTTCTACAAAACCTGTTAAAATCTTACAATGAGCAGGATGTATTAGGGGGCTAGAAATAGGTACAACCTGATTCAATTTTCTCTACTGGAAAGTAGAAACCTAAAATGAAGCAACATGGTAATAAAGAACATGAAGGTAGACTATTCATTTTGGTAGTAGAATTACTCCGGCCTGATGGCTCATTAGGAAATTGTGAGAATTTCAGGCAATATGCACAGTGCACAGGTTTTCAGCTTCATATGGCCAGCTTTCATGGTGAACAGGCTTAAATGGTTTTCTGAATGCTTACCCAGAGCATGACATTTTTAAAGACTGTGAACTGGGGTAGTCGTTGTGCCATAAATCTCTAGATGCCCTTGTCCGGATGTAGGTGCTGTCTGTATGAACATTTTTCATTCTGACACATCTGAGAACCTATCGGATAAATATTGGTGCCAGGTGGTAAATGTCGATCTGTAGAACCACTGAGCACCAGGAAGTTTTAGCTGCCTACATTTTTCCAGAAAACTTAAAAACATAACAGCAAAAATAAGATATCATGGCAAAACAAAACATGAAGCTGCACAGCATAACTTAACTTAATGCAACATGTCATGACGTACATAACATAACATAAAGTAACAGAACAACATAGGGCCTTATTTACAAGATTTTGCCATAGGGCAGAGCCACAGGTCTTCCTGCTGCGTTGCCCTACGACAAAAGAAAAGGGCAGGAATGCACCGTATCTATGAGATAAGGCATATTCCTGCCCTTTTCCCCTGCACTGGCTCGCAATGTACTGCCGTGCACCAACACAGGCACCTTTGCGCCATGGTTCAATGGTACCCGCATTGCAGGAATGATTGTTTTTGTGCAGGAAGCGAAACCTTCATACACAAAAACAATCACAAGAGGCTTTTTCCTCTTTCTATGTGTGATGCAGAATGCAGCACACATAGAAAAAGGAAAAATGAGGAGAAATAAAGGTATGCGTCTCCCTTTTTGGCCCTGTCTCAGAGTTACGATTCCTTATAAATCAGGGGCAGTGTCAAAAGCCATGGGTGTTGCTGAGTACACCCAGAAACACCCATTGCCCGCCCCTTTAACGCAGAAAACTGTGTTAATGGGATTTTTTTTTACAAGGCCTCATTAAGCCAAGCAAATTGGGTTAGTGCTAGCTGGTAAATATGGAGCAGGCACCTGTGCCACTGGAGCCTCGCAAAAAGGGATGCTCTGATGGTGCCGCCTCATCCTAAATGATGTCCATAACATATTGTAATAGAGAGCACTGACTTGCATCATACAAGCAGTGCACATATCATAAAAAAATAGGTATGACAGTCAGCTTGGCTAATTGAATTTTGAAAAATGTTAATTAACCATGTTGATTTTCTGCAATTTCTGGTATTTGGCTTTTAACATCTCAATGACAACAATCTACAAGAGAACACTGCCCTTAATAAGATTGACCCTCACTGAGTTCCATAATTGTATATTATACAAATATTCAGTAAACCTAAACTGATCGCAGTGATACATATGGGATCAAGTACCCCCCACACTTGCAATATATGGACATTACAAGTTACAGAGGAGCTTGAAGACCATATAGGGAAATGCGTCTAAAAGGCACAGTCCTTTTATAAGGTCATGGGGCTTCGAGGTGACTTACAATATCCTTAAAATGTCAAGGGGGGGTCTTTTATTCCTTATCAACAGTGTATATAATACATGGGCACACCATCACCCTTCCCGCAAACTACTTAATCGCTTGTTGTCTTGCTCTTTCATATGAAAGAAGTAGTATGTTTGCAGACAATAAGACTAAACGCAGAATCTAGTGGAAAATTAGAAGCATCAAACAATTATTAGTAATTTGTTTCTGAACGTTTTTAGAATCAGGTTACAGTAAACCAGATTAAAACAATGATGAGGCTACAATTCGCAGTTGACTTGTAGACAAATCCGGAGTTATTCTAATATTCCTGTAATGCTCTCTAGTGTGCAAAAATATAAGAATGTTCACGTGAATATGTCCTTTATGATCACCACCGATTGTTTGAGAAATAAATATCAGAAGAATGAAAAGTCAGTATGTGTGTTTGCTGCTTTGTTTAAACTATGGTAAGTAAGTTCCATGGCCTGCTTTTCACCTTGGCTGCTGGCACTGGGGGCAGGCATTGTGGCCTCAGAACTTAGCTGTAATACTTTATCACAGTTGAGCAACTGGCCATTTCATTACTGAAGCCAGTAATAAGAAAGTTAGCAATGGCCTTTTATGCAGATATAGCTGCCTCCAATGTATTATATTGATGATTACAGCAGCCTCAGAAGACATTTCCTGACATTTCGCCAATACTTCTCTACTATGACTTTGCTCCTTTAGAAAATCAGGGTAGATAACCAACATGTGCAGCAGAGTGCCAACACAATTCATTTTACAAGTCTCTTGCTTAAAAAATGAGAAATTGAAGTCTTTCATCAGCAATGTCCACAAAATAGCCTTCCAATCTCCACTCTTCATTGAGTTTAGACAATATCGACAGTTATTTCTTCTCTTGTATGTGCAAGCAGTCAACAAAAAAAATTGTTACATTTCTAAGATAAATACTCATAAAAAGCAAAATTGCTCCTCTCCAAAACCTCACTGCTCAATGAATTTTAAATGGCTTAATTTTAAACGGCTCAGAACTTAGACCAATATGTACAAATTGTAGGAATAGCAATGACGTAATTGCGATAATCTGCGAATCACAATTTGGGAATTGCTCATCCTAATGTATGAAGCACATTGAATATCATTTAGCGATTGCTAGTAGGTTGCAAATTGACCAACCTCATGAATATTAATGAGGTAGGTTGCTGTTTGCGACCCATTAGAAATTACAGCCAGCACAGGGATGGTGGCCTGTTGGGGTCAGCAAACCACGATGTCTGTTGATTACTTCTTAATGAAGCAAACTTAAAAAAAAAAATACAACCCGTTTTCCTTAAAGGAGGATGAGATGTGGTTAAAAGAAAAAAAGAAATGTTTAACTTTTATTTTTAAAGAGTAAGCAGTGGTCCGTGAAACCACTGCCTGCTCTTAAATATTATTTGTATCATCATTCACAAAGGGGAAGGGGTCCCGTAAGGACCCCGCCCCATTTGCGAATGTTAACCACCTTCTCTGCTGTGTCAGTAAAAAAAGAATATTTTGCAATCGTAATTTGGTCACAAAGCATTCATACCTACCACTGCAAATCAGTATTAGGAATAGACGCCCTAAACACACGCCTTCCAAATACCGTTTCTCAAACCCAATTGTGATTCGGTAACAGGTTGCCGAATCGCAATTCAGGTTTTGTACATTTAAAAAACCTTTTTTTTTGCGGTTGTGAATCAGGCCATTTGCGACCTCAAAAAAGATTTTGTACATATGGTCCCAACTTCTTTAACTTTAATTTACAACTTGCTATTTCCATTTAGTGCAGAATAAATTATTGTGCTTGCTACTGAAGATAAACATGTTTACTTCACCCTCTTGTTAATTGGTGTTTCAGAGTGTATATGAACGGATTGAGCTCCTATGGGGTGACTATGTTGTGCATGTTTTACATATTAGAGTTGTCTTCAGTTTCTTTTATAGGCTCTGGAACTAGGGCTGATGGGGTTGAGTGGGGGGGGGGGGGGGTGCCGCACCACCAGCAATAACCATGCTACAGGTGAATGAGAAAAAAAGATGCCTTGACATTTTTTTTAATGTTGTTACATTAGCTATGTTCAAAGCCAGAGATCAAATGTCAGGCTATGTTTTCTGACAATGTTCTGCTTATTCCTTTAACATAGAGATTGGTGTTTACATTTCGTTTTCTGACTTCAAAGTGAAAGAATTTTGCAAAGTGGATTATATGGCAATCTTGCTGAAGTACAAGGAGTATGAAAGGGAAGGCTGTAGGATGTCAATTTTTAAAATATGAAATTTACGTAAATGTATTTCACAAATATTTCACAATTTACCAGCAGTAAAGAAGGTAAGAAGGCACAAATGAATTAGTGTTTTTCTAATTCTGAAGTATGATGGAAGCAAAGATTCTCGGCTCCATACCTAGCACCCCGAATGAACAGCAGACCATTGTATAGCCGAAGTGCACAGAGATGCAGTCTGCAGTAGGAAAAGTCAGGGTACACGATCAATACTGTTAAAGACATCTTATAAGATAGCCTAGGACGCAAACCATTCCCACATATGGATGAGATTGCCAGAACGTAGGTGGGAGGAGGGTGGGGGTAAGGGCAGTTTTCACCAGTTAAAAGTCACACTTCTTTTCTCGAAGGTTGTGCAACTGCAGAGATGTATAGTGTACATGTATGACAAATGACACCTGTAACAATTCAGTAATTGTATGCATACTACTTGTAATCAAATTCTGTACAGCACCAAACTTGTGAGAAATGTAATGTCTTAATGTTCTTAATGTACGCACTGGATATAAATGTAAAATCAATAAAGTATGTTTAAAAAAAAATGATGGATGCAAAGATTTTTAATGGGATCAAATCAAATCAGGACACCTCACTTAGTGGTGTGCAAATGAAAATTAGTCTCTGACACTGGATTTCCACACATTGTCCTTTATGGGCTATATAGTTTTATCAGTACAATTGCATGTCTACTAAAATGTAGTGGCCATTTCAATGAAAAATGGCACGTTTGTACATGAATTAATTACCATGCCATGCTACATTGATATATCATCATCATAGTCTTTATTCGAAAGTTCAAATTCATAAAAGACACAAGTATCACAAAATTACAATTCATTAAAAACACAAAAATAGATGTAACAGAATCATAAAAGACATCATATAATAAATATTAAAATGGGTATTAAAAAAAGATTAAACAGTAAAGCAGACGACTAGATGATAGAATGTCGTATAAAATAAGGGGAGTTAAAACAGCAAAAGTATTCCATAACTCTATTATACAAAGCTCAGTTAAGAATAACAGAGTGGGCGTAACAATTTGTTCCTTAGATACCATGCCCAGCCCAAATATTTGGCAAGACCAATGGAAATAATTGGTAGGGTATTAGTGCGTAAGATCCTCAGGGCCACAATACTACTCCTAGTGCCCAAAGCCCTACACAATGGAGACAACCAAATGCGTCTTGGGACAATATAAGCGTGGCATACAAACAAGAAATGACCAATCGATTCAGACTGCATGCCACATACATGGCATGCATCATTACCAGCATTTGACCAGCTACTAGTCAGAGACCTGAGTGGCAAGGAACCTATTCGTAGCTGAAAATATAATTTCCTGTCACTAGGTTTGGTAATCAGGTCCCAGTAAGTTTCTAGGGCGGAGTAATTTTTGTTACTAGGAACCAATTAGTCATCCAGGAGCTATTAACTTGGCTCCAGATCTTAAAATCAATATGTTCCCAATACAGCATTTTCAAGGAGCTCTTAGAAGGGAATGTCGTTGTCATTGGATCACTCCACAACCCCACCAAGCCCAAGTCAACCAAGGCAGCACGTATCTTCCTAAGCCAGCCAATCTTGTGAGAAGTATCAGACTTGATAACATCCAAGAGTCCCCTGGCGTAGGAGGAGAGCTCCGGAGTAGACCACAACCTCCGCCAGTATAAAACAGGACGGAGGTTGGCTAATTCCAGAATAGCTCTCCTACCTAAATCATATCTTAAGGGGACCAATGGAGTACTCTGCGGTAGGCCTGTAATACTGCGTAAGAATTTATTTTCGACTACCGTTAGGGATCTCAAGGAGTCGAAACCCCATAGTTCTGCCCCGTACAAGACAGAGCTTAAAGCCTTTGCCTCATAGACTTGAAGGACAGGTTTAATTGGCTTAGTAAAGGAGATTTTAAACTCCTTGAGTAAAACCCCAGTAGTCTGCTGTAACTTCAAGGAGGACATCATGACATGCTTATTCCACTTATTGTCGTTAGATATGTGCATACCAAGATATATAAAGCTGTTAACCTCCTCTAGTGGCTGGGCATTCATAAAGAACTTCCTTACTCTGTAACTAGGAGGTGGGTTGAAAACCATAAGTTTGGTCTTTGAGACATTTACTTCCAATCCATGGGCTAGACAAAAATCATCAAAAACGGACAAAGCTTTTTGCAAACCGCTTGGTGTTTTTGACACAATAAGAGTGTCATCCGCAAACATCAGTATTGGGGTGGCTATCCCCGCCAATTTAGGAGCATCTGTGGGAACACTGAGCATACGATCTACAATCCCATTAATATACAAGGAAAAAAGCGTCGGGCCATAGTACAGCCTTGGCGTACACCGTGCTCGACATTGATATATTTGTTGTGACAGTGTGCTCTAAAAACACCACTGCATACCACACCCTTACTACTCTTTTGCTGAATGGGTGTAGCCTATTTGCTACACTTGTTCTTTGTGTGACACTTGGACTTGTCACAACCCCTATGACTTCGGTGATGGAAAATTGTTCCAGGACCACAGTTTTTTGTAAACAAAATCAGAGGGGCTGCAAAATACTGCTGTATTCTCAAACATAACACTAAGGCAAGAAGTAATCTCAAAGATGCAGAAGCAAGGAGCTGAGTACTATTCTTTTAGCGAGATTTTTGTACACAAAGGTGATATGTGTAGGCAGAAGGGGCGTGGAGAAAGAGTAGAAAGAACTGAGTTGCTTCATCAGACTGCACATTGACTAAAATGGTGGCAGACATTATGAGTGCCCTGGTAATGACAAAGGGGTTAGGAACAATGGCTGAAAGAAGGTAAAATCTCCAGGTGAAATACTAGAGATAAATGAGAAGTCACCAGTGGAAATCTGATGTAGAATTCCTGATTCTCCTGGCACTAGCCTAATTCAGATTATACCCTTAGGGCACACCTCGTAATCTGCCCATATGTTATTGATATCCTTGATATAGGTAATTCCAGAGAGAGGGGGATTTTGGGACAAAAACTGTAGCACATTTAATGAGGCTCATTGACGAGGAAGGAATTTGTTCTTTCTCTTTATCACGAGCAGTCCAAAGATTAGAAATATAATTGACTCCAGTGGCATATAATCCACACACAAGGGATCAGGTGAGTGAAAATAGTGTATATCAATATAGACTTGAAATAGATATTAAAGAGGAATCCAGTTGCTCTCATTCAGACCAATTAATGCATGAACAGTCACTTGAGAAGCAAAACGTGACTACTCGGAGCTACGAGCCAGTCATCATGTCGAGCTCAGTGCCGACCGTGACAGCGTCTCAGAGATAACTTTTAGAAAGTTGGCATTTTGCTGCCCTTAGCCTTTTTGTGCTGTAACCTCTCTTGGGTCACATGAATGGTGTAGCTGACAGTTAGACTTTGTGTATTTCTCCTGGACCGTCACACAATAGAGGGATTAGATGTGTCCCAATGGGCCATATGCCAACAGGATGGGGGGACGGAGCTAAGAACAGCCCCACTTACAACTGAATAGCCTGTGCTCTGGCTTCTCACAAAGGGCCTAACAACACCCCATTATTACTGCAGCCAGCTGGGTGCCAGGGGAGGGAAGGCAGGAGACTCCATGCACTTCAAAGACACTGTCTAGAAGCTTCTCCCACCTTCCAGAACAAGGGCACCAAGGTATAAAAAGAGAGTCACAGACACCAACTCGTCAATACACGTTTAGATCGGTGGATACTCTGACAGGAAGGATTGCTTTGCTCTTGAAAGGACTACCACTCTGCTGGCCTGCTGTTGTGAAAGGACTGCTGCCCAGCTGGCATGCTGCCTGCTGCCCTCTTGCCTGGAGAGGAAGACCTGGACCTGCAGCTTCATCCTCAACCCAGAACAGCATAGTGACTCCAAGGACTAGTCTGCTGGCCTCCTGATCTGAGACTCTGGGACAAAACAAGCTCCACTACATCCTGCAGATGCCCCTGAACCCAGCTGCAGCGTGTCCTTGATCCCAAAGCGGTGCCTCTCAGGTCCTGGAGCCTTGGTGTGGCTCACGGGTGCTGAAATTAAGCTTTAAAGGCTCTTCGTGACTGCAAATGGGCCCTTTTCCACCAAGACCTCGCTGATCGCACCTCAAATCCGCATGAAGTTCTGTCAGCTTGACTCTTCGCACTGCAGCATTGACCGTTCTTGGGGACCGCCACCGTGAAGCTTCAGCACCGCCCACCCCTAATGCTGGACGCCTTCTTATGCTTCACTTACAGCCTCCCACATTGCTCTCCCTGCTCCTCGTGGTCCTCCTCAACATGAATAAAAATCTTGGTACAAACTTCTGAAAGTAAACTTCAGGGGCCCAACCTGGAGACTGTATCTGAACTGTGCTCCATCTTGGTCAGCCTTAAAGTGTGACTTTGACCCGGTCCAGCGTGACCAGAAATCTTAAGGTGCCCCTTTGTTCTTTTTGGCTCTATTTTTACTTAATTCATTCAAAATTCAGATTTTTGGTTCTCCTGATTGAATATTTGTCATTTTGGTGTTTTATTACTTACATTTTACTCTATTGTTCTAAACTGGTGTGAGACCCGTGTTTGGTGTGCTTTCACTGTGTTACTGTAGGAAGTGTTGCACAAATACTTTACACATTGCCTCTGAGTTAAGCCTGAGTTCTCTGTGACAAGCTACCTGAGGGTTGATCACAGGTTATCATAGGGTGTGTTTGTGACTTCACCCAGAGAAGAATTGTGGTTGCTGCTTGGCCAAGGCTCACACCCCAGTCAACCAACAACCCATTTTCTCACACTTTCTCAGCAATCAATCAATTCAAGCTCTTAGGGAAATAAAATGTAAAGTATAAAAATGCTGCATTTCTTATTGAGGGACTGATCTGGAGTTTGGCAGAGAGGGTACTCTTTTGCAACACAGTACATTCTTTCCCAAACTCTCAGTTCCCCCACCCGATTTAGAGTGAACAATCTTCTGACAACCCGTGGGAGTAGGGTTGTCGGGGATTACCCATCTGACCGTCTGCCCTATTTGGAGAAGGTGGCCAGCTGGCTTTTTGTTTACTGTGCGTCACCTCCAGGTATATCCTGGCAGTGAGGGAAAGTGAAAAAGAAAATAAATCCTTATTAGTCTTCCCTTTGAGTGTTTGTTTTTGAAAAACAAAAAACTTTGGAAAACGTCTACGGCCAGCTGTCATGTTTGACGGAGCCATCCATCAAACTTTTCCTAGATGTTCACTTTTCTTCCATTGACAGGAGTTTGAATGACAACAGATCCTGTCAATGTATAGCTGTACAGAGATGTCCGTTGGGCTGGCAGACATCTATAAATTTAGCTAGTAGGCTAAAGGCAGGGTGGCAGATTTAAAATCCTCCGCCACCTGGTCTGCCTTAATCTTTCTTCCAAATCCTAAATCAGGCTCATATTTATTTAAGTGTTTTGTAGAGTGCGGGTGTGTGATGGGGACACTTCATAGCGCTATTGCAAAGAAAGTATTTGTATTTTATGACTACTTGACTTTGCACTAACCTTTTACAATTTCTGTATTTTAGAAATACCCAAACCCCTTCCTGTCTAATGAGTCTAAAGATATACAATAAAATATTGATGCATATTATAAAGGTTTTTTGAGTTTCAAAGTCTTCCTAAATTAAATTTGAATCTACACATCAAAAGTCAATCTACTTAGCAAATGCAAAAGTTCGAAACCGTATGGGTTTAATTTATATTCTGTATTATCTCAAGTGAATTTATCAAGCTATACCTTATTTTTAATTAATAGCTAGAGAATTAAGCAATCAGAGTAAAATGATTTCAGTTCTTCCTGGAAAGAATACATTTACATAAAATAATTTAACACTTTAGTTATATATATCTGCAGCTTGCTCAAAACCCCATAGTGAATAGATTCTGCATCTGAAACTTCAGGCCTTATTTAGAGTTTGGCATATGGGATAATCCATCAAAATATGGCGGACATCCCATCCGCTGTATTACAAGTGCTGTAGGCCACAATGCACTCGTAAAATGGCGGACGAGACATCAGTCACATTTGTGACAGACTATCCCATCCACTGACCTATGAATAAGGACAATAATAATATGAATCCTGATTTCGGAGCTAGGCGTTGGTGGTATCATCTAATTCTGTCCTGGGGGATAGCCCACGGAATGAAATACACTCTGCTTCTGTTTGGAAAAATATAAAATGATTGCAAAAGTAGGTGAATTGTAACCAAAGACATTTTAAAATTCATACATTTAAGAAGTCTGGTTAGGAGTGATGGGTTTTATTTTGACTTGCATTTAAAATAATGATTACTTTCTGGTAATCATTATTGCGTCTGCAGGTGTGTATGTGACCTGTAAAGCAATAAAGCTGTACTTAAATGGTGTGTACAAGGGTGAGTGGGGATAAGGGTGGTGGAGGTTGAGGGGCACAAGAAAATGAGTGAGGGTCATGCGTTTGGGTTAGGGGACTGTAGAAATTGAGATAGATTGCATTAGGACAAGTAAAGTGGATTCACAGAAGAGAGAGAACTAGGTGGTACAAATGTTCTTTCCTCATTCAACTTTTTTTTGCTTGAGTAAATTTCCAAATAATAAGAAGGTATTGCTAATAACTTTTTCACTGTATGACAAATCTGCACAAACCTTTTGAATCAAACAGTGTACGTGGCTATGCTTTGCAGTCTGAAGTTTGAGGCAGATCTATCTAGGAAGAGAATTTAAAGGTGATGTGATAACAAAAAAAGATGCGTTTTCAATTTTAAACTTAAGAAAAGATTCCTGTTTTCTACAGAAAACACTGATGAAAGAAATTATATTAAACCTAGCATGAATTTCAAGTTTTACTCAAGGTAATGCCTTATTGATATTTGGTGTTATTACATTCAGTAGCTTTTGAAATATTTGTATATATAAGGTGTCAATGGGTTTGAAATGATTAATTATAAGTATACCCTGGCCATTAATTCGTGGATACATAACTGCAAATGCTATAAGGTTAATACATTTGAAAAATAAATGAATCCAATTGGAGAGAGAGCATTTTCTTCTTTTCTTCCTTTGTCTAATGATGGGTTTCTGGAGCCTCAGAAGATTTGAGGATCTGCAAGATCAGATTTGCTGCCAGCAACAGAAAGGTTTGTTGTGGCAGCCATTACAAAATGTCAGGCACCAACACCTATATTTTGAAAGAAAATGACACACAGGATACAAGGAGGTCAGGTGGAATACTCCCTGACCCCACAGAAGTTGTGAAGTTTCTAGAGGGGCAGATACTCTCCTCAGATTACTTTATTTCCTCACAGAATATGCAGATTTGAATTCAAATGTCTGCAGGTCCACAAATCTGCAGCTAGAGATGCACATTTTTTGAAAAGTCAATATTTTATTTTGTGTTTACAAATCCCCCAAAATGTTTAAAAAATCATAGTACATGATGCATGGCAAAGACTATATGCAATGCGCCCTATGGACCATGGAACTGGCACAGAGTCACTCCACTGGTGCCGGTTCCTACTGTTCATGGCCAAAGGATAGGTCAAGCTCTCCTGCCAGAGCTCATCATGTATGGCTGAAGTCTGCATGTAACCGGTTTGATGGCTTACGGGCTCCCTATGTTTATATGTAGGCATGTATGTGGATTTTGTATGGAACAAACATGGCAAAAGTCAGTGGAGCCTAGTACAGGAAATCTGGCTTCTGACAAAAGATGTGGGCTATTGCTTCATTGTGTTGTAACATTTTTTAAGGAGCTGTGTCTTCAGAGCTTTCCTAAATAAAAGCAGGTTGAGGTGGTCCTGATAGAGGGAATTCCATTCCAGTTTCTGGGCATATAAAACGGAGAAGGCCTATAGCCTTGTTAGTTATTTCTTGCTCTTTTTCGTCTCTAACCTGATGGTTTCCTGGCTCCGGGTGAGTCTGGTGCCACGAGAAGTGCTGAACTTCTGAGCTATATATGACAAGCTTTGTTGGTGATGTAGCTGTTTTTGAAGAAGGCGTGTGCAAGTAAAAGGAGACATTGGAGTTCTTTCAGGGTGGGGGTGATGTGGTAATATTTCCTCATTCCCATGATGAGGGATCTCTTGAAGGGGGCTAATTCAGATCTGGGAGGGTGAGGTGGTAGGATACCAAAATATCCTTGTCAGAATATTGTTTGACATACATTTCTTGTTCTAAATATAATTTATAGAAATATATCCTTGTTGGACTTCATAATAGAAAGTCTAGACACAATGGGAAAATATTTAAGACACAATATTTATGTCAGAGTATTTCAGTGTGCAAAATTCTGACATGTAGCACTCGTGTAGTAGGATGCATTCTTGGGGGAATGTTTTCATATTGTTCAGTAATAACTTCTAGTAAAAGGCCATTTTATTTTCTTGGTGAAATGTTGTTTGAAGTTGAGGTCAGTGTGAAATGTGAATTTGAGTGACTTGGCATTGGTTAAAATCTGAGGTTCAATCCCATCCAGGGTCATGTTATTAAAACAAGTTTGGATTCCTTGTTGTTTTTCATAAATAGTAGACATTCTGCCTTTGTGGGGTTAAGATTCAGGTAGGTGCTGGCCATTCAGATCGAGATGAGGTGGAGACAGTGTTTGAGGAATTATGGGGCATATCATCAAGGACCGGCGATAATTATCGCTAAGCGCACTTAGCGCTAGGATAATTATCGCCAGCTAACGTGGATTTTTATTGCTGAGATAGCGTGCTATTATCAACACTTATCTCAAAAGCAATAAAAATCCTAGCGCTAACAGCCAAACGTGAGATAAACGCTGGAAATCCAGCGATAATCTCACAAAGTTTTGCGTTAGCTTGATGATAGGGCAAGGCAAACTTGGCCATGATATCCACCTTCCATAGGATATCATGGCTAAGTCATTCTTGAAGCAGGCGTAAGGAAAGTAGCGTTAACAGGGGTTATCGCTACTTTTCTTGCTGCTATGCTTCTTAGCGTGGGGCTTGATGATAGGAGAAATGTCGCTTAGCGACATTTTGGTACAAAAGGGGGTGGTGATGGACG
This sequence comes from Triturus cristatus, assembly GCF_964204655.1. Lineage (NCBI taxonomy): Eukaryota > Metazoa > Chordata > Amphibia > Caudata > Salamandridae > Triturus > Triturus cristatus. The sequence continues at coordinate 939,339,475 of NC_140593.1, forward strand.
GAGCATCAGAACCAATCAAACACTCACACCCAGTCAACAGATCTGGGTTTGATCCATCACCGTTCTTTAGCCCACTCTGCCACCCCAGTTCAGACATGGCCATATGCAAATCAGTCTGACCCTGTGCCTCATGGGAACAGCTTAGCGACATTTCTCCAGTCAAGTCAGGGCAGGAACGCCCACTTTGCATCTCATTAGAGATGCAAAGCTGGGAGTTCAGAATTCAGGCGCTAATGCAAGGTTTCACGTGATAGCGTGACCTTGCTGAATAGGCAATAAAATTAAAGCGGCGATAATTTTTTATCGCCTCGTTGATGATATGCCCCCATGTGTCTGAGGCATAGGAGACTGTCAAGCAGAGTTGAATATCTTAATTATATTAATACATTTTAATTCTGTTATCAGTGAGACTCAAAGGGCTCTGGGTAAAGGTTAACAATGGCGAAGGGTGAGATGGAACTCTGGGTGATTCCACAGATAATTAGGATCTTATGGCATCTTGGGGAATCAATGTGAAGGGGCGGGGGGTACTAGAAAAACTGGTGTTTGTTGGATAGGTATGAGAAGAACCAGTGAAAGATGTTTCTAGTAAATCCAATTTCAGACATGTTAGCGGATGAGTGGGACAGTCAACAAAGTCAAAACTGCTTTGGCAGTTCAGCAAAATCACGACACAGGAGTCACCATTGTCAGAAGGCCATTGCATATGATTTGTAAGGTGGTTGTCACCATGTTGCTGCATGATCTGCAGGTGACCTGGAGAAGTGTACAGATTTCTTTATCAATGATCTTGCTTATAAATACTGTATGAGATGTGGGCTGGTAGGTGGTGAGGTCATCAGTCTAGTTTGGTTTTATTCAGAAGTGGCATGTTCTGGCTTTTTTTAAGCTTTTCTGCGAGAATGCCTTGATTGAAAGTTATGTTTGTGGTAAAGTCAGGATTTACTGCAAAAGAAGGTCTGATCTTGTGGTTTCTGGCTGCTATGCCCTATTGGCAATTGAAGTACAATGCAAAATGGATTCCTTGATGCTTGACAGCAGAGTGGCTTCTGTGGAAACCAGGAGGATATGTCACCTTGAGGGCACGCTAGGTAAGCGTATTGGCCCAATCCAAGATAGCAGCAGCTCACTTCTGGTGTCTTCATGCTGCAAACCAATGACAATTGACAAATAATATATTTGGGGACACTGGTAGCAGTATTTGTTACTGAAAGGTAAAGCTGACCATAACTTTAAAGGCTGTAAGTTCCACTGCATGTTACCATTCCCCAATAATGATTATGTCCTGAATGTTCTGAATTGCCATATTGTCAGAAGTTTAATCTGTCTTTTTATTGCTTCCAGGTACTCTGAGATGTACTTATGCTAAGGAGTGTCTCTCTTCATATCTCCTCCCTGTTACTCCTGTTTCTCGATGGCCCAACCTTTTTGGTATCTGTTACCACTTACTTAGGCATAACTAAAGGTTTTAGGTCTCAGGGTAGACTTGGGACTCCATTTATATACTCTTTAAACCTGGTAGTGTGTTAGGCCATGAAAATCCTTCTGCCTGTATCTTGGCAGCCCTGACTCAAGTGATAGAGTCTTTTCAAAGAGAAATGCGAGCAGCAGGGGCAGAGAGGGCTATATTGATTGATCACATTAGTCATTTACAAAGAGGAAATAGCTCTTTGCTTATAAATCCACAGAGTAATCCTTTTGGTCCTAGTTTGTATTTAAACACACAAAAGATGACGGAACGACTAGTTGCAAATAGTCTAAATCACTTGCAATCACATTGGTAGCAATTCAACCCATCATTTTTCACTCACTCTGTCAATGTAGACAGAGACCCAACTTATGTAAGTCAGTTTTGCCTCTGCTCCTTAAGGCCTTAGCGAACTACCAGGCAAGGCCTCCTCCAGAAGAGAACACAAGCATCCCAGACCAGTTTTAGTCTTGCTAGGCCTCATCAGTGAGATATAGCTTCGATCCTGTGTCACAGTCCCATGTCTGCCCATAAATTTGGCCACTTATGATGTTACAACAAGCACACATAAGGTGATGGAAAGAATAAACCACTGGCAATCATTCAGGCGACCATTCCAACCCATTGATTTTCATCTACTGTGGCACTCTAGCCTGAGTTATTCAAATCAGCAATGACCCTGCTCCTCATGGGTAGAGTCCATCCTAAACTTCCAGGTATGCCCTCCACCTTCCCCATATGGGAACCGAAGCAAAAAGCTTTAATAAATGTTTTGCTACAAGATCTTCTAGGTCTTCCTGAGAACAAACAAGGTTCATGAAAGCAGCAGAGATAACATTTTTAAGATAGATGAATACAGACATGCATTCCATTACTAACATAAGGTCTGCATTTAGAAATCTGTTGGACGAATGGTAAAGAGAAGTCCAGCAACTACTGGCTTGTTTTAGAAATATGTGTGGGAACAACGCCCCTTTTTTGTGAGATTACATTTAGAACAGCACTGGGGTGAGAAAATCATCAGTTCATTGAGATCAGTAACTATCCAGACCAGTGGGCAAACATTACCACAATTGCTGAAACTGTCCTAAATAAAGTAATTTTAAGGAGGTGCTGCTGAACCTAGGCGTAATGTTTAACATGTCCCCATAAACAGGATGTTTCTTTTTTACTGTGAAAAAGTTAGGGATGCTGTGAAATCAAAAGCTTTGAACAGAGGTTCTAAATGGTATACCCATAAATGTCTTAAACCTGAAAGAATCTCAATGGCATGTACTAACTAAATTGGTAAGAGGAGTTCTGCACCTTCAGCCATGAGTTCTGCATTTTGTGGTCTTAGTATATCCAAACTAGTGTCTAACCTCTTGGAACTAGTAAATGAGAAAAGTTTCTTAAAAATTCTAATCTGATTGCATGCAGTCCTCCGCAGTTGTGAGACATGGCAAAACTCAGGATACAATAACAAGTTTCTAATGTACTCAGGGGCTCAGGTAAGGGTGTGTATTGATGCTCTTCCATTTTAGCATGTACAATAACAGCCTCCTGATAGCTAAATTGATTAATCTGATGCATGACTGTTCCAATGTGGAGGGATGTCTCTCCATCTTATTTTTATTGTGACCATGTTGTCCTTATTTCAAATTCTCCAAATGGGCTTCAAAGACTAGTAGAGGCATATGTGAAATGTATGGATTCTCATGACTGCAGAACTCTGACATACCGGTAGTCACTTTAGGCCTCAGCAATCTAAGCAGAAAGCCTATTAATAAGAATCTATAGATTAGAATCATTCAACAACGTTAGCATCCAATGTAATCAATGTGAACATCGATGGGCCTAATGTAGAGCAGGTACTTCTCATGGCAGAAACAAATGGGGCATTTTTCAATTCAATAATTCAGTTGGAAGAAGGTTGTTGGGTCCAACCTTGATGATTTCAAAGCCAGATTGGTGGCCAATGTTATACCCGACTATGGCCCTGAGGATTTTGCTCTTTATACTCATGAATTGAGAATTTAAATTAGATTCAAATGCAAACAGTTGAGGTTACCACATCAGGCTGGATTTCCTTAATTTGAAATGAGACAAGCAGAGAGCTTTTACCCAATAAAATAATGTGGTTCCTTTATTTCTGCACCGTGCATTTGGTTGACCCAGAATGGTAGCCTTATCAGATTATTCTACAGAATGAGATCTCCCAGAATGCTCTATTGTAGATCTTATGGCCAAATTACAGCTACATTGAATTTAGTAAATTGGTAAGGTTTGTAAGGGGATGAGCCCATGGGCCTATCAGAGGCAGAAACATGGGGGTACATGATGCTTACTTGTCCTTTCAAGTAACAGACAGAAAAAATGAAAATAAACGAGATACTTTGCCATGGCATACTTGTCTGTTAAAACATCAGACTGACCAAAACCTTATCTTTTTTCCATTTACTACTAAAATGTACATATTGAACTTTCACATCTCAGATTTATAGCTTCACCGTTAACTGGTAAATAGAACTGCATTGGGGAACTTGAAGGAATATATCTGCCCATGTGACAATTCGTGACTGGAGATCAACATGCAGGCCAAGATTTACTAAGGCTTTGCACTGACACAAATCAGTATAAAGTCGTGCATGCTATTTATTATTCGGTGCAAAAGATGTTTTGAGCTGGAAAAGTGACCTTTTCTCAGTGCAAAAACTCCTTTGCACTGATTTGCATTACTTTGCATCAAGGTGGGTCGGATCAGAATAAACACCCATAGACTTTCTAAAAAAGACCATTCTATTAATATAGCCGGACTAGGCTTTGCTTTAAAAACGACTTCCTTCTTAAAGCAGGTGCAAATTAGTTAATTTCTCCAGTAAACCATGGATTGTGTGAGTGCGCAGTGCACAGCACATATCCAATGTGTGATAAACTTCAGAGTTGGTCCATGCTTTCAATGAATCCGAAGTAAATCTTACCCACTTAGTGGCAGATTTACAAGCCCTTTGCAACACTTTTGCGCTGCCGTTGCGTCACTTTTGTGACGCAGCAGTGTCATAAACAATGTGGCCAATTTACAATGCGACGCATCTAGGGAGATGCGTCACGTTGTAAAGCCCTGCATCACATTATACCTGCTTCAGGTATAATGTATGCAAGGTGGACATTCCCACGCAGGAAAGCCTCGTGAAAGCGACGCAGTGAAATCTGCAAGATTTTGCTGCCCCATTTCTAGGACGCCACTGCATCAAACCCTCATGCCTGCTTGAAGCAGGCATAAGGAGTGAAGCAGTACAATAAGTATAGGCCTCAACATGCATTGCTGGAGTTGCGTTGTGCTTGTGACGTGACTCTAGATATGCGTGACTTTTGGCCCAACAGATGCTTCAGAATTTCTGACCTTGCGCCATGGTGCGCCATACTGTAAATATGGCGCATCGTGGTGGCGCAAGGGTATCACAGGCTGGCGTAGGGAAACTGACGCATCTCTACAGATGCATCAGTTTCTTGTAAATATGCCCCCTAGTTACTAAATTACATAACACTTTGCAGTTCTGTTCCATTTTACATTCACAGCTCTGAGCTATTCACCTAGCAACAATTTATCGGAAGAATGAATGGGCTGTTGTTATCATAGCTAAAAGGGTGTCCATTTCCATTCACGAACCACCAGCAAATGTGGTAGATTCAACATATTTAGTATGAATAGCAAAAACATTTTTGCCCGTCAGGGATAGGATTAGATTTTCTGGCCAGCTTTGGCTTGATTGATGCAGTTTATTAAATTGAGAAGAGCATCTTGCTGACAAATTTCACTTTTTATTAAAGAGAAACAATACTTGACATAAGACCTTCCCCATGTGATATTCCTTTGGGGCACTTGGCAGTAGTAAAACAGGAAATACAGAAATACATTGGAATCTCGATCTAAATACAGAAAATGTTTAGATATATTTGTTGGTATTCTCATTTCAGGCTCTTGTTTCACAGTAAATGTATATTGTTTGATGTGTAGCTAAGGAACAAGGAATGAAGTAATGCATGGATATCCCGAAAAATATGTAAAATGGATTCCTCTGAACAGATGGGAAGTGTGAAATAACACTGCTGAAGCTACCCATCTTCAAACGTTTTCTATAGGAAAATACATGCAATTAAACAAAATGTGTTCAAGCACTTGCACAAGGAGAGGCATGTCCCAAAAAAGGATAAACCCCTCATACCTATGTGTGACTGCTCATGGAACATTACAACGAGGACAGCTTTTCTGAATCGATTGTGGCTAGCTGTCTTTACAGCTTATTTTGGAGACCATAAATATCAACTTTTGACAAATAATGAGTTGCAGCTGACCTTGTACAGAAGCATGAATCTGGTGTCAGGACGTTTACCCCAAAAGTGGCGAGGTCTTTCCTTCCAGTGCTTAACCCTTTAAAAAAATGTTTTGAGCAGTTTGAACTTAAACCTTCTTAACTTTTTTCCCTCAAAAGGTTTTCATGCAAAATGTGTACCCTTTTTCTCTTCATGTTTGGGACAGTAAAGCTACTCAGGGTTTGTGGATTTTCCTGGAGAAAAGTATAAAGTAAAAGACACACACATTACACGCTGGCTTTCAGACGTTGCACAAGTTAGACCTGAGAATCAACAGCGGTGGTTGCTCTGCTAAGGCGGAGGAGCTTCGCCCCACTGATCTGCAAGCAGTTAAAAAAGTAAAAGTAAAATGATAACAACTAATGTTACTATCATTTTAGTTTTCCTTCCTGCTTAGGTGAGTGGTGGGGCGGGTTGGTCTGGGCTGGGCTGGGCTGGCCAGAGCAGGGTCCAGGGGGAGGAGTGTTAAACACACTCTAAAGTGCGCAGGACAGTTTGGCCGGCCCTCTTGGGCTGACCAAACAGCCATGCGCACTTTGCATGTTCCCCACCAGGCTACATTACACAGCCTGGTGACGAACATGCACAGCCTCCCTGTCCCCATCTAAGCGCCGAATCATGGTGCTCAGATTAATCACAAAGCTGCATTGCAGTGTTGTGATTGGCCAGGGGATTCTGGGAGGCTGTATGCTTCCTGTTGCAGCACCCAGAAGACGACAGAGGAGAGGCAGAGGCAGGCTGCACCCAGTTAAGTCATTTCATTGATTTTTTTGTTCCCCCCTCTGCTCCCCCCACCCCAGCACCCCGTTCACAACTGGGTCTCAAGGACCACTATGTATCTTATTTGATGGTAGCACATCAATATACATATTTACCAAGCTTTTGGTGAACACTCTTTGTGTTACACTACACACTGCACTGCCAAGTGAAAAGTGTGTACAAGTCACATTTTGTTTAAACTTGTACCCGGATTCTAACCCTCATAAGTTATGCTTTTATGTTTCAAAAGTACAGCCAGGGGCATGTCCCTGTAGTCTCTTTCTGCTCTGCACATGTGTGAAGGGAGGAACACACTGTGTGTATTAATAGTTGAAAGTTGCCAGGTATTACTTTGGATTTCACACCAATAGTACCATGTTAAAGGCAGTACCTACTCATTGCCTTCTCAGTCCTTGCTTTCAGCTCATTTAGAAAAAAAAACAGAAACACAGATATGATGTAATTATCCAAAATGCCTGCCTGGTTGACAAAGACTATAACAGAGCTAGGCACAGACACAAAGAGAACCTTTTTATTGACAACTATTTGCAAAATGGAAAACAACTCTTTTGTTAGCACCTTCAGTAGAAACTCTAATGAGGTCGAAAAAATTAAAAAATTATAAAAAAGACACTAGCGAATACTGAACAGTAGTAAACTCCAACTGGAGTAAGCGATGTTCTCCTTTAAATGTAACACCGGCTTCAGAGACCTACTTATACATATGAGGATGAGAAAACAAAATTCACAAGCAGCCAGCACTCGGTGGGGCCTAACACAGGTAAAAGGACATTTTCCCTGTGGTCAATGTTCTGTGTGCCCCTTTTCTTCACATGGCAATACCCTTATCTAGACCTTACATACTCACGGGAAGAAAGAATGTATAATAAATGTAACTCTGTTAATGTGATTAACCCCATTACATATATCTGTGTGTACAATTATGAGGGAATCACTACAAGAAATGTAAAAATCACGATCAGCGAACATTGAAGGAATACCAGATGTCGCGCAGCACCACAAAGTTGATCAACCATGCTCTATCCATATTCCATAATGAAATTGATTTAAAATGGATTGTAATTGAGAAAATAACTATGAGTAGTGAAATTACAAAAACACTGTTGAAACGTGAGCAGAGATGGGTTTACAGACTGAAGACACCCCTGACTGGTGTTTAAAATAGTCATGTCGGCAGTAGAGTCTGAAGTACTGTCCTTAATAAATCTCTCTTTGACCACAGGGAAGGCACCTCAAAAATTCAAAGAAGCTACAGTGATCCCACTGCCGAAAAAAGCTGGGGCAGACCTGAACAATTTGAAAAACGTCCGACCAATCTCCCAGCTACCTTTTTTGGCCAAAGTCCTTGAGCAACATGTGTTCAAAACTGGCTCGACCTTCTTGGAAGAACATCAGCTGCTACACATACGACAAGCAGGATTCAGGGCCCACAACAGCACTGAGTTGGTGATGCTCTCAGTGCTGGATGAATTGAGGCTAGCAGCTGACAAGAAGTTCCCCTCTGCACTGATCTTATTGGATCTCTCAGCCGTGTTTGACACCGTGCACCATGCGCAGCTGCTGGCCCATGTCCGACGGCTGGGAGTCACCAGGACGGTACTTCAGTGGATCACCTCCTTCCTGGAAAAACAGTCTCAAAAAGTCCAACTAGGGGAATGTAAGTCTAGGCAGGGTGTCCTACGTTGGGGGGTCCCACAAGGCTCCATGCTGTCCCCCTTACTGTTTAATATTTACCTCCAGCCGCTGGTTGAAGCACTGGCAAAATTAGACTGCCTGGTGTTCTAGTACGCCGATGACACCCAGCTAATTGTCCGAGTTAATAACTGTCCCCAAGCACAGCTCAATGTCCAGAACATCCTCCGGCTCACTATGAACTGGATGACCTCTAATTCACTGAAAGCGAACCCGGATAAGTCAGAGGTGCCGGCTCTAACCACAGAGGCCTCACCCTGGTCAAATCTTTTCTGGCCACAAGAGCTCAGTACTACCCCGACACCAGTACCAGTTGTAAAGAGCCTTGGCATCAAACTAGACACCAAACTAACTTTAAACAATCAGGTGTCAGCGGTGGTAGGGAGCTGCACAGGTCTGTTGTGGCAAATCCGAAAGCTCGGTACCCTGCTGTCATTCTCTACCATGCGCACCGTCATGACGGCTCTAATACTAGTCACGATTGGACTACGGCAACGCAGTATACACAGGGCTCCCATACAATCTCCTGGGGAAACTCCAGGTGGTTTTAAATGATGCGGAAAGGCCGAATTTTAAATTACCAAGAAGAGCACATGCTACCCTCCTGCTAAAACAGCTACACTGGCTCCCTATCAAGCAGAGGGTCAGGGTCAAGGGTCTGTGCATCGCGCATAAAGCTAAACATGGAGTGGCACCCAAATACATCAAAGATCACCTGAAGCCCTCTGTGCCTAGACGCCACCTCCGGTCATCTGAGGCCAGCCTGCCCATGCTTTATCAGAACTACTTTGGGGGGACGGGCTTTCTCAGTCGTGATCCCCCAGATCTGGAATAGGCTTCTGGACAATATGCGTAGGGCACCCATTCTACCTCCGTTTAGGAAAAAACTCAAAACTATCCTGTTTACTAAGGCATTCGGTTAAATCCACGTACAGTGTGCTGACTACACTTGGGACCAGGGGACTCTGGTCCACGCTACTAGCGCCTAGAGACCTTTGGTGATTGGCGCTCTATAAACATAATCTAACATTAACATTAACATTAACAGGGCTCAATGATGCGATCCCTTGGAATCAGATTATTTCAATGTCATGAACTACCTTCCATGTGTCAATCTAGAAGTTATATCCCTCTGACCTATTGAAACATTGAATAATGAGGACATATGAGGATAAATATTACAAAAGAATAAATAATTGAAGCACTTGATCTTTGTTTAAGAAACAGGCCCTTCATGATGTTGGTTTTGTGTAGTATCATGGTCCTACATGATTTTTATTGTTTTCCTCTGGTACCACAAAATTAACCCTGGACATTAAATACATTAAACTATAAAACCAATGATACAGTATTATGTTCATAAGACAAATTGATGTGACTACAACATTGCTGTGGACATGATCCTGATTTTCTATTATGACAACGTTTTTGGTACAGTAGGAGCTCAAGGCACTTGGGAATAAGATCAATGCTGTGACATAAAACAAGCAAGACTCATGCCTTAAAATTACATCACCCATGATCCCTCAGAGAGCTGGGCTATGCACACTCCACCACCCTCTTCTTAGAGAACTAGACAGTACGGGGACCCTTGGGGCCTGACACATCACATAGTGGTTTCCGACTGCCTATCAAAGGTCAGTGCTCTGGGAGTGAGCATGGAAATATGCATTCCCGAACAGTACCAATGTAGTGATACAACTACAAATCCCATGAGTCAATAGTGGGAAAGAGTGACAATTGACGCACTGGGACACAACTGAGAGTGTGAAGGTGCATGATTTACAGTCTCTCATCTGATTGGTCTTTTTAAGCAGACTGAGACACTGAGGGAGTTAGCAATAATAAAAAATTCAACTTTTGTGAAGCCCATTTTGCCCCACAATTAGGACCAGGAATCAGTATTTAAAGTTAAGTAGTTTTATTGCCAACTAATAATCAGTCCAGTATATATGCATATCAAGAGCATATTAAACAAAATGTGAAATACAGCTGTAAAACTGAAATATCTCAATAGGTTCGATCTAGGTAGAATAAGATATGAAATAATCACAGCTACAGCAATACAAAAACTAGAGAAATAGTAATAGGTGTACCATAAAGTAACTCAGATTCTCTCTCACCAACATGAATAAGTTCTAAGGTCATCTGATCAAGCCTCTAAGTTTAGAATGAAGATAGTTCGTAAAATAGGGTCTCACGGAAATCCGGTAGCGCTAGAAGGTGCCAGCATTGTAAAGACTCCATTAGAAGTCTTCCAGAGTTGGAATAAGTGTTTAGCATGAAGCTTCCCACTTGCAAGACTTGCAAGAATAAAGGAAGCAGAGAGGTCTGTACCCCTTCAAGTCTAAGGAAATCTGCATTATCTTCTCACAAAGAGATCACTAATTTAAGCCAGTAAAAATTCAACAACAATCATATCTCTTCCCACACTACCAGCAACCAATCATTTCACTTCTCATGTTGTGCATTTACAACATTACCAGACTACCCCATTCCATAGAACTTTAAAAAATACTGCAACCTTGAACGTTCCCCGTTCCTTATACGCAATGAATAGGAGGTTTCATCTGGTCATTAGGTCTTCACAATTCTTGCCAAGATTTCTCTTCTCAGGCCTTACTATCAAGAAACTATTACATTCAAAATAATGAAGCCTTGCAACAATTTGCACCTGCAAAAGAAAGACCACACTGACCAAGCAAAGCACATTTCAGAATTAAGGCCTTTAGTCAGGCTAACTTTAATTTCACATTTGAACGTGCACTTCAAATACATGGTTATACTTGTGCACATGTAACTTGAGAACAAATGTAAAAGTGAGTAAAGGTGTACAATTACACTTTTAAATATGACTTTCAGAATATATACAAATGTAACTCAATGTACACATGCAAATGTGAACACAGACTACCTCTCTTTATGTTAAACCGAACAATACTGCACATATTGATAAATCTCTAGTTTCCACAGTAAATAAGTTTCATTAATGCATTTAAATCTTCACACACGTTAATAAAGTTATAATACACAGTAGATACAGAGTCACATGTAGGTACATATGGGCATTTCTGTGACATGTAGGGGTGGAATTTGAATTGTGCTACTCCACAATCACACCCTTTCCACACATCAGGCAATGCTTGCTACAGTGACATTAAAATGCTCTAAATGAGCTGCAAACGTCACGGTTGGCACAAGTGAGGACTGAGCATGTAATAAGTAGGTGCTGCCTTCGACATGGTACCCTTGGAGTGGTGAGTGAACATAATTTCCTCACATTTCTGGCAGGGAATGTTCCATAATATGCAAGCATTGTCTAAAGTCCTACCACTAGGCATTCCAAACTTCTCCCTATAAAACTATGCTCTACTTTTGTGGGTGTGCCTATCGTTCTAGACAGAGTTGGTCAAATCTTAGATCATGTGAAGTCAATGTAGTGTCAATGAGATCTTTTGGTTACTGCTTCTATTACATCTATTAGGTCCAGCCAAAAATGAGGAGTACAATTTTTCTCAAGAGATATGTGGTAATGCTTGATGCTAAGACTTTTGCCCATGGTTGGAAGTGTATGAATGAGCTTTCTGTCCAACAAATATGGAAAATGACATATACTTTGCTATTTGCTGCGTATTCTGAATAAGAAAAGGTGCTTGGATTAACACAAATGATGCCACTCTGGATTCCCCTCGGCCTCAAGTCTTCAGAAATGCAGAGAGTTGGTATGGTTCCGTAAGTGGTAGTGCAGCCATTCCCCATTAAAATTGAGTGATATTAGGCGATTTCTGGCATGACATTTGTATGCTATTGTGGGTAAAAAGTTACCTGGGCAACTAGTTCTCAGAAAAGCCAGGTTTCATAATGTTCTCTGTGGGCAGTTTGACCCAGTGCCCAGAAATTGCAGTCATACTTCATCGCAAGTTTGAGGTTACTGGCATTTCTTTCGTCATTTTGACATATGCGCTGGCACTGACTGGATAAACCCTCCATTCTGCCTCTCAGTAGGACTATAACACTGTTTGTGCCAGTGATGTGTCCAAATTTCAAGATTGGCTGCCACCCATTTCATTGCTTTTCTGACTGTTTTCTAGATGGCCTCCTGGTTTTGCCCCCCCAAGAGGGTAAGACTGTCTGTAGCCCAAGGACATAAGGGGGGTGGTGTCACACAATGCCTTAAGGGGAAAGCCCTATCACATATATTTTTTCTGTATATGTATTATTTAGTTCCAGAGAGGACAGAAAGCACACCAGATCACCAAGAAGAAGTAAGAAACAAAATGTAGTTTAGAGTATGCCCATCCTGACACAGGGCTACAACCCACACCCTTGGAGGGAGATTTGAGAATTCACCTCCAATCTTCCTGCTCAAAGAGAAGAAAGCCTACTAGACACCAGGGATTTGTGTCCAAAAGAGGATGGTGCGGGGCAACAGCCCATCTTAGTATGAGGTCCTATACATGTGCACAGGGTAGTCTTTTTTCCCACCTAGGAGAGGCCGAATGGATCCGATTAGACCTTCATGCCAGTTCATATGTCAAAACTGTAGCAAAAGGATCCAATTTCCTCTCACTTGCTATTGGGATGACTGTAGTATTTGGGCCCTGGACCCCAACAGGTGTAGAAAGACTGTTTGGGTTTCAAAGGAAGGAACTGTGGCCTGTTGCATCAACAGGCCAGCACTCACCCAATTCTTCAAAGAAAAAAACAAATATTTCTGGGCTTGAATTATGCTGTCCCTGTTTGCACAGTGTTGCCCTCAGAGCATAGCAGGACAGTGTGCCCAATTAAAAAAACATACTGGTCTAAGTTCTGGTGTGAACTCTGGAAGCTTACACCTCTGGTGAGTAAGTTCTCACCCATGCCGAGAAGAGCACATTAGTGTGCTAGTAAAAGAAAAGACTTTCACTGGAAATGAATCGGCCTTTCTTTGATAAAGATGGGAAAATGCATTTGTGAATAAATGGGTGCAGTGTGTTATTGAACCTTCCTGCAGAAGGATACCTGGGGGTACACTGGGATCACTATGAACACTTCCATAGGGCACACTTAAGGGGCACACTTACTATGTCCCACCAATATTTGTTGCAGTCAGTGCACCTCCCGACAGATCCTTTGCCTCTGCACCTTCATTTGTATTATGCCATGGGCACAAAGCAAAGGTGTTCCCTCATTTGTATGGGCACGAGTTCCAAATGAAAAAAGAGAATGTTCTCTCATGTCCATATTATGGATGGTACCACACAAAGTTGCTTCTAATTCACTTAAGTGTCACAGGATTCAAGGAGTGGTTGCACACATCTGTTTTGTTCCAGGTCAATTTCTGTAATATGTCCCCTTAATACCGTGTGTGTTTTCTGCACCCATGGCCGGGCAAAGTGGGGGTAAAGCCCCCAATCTGTTCCTCAAGCGTTGGGCAAGAAGTCTGTTTGGGCTTTAGTGGGTGATGTGCTTCCCAAAGCCAGGACAGACCACTCACTACTGCATTATTTATTTTTAAACACTAAGCCCTGGAGTATAATGGGTTTCTGCCCTCATAGGAGCACAGATTCTGGGTAAACCCCTAGTCTGCCCCAATGGGGGCTTGAAGACTTCTTGCACTTTAAGAGAAAGGAGTTCAGCCTGATACAAGGATGGGCTGGTACACACCCCATTGATTTCTAAAAAAATACATCTAAGCCTCCATCTTTAGTGTGTTTAATGCCCCCTCCTGGGGAAGGGAGATTGGGGATAAATCCCTCAATCTGCGTCCTAGTGGGGCAGAAAGACAAATTGGGCTTCAAGGTAGGTGGTGCAGCACACAGCTAGGCCATTCTAAACTTTTAACCCTAATATCTAGTGTTGTTTCTGCTCTACTGGGTAGTCAAGTGCATGAATACCTGCTTGGGAAAGGCCACTCTGCAGAGATCTACTAGGAGAACTTACCACTGAAAGGCAACATCCACCCCACTTTTCTTAATAAAATCTATCAGTGGAATCTAGCGGGCGTTTTGCTCTCCAGGAGCGCATAATGGCAGTAAATCCCCCAATCTAGCCCCAAGGGGGCAGAAAGACTGGTTGGTGTTCCGAAGTCGGGGTGCAAGCTAATAGGACAAGATGGCTCCTACCTCATTATTTTTTATAAACCTTAATTAATCTCTAGTTTTTAGTGAACTCTACCACTGCAGGGATAGCAGTTTGGGCTTAATTCTTCAATCTGCCGTCTGAGGGGTGAAAGTCTGTATGGGCACTAGTGGTGGGAATGTAGTCTGATAGCAGAACAGGTGGGCTCACACCCATTTCATTTTTGCAGAGCAAACTCTGGGATCCAATTTGCTTTCTGCCCTCCCTCCAGTGAGGGGGAGCAACCAGCCTTCCCTATGGGGGACCCCACCTTGAAAACTCTCTGGCAGTCAAGTGAGTGAATCCCTGCTCAGGGGTGGCCATTCTGCAGAGATCTGCTAGGGACACATTCCACTGAAAATGTGAGCTTCTCAATTTGCAGCAGTCCCTCTCCCCTAGTTATCAGTACTTAAGGGGTGAGTTGCACCACCCAACGTAGGCAAAGGAGAACTGCTCTTTCCACTTTTACTTGCATGTGTGAAAAACTTCCCACTTCTTTTAAAGCTCTTCCCCAGCAGTCTGAGATGGGGACTGCAAACTGTAATCCCTCTGGATCAGTGTTTAATTGGAGTCGAGGATTGCCGTTGGGACCTGCCGGCACTCATTTGGGGACACTGGCACTTACTTGTCCTCATCAGACATTTACCCAACGTAAGAGAGAGAAAAACACACAAAGGGAAACAAGGAGAAAGAGAAAGACAAAACACACAACACATAGGGAGAAAGCAGGAACCTGCAAGAGTCAGATAAAGGGGTAGGGAGTGTTTGGAACTAGATTTATTGGAATCGGTGCACCAATATTTAATAGCACTGTTTGCAGGCCTCTGAGAAGAGCTTTGGGCACCGGCACTTACTCTTTTACAAATTAAGCACTGCAGTGGTGAGAGCAGCAGAGGGATTCCCTGTCCATACTGGGGGACATTCACATTCTTAGCATAACAGAGGTAGAGGTCATTGCTACTCTTGAGCAACTATTGGGTTGCACTACAATTCCGAATTACAATGTTAGGTCATGTAATAGACAGTTTTTCTTTTACCACATGTGAGTGTGGGAAGATATTAATGCCTAGCAAAACACAATCTTTGGAAAAAAACAATATACATTTTTCACCTTCATATAAGCAATAGTGTTTTACTGAATTCTTTCTTGTATCCTTAACCCCTTTGCCGCGGGGGGAATTCCCCCACAGCGCGGGGGAGGGCGAGGGCGCCACGCTGCGGTGCTCGTGACATCCCCAACTCGTCATGAGTCACAGTGGAGCTGTGTTCATGACGAGCCGGGCTCGTCACGACCCCGCCCACTGTTTAATTCTCCCGCACAGGCGGGGAAATCAATCACGCGTGGGCAGGCCGCGGCCGTTATGACGAGCCCAGCCCGTCATGAGCACAGCTCCACTGTGACTCATGACGAGCTGGGCTCATCATGAGCATGGCAGGGGTTAAACATCGCGACAAATACTATAACATATATGCATTCTCATATTTTGCGCAGTCAAAGTTAAAGTAAAAATCCAAGTCAACACAAGTCAGCCTCGCCTTATCACCAGGTGTCATGATTTTCACTGATGATTGTTAAAATATTAACAATATTTGTTACTTTTCTAAACTTAATTCTGCAACTCTGTTCAGTTTATTGAGTACTCATCTTGTTGAAGGAGACTTGAAAGGTGGATAGTCTGGAACATGTACCTCATTTGAAGCATCTACAAAATACACAAGTACATATTGTCTTGATAAAGAGCTCGGACCAGACCAACATTTAGAGCTAACTTGTTAAATTTGAGAAAAGATTGGAAAAAGCAGAGCTGAGGAAGACTTTGAGCTTGGATAGCCACAGGTCAGCCCACCGCTAAAAAGGTGCCAGAGAACAGTCTTGGAGTGCATCTGATGCACAGACCTATCTGAGAAGTATTACTAACCATTTGCCAGAATTTCAACAACCTATGTAGTTAAAATCTTGGAGAGGGAATGTGTGAAATTGATCATTTCTGCATAAATATTTTTACCTCTATTCTTTTGGCAGAAGTAAGGCCAGAATCTGCTTGTTCGCTAAGGACAATAAAATGCTCGCTTCCTCGTATTGCTGCATATGTCTACTCAATCTAGAAAAAAAACATAATCTAAAATTATGGCAGTCATCTCACTCCCTTCTTCCTGGCCAGGTGTCAAAAGGACGGCATGGGTTTGGTTTGTGCTGTAATGCCATGGAGAAAAATATCTTTGATGCATGCCTGTTTGATTTTGCGGAATGACACTTCTGGCTGCCAATTTTCTTCATGTAGAGAAGCCATTCAACCATGTGAGGTTGCATTTCGTATAGACTCCTATGTAAAAGGTAGAAAATATGTATGCACCTTCATAAAACTCTATTAAAGTCCCTAGACCTGGTGTTCATATTAATGATTTGGGTATTTGCATAGCTCATACATTTGACTCCAGGTTATCTGGTATTTTTTTTCCACCTGTATTGATCCATATTTAGTATTTGGCCATTTTATTGGTATTTATCCATATTTATTTTATGTTTTGAGAATAAATTGAGTCATTAAATGGTATATTTACACATTTATTTAACTGATGAATATGCACTCATACTTTGATGCCTGCCACTTTTTAGCAAATTAAGCAGGAAAAACACTACTCTGACAGGTAAATATTAGCTTTATATACATATATATTGGTCTGGAATTCATGAGGGACAACAAGGAAAGTTACTCATAAGAAGCACAATTTTCCATATTTTTCCACTTCTAAAAATAAATACAGCCAGGAAATAGATTGTTTTCTGTCTGTATTTATCTGTAAAAATCAGTAAAAACAGAAAACTGGAAGCCTTACTCATAAAGCTCTTCATTACTCTGGCCCGGATATTTAAGGAGATTCCAATGGTACGTTCGTAAGGGAACATTAGGGTCTGCATTCTCCAAGAACATTGTGATACCCAAATTCAAAACGGTGCTATGGGTGGCAAAAGCTTTGTCTCCTCCACCTCTAAACTATGGAGAAGCCTAACATTGCAACTTAAGCTTTAGTCCAATATAACTCAATTTAGGAAGTCACTCAAAACCTGGCTGTTTTCAGGCTCACAATTCAAGTTGGTTCATATTCCGGTCAAGAATTTTTGCTAGTGCCAAGAAGCCTTTTGGTATATGTGCACTCAATAAATTATTCATTCAACCATTCATTCATGATAGGATTTCAGAGGAATGTTGCATCCAGAAAGGGAAGCACCAGGGTTGCCTGCTATCTCCATCTCACTCATCTTTGGATCTGGAACCCTTCATACTTTTGTAATGTCATCATCCTAACATGTCACCTTTTATTGAAAGACAACAAAAACATCACTTTGCAATCTTTGGCAATTATGGAATGGTCTTCTTCACACAACCTGAGGAAGCTGTTGTTGGAGTTTGGGCACAGACAAACATTGATCTTCCGAGGGGCGATCTTTCTTGTAGCACCAGAGGTAAAGGGAGAACTCTATCACGTGTTGACATCTCATTTTAGTGCAACTAATGTGGCCACACAATAATCCACTCAAAAACCTAATCTGAGTATAAATGTAGAAACAAATCAATGTAGACCAATCTCAACATAATCAGATAAAAGTACATAAAGACCAAGATAAGACCAAATCTCCTGAAGAGATTCACCCTATATAATACAAAGCAGATGACTAGCACTATGACGATGATGCAGATAATCAGGAAACAGAATTGAGAATTAAATTACAGCTGGTGAGTCTCCAAAGTAAGCATGAGCAAGCTATCTCTCCTCACCTGAAAAGGGGCAACCCTAAGCTGAAAATCATTGCATAAGGGTGAAATCAGAAAGTTGTCAGCTGTCAGAGTCTTCAATAAAAGGCACTGCAACCACGGGCTAAGTCCCATAAAGCTACCCAAGCAGAAGCATGGGTCTGCTTCCTGTGAAAACCTAAGATGACGCCCCAGTCCCTCACTTTGTTCAGCATAAAATATAAATTGCAGGCAGAGTAGACAATCCCATGTGATCTTTGCCGGTGAATTTCCATAAATCGAGTACAACTGGAAGCTTTCACTACCTTTACCAGATCGATAAATTGTAACATTCGCTCGTCCTTGGTCATTCCTCCCCTCTAGCATGAGAACTCGCCTCCTTGCTCATTATCACACTTCTCCTTGCCAACTTCTTCTCATACCTTACCATCTAAAGAAAACAAAACCCTCCCATGCTAACTAATGAGGCTTTCTCGTTCCATACCTGCAGTTGAAACAAAATATAAGTACACACATCTACATTGAAGGTAAAATACGAATTATGTTTTCAATTCTAAACATGAGCATGGACCAAACTATTTCTCGAGGCCTACTCCAGACAACTTTTTAATGCACAGTGTTACAGAATATGTGCACATTTCTACACTAAACATAAATGCACTATCTGGGATGGGATCACAATTACACTTCCCCACTTTTGACCCGAGCTGCAGAATTAGAAAACGTTTGCTGTTTACTCCTTGAACACCAAAAAGTCCAGGTTTAAAAATCAATACTCCCAGATATCATTCTCATCCACAAAGTAGTACCATAGGAGGAGATCATTATGGTACTTCAACTAAAACATCTTCTTGCCTTAAACTTTATACCATTTTTGTGGCAACCAAAAAACAAACTGCTTAAATGGTCAAACCATCCAATTAGCATTTTGGTAAGTATGAACATCATCCGAATGCCTATATTCCCCATATTCTAGTATCACTTTGGAGCATTAAGTGCTACTTGTAAAAGGTAATATTGATGTGCTATACTGATGAAACCCACTAAGTCTCGTGAAGTTTTATTCAGGGTTAATAATGACCAAGACACTTCAGGCAGTAGTCGACCCTTCAGCATACATGAAGACCTTAGCCCCCTGAACTCCAAGTGTTCTGGTGAGCATTTGGAAGCATGTCTGAATTCACAGATGCTACCTATCCACATAACATAGATAGGCTTTTTGAGGAACAACATGTAGAAGCAATTTTGTTCCGTTTCGGCTTGCAAGCCCCCATTTCTTACTGCACTTGCCTCTATTCCCTTTTGTACCATGTTCTGCTTTGCTGACTGTGAAGATTCTGCTGGGGCGCGCAGATGGCGTTTCTCTAGTTTTCAGAGAATGCATCAAGAGTGTTTGGTGTGGTAGTGTAACTCCGTCTCAGGTTGCAGTGTGCATTAGTCCCTGTCATTTTGGCATGACATATGTGTTTGTATTAGGCGACCGACTAATAATATGTAGTCAAAATGCGTTCTACCTGTTTTTTAGATAAAGCACCTAAGACTAGTTATTAATAATATATGTGTCCATACCAAGATGGAGTGTTAAAAAAGGCCACAAGTTTTACTTTTTATTTTTAGGTATATAAGGGGCTGAGATTCACAGCTCGCAGAGCCCCATTACAGCGCTGACCGTCTGAACCAACTTCACCTGTGACAAAGTGTCGCAGATCAATAAAAAAACTAAATGGCAACTTACAAATTCAAAATGAATGTGGAATAATGAGGCTACCTCCTCGGTATCCAAAACTGACCACAGTCAGAAGGAATCAGACAGCCAGAGAATTAGACAACAGCTCGCTGCGTCGTGATTTGGACTTGCTGGTGCCCATTCTGTGTAGCTCCTGTGCTACTGTTAATCATCCTGCTTTTGAACATGAACCTGCTTGTCCCTGTCTTCTGCCTGAATCCCCAAAGGTTTGTTTCTCCCATTGAATTTTCCTCTCTGAGAAAGTGTTGCTTCCAGTTTTCCCTTGCATGTTCTGTCTTCAGAGATATATAATCAGCCTTCAGTCTCTTCTGGGTAAATAGAGCACGTACATCCCCCTACTGCTACCTGTTTTGGGAAGACCAGACAACTGTGTTGTTGAAGTTCCACCACATGCTGTTTTTGAAAGACTACAGTTGAAGGAATTTGGATTTTGAAACATATTTGAAAGGATACTGTCCTTTCCATATGAAATTATGGGATCTCTGCCCTTACTCTTATAGGGAACAATACATATCTAGAATAATGCTTACATTATATGAGTACTTGACAGTGAAGTAGAATCGGGTTTAGAACTTCGGCTTATCTACTCGATTGACACAGGTTTTGGAGTTTGAAGAACTACGACCAACATTCAGTGTTCCTAAACATGATTTTTAGATACTTACTTACGTTGTTAATGATTTAATATTCCTCAGTAAAAAATGAAAAGAGATTTTGCTGAGTCTGTCTAAGTGAAAGTATTGCATACCCTTGTACTTAACACTATCAAACAATTTGTAGGCTTTACCTATTTGCAAGCTGGCCAAATGACACATCCAGGGAGCACCAACCTCTGCTAGATTTAAATTACAATGAACTAACACTCTACACATGCTAGTAACTTATCCTAATTTAAATGCTTTTTGAAATCAAGGTTTTGCTAAACCTGGTGACATCTGTAAAGGTCTTATCATCCTAACCAACCACTGAACTATACATGAAATGGACCCCAATCTATCACCTTATAAAAAATAATGTCACTTAAGCAATTACCTGTCATACCATAGCTAGGCTCTGGATTAAACAAACTAACAGTTCAAGCTGGGACTAAAAAACATCAATTGTGATATCATTTACTATTTTTATCAGTGGACGTCATTGATTTCATTATCTCTGCAAACTATCATCGAATGTTCTAAAGAAACTTGATTCAGACAAGTGTTTTGCCTATTGCTAGATACCAGGTTTATATTTTTGACCTGCAATCTGTGGTTATTTCAGCTGTGTTTATATTCTGCATTCCTCATATAACTCTTATGTTGTTATATGTAATCTTCTAATGGGCAATTCTCTTTTCAGATTCACCACAGTGTCACCTAGAGGTGACTTTAGGTGAAACCTAAAGTTATTAACAATTGGTCTGGCAAGTAATTGTATCAAACACACAAAAGGTGATAGGAGGAATGCTTGCAATACGTCTAACCACGAGAACTCACTTATGCTATCATTTCAACCCATTGTTCTTTTGCCAACCATGACACTGGATAGACCCAGCAGTGTGCATATCAGTCTCAGTCCTAATCCAATACGAACCTTCCATTCCAAGCTGCCAAGCCAAGTCCTCTCTGAAATAGAACACAAGCAACCCTAGAATATTTTCGGTCTGATTGGAATTCTTCTGTCAGGTGTCACCTGGTTCAATTTTTGTCTAGAGTGGCACAGTGTTTGAAAAATGATGGGTTGGAATGCTACCCTGTGCCTCTTATCACCTTTTGTGTGATTGATGTTACACTCTAAAGGGATGATTACAATACCGGTCGGACTCACGTCCAACCAGCATCGTAGCGGGAGCAGGACCATCCAACAAGGATTCGGAGGTCCTCTTCCCAGATTATGATCTGATCCCTGTATTGGTGGTCAAATCCTGTATTTTTTCCATTGCGGCTTGTGCTGTGAGTGGCAGCACAGGCTGCAATAGAAAAATGCAGAGTTTAAACATTCCTTCACTATGTGCTAGGCATCAAGCTGTGCCTGCCTCATGGTGCGTTGATGTTTAAGGGGGCACCGAAGTACCCCCAGGCCCCTTATCGGATGGCCAGGGGGGTTGGGGGCCCTGCTAGAGGCCCCTAAAGTTACTTTCCACCTGCCTATTCATGGTGGGTGGACCACCATGAAAGGGCAGGCAGAAAGAGAAATTGTAATCCTTATAGCAGGGACGAGGCTGGCTCCGCTGCCATTTGTAGATTGCATTTCCAACTGCCACCCCAGTGGGCTCCGTGATCCAGTCATAAGTGGAGCGGTAGTCCTATGTGGGTTTCCCTCTGACCACCAGTATCATAATATGGCAGTAGGACAGAAACCGGTGATGTTGGGCAGAAAGTGTTCGACAAGCTGTCGGTTGGCTTTCCACCTGACATTATTACGAGGCCCTAAGTGCCCAAGTGTATGCCCAGACATGGGTTTATTCCTCATTGTGCTGAATGATCCAAGCTAAACCTCACTAACCAGGTCCAGCATGGCTGAAGATGGTCTGGGGTTGCTTGTGTTCCCTTTTAGATGGACTCTTCTAGCAGTTTGCAATAACCTGTTTCCTTGAGAAGTAGTGTCAGTACTGATTTTCATAAGGCGGGCACAGTGGACAAGAAAGAATAGGTTGGAATGATAACACAAGCGATTGCCCTTTTTTCAAGAATTCCTCCTATTACCTTTCGTGTGATTGATGCTAGCCATTTTATGCCGTTGCTGGACAAGCGTGGTTCCATTGCCAAGCAGCAAAAAAACCTTCCATGTATTGAAATGCAAAAAAAGAGCCCAGAGTCCCTCCTCTACTTTACAGTGGGAGGAAAAGAAAAAGAAAATAGGAATCCTTCTGCATTTATCCCCAACTATGTCAGTCCCAACCCTGGAACCCATTTCATCTCCCCAATTGGCCCATTTCACCCCGCCACTTCCTCCTATTATAAAGACACACCAGTCAGCACCATCCAAATCCCCCACCCCTGGCTGCCAAAGGTTCAAAAGCTGGCCCTCTCTGCTCCTACCCGAGATGCACCAAAATCACTGAGGCATTCCATTCCATTCCATGAAGCAGGTCCCAGGTCTAGCTCTCACTCTCGCTGTTGGCCAAAAAACAGCTGGATTCTCACCTGCCTTGTGTTTCATTGTTTCTTCATCCAGTCTCTGCCTTTTGTGTCTTCCTTACTGCCTGTACCCATTCTTCCTCCTTTGACTTTGTGTGCCTTTCTCGTCTTTATTGCCTATGCATCGTTTCCCTCCTTTCTGCATTGCCTTTCTATGCCTTTTTCTTCTGTTTCTCTTGTGACACATTTTCCCTCCTTTTTCACATGCTTGTGTTGCCACTACCTGTTTCCTGCCTCCCGCTAGCCACACCCACTGCATCGTGACTGTGCAACTGGCACGCAAGCTCATCTGCACCCGTCCATGTCTGGATCACGCCCAGCACCAGGAATCCTGGTCCTCCTACACACTACAGCACCCTACAAATTTCTAGCCCCGGACCATGAACACTAAACGAACTGATGCTGCTGCATGTCCCCATGATCCACTGTAGGTCCGTTCTCTCACATCCGCCGCTCTTTCTCCTGCACCATCAGATCGTCCACGAACACAACATCTACCAGCACTCAAACCAACCAACCCCACCAGCCTCCTTGACAGCATGAATAACATTGGACTCACCCAGTTCATCACCGACCCCATCCACATCGCAAGACACATGCTGGACCGCATTTTCAACTCCAGCAACAGTGTCAAGTACAGCCACGTCTCACAACTCACCTGGATCGACCACTCCATCCTGAAGTTCAACATCTCAAGCCCCTGCACTTCCACCACTGAGCCACCCAGCACCCCCACCACAGTTAGAAGAAAGTATTTGAGAGCCAATGGACTGAGCCCTCAACACATCATACCCCAATACTGCATCAAACCTGGACCAATCTGTCAATAACATCAACATGTGTATCACCAACTGCTCCAACATCATTGCACCCATCAAGACAAGCAGACACAGGAGATTCACCAAGCAGGCAATATGGTACACCAAGGGAGTGAGGACATCAAAATGCCACTGCAAGCAACTGGAAGGAATATGGTGCACAAGCAATGACACCTCAGACAGAACCACCTTCAAGACCTCCCTCAACCTTTACCAATGGCTACTGATAGAGGCAAAGAGAAAAGCCTTAGCTAACTGCCTCTAACCACAGCAAAGAGCTCTTAAACATTGTCAGAGAGTTTCCAACCATGCAGCCACAGAAATCAGCATAACCCACTCCCAAAAAATATGTGACAAACTTGCTCACTTTTTCTTACAAAAAGAACACCACCATCAATAAGAACTTTGAACCCTAGCCCATGCCTTTAGACTTCCTTGCTGTTCACTCACTCACCGAAAGCAACACAGACCACCGACTGACCACATGGGACCAGCTTACCCTCAGGACACCACCGCTACCATAAACTCCATTCATTCAGGAGCCACTGCGGACCCCTGCCCACACCAAATTTTCATCCTTGGAAGCCGCAGGATCAGCAGTGAGCTCATATCCCTCTTTAACTACTCACTTTCCACTCTTCCTAAAGATTGGAAATATGTAGAAGTCAAACCACTCCTCAAGAAACCATCTGCCGGCTCGTGCACTATTGCCCCATTTTCCTTCTCCCCTTCCCCGCCAAAGTACAGCTAAAAGCCATCAACCAACAACTCACAAAATATCTGGAGCAGAACCTTCTCCTAGACACCTCCCAATCCATATTCCGTGCCAACCACAGCACCAAGACTGCCTTGATTGCGGCCACCCATGACATCTAAGCCCTCCTTCACCGGGACAAAAAGTGTCTCTAATCCTCCTGGACCTCCATCAGTCTTTGAAACCGTATCTCGTTAGACCATGATCAGAAGAATGCATCACATCGGTATCCAAGGTAACGCCCTCAAATGGATCACCTTATTTCTCACTGGAACAATGCAGGAGGTCCGTTCACCTCCATTCACCTCCAGACCCTCCGGGTCTAGCCAGCGCTATATAAAACTCAAATAAATAAAAATAAATTAATATGGATATTCCCAGTAATACCCTTCATCAATACATAGAATTACTGGTGTAATACTTTTCTTGATTTATTCACTTATTTCACTTACAGCAGCAATTGTAGATTATATTTCTGGTCCTGAAGGAAGCCCGGATACAATTTATTGATCAATATAGGGCTGAAACATGTCAACCTATGATTTTGCTGAGTGGTTTTACATCAATGCCACTCTTTGCACTGCTTTTTTAATCCTACCAGTGTGAGCAAGTCAATAAAGAATAGTTTTTGCATTCATTAGGTAGTTTTAATCTCACCACTGCATATACACTTTATCACGTCCTATTGCGCTGCACTCTCACCACACCTACCTCTCCTCATATGGGATTTTAGCATCCCTTTTGTTACCATCTTGAAAAACATCCCAGAGCTCCTGCCTCACAGTGAGGGAGTTGTAGCCCTCAGTAGGACTAGGTTTCGTAATGGGAGGAGAAACCCATATGATGAAGCATGCCACCTATGGTGGGTGAGGGTTTTCGTCTTAAAAGGGATCATCCCCCTGGTTAAAGGGGAGATGTTGTATTACTTCAGTCCTCCTACTTTCTCATGCACGCTTGTTGATACATATTTGTGTGCTTAACTAGACCCAAGGTTGTTTTGTGGTATTATTGTTCGATTGAGTCACCTGAACCATCATGACCCTCAAGCACCTGGATACCCTCTCGGGTGATTAGTAGCGCTGCATAAATCCACTGATTGATTGATTCTACAATTCTCTTCTCCAACGAGCATCAATTGGGATCCACGGCTGTATGCTGAAGAGGTGAGGCAGTCTGGAGCAGGAGCCAGGACTACAGTGGGAGACGGGACATCAACAGCAGGTGATCATAAAATTAAAAAGAAATCTTTGGATTCTGTTTGTATGTGTACACAGATGTGTCAGTGAGTTTACGTGTGGTTTGAATGAGCATGCTTATGGATGTATTGTTGTGTCTGTGTGCCGGTGTCTACATGCTTATGTGAAAATGTGTAAGAGTTCTGCATAAATTTCACCCATGTAAAATACTAGCCCGTGTATAATCATGGTACATTTCAGCAGCTGGGGAGCTCACATGGCATTATGCCCAAAGCAAAATGCTTGCTGTTGCAAAATGGTGGAATTTCATGACAACTTTTGGGCATTCATGGGAGGATGCCCATCACTAGTAAAATGCTGGCCAGGCATTTTGGTAGCAATTCTGGCAACTTGTGGGCAACCATAGCATCGTGCCCACACCCGCCCACTCCCCCGCCCATCTTTTTCATTGGCTTGTGTCTTGGTCCTTCCTAACGGTGCTTCCTGATTGGTTTATAGGCTTGTTAGTCCCTCCTTATGACTGCCATGTCGTCATTTGTATCCTTCCATGGCTACTGACCCCTTTAGTTTGAGTGTTGCACGGTATGTGTTATTTAGATCGTGAGCACTATTTTCTTTAATGAGGTTCTCTTACTGCTCGTGCCTTCTCCCCCCCTTGCAGTCCATGCCTTCTCGCAGCCCCCACTCCCGTTGTTCGTGCCTTCTCGCCCCCTGCCCACGCCGCCTGCTCGCACTCTCATTGGCAATGCAATAGGTCTCGCATAAATGCGAGTCCTATTGCATTGCAAATGCTTGTTTTGTTAGGCACAGGAGATTAAGCGATTTTCCTAGAATCACAGGATGTTGAGCCTCCCTGCCGACGAATGATCTAAATATCTTTGTAGAGGAGGTCACTGGAGATGTAAGGTGTTGATGCATTACCAGAAAGCATAAAAATGTAATTTAGGTCACCACTCATAACAAAGTTAATTCTGTGAGCACGAAATGCACAATACTGAGATCAAACAAACAGAGAGTTCTCACATCAAATTCCCCTTGTATCAACAAGGGTGAGCATTCAAACCAATTCACCAGCATAACACGTAAGCCTTTATTGTGTTTGTTGGCATCGCACAGCTATGTGTCATTGAAGTGGAAACAGTGTAAATGCGCTGGGAGTACATAGTTCACTTATAACAACATACAACATATATGACTTTCTGTGAAATAACTATTAAAAGGGGACTTATAAAATAGGAACAGGAAAGTTGCTAGAGATAATAATTGATGTAGTAAAAAACATTGGAAGAGGTTGGGGGTTGGATAAATTTGTCAGACAAATCTGAATTTTGAAATGTTTACCTAGAGAGGATCCAGTAACACACATTTCAGATTCAATGACAGTCACATGCTTCTCAAGACAGAAACATGCTAATTTAAATGACCATGTCTAAGCACAGGTTTTTTCCTGAGTTAGATTGTGGTAGATGCAATTAATCAATCATACGTTTGTCATTGATGCGCCAAATATTAGCTATGGTTCCTAAAGTAAGAGTGGACCAAGGTTAATCAAGTATTAGTTGTTCTTGTAGATACTCATTAATGTATGAATTTTTCTTTTTTAATCTTGTCCATCGTTGATATAGGCTACATTTACACAATCCTAATGAGCCAAATGTACAGATACAGGAATTGTCATTCTTATTTAGCAAGTGTTAATAAATTGCAAATTAGGAATCACTATTTCCTATATACCTACCTGCTTTGGTATTATTCGCATTCACAAAATACTGAATTGCTCTTTAGGAATTGGTAAAATTTCCAAACAGCTAACGTCATACACTGGCAGTGAATGATGACCTCACAAAAAAGAAATAGACATCCACATGCTCTTTAAACGCCTGGAGAGCAGTGAGGAATTCAGCCTTGGATCAATGAACTCAGTTCACCACAATTTAACTCAATCAGTATGCATTGACAGAAAATGTGATATGATAGTTAGGCACTGTAAGAGTATCTTACTCTGCATTAAAACAAAACAACTTAGAAATTCCCTAAAAAAGAAGAAAGGTTAAAGGGATTTTATACATAGGAGAAAATGTCTATGATATCATTTTTAGATGTTGCACTTGTGTTATAAATGATGTTATACAACATGTCATGAATGATGTAATATGGAGGGATATTAGCAGTTCATGGTGAGTGCATGAGTTATAGTTAATTTAGGGCTAGAAATGCACTGGTGGGCATGGCCTCTCAGGATTTAAACAAAACAAA
Source organism: Triturus cristatus (assembly GCF_964204655.1). Classification (NCBI taxonomy): domain Eukaryota; kingdom Metazoa; phylum Chordata; class Amphibia; order Caudata; family Salamandridae; genus Triturus; species Triturus cristatus. Next base: position 939,367,512 of record NC_140593.1, read on the forward strand.
GGGAACAACACACAGTGCTAAAGGCCCAAGACAGAAAACAGCAGGAGAAGTTGTTCTAATATTCACTACTTTGGGCCAGGAAGCACCCCATAGTGTCCTGAAAGGGCATATTTCCATATTCTGTGGACTCAGTGGTGCCCGAAGGAGGTAAAGTAAAGGAGTGTTTTTAGGAGCTGCAGGAGTTGTGCAGCCCCCACAGGGGTCCTTTTAAATATTACCTATAAGTGTCCTGGGGTAATGATTTCATGACCACAGAAGAGGTTTGTACCATTTTCAAAGCCCTACAGCACTAGAGATTTTGCTTTACAGCTTAGGAGTGCTGGGACCCCTATTGGTTGGTCTTCTGGTTGCGTTATGTGGCCTAAGTTGCATATAACTAAAACTCTGACAAATATGTGGTTGTTTTAAATTCAAATGCTTTATTGACAACTTTAATAGTACAATGTATATATTTTCAGTGACTACTTTTGAATGTGATTACGGGGTCCATTGGTGTTAATGATGATTATTAACATGTGGTTATTGTTAAATTAAGGTATTGACCACTTGACAAGGTCAGTAGGCTTGCCTTATATTTTAATGTGGTGGCCCCCTTTGACAACACCAGTAGGCCTGTTTTATATATAATAACACCACTTTATATTGTGATGTTGCATCCGGCATAGGTGGGGGGTATTGTGATTGTGGAGGCCATGGCCCTTCAGGGGTCAAATCTGATATAAGGGAGTCACCAAAGGTGTTTCAATTTACCTAAGGATTATGTTTGTAATTTGAAAGAAAAAGTACTGACTAGACAATGATCTATTGAGTGCTGTTGTTGCATGCCAATGATTGGGATTTCTAGCCCACAGCACCTCTCCTGAGTAGGCCTTGTACGAGTCTGCTTCGCTCCCATGAGAGAGGCAAGTGCTGCAATGGGGTACTTGGGTCCCAGTCAGGAAATAATTGTGTACCTATTGCTTGCACAGGACTCACATCCTATATAAATACCATCACATTTTCTTACACATTGACACCACTAACCTTTAGGTGAGGTGAAGGGGACTACAAGAAGCACAGCATCCCCCCCAAGAATATATAAATAAACTCACAGTAAGATTCTTTAGTCATTGAATTCATGACTCCAGGAGAACGTTCATTATTTTCAAAGCACTCTAAGATGAAACTGCATGCTCTTCAGCTGAAGTGCAGGGACCCCTTGTGGTTAGTCATATGACTGCATTTTGTGGCCCATAGAGTGTTAGATAAAGACCCAAACACGTTTATTATTGTTTTGAATAAAAACGTTTTATTCAATACATTAAAATGACAATTATTATTAATGAATGTTACTATGTGTGCAATAATGGTAAATGCATTGGATTACCGGAATCGATTTCATTGGTTTTAATGTTAAATTATGACATATGGATAATTTAGTAATGTGGAAGCTCTTTGACAAAGCCAATAGGCATGCCTTTATTATATTGATATTTCTCAATCTTTGTTAAACCCATTAGTTCTCCCTCATTTAAAATGATACCTCCTGTATCCTAATGGCGAGTTCCTGTGGCCAATCTCACCTACTGTGCACAGTTGGATGTTGGCTGCCAAAGGTCGTGCATGATGCGGGTTAGGCCTAGTTAGCTATGGAAATAAAATATTACTGTAATTTAAAAAACAGCAATTCACCAAAAAACTAATGTTAAAATGAATTTATAGTTAAGTATGCTAATGATTCTTGCTTTACGTTAAGAAAACCTCTGAAAATCACTGGAGAAAACAAAGGTTAAAGTGACATTGTAGTTAGGTGAGAAAGTTAGTTAAAAGTAACATTTTAACCTCTAAATATCACTAAAATTCACCTGTTATAGGTAATGGAAGTAACTATAACATGCACCCTCGCCATGTACTGCTTATAATCTAACACATTATATCACTCATGACATGTTCTATTACATGATTGATAACATCACTCATTACTTTTGGTAATGGTTCCTGTTTGATTATTCAGTTCTTTATTATTTATTAGTTGGTTGTAATTTGTTTGTGTTTGTTTAAACTATGCTTTCAATTTACAGTAATTCAAAGCCACTACTACATTTTCTTAATGCCAACAAGAGTCATATTTCTTGTGCTGTGCTTTAAACATAAAGAGGATTTACATATACTGTGTAAAAGCTCCTCCCTAGTAGGAAGCCCTCATGTAAAACTTTTCTGGGTATATGTGAGCATTAATTCTTTTTTACTCACCTTCCTACACATAAACAATCCAAAGTGTTTTGCTTTTTCCATGTGTGCTGCAGAAGGCAGCACACATGGGAAAAGAAAAAACGAGGAGAATAAAGCATTTCTCCTCGTTTCACCAAGTTAAGGCCAGGTTTTCCCTGGTCTTAATTTTGGCTCTGCCTCCTATTGAGGCCACCCTTGTAAATAGGGGCAGCGTCAAAATGAATTGGTGTTGCGGTGGAACGCCCACAGCAACACCCACTGCTCACCCCTTTCACACTAAGCATAGCGTAAAAGGGGGCCTTATTTACAAGGCAGTGTTAAGCCACGTGCTTTACGCTGCCTTGCGAAGCCCCTATTGCCACAGGATCATCGGAAAAAGTGACGTTCCGTGGCGATAGGAGCTTGCACATATGCCTCCTAATTGCTTATCTCAGAAATGTACTTTCTAACTGCCATACACAGAGAACCGTTCAGTTTCTATGTTCGGCAACTCTATAACTATGCGAACATTCAGAAAACTTTATAAATAGCCAGTAATGAAATTATCAATTTGTCAAATTGAAAAAAAGACCATCAAATTCAAAGTATATCAGTTTTATCTAGAATAAGTTTACATTAAATAGTTTTATTTTTTATTTTCACTGATAGAGTTTGACATTTTGGCTTTTCGTGCGTTGTATTGTATTGTTGTTGCATTTGTATGATGCTATAGTGCTGTACTCTTTCAGCCATTAAATTACATTGAGGATATCTGAAGTTGCCTCACCAAAAAATAATTTTTCAAACATTTTGACACCTAAAAGAAACTAAAGAGAACAACATGCATCCATTATTGGAGTACTCACATAATATATCAGTGTCTGAAAAAATAAAAGACAATGACTCATGGTTATCCAATAAATTTATACATATTTTTGCACATGATGACTTTGTGGACTTCAAAACCCATCAATAAAGTAGGATACATTGTCCTTTGAATACTAATGAGAAATATGTCAAGTGTATTAATCAATTTGACATCTATTTAATAAGTCTTGAGAATACATCAAGTATGGACACAGTTTTCAGTGTATGCACTTAGTAAAATTACGTAATATTTTCTAAAGTCTTTAATAGAGATGTCAGCCATGAACACAAGGGGATGTACTGAGTGTCATTACTAATTAATGGAGAAGAGGTGGGGAGAGGGGAGACAGGAAGGCATCACAATACAAGCTGAAAGCTCTGTATGATTTCCATTATCTTGAATGACCCTATTCTTTTCACCTGCTAATCCTCATGTTTACAAAGTTGCACATGAGAGTTAATTAAAACCATAATCCAAACTCAACATTGTTATGACTTTCATCATCATCACACAGACACTTCCCTGAAGCCTCTATTAACGTAATTATTCATGTTATTATATTATCCGGTAATACCTACATATATATAGCACACTCTACCATTTGCCTGATTTCTTAACATTAATAACTAGTGTTAATTATTACCTTACTTAATGGTGTTCGTTTGTTTTGACCACAGAACAATGTAAAGCTGAGTAGTCCTATCTTGATTCCAATATGTTTCCTTCAATGCACACACAGATCTCTAGAATAGACAAATTACTTCATTGTGCTTTTGTAGTACTGAACACCGTGTGCAATCAGAAGAACATTGGATATTTAGCCTAATTGCACACTAGGTTACTCACAGTGGCAGCTGGTGCATTATGGAAATGGTGAGGCCCAAAAGCACTATCCAGCACTCTACCTCAGACCTTGTCCATCCTTGGATCAGACTTTTCCATCGCACACAAGCAGACATGCATACATTCACACACAGTTGCAGGCATGAACGCAAAGACATTCACACATACATACACATGAAATCCCCAGCACACAGACAAACACACACTTAGGGCCTGACTGACAAAGTTCCAAGAGACTTGCAGAGGTAATCCCACAGTCCTGTGGGACACACCACTCTCGGGGTGAAATCTCCAGGATGAGAATTCTCATTGCGGAGATTCCAACCCCAGTGAGGAGACTCCCGCACGAGTGCATAGGCCCTTTGCGAATTATGCCCTTAGACATCTATTCACAATAAACTTACCTGAGACAGGCCCACGATTTCTGACTCCCCCTTCTCTCTGCAGCGACCAAAGGCAGACCCAAGAGCTTCCACCCAGTCAGAAGCTGGGATAGGGTTGAGGGTACTGAGGTAGACCTTTGTTCTCTATCTATTCCAGCTTCTAATAAGGCAAGGGAGCATGTAATTGCTAGGCCTGAAGACCCATTATCTGACGTGCTGCACTGCGTGACGCTAGTGAAGCATGTCAGATATGGTTTGTGCATGTGTGAGGCCGGCCTGTGACTGCTCCCAGCTGACACATGCTGAAAACAGGTAGTGGAGCTCTCTTCTGCAGGTAAGGTAGTATTAAAGCTTTTACATGCAAACATGGTCCATGAGATTGTTTATTTTCATATATAAGCTGTACTATGCCGAGCAGGAGCGGCAGAGGTTCGACGCACTAGGAGGTATTATTTACGGGTATTTACTCATAGAAAATGTTTATTTGAGTAAAGGTGGGTGCGTATGATATGTGTAAAGCAGTTAGGCCTTTGCTATTGCAGATCTATAAGGGTATGATTGTCTAAGAGATTTAAGTGCTGAGATAACAGAGTTTAAGGCATTGCCATGCTCCTACATAGAGACCTTAAAGTGACTGATACATATGAAAATAATGTATTAACTCTTTAAGCATATATCTCTCGTAATGTGTACTGACAAAGTTTTCAAGTTTATTGGTTTATTGATTGATCAATCGGTCATTTGCTCCCTGGATATTCGGTTTCAGTTCGATAACGTTTTAAGGACTCGTTTGTGACGGAGGCTCAATTTCCCTCACCTGACCTCAGCTAGGGTGAGGACACCATTGAGTAACAGCACGTTTGATAAATGTATTGCTTATTACTGTTAGAGGAAGTGGAACAGGCAGGAGGGACTAGTTAAACAGAAAAGTGGGCAATGAGACTGCAAGGTCTTTATCTGCTTGGTGTTTTTTGCTCCTTTTCGTTTCTTCTTCCTTCCTCTATATTAATTCACCTTTTTCTTTCCTCAGGACGTCGGGGGTCGTCTTGCTGAGTCGGTGTCAGAACCCACAGGGAACCGCTCCAAAACCGCCACGAGAGGGGAGAACTACAAACCCCACACTGCCTTACTGCCACTTTAGTGCCAGGAGGCGTTGCCGCCACTCCACCGCACCCGGAGGCGCATAAAGTACAGCGCGGCTCCCGCTTCGTGGGAACAGCTCCAAAACTGCCACGAGAGGGGAGGACTACAAACCCCACACAGCCTTGCTGCCACGTTGGCACCAGGAGGCGTTGCCGCCACTCCACCGCACCCATAGGCGCATAAAGCACAGCGCAGCTCCCGCTTCGCGGGAACCGCTCCAAAACCGCCACGAGAGGGGAGGACTACAAACCCTACACTGCCTTGCTGCCACGTTAGCGCCAGGAGGCGTTGCCGCCACTCCACTGCGGCCAGAGGCGCATAAAGCACAGCGCGGCTCCCGCTTTGCGGGACGCACGCGGGTGCGCGCCGTGCGAAGTCCGTGCTAAGGGCGGGCCCGTCTGAGCCCGTCCAAGGCCGAAGGAGGCTGGGCTGGGCCACGTAATTTGGCCCCAGCAGAGGCTGTCATTGTCGTCCTGTCCCACCACCTACAGATATACGGTGTTAAGGTACTGCGAAGCCGCTTACTGCCAATTGTATTAGCTGTTGTTTGGTGGGCCCACAATTGTGTAATTGGGCTACTACATCACTTTGTGTTGCAAAATGAGTAAGTTAAAAGGTGTAACCGGGACCCTGGACGCATTCATTGTAAGAGCTGAATCACTTTTAACTCATGAAATCCACCTGACTGAAAGACGGTTGTCTCTGGACCCTGCCACGCTACAATCTCATTTGTCGCTGGGTGGTTCTGCTAATGTCAACACAACTCGTCCGAACACACCAAATATATCACCAAATATATCTCCAGCAAGATCTGTCTCTGTCTCCTCTAAATTACTTTTACCATTTGGAGACTCCCCTAATGTGCCTGTTTTAGATGTACCCTGTATTAATACTAGGGGAATGCCGCTAAGGCACAAAGGAACACTAAATTAAGCGGTCAAACTACTAAAAAAAAGCATGCCGCCTCTGCCAAATTCAATTCTAAAAACGTTAAAGGCCGCCAACCGGTTGGGAACCCAAACATTGTCGTGGCTGCCATTACAAATTCAGTAGCAACCCAGACAGACAGTATTTTTGAACCCATGTGCAATAAGGACAACACAGGTATTGCGGGGGGAGCCACACAAACAAGGATCGCAATGGAAGCTCTAGAGTCTACGTTGGTTACCCTCAAGGATGTGATTGATAAAAAATTTGATCTGCTGTGAGGGAAATTTAATCAATTGGACCATATTGTGTACAACTTAAGCGGTGGGAGGTTGTACAAAGTTTCTGATGAAGCGGGACGAGGGAACAATATACCATCAGTGGCTAACAAATATGGGCCTGCTACGCAATTGATGGATGTCGCTCTCGCCTCCCAGGTTACACCCTTCGTCGTCAACCCCAGTGTTTCCCGTTGTAATCAAAACAACTTACCTGTGTCAAATCCCATTGCCATACAGAGGGGAAGCCTGGGTATACCCCAAATATGTAATCCAAATGATTTCGATGTGACACTAGGTAGTGTGAATTGTAATTTGCCTCAGCAGGGAACTATTGAGGCTGACCCAAACAATGTTGCTATGGACCACCTTAGAGATACACACTCAAGTCCCAACACAGATGTGCTGAGCCTGCCACCGACTTCTAGTCCCTATGTGTTAGTATTGGCAGGTGTTCCCAACCTTGCTGAGGGACAGAGGGAATCCTGGTCAGACCCCCGCAACAAATCTGTAGATTGGCTACGCAAACATAAAGGTTTCCACCCCTCTTCAATGAATGAAATCATGCTAAATGTTAATGTTAAAAAGACTTATATAGCGCTCTGTTACCCTGAGGTGTCCTGGCGCTGTAAGCTATCCATCTGAGATTGGTCTGTGAAATGCTAATCAGAAGATTTAGTAAATAGCCATGTCTTTAATTCTTTCCTAAAAGAAAGAAGGTCCGTGAGCTTCCTGAGTTTGAGGCAGCCCATTCCAAGCCTTTGCAGCGCAATGGCAGAAACTCCTACCTCCCCAGTTAGTTTTGTTAAAGCGGGGGAGGGTAACTAGATTAGCCTGAGCCGAGCGCAGAGCTCTTCCAGGAACATACCACTGAAAGGCACGTTTCAGAAAATCAGGACCAATTCCACTGAGTGCCTTAAAAACAACGCACAGTGCTTTAAACTGAATTCGTTGCCTGACGGGCAGCCAATGGAGTGTCCTGATACCCTTCCTCACAGAGACAAATCTAGGTGTCCCTGTGATCAGCCTGGCTGCCGCATTCTGTACAATCTGTAGTCTAGCCAAGTGTCTCTCCTGGATATTGATGTAAAGACTATTGCAATAGTCTAATCTAGATAGAATAAAAGCCGTGACAACTGTCTTTAGGCTATCTTCAGGGAGGAGGAATTTAATTTTCCGAAGGGTTCTTAAAATGAAAAAACAGGAAGAAACAACCCTGCTAACTTGGTCACCGAAGGAGAGTTTGGAATCAATAATCACTCCCAGGTTCTTAGCTCGAATCACAGGTAGTGGGGGTGAGCCCATTTCTGCTGGCCACCAGTCTGGAGTCCAGAGGTTAGTGCTATTCCCAAAAACAATCACTTCCGTTTTGTCAGCATTGAGCTTCAAACAGTTCGATGCCATCCAGGCAGAAATCTCCTGCATACAATTATGACAACTGGATCCAATCTCAGTTTCAGCCCCCCTTTTAATAGATAACACAATTTGTGTATCGTCCGCGTATGTGGTCAGCTGAAAACCAAATGATCTAATCACAACGGCTAGCGGCGCCACATACACGTTAAACAAGGTAGGACTAAGTGAGGACCCTTGTGGGACCCCACAGGGAAGAGCGAAAGGTCTTGATTTGTATTTGCCTAAGTCCACTGTTTGAGTTCTTTTGGTCAAAAATGACCTAAGAAGATCCCAAGCCTTGCCAGTGACCCCGGCCGCAGATAAACGGTCCATCAAACCACATGATGGACCGTATCAAAAGCGGCCGAAAGGTCCAGTAGAACAAGTATGGCGTCACCTCCCTGATCTAGAGCTTTCCTGACCTCCTCAGTGGATTTAATCAGTGCCGACTCAGTGCTATGTTCAGCACGAAAGCCAAACTGAGTTTTATCAAGCAGAGAGTTGGCTTGAAGGAAAGAACTGAGTTGCCCATTCATGGCTTTCTCAAGTATTTTCCCCCGAAAGGGAAGCCGGGAAATGGGCCTATAATTACAAGGGTCAGAAGGGTCTAAATTGTCTTTTTTTAAGAGGGGGAGGATAGAAGCTGTTTTCCAAGCACATGGAAAATGACCACTGTCACAGATCGCTGCGAACAGTGGGGTAAGAACTTCCACGCTCACTTCCGGAACCAGGTGCAAAATAGATACTGGACATGGGTCCAAAGGGGAGCCGGAACGAGTCTCAAGGAATAGTTTAAAAACCTCAGATCGGTTTGGGGGAATAAAGCAATCTAATGTTGGAGTATGTATTTTACCGCCAGATGGTTGAGTTAAAACAACTTTTGCGTCTCCAGAAGATATAGAGGAAAAGGAAGAAAAGATCTTTCCTACCTTTTGTAGGAAAAAAGCAGCCAGAATTTCACAGAGTTCTGGACTACTCTCGGTTTTAGGGCTATCGGGAGTGGTAAGTTTAACAATTGTGTTGAACAAAACCTTGGATGAAGGTCCGGCCTTCTTGATTTGATCTCCAAAATATGCTTTCTTAGTTACTAAAACCAGTTTTTTGTATTTGGAGAGGCATAATTTATAGATCTCTTTATCATGAGTATCATATCTTTCCCTCCACTTACGTTCAAATTTTTTGCATTCAAGTTTTTGTTTTTTAAGATTTTCCGAGTACCAAGGGGCAGATGGCACTATACGTTTAAGGATACATTGTTTGCCTGGCGCAAGTTTCTGACAGGCAGAATCTACCCATTTCGTATAAGCATTTGTGTCTGACTCCACATTAAATAAAAGAGCAGGCCGTGATGAATCCAACAGATTCTCCAATTCTCGTTTATCAATATTTTTCCAGTCCCTAGTGATCGTAGACACCTTCATGGAGGATCTAGAACAATTACGATTAGTTACTTCAAGATCAAAGAGAACCGCCCTATGATCCGTCCAGGTAAGAGGGACTGTTTTGGAGTAGGTAAGAGAGGGGTTGTTTGAGAAAATTCCATCAAGAGTATGGCCTGCCGAGTGGGTGGGGTCAGTTACTAATTGTTTCAGATCCCCGCCGCTACAAATCTGCTGTAGGCTAATGTTATCCGGGTCGGACAGGTCTTCGAGGTGAAAGTTAAAATCACCCAACACCGTGAAAGATTTGTTGCATAGCCCTTCCTCTAATAATGTGCCAATAGAATCTAAAAACTTGCCCTTAGGCCCAGGAGGTCGATATAGAAGAATGGCACTGAAAGTATCATGATCTGATATTTGCATATTAATACATGTTGCCTCACAGGCCGAATTAGAGGCCTTAGTAAAGGCAGACTTTAAGGTTTCATGATTTAACACCGCCAGACCTCCTCCTTTTTTAGTCGGTCTGTCAAGTGTATAACATCTAAAACCAGGGGGCATGGCATTAACAAGATCAGGGCCCGAATTTTCATTCGTCCAGGACTCCGTAATAAGAGCTAATTTAATATTGTGATTTGCCATGAACAGAGCGCATTCCATACTGTGCTTAGTTAGTGACCTTGCGTTCAGAAGCAAACACTTCAGAGATTCATACTCAGATGAGGCGGATTTGCCACTAACAGGTCTGCACCCCATAGTATCTACATTTTCCCCCACCCATATGTGGTTACATTGTTGGCATAGCTCTGTCTGCAGGCCACTCATGCAATCAGGATTAATCCGGGTGCAGTTAGCCTTACCCCCCTTCGGGTGCCAGCTCAGCATTTCCTCCCTGGAGTATCTTCTAGAAGTAGATGGGAGAGAATCAGGGGAAGTGGCCCTAAATCATTATGGCGAGGAGAGTAGGGTGGGTTGGCCACTCGGACAAGAACATCAACGGTGACTGCATTGTCCTCAATTTTTGTAGACCACACACGGTCCGTCATTTACTTAGTACTCAAGAGCAATCTTTTTCACAACATACCGACATTTGCGCACTCCCCTTAGGTTATTTTTACAAACCACCAGTTTCATCGTTTAGGGATGCTCATGTAATACCCTTGGCAGCAAATAGGTTCCACGCACTTTCCAACTTGGACGCTCAGGATTGACAACCACTGTTGCCGACTAATTTACAGGCCTATGCGGAGCATCACTCAGATATCGTACTCCCATCTTCTAATGATAAATTGGCTCCAACTATGGTAAACATGGGAGCCAACCTGAGTATCCTAAGTTGGTACGTGGCGGGGCTTCAATCCAGGTTTGGAGAACAAGATTGGTTGCGCATAGTAAAGGAAAAAGATGTAGTCATGTTCCAGGAGACCTGGGCCACCGATGATATTCATATCGAAGGGTTCCATTGTTTTAGTATAGTAGCCCCCACCCCTAAATTGGGAAGACCATCAGGGGGGCTATTCATTGGGATTAATGTGGCTGCTGGCGGCAGTTTTAAGGTTCTCCCAACTAATAGTAGAAACTATCAAGTTGTCCTTTTTAACCTCTTCAATGCCCATGACGAGCTGGTCTCGTCATGGGCCGCGGTTGCGCTGTGCCCATGACGAGACCAGCTCGTCATAAACCCCGCCCGCTAATGAAACGGCCGGCACAGGGCGGGGAAAGGGGCGGGCACTGAAGGGGTTAAAAGGAAGGTTTGTTTACATTTGGTAAATTTTTATAACAATGACTTTTTCTCTGTTCCTAACAGGAACTTTATTGGGCTTTTTGACTTTATTTCTAACTTAGATAGTCAGCAAAACATGGAGGGACCTATTGGGATTCTTTTGGGAGGAGATTTCAATGCTATAATTAATGGCGTGGCGCATGGTAAAAGAACAAGTAATCCTGGGCCCTTGTCCCGTAAGGGAGCAGAGTTAAACTTGTTTCTAAAATCAAATAACTTGACTAATATTATGGATTTGGTGAGCAGCCCTAATACCACTAATAAAAAATTGCCAACATTTAGGGGAAGGGCTTGCTCGTCAACCATTGATTTTATTTTTATTTCTCCCTGCCTTGAAGATCAACTAATGGCCGCTGAAGTAATTGCAACGGATTATGGGGATCATAACCCCATTAAAATAGTGCTGAGCTCTGCACCTCGGCCTGTGTTTTCCCTCGAATGTGGAGCAAAAAATCTTATACCTTCAACTGATAACCTGAGATTAGCTTGGAAGGGCGTTGACAGCGGCGAACTTTTTAAAACGTTAGTTAGAGGTAACATGCATCTTATTAATTCCTGCTTGTCACTACATACTGAACATACTGAGGTAGTTCAAGATTTTTCAAAACTGTGCCTAGCTATCAAAACACTCCTGTCGAAACCCGCCTTATTGGCAGTAAACAATCCCAAATGGTTCGACCGTGAGTGTACATGGGCCAATAGAAATCTTCGCAGGGCACTGTCACTTAACCCAAGGTGCGCCACAGACATACAATCAGCAAGGAGGGAATATAACATAGCAATCCGGAAAAGGAAGGGAACCCTCCTAAACGAACGTTGGGAAACCCTATCGCAGGCTGCAAGTACAAAAAAGGGCAACATTTTTTGGTCCGCAGTAAGGGAGCTTTGATCGATGGGTCAGCTACTAACTCCCATTAGTTGCAATATATCAAGCGAGACCTGGGAAAATCATTTCTCAAAAATGTATGCTACCCCGCAACCAGAGTTTGACCAATATAATTATGGCCCTTTTACCACTATTGAGTTAACTATCTCTGACATTGAAGAGGCTATCCAACAGAGCATTGGGAACAAAGCCCCTGGCCCAGATGGGCTACGAATTGATCTAATAAAATGGAAACCAGACTTTTGGGCCCCACTACTTTTAAATGTTTTTAATAGTTTAACACATGCTACGTTACCAGACACATGGGCTAAGAGTATCGTAGTCCCAATTTTTAAAAAGGGCGATTGGTCCCAGCCTAGTAACTATAGGCCGATCTCATTAATTGATAACACTTTAAAAATATTGGGAAGAGTCCTGTATAATAAAATCTCAACATGGACAGAGGAAAATAGTATCTTAGAGCACTGTCAGCTAGGCTTCCGTAGCAAGGTGGGTACCAATGAGCAATGTCTCAATCTCAATTTGGTTATTGGGAAATACACCATTGCGCGGAAATCCCCGGTCTATATGGCCTTTATGGACCTGTCCTCAGCGTTCGACCTTGTCAATAGGTCGAAGCTCTGGGCAATTCTTTTGGCATATGGTTTGGACGAACCTCTGGTACATTTCCTAATTTACCTCTATAAAGACCTCCAGGCGCAGGTGCGGATCGGCATGAGTGGCGAGGTTTCGGGGGCAATTAAGGTAGGAAGGGAGGTCAGACAGGGTTGTGTCTTGGCCCCCCTCCTTTTCATTATTTATATCAATGGGCTGAACAATCTGCTCAAAACCTCGACCCATGACGTCCCCATGCTCAATGGTAAAACTCTTCCCGTGCTATTATACGCAGATGATGCGGTCCTGATAGGCCACACTCCGAATTCCCTGCGTAGGTTAGTACGGACTTTTGTTGAGTACATGGATAGCTTGGACCTATGTTTCAATTTTAATAAATCATTTTTAATGTCCTGTGGTCCTGGGAAGCGACAGTTAAGTTCCATTGTAGTGGGTAGTCAGAAATTGACAAGTACATGTTCATTTCCCTATCTTGGTTTGGTCTTTGCTGCGAACGGCTCCTGGACTGAGCATCTTGCTCACTCCAGGAGCAAGTTCTCAAAGGTCACCCACTCAATTCTTAGTCTTCCCCGCCCAAAGACCACCGGCGCTATAACTGCCATTTAAAAAAAATGTAAATTCCAGTGTGTCCCTGGTGCCACCCATGGGGCTGAGATTTGGGGCATTGTAAATTGTTCTTGCATTCAGCAGGAAGAAAATAGGTTTTGTAGGAAACTTCTGGGCATCCCAATCTCTACCCCACAATACATCTGCCACAGAGAACTCAATCTTAATTTTATATTGGATTTTATACGCGCTAGTCCTGCCCTTTTTTGGCTATCGGTATGGAAGAACCAGGCTGCCTCCCTCACCAGAGAGATTATTAACGATTGCCTTTTGTGTGACAAAGGGATGGAAATCCCCTGGCGTAGTGGAGTATACCAAAGCCTGTGCAGTGTCAATAAAAAAATATCTTTCTAAAACCAAATATAGCTGACACCGTGCCAAAAAAGGAGCTTAGAGATGCGCTTTACTTGTTATATAACAAAGAAAGGATTGGCCTGGAATCTAAGAAATCTTCTGTTCTCAGTTACATGTCCATTGAACAGGACTATCACTCCCTACCTACATATCTCACCCTACGCATGAGCCATTGGGAAAGGAGCCTATTATTCCGCCTTAGAGCAGGAACTGTTAGATTTGCATTGTGCTTCCCTCTTGGCTATCATCATAATCTTGATCATGTACCATGCCCTTGTGATGGGGTGAGTGGCCAATCCATTTGACATTTTTTATTTTTTTGTATGCATTATATAAAATATACAAAGTGACTTTTAAATCCATTTTTTAAAAAGAGAAGGCCTATCAGTCTGGATAATGCCTATACATGCTTAGTTTCCCTTGTTGATGAAGAGCTGATCCTTCGCACAAGCACTTTCCTGAGAATTGCCACTAGAGTACTTAAGACTATGCCCGATCCCTGGGCCCTCACTTGACTGACTATCTCTGTGTTATTGTTAGCTGATATTTTGTTTTATTAACAGAAAATCATCTATTTATTACCAATGAAACTCCTTTTTAATATGGCATCAAATTGATTAATTGTTATAGCTATATTACTATAAATGTTTGATCATTGTGTACTGTCAGTCTTCCATTTTGCTATTTATTTTTTGTTAAGATGTTGTGCTTTTATGGGTATTACCCGAATAAAGTCTATGAACTGACCTGAACTGACTGCATTATGGAAAGGTCAAAAAAGATAAGAGAATGCATTCTGTGTTAGTTATGTGAACCTGGTAAACATAGTAACACAGGGAAGGGGCAGTTTAAAGACCAGAGCAAGAATACTTCTTTAGTAAAGAGTGGGATGAGGAAGATGGACAATGAGGTACCACTGGTTGGCAAATTGGTTGCTGAGTGTACCCTAGATGAAAATGGATATAGTAGCATATTCCTGGGAGGACACCATCCCCAGGCAAAAGTATTATCATCCCTACCTGACATGCACAAATCGTGGATTTTACTAGCATTTGTCAAACTTAGTAGAACATGTATCTGGATCTAAAGAAAGTAAGAACCAGAAGTATGAGTAAACATAGATTTAATATCCGCTCATCGAGTGATGACAAGGCATGTCCCTTCCTGGGGAACACATACAATGTTAATGCCACAGATGGGACAGCTCTGATTTGTAAATTACTATTGGTGGCACCGCAGCCTCTCAGGGGCAAGTTCAGTATTTTTTTAGCTACAGCTCTGAGTAGCTTTTCTTGTATAGAATAGTCGCTCGGAAGAGCCTTGACAATGAGCAATACCCAAATCTAATCACAATATCTGGCTAATTTAAGTAGTGCTTACTGGGTCTGTCCAGAAATAGCATGATAATCGAGGCAGTAGAGCACTGTTCTCAGTATTGCATGGTTTGTTAGTTTCAAAGTGACAGCCCAGGTGACACATACATAGTCAAGTCGAGGAAGCCTGGAACTGGCATGATGCGGTGTCTTTGAGATTATTGCCAGAAGTCGTCAGAATGGATCTTAGAAACAGTCTCTGTCTAGTACCAGACAACAGATGGTTATATATAGAGACAGCCGCTGAACCACTGGTCAAATTGAGAGTGCTGCCATAGCGGGAGAAGAGAAACTGCAGCTGACAGCTTGAGAACAATCTAGAAGAGGTGTAATTTAGGTCCTGGGTCACTGGGGGTCCACTCTTTGTGGGGACCCCTTCAGCTTATAGACCACAAACACCTGTAAAATACAGGAGTCTCAGGGGGCCCTCACCACATTCTGCATGGAGGCCCCATCATTTTGCGTTATGCCAATGCAATTTATCACACATGTTTAGATGGCAAAACAATTCATGCATACAAAGGGAGGCAGCCTCAGGGGCCTTGTAGTAGAACCTGGTAATCTCATTTGGGATTAACTCTAAAAAACAAAACAAAACTTTGATATTGACCAGTTACAGTTTACTGAGCTAACCATAAATTTCTCCCATGTAATGTGTTACTTTTAACTTCAAATATTACATAATTCATGAGATGTTAAATCTATTGCACTGCTCCCAGCAAGCTACCCCTTCTGCACAACAGGTTTTGTTCAGAGCTTGTCTTCCCTAAATATCTGTCTGCACTGTGGCAAGTGGGCTGTGACTCCCTAAGATCCTATATCTAGAAAGAAATACAACTTGGGAGTCTACCAAATCAAACGCTTGGGCAGTAGCACTAACCAAGGCCTGAAACACCTCAAAGCTGAATCTTTATGAGAACATACCCAATTGCATAATGTTTTTAAAAAACTCCTTGCTAAACATGTGAAATTTCTTTAACCTGCCAGCGATAAGAAAAATCCAGCAATAGAAACCACACTTGGCTCACGGTTAACTCATATAACCCACTGTTGCCACAGCCCATTTTTGGGGATGCTTTTAAAGAATGTTATAAAATGAAGCTCCTACACTGAGAGTCAGCATTTTTCCTTCATATAACTACTTGACAAAATGGGCTGATAGCCAGCCATAAAAAATATGCAGACTCTGCCAACAGGACAAGGAAAGAATTATTCACCTCTTATTCTCCTTGCTCCTGCACTCTCTTGGTAAATGACTGCAAGCTACTCCTTCAAGATGTTTTTAATTCCAATGGAAATAGAACTTGCCGCCAAGCGCTAATTTCTTACATGAAAGGAGAATATGCTCACATAACTGCATTCTTTGTCAAATATATGTAGATTGCAGAGAGCTGGCTGATAGTTAAATCTGACAACAGGGAATCGCCAGCGCAAAAGATTAATAATGGCACACAGCAGTCACATTGTGGGGTGCTGTGTGAGGACGCTCCGCATCCTCTCATCCTTACATTCTCTGACCTTTCCATCGCAGCAGGCAACGTGCAAAAAAGTTTCCTTAGCAATGGCTTGCAAGCTTTGTACTCCCAGGGAGCATGCAGGAATCAGTGCCTTCAGCTACTTACACTCCTGTGAACTGTCTCCTCTGATTGGTAATATTCTTTTAATTGTCCGATGTTTAATGACCTCTATAGGAACAAATCATTCCCCTAAAATGCAGCTGACTACACACTACTATGCACTTAACATAATCGTTCAGCCGCACAAGCGTCAGTACTTTAACGTCAGTGGTCACGGGGCAGCATTTCCAGTAGATTTTCTACTCAAGTGGTCGGAAAATCAACTCGAAATGCATTTCCGAGTTCAAGTTTTATCCAAACGGATCATTAGGGTATTTTGTCAGTGCAAAATGCACCTTTTATTTTAACAGGAAGGATGTGCTATAGAGACTGGGTGGCTAGTGTACATACAGTAGCAACTTCCTCTTCTTATCCATTGCTCTTCCTTTCTTTTAGAATCTTAACCTTTTGGAGGAAATCAAGTAGGTCTAATGCCGAAAAAGGTTTGTTGTTTGAGGGAGGTCATGCACTAGTATTTACTGTTCCTTTTTTTTATTTTGTATCTTTGTTGGTGGGTGGGTTGGGGTTTGAACTAGAGTAAGGGGGTTCATATGGGATAAACATTTTTTAAGGGGAAATAGAATTATGTGCCATTCATGCCTTCTTCTTCAATGGCTATGAGGTGGATTAGCTAGCTTCCACCATTTTGTGTGGCCAGTGTTTGCTTCAATCCCTTCATTCCTTTTTTAAAAATTCATTTCTTGGGGGGGCAGAGTCTTGCCACCAACTGAAATGGCCGCCTCTGTGTAGAGCTCCAGAGGGGAGACTTCTTCAATTCAGCTGTCAACAGGTGTCCTTGGAGCCAGAATGAAAGCAACATGAATGAGACAACAGTGCTTAACTTTGAGGTTATTTTTCACATGAGAAATTTCAGTTAACTAGCTCTTCAATGAAAATGAAATCCTGAAGTCCCTCTTTCCTTCAGCTGAGATTCACAAATCATTCTGTCAGGAAACAGTCAGCTGCTCAAGAGATAAGTGACTTTCCTAGCTTTAAAACACAGAGGCAACTTCAGGGGAATTTAATTACTCTTGAACTTTGGTTGAACTCTTCACACTGGCAGAGGGGAAAGGCAGGTGTTTTCCTGTCAGCAGAGTGGAGCATGTGGAGGGAAAATTAGAGCACCATTTCTGTAGCTGAGAGAATCTGTGAAAAATAACTCATTCTGTCAGGAAACAGCTTGATTCTAAAGAGTGAAGAGAAATTCCCTTTCTTGAAGTGGAAAGACTGCTGTGTGTTTTTGAATTGCTGTTGTATTTCTCACAGACACAGGAGAAGCATAGACTCTGTTATGTAACATGGGTATTCCTGTCAGCGGAGTGTGTAGAGGGAATTTGGCTAAAAAGGGGAAAGTGTGGCATTTCTGACACACTGTTTTTCAGCAACCCCTGTTTGAAAACATACAGCCATAATTTTTAGAATGCCAGAAGTCTGTGAAAAAAAGGACTCATTCTGTCAGGAAAAAGTCTAGGCCCGATTCACAGAACTAACTTAAGATTAAATCCTAAACTTACTAGTTTTGGTATTCACAGAAGTTAGGATTTTGTCTTAAGACAAACTTAAGACAGAATTAAGACAGACTTAAGTCAGACTTAAGACAAACTTATGTCTGTCTTAAGTCTGTCTTAAGTTTGTCTTAAGTTTGTCTTAAGTCTGTCTTAAGTCTGTCTTAACCTTGTCTTAAGTTTGCCTTAAGTCTGTCTTAAGTTTGTCTTATGTTTGTCTTAAGTTTGTCTTAAGTCTGTCTTAAGTCTGTCTTAAGTTTGTCTTAAGTTTGACTTAAGACAAAATCCTAACTTCTGTGAATACCAAAAGTAGAAAGTTTAGGATTTTGTCTTAAGTTAGTTCTGTGAATCGGCCCCTCTGATTCTAAAGAGTTAAGAGAAATCTTGAAGTGGAAAGGCTGCTGCCTGTTTTAGAATTGTTTTTGAATTGCTCACATGACGCAGGAGAAGCGTATAAGAACTTTCAACTCTGAGGTATTTATCTCTCTCCATATGACAGCTTAGTCTCTGCTACATAACATGGGGATTCCTATTAACAGAGAGTGTAGAGGGAATTTGGCTAGGCAGGGGTAAGCTGTGCGTCATTTCTGATACCCTGTTTTAGCACCCCTTGTCTGAAAACATGAAGCCATAATTTTTTAGAATCCCAGAAGTCTGTGGATAAAACGACTCATTCTGTCAGGAAACACAGCAGGGGAAAGCTGTGTGACATTTCTGATTGCCCAGTGACTGTTTTTCAGCAACCCCTGTTTTAAAGTCTGTGAAAAATTACTCATTCTGTCAGGAAACACAACCTGATTCTGAAGAGTTAAGTGGAAATCCCTTTTTTGAAGTGGAAAGGCTGCTGTGTGTTTTTGCATTACTCTTGTACTTCTCACAGGGCGCAGGGGAAGCATATGAGAACTTTCAAACCTAAGGTATTTCTCTTCATTTGACAGCTTAGTCCCTGCTACACATTTAAGAAGACAAGGAAAGTCCTACCAGCAAAGGGTGCAGAGCAAACTTAGATAAACAGGGGAAAGCAGAGTAGCATTTCTAATAGACTGTTTTTCAGCACCCCTTGTTTGAAAACATGCAGCCATAATTTTTGAGAATCCCAGAAGTCTGTCCATATCCAAATATGTATTAATGCTTATATTGTTACTTCCCAACTGCTTTGTGAGGCTACTGGATATCATATTTGGTTACTAGGCAGCACTTATTTCTTGTTTCCTCTAACATTGAAGTATAACAGTATGGCCAGTGGAAAACCTAATAGAAAGCCTTTGTTTACACAAGTAGTAGGGAACACTCTACCTTCGGGGACTCCTGCTACTGTCCCTCAAGATACTGCTTCTATGGACCTTATTTTAAAAGAGATCTCCGCTGTGGGACAATGATTGCGATCTATGGATGTCAAAATCTCAGATCTCGCGACAGAAATGATGTCTATGAGGAATTACCTAAACTCTTCTCATACCAAAGTGGAAACTCTAGATAAGCGAACCAGCCTTTTGGAAGAAAGATTAGATAATGCAGAGTGTTGGGGTCCAGATATCTGGCATTTAAAACAAAAAGTTATAGATTTGGAAGAGAGGGCCCGAAGAAATAATGTTCGCTTTTATGGAATTCCAGAAAAAATGGAAACGAATAATGATGTGAAGAGCTTCCTACTAACCTTGATACCGCGGGTACTAAACATATCTTTTGAGCAACCCCTTGAGGTGCAGAGAGCTCACAGGATTCGGTCAAGAACTTCAACTTCAACCCTTGAATCTAGACCTAGACCAATAATTGCGTGTCTCCTGCGTCATGAACAGGTCCGTCAAATACTAACAGCTGCTTGTAAACATGGTCCTTATGACTTAGAAGGCCATAAAGTATTTATTGCTGCAGACTTTTCCACTGAAGCCAATGCCAAACGAAAAGCGTTCCTGCAACTTAGGCCAAGACTTCGGAAATGGGATATTAAATATGGTCTTTTGGAACCTGCTACAATGTGGATCACAATGGATGGGAAATCAAGAGATTACACAGAGCCTGAAAATCTGGTACGCTTTCTGGACAGTTTAGAGGACCAACACATGAATTTAACACCGCCACCCCTGACCGAAACAACTATGAACAGTCAACTTCAATTACAGAATGATCCTCAAACCCACCGTACTGGTAGATTACACGGTCCGTACCTTTAAGAAACAGTCTGACAGAGATAAAGTGGTCCACTGTGTAGAAGTACTCACACAGGAAAATACCAGAGACAAATCGAGATCACCTCTGAAGTCATCCACGTATTTTGATAAAATATCTGATGCTAAACCTTCCACTGTTGCTTCTTCCAGCTAGATGAGTATATATGCATGCTATGTATTAATATAATTTTATTACTGTTTAACTCCAGTTATTACCTCTGATGGATATGATTAATTTCCTTTTCTCCTACATTGTTGTTCAATACACCATGTATATCTCATACTGTATTTTCTATATACAAATCTCCTAGATGGACTTTATAACTCCATGGCTTGGTTCTTTTCATAATCTGTTTACCACGTGTGGTTTTCTCCCCTGCGGAGTCTGCGTCTCGCATTGAGGTTTAGACCCACCAACGAAAGATATACATTGTTTGATCCATAGTGTTCTTTTCCTTTCTATCAGGTAGAGCGGTGTACTTACACCAATTGAAGTTTAGTATTGACAATATTTTGTGATCATATTTGCACATATTGGTTTCAAGTTAATTATCCTTTTTTCTTTTTTTTTCTCTCCCTCGCTTCAGTAATTTTCCATTACCGTATTCCCACATCATTTATCAACCTTCCTTTCCCTTTTTATCCTCTTTGATACATTCTCACACAATACAAACATACTCAAACATTTCCTATCAGCATCAGGACAACCAGTCCTATGCACATTGTGTCTATCAATGTCAATGGCTTTACTAATTGCATTAAAAGGAAGAAAATTCTTTCCTATTTAGTCTCCAAACATACAGATATTGCTCTCATTCAAGAGACACATCTATCCGGTATAGAATCAGAAAAATTAAAACGAGACTGGGTAGGCCAGATTCTTTACAGCTGCAAACCTCCTTCTCACACGTCAGGAGATCCTATGTCCCACACTATTACTAGAAAATGTGGTGTAGCCATTCTGATATGGAAAACACTGCAATGTCAAATACTACAGTCCTGATCAGATGAAGATGGTCATTTTGTTTTAGCCAAGCTTAAAATCGGTAATAACATATTAGGAGTGGGGTCCATTTATGCCCCCGTTGGACACAAAGCAAAACCAAAGGGAATGATGGACGGAGTGTTGAACAATGCAAGCACTCACCCCCAGTCAACTGATCTGGGTTTAATCCATCACCGTTCTTTATCCCACTCTGCCACCCCAGTTCAGACATGGCCATATGCAAATCAGTCTGACCCTGTGCCTCATGGAAACAGTCCAGCCCGAACTGCCAAGCCATGTCTTCCCTGGACCGGAAACAAGCTTCCTAGGACCGGTTTCTGGCATTTCAGCCGTCTTCAGCCAGGCTTGCTTGAATCCAGTGGCAAAGTGAGCAAAGGACTCACGTCTGAGCATACCCTGCCAACTTATGGCGAACAAAGCAAAACCAAAGGGAATGATGGACGGAGGGTTGAACAATGCAAGCACTCACCCCCAGACAACTGATCTGGGTTTAATCCATCACCGTTCTTTATCCCACTCTGCCACCCCAGTTCAGACATGGCCATATGCAAATCAGTCTGACCCTGTGCCTCATGGAAACAGTCCAGCCCGAACTGCCAAGCCATGTCTTCCCTGGACCGGAAACAAGCTTCCTAGGACCGGTTTCTGGCATTTCAGCCGTCTTCAGCCAGGCTTGCTTGAATCCAGTGGCAAAGTGAGCAAGTGACTCCCGTCTGAGCATACCCTGCCAGCTTATGGTGAACAAAGCAAAACCAAAGGGAATGATGGACGGAGTGTTGAACAATGCAAGCACTCACCCCCAGTCAACTGATCTGGGTTTAATCCATCACCGTTCTTTAGCCCACTCTGCCACCCCAGTTCAGACATGGCCATATGCAAATCAGTCTGAACCTGTGCCTCATGGAAACAGTCCAGCCCGAACTGCCAATCCATGTCTTCCCTGGACCGGAAACAAGCTTCCTAGGACCGGTTTCTAGCATTTCAGCCGTCTTCAGCCAGGCTTGCTTGAATCCAGTGGCAAAGTGAGCAAGGGACTCACGTCTGAGCATACCCTGCCAACTTATGGCGAACAAAGCAAAACCAAAGGGAATGATGGACGGAGTGTTGAACAATGCAAGCACTCACCCCCAGTCAACTGATCTGGGTTTAATCCATACCGCTGGGTAAAACCAGAAGCAAAAGGTAGCCTCTCCTCTCTCACAAATAAAGCTATCATAACGGTCCTTCCCAAAACTGAGAAAGATCCATTATACTGCAGTAACTATCAACCAATTTCCCTTCTGAATACAGATTCAAAGATATTAGCCACCATTCTCGCCAAACGACTCAAACAAGTTATCGCTAAACTCATACATAATTCTCAAGTGGGATTCATGCCAGGCAGAAATTCTCGTAACCATCTACGCACTTTGGCTCACATACTCTGGCTTTCCAAGGATGCTGGAGAAGACAGAGTAGCCTTATCCTTAGATGCCGAGAAGGCCTTTGACCGTATTGAATGGAGCTATATTTTCCGTACACTACATAGGCTGGGGTTAGGCAATAAATATATCTCTAAGGTCAAATGGTTATATGAGACACCTTCCGCACAAGTGAATTGTGGGGGTTTCCTTTCAAAATATTTTTTAGTGCAAAGAGGAACCCGCCAGGGTTGCCCTTTATCGCCCCTTTCGTTCCTTCTTGCACTTGAACCGCTGGCTGCGGTAATAAGACAGTGTTCACAAATAGCAGGCATTCCTACACCAGCAGGGATCTCAAAAATACTTCTTTATGCAGAAGACATATTGCTCACACTTACTGATCTGCCTACTTCACTCCCTATACTCATGTCTACCATTCCTCGCCTCTCGATCATTTCTGGCTACAAAATCAATTGTAATAATAGTGAAGCTCGATCATTGTCCATGAGTACAACAAAAGCAGCTATTTTGGGCTATACTTTTCATTGGAAAGTGGACCGCCTGAAGTATTTAGGTATTTACATCAACACAGGTTTAGAACGTATGTTTCAAAATAACTTAGATCCACTTATTGCCAAAACGAAGTCAGAGTATGAAAAATGGTCCCATCTTAACTTGTCTTTTTGTGGTAGAGTACAGGCAGTGAAAATGATTATAGTGCCCCGTTTCACTTATGTTTTAGGTATGTTGCTTTTGACAGTTAAAATATCAATAGTGCGAGATATTGACAAAGGTATTAAAACCTTTATTTGGGGTTCCCTGAGACCTACACTTAAAATCTCAAAATTGATTGCTCACAGGTGATATGGGGGCTTAGTTTACCGTGTATTGAGCATTACTACACAGCCCTCCATTTATCTCAATAGGTTTATCTTTGGCCCAGACAGGATGATCCCCCACTATGGGTTCTCATTGAAAGACAAACTGTACAGGCAACTTCAGGTTTGTACATGTTTTACACTCATAAATCACCTACTTTACAAACTTCCAACCCTATTATTCAATCTATGCTTAAGATGTGGATACTGCCCACAAACTCCTTAAGAGTGACCCAAGACTGCATGAAAATGCCCCCATATGGCATAACACCGATATTAGAATAGGGAAGCAGACTATATCCTGGAATATATGGGAGAGAGCAGGTATTCTAACGTTGGATCACTTACTCACTTTAGAAGGTGAGCTTAGAACCTTTGAAATGCTTCAGATAGAATTTCAACTCCCTGCCTCCCAAGAGGGGAAATACTTACAACTAAAACAAGCCCATCTCGTAGACTAGGTCCATTTCCTTGGATAGTTGAGGATTCCCCAGTGTGACAATACTTAAAAATTTGGAGGAAATTCAAAGGCGCAGTCTCTGGATTTTATAATCTCATAGTGCATAAATTACCCTCATACCCATTACTTGCACAGCTTCATGTCAAATGGCAAGGGTTAATTACTGTAGCGTATTCCAATGAGGAATTGGAGGATGTTATTATGAACATGGATAAGGGAATCAGAGAGGCCAGAATGAAATTGACTCTTTTCAAAATTCTTCATAACCGGTACTGGTCACCACAAAAACTCCAGTCTGCAGGTTTACTACACCGATCTACCTGTTGGAGGTGCCCACAGGAGGACTGCAATATACTACACATTTTATTCCGATGCCTAATTTTGAAGGAATATTGGTCTTCCATAACTGCCTCACTGCACAGAGCTATACAAGTGTCCATTCCTTTAACGGAAAAATTAATTCTATTACATGATGTTATTGATCTCCCAAATCCCAAAAATCATACAAGACGATTGACAGCTATTGCACTCACTGTAGGAAAAATGTGTATATTAAGACATTGGAGAACACCACAATGCCCTACACATGATGAATGGCTTATTGAAATGTATAAAATAGCATCATATGAAAAACTCATGTATAGATTGCAGGACAATGTTAGAATTTTCATCCAAATTTGGAACCTCTTTCTAGCTAATAAATATTCTATTTCTGGTAATATTTCAGATTTTTCTTCTAATTAGGAACTACAATAAGGGAATTACTTCTTTTTTCATTTCCTTATTAATTCATTACCATCATTATTTATATTCATGCTGTTGATGCTTTAGCCAGTAACACTGTTATTTGAATTAGGACTTACTGTTCACCTATTTCAAATTGTTGAGTTAGTGGGAATATCTTCACTTGAAATATTATATTTGTACGATATTATCGCTACTAACTTCCAACTATCTATAATACATGGTTTACTACATATTGTATACTATCTTTATCACCTCCTCCCTAGTCCACCTTTCCTATGTCTTCCTTTCCAGGTTTTATGAGTACCTCAACTATTGTATCTTTTGATATCTGTATTATCTTTTGAATATTTAGAAATCTGAGAAGGTAACATTTCATAGTAATTTATTGTGTGGCCATAATTCGATTTGTTTATGCTCATTTTTTAATGTATTGTTTATAAACTGATATGTACTTCTCAATAAACATATACCCAAAAAAAAAAAACATTTCCTAGGACCAGTAATAGAAGAGGCCTATGATGTTTTTGTTCATTTTTTTCTTTTTTCCCAATATATTTATTTGTGCTTGTGGCTGATTGTAGTGCAGTGTGTCACTGGGTTTTAATATTTTTTTAATGATTTTCCTGCCTCCCCTGCCCCCAAAAAGAGTCCCCATGGGCTCTGAGCCTGGTGGGTCAGTCACCAGCAATTATTTAATGTACTTTTAAAAATTTGCCCTGCCTCCCCCTGCCTCCATAGAGTCCCCATGGGCTCTAAGCCTGGTGGGTCCCTCACCAGCAATTATTTAATGTATTTTTTAAAATTTTTGCCCTGCCTCCTACTGCTACCCATAAAGTCTTTGTAGACCCTAGGGTCTGGTGGGTCACTCATCAGCAAATATTTAATGTATTTTTCCCTGCATCTCCTGCCTCCTATAGGTTTCCACTTCCCACCATGGCTCAGAAGGGACCCAAACTAACCTCTACTGTGTAATGTTCTTGTCATGTGAAAAAACTGTGTATGTATGTATTTGGGTACACTACTGTTAAGCATTTGGGATGATGATGAGGATGACTTCCCTTGTGTTACATTTGGCTGGATTCTTCTTATTGCCCATGTTTCACTGGTTTTTTATTGCTTCGATTGCAGGTGCTGCAGAAGACATCACACACAAGACTGACATTCTTGAAGGAATCAGCTGACAGTGACATCAAAGTACTCCATTGCTAAGTGCTTCTGCTCCTGGTGCTAAGTGCCAACTGCTAGTGCTAAGAAGGTGCCCCCAAAGAAGGATGTTCTTGCCAAGAAAGTGGCCAGTGGAGAGGAGAAGAAGCAAGTTGCCAGTGCCAACACGGGTATCAAGGCCTCACCCTTTTTTGTGAAATGGGACATACTTGCTGCAGCCTCGTCTAGGCAGAAAGAGGCTGAGATTCCTCTGCATGGTACAAGGCTCAGCGGGATACAGCAACTCCCACCCCAGGGCACACACTCAGCCTACTTGCTACTAGTGCCTGTAGGTCACTTATGGCAGTAGTACTGCAAGAAAAACAGCCTACTATTAAGGCTATGTTTACCAGCGGAACCACGCAAAAGCTTGTTTCTTCAATGGGAAGCTGGCTAAAATGTTAGCGCTTGACTTTTGTGGAAGGAGTGGGCTTCCTAGAAATTGTGGAGGCTCTCTGCCCAAAATGGAAGGCTCCCAGCTGGAGATATTTTGCCAGAGTGCTACAATTGGTTGGCAATTCTTTGAAGCAGGGCACTGCTCAGTCCATCTACTTTACCACGGACATGTGGACGAGTTATGATGCAACAGATTACATGTGCATCACTGCACTGGTTCTCTTTCCAGGGAGCTAGGCAAAGGCTAGCAGCTGGTCTCACTTCATGATGCTTTTCAGAGCATTCAGCAGCATCCAACAACTGCGATGGTCACCATGGAGAAATCACATGCTGCTACCCACATCTTTTAAAGAGTTTAATACCAAGATCTATGAATGGCTCAAACCCAGAGGTCTTACAATTAGATTTGTAGCCACTGTCAATGGAATGAATATGACTAAAGTGGTGGATATTTCAAAGTGCTGTGTCTTGTGCATTGCATCAATCTAATTGTGTAGGACTCTCTCAAATAAGTAGAAATAGCCAGCAGCATACTGATCACTTGCCAAATAATATGCACTCATTTAAGTCATTCACTCAAAGCCCAGAAGCAGTTGAGGAACCTTCAGTGTGCTAATAAACTACCTTTAAAAGCCCTCATACAGGAGGTACCAACACATTGGAACTCAACCTACTACATGATGGAACACCTGTTTGAGCAGTACAAATCTATCAACGATTATATGATTCAAAGGAGAGGGAATACAACTGTCAAAGTCATGACAATGTAGCGGGACAAATGGGGGCTAGTGGAGCGCCTGATACACATGTTTCCTCCTATCGAGATTAGGATATTTGAAGTCAGCAAATAAGATAGCATCATGAGCCAAGCAATCTCATTGGTGAATCTGCCACAGGATCAGTTGAAAAGGTGGAACACAAGTTCATCAGTGTCATTAAAGAAGCAGCTAGTTTTGTGGCTAGCTTAATCATTCACTTGAAAACTAATCAAAGGCTACAAAATGGTCCAAGATACAAAAAAGCACTGCCCAACTACATTCCTTCTACTGAAACGTATTTCTTATTTTAAAGGCTTGGATCATCAGTCAAGCAACTGATCTAGAGAAAGAATTACAGCAAATTTGAGGTTGGGGCATAAGTCCTGCAGTGCAGCCTTCAACCTCACAGAGGGCGGTGTTGTTGGCTCACAGTCTATGCAATAGCAGCTAGCACCATCACCAGCTACTCCTAAACCCACAGTAACTAGTTCCCAGCCAACTTCTGCAATGGTTTGGTTTCATTCAGCAGGACTTTATTCAAGTGAAGATGTGCAGGCTCAATAAGTGGCAGCACTAATGACAATTTAGAAGAAAGTTAAAAATCATCTGGTTGACCCAAAAGAGTTGCACCAGGACCAAAACCCTTTGTTCTATTGGCATGGCAAGATGACACAGTGGCCAGAGCTCAGTCGGCTTGCAATAAAGTATCTTGCATAGCCAGTGTTAAGTTGGAGCATGTTTTGAGAGCAGCTGGTGCAGTTATCACAGTCAGAAGGACCAGTCTCTCACCTTAAAATGTGGAGAGACTGGTGATAAATAAAATGAACAAACACTTCTTTCCAATGCATTATAGTGCTCCTGAAACAGGTGAGAATGATGAGGGCAATTGGTCTAACATATCAAGGTTGATCAATGATTATCCTCCCAGATGACCCCACTGAGTTTGAGGATGAACTCTGCTTTCCAGACTAATAAGTCTAAATTTGAATAGGAGGACTTCTTAAAAAAATGCATAAAGATATATAGCTGGTGTGCTACTTACAAAGACAACATATTGTAAACAACTAACTAAAATAGAACAGTCCAGTGTGCATGGCACAGATAGTTAAAGAGGACACAGAAATCATTTGACCCGGGCTGACTGAGTGGTGAGAGCTGAGAAAGACTGATTTAGCTTTGATTCAAACTTTGACTTTTACATTAGCAATTGGTGACAATCTGCTGATCGCATTGTTGTCTTCTTTACTGCAAACAGCAAAATGCTGTTATTGTTAGAGTGCTCAGCCATGAACATGAAACTAGTTGTCGGTGATTAGTTTTACGAGATTGTTTCTTCTCACTTAGTTAATTGGAGACACCACTCTGCCAGCTTCTGCCCTCTTGCTCATCAGCCACCATCATGCTTACCTTGACTCTCTAATGTTGACATGTTATTTTTGCATTCCAGAGGCCATCTTATCTGCAAAAAGATTGCTCCATAGTGCTCTAGCTTTTAATTCAGCCCTGCACCCAAGACGGACAACACCACAAGAATGCAGATGCATCATGCATTTCTATTCAGTGTCAATTTTCTTTTCATGTTTAACTACAACTATTTTTTTAACTGTGTGGGTCCTCCTTATTTTGCGTTTTTCAAGCCATGGGTAACAAATTGATTTGATAACTTGGGAGTTTGGGGGCTGAAGGACTGTTTTGTTTTTGGTAGCTGAACTGTCATCTTCCTTCCACAACAGATGTAATGAGCTCATCAACTTTATGAATGTTGTTTGTCTATCTCACTTTCCCTAATTCCCCCTACTCATCCATTCATTATAAAACCCTAACTCTCTTCACCCAGGTTAAGTCACCAGTTGAGTTGTGTATTAATCTCTACCACCAGCAGATCTCACATTTGGTCGGGCAGAGGTGCTTAAAACGATGCCAGCTCACATGAGATGGTAGTACCAAAATTGGCATTTGCCCATCACCTCCCCTCCTACCCAGGCATAAAAAGGGACATCATAGTACCGAGACTTGATTACTGCAATGTATGTCTAAGAATGGGTAGTGTGCACTTTTTCACAATCTACGTTCCATATATTTGTACTCTACTGAAGTAATCTTCTACTGAGTCCTCTTGACTAAGGGGTTCCTAAAGAATTCTTACTTAAGTAAGTAACTCAACACCATGTTGCTAACTGTTGTTTTACCATGGTAGTCTCAGTGTTGTATTTTACACCCATTATGTTTTCTTTTAGTCTAGGTAGTGCTTGTGATGCACTAGTTCACCTTACCAGAGTCATTTACAATGTCCTATTGCAACCCCTGTGATGTCGTCCGTAATAGTGCCTTTGGTCCACCACCGCTAGCATTAGGAAGGCTCTTTGGAAAACCCTGCGTGAAGGTATGGAACAATTATAGGAGAAGTAACGTTCATTGCTTTATCGACTCAGGTAAGAAAAGAAGCTCTAGGGAAGGAGGGAATATTGTTTTTGTTGACTGCCCCTATTAGTGGCCACTAGTAGCTACAGAGGGTAGTAGTAGTTATTGCTGACACTAGGAATGTGGGTGCTGCTCAATCTCATCAAGCAAGGGTGGGAAAGTTGTGTATAACCAGGTCACTTATATTCTGTTTTACAAGACTGTTTGCTGGAGAGATCTGGACTGGATGAGGTAAGGTAAGTAGAGTACTTAACAACACATGTAGAGATCGAGTAGGGAAATATTCAAAACTTGAAAGAGGTAGGTGATGATACAGTGAGAAAATTAGTTTGGAATGAGACAGTTGCAGGGAAGAACAGCCTTTGTTGTCACTGTGTTGGTAGCTCTTCCGCTTTACCTGTGTGTAAGGCTACTCTAACCAATGCAAAGACATATTCTCATGATAAACAAACTCCCACTGATTTAATTAAATTAAATACAATGAATAAAAGTCCCACATTCTCCTCCTACAGTAGGCCCACCCCCTGAAACAAACCCATAATACCCTAAAATCATCTTGGTCCCAACTGTCCTTGCTACCCTCCCCTCCAACAAGCCCTAAACCACAAAAAAACTTAGGCCTGAATTGCCTCCACCTGGCACAACAGTTCCTGATGGCCATCCTTGAAATTACCCCAGTCCTGCATTATCCTATTTAGGATGACAGTTGAAGGCGGTGGTGGTTGGGGGGTGGTTTGGGTGCCTGGTGTGATCGGCTGCCTGCAGTGACAGCGATGGCATTGCCGATGTCCCTCCGGCTAGTGGCCCGAAGCAGCAGCGGCTACTTCCTCCTCCTCCTCCTCAAGCACCACCAGACTGCGGTACTCCACCACACTTGCTTAAAGTTTCTGGGGGCTGTGTCCTGCTGGGCTGGAAGTGGGTCTCAATTCATTGTACAGAAGCCACAACATTGCTGTTCCCCTAGAGCCATTGGAAGTTTTGGGATGTGATTTTTTTATCAGCGCAAAGAGAAATTTTACCATACATACTTCGCACAATTTAGTAGCAGTGAGTAGTATTGATCTTCAGTGTAATCAAATTAAAAATTTGTACCAAAAATTATGAAAATTTAAAACTGTTTCATGTGGTGAAATGTGCAACACATGCATAAGTTGAATTACTTAATGAACAATCTTCCAAATATGAATAGAAATTGCCATTGATGAATAGGGTACATTTAAGTAATCCTACACAATTTACTTGATTGCAACATGCAACATTAATGGATGCATCCTGGAGTGTCGGCATGTTTTTTGGGGACAGCTAGTGGTGTGTCAATTTGAATTCCAATAGCCCTGCTCTTCTTCTTTCTACTCCCTTCTGAGTCCCACCTGGAATACGACTCCAGGATGAGTTCCACCCTACATCTTCTACCCAAAATAGTGCTCTAAAATACTTTCTCCATTCGCTATGAGGCAAGTAAGTGACAGTGTAGGGTAAGCTTAGGTAAGATAAGCAGCAGGCAAAGGGCTAGGTTTAATTATGTTTGGCTATCGACTAGTTGAATGACATATACAAGTAGGCTTCATGGCATAATTAATTGATGGTAGACGATGGAACATTTATGACGCAAGGAAAGTAGTCACTAAGGAAGAAACTGTGGGAGAAATGTGCCACTTGCCAAGATGGGATTGCACATTATGGGCTGGATGGGACTAGAAGAATGGGGTAAGTTATACGCAAGTGGACACTGGACGCCACACCTTTTCTTCTATCAGTTGAATGGTAGAGAGGATGAGACAAACAAAGGAGACAGGATTATTAATGAAAGAATTGCTAAGTGAGCTTGGAATCATAAATTATGTCATGAAACATGTCAAGCGTGATGTAATATGTTCGGCCATAAGCAGTGTATGGCTGGGGTGCAAGATACAGTTAGCTCTGCAAGCTATAACTGGTGTTTTTCTGTGTTTTTTAGTTCAAAACATGAATGTTGTCACTGACCTTTGCTTTTTTTCACAGAATATATACAAAGGTGTAAATACTAGAGTAATACATTATGTACTTAAAAATCTGATGTTGCCTTTGTTTAAAATTCTGCTGAACAAAATCCTGTGAAGATGGCAAATTTGATTAAATGTTATAATTTAGAATTTGATTTATTTTCTGGCATGGGAGAAGTTTAAAAGCACAAATATATTGATGTAAGTGATCAGAATGATGCTGAGAATTAGTCTTAGAATATGGTTACATACCGTATTATAAGCCCTCATAGGGGATGCTATAAACTGATTGTAGTTCATTTTAAGATAGCAACGTAGCTCTAAGGCTTGTATAAATCTGGGTGTCTCTGGTTTAATAGGTGACATTGGTTAGAGCAACATATGTTAGAACACTCCTAAGTATTGAATAAGATTGAGGGCAGAGCTTGACTGGCCTCAAGATGGCTGCAATGTAATTGGGCTCTAGACAACATCGCGACAATCCTGCAAGGATCCGTTTAATCCAGTTTAATGCAGTGAGATAATAAATAGCCCTTTCCATTTGCTGCAGAATAATACTTTTGAGCCAGCGGTGCATCCACTGAAGGCAGAAATAGTGGATGTGGAAATGACGGTGCGACCTCCCTGGTCATAGGAGTGGCGCTCCTCCAGCGACTCAAGCTGTCGTGTCCGGTGGGAATTTCTGAGATGCAGTGACTGTGGGCCCAGAGTGTCGCCAGGGATCCTGAAGCCGCCAGCGCCTGACTGCGCTCTTGTGGTCATCTGCTGCATTGCCCGACTTTTAGGTGGGGCCTCTCCTGACCTGGTGCAGCAGCCCAGAGCATTTGGGCCGGCGGGGTTGCAGCGGCTGCTGTGAGGACATTGGGGTCCTGACGCCTGGCAGTGCCTGAGCCTGGGCCCGGACGGAAGGGCGGCTGTGTGTGCAATTGAGCTTGTATAAGCAGGACTGTTTGCTTGCAGCCTGTCGGCTGGGGGCTGCTCCCCTTGGGAGGGAGGCAGTTGGCAGTCACCTATTGTGGCTTGGGGGCATCCTGGATCGGCTATGCTGCAAAGGCCATTTGCTTGTGGTAATCGCATGACTCGCTGGGAACCACGGTGAGGTCCCCATCTCTTGGATGTGTTGCAATGCCGCTTTGTTGCCTGGCCAGGCTCTTGGCCTGTCATGGTTGTGTGTCCTCAAACAGGTGGGGCAATGTATGATAAGCTGCCTCAATATCTGCAGGGAGCTTATAGATGCTAAGAGGTAGGTGGATGTGAAGCCTACTTTGCATGGGTGCAGTGACTACGGCAGCCCTATCCGTATACCCTGATGAGATATACCCATGCATTGGACACTAAACTGAATTGCTGGACAGAGCACATGAAGCAGGAGCATTGTCCACCCCACTGGGTACATGGTGACATCAACACCTCCTAGGCCCCCTGGGCAGAGAGAGTCCCCTAGGAGCAACACATTGGGATACGCAGCGGGTGCTTGATTTCGCATCCTGTGTGCTGCTGGAGCATTTGGGACACAACAATGATAACAATATGGGGAAACCAGACAAAACACAGTGGAAATTGCAATTCGATCAGCACAAATTCTCCAGAATAAGAGATGAAGAAGCAGACGCAGATCTGGGGGAGCATGGTGCCTCTGGGTCAGACCTAGGTGGAGAATTACTCCACATACTTGAAACTATGCTGCAAAGTCTCTCCACGATTGATGAGTAAATAGACTCGCTCTCTTACCGCATGGATCACATGTCGGAGCGCTTAGACAAGCATGCAGAGAGGATTGATATGGTTGAAATGAGAGTCTCAGAAGTGGAGGACCAGAGTACGGAAATCACAGGAGCCCAGAAACAAATGGGGAACCTTATGGAGTCACTGCAGGCTAAGGCCGAAGACCTTGAAGCGTGGTCAAGGCGCAACAATCTGTGCATAGTGGGGCTGCCGGAATCAACCTCGACCGGTAACATGGAACGATTTATGGAGAACTTACTTGTGACCTCGATGGGCCGAGACGCCTTTTCTTCAATTTTTGTGGTAGAATGTGCACATCGCTCGCTGGTGCCGCCCCCGGCCCCCCCCCCCACACCCAATCATAGCTCAAATTCTGATTTACAGTGACAGGGACGCCGCATTATGCAGGGCAAGAGAGCTACAGACACTCATTTATGAGGGCACC
The DNA here is from genome assembly GCF_964204655.1 of Triturus cristatus. NCBI lineage: Eukaryota > Metazoa > Chordata > Amphibia > Caudata > Salamandridae > Triturus > Triturus cristatus. The sequence goes on from NC_140593.1 coordinate 939,401,248, forward strand.
GGACTGTCACTCTACCCAGACTTCACCTCCCAGGTGCAGGGGGCACGCAGGCAATTTGCTCCCCTTAAACGGAACCTAAGAGAGCTCAACATGGGCTATGCTCTACCCAGCTCGCTTGAAGGGGACCCTTGATGGCAAAGCAAAGATCAACATGGACCATAACAACTTACATCAAACGTACAAAGTCTACTCTAAGGCACAGTCCAATAAGATTGACAGCTCAGAGGACAGTTTATCTACTGGAACGCTAGATCAACAGGCCTGATGGTCTATCTGCACTGGTTGTATGTATTATGAATAGTGGCAACGAATGTTGGTAGGACAATGGTGTATTTTACTACTGCCCATACATAACTAGGACAATAGATGCATAGAAATTTTCCGCACTCTACGGATGGGACTGTGAGTTGTGATTAAGAAGTGAAAGAGAGCTACAGTATTTACAGTCAGGGGCCTTAGGGCCCAGATGCACAGTACGGTGCACTCAGACTTAAGTTCTGTGTTCAGGGGTTATACATTTCATTATACCTAATAGATATAGGCCATGGATAAATATATATGTTGAAACAACAGCTGTGGCGGTGTTAGAACTCAGAAGAAGTGGTCGGGCACTCACCGCCCTCACTGGTAATACACATTGTTTTTGGAAGGGATTGTTGGGAAGTTCAACAAGGGTTTTGCAGGGTGGGATTCATGTCATCATGACAGATGTTGGGGGGCATGACATGGGAGGGAGAGGGGAGATTAACAGATTCACAATTGTTGTACAGAAGTAGCCCTGTTGACATTGTCAATATCAACCAGCATAGCAACACAGTTGTTGTAATTTCAGTCACGCTCCATGAGTATGGGTAGGGAGCATGACTCAATGCCTGTGCAGGGTGGTGACTCAACAGATTTTTTAACATGGAACATTAGAGGTTTAAATAACCAGTGTAAGGTACGTAGAGTGGTCTTATATCTACTTAGGCATCACATAGATGTTGCGGTCCTGCAGGAAACACACCTCACACCCAACTCGGGGTTACCATAGCAGAGAAGAATGGAAGGCCCTTGAAAAGCAGCTGAGTTTACTACACATGTGAGTGGGGTGTTTGTATCGGTGGGTACGCCAGGGAGCTAATATAAAAATACATGCAGTTGATTCTGGCCCCAGGGGTAGATGCTGCAGGGAAAGGCATTTATTAGCGCTATGTATGCATATTGGTATGGGTGATTACTTTTTAGAGGGGGTGGTCAAGCATTGGGATAAGTTGCAGGCACAACAATCAGAGGTGTCAATGCTTACAAGGTTTCATTATCATGGTGCTAGACAGGCACTATGTGCGGCGCTTGGTGATGGCATGCTGGAACCACAAGAATATAATTCCTTAACGTACTTGTTGCAAGCTCAGACCCCGCAGTGCGCAATTTCAATATTATTCACACTTACAAGGACAGGCACCAATTCTACACATATGAAGGCACTGCAGGAAGGGCGCGCTGAATTAGACATAGATATAACCAAAGAGCAATGGTTATACTGCTGTTCAAGCTCAAAATATATTTCACAGAACGGCAGACACCAACTCACACATCTTCAATACATGCACAGAGTGTACTATACTCCTGCCCGATTATATAAATATGGGTTGAGGGAAGATGATAAATGCGTAAGGTGCGGGGCTGCTAAGACAAACTTCACACATCTTGCCTGAGACTGCCCTGGGAATGGAGCATTTTGGACAGCAGTTTTTGCTGCACTGCAGGATATGGCCGGGGTGACAGTTCCTGCGACTCCGTTAGTGGCCCTTCTGGGATATGTCAAAGACTTACCTAAGGGAACACGTAGACTACTAGCGCTTGGCATATTAATAGCAAAATGGAACATAGCATTGCGTTGGATGAAGGGCCCTCACCCACCATCTCAGAATGGTGCACAGACTATTGCAATACACAGTCAGACAACTATAATGCTCTAATGCCTACACAATGCAGGCCCAAAAACATTTGGGGTCCATACCGGCATACCTCACTCACAGAGCTGCGGAGAAAGAGACTAAGGAGGGGCATAATAGATCGGGGATTGGTTGACCAAGTTCATCTCTTTAGATATGACCAGGATGTGTAATCAGAAGTGGTTTATCGTTACCCTGAAGCAGATAATATGCAGATGCTGTATTAGGTGGCAAAATCACTGCTAGTAAGCCCTCCCAGTCTAAGAAAGCGAGGTACAGGTGTTTCAGTGTATATTACTGATATATCTTCCTGCCTGAGGCTGAAGGCAATTGTGCAGACTGTATTTTTACTGTATACTGTTGCTTGGCCCTGTTGGTGAATGTCAAAATCATTGTAATGAGTACTGTAACTATAATATCCATTCTAAAGGAAAAATCAAGTTTTTGAAAAAAGTATTGAATAACATTAGGCAACAAGAACAAATGATTCAACTGGTCAAATTGTTCTGTGGCATTGTACAATTTTGAAATTACCCCTCACAAGATAGTGACAGCAGTTCTATGGCTTTTACAAGTTGGATGTGTCTATGGCACAATATGCGATATATGTGAGATTAACATAAATCTGAACAAACAAATGATTGAGAAAATGCACAAATGGTTGAACTACGTAATTAATTTGAGTCGTAATGTTCTGAGCCATAATACAGTTGTGAAATAATCTGATCTTCTGTGCAACTGAGTGAATACATTCTGATATCAAGCTACACTGGAGTGCCGTGGAGCCCTTAATTGTAAGGGAGCCATTCTTTATAGATTTTTCTATATAGACTAGATGATTTTGAGCACATATCAAATTTCGCAGCCTCCTTGTCACACCATTGTTTTTAAACACACATTTCTTATTGGGAATTTTTCTTTTCCTATTTCACACGTGGATTTTTATTAATATTTGCACTTATGCACCTATATTCAATAAATGGGATAGTTGATCATGGTCTAGGCATTCCCACAATGATGCTATATTATTATTCATGGTTGTTAGATGACAGTAGATTGAGATGGATGACAACAAAATGTATGAGATATATTTAGATTTCCATGATATAATGGCAATTTCTTGTGTATATATCACTTTGATATATGGGGATTATACTATTAATCAGTATTTAGGCTGTACATGAACAAGTACATGATTGGTTGATTAGATAAGCGAAATTTTGCACATGGTTTTATGTTGGTCATAAATACGCGTAATTTGCACATACATGTCAATTTGAGGTATATGTTTACAGGTTTTGCGTGATTTGCACATCAGATTACAGCATTGGTTGCACATGAATATCTAAAATGCATTATTTGCACATATTATGATGAAAAGTTGCTGCGATTTGCACATATTTATTAGCAGTATTTGCACCAAGAACTGAGACATATTTGCATATTTGCACATCAGTTTATATTATCAACCATTACTTTGTATGCAATGCCCATACTTTTTGTATTTATACAGGAATTGGATGATGAACTTTTTATTAATTGTCCCCATCCATAATGCTGGTCATCATATGATTTTTTGCATTTATGCATATAATTTGTATTTACCATGTAGGCATTTCTTTGCTATTAGTGCAAGATTTGTGTATCCATGTTATCAAGGTTTCATGATATTTGGGAAAACAGACTGACCAATGTTAAACACAGGTATTTTGTACATAGTATTTTGTCTATGTTTATCTTTACACGTGGTGTGCACCAAGCATATTTAAAAAAATGGCGGGCTGTATCTGGCTATCTGTGAGCAAGGGCAACCGCCCGAAATGCATCAGATTGCAGCTCTGGGAATACAATCTTACCAGTGCCTGATTTTGGGATTCGCGTTGTCTCTGTTCGCCAGCTGAAGCGAGGAAGTGCGGAGATGGCGTGTTTTGTTTTATATTTATATATATATATATATATATATATATATATATATATATATATATATATATATATATATATATATATATATATATATATATATATAGTAAACAGTGCATAAGCGCTCGGTTAACACTGCCTCAACTCCAGAGGAAAGGGCGTGTCGTCTTCACGGACCAACCTAGCAAGGTCCATATTGAATTCTCAAAAAGTTCCTTTGGCAAAGGATGACGACGCCGTGTCTTGTGCAAATAATGAATTTATTTGTCAGCTGCTGGACGCGTTTCGCCTGACCCGCAGGCTTGTTCACCAACAGTGTGCGGCCCAGCACCTTCAGTAATAGATGAGTTCGGTTTTTTAGAACAAGAGAGGAGATTCAATCGCCGACCGATACAGTTCGTCCAGTATGCAAAGCCTCAAAGAGGAAGAGGCAGAGGCAACAGAGGAGGAAAGGCGCAAAACAGCTCAGACAGCGCCGTGAAATCCAAAACCAAAGGGAACTAATTGATGATGATAACGCAACTATTATCAACTTGACAAACATCATTTTGTGTGACAAAGAACAAAGAATTTTAAGGCTTGGTCTGTCGTTTTGCCCGGAAGAAGATTTTAATTATGTTAAGACAAGGGTAGATGTGTTCAAATTTGTTCGAACATTAAATTTGAAGAAACATTTCATCAATAATTCAAGATCACTACCACCTTCCAGGGCTCTGTCTATATCTGAGGACAGTAATGAATTAGTGGTTGATGACATGAATTTAATGTTAGATATGTACCACTTACAAGATCAGTCTGATTCCACTCAATCTATTGAAATTATGAATGTTGATGTTAATCAAGCAGCATCAGAAGCAGAGAGAGAAGGTATTAACATTATGAGCAATGATCCAACATCTTTTAGACCAATTTCTAGGTTTACTCCATTGACGGGAAGAGATGCAGTTGATGTTTACAGTGAACTGGTAACTAATGATTTGAAACAATTGTGTACTAGTACATTTTCACAGCATAAAAAAATATCACAACAGCAACGTGATTATTCTGCTTTAGTTAATGAATGAGCTATGAATTCTGATTGTATTGTATGCAATGCAGATAAAGGCGGAAATGTGGTGCTCTGGGGTAAACAACAGTATTTACTTGAAGCATACAAACAGCTGAATAATCGTTCGAATTATGTAAGAATAACTGAATCGATTATGCAAAACAGTCATGTTCTGTATGACTGTAAGATATCTGAATTGTTTCAAGAGGTTTGTTAAAACAAGAGGAAATTACTTTTTTTTAAATCAGTAACCCAGTGACACCAGTGGTGTACTTAATACCTAAAGTACACAAATATCAATATAACCCACCAGGCCGCCCTATAATTTCTGCCATCAATAGTGCTTTAGCCAACACCTCGAAATTTGTAGATTCCTTTTTATGTCCTTTGACAAAATGCCTCCCGTCCTACATTCAAGATACAGGAGACTTTCTCGAGCGAGTGTATGACTTACCTTGGGAGAGTGATTTTTTACTGGCAACTATTGATGTGATAAGTCTGTACACCAGTATCTGTCATGATGATGACCTTAATGCTGTCAGAAATGTTTTGGGTTATCGGCCAGTCAAATTCTGGGCGCATACACAGATGCTAATAGAGATGACGACTTTTTGTTTGAAAAACAGCGACTTTCTTTTCAATGGTGAGTTATTTCCTCAGGTGTGTGGTACAGAAATGGGAACCTGCTTCTCTCCCAGCTTTGCTAATTTGCATATGGGCTGGTGGGAGGAGCAGGTGGTCCAAAAACTGTATCCAAACATCTGGCAAAAGAATGTGATGCATTGGAGCAGATTCTTCGATTACCTTTTCATTGTATGGAAGGGCACTGAGGAATCTCTGAGTTGAATTCATTAAAAAGTTACAAACAAATGATTTTAATTTAAAGTTCAATAGTTCCATCAGTGTCACCTCTGTCAATTTTTTTGATTTAACCATCTACATCAATGAAGGCAAATTGGAAACAGTTTTGTATTGGAAACCAACGGCAGGCAACACATTGCTACATGCCAAGAGTTTCCATCCTCAAAACCTAATTAATAGCATCCCGTATGGAGAGAGCGTAAGGACGATTCGAAACTGCAGCAATCAAGAAAGTTGTAATGAAGAATTACAGACATTACACGCACGTTTTAAAGCAAGAGGCTATCCTGAACAATGTATAAACTCAGCCATTTAAAATGCCAAAAAAAGAACAAGGGAAGAATTTCTCTTTAACAAAAGCAATACCAGAATGAAAAAAGAAATCTTAAATACAAATGAGTGCAGCATGATAATCACGTTCAACACACAACATACAAAAGTGAGGAGCATTTTGACCAAACACTGGCACCTGATTCGTAGTGAACCAGTACTAGGAAAGATTGTGCAAAAAAGGCCCCAAGTAACATTTAGGAAAGCTAGAAGTTTCAAACAAATGTTGGTCAGCAATGTGCTAAAAACTGTCCCCACCAAGAAATCAACTAAAATGTGGTTGAGCAAAAAAGGTTTCGTTACATGCACCAAGTGTAAAGCTTGTGTCCATGGGATTAACACCACCATGTACACATCAGGATTAGCCAGCAAAGAATTTAAGATCAGAGGCCATTACACATGCAAAACGGACCATGCTGTCTACGTGCTCCAGTGCCCTTGTGGCTTGAAGTACGTGGGCAGCAAGATTCTACCTGTCCATAAGCGTGTTTTACAACATCTAAGAGCCATTAAAAATGGAGACAAAGCGTATCCGGTGGCACGCCACTTTGAACAATATCATCAGAAGAATATAACTGGACTATCTTACTACGTTATAGACGCAGTCAAATTAAATGATAGAGGAGGCAACCGTGAGAAACATCTGAGGAGACTAGAATCAATGTACATATTTAAATTAAACTGTAAAACTCCTGTTGGTTTAAATATGGAAGAAGATCTACATACTCACCTGTAAAATTATAAAAATTATAGTATATTGAATCCTGTTTCTCCCCTTCTTGTTTTTAAACCATTATATATAACACATTTTTTGGGGTGTTATTAGGGATTGCTCACACTATAACTGTCACATGTGCAATAAGCGAGAATTTAGACAATTCTAACTTTTCTCATAATGCATGCCCACTTGGGTTCGATTTGTGCAAACATCCCGCATAGACACTGGGAATTGTAGCTGATTGAAGTATGTTTTTATCTAGTTTAAAAATTTGTAAGTTTAAAATGCTTCAATAATGGATTGTTCAATCATGTAAGACTGGGCATTAGTTCTGCATTGAGAACAAATGTTTCTGGTTGTCGATTATGCGCGTTATTGCAATTTTTGTTTACAACGCTAAACACTTATTGCTGGTCATCTAATTCTAAATGAGGTTCATGAATTTTTTAATAATATTCAGTTTAGAATTTAAGGCAGTATGAGTAAAACGTTGAATTTATTATGATTCAAAGTTTGGGTATAAGGAAAAACTACGAGTCTTTTTTCTAATACACTGCATTTGTAGTTGATCATGTGACTCTGTTATGGTGTATTTAAAAATGGTGGTAAACGTTATTCACACTGTTGGTGAACAAGCCTGCAGGTCAGGCGAAACGAGTCCAGCAGCTGTCAAATAAATTCATTATTTGCACAAGACACGGCGTCGTCATCCTTTGCCAAAGGAATATATATATATTAGCAAGTATATAGGTCACTGCATATTATATATGTTATTTGATTAGATGCCTATGAGTCTCTGTTTCATTTTATCAATTACAATATGTAAAGCCAACCATAACAATTGTATCTATAAGTGCTTTACTATTATAAGATTGAGGAAAATAGAAAGCTAAAATAAATACATAAACAATTTAAAAAATATACAAATAAATTATATTACATACAGCAACACTTGAAAGTCTATCCACACATCCACATATGGGACTTTATACAATTCAACTTTATATCTCAATACATTATTTTCCTTATAAATGTATACCCATTCTATGCAGTCATCTATATACTTATTTCTGTAGTGCTACTGTAGAAAAAAAAACCTTTGGCTCTCTACAATGAACAACTCTATGTCTCATCCTATACCTCTTTCTCAATATGTCCTCTACCCCCACTCTCTAACTCATTCCAAATCTCATTCTACTACTATGATCTCACAAATAAACTCTTCAAGACTCTTCCCTCATCTAGCCCTCCTTGGCTCACCCCAAAACTCTTTTTATTATGATCATCTCCCAAATAATACTTTCTAGTCTCTTCCCTCATGTATTGTCATGTATTTTCCAGAAATTCCCAGAACCTGCGCGTTTTGGATGACCTAAACTGAGGGCTTGGTGTCCAAACCTCTTCCGAGATATGTCAACTGTTAGACCAGCTAGCTCTACCGTGCCACTACCACCTCCCTGTATCTTACAGTGGTGTAGGTAGTTTCTAGAAACCACTGAACATGACAACCCTGATTCCTCAGAGATCGTGGAAAACAGTACAGTACTTTTCGCTTAGTTACTCGTGCTCACTTATTCTCAGAAAATACACAGGATAGCGATTAGGGTGTTTCAATAAGTATTTATTGGTCCAGCATCAATCTTGTGTAAAACATATTTTCTGTGACAATTAGGAGACCTAAACATACGAAAGAGATCGCAAGTAATGGTGAAGAAATTGCTTGTGTGTATCTCGGAAGGTGCCAGGAGAAAGTTAATTTCTGCTCTGGTTATGTCCAAAGTTGATTACTGTAATGGCCTTCTAATCAATGCACAAGAAATGGTTCATAGCAAGCTGCAGTTGGTACAGAATGCGGCTGCTAGGATGCTGTCGGCTTCTCCCAAATTCAAGTCCATCTCTAACGTGGTGCAACAGCTCCATTGGTGGCCCATAAGAAGCAGAACAAAATTTAAAGCTCTCTGTATTGCCTATAAGGCCATTTACAATACAGGGCCGAAATTTCTGAAGAAGTCATTTAAGGTATACACTCCCATCAGATCCCTTTGCTCAGCAGGTGCCAACCTTCTTGTCGTCCCTAGAACCAACAGAGCAAACTGGGGTAACAGAAGTTTCACAGTTGTCACTGCTAAACTGTGGAACTCTCTTTCCTCACGGATTAAAGCAAGCCCTACTCTACAGTCTTTCAGGAAACAAATAAAAACATGGCTCTTCAACTAACAGGCTCTTTCAATCCTATGCCTTACCTTCTGCAGCACATAGCGCCGAGACACCTATGGGTATTTGTGCGCTTTATACGTTTTTAAAATAAATAAATAAATACTAATATGGTAAACTGTAGATACGTTTCTACCACAGTGCTAAGGAGATGAACATATACATTTTAGATAAAACAATAGCATTTGCATACTCTATACTCTATAATGCCTGCCCTATGTAATTTGCCTAAATGAACCTAGCCTAGATAGGTAGGTGGAGCATGTAAGTGCATGTAGATATATATGTACATAGCCAAGAATCCCCTAGGAAAGAACCAAACCCCTCACCTGATGGTAAAGAATGAAGGACCCGCCTCTGCTTTGAGGATGACACCTGCAAGAAATGTCAGACCGGTGTGTGTCAAAGATTCAATATGCAGGACTCCATGTCAGCGTGGAAGGAATTCTCCTCTAATTTGCATGGGGGAATAAGGGTCTTATGTACTAGAGTAGTCACTCCGGAGTTTCTTCTAGAATTGATATGTTTTTAAAACAATCATAAATGTTTTGAAAACAATCAAAAATATTTTTCCAAACAAATGCGATCATGCACAGCAGGATATTGGCCAAGGATGAAAAAAGTGGTGACCCTTATACATAATAATTATGCATTGCCTGGTGGTATGTTTATGTACATGGGAGTATGATGGAATACTAAGAGCCCGGTGTCGAAGAGACAGGAGCAAGTTACTAGGTAAAAGGTCACCTGTTTCAGAACCATTATTGTCGTGTGGATGGGACAATGTATGTAAAAAGGGGTATACATGACAGAACTAGCCTAAAGGACATGACAGTATGCCTTCTTCAACTCATCCCAAATATAATGTTACTACTATGATCTCCCTAGTCCCTTTCTAGACTCTTTCCTCCTTTATTCCCCTTTGACTCATTCCAAACCTCACCATACTACTATGATCACTCAAATAACACTTTCTCCACTCTTCCCTCCTCTATACCACCATTATCCCATTCAATCAAACTAACAGGTTCACATATCCACCGCTCAAATTAATAACATATTTCTCTTGGCCTCACAATTGTGCGGCAGACACCTGTCTGCAGGTAAATGGTTAGGTTAATTTGCCCTTTAGTTTTATAGCCCCCCCAGTGGGCCAATGCAGAGAAGATATGCTGCATCTTCCGCAGCATAACAGATACACAACACTATAGAAGACCACACAAATGGAGGTATTCACCCTCCCTCCCTCTCCCTCCCCACCCTTAACCCTATCCCCCCCTCTAGTGCTTATATGTTTGTAGGGTATATCATTTATGTTAAAGTCTCACAGTTTGAAAAACATTATGCCCTGTCAGAAAAGAATGTAGGCAAGGACAATCATGATTGTATGTATGTTTATGATTTCATTTCAATAAAACATTTTTCCCTATACTGATCCAACACTAATTCTTTGTGGGTTCTAGAGTAGTGTGCTACTAACGAAAAGAGCTTCAACACCTTGTCAGGGGTAGTAAGTGCTATATAAATGCAATAGCAAGTATCAAAACATTATAGTATACACTCCCTAAACTCAAGAGACATGATGAGAGATGCTTTAGAACTGTTTCAGATGAAGAAAGCTAAAAGTGAGCCTATCAGTATCTAGGAAAAAAACCTAGAAGCACAATGTTATCCACATTTATTCTTCACTGGAAAAGGTGGATGAAATGACGATTGTTCTGTCCAAATTTCTGCATATGAGTATGGATTTACAAGATAATATTCAGGGGATCCATGCATTAGGTGTAGAAGACTTTTCCATATTTTATAATAATGCTTATTGAAAAAAATCATTCATAAGAATTCTAATTTCAAAGTACTTTTAAGTTTCAATTAGCATTCAAACTTTTTTTTTAACTTCTTGGCTTTAGTTATCAATGGTGCATGCTATCTATTGCATTCTCCTGACTAGTATAAATAGTTCCACACGAATTTCAGCAACATTCGTGTTGTATGTGAATGCATTTCTTGAACCCTCTTTAAGGCTGATGATGAAGTTGTTCTATCAACTATTCTATGTTTATCTTAATCAGGATATTTTCTGGAGTGAAGAGAGGCTTCTTATGTTAGTGTATGTGTGATGGTTAAAGTGCTACATGCTTAATGAGTTGTTGGAATGTATGTAAGTAGTTTTACAGGGAGGAATGTGCCACAATGATATTTTAGTGCATAGAAAGTTGTCGTTTTTATATTTACTATGTATCATTGCATTGATGTTAATAGTTTCTGTTTTGTCTTTTGACAAATGCACACTTGTACCTGATGGTGGAAATCTGACCAAAAACATATAGCGATTAAACTAAAGGGTTCTATGGGAAAATACAACATCATCAATTGGGCTATCAATGGAGACATCAATGAAGACAAATTGGAAGCCACAACTGCTATTCATCTTGTACAAAAAATGCAATCCTAGCAAGATATTATTTATTGAAACTGTATAAATACATCCTCCAATGTGACAGACAATAGCTGAATTGTGGTTAATAAGTTTTCGAGTAGCACAATCTGTGGATGATTATTTGATTTGAAGAAGTTAGTTAATGCAATTCCTCATATTGTAACATACTCATCCAATTGTTACAATTGAACATGCACAATTGAAGATCTGCTATTCACTTATCTATTTGTATAGATAGCATAATTCTGCCTAAGGAAGGTACTGAAGATATTGAAAGACTGCTGAGTGAAAGAGAGTTTCATGAAATAGACCATTAAATATTATGGAATTTTTTAACTCATTGCTTTACATTTTGTTTTATTTGAGAACAGTTTTTTTGCAATCAACTAGAGTGGCAATTGAGAACAACATCCAGTCTAAATATGCAAATATATTAATGTATTCCAGGTAGAATGATTAATGGAAGACACACATCACAACATGGTTTCATTTCATGGATGATATTGTGTAATTGTGAGTGGTCCAGCAGAAAAACTGGATATTGTGCACAGTAGTTATTTAAATATAAATACAGGAATTAATTAACCTCAACCAAACATCAGCGATTAATTTCTTAGATAACACTATAAAACTACCCTTGAATACATTTTTTTAAAGATTGCCAAGGAAAAATTCAGAAACAATTAATTAATGAACACCAGCTTTCATGTTACATTAAATTTAAAATATATTTTATGAACCTGCACTAGGAAGCAATGAAAAGTGTCTGTCACAGAGACAAAATGAACTATGGGGGTAAGAAAGTATTCAGAAATTTTAGCAAAAAGGTGATGGTGAATGTGTTAAAGAAGCAGAAACAAAGAACATAGGTAAAGACAAAACCTTTATTCATGATAAAATGGAAAAATCAAGGAAATGGACATGGTTAAATGTATTAGTCCATACAGTAGACAACGGACAAACACAAAACAGATACCCATCAGACACTCAACAGATTAGTAGGCAGTTCTGGTAAACTAACCTTTGTGGGTATATGCAAGAATGTTAGAATTTTAATTCCTGGGAATGAATCACAAATGATGGTCACTCAATGGCCTATACCATCTAGATCTAAAAGAACCTTCCCATGCTTGGATTTTTCCAGTTTCTGTCCACCACCTCCAGGAAAAATCTGATACCACAGGACAGAGAAAATTACCCTGAGAGAAAGCACCAGGGTGTGGCGGTGATTTTGTTTGTGTTTAGAAAAGAAAAGTCCTACTTTAGGAGTTTGTTTTTGAAAAACAAAAAAGTATGCTGCTGGGCCACATTAAAGATGGTGGCCATGCACCAAGCTTGTGGTGCCTTAAGAAGAACCACCGCAACCATGGTACCTATGAAAGAACAGATATCACTAATGGGCCGGCAGCGATCTTTAAGTATGGTGGGTGATAGTCTGCAAGGATGGTGCACATAATGTCCTCTGCCACCCTGATGGAGGGTGAGCCACCTGGTAAAATTTAAATCAGGCCCTAAGGCTCGTACCGTTGTTCAAGTCAACATCAAAGTCATTTCCCGGGTGAAATGGTATCCCTTTCTTCAGAGGGACATTTGGACGCAACTCCAACAATGTTCATGGACCGCCTACACCTAACGTTCTGTGCCACTCATTACGTGTGCTTCAAGCATGCGTAAGTTTGCTTAGCAGCACCCTATGAAAAGTGACTCTGTGAAATCTTGTCGATTACACTGCATCACTTTTACGAGGCATATCCCAAAGAAACGCATCACAGCTGACTCATGTTTAATGTTGCGCAGGGCTGCACAACGTGACGCATCCCCATAGATGCAACACGTTGTGAATAAGTCGAAATGTGTCAACTGTATTACACCACCACTGTGTCACAGAAGTGACGCAACGGCGGTGTAAATGTTTTCCAAGGGGCTTGTAAACCTGCCACAAATTATCCAAGAAGTAAATCACCCTGTGCCAGCTTAAATCACAAAAAACAATGGTCCTGGACCATAAATCAAGATAGGTAGTAGTTCCTAACTTAGTGATATCATTCACATATTCTGAGCTACATGTAATCTATTTTGGTAGCTCTTAGTATCCAATACAGTATTGCTCATAGGGTCAACCATGCAACAAACTGATGTCAACAGTTAGTAAAGCATTTTATTCTTTTTACATTTTTAAATTTCCATTACCAATTGTATCAAGGTTGCTCCAAGGGGAACGTGCAAATAGTAAGGGTGCTTGAGTAAGGAAAGTGAAAACAGTGCATAGACCTTGGATGGTGAATGACAACCAGTCCATTGCTTAACTTGTTTAAGTTTTCTTATGTCACAACCTCTGAAATAATTCCTTCTTTCCTTTTCACTTTCCTTACTCAAGCACCCTTACTATTTGCACGTTCCCCTTGGAGCAACCTTGACACAATTGGTAATGGAAATTTAAAAATTTAAAAAGAATAAAATGCTTTACTAACTGTTGACATCGGTTTGTTGCATGGTTGACCCTATGGGCAATACTGTATTGGATACTAAGAGCTACCAAAATAGATTACATGTAGCTCAGAATATGTGAATGATATCACTAAGTTAGGAACTACTACCTATCTTGATTTATGGTCCAGGACCATTGTTTTTCGTACTACATTGCACCCAGGTCCTTGACATTCTTGGGTTACCCCATTTTTTGTAATGGTTAGCTTAAATCACAAAGCAGAAGGGGAGAGAATCATCAGATCAAAATACACCTATTCTGTTGAACATTTCCCACCCTGCCATGCCATTACATCCCCAACGCACCACTGCTCCTACCTGCCAGTCTGCGGCAGTACTGCACAACACTGTTAGCATGCATAAGAAATGGGAAATCCCTGAAAAGTTCCACAAGCACATTTCCCATTTGGTTACTTTTCTCTCTTCTCACCCATTGACACATTCAGCCAGAGCACAGACAACTGCAGTAGCAGTGGTCCCTGCATCTACTGGGAGGAATCGACATCATACAGAGAAGGGCATACCACCCTCACCAACTGGTAAGTCAAACTGGACAGGAGATGGTCAAAATGCATACAATGTCAGGAGTGACAGAGGGACATATAGTGCCCACATATGAAAGTCAACCAGAGATGAAAAAATAGCTGCATTACTATTGGAGTTGTCAATGGACATCCAACTTTAGCAAATGATATTTGTGAACAGCGAAAGACAAAATATAACATGTCTTGGCTCATCATACCTTTGTAATTGTGTAACATGACATGTTTTTCACCAACAGTCCCAGACCTGGGAATCCAATCCTGTAATCGAGTGCCACAACTAGTCAAAAGGGTGTCCCCACTATGTTGTAATAGTGTCTGTAAACCTAATCAAGAAATCCAATTTGCACAAATATGGCAATGATGAACAAGAAGTGAGATACTAGGGTCAGTACTATTGACAATGCATACACTGTCCAACTTCGAATGTTTCCAATATCGATCAAATGCCCAGTCCTCACAGCTGGTCATGTACCTCTTACATTGGCTGGCTTTTTTGTTGGCCATCAACAAAACACGATAGTGGACCTCACATCATGATTCATAGACATGTCATTGTGATATAGGTTGCATCTAGGTAGTGGGCCCATTCTAAGTTATATGTGGGATCACTCATGATATTAAGTATAACACACTTCAGCAACGCTGGTGCCCACAACTGCTTGTGCTCATCCTTTGTGTCAGAAATGTAGTGCATCACATGTGGCTGCAGAAATGTAAAGTTGCAAAACACACTTATCATTGTAGGTACAACATGGTCATCCCAGAATCAAAAACACACACTGACTTCTGCTACAAGGTTGGCAGTGACATCTGTTCAGGGACCTCACACTGTTTTGGTGCTGGGCCAAGGGCAGTAAACCCAAGAATAAATCAGGCTGAATGCTCATTAAATGTGCCTTTCACCTCCACCATATGTTGTATGTGTTGTACAACACTGTTGTCCTGCATCACAATATGCTCACATATGGCATTTGAACCCATGCAAGATCATACCCTGGTGGCTAATGAAAGGATGACACAAAATGTATGCCAAGTGAGTGCAGAATGGACATACAATAGTACAATGTGTCATATGAAGTGACCAAAACATAACAGGCTTGCAATTCAATGATAGGAAAAAATCACAAGCAAAATATACATGGTTAAATCATAATGAAAATAGCATGGCTGAGGCCAACACTGATGCCAGTTGTGTACCTTTGAGATGGATGTAGGGGCTGCTAAGGTGAATCTTCATGCAGTCACACCTGCAAAATAACTTGGTTGAAGAGCAACACGCTAATCCAGTGCAGGCGGAAGGCATCAAAGCTTCTCAGCCTATGCGCAATATGTGAGCATAACCAAATGTTACATTCTGCTTGCCTCCTCTCCTACCGTATTCACATGTATAGGTGAGTGTTTGACATATGAGGTTTGGATGTCTGCTGTACAAGACACCAATCGTTGTCAGCTAAGTAGTACCATGATGTTGGAAATAGAGTATGCAAAGAGAGGACACTCAAATGATGGACATAAGAATTCTGTGTTCTCTCATTCAAAAATGAGCTGTGTGACTTCATGCGTAGGGAAGCACAAATGAGCAACATCATGTCCCTGACCATTGCACATCTCACACATGAACCCCTTTCTGACTTGTAAACAGACAACATTACATTCCGGAAAAATGTAAGTCTTAATGGCAAAGGTGAAATCACTGTAATGCGGAGGAGTCCGGGTCATTTATCCCCTTCCTTGAAATATCAGTAACCTTCTCATAGAAGTTTGTCTGTTGATGTGTCATCTTATTGATGTCAGTGCTGCGTGCAGGTAACGACTGGCAAATGCTGCATGTGATCAGGTGCCCACATGTAAAGTCCATGAGGTAAACATGCTGCACATTGTCCTGGATTACCCATAAATGGTTATTGAGAATGACATGTTGGCTCAGAGCTACCATCTGTTGTACAAAAATATAGACATGTATGTCTCATCACAGCTGCTGACAGGATGACACCACAGCAGCGGACAACATCCCGGGGACTGCATGACATCCTGGCTGCAGCAGTGAAACCATCGCGCACCTGTCCTTCAGGTAATTCTGGCATGAGGTGTGTCTGTTGATGTGTCATCTTATTGATGTCAGTGCTGTGTGGAGGTAACGGCTGGCAAATGCTGCATGTGAGCAGGTGCCCACATGTAAAGTCCATGAGGTAAACATGCTGCACATTGTCCTGGTTTACCCGCAAATGGTTATTGAGAATGACATGTTGGCTCAGAGCTACCATCTGTTGTACAAAAATATAGACATGTATGTCTCATCACAGCTGCTGACAGGATGACACCACAGCAGCGGACACCATGCCGGGGACTGCACGACATCCTGGCTGCAGCAGTGAAACCCTCGCGCACCTGTCCTTCAGGTAATTCTGGCATGAGGTGTGTCACTAGCTTAGATTCCTAAGCCATGACAGAGATCAAGATCCCCTTCTGCATGGAATCAGCAGTTGTTGTTTACAAAGTGAAATACAAATCAGGAGTGTCATGTGCCTATCTGTCAATTAGTGATGCAGATCATTGAGAATGTTGTCACTTCCCTCTACAGCTGCTGGATCAGGGACAGCTATGTCTACAACAGCTATGAGGAGACAGGTCCAGCAGGTGACACTAGGGGGGAACACGAAGGGACAGAAAGTTGTGGCTGGAACTGGTGAGTTTGCTTGTATCATGTACATCTCTGTGTAACACCTCAGTGCTATGGTGTGAGCTGTCATTTGTGGTGGTACCCTAAACAGGTCACATGATCCTCATCTGTTGATGCAAAGTACAGTTAATACAACCCTTGTGTTGCACCACATGTAATCCCAGGTCAATCACTAATACGGTTGCAACCTCTGTGTTCCAGGGGGTGCTGAGGATGAGGATGACAGACCTATGACCAGTGCGGGCCGACGGGGAATCAGAGGGGAGAATCCCCTGATCCTCCAAGCAGTGATGTCGGCAGCAAGTACTGCTCAAGAGGAGGAGGATGAATTTCCTGAGGACGTCGACTTGGTGGATGATGCGGACAACATGTCCGATGACGATACTGATGCCAATGAGAGCTATCGTGCCAGATTGCCAAAATCTGTCAGGGCATCACATCCTCCGTCAAGCAATGTTCGTCAGCCTCCTCCCAAGCAAAGTATGGCCTGTCCCCAGCATCGAGCAAACCAGCCACAGCTCCCACGCATCCCAACACAGACATCACTCCCTCACAGCCCTCACGTCCAGGACCAACATGGTGGTTCCCCTACCCGCTCTTCCCTATACAGTGTATCCCTACCATCCTCTCCACCATCTGGGGGAAGTACCAGCCCTGTTGTGGTGCAGGTATTCCCTGGGCACCATTCTCCTGCCCACAGGCTCCCATCTGCCACCCCCTCCCCTGCTGTTGCACCTGCTCGTCCCATCCATGGCAGACACCTGCAGAGAGGGCCTGCACCTGGCTATTGATGGCCAGTGGGAGCAGGACTTCTTCCAACAGCAGACAGATGTGACCCAGGACATTCGTGCCATAGGGGCTACCCTGTCCGACATTTTTGAGTCCCTGCAGGACATGGTCCAATTCCCTCAGGTGATGGACAGGCTGAGCCAAGTTTTGGATAGGATGGATAGAACTTGGCAGGACATGTCCAGAAATATGCGAGACATGATATCCATCCAAAGGGAAGAGAGTGCAAGACACCATGCCTTGGCCATGAAGATGATGGAGGGCATGTTGAAAGTGATCCAAAGTCTCCCTTCACGGTCAACGCAGGGAGGGGAGCCATCATATCTGCCCACAGGACAGCACATCCCCACACCTGTACCACCAACAGCACAGCACCACAGCAAAGGTACACATCCACACCGGCGGGCTGAACAGGCACTCCCACCACCAACCCCTGTACAGGCACTCCCGCCACCTGCACAACCACCACCAACACCTGTACAGGCACTGCCACTGCCTGCACAACCACCACCAACCCCTGTACAGGCACTCCCGCCACCTGCACAACCACCACCAATTCCTGTACAGGCACTGCCACCACCTGCACAACCACCAACAACCCCTGTACAGGCACTGCCACCACCTGCACAACCACCACCAACCCCTGTACAGGCACTGCCACCACCTGCACAACCACCACCAACCCCTGTACAGGCACTGCCACCACCTGCACAACCACCACCACCCCCTGTACAGGCACTGCCACCACCTGCACAACCACCACCAACCCCTGTACAGGCACTCCCACCACGTGCACAACCAGCCCTTGTCCAGGCACAAACACCAAATGTGCATACACCATCTGCCCCTGCACATGTAGATCACCCTGGACAGTCCCAAGGACAATACCCACCTCCACGTAGTCGACGAGCCAGACCTGACCCCTCCGAGCGGTCATCACCCCCAAAATTGCGATGACAAATTAACCACGTGAATATGTGTGTTGAAAAAATAAAGACCTACAAAACTAAGATTCTGTTGTGTATCATGTCCTGTGTAACGATATAGGTGGCCTAGAGATGTGAGGAGGTATGTGTGTGTTTGACACAGTTACAAGTGTAACCCATCATTGCAACAAGCCATTATGTGCATAGCAAATGACTCACCAAATATGTGTCCATATTCTGAACCAGACATTCAAAATAAAGTCAAACAAGTTAAAGTAATTAGAATTCCTCATTGGTATTTATGAAGGAACAGAAGAACAACCGTCCGTTTGGAAGGGAGAAAGGAACATAAATGATGATCTTAATGCAGAGGGAGAAGGGAACTTGGATTGGGGTGGGGCAACAAAAATATAACACGTCCGGGAGCATCAGGGAAAACTGTCTATTTACAAGGGGAAAATTAAATAATAGTTCAGGACGACGTCTCCGTCAAAAGTCAAGTGTCCTTCTGGTCATCCTCTAGTACCACAATGTCCAGATCCTCTGAGTCCGATGTAGGTGCACGGCTGTCGGGTGCAGGAACAGGCACCATATGTGTTTGTGACACACGAGGAGTATAGGGGGAAACAGTGTGGGGCAACGGACAGGGGGAGACTTTGACGGTGGTATGGGAAGGGATTTGGGAGACAAGAGATGACATGACTGTGGCCATTGAATTGATGCTGGTGGTGAGGGTGGCCAGAGATCGGACAATGTCCTCTTGCATCATGCGTACCTCCATACACACTTGTAGCATGATGCGAGCGGACATATCTGGCTGACCCTCACACATCCACCTCAAGTCCCCTGGCACAGCCATAGGAGGAACAACAAAGGGAAGAGCCTGGGGGGGACAGGAGGGATGTGGTGCCTCAGGTCCGGAGACAATGTTGTTGTCGAGCTGGTAGCTACGATGAGGGGGACTGGTTGCAGGGGATGCAGCTGGAGCCCCCAAAGGAATGGGGAACTCTAGAGGTAGGGAGGGGCTGATGGCAGGTCCAGATTGTGTATTGGCCTGCCCCGGGGACACCTCTTCAGGACCCACAGGTGAAGAGTCTGGGGGAGAGTAGCTCTCCACCACATCATGGGCAGAGGTGTCGGGTTCTCCCCCCCTTCAATGTCCACAGCCTCCAACCGGGAGGTAGCACCAGCATCAGGGTGTCCCTTGTCAGTCCGGGTGGGTGCAATCCCTTTGCCTCTTGATGTTGAGGGTCCCTCC
Source organism: Triturus cristatus (assembly GCF_964204655.1). Taxonomy (NCBI): domain Eukaryota; kingdom Metazoa; phylum Chordata; class Amphibia; order Caudata; family Salamandridae; genus Triturus; species Triturus cristatus. The sequence goes on from NC_140593.1 coordinate 939,421,401, forward strand.
TCATCCTCTTCTTCCTCGCTGGAGGAAAGAGGGTGTAGCCGCCGCCGCACTGATGGCCTCAAGCTCCGGACCTGGTCCTGCTGCCCTTCCATTTCGCCAGCTGTGCCTGCTGAAATGTAAGCAAAATCCTAATGTGGTGGTTGTTTCATGCAGGACGAGACACATACATAGAGGAGCCAAGGTCAGACTTTGTTTTCCTCTGATCACACTCTACAGTTGTCAGTGTCTATGAACTCACATTACGTGTATGTTCACTGTCATTTACTGAATTGAGTCTGACATCGACATCTCACGTGAATGTTTGTGGCTTACACAACTGTATTGGCCAACCCTCAACCTTGGCATTCTTGTGATCTGTGTGTCCTGTCACTGCTACATGTGCAGGTTCCAAAAGCAGCCACCAAAGGAGAACATGAAGAGTCCTGATTTCTTTGAATTTGGCCATTGATATGGAGTTGCAGCCATTTAACGTCTGGACAAGTGTCATCTGCTTTGTATTATTGTATGGGACAAGACAAGTGCCGAATGTGGGTCACACATTCACAGAGGGTCTAGGCTATTTCTTTAGCTACATTGTGAGTCTAACCTTTTGCTGTCCCCACACATAATCTGACAATCCATTGGTACATATTGGCTTTGGTGACTGATAAGGTAGTGCAGTACACCTCTGAACAGTGGGGGATTGTTGTGACAGCTACCTGTACATGTGAAATGTCATACAGGCCACTGAGGGTGAGACGTCTGTCAGTGGACACACCTTGCAAATTTAGAAGCACTTAAGAGTGATGCAAGGATGTCAAAGTCTGTCTTGACTCCATGATATGTCTCAATTGGAACCCAAACTGTACAAATGCAATGCAAGTCACAGCATCCAATACCCTTTGGCCTGCCATGCGCACACTGGACAGTGTCTGTACCATTGCTCATCCAATGCACACATCAGTTATGATTTCCTTGTTCCAATTGTAGTGGTGCTGGCAGAGCAGATTTCAGTATGAATGCACAATTGTGGCTCATTTAGCCAGTTGTCATGAAGAACCTACAACTCCCAAAATGCACTCTGCCCTGTACAGTCCATATACCACAGTGTGCCTTTTTAATCTTGGTGACTGCGGCATGGACACGGATTCGGTGAATGGAGGCATGGGACACACAATGGTACAGCACTGTTTCACTCACCTCATACTCCCAGACACATATTGTATATGATGCACTTACCAGGCCCCTGCTGCTCATGCTCCTCCAGCTGAGCATGGAGGGTCGGCCAAGCTACTCGCAGGACCCTCCTGTACAGTGGGGAGAGGCGAGGACGATGCACATGGTGCTGGGAAGACAGGCCCACCAGCTCCTCAGCCTTGTGCCGGGACCAGCGTTTTAGGTCCTCCCAGCGCTTGTGGCATGCCCTAGCACTCCTGGTGTGGACTCCCACTGCACTGCAGCGCTCCCCGATGTTGGCCCATAGCCTGGCCCGGGCTGCATTGCTCAGCTGGTGTTCTGGGTCCCCATATAGCTGAGGATATTTGGCCAGCACCCCCTCAGCCAAGATGTCTAATTCCCTTTCAGTGAAAGGGGGTGCTTTCTCTTCGTAACCCTCAGCCATTTTGGGGCAAATAAGAATGAGGAGCGCAGCAGGATGTCAGGGGATCTGATCTGTGATAGAGGATGACTCAGAATGAACACATAATGGCTGCCAACTATTTCCTGTGATATATTTCCTGCCTCCCACTTCCTGTAAAACATTTACTGTATGAAATAATGTGCTCCGGGTCATTTTCGGAGTTTACGGCTCGTAAACGCAGTTTCCAGTTCCGGAGCGGAGGGTCCGCACACGCGCATTATGCTCCGGAATCGGGACTTCTGATCACAGGAAATAGTTGGCAGACACTTTGTATTCATCCTGATCCATCCACAATCAGAAATCAAATCCACTGCCATCCTGCTGTTCTGTTGTGGATACAAATGAAATGACAGTGCAGGTGAGAATTATGAATATGTAACAAAAGGGGGAAGAGACCATTTAATGACATTTCTGCACGGACGGGGGGGCTGACACAACATCAAACCCCAGTTTCACTTTCTCCTATTTTGCATTATGGTACATGTAGTCCATATTGGGTGCTCATTACCAGAGTTGTGTGATGTGTTACGTAACATTGGGGTGGAGCAGTGTGGATATATCAGACACATGGTGTCTGATTCACCCATGACATCATCACTCACGTTGTGGGCCTATCATTTGTGGGGGAGTCAAATCTGTTGAGGGCACAGGCCCGACAATGCAATGGTTATGGCCTTTTGTGATTAAGTGACCCATCCTCATGAGGTCCAGCTAGGTCTCTCAGAACATGTATCGTTTTACATCTGCATCAATAGATTCTTTAGGGACATCCACTACACTGATCGCTGACATGGGCACATGAGCTGAAGCAAGCTCAACCTCTTGACTACTGTCAACAGCTGTGATTTACATGCAGTTAGTGTGGCTTGCAAAGTCGTCTCAGGAAGGAATTTATTGACACAGTCATGTATATCCAAGTTTCATCATTGGCAACAGACAGCAAACCACATTTTGTCCATGACACTACAGGTTGCTCATGTGAAAAACGTGGCAACGAGCTGATCACGGACTTGCATGCCCTGACCTCGGTTTTGTGCAATGGCCCGGTTTCCCAGATTCAGAGCTAGCCGAGGTTCCAGCGGTATGTGTAAGCCATGCGTTAAGGCAATATTGTGCAAAACACAACAGGCTAATATGATCTTGCACACGACTTCTGGGGAGTACAGCAGCTCACCCCCGTACGGTCAAGACATCTGAATCACGACTTCAACAGACCGAAAGTGTGCTCTATGATGGCTTGAGTCCGTATGTGTGCCCTATTGTACCTACGCTGTGGTACAGTGTTTGCACGCCTGTAAGGGGTGAGGAGATGTGGGGAGAGTGCATACCCAGCGTCACCTGAGCAGGGGAGAAAGGGCAGTTGGTTACATTTCCCTCTTTGATTTGCACAGGACATGATCTATACTGTATTAAATGCAGTATCTGTTGGCCCATGTACGTAGCTGTATGATTCTTATTGTACAATGGTTAATGTTGGGGGGCATTCAGACATTTCAACAACACATTTACCCAATTTTTAATGCTTGGTACTTACCCAGTAGCCACATGTTGCCAAATTCTCCCGCAGCCATCCGCCGGGCAAGAGGTGACATGCGGAATATGAAGCTGTCATGGGTACTGCCTGGGAACACCGCATGCACATTAATGAACCTCCCACTGGCATCACAGACAGCTTGCACGTTGATGGAATGCCATCGGTGTCTGTTGCAGAAGATGTGTGCAATGCGGCGGGGTGGCTGAAGGGCCACATGGGTACAATCAATTGCACCGAGCACACGTGGGAATTGTGCAATGAGATAGAAATCTCGTGCTGCCCTTTGTCTCAGGGCCAGTGTATGTGGCATTTGTATATGGTTGTGTGCTCTAGCAGTGATGCATCTCAGTACCTGATGCAGGCACCGCGACTGGCTCGCCTGGGATATGCCCACATGGTCACTGGAGACCCTTTGGAAAGACCCAGTGGCAAAGAAATGGAGCGCAGAAAGGATCTTGAGATATGCTGGTATTGCATGTGAGCAGCAGGTCTCAGAGTCAAGTTCCTGCTCCCACTCATATACCATATCCAAGATGACTTCTGGAGGGAAACGGTACCTGGCCCTTACATCTTGGCTGGAAATTCCAAATAGGTTGATCCTCTGTCTGAAGATCCTCTCTGCTCTCCTCCTCCTCCTCAAGTGGTTTTGCCGCATGGCAAGGTGCAGTGCAACAAACACATTCAGTAACATGTTGAAAGGGTTTGTGTGTGTCTGCTCTGCAGTTATACATGCTGCAGAGCTAGGATTGGCTGGAGTGTGTCAGCTGATGCATGGTGGGGGATGGTAGGGATTTGGACAGGAGTTTACCCTTGGCTCAAATGATCAATGGCCACAGTTCATGTATTCTGGCCCCGAATCGGAGCTTCCGGCCCGGGAGCGGAGCTTCCGGCCCGGAAGCAGACTTCCCGCTCTGGATGAGGAATTTCCGCTTTGGGGGCAGAAATTCCGGCCCGAGTGCGAACGTAAAGTTAGTAGTCGTAAGTCCATTCTGTGAATAGCAAAAGTAGTAAGTTCATTCTGTGAATGAAAAAAGGAGTAAGTGCATTCTGTGAATACCAGATGTAGTAAGTGCATTCTGTGAATACCAAAATGGTAGTAAGTTTAGGATTGGTCTTAAGTTGGTTCTGTGAATCGAGGCCTCCATCAGGAAAAGTAGTTCCATTAGTTTATAATTCAATTCACATTAATTAATCTCATATGATGACAGTACCTGAGGAGAGAAAGAACAGAGAGCAAATGCGAAGCACAACCCACAGAACTATATTTACCTAGAATGGTGTGAGGACCTAGACATCAGAGAATCAAGGATTCAGGCCAGGTTCAGGACCGGAAAGGTGACCTCTTCTAGTGTAGCGCCAGCGTTACACCCCTCTCTGGTGCTACTCTCTCTGACTCGGGCTCGTCCGAACCCCTTCCTAGATGTGCCTCCTTGGTTGTTCCGCAAATTTCCCTAGTGTTGGATTCTTCAGTCAGATTGCAGTAAAATCGGGCAGCATCTCAGCATAGCATCGGCATCTCGTGGGTCAAGTGTGTCTAACTATCTAGAGCTTACCTCTGTTATACCAATTCAAATGTATGATCCACCCCCAAATGTTTCAATTCCATGTACACCCGCAATTTGATTGGGCCAAGCAGTGGGGTGAGGACATCACACCATACTAAGTGCAATAACTTTCTTTACTTCTATTGCCTAGCTCCCCGCCCCTTAATTTTAATACCCACAAGCTTTATTCCCACAAGCATTTCATATGTAGATCGATAAATCTGTACTACAATGTTTCATCTTCTTCCTCTCGTAGGGTCAGAAGTTGTTCTTCCCATGTCCTTGCTAGGCTTAGGGTTTGGCTGCCATTCAATGATCTCATTGGTCTCAGGACAAGCAGATGTTGCGCATGCGTAGTTGCCACAGGAAACAGATATGTGGTCACCCTCCAAGGCCCAAATTAGAGCTATTAATAAAGTCAGAGAAGAACATGGTAGAATACAAAATTAAATGAATTCATTCTATACCACTTACTTCTACTCTAACCCCATTTACTTAAAAAATCTTTTGCATTAATGGTTTAGTAAAACTTGCATAGGTTAGTTTCAGCACAACATGTGCATTAGTGTGAGGGTTTCGAGCAGCCATATTAAAAGCTCTTGCGTAGCGGCAAAGATTTCCCCCCAAGCGACAGAAGACGTCATACCACGTAGATGTAGTAGACGCATGCGCAGAAGAGTTCCCGCGTTTTCGGCGGACATTTTTAAGGACACTCAGGTTACTCATTAGTAAAGCACATAGGAAAGCTTCCCCTAGATACAATATGTAAAATGTGATGCAAAATTAGTACTTACAGACAGGTTGGTTATAATGTTACAGGTTAATCGAGAGGATTGCATACAAGCAAGTTTCTTGTCATACGAAACCTTGCTCCATCAGTAGTAGTCAACAGACACAACTTGCTCTGATGCCCTCAAAAAGAGTACCACCCAGGGAGGACCACCCTCCCTCAGATATCCCACTGGGTAGAGAAACACAAAGCATGTGCAACAGGGGTATTTTACTCTTGGGTTACATTCCCAGCCCAGACAATGCAACGTGGGGTATTTCACGTATATGAGGTAGGTGAAATACCAGATGAGTACATTCCATATGAAGCGATGGAAGTCCCTCTGCACTTACCAAGAACATGCTAATTGGTTTGAAGGCACCCTTCCTCAAACTATATAGAAAACGTTAGACTGGGCCCACTCACCAATGAGGGGGTGACATGACCAGTCCTATCCGGATATACACAGCATCCTGTTGTTAATAGTTTGACTGTAGCCCAGCTATGGGGATTATACAAAATTCTAGTAACAATATACAGATGTCTTACACAGTTCGTAGTGCGAACATTAATACTTACTCTTGTGTTGGCTGTTCAAGCTCCACCACCACAATTAGTTACACCAGTCATTAGCCCACAAACACTGATTGCAGTCAGGGGTAAAGTACTCATCAAGAGTGAAGAAAATTCAATTTTGGATTGCACTAAAAAATAAATCAGCTTGAAGCAGTATTTTCCCATTTGGACCCACATGAAAAACACAGAATATTAACTATTTGCTTGCCAATGGCGATGGCTCCCCCAGTGGAGGACTGTGCCACTTGGAGTGCGGTTTTCGCTATCGTATTTATCAGAACAAATTGTACCCATTCACTGGCAGTTCCACCTCAAGTATTGAAACAAGTCTAGAATGAGTACAGGGCAGCACCTGGCTAAACTTACGAATGAAACTGATGGGCAGTTTGCTGCAGTATCTGCCATAATGTTGAGTAGAATTAAAGGGGAAGCAGTAGTGTTAGGTATACAACAACACTTAAGAGATGTGCCTCCCATACAGCAGGAGAGTGAATTACCTAAAGTCATAGTCCTATGCCTCGCTGGGTAGAGATCATTTTTGTGCCAAACCCTCGAAACCACAATTGAAGAGTAATTCTAAAAAGAATAAATCTAAGTAAGCACCGACTCTTCAACAAAGAAGAAGTGGGACGTGATAATGTCAAACTGCCTGACAGGTATCAGGATACTGATACACATTCCTCTTGTTCCTTCCAGGATTCATCCGATAAAGTTTGGAGAGAGGAGGACAGTCAGAGCGCAAATCAGAAGAGCATTTGAAACCAATGAAGGACTCACAACACTCATCTGACTAAATAATAAAACAGGAGGACAAGCCTAAAACATCAAAATGCCAATTTAAGAAGAAGAAAGGTAGCTAGACTTAAGGTTAGGCATGCCCCGAATTTTGAGTACTCAGCTTCTGAATGAGGAATATGCATTGACAATTCTAGACAGCATATACAAAAGGGGACCCCCTCTGGTGAAATACTTTTAAGGTCAGGGAGAAGAGGGGAAAACCAACAATACAATCTAAGAAAACTCCCTCATGAACCTATATATCCTTTTTCTGATTCATCATGAATTCAACATGGGCTGAACATAAAATTAGACAACAACAGAGTACAAAATCATACACATATTTGTAAATCCTAACATTGTTTGTTTATTTTCTTTCTTTTATCAAACTTATTTTTATAATATCTTTTATCAATTTTACATATAAAATGAATATTGTATCCATATACACATGACTTCACAGTATAATGACATGATCATATGTCAACATCATGCACCCCAGGTAAAGAGACAACAAACAGCATTCCAGCAAGCTCTCATACATGCACACCTCTTCAACTACATTCATACCACATTCATAACTACATAAATCTGGAAAGTAGGAGACATAAGGTTATTTTTAGTCTCTACGACCATTTAGAGCTACTGCATATAGCAGGATCTGAATAGCATTGGTCAATGTGTTTCGGTGGCTTGAAGTATAGATGGACACCACCTTCATCAGGACCTGCCAGATATCAGACCAGAATCCAGTCAGGGCAAGGGGATTACCCTCTCAAAATAACCCCTGCTCACCCTCAAGGTAGCTTGGCACGAGCAGTCAAGGCTTATTTCAGAGGCGTTATAGGTTAAGCATTTGTGACCACATACAGTAACTTAGTGACAACACCACAAATGGAAACCACACTCGTATTATATAAAAAATAGTTTAGCTTTTATGTAAGACTTAGCACAAGACCACATAACGACAAAAATAATCCACAATACTATCAGCAATAAAGAGTTCTGGTTTAAAAATGCTTATCTTAGAGTTCTGTGCGCTTTGCACCCTTTGTCTGGCTCTCACGGTGATGAAAATGCCCAAAAGAGTCTAACCGGCGCAGCGGACGCTCCGGTCCGATGCGCACACAAATGCAGTGCGAGTCGTTCACAGTACCTTAGTTTGATGTGTCTGGCACGGATGGGGTGATGCAAAAGAAAGCGTTGTACACGGCGATGTCCTCCTGTCACGGTGCGAGCTACGGTTCGTAGACGTCCTCAGTGCGGGTCGTTTGGAACTCAGAGCCGCGTTGTTTGAGGGGACGGTGCCTGGTGCGGTGCGATCTCTTTACGTTGCGGCATACGAGCCGTACCTTGAGAGCTGGCGCTTTTCAGTCTTTAAGGGCGGTGCGAGGCGGCCAGTACGACACGCATGGGCAAAGCGTACTCCACCTTTCAGCGCGATTGCAGATTTGACATCAGTGGCAGGGTGCGCCGTGATAAGTGCAGCTCGAAGGGGTGAAGCGAAGTGCGGTGCGTGGTCTCCCTGTCACAGTGCGAGCTACGGCTCGTTGACGGCGCTTGTGCGGGTCGTTGGGCTCAGAGTCGCGTTGCTTGAGGCGGACGGATTGGCATGGGGTTTCACAGAGTTTGAGTAGATCCTACGAGGCGCACACAGCTCCCTGCCTCGGCGCTACAGGGAAAACAGCATTGCCAGCAGCTCTCCTCAAGGCGGGTGAAGTTCACTGGTCCTGGGACTTCGTTCAGGGGGCAAGCTCACTCACAAACCCTTGGAGATCTTTGGCACAAGTTAAAAATAAAGTCTTTGAGTCTTTCTCCTCTCCTTCAGCAGCAAGGCAACCACTGCAGGCCAATCCCCCAGGTCAGGGAAAGTATTCCTCCTTTAGCTTTCCCAGTTCCTTCTTTTCAGGCAGAAGTTTCTTCTTGGCAAATCTGGATCTAATTTCTTGGGAGCAGGGTCCCAATACTTATACCCCTAAATCCTTTGTTCCTCTGTGCCTAGTTTAAACCAGTTCTGGAGCACTCTGTTGACATGACTCTGGTTTTTCTTTCAGTGTGCAGGGCAGAGACATCAGACACTCCACAGGAGGTGGAGCCAGCATTGTGGTGGAAAGCCACAGTCCTATTCAGAGTCCAGGTGTACTTCTCCCACCCATCTGGATGTAAATCTCTCTATACATGACCGGGCTGCCCCAGCCTGTCTCCTGGAATTCCCCAGCCCTGTCACTCACAGAAACCAGACAGCATATACACATCCTAGCAGAGGCGAGCTGAAATGGTTAGGCAAGCAAATACCAACTTTCTAAAAGTGGTATTTGCAAACACAGAATATTAAAATAACCTTTACTAAAAGATGTATTTTATTATTCTGAGTTCAGGCATACTAAACTCAAATTTCTACCATGTTCTCTGAGTCTGCTAGGATTATAGAATGTAATAATTCTAACAGCCCATTCTGGCCTATGGAGAACAGGTAGCCTTGCAATAGTGAAAAACGAAAAAGGCTGTAATTCACTATTAGGACATGCCACACCCACCAGGGATTGTCATACCTTATACTTACAATGCACCCTGCCCTTGGGCCTACCATAGGGGTGACTAATATGAAGTTAAGGGAAGGTTTAGGGACTGGCTAGTGGGTGCGCCATTGCCAAGTCAGCATGACAGTACCAGACTGCATGCAGGCTCTGCAATGGCAGACCTTAGACACACTTTACAAGGCTGCTTCTGTGGGTGGCACAACCAGTGCTGCAAGCCCACTAGCAGCATTTGGATTTACAAGCCCTGGGCACTCCTGGTGCACTGTACTAGGGTCTGACAGTAAACCAAATAAGCCAATCATGGAATCCAATCAATATAGCAATTTACACAGGGAGCACTTGCACTGTGGCACTCGTTGGCAGTGGCACAGTGCTCTGAGCAGCTAACACCAGCAAAACACATGAGGCAACAGCAAAAAATGGAAGGGAGACCCACGCTAATGGTGCCAGGTCTAACAGGTGGGAATGGTGATTTTGTTCTGATCTCGTTCCGGAATCAATTAAACACTCATACACCAAGGAATGGGCTTTAGAGCTAGCTTCTGCATTATACCGCAACCATGTAGACTGGGATGGTGATTCACCTTATTATGACATACCAATGAGTATACCCCCACAACCTCAAAGACAATAACTAACAAAAAATGACATAAACATCAAGTTAGGGAAATTCTAGAACAACTTGAATAGCAAGGTGTAATAGAAGGTTGCACCTCTTCAATGAATTATCCCCCTTTTCCGGTAATGAAATCAGATCAATCATATCGTCTAGTATTAGATTACAGACACTTAAACTCATTTGCAGTATAAAACGTACACAGTGCCGCAGTAATGAATAACATTGTGCAGAAGAAATACAAAACAGCACTAGATATCTCAAATGGATTTTTCTTCCAAAATATAGCACCAGTAACAGAATTACTTGAAAATTTTGATGATCAGGCTTTGTCATATGTCGATGGCTTAGATTTGATGAACGATGACCTTTTGGAGCACTTGACTAGAGTGGACTGCATCATTTTGGGGATTGCTCACATGGGCTACAGATTCAAATAAAAAAAAATCTAAAATTGGCCATCTCATTGTCTCATTTTTGGGATGAAAGTTGTTGCTTGAAGACTAAAGCCTGATAAATCATTATCCAGAAAAATGTGCATTGCTTCAACCTACACCGACTCTAAAAAGGTTACAATCCATATTGGGATTCCTAAATCTTGGCAGAACATACATTCCTGATTACGTATAACGGGGAAAACTATTCTATGATTTATACGCCCAGACTTTTCAAGCATACGTTGGACAGAGAAACACACGGAAACGTAACGTTCAGTTCAAACTGACATGATAGCTTCAAAACAAAACATGTGTAAACAAAACAAATCTGGTGATCTGTGTAATAACAGATACATCAGGGTGCACATAAGTCACGTTCAATGAGGGTGACACAGTACAGATAGCATATTAATTGCATTTATATACTAATGCTGAAATGCATTTTGCACCTACTGAAAAAATACTGACAACAGTACAAACGGTTGTAGTGAGTGAGCGTGCCCTGGCTCAAGGGAAACTAATAATTTTTCTGACCCCATTACTGACCTGAGTGGCGGTTACCAGAGCAAGCATTCCAAACGCTAAAGCTCTACATCCAAGATGGATATAATGGCCAAACTCCCTCACTGCAACAGATGTAGATTACATATTTAACCATACACTACAAACACTACAAACACAACAGCTAGAATATCCTCTGCCTAATAATATATTGCTTCTAGATGACTACATCATCTACACTGGTGGTTCTGCTCAGCCTGCTGTAGGGACAAAACACCAATATTCAGCCACTTGCACGGTTGTAAATGTTCATATGCATGATGGAACTTTCCATCCCCAAAAAAACATTCACGCAGTCACTAGGTGATTGACTAGCACAGCTGGCAGAACTTTAGGCTATAGTATTGGCCGTACAAAATATGGATGCTGGATTCCCAACACTTATAGTGTGTGATTTGTTTTACTGTGTTCAGTCATATAATGAGTACCTTTTATATTTTTATATCTACATTTTTTTTAAACTTGTTTCACTTTGGATAGGGTCCTGTCAGCACAAAATATTTTATGAATTTTTATGAATTGTTCTTCTAGCTTGTATAGATCTCTGTTTTTTACTGTAATAGGGGATATATATTGATCAGTTTTTTAATAGTAATTTAATTTGTTCATCTTTTTTTAACATGTATTATCATATTATCTGTACAGTTTTGGTTTAGATATTGATTTTACATATGTACGTTGTAATGATGTTAATATTTCTTGTCTTTTATGATCAGTTTGATCGAAATAAAGACTAGCAAATTAAATGAAATGAGTACCTTCATTATAGGAGCCAGAATGGATTCAGAGAATCAAAAGGTTGCTTAGTGAAGCACGAGTTTCTTTAGAAACAGGTGGCGAAGCTGAAAGAATGCTTGCCTTGGGCTCATGTCATCAACGTGTTGGCGTTCACATTGCAGGGAATTTACTGGCTGATGGAGCCACAAAAGTGACAGTTCGCACTGCTGCAGTTGCTGCAATTACTCTTTCAAGTATGAGGATAGACAGAGACATCATGGTGGCCATCAATGCTGCTCGCAATGACACACACCTGTCGAAAGGTTTTCCATTCAAATACTCCTACACAATAGAGGCAAAACTACAACATGCACTTCTGTTCCAGGAGTGTGGGACAGACTAATACCAAACAGTGATTGAAGACTGGGATTAATTCTAGCTGCGCATGTGGGTCTGACTTCTGCACATGCAGGAGTTGCTGCTACAATTTCATTATTGCAGCAATGCTACGGGTGGCCAGGCTATACAAACAGACCATGGACTTTGTCCTAAGATGCGACATCTGTCAGCAGGTGAAGGGTTCCACCTTGGTACGTCCACCTCAGATGCCTCTGCAGATTTCAGACAAGCACCTGGCTTGCGTTTATTTGTACCATTGTAGCTCCCTATCATCAGAAAGGGCTTACAAGTATATTTTGATGGCAGTGGATTTCTGCTCTCGATTTCTGCTGATGCCCGAACTGTTATAAAGGCTCTGCGAGTCTTTATCAGGACATACACAATTGGCACACTACTTTCTGACCAGGGTCAGGCGTTTAGCTGTCGGGCTTACAAACAGGCCATGGAAAATTTGGGTGTGTTCCTCCATTTCTCATCTCCATACCATTCTGAGGGATAGAGGGTAGAGGAGAGGAAAAACCAAGACTTTAACCCATATTTAGCAGCAAGGGTCTTAGGATCTGGTCACAGTTAGGTCCACCACTTATATGGGGTCCAGAGGGCTTTGAACAATATGCCAAAAAAATCCCTTGGTGGTCGGGCTCCTTATGAGATCCTGTTTGGGGTTAAGATATGGGTCCCAAACCTTGACAATGCCAGCACAGTGGTAGCAGAAACACCATTTGAAATCAATGAACGTTTGGCTGTTTTACATTAATTGAATGACTTCCGGGACAAACAAAGGACCGTCCAAATAAATCGCACCAACACTGGAGAGTTTTTTATTTGGCCTGATTTCAACTTCCAAATTTCTTTTAAATTAACTTTGCTTTTATATTTTTCACATACATTTTGGCTCTCCTTTGCTCTGGGCCTCCAAATAACATGAATGCCTGAACTTTTAACTGATTTTAGCATCTTTTTGCTTATAGTTTGTTGACTTTTCCTTTACATATGCTGTTGCATTTTTTAGTAATGGGATTTGTTTGCTTTGGATAGCTTCTTAGCCAACTTATGTATGACGAGTGAATGTCATGCATCGCAGTTAAAACATACATCCACACCATAGACACATAGGATAGGGTTTTGCATAGTAGGGGTACGCCAGATTGTTGTATTATTTCAGATGCTTGCATATATACATTGTCTCAACAAGATGGTGGAACTTTTCAAACTTTTCACTGTCCTGATACTTATTACAACTTTCATCTGCTTCTGTCTATTGATCATTGCAGCACATATTTTCTATACAAGAATCTCTTCATTCCAATAAACATTGAACATTTCTCTATGTGTATTCTTTGTATATTTCTCTGAGCGAAAGAGAGCACAAGTGTATGAACAAAAGGTTCTAGGTCTGTCAACAAGGTTTGTGAGGGAACAGGGTTGGCATGTTCAGTGGTTGCCCGAAGTATTTGCTCCTTGTCTAGGTTAGGTGGGTTTATAGTACCACTTTGAGCTAGCTGGTCTAAGGGAGTAAATATCCTACAAGTGTGCATGGAATCAGTCTGACACCATCCTAAAGTTTCTGTCATCCACACACTCACAGTTCCTACTCATTAGTGGAAAGTACATCACAGAAAATCCTCCACCAGCACATTTGGTCAGCTGCATCACTTATGGATTTCCAAACAACATTGAACATCTGGCTCTTCAACTGATCTTTCTTGCAGAGCCAGCACTTACACAATGCCTGGGTACCCTCATGGGTAACAAGTTTTGCAGTCTACAAATCCATGTTACATTACATTACATCTTGTGCAACCTATTTGCTTAGGTAAGATCTAAAACATTATGAGATAGTGCCTGAAAATCCCATTGATAGTGCTAAGGGCTTCTCAGGGATAAAGCAGGCCCAAGGGGCAGTGGTCGTTTATGTAGTAGAGGAGGGCAGCATCCTCAATCCTTGGAGTATCCCTGTCTCAGTGCTGCAATGTGATATGAAGCATGGCTGGTAGTCCTGTAGAAGTGTCAGGAACCTGGTGATGAGCATAGGGCGCTTAATTGTGTAGTAAATAAAATAATTAATGCAAATGTAATTTTTGATCAACAAAATTGATTTCACATCAATTATGTAGCAGTGCAGTACGTTTGCAGTCACACTGACCAACATATCTAAGTAAATCCTGACTTTGGGCCAGTACAAAATATTAGACCTAGACAAAGTTTAAAACTTTTCACACATTGGTTGTGTATTGTTACAGTACAGTACACATGCATTATTTGAACAAATAAGAGAAATTAAAAGATTTCTTCAACTTCTTCCATTGTTAATAGATAGGGCTTTGCATCGAAAACCATGGATGGTATCTTGGGAACTCCCACGCACCATCCAATTGACCCCTACCCTCTTGATACAAAGTGCTACAAAAACTTCTTTTAAGAGGATGGTTGGCTATAAGAACATAAACTAGCCCTTCAAAGCTCCTATAATCCATTACATTCAAGCTCCATGATCAGACCTTTGGCCAAATAAATACCAATGCAATTTGGAGTCAATCCCTCTAAAGGAAGGGACTCCCTGGAAAGAAACACATTCCGCGTCTATTGCTAACTTTGTCAGGATGGGAAAGACCACCCTTGTGGGGGGAAAGAAGCCTACCATATTGACTTATGCATTATTCTTCTGTTATATATACTTGTTAGAGGTCTGGGGGGTAACACAATTGGAGGCGTGTGATACAATATGATGAGTGGATTAAGGAAAGGATTGCTATTACCACCCCAAAACTTTCTGGAGCTGTAATAGAAACGGGGAAGTAGGACAATGATTTTCAAAATGTCCTCTTTTTGTTCCTCAAACATTCTGACCAGATCTCTTGCAGGAGAAAGCAAGGCAATTCTATTGGGAGATGGGTAATATTCTGCTTAGTTGTTTTCTATTGTGGTATCCACATTGCCAGTATAGCCATAACAGGGAACATCAGTACAACATTTTCTGTTATGGTAATTCTTGACTACCACCTTGTTTATCTGGACCACCACAAATATGCCTGCCAAGAGCCGCACTCCAATTTTAGGACTAGTGATTCTTTAAGGAGGACAGCCCGCTGTCTTGATCTGTGACGAAATCTAATATTCTTCACCCAGACAAAGCTGCTGACACCTGTGGATATTACCCCGGGAACAGGTATCAGTGAGCTAATCCTTGATTGAGGTATGGAGTGTGAAATGCTGCTCCTGAAAGGCTTAACATATTTCCTCTGAACCTGGAATCATTGCCTCACAGTCTATCAAAACTGGTTTCAGCATTGACATAAGGGTTTAACCAAGGGACTGATGTGTAGTCCGAGTGAGGCCGCCACATAAATACAGAAGCCCTGGGGGGATGCAAATATCTAACTCAGTTCTTCAGTGACCTACATATATGACTAGTTTTAACACAAATCTGTAGGAAACCTCCAAGCATGTCTTACCCTCTTCCTCTACACTCACAGCCACTGTCTAGCTAAGACAAACTCCTTCTACAGTAGACAATACATGTGGTCTTTCTGCATTCGTTCTTTTTTCTCTCAGAGTAATATTTCCCAATGACAAATCCATCTTTGGACACAAATGATTTGCACGTACTGATCATGAAGCCATGTAATAGTTTCTGACACTCCTCTTTTAGTCACCTCGGTATGGACATGTTTCAGGGTGCACAAATCTGAAGTACGCTATATTTGCCAAAAATATCGTTGGATTTTACCTTCTGAAAACTTATAGGCAAATAGTAGAGGGTACAGAATTTATACATGTGCAAATAGCACAAGTGGAATTAGTGCATGATCAAGTATCACCCATTTGCAATACAGTTTTAAGTGCAAAGGGGAGTTTGCACCAAAAACGCAAATAGCCCCGTACTTCTAATTAGGGGTGGGTGGTGAACTGTGCACTGCCAGCGGAGTACACAGAGTTTTTGCTTCTCAGTGCTTCGCTTGGAGCATGGAGTTTGGCAAAAACTCCCCCATCCACCGTGTAGTGGAGTTTACGGGGCCTACCCCCATGAGCAGTGTTTCCCAGGCTTGTTTAAACATGTATCTGTGTGAAGCAGACTTTCCCTGGCCCACACAGTAGCTGCAGATGCTGAGGCCAGGCTCTCGACAGAGACGTGGCTTAGCCTCTTGCAAGTCAGGGGCAGGCATTGACTGGCGCTGCTGGGATTAAAAGAGTCGGGTAGGAACGGAGAGTAGAAAGAGGCAGGGAGGGGCAGGAATGCGCGCCACAGCACTGAGCCAGTCCTGCGGCAAGGTGCTGAGGCTTGAGCTGGGCAGGCATTGCAGCCGTGGGAGTGGAAGGAAAGCATGCAGTAAGAAGTGTATGGGCAAAGGAAACTTGCTGAGACCAGGCTTATTGGACAGCTGAGGCTGCTGGAAGCAGAACCACAGGTGGACGGCAGACAAGATCCCTTGGTCGGTGTTTGGAAGGGAGCTGTGGGTTCGCTGAGGCAGACCAGGGCGAAGAGTCGACAGGGGCTGTAACTGCAAACCTTTCATGGGTGCAAGGGAGCAGGAAACAGGTAAGTGCCTGGCACTGTGAAAACGGCTGGGGCTGCGTTTGAGAAAAGAGCCTTGGAGCAGCACCTCCAGGCTGTGCAGCTCCCTTCGGTGACAGCAGGGGCTGCTACACTGTGCAGGGGTGGCCAATCCAGGGAAACTTCCAGGATGAAGCAGAGCTAGATTTGGACTAATTCTTTGCATTTCGGTCTCACATCGTAATTTGTCCATGTGCACTACTATCTTGTCTCGTCACATGCACATCCAGGTGTATTATGTGGCCTAGCAGCCTCCTGGTGGGGACTGTTAAATGTTAATTCCTTATGCTTTCCAGTTTTGATGCCAAGTCTAATGCAATGTAAGTCTGTGTATTTTAGAATACCTGTTCAAGGCCCATTATGTTACGTGCCAGCAATGCATGCATTCAGACAGACCTTAATATGTACGTACTCCCTTGAGATGTACACACAGAGAAGCTACAACCACTCACGGAACTCAGTTGGAGTAAAGTGGAGTTTTCAGAGTGCTTTGCGGAGATCCCCATACCAGAACTCCACAAACACTGTCCAGGCCTAGTTGTAATCAGAGAATAAAAAAAGGCTTCAATAACTGACCAGTGATTTGAATGTTCTCAACTCCTGTTTATGCTCAAAACGCAATTAACACTCTTGATTCCAAGTGGGTTTTACACAGGGTTTTAGCCTTGCAAAGTCAATAGCATTACTACAGTTGGGTATTATTATCATATGCTGTTTACATTATCACTAAACTGCATTATAGGTCCACAAAAACAAAGTTATTATTAGTTTAGTCAAGTCAGTGGAAACCAGAAAACACATTTTGTTCCAGTAGTGGGGCTTCTGGATTATAGAAAACAAGGTGCATGCTTCATGATGCAGGTCATCTAGGTTCTAGGGATTAATTCTTACAGAACAAGACATTAAAGTTGATGATGTTGCCAGGGAATCACATTTAGGCCAAGCACTGCTGATACTGGCACAGACAGATGCTCTCACTGAGAGCTCCATGGAGCAGTGTGTGTGTGTATGCAGACGCTGCACAGTACAGATTTGGTGTAGCCGATAATGACCCATCAGTGGTAACAGCAGAGTCTGCTTAAAACTTGGAAAGGACGACTCAGCACACTGGCAGCACCTTGAAAAGTGCTGACACAAGCTCTGGGACATTGTCAGCTCACTAATGCTGTTAACAGGCCAGCGATGCACACTATTCGACAGAGACATAACTCACGTTAATAAACAAGGCCTGTTTTTCTCACCTCAGCTTTGGAAAAAGAAGTTGTGGAAATAATACACGAATTCCAAAAGTAAGCCTACTTAAGATATCATTTTTCTAATGTGTGGGGTCTTTCAGTTGCATTTAAATGAATATGATGTTATTTGTAAAAACACATTTACATTTTTCATTTAAAAAAACCCACAAAATTTATATTTATTTGTCACAATTCTCTAAGGGTCTTCGGATGTACGGAGGTTTAGCAGATCAAAAACTAGTCACAAACCTGGTTTGTTGCTAAGTGTTTAGGTTGCTAAGTGGTATTTTACAACGTACCATAGGCCATTCGGAGTACCATAGTGAAATGAGCAAAAATGGATTCGTAATTGACAACATATGAAATTGTGATTCCTTATTTTTGTGTATCTGCACAGTTTTTCGATCTCCCCTTCTCAAGAGTGGCCCAACTTTAAAAGTATTAAACACCTGAAGTAACTCAGGGCCTGCAGTACGAAATAAACATTCTAACAAACTGGTTAGCAAATGTTAAATGGGGTGTTTTTTCTTTACAACGATTCACTGATGGAGTGTTTCTTAAAATAACACACTGAAATAGATAGTTTGTGACTGCTTATTTTGGTGCTAGAAAGTACTGAATCGCGAAATGCCATTACCACACATTGAATCACAATTTCTAATTGCAAAGCATTCACACGTAGGAAACTCTGTAAAACACAATTGTAATCGGGTGGTAATAATGTGCAAAGTATGAAAGTGGGCCCAAAATACATTGCAATCTTTTTCAATGGCTGATCTCTATGCTATAGTGAGGATCATGTGTTTTTTTTTTAACTTAACAGAGGAAGTGAGAAATAGTTTTCAGACAGAGGGTGACTCTATTGAAACAAACAGATATGGGGGTTTATGCTAGGTACTGGCTTAACCCTCTCAGTGCTCATGATGGAGCTGTTCCATCATGAGCCACGGTGGAAGTGTGCTCATGACGGAACCTCTCCGTCATGGCACCCACCCATGGGGGACGCTCTAGCGCTCCCCCCATGGGCAGCCCAACACCGTGCCACAAAGGAGGATGGCAGCGGACGAGCTTTCGCTGCCACCCCGACCCCCCCTTGGCAATCATGTGATGTCAGCGTGCACCAACATCATCAGGAAGCGCTGGACGCCTGGAAACCATTTGTTTCCAGGCATCCAGGTATCCAGGTGAGGAGCAGGTACGTTTCTGTGTTCCGGTGAGGCGTGGGGGGGGGGGGGCAGATCGACAGGCATTGAGGCATCAGGGGAGAGGAAAGAGTGTTTCCTCTCCCCTGATGTCTCAATGCAGGGCATTCCTGCTGCACGATCGGGCACAGCGTCGCGATCGTGCAGCAGGAATGCCCCCACTAGACACCAGGGATCTCTTTTTTCTTGAAAGGAAAGGGTTGCTTCCTATGGGAGATAATTATTTTAAAGACTTTTCTGCCCCTCCGGGGACAGATCGACAAATTCCTTTGGCGTTTCTGGCCCCAGGGGATGCAGAAAAGCCCAGTAGACCCCGGGATTTTTTTTTTATTAAATTGGAAGTGACCCCTAAGGCAATGGTCGCTTCCAGGGGCCATATATTTTTTTTAAGTATATTCTGCCCACCTGGGGGCAGATCGGTTTGTTTATTTGACCTTTCTGCCCCCAGAAAACCCCACTAGACACCAGGGAGTATTTTAAATTTTAAATGGAAGCGACCCCTTGGGCAAGGGTCACTTACTTTTGGGCCTAAATAATTTTTAAGACTTTTCTGCCCTCACTGGGGACAGATCGCCTGCATTTTTTGGCGTTTCTGGCCCCAGGTAGGGCAGAAAATCCCACTAGAGAAAGGGATTTAAAAATAAATAAATTGGAAGCGACCCCTTGGCAAGGGTCGCTTACAGGGGACATATTTTTTTGAAAGTGTATTTTGCCCCCCCTGGGGGCAGATCGGCCTGTTTATTTGGCCTTTCTGCCTCCAGGGGGGGCAGAAACCCCACTATACACCAGGGACTTCTTTAAAATCAAAATGGAAGCGACCCCTTGGGCAAGGGTCGCTTCCAGGGGGCAAATGTTTTTAGTGTGTATTCTGCCCCCCCCCCCCCCCCCGGGGGCTGATCGCCATGTTTTTCCAGCTGTTTTGCACCGGGGGGAGGGGGGGCAGAAAATTCACTAGGCACCAGGGATTTTGTTTTGTGTATAATGGAAGAGACATGGTTGCTTCCAAGGGGTAAAATTTGGTTAATGTTTTTTCTGCCCCTCCTGGGAACAGATCTGCCTCTTTTTAGACCTTTCTGTCCTAGGCGGGAGGGGCGAGGCAGAAAACCCTACTAGGCCCCAGGGATTTATTTCTTTAGCAAGGGGGAAACATTTCTGTCTGCTGTTTTCTGCCCCACCTGGGGGACAGATCGGACTCACCCGATCCCTTTGGCAAGATCACCCCCCATTTTTCTCAGCCCTATTTGAAGGCCTATCTGGCAGATTGACTATTTGGGTGTTATAATGTTAATTGTTTCATTTCTTGTGAATTGCAATTGTAATGCTTTATTTCTCCCTTTTTTATTTAGTTCAAGGCTTTTGCTCTTTAGACTGTTCCAGGTTGCGGTTTCGTTACAGGTGGTTCTGCTGTTTATGTAGTTGCATGTGTTTGGTAAGAGTCTTGTTTTTGTACAATGTAAATGTTTTTCATTTCTCTGCATGAATGTGTTTTTTGTAAATGGTGTAATAATAGCAGTATGTTTGGCTTCTGTTTTTTGAGTGTCAAAAACTTTTTGCATTTATGCTCGATGTGTATTTTGTTGTCTTGTGAGTAATTGGTTTTGTTTTTTTCTTTCTAGTGGGATATCGTTGGTTTTTGCTGTCTCTCTGCAGACTAGGTGCTGGTGAGTGTGGCTGTCTCTTGCAAGTGAATCGTATAGTTTTTGAGTATATAGATCTTTGTGATAAAGCACACACTTTTTTTTGACTTACTTATTTTGCACAGTGTTGGTTGTTGATGACTTGTGTGTACAGTCTCCTTTCTTAGTAAGGATAATGACTAGCCGCAGGATTACTGCTCAGCAGGTTGTTGGTAAGCTTTTTGAGTCTTCCTCTGACCATGGTTCAGAGACTGACTTTGCATCTGAGGCAGAGGAGGGAAGGGAAGATTCAGGCAGTGAGTTTTCTCTCCTCATGGAATCATCGGATGATGAAGCTACTCTCAGTGCAGATGAAGCTACTCTTAGTGCGGGCGTAGTGCCTGTTTTAGAGGAGGACATTGATGTGCCGATAGTGCAGCAAGAGGCATCTGGGCTACAGCCTGGGGCTGCAAGGCTTCCAGTTGGAAGTGATGACCTCTGAGTTGCCCCAGGCATGGTGCAGCCGGCATTGCCAGACTTTACTAGTGTTCCAGGGTGTAGAGTGAATACAGAAACATTTTTCGCCAATAAATTTTTTTCAGTTGTTTATGGACAATGTGTTTTTGGCAGAGATTGTTGAGGAGACTAATTTGTATGCCGAACAGTTTTTGAGGGACAACAGTGCCAGCCTTAGGCCCCACTCTAGAGCTACCCGGTGGACTCCCACAAATCTGGAAGAGATGAAGAAGTTCTTGGGTTTAACTTTTTTGATGGGCTTGCTAAGGAAGCCATCAATGTCTTCATATTGGTCTACTATTCCCTTGATGGCAACGGCTATATTTCCTGCAGTCATGAGTCGTGATAGGTATTTGCTTCTGCTTCGGATGCTGCATTTTGTCGATAATGGTTTAGCATTGTCACAAGATCACCCTGAGTGTGACCGTCTTTTAAGATTCGGCTTGTCATTGATCACTTTGTAGATCGATTTTCTGAGATCTATGCTCCAGGAAAAGAAATAGCAGTGGATGAGTCTTTGGTCTTGTTCAAGGGCCTCTTGGTTTTTAGGCAATGCATTCCTAGTAAGAGGCCGCGCTATGGAATTAAGCTGTATATGCTGTGTGACAATAGGACTGGATATGCCTCTAATTTCAGGGTGCACACCGGTAAGGAATCAAGGATTAACCCCCCTGGTTGTCCGTCCACTTTTGGAGTGACTGAGAAAATTGTGTGGGAACTTGGTAGAAGACTTCTTAACAAAGGTCACCATTTATATGTAGATAACTTCTACACTGGTGTGCGGATGTTCAGGGAATTAGCCAAAGTGGAAACTGTTGCTTGTGGCACAATCCGCCCTAACCGTAAAGGTTTCCCAAAGGAACTTGTTTGTCAAAAGCTTGTGCGGGGACAGTGCAGTGCGTTGCGTTGCGAGGAACTTCTAGCTGTGAAGTTTTCAGACAGGAGAGATGTCTACATGCTGACTACCATCCATGATGAAAGCACTTCACCTGTGACTGTTTGGGGTCAAGTTACTGAAGCGCGCAAACCTGTGTGCATTTTAGACAATAACAGGCATATGGGTGGTGTTGATAGAGTAGATCAGAGGTTGGAACCTCACACTGCTCTTCGTAAAGGCTTTCATTTGGTATAAGAAGTTGGCTATCCATCTTTTCCACATGGCAACCTTTAATGCTTTTGTTGTATTCAAGGATTCTTTTCCTGAGTCAAAGATGACTTTTGCTAAGTTTCAGGAGTCTGTAATTGGCAGCCTTGTTGTAGTGGAACAGGCAAGTGTTCCTGGAGTTGGAGTGGTGGAGGATGTGGCTAGATTGAAGGATCACCACTTTCCTGATCACATTCCACCCACACCCTCAAAAGACTTTCCCAGTAGGAGATGTAGAGTCTGTTGGCGCAGAGGTACGCGGAAGGAGACTCGTATGTACTCCCCCGAGTGTCCTTCTAACCCTGCGCTGTGTGTGCTTGCTTGTTTTAGAATGTACCACACGCAGAAAAAAAACTGGGAGCATCCATGAGTGGTAAAGTGAACTGCCTGGTCTCTGTTGTTTTATATTTTTTGTTCAGTTTCAAGGTTGCCATTTGTGCAATGTTTTAGTATCAGATTGTGTGTTTGTAGATTTGTATCTATTTGCAATTTGTTTGTATTTTCTTTTTTGTATAAAAACATCCTAAATGTGATGGCGGTGTGTGTGCTGGCGATTGGCTGGTGGTGTGCCTGGACTGGCGCTTGCCTGGTGGTGTGTGTGGACTGGCGATTGGCTGGCGGTGTGCGTGGACTGGTGCTTGGCTGGCAGTGTGCCTGGACTGGCGCTTGGCTGGCGGTGTGTGTGGACTGGTGCTTGGCTGGCTGTGTGCTTGGACTGGTGCTTGGCTGGCGGTGTGCCTGGACTGGCGCTTGGCTGGTGGTGTGTGTGGACTGGTGCTTGGCTGGCATTGTGCCTGGACTGGCGCTTGGCTGCTGTGTGCCTGGACTGGCGCTTGGCTGGCAGTGTGCCTGGACTGGCGCTTGGCTGGTGATGAGCACGGACTGGTGCTTGGCTGGCGGTGTGAGTGGACTGGTCCTTGGCTGGAGGTGTGCATGGAATGGCGCTTGGCTGGCGGTGTGCGTGGACTGGTGCTTGGCTGGCAGTGTGCGTAAACTGGCGATTGGCTGGCGGTGTGCGTGGACTGGCGCTTGGTTGGCGGTGTGGGTCGACTTGCGCTTGGCTGACATTGTGGGTCGACTTGCGCTTGGCTGGCGGTGTGGGTGGACTGGTGCTTGGCTGGCGGTGTGTGAGTAGTGACTTGCTGCTGGTCACTACACACACTGCTAGCCAAATGCCACTCCATGCAATCGGTGAGCTGATGTGGTTGCTGTGTCAGGAATGTGGGCGTGTGAAAGTGATGGGCCCTTGAATGGCGCTGTCTGCTGGTGTGAGTGTTGTAATGTGCTGGGCCTGCGGCTGGCGGTGTCAATGGTTTTGTATGTGTCACACATATGAAAGGTGTATGAATGGCCTGTAAAGAGGTTGGTGCCTTGTCATGGCTTTACAGCTCACGAGCTGTGAGTCAATGGTTCAGTTTCTCGGCCTTTCAATTATTAACAGTGCATTTCATTTTTGTGAAATCCCTGGTTAATACAACTGTATATACTGAACCATCACTCACCCTGGTGCCAAATCCAACCAGTATGTATGTGTGCTTGAGAAATAGGTGGTTGTGCAGAAATGTTTGTCTTTTCTGTCCTTCTCAAGCAGGGTGTACCTTGTCTCTTTTTGTGAATGTTGTAATGTGTTGGTTTCGTGCCTGGTGGTGTGAATGGTCTTGTGAGTATCACGTATGAAAGGTGTGTGAATGGCCTGTAACGCGGTTGGTGCCTTGTTGTGGCTTTACAACTCATGAGCTGCGAGTCACTGATTCAGTTATTTGTCCTTTCAATTATTGACAGTGCATTTCATTTTTGTAAAATCTCTTGTTAATAAAATTTTATATACTGAACCATCACTCGCCCTCGTGCCAAATCCAACCAGTATGTGTGTGTACTTGAGGAATAGATTGCTGTTCAGTAATTTTTGTCTTTTTTGTCTCTCTGTCAAGGTGTACATTTCATCTAAGAAAAAAATACCAACTGTAGATATTGTCATAAACTAAACACCCATGGGAGTACATGGTTATGCCTCTCTTGTGGATCCCAACAAGTTATCTTACCCACAATGTCCTGCAAACCTCAAAATGTGACTGTCACAGTTTCCTTGAATTATTATGCCTAAATTGTCACGCTGCAGAAGATAACAACAAATTTCCAACCCCCCAGCATTTCTCCAAGTATCCCAATAGAAATGGTACCTCACTTGTGTGGGTGGGCCAAGTACCGGTGGCAGGGACGGGCCCAAAACCTATTGAGGCGACATCAAAATTACCTATCACAAACCAACCTGGTTGTGCAAGGGGGATCCCATGAGTTTTGGCCCGGAGCTCGGCGACCATCTAGGGAAACCTACCAAACCCACACATTTCTGTACACTAGACACCCAGGGGAGTCCAGCAAGGTATGGCTTGCGTGGGTCCCCCAACATTCTCCTACCCAGAATCACATGCAAATCTCAAATTTTGATGAAAAAATCACTTTTTTTCTCTAATTTCAGTGTGGGAAAGTTATGGAATCTGCGTGGATCCACAAATTTCCTCCCACCCAGCATTTCCCCAGGTCTCCCAATAAAAATGGTACCTCACTCGCGTGGGTGGGTCAAGGACCCGCGACAGGCAAGGGCCCAAAACCTATTGAGGCGACATCAAAATTACCTAACACAAACCAACCTGGTTTTGCAAGGGGGGTCCCATGAGTTTTTGGCCCGGGGCTCGGCGGCCATCTAGGGAAACCTACCAAAACCACACATTTCTGGAAACTAGACAGCTGGGGAGTCCAGCGAGGTATGGCTTGCGTGGGTCCCCCAACATTCTCCTACCAAGAATCCCCTGCAAACCTCAAATTTCGCTGAAGAAAACACATTTTTTCTCAAATTTCTGTGTGGGAAAGTTCTGGAATCTGCATGGGTCCACAAATTTCCTCCCACCCAGCGCGTCCCCAGGTCTCCCGATAAAAATGGTGCCTCACTTGTGTGGGTAGGCATAGTGGCTGCAACAGGAAATGGCCTAAATCGTACTGTGGAGACTTCAAAATTACCTATAACAAAACTACCTGGTTTGGGGGGGGGGGGGCACCTGGGGTTTTGGCCCCGGGCTCAGCGGCCATCTTGGGAAAGTACCAAACCCAAACATTTCTGACAACCGGGGGAGTCCAATGAGGTATGGCTTGCATGGATCCCTCAACGTTTTCCTACTCAGAATGCAATGCAAACCTCAAATTTAGTTTATAAAACCTCATTTACCACATATTTTTGTGTGGAATCACCGTGCCGGCACAAATGTCCTACCCCACAACGTTCCCCTGAGTCTCCCGAGTAAAATGATACCTCACTTGTGTGGGTGTCCAATGCAGAATTGGCTAAAATCATATTTTTAAAAAAATGGAGCGCTTAGAATTCTCGGTGCTATACCCTTATTTCATATGTTTTGGGCTCTTACCAGTCACAGGCCCTTGCCTCACTCACACAAGGTAGTTTTGTTATCGGTAATTCTGAAGTCTCCACAGTACGATTTGGGCCATTTCCTGTTGCAGCCACTATGCCTACCCACAAAAGTGAGGTACCTTTTTTATCGGGAGACCTGGGGGAACGCTGGGTGGGAGGAAATTTGTGGGTCCACGCAGATTCCAGAACTTTCCCACACAGAAATTTGAGAAAAATGTGATTTTTTCAGCAAAATTTGAGGTTTGCAGGGGATTCTGGGTAGGAGAATGTTTGGGGACCCATGCAAGCCATACCTCGCTGGACTCCCCCGGGTGTCTAGTTTCCAGAAATGTGTGGGTTTGGTAGGTTTCCCTAGATGGTCGCCGAGCCCCGGGTCAAAAACTCATGGAACCCCCCTTGCAAAACCAGATTGGTTTGTGATAGCTCATTTTAATGTTGCCTCAATAGGTTTTGGTACCTTGCCTGTCGCGGGTCTTTGACCCACCCACGCAAGTGAGCTACCATTGTTATCGGGAGACCTAGGGGAATGCTGGGTGGGAGGAAATGAGTGGATCCACGCAGATTCCAGAACTTTCCCGCACAGAAATTTGAGAAAAAAGTGATTTTTTCAGCGAAATTTGAGTTTTGCAGGGGATTCTGGGTAGGAGAATGTTGGGGGACCCACTCAAGCCATACCTTGATGGACTTCCACGGGTATCCAGTTTTCAGAAATATGTGGGTTTGGTAGGTTTCCCTAGTAGCCGCCGAGCCCCGGGCCAAAAACTCATGGGACCCCCCTTGCAAAACCAGGTTGGTTCGTGATAGGTAGTTTTGATGTTGCCTCAATAGGTTTTGGGACCCTGCCTGTCGCGGGTCCTTGACCCACCCATGCGAGTGAGGTACCATTTTTATCGGGAGACCTGGGGGAATGCTGGGTGGGAGGACATTTGTGGATCCACACAGATTCCAGAACTTTCCCACACAGAAATTTCAGAAAAAAGTGATTTTTTCCAGCAAAATTTAAGGTTTGCAATGGATTCTGAGTGAAAGAATGTTGGGGGACCCACGCAAGCCATACCTCGATGGACTCCCCCCGGTGTCTAGTTTCCAGAAATGTGTGGGTCTGGTAGGTTTCCCTAAATGGCCACCGAGTCCCGGGCCAAAAACTCATGGGACCTAACTTGCGAAACCAGGTTGGTTTGTGATAGGTAATTTTGATGTCACCTCAATAGGTTTTGGGCACTTGACTGTTGTGGGTACTTGACCCACCCATGCAAGTGTAGTATAGTTTTTCTTGGAAGATTTGGGAAACGCGTGGTGGGTGGAATTTTGTGGATCCACGCAGATTCCAGAACTTTCCACCACAGAAATGTGAGGAAAATATGTTTTTTTGTCAATTTTTTAGGTTTGCAAGGTGTTCTGGATACAGGACCTGATGAGAGCCAGTCAAGTCTCCCCATCCTGGATTTCCCTGGGTGTCTAGTTTTAAAAAATGTATAGGTTTGCTAGGTTTCCCTAGGTGCTGGCAGAGCTATGGTTCAAAAACTACAGCTAGGCACTTTGCAAAAAGGGTCATTTTTTACTGTGTAAATGTGGTGTGTCCACGTTGTGTTTTGCGCCGTTTCCTATTGCGGGCACTAGCCCTAACCACACTAGTGAGGTACCATTTTTCTCTGAAGACTTTGGGGAACACGGGGTGGGTGGATTTTGTGGATCCACGCAGATTCCAGAACTTTCCACCACACAAATGTGAGGAAAATGTGTTTTGTTTGACAATTCTTTAGGTTTGCAAGGGATTCTAGGTAACAGAACCTGATGAGAGCCAGTCAAGTCACCCCATCCTGGATTCCCCTGGGTGTCTAGTTTTCAAAAATGTATAGGTTTGCTAGGTTTCCCTAGGTGCCGGCAGAGCTTGGGTTCTAAAACTACAGCTAGGTACTTTGCAAAAAAAGGGTCATTTTTCATTGTGAAAATGTTGTGAGTTCACGTTACGTTTTGAGCCGTTTCCTGTCGTGGGCGCTAGGACTACCCACACAAGTGAGGTACCATTTTTATTGGGGGACTTAGGGTAACACAGAATTGTAGAGCAACTGTTATTACCTATTGACTTTTGATGCATTTCTGCCTTCCAAATGAAAGACAATGTGTTAAAAAGAAGTCATTTTGAAAAATGACCTATAATTCTCATGCTAGTATGGGTACTCCCAATTTTGGAAATGGGCAAATATCTACTGTTTCTGAACTCTATATTTTGTTCCCATTTCAGAAATACATAGGTGTCTTTCATACCGATTTTTCCATATATACATTTTCACAGAATAATTGCTATCCACCCGGTACATAATGAAAAACCATTGCAAGACGCTGCTCAGTTATTGGCTCTGGGTTCGTTGGGTTATTGGTGAACCTACAAGTCCTATATATTCCCACAACCAGAAAGGTCCAGCGGATGTAAGGGATATTGTTTTCAAACAGCTGTCATAATTAAAAGAAGTTACAGGTGAAAACGTTGACACAAATGGCTGTTTTTTTCAACTAATTTTCAATTTTTTCTATATATAACTGTTAGTTTCTATAAAGAAACCTTGAAGGATCTACACAACTGACCCCTTGCTGAATTCAGAATTTTGGCTACTGTTCTAAAATGTATAGCTTTCCAGGATCCATTATTGCTTTCATACACATTTCTACCATTTACTGGAAGAAGGTTGAAAGCAAAAAAAATAGCAAAAATAGGCTATATCCCGGTAAAATGCCAAAACTGTGTAAATATTTTTGGTTTTCAGACGAAAGTCTGTCATTCCTTTAAAGCTGGGAAAATTGTGATTTTAGCCCCACAAACCCTTTTTTGATACCATTTGCAGGGAAAAAACCAAACGCTTTCATTTGCAGCACTTTTTCACCATTTTTCCCCAAACACCCAAATTTTAGATGTATTATGGCTAATTTCTGGGTCCCCTCCAGGGAAAGCTACAAACCCTGGGTCCCTTTAGAATCCCCATGATGTTGCAAGAAAAGGACACACATTTGGCATGGATACCTTATGTGGTCAAAACGTTACAGAGGCCTAAGCGTGAACTACCCCAAATAGCCAAAAATGGCTTAGCACAGGGGAGGGGGAAGGCCTAGCAGCGAAGGGGCTAACAAAGAAGTATACTTACTTTAATTAATGATTTTGACTCTTTACTAAGCAAAGCTACACAACACATGATGCTATTTCTACACACATTCAGGTTTTGTATTGCTTACACCTCTTTACTAAGCAAAGCTACACAACACAGTGATGCTATTCCTACACACATTCAGGTGTTGTATTGCTTACACCTTTTAGCTTCTGGTAACTACAAAAGCACTTCTGTAGTTGCAGGAGGGATATCCCAAATTGCCTTATGCATGGTTTATAGAAATGTTCTTGACCCAGTTATGGTTAGAATTAATTCACCCAAATTCCATACACCGAATGAGCTGGAAGCTACTAGAATCCAAGTCTGTGCATTATAAAAATGGCCCGAGTGACTGGATGTATAGAAAGTACACACGTTCTAATTTGTCCACCCTTTGAAACAGAGAAGGTGCATCACAACAGAAAATGCCAACATTCAGTAACTATCCAATGAATGTGCAATGTCGAATCATAGACCTAGTTGCTTGATAGCCTGGGAGCAATCATGACGTTTTTAGACATTTTGATGATATGAGCTTCTAGGAAAAGGAGAGCTTGGAGTTGGATGGTTTGCTGTGCAATTGTAATTTTAATGTAAGCTTAATGGCCACATTTGGGTTTTTGCTAAATTTCAGGTGACAATGCAAATGCTTGTATTTATAGAACACAAACATAGCTGCTAAACAATTAATCACTGTACATTGTGTGAGGGGTCAGGGGACAATCTACAAGATTGTGTATATCAAATGGTTATTGCACACATTTAGGTACAGGGAGGTTAAGTGATTTTGCCCAGAATCACACAATGTTTAGTCTAGCACCAAGACCATGTTTCAAACCTGGGTCCCTAGGTCCCGAAGGCTGCAGATTAAGTCCCTGGTCTGCACCTCCTTTACAATTAAGACCATGGATCAAGATTCCATACTTTTACCGCTGAACCGCTAGACAAAGGAAGTACAACACTGCTCACAAGTAAACAAGGTGCATTAATTGAGGGGGCATCTGGTTTACTTAAAGGTAGATTCTGAAGTCTTCTCAAAAGTGGGGATGCCGTACTGTATGATCCAGCAATGTGCTGCAAAATAATAGTCACTTGTGCTGTGCTGCATAATCCAGCCATACATAAAAGACCCCAATTGAACATTTAAGTCATAAAGATAGTGTAGAGAATCCCGCTCACTTACCACTTCCAGAACCTGATGCTGCAAGAACTGTAGAGGGATGTGCGTGCAGGGATGATGTCACAAACAACTACTTTTAAGGTACATCTAACATAAATACATATTTCCAAATCTATACCAAACAAAGATTATCAAGTACTAAACAAACATCTACATTCTGAACATATTACTCCAGAATAGAGTTTAAACAACAAAAATACATTAAAATAGTGTCATTGTATGTTTTACTATTTGTGCCTTTGACATCCAGTATGTGTTTGTTTCTGTTGACTGCTGTGTGGCCCTTCCTTGGGAAATACTGTTGAAACCAGAGTCCTTCTCAGTTTCCTGAATGCAACTTGCTGCCCTGAGTCCTGCATTAGGAGTTCACATTTCATGCAGGGCATTTGTCATTTGGTTTAGACTCCATGCTGCATCACACTGTGGTGTACTAACTCCACATGCAAGTTAGGAGTTCTCGAACACATATTTGAGGTGGCTGTAATCAACCTTATGACAGATCGCCCAGCTGTTTGCGCCAATTGTTCACGTGCCTGTGTTGCCGACTGTATGATGCAAGGTTTTTGCTATTTGCATGGCCAAATCTGTTATAACCATAGTTAACTCTTCAAAGCCTGATCTGATGGCTGCCTTACCTTCATAAACAGTTCTAGCTAATTTTATTACCTTTCTCCTCAGCTCTGAGGTAGCCCTGAGTTTCTTGCTTTGAATATTCAAGATTGAGAATTCCAATGCATGGACTGCTCAAGAGGAGGGGAGCTTTCCTGCAGTTCTCATATTCTGGACCTCCTGGTAGGTCTTAAAGCCCTTTTTTCTCTTTCGAAAATAGGAAGGAATGGCACTGAATGTTGCTGAGTTACTTCAAATAAAGCAATATTTGCAGTTGGGTTTCCTAAAGTATATGCTTGTAAACCTTTACTCTTTGTAGGCATGGTGATCACAGGTAATGTTCAATTTCATGTTTGAGTTATATTCCAAGCATATATGTTTCATTATTGAGGTATTTTATATAGGCCTTCAAGATAGACATTTCAAGATAAATGTGTTGCATGTACGTTTTGGGTTTATGTATATGGCCTGCATAACCCACAATGCCTCGTTTTTGAACACTATGAAAACCTGAAATATAATAATTACCCAGGGGCCGATTCACAGAACTAATCTGAGACAAAATCCTAACTTTACGACTTTCGGTATTCACAAAAGGCATTTAGTAGTAGTAAAGTTAGGATTCCTAACTTTACTACTACTAAATGTCTTTTGTGAATACTGAAAATCGTAAAGTTAGGATTTTGTCTCAGTTTAGTAGCAGTAAAGTTAGGAATCCTAACTTTACTACTACTAAATGCCTTCTGTGAATACCAAAAGTAGTAAGTTCAGGATTTTATCTCAGATTAGTTCTGTGAATCGGCCCCCCAATCTTCAAGTATCTTTAAAAAAAATACAACTTTGAGTAATTTTTAAATAAATAACATATTATTAACACATCTAGTATTACTTTTTAACATGTTTTAAATAAGTATTTAATGTAGACATATTTTAAAAGTACATTGTAAATAATAAACCTGGAGCATCAGATACAGGGCTGATGTATTCATATTTGATACTCCAGAGATAACTTTATGCTGAAATGTTGTTTCAATTAATTTTTAAATAAGGGTACGTGGTGACTGTGCTTGGTCCCTCACCTATAGCTGCTGCCTCTTTTTTTCTTGTCCCCACCCTCTCTTTGGTACAGGAATGCATGTCTGAACAAGTGCTTCCTGATTTCTTCAACCAACCTCTTTGTGACACTCACAGCATTAATCTGTTGCTGGATCCTTGTGCAAATACATTTTTGGGGTTGTCTCTGTAACTGACATAGATGTTTTGCCGAAGGGGTGGTTATGTTCAAAGATAAATTCCTCCACTAATATTTCTAGCTCTTGGTCCCTGAATTTGCGCCTTCTTTTCTTTCCACCGGCTCCTTTGACTCCTGGTCAGATATGGTGTTTTCAGATAGGTCTCACTTTGGAGAGAAGCTCTACTTCTGCTGTGCAGCTGAAACAAAATTTACTTCTTGAAATGAGCGAGGTCCCCACTTGCTGCCGAAGCGACAGTCGCAATTTGTGACTCATACGATTCATAATTTCGGATTCATTATCTAAAAATAACAAATGACTGCAAATCACTATTTGCTCAGTAGAAATGTGTCTCCATTTTATTTTGCAATTTCAAATTTGTGATTGAGAATTTGTCATTATTGAGGAAACACTAAGGGGGCTATTATAATGGCAGGCGGATCATCACTGCCCGTATGGCGATGGCGATCTGCCCGCCATTATTCACCGCCCGCCTCCCATTTGCCCCCCACCATATTAGGATGGCGGGGGGGACCCCGGCAGACGGAAAGAACGTCCGCCGGTTTTCCGCCCGTCTCACAGGAGACCGGGCGGAAAAGGGGTCTAACATGGTGGCGGTGTCTGCAAGATATCTATATTAGCATGCAGGCGGAGATGTGCCTTTCCATGGCGGTGTTGCCGCCATGGAAAGGCATGCGGTCTTTGCCTATGGGGGCCTGTAGCGGGCCCCTAGGTATTGTGAGGTGCACATGGAGGGTACCCCCTGCATTGGCACGGACAAAGTGGCAGGCACCATGCGGTGCCTGTCACCTTGTGCATGCCAATGCACGACGTGCATTCCCAGCATTGTGGCGGGCGGTGCTGTGAGCACCGCCCGCCACAATGCTGAGAGTAAGGGATGCCACTGCCACGGTGGCATCCTAATTGCAGGTGCAGGACCGCTGCACCCCTTATGGACGGTATTGCATTCCGTTGCCATCGTAATAGACCCCTAAATATCATCTTTGTACAACAGGCGGCAAAGTGCTTTTAAGATGATGTCATCAATCTTCTAAGTTGGTGCTTCCTCTGCACAAATAAATACGAGGGCTATCCTGAGCCCCGTTTGACGTACAGATGTTAGTTTCAATGCCAAGCTCCTTTCAGCAAGTGTGGCTTCACTGGAAGGCCTAATCTACCACTGTCACAGGGAACAATGGGTATAGCGGAGGAAATAAGGCTCAGAAGAAGTAAATGGCTGGCCAATATATGAGTAGGCTTGGCTGGGCAGTCACTAATCTCTATCAGCTCATTGTAAAACAATGTCAGTGCGTTTTGCAATTGCTATGTATTTCATTCAGTGATACACACAGAGACAGATTAATTAATCTCAATAGGATGGGAACAATGCATCACATCGAGCTTCATCCAGAATTTTACTCTGAGACAGGAATGATAGATGGCCTTCCCCAGCTTCATGAACATACTTCACTAAAATGTCATGGACATTTTCTATATTAAATAGTCTGCTGCCACCCATTCATATATTTGCGTATGATTCTGGTCTATCACTTACATTAGATACACTGTGTACATAGGTCTGGTTTAAAGTGTCAGGTGCCACCAGACTATTATTTTTAGAATACCATGGGAAAACTATGGCTAAAAGGATTCTGAAGCATGAGCTGATGAAACACAGCACACTGATCAGGGATTCAAATAAACTAGGTAAAGCATCTTGCTGACCATTTAGGGCAACCCTACTGGTCCTATATTAATAATCCCTACCACCACTTTCTCTTAACTAGATTTAGGTTTAATTTCAGTTGTTGTTGTCTAGCTGTTCCCAGAGGTTTCTCAAAACTGGGTGCTCTAAAGCCTTGTTCCTGCAATGATTTTTCAGAACAAGGGGCCAGATGTACGACTCACCAATTTGCGAGTCGCAAATTGCGTCGCATTTGCGACTAGCAATTTGCGACTCACAAATTGGGATGTATAACAGTGTCGCAGACACTGTTAGCGATTCCTAATGGGGTCCCAAATTGCATGCCTCATGAATATTAATGAGGTTGTCGCAATTTGCGACCCTCATTAGGAATGGCCAACACTCTCAGGGATGGTGGCCTGCTGGGGTCAGCAGACCACCATTTCTGGGACTACTTTTAAATGAAGCAGTCTTTTTTTTTTTAAATGCAACCCGTTTTCCTTAAAGGGAAATGGGATGCACTTAAGAAAAATGAAACTTTTCAGTTTCACATACTCACAAAGGGGAAGGGGTCGTTTGCGAATGGCATACCACCTACTTGAAGTGGGTAGCAAACTGCAAGTGTTTTGGGGCCGCAAATACGGTCGCAAAACAGTTGTACATGGCATGGTGACTCGCTATTAGGAAGGGATGCCCCTTGCTAATAGCGGGAGTCGCAAATGCTATTTTGGGAGTCAGTGACACGCAAAATAGCATTTGCATATGCTATTACCCTTTTTTGCGTTCGCAAACGGGAGGGTCTCCCGTTTGCGGCTGCAAAAAAGGGTCATAAATCTGGCCCAAGATGTCTTACATTTTATTTTATTTTGCAATTTTATAGTAACTTACTGAAAAGATACATCTTTTCGATTTTAAGGAATTGTAATTTTGCACAAGTGAATCCTGCCCTGATTTGCCTACAAATGCTGTCTTCACCCCTGATCTGCTTTGGAGTTGCTAGTTTTCTAACAGGAGCACTAAGACATAGGAAAAAGCTGTTCAAGGAATAATGAGCTCCTCTTGTTCCTATGCTCTGATGAATTATACATGTTTTAGTGATGGGTGGTTTTTAGACATTTTGTTGCACCATACTATTTGCACTTTATATTTCATTGCACAATACCATTTGCACTCTATATGCCTGTCTTAAAACTTAGATTTTGCACTCTTTATGCATTATTATTCCTGCCTTGTTTTAGCTCTTTTACCCAAGATTTTTGACTGTTCAGACACCCTTAAATGGAAATTGTATATGAATTGTTGGTCTATTTTTAACCGTCATGTACTGTCCCTGATTTTAGTATTTATTGTGTCCTCTAGGTGCTTTTATAGTCTTTGTCGGCCAAAAAGAGATTTCTTTGACTTGATTTGCCCATTTAGTACTTTAAAGGGAAATGGCACACAAGCTAATTTAGAGCCTGTTGGGTGGTCTGCCATCCGACCAGGTCAGCAGAGTGACAGCCTGTGCCCACTACCAGTGGTCCACCTGCAATACTTAGAGAGACCTACCTGCCAGCCAGGGATCTCTACACTTTTAAAGCAGCACTCATGTGGTGATCACTGAAAGGTAAAAGCGCATGCTGAGAGAGTAGAGTTTTTATATTTTTCAGAAGACAAAAAGGTTAAAGTTGTTTACTTTTCAAACACAAAAAATGGCCTTGAGTTGCAGGGAGCTTTCTCTGTGTGTGTCTGAGCCACAGTTTGATATCTTTGTCTGGGACTGCATCATTTTGCACCGGGGTCCCAGGCAGGGGCATCTAGTGATGGTCTGCCTTCCCCAAATAGGGTGGGTGACTGTCAAAATGACCACGTGGTCGTGTTGTGAATGAGCCCCCTAAGCTGATGTTTCTGAAAGTGGAGTCAGCTGGGGCTGCAATACTGGAAACCTTGCTCTTCATTCACCTCTATACAGACAATACTCACAGTGAACAAGAAACACCACCTAGGTTGTCAGCTGTGCCCTCGGATCCTGGCGATCAAACAGGAACACGTAAGGCACTAACAGCAAGGGGATAGACCTAAACACAAGCACGATAGACAAGGAGCTAGTAAGGAGGAGTGCTAAACAGGAAAGCAAAGAAATCACAGGGCACACTTGGCAGAAAGCAAGTAACAAACACACAAGGTAATTAGAAGCAAGACAGCAGAAATAGAAAGACAGCAAACTAGGAACTGGAACCAAGGACATGGGAAGAAAGGCAGGGACTGGAAAAGGATATACAGAAGGGAAGGCTACAAGGATATACTAGAATAGTGCTGGGTCAGGAGTCAAGAAAACAAAGTCACACCGAAGGCTGTGCTGGAGCAAGAACAAGAATTGAGCAAAAGCTCAAGAGCCAAGGTAGCACTGCAGGCAGTGCTAGTTCAGGACCAAGGGAAACTGCTGCTGCTCAGGAACAAGGAATGCTAAGGCTCTGTAGTCAATGTGGCACTGCAGACAGTGCTAATTCAGGAACAAGGAAAACAGCAGCAGCTCAGGAACAAGGAACAACTAAAGATCAGGAAACACCAGAAACAAGTATATCAAAAGCTCAGGAAACTCTGGAAACAAAGATTTCAAACGCTCAGGAAACACTGGAAACAAGGGTCGGTCTCACCGGTACACAGCTACAATGATCAACGCTGGACCGAAGGGAGCTGGGGCTTAAAAGAGCTCACAGTAGTCATATGCATCAGGTGTGGGCAGGCTAGCAGCAGCCAGCCACAGGTGAACTGGATTCCTCCACCCATCCTTGGCCTGCAAGAGTGGAGACGGAGCAGTGAGCAGGAAATTCTAGGTAATGGAGTTTCAGGCATGAGCAGGGTGGCTTCAAGCATGAGAAGGCTGGATTCCACAAAGCCCGGCATGGATTGGGAATGGATGGCCATTTCAAAGTAGAGTCCAAATGGCTGGAAGTCAGTATGTGCATGAAGGGGAGGGTCCAGCAGCTTATTATAACAGTGGAAAGTCCCACAAGTAGGCCCGCTGGTGGAGGGCAGGAGAGCAAATCATGACACAAACATTGCCCTGGATATTGAGTGAACCAGTAATGCACTATTACAGCAAACATTAACAGACTTTCAAGTGTTTCAAAAAATTTCCACATTTATCTAAATACACTGAAGTGCTATAAATCTTATTTGAAATCCATTTAACTGCAAAAAACACAGAGATACAATAAAGCTATTAGGGCATAATCATTGTGTTCGTCTTTACATCTGAAATATGCCTTATTTACCACTTTCCTTTACCAAATTCTGAATTGTTTCTCACTTATCAATATGAACATACCCTAATGTTGTAACTAATAAATGCAATAAGCATTACATTACAAACTCAGCCCAGTGTGCATCAGATTAAAGTCTCCAGCATAAGTCTGTAGAGTTTTCATCCTTTCTGTATCATATTTTGTATAACATACTATCATACTCAACTCCACAATCTTGCATTTTATTTTAGGATTCTATAAAACATGCATCAAGCTGAAAAATGTTTCCAACCTTATTCTATGTAGTTTCTCTCTTTGTGCAGAGAGAAGCTGCCTTTCGAATTCCCATACGCTCTTTAATGTGGCTTCTGGGGATCGTTAAAAGTATGCAATGCTAACAATATTCTCTTTGCTCCTCTCTTCAGCCCCTCTCTGGTTAAAGAATCAAGGGAGGAGGAGACAGCCCAAATGTATCTCTAGGTCCAAGGCGAGACCCTCACTGGCTCTTGCTATGATTGAAATATACACTTAAGTTGTACAGATGCCAGTTTCTAGAAGTTCCCGGAAGATCTGATGATGTAATATCTTTGGATTGTTCTAATTTCTTTATGGGCAATTTGTGCTTCTTTGAGTGCACTCCTGTAAGAGGCTCGCACACCTTTTAGTTTCATTATGGACAGAGCAGTCGATCGAACACTTGACCTGAACCGATGCAGCATGCTGACTGCTGATCTCATATCCTCTCTCACCCTCTTCCCTTGTGTGAGCCACCCCATTTCTAGCTATGGTATCTTAAATTCTATCTGAGCCATTGAGTCAGAGAGGGGAATTAATAGCAAGGATTAAAGGTCCAATATACAAAACAGTCACCTTTGTAGCAATCTAACTCACTAATTGGGGCCCCTTTTATTTTGACTCCTAGGCCTATTTTCTGCCCCACCCACCTAGACAAAAGTAAACATAGGTTGTGTATTTGTCTAATTCACTGGTATCTAATAAGTGACTCCTGGAATTTACTGTTTTAAAGCAAATTGTTTTTATATATTTCTTAACCTGCTGTACTGTTTTATGGATCACTGTGTCAGAACTAAAACACTCTTGATTGCTTAATTGATTCTTTTAAGTTGTTTGTACTATCCCTTGTTACCTTTTCGCCACTAGAATGCATATATTTATACCTTTCATGAACCTTTCTACATTTTTTTCACATCCCTGTTCCATTTTGTTAATAACGTTCTTTTTTGTGCTCTGTTCTCTTTTATTTCTGTGAATTCTTAGAAACGAGCAAATGGACCAATTTTCAAGGCCAGCAAGTATTGTGCCTCGCTGAAACATAATTATATCAGGAATCCTGTCCTATTTTTAAGAGTAGTGGTTAACCAGCATTGTTTCCAAGTTCCTGTGAATCTCTTTTTTACTCTGTATGAAAGT
This sequence comes from Triturus cristatus, assembly GCF_964204655.1. NCBI lineage: Eukaryota > Metazoa > Chordata > Amphibia > Caudata > Salamandridae > Triturus > Triturus cristatus. The sequence continues at coordinate 939,459,687 of NC_140593.1, forward strand.
GCCCCCATCTTACCATGCACCCGCGTTTGCCCTGCTTCATTCATTGTCTTGAAAAGCTAGGGAACATTTTGTACCAAGAGAAGATTTTATATTATTTCGTTTTTATTTATTCTTATATATGTCGATATTATTCATATGTGTGCAGATGTGAGAATAAACCTGCTCGACAGAGTGCGGTCATGACGTTCCGAAGAAGTGGTGTATTTAAAATCAGAGATGAAAATAATTATTTCCACCCTTGGTGAAATAGTAAAAATATTTCCGGTTAAAACACAAAAAGACCGTGGGGCAGATTTACGAGTTCTGGTGCATCTCTGCAAATCAGCAGGGATGCGCCAGAAAAGATGCGACACGCAATTCCCTCCCTGCGCCACCACAAATTCATCGCATTTACAATGCAGCGCACCGTGCCGCAAGGAAATGGCGATGCATGTCGCATCCTGTGGCGTAAGGGCGGCGCATTGGTGGAGTTGTGTCGCAAGCGTGACGTGGCTCCAGCAATGCTCAGGCGCGCCCTATGCCTAACATGCTGCGTCACTCCTTACGCCTGCTTCAAGCAGGCGCAGGGTTTTGACGTAGCATGGACGTAAAAGTGACTCAGTGAAATCCTGAAGATTTCACTGCGTCACTTTTACGAGGCGTTCCTGCGATGGAACGCCCACCCTGCGCCGGAACGCCCACATGAAACCTAACGCAGGTTTCATGTGGCGCAGGGCTTTACAACATGACGCATCTCCCTAGATGCGTCACGTTGTAAATATGGTGCAACGTGACGCATGGTTTACGCCACCGCTGCGTCACAGAAGTGACGCAACGGCCGTGTAAATGTGGCGAATGGGGCTTGTAAATCTGCCCCCTTGGAATTAACAGTCCAACCCTTTAAAGAAGCGTTTCGTGGAATCAATTGGACTGACAACGAATCGTTTTTTGTATATATTTGCCGTAGTACCCCATGCATTACAGTGATGCGTGCGCTTTTTCATCAATTGTTGTAACTAAACTTTATTGATTTATTTTTCATTAATTTTTATATTAGGCGAAGTGTAAAAAACAGAACGAGAACAGGATACTAAACATTTTACACATAGAAAAGCACATACAACTACATCAAAGAAAACAAATATTCCAAAAGCGTCATGCCAAACGTAGGTAAATAACTGTAAACAAAACTACAGATCATAATTAATTATAATTTAACAGGCTCTTGCTCATTCTATGACCCCCCCAGTTAATTGTTCCCTTAAAATACAAACTGTGCCTTCCAAGACATGCTCTGGTAAGTGCTGTTTTAGTGAAAGCCATGTGCTGATAAATATTCGAAATCTACCCACTCTGATCCCCCTTTTCCTTTTAGCATCACTCCATTAACCCCTTCCCCGCTCATGATGGAACCGCTCCGTCATGAGCCGTGTGCTCATGATGGAACGGTTCCGTCATGACACGACCGTTGGCGGCCGCTCCGCCCACGCGGCGCTGTTTCCCCGCCTGTGCGGGGGGACAACGCAACTGGGCGGAGTCATGACGGAACCGTTCCGTCATGAGCACAGCTCAACTGTGGCTCATGACGGAGCGGCTCCGTCATGAGCACAGCGCCACCGCGCTGCCCCCCCGCACCCCCCAGCGCCGCTGCGGAATTCCCGCCGCGGCGAAGGGGTTAAGCACAAAAAAAAAGCGCAGAGGTATGGGTTTTTAATTCAAACCTTAGACATAGGTATGGCCCACACAGTCACAAATAAAGCAGGCAGTGTATGCACAGAAACCCCCCAACATTGTGCACAGGGGGCCCTACTTACAAAGGTTAATTTGCATGTGTAGATTTACTCATGTGCAAATGTACACTTCCACTTAGGTACTGCTATACACTATTTCCAAGTGTTGATTTACATGCCTCCACCATCTGAAACTAGGGAAGAGTAAATATATGAATGTAAAGTTAGTACTATTACCTTTTCACATGTAGGTGGAGATCTTCACCACAGTGGTGGAGATCATCTTTTGGGAAAGTGTAAGGAACACTGATAACGTTTTTCTTTTCTTTATTAAAATATTAAAGATATTCAAAATATTTATTATTAACATAGAACTAATAAAATAACATTTTCCAGCACACAAACTTATTAAATTACTTTTGTACTAAAAAACCAACTACCTAAAATATATTTATCTAATTTGGAAGAATATTTCTTAAAGAATAATTTAAAAATTACCACCCACTGTAACATTTTATTTTTATTTAATATATATTATATTTTGTTAGAAGTTATGTGTTAAATTCATTTACATATTTTTTAACCAAAGCTGCACAAAAGTGTTTGTCAAAAATGTAATTTTTAAATTAAGTTTACTATTAGATTTTAAAAGATTGTTGCAGTACCTGTGAGTGCTCATGTGTGATGCTTGACTTACACCAAGTCTGGGCTGGAGTACATTCATTACTGTTTGGGGCATATTCACAAGGATCTATTGCCAAGTCAACGTCACTTTATCGCAGCCAAAGTTGCGATAAACGTATCGCCACAATCACAAGCTGGTGTTAACATCCCACAGCACCAGTGTACCCGCGATAGCAGCCACAAAAAACATCGCCACAGATGACCCCGCAACTATCGCTCATGAGATGCAGAGTAGGCGTTCCCATGCCAAAAGCCGCGACAACACAACTCCACAACATTCACAATGACCAGCCAGAACTGCGATAAGAACACAAAACAGGCGATAAGGCACGTTAGCAGCAGGAAAATAAGACCTGCTCTGACCTGGTGCTAAGTCGGACCACAGCCTGCACCACAAAAGGGAGCCCAGCCCAGAGCCACACATGAAGAACAACAGATGCACCCGGGCAACTGAACATGCAGCCCGGAGGGCTAAAAGGGCAACAACACCAGCCGCCACCATCCCCAGGACCCCCTTCCCTGGCACCCCCGACCAGAGACATGCCACACCAGCTACACCTAAACATGTGCAAAATAATCAGCATGATGTCGCACAATCACAACTGGTGACATGCATGTGTCATCACAAAAATGAGCATCACACATTCAGTTTCGAAGCAACAAATGAAACTTTATTAAAATTAATACTGAAATGAAATGAAGACACATGGCGGCTCCCCTTGGGACAATCCGTCGGCCACAGCCTGCAAGACACAAATCATGATGAGAAGGTGTGCCCTGAGCACATCAAAGTACAGAGAGAGAACGAAGGAGAGAGAGAGAGCGAGGAAGAGAGGGAGAGAGAGAGAGATAAGAAGAGAGGGGGAGAGAGAGAGATTAGAAGAGAGGGGGGAGAGAGAGAGAAGAGAGGGGAAGAGAGAGAGAGAGAAGAAGAGGGGGGAGAGAGATAAGAAGAGAGGAGGAGAGAGAGAGAGAGTGTCGCCCATGCGCACCCAGGCCACACTGCTCACCTGCTGCCACCGGTGTGTCTCCAACCACTTGCCGGTATGTATTGCAGTTCACCAGGTCACACATCTGAGACAGACCCGTCATCTGAAACAGAGTCCAGATACATGAATGGCAAAACACACACAATTGCACAAGACAACATCGCCTGCCCGCCCATGCACACCCAGGCAGAGGCACCCCAGTCCCTCCAGCTGCCCATCCGAGCTTGCCCGCCCATGCACACCCAGGCCTCACTGCTCTCCTTCTGCCACTGGCGTGCTGACAGGAGGTCCCACCACGTGCCGCTGCAAGCCACGAGACCGGGGCCCGCGGGCAGGGCACCCTCCACATCATGCAGCCCCGCTCCGCAGGCCACCAGGTCTCACGTTTGGTGCTGGGTCTTGATTACTCCATGGCAGAGGACATACCAGGGCACCTGGCCTCATCGCAGGTTGCACACCCGCTCAGCCCAACAGGTGCCACTAACTCTGGGGTCCCGGAAGCGACGCCACGTGGCGGTAGGCCCGCACTGCCCGCTGGCTCTGGCCTACACTGCTGTCCAGCAGGCCACACAAAACCTGAGCTGTCCGGACTGCTGCGATGGGGCAGCATCGCAGGCTGCACACCCGCTCAGCACTTTAGGTGCCCCTACCTCAGTGCACCCAAAGTCACCGTCCCGTGGCAGGGTGCCTGTGCCGGATGCAAAGCATCGGGGCGCCACTAACCCTGTGCAACCCAAGTCAGCGCACGTGGTGGTAGACCTGTGATGGCCGCAAGGCCTCGGGTGCCACTAACCCTGTGCGCAACAACTCATGGGCCCTTTATGATTGAGAACCGTGGAGCGTCCGTCACCCAGTCACCACCGGCAGAGGGGAATGCGACGTCATCGGCCCCTTATGTTGGCGGAGTCACATGGCCTGTGACGCCTGTGCCGGATGGGTGTGGTGTGTGTGCAAACCTGCCCTCAGGGAGTGGCTGTGACATGCTAACAACTAGACCAGTGACCTGCACACCACCAGCGAGTACGCCTGCGACAGGTAGCAATGAGGGCCCCCCTTGGAATGTAAGCGGAGTGGGCTGGCCTGCGGTACGCCGGACCAGCGCAGGGCTTGCAACAATGACTAGTGGGCTCTGGGCGTGGTTCAGTTCATGTCCGGACATGGTAGTGACTGATGCGTGTGTCCCTGTTGTAGTGTCCGCGGCACCCGGAACACAATATGCAATGTAGCACCCTCTGACTGGCATCCCACTGGATGAGCATCATTAATGCAAGGGAAATCACTGTCCCTATATTCATCCACACATTCATCCATGAATGATGATAGACATAACACAGCAATGTGTTACTTGGTACTTATTGCACATCCAGTGCAGTTTTGCAGCTGGAGCGGTACAGGGCAATGCCAAGCACACTACACAGTATGGGCCCGTGGAGGGCCAGCCAGAGTTCATCCGGGGATGACAAGTACTGCGGAAGAGGAAGGGTACAGTCCGCAGTCTGATCGCCGTGTCATTGGTCATCAAACAGGATATGGCAGTCCATGTCGCTGTCCAAGGTGAGTGCATCCGAGTGTATCAGGGGTCAGTGGAAGGTCATGGGGACATGTGCGGCACCAAGCAGAAACAGGCCAGGTGGCAGAAATGAATGCTAGTGCCTCCTGATCACAAACCCATCCACGTCCTCATCCCGGATGTGTGCTCTGCCCCACCTGTGGGTGTTGCAGTACCGGCTGAGACACTGTGTGCCACTGACACATCAGGTGCCGGAGTGGATACGTCTGCTGCACTGTGAGGCAATGGCACATCGGGGGGGAAGATGTGGATGGTGTGTGGGCAGTAGCATTCATCATCGCCACGCCTTGTGGCAGCAATGCCATGATGAGGATCTGCAGGGCATGGTAGAGCACAGCTACATTTCGCTGGTGTGCAGCGTTGGCTGCCATCCTTTCCGCCTCCATCTGCACCATGTCCTCCATGAGCCTCTGCATGTGTGCCAGCTCATGGTTGGTATCGCTGGAGCCCCTCTGAGTGAACAGGTGTTCTTCTCTCCACGTCATGACTCCAGCGATGTCAGTCTGGGCTCATTGGAGACCATGGAGCGGGCCTAGACACCCAAGGATGGTGTCCAATTTGGTAGCCATGAGGTTGAACCCCACCCGCACCTGCTCAGCCGTCTCCCTCTGTCCCTTCAGCATACGGCGTTGGAAGGCCGAGTACTGTTCTTGGGGGTCTTGGGAGACTGCCGGGGCCATGGGTGCCTCCTGCTGGGTGGTGTGGGTGGTGGGTGGGGTTTCCTCGAAGCAGCTGGGCATCCCTGATCCTGGAGGTGAGTCGCGGATGATGTCAATGATGTCAGGAGGGCTTGTGCGTTGATGCTGGGGTTGTCCTCCTCGTCATCAGTGAAGAGTGGCTGAGACTGGCCTGCAGGGGGTGTTGACGGTGGCCCTGCAATGTGAACGGGAGATGGTGTATTGCAATGTGTCCACATGTATGTAGCCGCATGGGACATGTTGACATTCAGACAGCATGGCATTGTACATTGTGACAGTCTATAGATCTGGGCGATGACCCAGAGTCATTGAGGGTGTGCACTGTGCTCTGCTTGATTGTGCATGTGTGCCATCGTGGCCATCTCCACCCGTCCCCTAGTACCTGGTGGTCACTCACCCTGTTGCGGTTGTGTTGTGTCCTGTCAAGCAGTGTCCGGTCCCCCGACTCCGCCCACAGTATCCACACTGATGACTGTCAAAACCAGCTCCTCCATGTCATCCAGCATGAGCTTTGGCGCTGGGCCCCCACCTCCAGTCTGCATTGCTGCCTTCTGGTTGGCTGCTAGTTTCTCCTTGGTCTTTTGCTTGATCTCATTCCATCGCCTCTTGACCTCGTCCATTGTCCTCTTGTGCTCTCCAACGGCATTTACCTTGTCCACGATGTCCTGCCATATTCCAGTTTTGGTGCCCAATGACACGTTGGAGGTGACGAATAATTGTTGATGGCGTTCCATCACCTCCGTGACTATGATCCTGTTCGCGTGCGGACTGAATTTCTTCTTCCTCTTCTTGTCCTTGCCCTTCCCTGTCCCCGAGGTCCTGGGCTGGTCGTCCGGGGTGCTTGTGGGGTTGCACTCGTCCTCTGCGTCTGCTCCGGCTGCCTCCATGGTGCTTGAGTGTTGGTCAGTTTGTGTTTGGGTATTTTTTCTACTTTTATGGTGATTTTTCCCGCCTCCCAGGTGTGTGTTGCAGGCCTGGCGCTGCTTATCGCTGATTTCCTCATCGCGCTTTGGCACATCGCATGTTTTTTCACGTTGAGGTTTGTGTTTTCATCTCCGTCGAGGTGTTTGTATCGCGGACATTGGCTGCGTTTTCAGCGGACTATCGCATGTTACCGCCGTGTTGTGAATTCCACGTTGACACAGGGTTATTTTCCCGTGATAGGCTGCAAATTGTAAAGTTGCGTTAACATTTTTTGGTGGTGATGCTCCAGGGGTATGATGTTGTATTTTACCCTCCGAGGCTGATGGTGGTTTTCAGATTAACTTAACCAAGAACATGTACTGAATCAGGGGTCAGGTGTAATCATTGGACAAATATTTTTTTGTTTCTGGATCTTTAAAAAGTCTTAACGTATCTATCTTCTCAGTAGGGAGGAATAGTTACTATAGTGTAGAAAATGTAGCTTGATTTAACCGAGTTATAACCGGCTGCCACATCTTTAGTCTCTTGTTAGTCTGGTCTTTTTTGTCCATTTCAAGTGCATACCTAACTGAAGCTGCTCCTTCTGCCCTGTGAGGGGGGGGGGGGTATAGCTTGGACAGCAACTTTCTGCAGATATCTCTCTTTGCTAAGACTGCAATAACTTAATTTTACCTTTACTTAACAAGACTGGTTCTTTCATAACGTTAAAAACTATTGTAGACTACCTTAATTTCTCTTTGCAAGATATTTTTTATAGTCTTACCCACATTTTCCCAATAGGATCGAATCAAGGGCCAATCCAAAAAACATGTGGACATCATCTGATCTCAATGAGCCACACTTCATGCATTCTGCTGAGTTTCTCTTCCCTGTTTTCGCAACGCTATGGGGCATCCAATACACCCTGTGCAATGTGAACAAATGACTCCTTCTTAAAAAAGCAGGTCTGACAGTTCCCACTGGTAACCTTGTCCAGATCATCCAAGAGTAGAATCTTCCCTTCCTGCAACAACTGTCCCATCTACATATTACTTCTGTGTCTTTCATGCACTCTGGAGTGCCTAACAAATCCCAGACAGTGGTGTAATTCCGATTATAGGGTAGGTCTGTAGCTTTCCTTAGCTGAGCCCATAATAAGGCTACAGTTTATTATCGTGTTACGTCATGTCAGCTGGATCCAAATGCTTTGCAGTTTATTGTGATTTGCTACTCTTATGATATTGTTTTGAGGGGTTTTAGTCTATGAATGGTTTAAATTGGTCATGACTTGCGCGAATGGTTTTTATGTTTGGCTGTTTAACACAATATGTTTAATTTGATTTTAACATGTACAGTATAGGATTGAATTGTATTTACTTATGACTTTGAGTGTATTACCTTATATTTGGGTATTCATTATGGTGTATTGGTCCTTCTTTAAAATGTTGGTGTACCTTATTGATGTTTTGTTTGTCGTATGTTAATGATATTACTAATATTTGTATGTTTCAGCTTTAGTTTTTTATTTGAGATTTAGATCTAGCAATGAGATCTACAATAAAATAATCACAATACATCCATTAATGCAACTGCAAAAAGAGCTAAAAAATGTAAATGTTACAAAACATTAATCAATTAAATGGACAGTTTATCATGTCCATTGCATCTGTTGCTGATTAAATGTCATGTTTTTAAAAGAAGTGGTTTTAAAAATCGGCATGATAAGTTTTAAAGCCAGGGCATACAAATACAACATGTTCAATGGTCTGTACATCACAATTGTGCATACTCCCTCCTCCTATCTTACATTCTGCCATGCATCCATCACAGTTTTTAATGGCAAACATTTCAATCTACATGGCATTATGCATCTTTGCACCCTATTTTTTAAATTCCGCCCTAATATACTTGTGGAACGTCTGCTTGACAGGATTGTATAACATAACAGAAAGGGTATTTTGTTCTACATTACTCTACATCATTTTCCATGGAGCAAGTTTTCATTGTATCTTTTAAGTCATTTTTAAGATGACCATAACTGAAATTTGAATATCTGTTCTGATGAAAGAAAAGAACTGTAGTACAGTTAAAATATTATATAAAAATGTTCCTGCCTCACTTGTGGGGGCAAGGCATTTCAAACCATAAGTCTCCTCAGAGTCTTTATTTCAGCATGCAGAAGGCAATCACCGTAATATAGCTGCCACTCTTCTTACAAAAGTGCTCACCACCCCTAATTCTAACCTAAGAACTTCTATTGACACCATGTTATTTAAAGTGCAAATAGTGTGAAGAATGTTCCCCTCCACTTTATGCATAAAGTGCCACTGATCAATTTTTGTTGTCTCTACAGCATTTTAAAAGTGTAGGAGGGATCGTCATTTTATAAACCATGTTTTACATGCTTTTATGGTCTTAGCAAGACCGAGTAACATTTTATGATGATGATATATCATATTGGCCCTTCATTGACTGCATGCCCCAACTCCTCTTGCTATTTACTGCACAGCGCTATTAGCACCTAAGGTATTTGCTGTTCCCGAAATAATCTATCTTATAGGAAACTTATCCTTTTATTCTAATGCATTTAGGCGACTCACTTAGGTTTCTGCCTCGCTGTCTGGGCTCCACCAAAGGCAATAAACATATGCTGACATTGGTTATCGGCTAAATGAAACCCTGATTATGCACGATTAAAAAGCCCCAGTGATAATTTTAGTGGACATAACTTTAAATATAGGTTTTTCTGCTCATCGAAAAATTCACAACCATGATTTTTGTTCTTACGTCAGGTTTTGTCTTGATTGGTAGTACAACACTGAGGTGCAGGGTTTTCGTCACTTTCTTTTTTGCTCTGGTCACTAGATCATTGTGTATTTCTATGCAGGGGGGATTTAATTTTGGATTTGGATTTCTTGATCAGCTAGCATGTTGAATCTGGGAGATGTCAAGCACTACATTGTTTTTATATGATTTAGTTTTAACTATTGTACTGTTTTATCCTCCTTTGATATCATGGTACCGTAAGGTACTTTATTGTACTTTTATGATCCATTAATTAGATCCCATATGTTTCTTTGATTGATTGATTGATTGATTGATCATTATTGTACTAAAACTGTATTGAAAAACTTGTACAAAAATTAATCAACAATGATTGTAATTTTGTATATATTCCATCCTTCCAGATGGTGAGGACTCTGCACCAGCATTTACCTTCTCCACCTCACTGATCTCAGTGACCAGCAACAAAGAAAATTTGCCAAAAGGAAGAGGACAATATTTTTTTCCACCCTGCCAATGCCAGCATAACCTTTTCCATCACCCATCTAAAAACAATATGTTGTAAGTTAAAAGCATTTACCTGACATTGCAAAAATCTGCAGGGGATACTTTTGAAGAGAAGTTGCCATCTAATGTGCACACTCATGCATACACTTTTAGATATGTCTGAACCAACTTTTTCACTTGAGTTAGGACAAGAAATTACATTTGTTGGTCTATGTTGTAATTTATTTGGGATCTCTATTATCATTCAGTATGAAGCTGAGATAGTTTCATCTAACACATGTACATAATCATTTGAAGTTAACAAGAGCAATATAATCGATGGCCACATATAACTTGTAGGTAAAAATAAAGTTACAGACAAAGATCATGGCACTTGAGTTAGGGAGTCTCAAGTTATAAAGAAATCAATTACAAAATTAGAAAGCAAAAACACATAAACCATTTTTTTTAAAAAAAGAGAACTTTTATGATATGGATAGCAAATCAGCATCTGTGGTATGTGCAGTACCGGAGAAGGTTTTCTAAGCTACTTAGAGGAATGTTATAGGAAGAGGTATTTGGAATCCTCACAGGGAGAATATGTTTTTAAGAATGATGCTTATTTCTGGATGTACAAACTAAAAGGTGATTAGCTCCCTTTATTTGTGAAGAGCATCTGGCTGTGCCAACATACCAGTGATAATTATAAAAACTAATATTTATTGGTGGGCCAAAATCTTTACACTTGAATTACATTATAAAACAATAAACGTCCAATTCCCGGTAAGTTGGAAGGGAGTGGTAATAAAACCAATATATAAAGGAAATGACACATTTGCTCCAGAAAATTACCATTAAATAATTTTGTTAGATGTGGTTGCAAAAGTGTACAGTATTATTTTAGTATAGGGATTGAAAGATTGGAAGGATATTCACAAGTGAATACCGATGAAGCAAGGTTGTTTTAAAGAAGGTAATTCATCATAGACCACTGCTTTAGCTTATGGTCTTTGACCTAGAAGTCAATAAAGATGAGGGGCAAATTAGTTTGCTTTTTCATCAAATTTGTGCTGCATTTGATCTTGTAGATTGGGGGTTATAATGTCCAAAATTGAGGCAAATGAAAATTCCCTGTGACCTTTTATCTATTTTGAAAGAACTCCATGTGGAGAGAGGGTGGTGATAGACGTAAATGATACTCTGTCAGATAAAATCGTAATTAGGAATGACCTAAAACACAGGTGAGCTTTAGAATGGATTCTATTTGCTCTTTTCTACAGACGTATGCTTCATTTTATCAACAACACCTTCCTTTTTTTCAAAGATGAGAGGTACTCTTCTTTTATACGCTGATAACTTTGTAATAGTGGATGTTTCTCAAAGAGGGTTAAAGAGAGAGTTATCTCCTATAAGTATCTTTTATAAGTATCGTGAGCTTGATAAGTAAGTTAAATTATAAATTGATGATAAACAATGGAGAAAACAAGAGTTTTGGTGTTCGGTGGATGAAGTATATTCTTATGACTATTTGGGTATGATTTCTCTCAGCTTTCATAAATGAAATTTACATTTAAATGCTTTAAAAACATGGGCTTTGCAATCCAATGCAGGTCTACAAAGATGTGTAGAGATTTTAGAGGTTCATAGCAAAAACTGTTCTGACCACATATAAAATGTTGGTCCAGCTGCACAGATAATATTGTTCTAAAATGATCTCGTAAATTTGGAAATATTCTTGGGTCTTGAGTGAAGACTAGTGTCTGAAATATTTGTTTAGTTTACCTACATCATCAATGGTGCAATCCATGTGAATGGAAGCATATTTATTATCATGGTTATACACTTCAATGCTTGAAACACAACGATTATGGAATAAGATACAGTTATCTCTCATCCTAAAATCACAAAGTTATGTTTGCTTGAAATCTTAGGCAGTGAATTAAAGTTGGTCAAGGAAGTAAAAAACAAATCATAGCAGTGCGTAGACTCTTTTTTCCAAAGAAATTAAATCTAAACTCCCCATTAAATCTGTTGAAAATGGAATTATGTAGGGTCGTCAAATTGCAATCATGGAAAGAGATCTCAATTATTTGGCTTCCAAGAATTCAACAAGTCTAATTAGACCATCATGGCAAAAGTTACAGCTTATACTCATACCTATGCCTAATCCAGAGATAAAGGAAGATATTTCAAACTTTAGGATAGATTTAAATACTCTCAATACATCCCCAGAGGCTACAAAGCTATTAAAAGAAAAAGATGGAAATTGCTGCTGGGATTTAGGAAGCAGACTATACTGCTTGATTGTTTATTTTCTTGGTGTATATAGGCGTCTCTTTTTGAAACTGGTGTCATTGAAGTATGTTTTTTTAGCAGATAGCAGTTTTTAGATGTAACATGCTGTGGTAAGGTTTTCCAAGGTGTAAATACAATAGAAAATTTGAAAATGTATTCATTTCTGAACTTAAAATACAGTATGTGAAATTTTATTAAACTGGGTTGTATTCATTGGTTGAAAATGTTTGATGGGATTTGGACTACATAAAATAAGTTATACATTGAACTAAACTTCTAAAATATGTCTCAGTTAATACACAAGAGATGTGTCCAATGCATAGGATGAAAATGAAAGACCTCCTGGAAGAAATGACCTAGACTAGCGCAGAAAACACTAGAAGTTATTAAAAAAGATACAATTAAATCTGACTTTACCAACAATTTTCAGAAAACTTCAATAGTACATTGTTAATCAAGAGAAAACTCCTTATTGAGAGCATAAGCAGGGTGAATATGTTGAACAACTTGGTCAAAGGTAATGAAGGATAATTAAACTGAGCCACATTAATAGAGCCACAAAATCATGCACTCTTGTTTGTAGAAAATGTGAAGGAGTCTGATGCTTTTATTATGAGGAAAGCTACAAGCTGGTGGTTGAATGGGTGTTAGCCTCTGACACTGTTTGAAGAAGGTATCAGAAAGAAACTTATATTTTAGAACTAGAAAATGTGTTCTTATGAAAGAACTGGAAGAGGCTCCCCTAATCTGCTCCAGTGACATCGTCTGAACCAGTATTCAACTGAAAGTCTGATTCATGCTCAAGTATTATACAGAGTTAATTTGATATGCTGAGATGTTTTCTAAACTTTTTAGTTGTGTTGGAAAAGCAAAGAAAATCATGGGCATTCTCTTCTATGTCTTCCTTCAAAGGCATTTGACAGTCTCACCACATAAAGATTTTATATAGTTCTTTTCAGTCACTCTTTCTTTCTTTCTTTCTTTCTTTCTTTCTTTCTTTCTTTCTTTCTTTCTTTCTTTCTTTCTTTCTTTCTTTCTTTCTTTCTTTCTCTGCGCCAGCTGCCATAAATCCCTGGGAACTTGAGACAGAGGCAGTGGCCCTCGAACTCCCAAAATAGTCCCTATTGGCTCCAGTCCCCAGGGAAAATGCCCAATGGACTAAAGAGGCAATTATGAGGGCATAATAGCTGAAGAGAAAGAAGAACCTGGGCAATTTTCTCCCCAGAACCATGGCCCTCCCTGCAGAATAAAGATAGGTTTGTGCAGGAGACAAAACGCATGGACCCTCTTGTGGGCCCCTTGGGGATACTCTCGCTGTCGCATGCCCCCTGTGGGGATTTCCAATGAACCTACCAGGTAGGATCAAAATGAAGAGCCAAAATAAATGCAGTTTTTTTGCTGTTGATGCCACACTCTAGCCAAAGTCAGTATTCATTTTTGATCTGCTGGTCAATAACACTCTGGATCTTCAGAGAGCTGTTCTCTTTATCTGCTCTCACTCTGATGAAAGAGAGCTGAGGGATTGCTCTCCTGTCCTTGAGCTCTTCTTGGCCCAGTGGAAACCTTTCCTCCCACTCAAGCAGCAACGGCTGCACAGGACCCAGGATTTGCTTTCATGCCTGGGCTCGCTGTACAACTCCTTCCGGGGTACTCAAGACAGGTTATGGTCTGAAGTCACTAGGCCATATGGCCTCCTGTCCACTTTTAAGGTCCTGTGTGCCCAACAAGAGGCTGTGGATCCCCATTTAGGGGTCGTCCACCTACAGAACTAATCCACAGAAGTTCCAATGCAAATAACCTATGCAGATTGGGCTAATTCACTCCAGATGGGTCTATTATGTGCCAACGGTTTTGATATACCTGCTGGCCAAAGGAATAATGAACGTAGACTACCAGGGTAGGTTACAAATCGTATCTAATTAAGGATGACCAAATATGACAAATTCAATGTACATTAAGGAGAAAGTAGAGCAAATAATGACAAATTAATTTCATATTTAAACTCATGACCTTTGTTTACTTAATAAAGCATGTGTTACTTTAGTGCAGTTTTCGCATACAGTGTAAATACAGTAAACCTCTACAGACTTTCAGTGAAACACTAAAGACCCAGACTACAGTCAAAATTAAACTCAATTCATTTTGAATGCCCAATCAAAATATAAGGCCTGTGCACAGATACCGGGCTGAGTTTGCCTGTGTCTGGATACTGGGTTAGTCATCACTCTGGTCACACACATCTACAGATGCATGTATGCATGTAGTTATGGGAAATAGCTCATGGCCTCTAATTGGGGGCACAATTAGAAATATTTAGAATAATTTTCACTTCCCTAAGCTCAACAATTGGGGCTCAGCGTCTGCTAGAGCTCAGACGCTCAAACAAGACCAGGCAATAAATGCTTCATGTATAAACCTAGAAGGAAGCCCCCATAAGACAGATTAAATGATTAAATGTAGCTTTGCAGTCGAGATGTTCCAACCTTCAAGGAAAAACATGGTCTATTCATTCATATAACACTCTAAAAGATGTGGAGGTGGGTGCAGTCTGGAGAGACTGGACAGTGCCAGTGAACTTTGAGAAACAAGTGGCCTATAAACATGTCATAAACTGCTGTTAGAAAATGAGTCATTAGTTGTGTGGCTTGCACAAGTAATGGGTACACATTTGTCCTTACTGGGAACCAAACATCCCATTGTAGCACTTGACTTTCATAGGGAAGCGAAGCAGACCAGCCGAAGGCCTACTCACAGGATGGGGTGTGGGCTAGTAATCCACATTCACAGACACACAGTAATAACACCCAATAAATGATTGTCCAGTCTGTGCTTTTTCTTTTGAAAAAGGAAAAAGTACATTTATTAAACATCCACTACTCAATACTATGAAGCAATTTACAACAAACTGATGGAAATACTTCTTGACGACGTTGCATAATCATTAATACCCCTCCCTACTGGGGTACCACAACTCATATGTGTAAAATGTATCTTGTCCTTAAATGCCAGGGATGAACATATCTTGGAGTAAGAGCACTTAATACTGGCACCATAGCAAGCGGCTGTTAAACTCATTACTTCAACAAACATTTAGTCATAGGAATAAATGCAAATACTATATATAACAATGACTGATGGGACTTAATACTGGCAATAAAGCATGCACACTGTGAACACCAGTGGCTGTCAGTCTTATTATTTAAATTAAGCATTGGCAAGTGTAAATGTCTAAGCATGCCTGGGAGGGTAGTATACTCATCATAACTGGTAGCATGATTAACACAATTCAACTTTTATATTTATAAATACAACATGTACCGTTATATCCCTCTCCCCTAGAGGGATTTTGCAGCATACACTGTTAATGAGTTTTACTATGAAATACTGCACCTTTGGCATAGTCTCTAAAGCACATCACGTCTGTAATCACAACACATGCAATTACAGCCTATCACCCCTAGAGAGTCCTTTGAAATATGAACACTCATAGTGCACCATCCCTGGCCACAAAGACTGCAGTCACAGTCTCCACCTCTAGAGGGCACATCCTTCCCCAAGCTGAAGATCAACAGTTCCATTATAGGACATGCTTAAAACATGCCTAAATCCTGGAGGGGTTATCAACACCAAGACCTATCCAACTCAAGCTGGGGTCTTTTTAACTACTTTTTGGGGCAAGGTTTACACTGCTCCTTCAGCTCCCTCTGCACTTTGGCAACATTGTGTTTGTGACCCTGCTCTCCAGGGGCCACCGCAAAGCAAAAATGAGTGATTTCATGCCTAGAAATGCAGCCAGGCCCCGCCGGGCATTATGGGGTGCGTTTTCACAAGCGCATAGATTTTATAGTTGTGGCTCTCCCACATGTATGGTGGTTTCTGTATTGGTGGCCTTGAGCTGCATGTATCTACTCAGGGTGCCCGGTCACCCTGCGTTCACTTCAGCATTGGAGAGTAACTTGGGAAGCCTACCCCCGGCTGCTCTCGCTCGCTTACCGCATGGCCAGCACACTTGCCTGCTGCTGTGGGTACAGGCACATCTTTGTGATCTACCTGCTCCTGCGGGCAGACGCATGCGGTGCCGTGCTGGTCGCTAGTTTACTCAAGGGCCCAGGGATGTGGTCAGCTGGGGGAGCACAACAGTGCATCCTCTATGACATTTCTTTACAGGACCTAGGGATAGGCCTCCCCTTACTTCTTGATGATTCTCTGGGGCAATCCCCAGGCCCTGATCGACCCTGGGGCAGGCTGAAAACTGCTGCAGAGCCCCACACGCTTCATTGTCGATTCTCACAAGGATCAAAGGTTGCCAAAGTTTACACTGGGATATCTTGGGCCCTTTGGGACAATTTGGATGATCTTTGGCTCATTTTGTTCCTTGTGGCGGTCCCTACCCACCAGAGGCACTTTCAACCAGCCTCCTGGCCTCAAAGGGTGACAAACTTTGCAGGGAACTGGTTTCACTGGCTCGCTGTACCCGCCTTTTGCTTTGCTCTCCTTCTGAGCCTCTCTCCTTCTTGCACAGAAGCCCAGTCTTTCCGCCAACTGGTCCTCAGGGGGTGTAAATTGACAAACTTCCCTAGTCCTGGGGAGTGCCCTACTAGTCCTGGGGTCAATCCGAGTCAGAGTCCTCCGGCCAAATGGCGACTAAAGTTGGTACCTCAAGTTAACAAACAAATCGTAACATTAAACCTGACTTGATGCCCAAGTAAAATTTAATGTAGCTTTTGAGTATAAGGTAACTTCAGAAAGTTGCAACTCTGTTGCCCACATATTCTAATGGCCATTGACAGTTTCTGGCCACAAGACAGCCTGCTGCCCTCCTGGGGAGAGGTGTGAACAATTCCAGGAAAGGACACAGGAGAGGCCTGCTTTTGGAAGAGGTGTTGCAGCCAAACAGGGCCTGAACCAAGAATGTGAGCTTCAAAGGGGAAGCCGGCTTTGCAGGGCAAATGGTGGACACATAAGAGAGGGGGTTGCTCTTTTCTTCTAATATAACACAAACTATATGTACACCATGTGCCCATCAATACTCATCCACTTTCTTAACACAACATCCACTTGAATCCAGTGTGTTTGAGAATGAATCTAATATTTTATTTTATGCACTCATTTTTATCAAAAGGTTTTCATTTGATCTTGATCTCTTCATCTGCAATACATATAACACTGACAATATATATAGAACATCTAATCCAATTGACAAAAAAACAATACTACATGGACAAATGTACAGGAAAGAAAACTTAAAGGCAACTTTTTAGATGACAAAATCCAAACTCGTAAAAGTTGTGAGAACATTCAATGGTCAAATAATTATCAACTCACTACACCTAATGTGTTCCCCCTCTGGGGATGAAGGTACATCTTTAGGATTCCTTCTCTTTTCTACTTGATCAATTATTTCTTTTTTAGTCACTAATGTCACTATTGAATATCCACAAGTGGTATACTTGATTTATATGTAAAGAAGGATTTCAAACTTCTTCCTCAGAATTAATGCCATCGCGTTCCGACCTCTGTTTTAACCGGGTATGAATGAACTTTTGTAGCAAGGTCATCATCAGGGCGTAACATTCAATCTGGACAACAATGGAAAAGATGAGAGAAAGTTGGATAATAGTAATTTAACAAAAAAAATGTTTTCAAATACATCTGTGACAGGCATGCTATCTTTCCTAGTGTGATGTCTATTTAATGTTCATGCAGAGTCCCATGCATTTTATAGAATCCAGTGTTCATTGACTTCCACCAGTGTAGCACAGATCTTTCCATGCATAACTTAAAGTGGTAAGTTCTCTATATTTCTTAGTGCAGTGCATGAACCGCAGAGCGTGAACCGCCAGATCAACGCCGTCACTTCCACCAGTTTCAACTGCCTGTGCATCCTCCGCAAGACCTTCAAATGGATGCCCCCAACTGCAGAAGGACCGCCACCCACGCGCTCATAACCAGCAGACTGGACTACGGCAACGCCCTATATGCAGGAATCAACAGAACTCTGTTACACAAGTTCCAATCCATCCAGAACTCGGGACACCGCGTCACAAACACATGACCAAATACCTAAGAGACCTCCACCGGCTCCCCATTGAGAAGAGGGTCACATTCAAACTCCTCACCCACGCCTACAAATCCCTCAACAACATCGGACCCAAATACTTCAACAAGAGAGTCTCCTTCCACGTGCCCAAGAGGAACCTCCGCTCGGCCGACCTCGCCCTGGCAGAGGTCCCCCGCATCCGCAGAAACAGAGCAGGCGGGAGAGCTTTCTCCTACATCAAAGCCAAGACCTGTAACAAGCTCCCTGTGAACATCAGACGCTCCCTGACCCTGCACACGTTCAGGAAGGACCTCAAGACCTGGCTCTTCAACTGATCCGGAGCTGCCCCCCCCCTCTCAGTGCTTTGAGACCCTCACGGGTGAGTAGCGCAATCTACAAACCCCCTGATTGATTGATTGATTGATTAATTGATTCCAGAAGGTTCAGTGGTCACCCGAGGATTTTTGATAGTGCTACGTACATAATTTCAGGCACAGTAAATACATGTGCTGACCCTAGTTTTAGGATTTATCTTTTCTTTAGTGCTCAATATTATAAAATTAAAGAAGCTATTTAGAGCAGAGTAATATAGTCAATTATATGCAAATCAGGCTCACCACGGGTAGTACGACAGATTGCATTGGTAGTGCGAGTTGTTTTCATGTTGTATTTTCATCACTAAATATCCTCTTATACATGAGAAATGGACAAGGGATGAAACAGGACAAGGCATTAACTTTGTTTTGCAAAAATGAACATTGTTCAATACTACATAAGAGACGCTCGAATTTACCGACTTACTTTGGGAGTATTTTTATGTTTCAGGCGAAGTTCCAGCAAGGGAGTTTGAAACCGCAAGCCCAACTGGTGTAAACCCTCCCAGTTACTCATTGCCGCAACCGACATTCGCGAGGCAACAGTCTAGTGCTCGTGGAAGATGGCGGCTTGTTATTTCCTGTTTCATCTCATTGCCTCCTGGGCAATGTAGTTTTATGAATGTTTTGTGTAGCACTTCTTACCTTGGTTACCAAATGCCTAGATAGTTTTATTTTTTTGATAAAGTGTGATCAAATTATTAAGAAATAGAGTTATTTATAGAAACAGGCCGTCGCATGTAGAGTGCACTGATGGAAGCATGTGTCGTCTTAATTATTAACTCATGGCAGGAGATTTTGTTCTAATAGACAGGTTGGCATTGAGGGCAGAGAAGGGTAAAAAGTGATCAAACCAGTTTTACCGTGAGCGGGTAGCCCTCAGGTAGCTACACCTCTAGGGTGGGTTACCAAGTTCCATACACAGAAAGAAGGTTCTGTTGTCTTGGGAGAGGGTAGAATAGTGCACTCTAGATGTCACATATTGCAGGAAGTCGTCATCAGATGGGAGGGGCTTACAGTCACTGCATTTTGGACGGCAAGTTGTGGTCATAAATGTAGCAACCCTGGCACCCAGACCTCAGATCATGTCTGTACTGGAAAGATTGCTCTGCTGTTCTCTGGGCCTGGCAAAGAGAGGCTGTACTAATGATTGGACTGCATCTGCTGATAATAGGCTAGCAAAGAGAGGACTGTGCCTGCGGTACTCTGCTTGAAGAAAAGTCCCCCCGAGCCCCAGACTGAAGAGGTGAACTCCACCAGTCAGTTAACTGAGGTGGCGGCGAGCTGCCGAAAAAACGGCTGAAAGTACCGGTCATGGCACAGTGCGGCAAAGTGAAGCACCGTGAAGTATAAGGAACGGACAAAGAACCTGGTAAGGACCCTCCCAGCTGGAAGGAGCGGGAAGTAGTACGTAGGTCTGTACGCCAGCGACCGGCAGCAGGCAACAGGCCCGGGGGACAAACGGTGAGGTGCCGGTGAAGGGGTGGAGGCGAGGGGATCCTGATTCTGTTTCTGACTCTAACTCCCTGCTGCTGGCTGGTCACGGGCCGGCCCTGGGGTGCGGGGTGCAGGACACTCGGAATCAGTTCCTCAGCAGAACTTTGTAACATGCTTGCAGTACCAGCACTTTTTGGGACTACATATCCCAGCCTGCCACGCTCCCAGGAGGAAGGTGCTTATCCTGCCATCGAGCTCATAAGCGCTCATAAGCGCATAACACCAACACGGCCCGTCCTTGCCCGTCACTGTCCAGAGGTGGCTGGGCTGGGCCCACTCTCCTATCTTGTGCCTGGCGTGGCAGCAAGATTGTGATTATGCTGGAGGTATTTTGGTATTATCCTAAAGACCTGCGGATCATTTTTAATTTGTTACTTGTGCTCCTTGTTGTAATTTATTTGTATTTATTTGTATTCTGCGCATTCCATATTGCACTAGTCACTTTATTTCCATAAGCAAATTTGAACTTTTTAAGGGTTTTGAGAAAACAAACCTGAATGCCCAGAAGCTGCTAAACATGGATAAGCGGAAATCAAATCCAGGGAAACGTGTGGTGGGGACCTTAGATGCCTTTTTAACGAGGGCTGAGTTTGTCCTCATTAATGAAATTAAATCGACAGAACGCATGTTATCCCTGGAGCCTCACATTTCGCAAGGCAGGTTTTCCCCAACTCCTGCTTCTCCTAATGTTCTGTCAGGGTTGAATCAGGACATATCTCCATCACGGCTGAGTCAGTCGCCACTTGTTGTCCCAGCAACACTGATTAATTCCGTCTCCTGTACATCTACGGAGCAGGAAACTTGCCCGGATAAAACGATAGCGAGAACTAGAGGGCAGAAAGGAAAAATAAAATCTAACCGCATTAATGAAGCCCCTGTTGTAATAAGGAAGAACCGGGGAACAACGAAATCAAACAAATCCGTAAAGGGGACATTTGGGAGGAAAGAGCTAGTCGATCCTACAAGTGTTGCTGGTGAGGGCAATCTTATTTCCCCGAATCAGAACAGGGCAGGGCAACTAACTGACAGTACGTTGGAGGGGGACTTTTGGGGCAGGCTGGAAACCATGCTATCTACCTTATTAGACCCCATTTTTCAAAAAATAAGTTTAGTAGAAGACAGGCTATCTAAATTAGAAAGGTCGATGGTTTATAATCCGTCGGTCATTCCATCAGTAAGTACAAATAAGCCCAAAGCCCAAATAGTCAAGGAAGGGGAAAGAGCTGGGCAGAAAGGAGCAGGGGTAGACCCAACTGTGAGGCAAATAGTAAACAGAGAGGCGCCAGATAAGAATAGTTTTAATGGTTTAAGGTCCACTAATGTAGATATTTCAGCTTCCACACAGCAGCCGTCTCTAGGGATAGAGTCCCTTATGCCTCAGAGGGATAAGAGATCTGAGGGAAGGGCCCTTCAGATGTTGACTCTACCAACTATTGATCTCCCACCCGAATCCACTCCATATGTTGTGATTTTGGGGAATGTCCCTGTTCTCCCAAATGGGAAGAGTGAAGATTATGAGCAGCTGGTAAATGAAATAAATAATTGGTTCACATATAATACCACCTTGGGCGATCATGTATCTAAAAATATACTTATGGCACGCAGGGTTAGCTGGATTGGGAGCTCACGTAAACAGGGGACAGGTGACTGTATTATCATAAATTTTGATAACCCTTTTACCGCAGGCCGTATTTTGTCTGGGGACTGCAGTCTCACCCCTTTAGTGGGTTCTGTCATCAAGGCCTTACCCTTGGGCTATTTTTACAGGCCACCTTTCTAAGGGGACATGACCTTGGATGGCCATGGGGTACCCCATCGTGGTGGCTGTTTAACAAGAATACTCCCTAGACACCAGCCCATTCCCTTGGTCCAACCACTGCTAGAATTAGATAGGCAATTTGGTACTGGTCATATAGTGGCATCAAATAAGAGATTTGCTGCCTTAACAGGCATGGAAGAATGCGATTGACTGCGGGATCCCATATTTATTGGGTCTAAGCCGGTCGTACCTCTTCAGGCTTTAGGGGAGGTAGTCGTGGAGCTCCCAGTGCCGAGTTCGAATAATTTCCTATCCTGGAATATAGCAGGGTTGGCAACTAAGCTTCAGGATCCACGGTGGGTGTCTTATGTTAAGCAATTTATGGTAATTAGCCTCCAGGAAACGTGGTCGGTGGATTGCGACCTGTTCCTGGAGGGCTACAAGGCCTTTTTCGTTCCAGCTAGACCCTCTGTGAGTGGGAGACCAAAGGGCGGACTTGTCACATACATTTCCGTGGATATTTATTGTTAGCTGCAGGTGATGGCATTATCGGCCTGAAGGGGGGACATTAGTTGGGGAATTGTTAACTTTTACAATTCTTTCTCTTCCACGTATGAGGCTAGTAATATAGTTGCCCTGGGAGTAACCATAAAACAATCCCTAGGCTCAAGTCTTCATAACCTTTTGGTCTCTGGCGATTTTAATATACATCCTTGTGGTGAGCCAACAACTACGTGTATTTCTGAGTTGGGTTGTCCCCGTATGAAGGGTTTTCACTTTGAGCATACCGCTCAAGGTGAGTTGTTGAATACCATGACAAATGAACTAGACTTGGTGGCTACTATGATCCTAACTGACCCGTGCACTAACTTTACTGTGCCCACTTTTAAAGGACATGGGAGGGGATCTTTTATTGATTTTATTTTAATTTCACCCTCTTTACAATTTTTTATTAATAATTTTAACATTGCAGAAAGTGAATTTAGTGATCATAACCCCTTAACTCTTCATATGACAGGCCCACTCTCAGCAAAATGTAGGGATGCTCCAAGTAAGGGCGTACTGAGATCAACAGATGGGAAGCGCAGATTAAAATGGTCTCAGGTATCCCTAGAAATATTTTATAACAAGGTTAAAATAGTATGTGCTGATGAACTGTCGCTATGTACAATGGAGTGGTCTCTTCCAAAAGTTATCCTTGGTGCATTCGACACTATTTCACATAAAGTGGCTGAACTATTATGCGCCCCAGCCAGAGGTCAAACCTTGTCTGGTCCTAGATGGTTTGACTCTCATTGCTCTAAAGCAGCCAAGAGGCTGAGGGAAGTCCTGTCATCAAAACCTAGAATTCAATCGGAAGTCTCCAACTGTTGCAGGGAATACAAGGTAACCCTTGCCAAGAGGAGGGGAGCACTGAAGGAAGAAGCGTGGAAGGAATTGATTGATTCCAGCATCCTCCGAAATAGCTTGAGGTTTTGGAGTGTTGTGAACAGGCCCCTGTTTGACCATGAAGGGGGGGGGGGCTTGGCTCACATATCACTGAGGAGGAGTGGGTACTTCATTTTAAAACTATGTTTGATTGCCCATCTGAACTTAGCTACAGGAACTCCCAGGATAGGAAGGACACAGAATTAACATTTGAGAAGGGTGAGATCCTGGAAGGTATCACAGGATTATCTGCTGGCAAAGCGCCTGGTCCTGACGGGATCCCCCCAGACCTATTTAAGTCAGACCCCTCCTTCTGGGCACCGATACTGGTGGCAGTTTTTAATGCTGCAGCAAAGAATGGCTGTCCCCAGTCTTGGGCAACCTCTACCATAGTTCCTGTTTTTAAAAAGGGCGATAGAAATAGTGCCCACTGCTATAGACCAATTTCGCTTATTGACTCAGTGGTTAAAGTGGTGGGACGAGTCCTTTTACAGAGACTATTAACTTGGGCGGAGGACAATAAGATTTTGTCGGAAGTCCAGTATGGTTTTCGATCGGGTCGTTCCACCGTTGCTCTGTGTCTTAATTTATTTATGATAATGAGTAAATATACTGTTGCTCGTACTGGGACAATTCACCTTGCCTTCATGGACTTGTCATCTGCGTTTGACTGTGTCAACAGGAACAAGCTATGGCAGTCCATGAGGATAATGGGAGTGGAGAACAGTATTGTCAATTTCCTGGAGGATCTGCACATGTCAACGAAAGCTAATGTCAGGTTCTCACAGGATCTGCAGGTCACAAGGGATTTTAATATCAAAAAGGGTGTCCGGCAGGGCTGTATTCTGGCCCCTTTTTTATTTAATGTTTATATTAATGAACTGGACAGTGTACTTAGGGCAACAGGAGCTGATTACCCAAGTGTAGGACGGCGAGGGACTCCCGTCCTGTTATATGCGGACGACGCCGTCCTCATATCCAGGACTGAATTGGGTCTGCAATCGCTTTTAACTGCCTTTTCCAGATTCATGACTGACCGGGATTTGGCAATTAACAATTCCAAGTCGTATGTCATGCAAGTGGGGCAACTGGGGAAAAAGAACTTCCAGTTTAGTTAAGGTGATTCCAAGATCCCCCGCACAAATTTATTTTCCTATTTAGGGGTCCTCTTTGATGACCAGCTCAAATGGGGCCCCTATTACAGAAGAAAAAAGGGGATCTGGCCAGGGTTAATTCAGCAATTTTTAATTTTGCAATCAAAATAGGGAAGAAGCCAACAGGAGCTATGTTGCAAGTGTATCAGGCCAAAAGTCTGGCCATAGCTACTTATGGCAGTGAAATTTGGGGATACACTATTGCAGAAACCTTACAGATAGCGGAGAATGATTTTTTGAAACGCTTACTATGTGTTCCCCGTGGCACATCTAATTTAGCGGTTCACGAGGAACTGGGGGTTCCCTATTTAAGTGATGCACTTGCCCTGCGACCTCTGATTTTCTGGCTCAAATGTTGGTTAAACAAAGATCTTCCTCTCACCCACCTGATCCTAAGAGAATGCATGACTCTGGACAACTCGGCTCGTATTTCTTGGCTGAGATATATTAAAAAAAGTCTTGATGAGTTAGGGCGGAGGGACTTATTTGCCAACCCTGATGTCATTACAAAGAAAGATGTGGAATCAACCAAATTAGCCTTTTTGTCACTGAGGAAAATGGAAAGGGAAGCTAAGGAGGTGCTAAAACCTAGTGTGCGGACGTATATAATGCTCAAAACAACCCCCATGACGGAACCCTATCTCATGGGGTCTCTGTCCACACATGAAAAATTTTTGTTAACCAGGTTCCGGTTGAACTTTTTTCATCTTTTGCTCGCCAGACCCAAGGGTTTTAATAGAGGTCAAGATATAGTGCCCTGCGGCTGCGATGGACAATCTCCGCAGGATACGTTGCACTTCCTGTTTTTATGTAAAATATATGAAATTCCGCGTAAACGCTTTCTGGTTCCTATTTTAAAAAGAATGAATTTTAGACAGGCTCGACCGGCCCTGGTGTACCTTCAATTATTGAAAGAGGACTGTATATTTTTTATAGTTGGGTTTTTAAAAGCCACTGTTAAATCTAGGAGTTATATGGATGTGTAAAGTGTATCTCCTCGAGCTTTTTCTATCTATTCATTACATGTAATTTTATTGTTGTATTGGTTGTTATCTTAATTGGTGCACTTTTTTAAACTGTTTTATGTCAATGCAACTTTTATGGTTTAAAAGCAAAAACCGAATAAAGTTTTTCTGACTGACTGACTGACTGACTGACTTCCTGTTACAGGTCCAGGAGCACAAAAGGTGAAGAAGCCGCTTAGTGAGTTGGTAGCTATAATTGCTTAGTTGTCATTGACCACCTAAGCGCAGCCTTAAAAACCAAACCCAGACACTCAAAAGTTTCATCCAAGCCTGCTGCGCCCAGGAGAATCATCAAAGCCCGGATTGGTCACCTTAGACGGACACTTGCAACAGTTAAAGAGAACTGCTGGTCTCACTGTGACTGTAGACCAGCAAACCAGAGGCAACTGGTTTTTGGTTGAACTCCACCGGGACTTTGAGAGACATTGACTTCGGTGGCCAAAGTCACTCCACCATGTTTGTGGTTGGAGGGGTGGCCGCAAGAAGAACCCTGTCAAATTGATCAGCATCCTTAGCATCTTCAGCTTATTGTAACCCTTGCCTCAGAACCACTCCATTGATGTCTATTGTAGTTTGCCCATAGAGCCTGGAACTGGACTGGAGACTGCTTTGTCTGCAACATAAATGTCCTGTTAAGCTTTACTGGCCCCTGTGACTTGCTCCCTGCTGAAAGTGGTTGCCAAAAGTGCGCTGAAGTACCAGAAGACAACTATATATCTCAAGTTCAAAAGTAACCGCTAACTGTGGTAGTTGCCAAATGCATGTGTGCATTTCGAGAGAAAAGCCGTGATTTATGATTTGCTTAATAACTTATATCTCTGGAATACTCAAGTGTATTTTGTTCATTTGATTGTCTAAAAATTCATAAAAATTAGATCCATTTTTACAAACTGGTGTGGGATTTTCTTTGCGTCGTGTTCCTTTCTTATTCATTTATTTTGGTACTTCTAAATGCTTTGTAATTGTTCCTTTGTTAAATCCTGACTGCTCAAATACACAGCTACCTAGGGTTGAGTTAGGGTTATACAAATGAGCCTGACTGGAGCAAAGACAGGTTTGTGAGTTTAATATGCAGTGAGGTTGCACAACCACACCATATAAGAAAAAGGCCCTGGCGGATTTATAATTACGTCTGTGAAGTTGGTGAAATTCGGAAACTCCGCTCTACGCTTGTAGTTCCCGAAAAAATTCCACTTTCTGGTGCGTGGTGGAATTATAATTCCGTTGGCGCTTGTGAGACTTGATTTAGTGCACTGGTGAGCGTGATGAGATTTGCCGGCCGCTAGAGAGCACATGCAAGATTTTATGGCTGCTAGGGTGACTTCCGGTCACCAAGGAGCCTTCCAGCATCATCTTAGTGACGCTGGTGAGCGGTTGCTTCTCGAGAAGATTCACTACTCGAGAAGCAGCTAAATCAACTAGAAAAATGCCTTCAAATGAATATTCGACTCCAATGAAGCTTTCAGGTTTTAGTGCGAAAAGCATTTGTTTATTTTACTTTATTATTCAACAAGAAGGAAGTAACCCAAATAATCCAACTTCCTCTTCCTGTCCAGCAGACTCGTCCCAGTGCTTTGTGCATCTCCTGGTCACTTTTCATTTAGATTTCAAGGTGGAAGGATCAATCTCTTTGTCTGAAATTCCTGCTGCATATATACCATTGTATTTTAAGGGATTTGTTTTTATTGTGTTGTTAGATGTCATGTGTACTTTTATTAAATTTTTAAATTTGAATGTGGTTGTGGTGGGTCCCCTATTTATTTTTGTACATTTTTTTAAATCTTTTGCAAAGGAAAAATACTCCCTGTTTGTTAAATTTACACTAATCTTTTACTTTACAATGTGGCCTAGTCTGCCCATGGATCAACCAGCCAGTACTAGTCATTGGGTGCATGAAACAACTGTTTTCTGTGACATATGTTGTTTTAAAACATCATTTAGGCCTGGAATGGCATTGGGTTAATTACAAAATTTGGGTTTACTTTTTTTCTTTATAATTCATGTTTTTTCTGCAAAAAGTGTATTTTGGTGGGGTACTATGTGATGACTTGGGAGGATGTGTGTTCTTGTAAAAAATGTATAGCTCACTTAATTTTTGTTTTTGCCATTGCTGAATTAATGGTAGTGTTTTCTTCATTGTTTACAATGCCTTCTTTGTTGACCTGTGAGTGTGTGTGCTTGCTATAGGCCACCATTTGTCTTTATTCTCCATGTCATGAGGTCGGGAGCCATTATGTGTAGTCAATGTCCATTGGCCTGGATGTGATCTTTGTTCTTTGCAGTTAGTGTGCTTTTGCCATAGGTCTGCCTGTGTTCTTTGGTTCTTTTTTGTGTCCATGCCCCCTTGCCTGTTGGAGTATGTATGGTTTTGAGAATGGAACTCTGAAATTTTGAGTCGGTGTATCAAAGGTTATATTAGGGTGTGAGAAGATGTGGTCATTTATCACATGGATGATGTCATCAGTGATGTCATCAGTGATGTAATTTGAGATGTCATCAGTGATGTCATGAGTGATGTCACTGACCATGTCATGAGTGATGTAATATGTGACGTCATCAGCAGTGGATTGCGGGCGCGCAAGTTATAGTTAGCTGAACTAACTATAACAGCGGAATTTCAATGGTTTTGTACGAGTGAAATGTCCAGCTAACTATAACATGTGTGAAACCTATGGTTTTTTCAGTGAATATATATATATATTGTGATCAAGACCATCTTGTGGCCGAAACGCGTAATGGCGTGCTGTGTGGGTGCTGACATCTATTAAAATCCTATGAAGCACGAGCTGGTGTCCGTGTGCTTTCTTCCTCGCCGTCAGGAAGTGGGAGACAACGTTTGGACTTTATATATATATATATATATATATATATATATATATATATATATATATATATATATATATATATATATCAACGCTCCAAACTTGCCCTTGCAAAAGCAGCACTCCACACCAGCGTTCCTTATCAAGGCATTTATTCAAGTACAAACGTGCACTGCCTCACGAACGGGTCTCAGTCCCCCCATCCATCAATGCCCACGCGTTTCGAAGGAATCTCCTTCTTCTTCAAAGGCTGGATGGAAAGTTATGTACACGCCTCCTATTTCACTTAAATTATGTGTTTCCACACCCCCCTGAATAGGAGGTCACATGGCCTGTGGAGCACTATGGGAGACGTAGTCTTATCGAACCAAGATGGTACTGTCCCTTCAGATTGTTGCAAGCCCGTTGATGGGCCTCATGTGGCACTGTCCGTTTTAATCCCTCGCTGGTGTTCCGTAGCGCGGTTCCGTTGAATACAAAAACCTGCGGCCCCCATTGATACTGGGGTGGTGCGCGCTTGGCGGCAGGGCTGCCGCCTAATATCAACGCTCCAAACTTGCCCTTGCAAAAGCAGCACTTCACACCAGTGTTCCTTATCAAGGCATTTATTCGAGTACAAACATGCACTGCCTCACGAACGGGTCTCAGTCCCCCCATCCATCAATGCCGACGCGTTTCAAAGGAATCTCCTTCTGCTTCAAAGGCTGGATGGAAAGTTATGTACACGCCTCCCATTTCACTTAAATTACGTGTTTCCACACCCCCCTGAATAGGAGGTCACATGGCCCGTGGAGCACTATGGGAGACGTAGTCTTATCGAACCAAGATGGTACTGTCCCTTCAGATTGTTGCAAGCCCGTTGATGGGCCTCGTGTGGCACTGTCCGTTTTAATACCTCGCTGGTGTTCCGCATATATATATATATATTCACAGAAAAAACATAGGTTTCAGGCCTGATATAGTTAGAAATTAGCATTTAAAAAACCTTTGAAATTCACTGAAAAAACCATAGGTTTCAGGCCTGATATAGTTAGGAATTAGCATTTAAAAAACCTTTGAAATTCACTGAAAAAACCATAGGTTTCGGGCCTGATATAGTTAGGAATTAGCATTTAAAAATCCTTAGAAATTCACAGAAAAAACAATAGGTTTTAGGGGTGTTATAGTTAGCTGGACATTTCACTCGAACAAAGCCATTGAAATTCCTCCAATATAGTTAGTTGTACTAACTACATCTCGCGCACCCGCAATCCACTGCTGATGATGTCACATATTACATCATTCATGACATGGTCAGTGACATCACTGATGACATCACATTTGTACATACCTCCAGTATGTGCCAGGGACCTGCGTTGCAGAGAGGTGTTCAGAGGCCACGCCCCTTTTTACAACACTCTGCAACGCAGCTCCGTGGTGCTTAGTGGAGGTACCTGGTGGGCTAGTTGGCCCCTAGGGGACCTCTGGATTGAAGAGGAATGAATTCCCCAACTTAAAACGCACCACAGGGCGTGTTTGCACACATATCACCTCAGGCCCCGCCCCCTACCTTCATCACTGTGCAAATGCGCCCCGTGGCGTGTTTTAAGTTGGAGGATTAAGTCCCCTTAAATCTTGAGGTCCCCTGGTGGCCAAATAGCCCACCAGGTCCCTCCAGTAAGCGCCACGGAGCTGCGTTGCAGAGAGGTGTAAAAAGGGGCGTGGCCTCATTACACCTCTCTACAACGCAGCCCCCTGGCGCATACTGGAGGTTCCTGGTGGGCTAGTTGGCCCCCAGGGGCCCCCAGTATTCAAGGGGAATTAGTTCCCCCTCTGCAAACACACCAGGGGGCGCATTTGCAGAGTGGTGTAAGGAGGGGGCGTTGCCTCCGGCCCGATCCCGTCTTTTTTCTTTTTTCAGAAGGGGGGCTTTGTAGCCCCCCTTCTTTTTCTAATTTATTGGCCCTGGGGACCCCATCCCCCAGGGCCTGCCCCAATTGGTTTTTTTTTAAATCAGGAAGGGGGTCGCGTGGCCCCCCTCCCGAGGCCATAATTTGCTCGGGGACCCCACCCCCGGGGCATGGCCCTTTTATTTTTATTTTTTAATTTTGGAGGGGGCTGCCTTGCCCCCCTCCTGTGGCCACTTATGGCCCCGGAGACACCATCCCCCGGGACGTGTTTTTTTGTGTGCATTTTTTAAAATGTTTGTAGGAGGGAGGCCGCCTCCCGGGTTACTACTAGCCCCGGGGACCCCATCCCCCGGTGCTGGCCCTCTTCGTTGGGGGCCGTGGGGTGGGTCCCCAATCCCCCCACGGTCCCAGCCAGCTCCCCGGGTCCTGCCGGAGCCGGCATTGCTTTTCCACATGGGGAGAAGCTAACATGTTGCTCCCCATATGGAAAAGCAATCTGCTTTGCTTCATTGAAGCGAGAGCAGGTTTCCCTGCTCTCGCTTCAATGAAGCAAAGCAGTTTGCAATGGCAGGGTGGGAGCCGCGAGGCTCCCGCCCTGCCATTGCAAACAGCAGTGTCCCAGGGGTGGGCACCCCAGGACACTGCAGGAGCCGGCCCCGGGGGGTGGCGGTCTCCAGGGGCACAACAAGGCTCCAGGAGGGGGCTGCGTGGCCCCCCTCCCACATCTGTTAGCAGCCCCGGGGTGGGCGGTCCCCGGGGCTGGGGGTGCCTCACAGCCCCCCACGCCCAATTTTTTGTAGCCCGGGGGTGTCGGTTCTCCGGGGCTGGGGGGCCTGAGAGCCCCCCACCCAATATTAATAAGCCCTGGGGGGTGGTGGTCCCTGGGGCTGAGGGGGCCTGTGAGCCCCCCCACCCAATATAAATAAACCCCGGGGGTTGCGGTCGCCGGGGCAGTGTGGGGGGGATAGGGACCCCCACACTATTTTTTTTAAATGCCCCCGGGATTTGGCCCCCGAGGGCCAATTACCAAAAAAGCGCGGAGGCCGCGCTTCATTTTTTTTTATTTTCGGCCGGAATTCGCGCTGGTTGCGCGAGTCTCGCCGATTAATTTTTAAAAAAATGCTTTTTTTGGCCCTGGTGGTCCTTGTGGGACCCCCTGAGCAGGCGTTTGTTTCTTACGTTACTTGTGCCTCGGTTCTACCGAGGCACAAGATGGCTGCCAACACTTCCTGATTTGGAGTGTTGACAGCCAATTAGAATACAGCTCGTGCATGGCTAGGTGCGCATAGGGTGCGCGGATCCTCTGAGGCCATAGATATATATGTACTTTTAAATGTCATTTTCTTAGGAACTGCTGAACGGATTTACACCATTTGAGCAAAAGGCACGAGTCTGAACTAAGGACTACCTCTTTGCAAAATTTGGTGTAATTCCGTTCAGCAGTTCGGGCTGTAGCTGCGGCTAAAGGTCCTATGGGAAATTGCATGGGGAAAACGCGTTTTGGGATCCCCATTTTTTCTCGGCCCCCGCTTGATGAATCACCGTGAAACTTTCAGGATAGGAGCGGAACGGAGCTGGCCAAAACTTTTGAAACTTTTGCGAAGATTCGCGAATCGGCGCCAAAGTTATTCCAAATAGAATGTTGTGGATTTCCTATGGAAAATAAGTCCTAACTATATCTACCTACTGGCGACCACCAGTAGGTAATATATATATATATTTATATATGTATATGAGTTGTGTTTAATATTATATGCTATTTTCCATTTATCCTTGTACCTCCTTGACTCCCAATGGGCTTCTCATAGTACCACAGTATACCAGCAATTATTATTATTGTTTTAAAATGTTAATTAATCTTTTATACTTTGTAATTTTTTAAAACATTTTCCCTCCACCCCCTGCCTGCCATAGGTGCCTGCCACTTACCAGCATTCATTTTTTAAGGATTGTCAGTTCTCATTTTGGCCTGGACTCCCTACCTGCCATAGGCGTACACCAGCATTCATTTTTAAGGATGATTCAATTTTCCCCTGCACCTCCCTGCCTGCCACTAGTGTCTACCCTTAGATGCACATAAAGAAAACAGTTTCATCTGAATGTTGTTATCCTGATTGAAATAATATATTATGGAGGTGTGGTATGACCTGTTATGGATACACTATTATTTAGGAAAATAAGTAACCACAATAAATTATATTATCTGTTTTATGAATAATTCAAACAGGAAAAGGGCCACATTTTACTAAATGTTTTTCTTGCTTGTTTACTTTTAGGTACAGAAGATACATCACCCATTGTACAGCTAGACACTGGCATGTGTGAACCCTCCTCTCTTTCTCTTATGCAGCTAAGTGCCAAGTGACATAGCTTGAAAATAGCCTCAAAGAAACGTGTTTCAAAGAAAGTGGCCATTGAGGAGAAGAAGAAGCAGATTGCCACCACTGGCTTACCACCCTCCTCCTTTTACAGGAACGTTTTAGTGCCTGTTGCACTGTCTTCCAGGCAGCAAGTGGGGAGAAACACTCCCATATCCACGATGGCACCACCCTAAGCTAAGCCCAAGTCCTTGTCACTCAACGAGGCAGCCACTACAGTCTTCCATCACCACATGCAACCAATGCAACCAGCTGGCCTAAATGTTAGTGCTGGACCTTCTCTCTTTTTCTTTTGTGGTAGGAGTAGGATTTTTTGAATCTGTGACCGATAACTACCCAAAATGCAAGGTTCCCAGCTATACCTATTCTACCAGAGTTGCTTTTCCAGTGATCCATCACGATGTGCTGCGATTGGTTAGACAAGCCTTGCAGCAGAGTGCTGTTCACACTATCCAGCTGATGAAAGACATGTGGACCAGTTGTCAAGCAACTGATTACATGTGTATCACTGCACACTGGATCTCTTTTTTGGGAGTTAGGCATCAGCTATCTGCAGGATTCAGTGCTGAAGAATCTTTTAAGGGCATTCGGTGACATGCAAAAGTAGTTCAGTTTGCCATGGAGAAATACTATACAGCTGGAAACATCTTGGAAGACTTAATCAGCAAGGTGTTTAAATTGCTCTGACCCAGATGTCTCAGATTGAGATTTGTTGCCATGGACTATGGCAGTTATATAGTTAAAGACATAACAGATGGTGGCTATTTCAGAGTCCTGTGTCAGGTGCATTGCATCAACCTGATTGTGCAGGACTTTCTCCTAAAAGAAGATATAGTCAGCAACATACTGATCACCTGCAGAAGAATCTGCACTAATTTCAGTTACTCTTTTAAATCTCAGAAGCAGTTGAAGATCATTTCAGCGCGCTAATAGAGTACCAGCTTAAGCCCTCATACAGGAGGTGCCAACATGTTGAAATTTGACCTATTACATGTTGCAACATCTGTTTGAGCAGTACAACCCAATCAATGACTATGTCATTCAAAGAGTAGGGGATTCATCTGAGAAAAGCATGACCATGGACAAATGGGGCCTTGTCAAATGCCTGCTAGAGATGCTACTTCCTTTTGAGGTTTTCACATGGGAAGTCAGCAAGGAAGACAGTACGATGAGCCAAGCTTTCCCATTGTTGATCTGGTACAGGACTAATTTAAAAAGGTGTTACAAAGGTTTACTGGTGTTAACGGAGAAGCTCATGAGTTGGTTGAGAGCTTATACCTTTGTGTGACGGTTAATCCAAGGCTGCAAATAAATAGCTGGTCATCCAAAGAGACCATCTGTACCACAATGCTTGATCCATAGTACAAACAAACACTGCCCACTTTCATTCCTTCTTCAGAAGTGGATGTTAGACTATACAAGACGTGGATAGTTGAGGAAGCGCAAGACCTGGACGAAGGATGGCTAGAAGTTAGAGTCCGGGGCAGAAGTTTTGGCATGCAGTCCTCAAACTCTAGAGAGGGTAGCTCTGTTGTCTCAGAGCAGGCAACACCAGCAACAAGAACCAAAAGAGGTAGAGCAAGTGACAGCACCAATGACCATAGAGGATGTTCCAAGACTCTCTGTGAAGGATGTGACCTGCTTAGGACCATCCGGGTCTCCTAGGACCACCTCTCAGCCTTCCATACAAAAAGGAAGAGTCGGAAGAACAGTGGAGAATATACCAATAATTGTTTTATTCAGATACACTCAGAGTGTAGCCCTGTCTAAACAGTCTCGAAGAGTGGTACAGAGGGAACTGAAATCAGCAAGAATAGAGACACATTATGTACATTTCATACCCAGGCGAAGGCACAACCACAGTGGAATTTTCTAGGCATATGCAGCTGGACAGTGAAATTGAAAAAAATAGGTTGCGGTCCTTGTATCTCACACAACCTAGCACAGTCTAAGGTTGTTTCAACCTGCGCTCGCCACCAGACAAGTGGGAGAGGGCCTCTATCTAGTGAGAAAGGTTTGCACTGTTATGAACAGTCTATTCATTATTGAAGCAAAACTTTATATTTCCAAAACAAAACTTAACAGAGGCTTTTCTCGGAAACAGCAAAGGATTAGTTTCGATCATGATTCAAAATGCTGCCTGAACAGAAAATGGTACAGCGAATGTTAACTTATATAGGGCACTGCATTAACAATCTCGGGTCTATTCTAACCTCTAGATGACCAAAAAGAGGTCTATGTTGATCAAAACCCATTGGTCTTTTGATATGGAAAGATGCGCTAATGGCAATAAAGTATCTGCCCTGTCCGGTAGCCAGTTTGTCTGCTGAGCATGTGTTCAGTGAAGCTGGTGCAGCTGTCACAGTGGGAAGGACCAGTCTCTCGCCTTATAGAGTGGAGAGATTGCCCATGATAAAAAAGTGAACCAACACTTCATACCACACAATTACTGAGTTCCTGAAACACCACAGTAGGAGGAGGCTGAGGGCAATTGATCAAACTCAAGTGAGTTAGCTGACCAACTTCTGGCTGAACCACCAGAGTTTGAGGACAAGCTCTACTTTCCTGACTGAGTAGGCCACCATAGAACTTTTTAGCTATCGTCTAACTGCTTTGCACAAAACAAATGAATATAGCTTAAGGAACTTTATATATTTTGTTTGTGTCTGACTTATGCAACTTCACAATTTAGGCACATATATGGCTGGGTAAGAGTTGGACCAGATTGCATTGAAGAAACCTCCCAATCCCATTCAAGGACACTTGAGATAAAGCCTTACTCTGTACCCTGCCTAGCCGTCTTTTTTCATTCCCTAGCAGGGCTGGCCCAGTAAAGATTATTTAATATACAAAACTGCCACCGTGTTGCTTCCATGAGAGAAGAGGAGATACAATACAGCAATCGTGTACCACCATGCTTAGAGTGGAATAGGTAACTATGACACCAATGAGCCATATAATATTGAGTGATTATGAGTGATGATTGATGATTCATGTGGTAGCAGACAGTGACAGAGGGTCTTAAACTAATTTGTAAACTTGAATTTGATGATTTGCAATGTTTGGGGGCTGATGGATGATTTTGATTTGGACCTTTCATACCTAACTAGATTTACTTTCATGATCCACTCTTTGCTGTACTTTCTTTAGGTTCTTCAGAGACCAGACCAGTCAGTTTATTTAACGTATACAAATCTACACAAAATGCTCAAATTCTTTTGTCTCTTCTTGTTCATAAATAGCAGTGCACTACAGGTCTATCTCTCTCAATCTCATTTGGGTTGGACTTGGATGGAGTTGGACTGATTCATTATTTGGAGTCAGGACTCAGAGTGGAACTACCTCAACAACCAGAAGAAGGAAGTTATCTACTTCAAAGGGAAACCAGTATGATGATGTTACCCAGCCCTGTGGACTGGAGAGAGGTGCATTGATTTGGGAAGTTCTGCTGAGTAGTGTGTGCTGGCTCAAATGTGAAACTCCTCTATTATGTGGTTGTGGTCAGGGGAAGCCTGTTGTAACTGGAGACAGACATGTGATGTCACATCATCATTTGATGGACACACTGGGCTAAATGTTATGACAGTTGTGAGATTGATCAGCCAAGTACATGCTGCTACTTTTCTGGGATTGAATGTAAAATTGCTCTCACTTCTCAGTTAATCGCTAATGAGTTAATGAATAATTACAGCAGCCTATGCTCTGCTTCTTGGTCCACTCCTCATGAAGTTTGCATTCTGTCCTTCTTCTTATCTCTACATTATCATTTCTGTTTACCATCCGCAGGCCTTCTCTTCAGCATGAAAGGCGAAAGCTCCATAACACTTACCTTACTGGTTCCACCAGGCACACAAGATGAACATTCCATGCAGAATGCAAATGCACCACCAAATTTGGCACTTATTTACAGTATCATTATTCTTGTAACAATCACAATTTTTAGACCTGTGTTGGTTCACTCCTCTATAATTTGTATTTTTCAAACCCAGATAACAGAACATTTAGATAAAACTTGGGTCTCTGGGGCTGAAGGACTGTTTGCAATGCACTTAACTGAAGTGTGTTATTCCATCATTTTCTTCCACAACAGAAATGATGATGATGATGGACTCGTCATTGACCTGATGAATATTGTTGTTTTGTAGTGTTTGTCTTTGTCACACCTTTCCCCAACTCCTCCCTCTTCTCAGCCATTCATCAAACCCCTAACCCTCTTCTCCCAGGCTGTGTAATTTATTGAGGTGTGATTTATGAATTTACACTATAAATGGATCACACGCATGGTTGGGCGGATGTGGTGAAAGCAACACCAACTCAGTGCGGGATCATCATTTACCTGAACAATAGCCCGCACCAGCTGAGCTTACCCACCCACACATAATAGTCATATATAACGGCATTCGTCAACATCATCATTCAGACCTTGTGTTGCTTCATGTTTAGCCATCTCCTGTCCTGAGTCCACTTCTCCTGAATCGAGGATTTCATAAGTTTAGTTTTAATTGTTTTCATAAATTAATTAAATAGCCTCCAACTGCTCACAGTTTACTACTGCTAGTGGGATATCAGATCTTCTTTGTGTCATGGCAGTATTCTGGTCTCAGACTTTGATAAATTATAATATAATCTACTAATCTGTGTTTTATATCAATCTAGTTGCCTGTGATGGGTAATCCTTCTGATTAATCTTACAGTTGGAGTTCACCTAGATGGGAGTAGGACCTCATTTGTGATTTCTTCTTGTCTTCTCTGTTAGCCCTCTAACCTGATACTACAACCACCACCATTAAGAAGGCGCCTTGGGAAACCCTGAAATAAAGTTTTGGATGATTGAGAGAGGTAGCAGCCATCACTTTATCTATGTATGTAAGAGAACTAGAAGTGAAGTGGTCTAGTTTAGTTAGTACCTTCTACAGAAGATTAAGGAGCATATTTATGAAATAGTGGTGTGGTGCAGCTCAGCAAGTCACCCTTCTGCACTGCATCATTGGGAAAGGACAGGAATGCACAGTATTTAATAAATGCAGCACATTCCTAACTGTTCCCCCTGTTGGGCAGCCTAGCATTAATGCAGGCACCCTTGCAATATGTGTGTACTTCAGTTAATGTGGCATTACGAAGTTTCCAAAGCATTACAAACCGAAAACAAGACGTGTTTCCCAGTGCCCACGCAGTCACCCCCTATTAGTATTTCACTCCATTACTCGTTCCTAACTTTTGTCCCAACCTACCAAAAGATTGAAAAATCCATTGCATTTTCCATATTTTTCTGGCCAAGTGATTTATGTATAAATATTTCATGACGTCCTTGATGGATATATGCCTGCTCCAATTTTACCCTTTCGGCATTTGTCAACTACAGTGACTGAGTAAGTAAAAGCTTAGCACATGATGATGATCTGTGACACCCCACTATTCTATAGTAAAACCTCTACATAGCTTAATCTCTCTAATTTACATATCAATAGAACAGAGTAACTTTCCTTACTGCCAAGTGAAGGTATTTGTTGAAACCTCTGCACTGGTGGTGGAAGCCCCTTCACCTCGCTGTGATGCCCTCTTCCCCTTGGGTGCTGATGTTAGAAATATAGTAGGTTAAAAAAAAAGATTAGTGGTACAGTTAATCTTCCCAAATATATTTTGCCAGGCAGGTGCAGTAGCACTGCACTTTTCTACAACAGGTAGTTTATTGACCTACTCCTAATTTCCTAATTTCCTAATCCTAAACTACATTTTGAACTACTAATGCACTGCAACAAATGATCTTTGTTTTTCCACCCCCTTTGATGGGCCAACAAAGCCTCCCTTTTCAATGCATACTGCACATCACTGGGAGGTTGGAACTGTATGAGTTACATAAAGAATGGCACGGAGAACACTAACTCTCTTGTATACTACTATATTAGTGAAAGGAGAGAGGACTGCATCACTTCTTAAATAATCAGCCCAAGTGAGAGCTGATGAGTCTGAGTAGGTTGTGCTGAGCACCTGGCTACTGCAAGTTGGATCAGATATTATTCATAATGTAAACTTAACTTAATTATGCGTGTGAGCAGCATGCTATTTGAAATTGTTTTTGCTTTTTTGGAAAGCAAATGATTATTACTCATGAGCCCGGCAACCTCGACATTCAGCAGGTTGAGCAGGTCCTGTTCACAATCTATTAAATCTGCTCAGTGGTGCGTAAACTGTTGCTTTGTGCACTGCACCCCAGTGCTACTGCACACACGCTGGCGCACTCTCCCCTAAGGCAGCTGAGTCTCCTGAAGGGCATACCCTCTACCAGATCTGCTGCCAGCATGGAGGTGAGGTGGTCCTGCACAAAAAAAACAAGTGCAGCTACCTCCACTTCGATAAAAATGGGGTGGGCTGCACACCTGATCGACACCGGCGACCATAAGGTGTGCAACTTGCAGTTGCCACCACACTGGTGCCGCAGCCTGCTTCCTGCTGCCATGGCAACTGGTTAGAAAAACAAAGAAGCAAGACAAAATCAAACAGCAAAGCAGGAATGAAGAACTAAGGAAAGTGGAACACAAGGAAGAAACAGAAAACAAAAAAAGTACCCTAATTTAAAAAAAATATATATATAAAATACACACACAGAAAGACACACACTGATGAAAAAGTGAATGATGAGTGCATGAGTGGGATAGAAGGAGGATTGGCACAGATTGATAGAAAGACCCAGCACTGTGCACAGAACAGTAGAGAAAGAAGGTAAAACAAATTGGCCGCCCATGCAGACCGTGTGGTGCCGTTCGCACCGATTGTTCAGCGCGAATGCCCTACTGGCCTGAAAAAGAGAATGAATGGGCGGACAAGCATGCTTTCATGGAACTCCGTGGAGCTCCATGGAATCTCGTGAAGTTTTTTGGGAACTTCGCTGAATTCCGCAGAGCAAAACTCTGCGAGTTTGGTCCATGCCTAATAATAAAATGCAATTCCTTACATTGTTGACTAGCGGTGGGATCCAGAACTTTTGTCTAGCAGTACCATACAGTTAAAAAGTTTGAGAGCACCTAAAATCTAGCAAGTTAAATTTCCTGCCAAGTTACAAAGTTCTGTGGTCTCCTAAGTACCATTTTCAAACGTTTCCAAACTTTTAGAATATTTTCAAAAAGTTTAAAAAGTTTGTAAAAAGTTGTCAAAGATTTGACAAAGTTTCTAAAATTTGCAAAAAGGGATAGGAAACATGGAGATTGACTTGTCTATTATGCCCACTCTGAAATTCAATACAATGAGGGAGATGTGCACAGGTAGGAATATCAGGGTGGATGACTCAGCTAAAAAGGAGGACTTACAGAAAGCCCTTAGGGCTTGGGAAGAAGCCAGCCAAGCCCAAGCACTGTTGCATTATAAAATCATCCCTGACAGTGGGGAAGAAGAAGATGACAGGGAAGTCATTGACAATGAGGGGGGTAATGATGCCACAAACAAAATGAGATGCTCCCTACATCTGGTAGCAAAGGAGCACAACATCAGAGAGGGAGCAAGGGACCTTGAGGCCCAAATTAGGCTCTTAGAGTTAGAGGAAAGGACACTGGACAGAAGCCTGGCCCTTGAAGAGGGAACAGTTGAGGTGGGCTTGAACGGCCAAGAGAATGTTGGCAGCAACAGATATATGTAGATAACTGCAATAATAGCCTATAATTACAGGTTGCCTAATGGTATGTTGAGGGGGATCACATTGATAACTGACTGGCATCCAATGAGAGAGCTTGTAGGATAAGAAAAGTAAGTGTCCTTTACCCACTGTCTGTATACGATGACATCCCCTTTCATAGTCTAAGGACTTGCTATAATGCTAAGTATTTTAGGTTTATGTGTTTCGCTGCTGGTAGTGGCTTGTATACTGCCTTACAGAGCACTATAGTTAAAATTAATATTTATACAAGTACGAGTGAGTGAGCTAAAGGGTACGTCTTGCTACCGAGATTCCTGAGTGAGTGCTTGTCCACAATCCCCTCACTTCTGTTTCCGGAGACGGATGTGATGGTGTAGCCTCATATAGTTGAAATATTTTAGTTTTTTCAAGCTTGAATTTTAAAAGGTCTTTCTCTTTCTCAAATCCAGTGTTGTGCTGCCACACATAGGTTGTCATTCTATTCTTTTAAAATGGCAGTTACCATTGTCGGTCCTAACCATGCGCCAGTCACTGCTTATTTGACTCAAAATGGAGTCCCTAATGCAGCTTTGATTTTTGTTATTGAAGCCGATTCAGCTTACCGCTTCGAGATATTTTATTCTTGGGTCACCTTTCCGACAGTGGATGGAAATGATAATTTCTTTCACGAATATACTGCCACTGCACTTTTGCAGGATTATCGACCTTATAGATCTGTTGAAATTCTGTTAACGGCTTGGCAACCTACCATTTGGTTTAATGGCTCCCTTCCTCACCCTGTAACAGCGGTCTGTGTCAGCCCCTTGTCAATTGATGGGGCCACATGGCCCGTTTTGGCTGGGTATACCCCGCATCCAAATTAGCTTAATGTTCCAGTCGAGGAGCTTTGCGTATTACACACTTCGTTAATACGTGTACATAGAGCTTTTATACAGGGACCCGGTGGTGTAATTATCAGTCCTGTCATGAGTAATTCAGTGCTGGGCAAGCGTCCGCTAAATAAGGACGAGCTTCCTTATTGGCTTGCTGAAACATTTGGACAACTCCAAGCTGTTTTTCCAAATACCACACCTGTGGAGAAACACAGGATCCTGACCATGAGTTTGCCTAAAGGACTTGTTCCTGAGTTATGTGATTGTAACACTTGGAGGCTGTTGCTGACACAGACAAACAGCACGAATTGCTAAAGATTATGACTAAAGCTTATGAAACCGTAGGGCGCAATAGTCTGGGAATTAAGCCTTTTACTCAACCACAAACTCAAACTCAACAAAAAGCCCAAACTGAAAAGGATGGGTGCCCGTTCTTTCCGAGCATGAACTGGAAAAACAAAAAACAGGGGCAGCAACAACTGAAGCAGGGTTCGCGTGCTGGTTTACTGACACCATAATCTTCTGAGCGAAGTTATGATTTCCGCGATTGCACGAAAATGAAATCTCCTGATCGATTTCAAGTCCCTAATTAGTGCTCTCCTCATTCTTTACAGAACTCATCGGACTCTCGAGTCTGTGGAGGGGAGCGTCAGGATCACGGCAAAGGTGCGACCACTCAACAGGGACAGGATCAACCTCGCCAGTTTGACATGAAGGCCAAATAAGAGGGACTGCCTTGTTAAAGATCCCTGTATCAAAAAAAGAAAGTTGCCGCTTTAACAGCTAAATTTGCCTCAGACGGTGAGGACGCTACTTCTAGACTGGGGATGGGCAGTGGCTCTGCTCGATAACGCAGCAGAGGTTAACATAGTGCAGGAGGCACTGCTTCCCTGTCTGGAGGCGAGAGCAACTGATACATGTATTACAGTAGAAACAGCAGATACCTGATGCTTCCCCAGATAGACTCTATGAAATAGTCCTCCAAATAGAGGGTGATATACACGTACAATTAGGCGGTTTTCTGGGGAAATCTCACTTCCTCTTATGACATTTTGTTGGCAGAGGCAGATTGGCCTCCTCCATTTGTTTTGGCCGCTTCTAAAGGGGAAGACGTGATACTTCCGAGTTTTTCACCATACGCCCTGAGGAGGCTAAACAGGCATATGTATAGGAGTGGGTTTTGTCCCTTGCCTCAGCAGTGTACCGTAATCAAGTGGGCTGGGATAGAGATTCACCAGCACATGAGATTCCATTACTGTCTATGCTGCAGCCACAACTGTAATATCCAATCAGGCGGGAGGCTAAAGCTCCTGTTTGTGACATTCTGACTCAATTGGAATATCAGGGTGTAATTGAAACCTGTGTATAACCGATAAATAATCCTCTTTTTCCGGTATTGAAACCGGACGGTTCATATCGCATTGTATTAGATTATCGAAATTTGAATAGTCATTGTCGTACATTTGTGGTACAGAACACTCACAGCTCTTCGCTAGTGAAATGCATAGTTCGTAAAAAAATACAAGATGACACTAGATATATCCAATGATTTCTACAGTCACAACTTGGCTCCTGAGAGCCGTGACTTGACAGCATTTACCACCGTCGGAAATCAGAAACGATTTACGCATTGGCCTATGCGATATAAGAACAGCCCCGGGGCTTTCGCTTCACGTGTTGTGCCTTTGTTACTCTGCATAGACCCAGATGCGTTCTCTTACGTAGATGATATTTATCTGACGGACGACAAACCAATCCCACAATTAGTCTGAGTCGACCGATTTATACTGTTGTTTGCCAACTATGGATACAAATGTAATTTTGCTAAATCACACATCGCTTTCTTTGCGGTGCTTTTTTTGGGCTACGAGCTCAATAATGAGGGTAAGGGATTAGCCCCCCACTTTCCGGAGAAATGTGCACACTGGCAATCTCCGTCTACACTGAAGAAGCTTTATTCTTGGTTGGGTTTTTTTAATTTCGGGAGGACATACATTCCCGATTATGCCCTGCATATCAAACCCTTCTATATGTTGATACAATCTACTTTCACGTCTGCCTGCTGGTTACCAGAACATACCTCTATTCTACGATCTTTGCCGTCTGATCTGCTAGAGACTAACTTTTTGTTGACGTATGATAATTCTACGAACCTGGTCATTTATATTGTACCGGGGACGGTAGGATTCACATACTTGACGGTCAACGAAGGTGACAGAGTACCTATTGCATAAAGATCACATTTGTACACAGCAGCGGAAATGCACTTTCCGAATGTTAAAAGAT
Source organism: Triturus cristatus (assembly GCF_964204655.1). NCBI lineage: Eukaryota > Metazoa > Chordata > Amphibia > Caudata > Salamandridae > Triturus > Triturus cristatus. The sequence continues at coordinate 939,502,956 of NC_140593.1, forward strand.
TTTGACTGTGGACCTAATGGCGATTCTGAAAGAACGCTGGCACAGCGAAAACGCATTCCGGTAGTTTTGCCTATCCCTGTTTTGGAAGCAGTGACTAAGGCAAGTGTGCCAAACTCTAAAGCTTTACATCCCCGTTGGATATATGGTCTACTTCTTTGACATCAGCTGATGTCATGTTTATCTTTGATCCTGCTCTCCAGACACAGGAGTTTTTACAGTATGAACATGTTCATCCTCCTCCGTAATCGTTGCGTCCTTTGGATGAGTACAAATGTATCATTTACACCGACGGCTTGGCTCAACCGGCCATTGGGTCCAAACATGCTTATCCCGCGGCTTGCACTAATGTTGCTGGTTCAATTGTACATGGTGAATTTAAGTCTTCAATTGTGCATACGCCATACGCAAGCACTTGGAGACTGTACAGCACAATTGGCGGAGCTGTGTGCTCTCGTTCTAGCTCTCGAGTTTGCAGATCCTGCTGTGACTACACTTATTGTGTGTGATTCTTACTATTGTGTCCAGTCTTTTAATGACAACTTATTCTTTTGGTCTCATAATGATTATCAAGACTCTTAGGGCCACGCAATAAAGCCTATAATGCTGTGTTTGAGTGGCGGAGCTTAAAAAACATCTGCCGCTCACACGGGTTATACATACTCTTGGCCATCAGCGTGTGGGAGCACATGCTGTTGGTAATTCTTTGGCTGACGAGGCAGCTAACTCTGCAGTAGACTCATGTTCGGTTGCAGCCGTTACAAGGTCCATGATTCAGATAGATAATGAAATACTGGCAGCTAAAGCTGCTACGAAGGATGGAACTGCTTACCCGCAGGGCTTCCCTTCTAAATATTCTTATAATTTATGTCCCGAACAAGTTCCTTATGCAACAAATCCGTCAGTTGGGGATCTGCTGATTCCCAACATGGACCGAAGACTTCCTTTGATCATAGCAGCACATGAGGGAAAGGCTTCTGCACATGCAGGAGTGTCTGGACTGTGTCTATTTTACAGCAAAGTTATTGGTGGCATGGTTTCTATAAACAAACCCATAGTTATGTGCTTTCCTTTGACATTTGTCAACAAATCAAACCTTCTACGGTTTTATATCCACCACCAACACATCTGTGTATATCAAATCAGCCATTCTGCTGTATGTATCTTGATCACTGCTGTCCATTGACTTCTGATACTGCATATAAATATATTTTTGCTGCAATTGATTCATGCGCTAGATTCCTATAGGTTTGGCCATAACGCAGTGCTGATGCTCGAAATGTCATTAGAGATTTGCGTGTCTTTGTCGGGACGTTTGCCTTTGGCACCTTTCATTTGGACCAAGGTCCAACGTTCACCTCTAAGGTGAACAAGGCAGCGATGAAATCTTTGGGGGTGCTGGTGCAGTTTTCATCTCCATACAGGCTTGAGGGCCTCTCTATTGTGGAGCGAATGAACCGTGACTTAAAGCAATCTTTGACAGCTAGAGTCTTAGGTACTGGCAGGAACTGGCTGGCCCATTTTTATGGGGTTCAACGTGCACCTAATAAACTCCCAAGAAGATTTCTGGGTGGGTGGACCTCATACAAAATGCTCTTTGGCTTTAAAATGTTTGTGTCTGAATTTGCCCGTCTAGACGTTGTGGCGGCTGTTGCAACATTTGACGTAGATAACCATTCTACTATGTGGCAGGACTTACAACAGACCTATGACAGCTACACAACTGAACATATACCCTCTTCCAATGACACTGCAATGCTGATTCTTGTCGCCGGCTGGCTTCCCAAGATTGGAGATCTGGTACGAGAAAAGCTGGAGAACTAAAAGGAATTTCGTCCCTCTCATCGTGCACCAGTCCCAGTTCTTGGATTGAAGGGTACTCGTACAGTGATACTGCCACCTTTGCCTGGTTGCAAAGAAAAAATAAACATTTCGAATGACAATGTCAAACTACACCATCTGGATGATTCTGAATAGTGGTTCATGTAACGCTATTTCTTTGAATCTGGTGACGCCTGCATCTTCAATTAGTCCATGTGTCGTTGAGGGTGAAATGGAGACTACTGCTAGCCTTTTGCCAGCTGTGTCTTCATCCACTGTGCCTTCCAGTGTGGACGTTGAGTATACTTATCCTCCGGGTGAGTTCCATATTGAAGTACTGGACAGTCCTTTACATCATGATGCTGATGCTGTGCTGCCACCCTTAATGAACGTGGGTGCAAGCGGTTATTTTGGGGACCATTTGAGCTTCTCTTATGACTCTTCCTCATCCTCCTCTGAGGCACCTCTACCGAATAAAATGAGCATTTTTATCTCTTGGTTCAAAAAGACTTACCTAGTCCCACCCTGAACCTGCATCTGGTAGGTGCTTATTCCTCTTCACGTCGATTGAGTTTGTGACAGTATTCTTCTTGCTTATAAATGGTCATTATTTGTCAGAACGCTCTGCTGTAAACTTGGTCGAGGGTATTCTGGCTCCCCATACATCGTCCGATATCATGAAACAGGATCAAGCCCTTGTGAACATTTGGGCTTTCCCGGTTGTAGATGGCATCGTTTGGAATAAAGTGGCATTCAAAATCCATGGTTCGACGGAGATCCTCAAGAGACCATACGTGTTTCGCGTTTCCCTAGGAGATTTGGTAACACAGGACATACATTCTGATGATTGGGATGTACAAGCTGTATATTCATTATTCTCTGATTTGAAATATTATGCTGCTGTTGATGCTGAAGATTTGTATTTAAATCCTGCCAATTATGCATATTTATTCTGTTAACCACATAATGGCCACCATTTCTTGCACAAAACAAACACCTTAAGACCTACGTTTAATTACAAGCAGTGGGAACATTGTCAAACTCCCATACAGGGAGGTTCAAAAATACTTAAAAATAAGTTCACCTATTTCACTGTTTACAACACGTCCAATTCAGATTGATATATTCAAATTCTTTTGGAACTAAATTGGCATTACAGGGTTATAATCACTGGAAAAATACTATTGATTTGAAATCGATTTAGGGCGCTAAGGTTTGGTAAGTCCAGGGGACCGAAGCTTTGCATCGTGCGTGCCTCATTCCGAATCAAATGTTATTTTTAAATGACATGGTGCACCAAAATACTTGTTTTGACCTGGCTACTGCCAAAACTATGAATATTCAGTCAATTCCCTCCTTGACTGAGTATGATAATTGGCGTTATACAATCAATGTCCTACAAGCCCTGTTTCAAAATGACAGTTTCAATATCTCTGATGTTGACCCTTAAGGATTGTTGTTGTGGCAAACCAATTCTAATGCTTATCAACTGCGTTTTTATAATGCAACAACCAGTTTCACTCAAATTAGACCTGTTCCCTGATACTCACATTTACACTCGGTCACCACATATTCAGTGGGTAAATTGTGTCAACAATGGTTGGAACACTCCACTCCGTTGTCAGTGAAACAACAGCTGTCACTCTTGTCAAGTGATATCAATTTGGCTGATTTTCTCTTGGGTCCTAAAGCTCCCAGATCGAAAAGATTCATCTATGCTGCTTATAAAGAAATATAGAAATTATCGCAGCAGGAGGCAGCCTGCCGTCTGCGCCAAATCGATCAGGCAAATCTGGAGAAGGTTCTTGCAGTAGTTGACAATAGCATAAATACACTGTGTTCCCACATTTATACTTTAGATAATATTGTTTTGTCTGTTATTGATATTGTTCAAAGTGATGTATCTGTGGTATATCATGGTCAGAATCAATTACGATCTATAATGCAATTTGCATGGACGATGCAGACTTTCAAAATGGGAAAAGTACCATGGGATTATTTGAACGCTAATCTGACTGATAAACAGAGATTCATGTCCCTGAAAGATGGTACGTACACACTGTTACACATTGAACAATTAGAACACTTGCCATTTTCTGTAGCGGAGAGCGATTTGGCTGTATGGCTAATTCATGGCGTTATCTCTCTGCCATTTTCGTCATTTCAATTTAAATCTTGCATGAAACATTTTCCAATTGGCCGCTTTGATGGTACCTACCGATCACTTACAGATGTCAACAGGAGGATACAGATGTTTTCCTAACAGGGGAAGACTGCGATTCCACAGTAGCACACTCCCTAGTTTGTAAACAAATTAAGTTGCACGGCACTTGTAATGTGTCCTCACCCAATCTGGCTTGTTTTTTTTAAAGGAACGCCTGTCCCAGCAATAATTCCTGCTCTCATATTGCTTTCTAACGGCAGTCATCTTATTTTTAATAAAAACGACTGCTGTGGCTTACGGGCTGGAATCCCGTATATAGTGCCAGTTTCACAGCGTGTTACTTCTTGTAGCAATGTGATTTTTCCACCCCTGCATGGGACTATAGATAGTTCCATTTGGCCTTCCATTCTAACTTTGAAAACAGATTTCAATAAATTAAGCAGACTCAAAGGGCTATTGTTTCAACAAGAAGTGGCTCTCACTTCGGCTCGAGAGACCTTCGAATTGCAGGTGGCTCGAACATCTAATGAGATTCAGTTGCTGCTGAACATGAATCTCCCACTTTATGTCGGAGAACTGATATATAGAATATTTAATGTGTTTGATACAGAATGCCTTGCTCATTTCTTTAAACTTGTGGGATCCAGCCTTGTGACTTCTTTTCAGACGATTTTTGGAGTAATACCGGCCTTTATACATTTTATTTTTTCCAGCGCCTTCGGAGGGTTCCCCTTAATACCGGCACTGGCGGCTGGCGTGCTGATAATTCTGCTCCTGTTACACAATGGCTGCCCATCTTGTGGTACTGCGCAGACCCGGCCAATTGCAACTGTACCGTGACTGAATGCAACAAATTTGTGGATGCTTGCCATTGGCAACGCTTAGCGTGAGTTACAGACTAACTTTTCGGTTTGCCTGCTTCACTTGCGTGCAACCTGTGTTTTACTGCCAGAAATGCCCTTTCTATTGGGTCTTGGATTTATGCCTCTCCAATACGTCGTACACAGATCCAGATTTTGATCTGTTAATGGGTGCCTTAGTGGGCCATAACCCGGCCTGTTCTCGGGATGACCGTATGGCGTGTGCTGCTGCACTTGGTGTGTTGGCTGAGTGGAATATCTGTGCGGCTGCACAGCACCTCTTGAAACATAGTTTCATTGAATATCACCCAAGGTGCCCGGATATGCTCTTGGCGGCATCTGATTATGAGGAACATGTGTGTTACTTCCAGCTACTTGATTGGATAGCATCCCTTTTTGCTATGAGCGATAGGGATGACCTTTTGGAACTGATTGCATTCTTCGGTTCACATACTTTGATGGATTTTCCAACTCCAAATTAATCCCGTTCTCAATGAACGACATTTTGTATGCCAAATTTATTAATTTTGAATTTTCCAAATTAGTTTTTTTTAGCACTTCTAGACTTTGCTTATCTTTGAACTCTGTTTGGGTCTTTTTATCTATATGCTACGACCTGGCCAAGTGGAGGGTGTCATATGGCCGTTGGGGCCATTGTCAACATTGCTAAGTTAGCATGAGCTCTGTGCCATGACGCTGCTTTTGCGCACATTACTGCATGACTTCATTTTGCAAGACTTTGTGTGTGCCTTTCACATGAGAACTGTCTACTTTCTGCTTTCTCTGCCTATTCCTGGAGTTTAGTCTGAACATGGAGTGCAAGGTTGATAAACAATGCCCCTTGTTATTCTGTTCTGGTCAGAACCTAGCACTTAGACAAAACATGCTACACAGCTGTGGTTGCTGGAAACTCGTTCTTTGATATTATGGGGTTGCATGTTGGGTTAACACACACTTGGAGAGGGACCTTTCCAGGGAGAAGAGCTATGCTGTTCCTATGATGTAAAACTACCAACTAGGCACTAAGGTATGGGGTCTGCTGACAAAGCCCAGGGATCTTCCTTTATATAATAAAACTTCTTGTTTTCAAGGGGAGGGTGGTTAGGCCTAATAGTCCTTTATCCACTGTTTGTATACGATGACATCCCCTTTCATAGTCTATGGACTTGCTACAATGCTAAATGTTTTAGGTTTATGTGTTTTGCTGCTGGTAGTGGCTTGTATACTGCATTATAGAGCATTACAGTTAAAATACAAATTTTGAACTATAACAGTGACTCTGTCTATTCTTATTGTGGACAAGTACGAGTGACTGAGGGAAAGGATACGTCTTGCTACCGCAATTCCTGAGAGAGTCAGAGTGTTGTGTTCTGTGTTGTCTAATAATTTGTAGCTTCATTATTATGTAGGAGAATAAATGAGACACTATAGCTAGCCGGTTCTGGGATTTTGGGAACTGAGCGGGTAGGATGGCTTCACCCCTACACACCGAGGTGCTGTTTTCCTGTGCATAGTTCTGTGAATGTGCAGAATCCCTGCAACAATTCCAGTAGTGGGAAGAGAAAGGCTCCAGACACAAGAAGATGATGTGGTGGATAGGCCTGAGCAAAAACCCAAAATCTCTGCCACACTACATGCAGTTCCGTAAGCGGCGGAGTGCATTATGTCTTTCAGTGGGGATGGATTACTGGTCCAAAGAAGGTAGCTGTATCCCCTGTCAACCCAGTGGAGTGCCTGGAAAATGGCATTGAAACATCTGTCTGGCAGAGATGAAGAGAAGGACCCCTGCAGCATTAGTGGGTCTGCCTGAGTGGGTATGTGTCTCCACTAGAGCACAAGTGTTCTTGAGGGAAAGTCAAGAGATCCTAGAGTCTGGGTGAATGGCCCACATCCCTAGTAACAAGATAAAGGGCATGAGGTCCTGAGGGCCAGAAGGAGCCTAACCTTGAAGGGAAGGACCTGGTGTCTGAAAAGGATGTTCCTTTGCCAGAGCTGGCAGAGCTGAAAGGAGCTGTTGGCCTCCAGAGAAGACTTGAGCCAGGTGCAAAAGAAGTGTCCCACTCTTGAAGCACTGAGGCACCAAGTGGGAAGACAAGAAGAAGGAGAAGTCAGTACTATCCATAAAGTATACTGGGAGGAAGGAGTCCTATACAGTGAGGCAAGGGGTCCCAAATCAGGGGGAAACCGGGAGAGTGGTGGTCTCCCAAAATGACAGGTTATTCCTCCATAATCTAGCCCATGACATCCTCTTAGCTGGTCATCTGGCACAGACCAAAACCTGGGAGAGACTGGTCAGTCATCATCATCATCATCATCAAATAAGCTTTATTCAGTGTATCACGAACGATCAAAGCGTACGGATAAAACAAAAACATAAATATCATTAAGAGTCTAAAATACAATTTATACATTAAAAGAGTTTTAAAAAAAATAGACCATAAGAATTTTCTCACATATGCGAAAGAATCCCCCAAAAAAATAAGAAATCAATTATAATACCAAAGGTACAACATGATTCTTCTGGAACTGCATCTGTACAAATCTAGCAGGGAACAAATTGGTCAATCACTTTTATTTTCCTCAAATGACAGAGAAAGTAATGGAGTTCTATTGGTCCTGTGTCTCCTGCCAGTCCAGTGGAAAGGCAGGGGGCAATCCAAAGGCTCCCCTAAAAACACCACCGCTAGTAGGAACTTCCTTTGAGAGGGTGGGGATTGATATTGTTGGTCCCTTAAAACCTCATACTGCTGCTGGAAACAGGTTTGGCCCATACCACCGGGTATCCAGAAGTGATTCTATTTAGGACAGTGACTTCTCCTGCAGTGGCGTGGGCCCTACTTGGTATATTCACCAGATTATGTTTCCCTAAGAAAGTCATCCTAGATAGCAGAAATAACTTATGTCTGCCTATATGAAAGCAATGTGGAATGAATGTGGTGTTACGTACTTTTGATCACATGTTTGCATCAATGAATCAAGAATTTAAGCCACATTGTCTCCCTTTCTATTATCCATTGCTTTCACTTGTACCTTATACTGATTACTTTGCAAGTTTTCCTAATGATTATGTTGTATTATAACGCTGTTGTGCTTCTGTTTACTGAAATGTTGCTGTTAGTATGACAGTCCATAGGCCAGCCCAGTGGTATCCATGCCAAAGCAAAACCCCAAAGGGGGTAAACCTAAATTGAGATGCTGCCCAAGTTTTCCAGTGGTCATTTAGAGTTGCTGGCAATAAGCAGCCTTCTGCCCTCATAAAGAGAGGTGTGAATGTTTCCCAGGAAAGGACACAATAAAGGCCTGCTGTATGTAGGAAGAGGTATCACCTCTCCATAGCAAAAACTCAAAAAGAGCGTGAGCCCAAAGGCGAGCTTTAATGGGCAAGATACCTTTGAAGGGCATGTGGTAGACACATACAAGAGGAGCTGCTCTCTTTTTCTGGTAACCAGGTTGGCGTCAAGAACAGAGAAGTGGAAACAATTGTCAAACCAGTCTTCCCATGGCATGTAGCCCCTCAGGTAGCCACACCTCTAGTGTGGGCTACCAAGCTTCACTCACTGAGAAAAGGGTTCTGCCTTCTTGGTAGCTGGCAGAATAGTGCACTCTGGGATAGCTAGATGCCACACATTGCATATGTACAGTGGTGCACTTGTGAGTAGGTATATCGGAAGCATCAGATGAGTGCTAGATGTCGTTGCCCGGCAATTGAAACAAGAAGTCAATACAAGTGAGATAGGATCGTTTCCCCTTTAGTAAGTGTTTGCAAGGTTATTTCAAAGCATTTTGAAGCCTCACACATGGTCCTCCAGGAAAGAATACGGTCACACCAGCCCATGTCCTGAGTCCGGGCTTAAATTCGTTTTAAAACATTGGATGGAAAGGTAAGAGAATTGAGTAACTTGTCCCTTCTCTACTTCAAAGTCCCTATCTCGCCTGACAGGTACATTCATAGTGGTCAATGTTAATGTTGTTTCAATTTGGTCTTACAACTTATATGAATGGAATTATCTGGACTGATGTTCCAACTCATTCTGTTTATTGCTTTCAATGTAATATAAGAATTCAGTATTGACATAAGCTTCTGTCACTCTTTGGAATCTGCTCACAAGCACTCATTTGTGTGATCGCACATTATTTTACATTCGATGAGGGACACATGTTTTGAAACATTTGTCAAGGAATGGAATGATATGTTTATTGAATCTGTTATGCAATTAATTTATGAGGACTTACTGCTTGTTTGCAGTGTGCTCAATGAATCTAAAGTTTTCTGCAGTAGCGGGGTGGGCTTCTTTTCATTGTTCATTGTTACCTGCAATACTACATGATTGGTTTTATCTGATTTTATCCAGTTTTAAAATGTTGCTGATTTGCACACTAAAATCAAGGTTAGGAGCAGCTAAAAGCTTGTTATTTTGTGAGTTTATTGATATAAGTAATTTTTCCCACTTGGGACTGCGAGAGATGCAATTTTGGGCAGTGAGCTCTTTAGCTTTTCTTGGGTTCACATGTATTTAAGGAGAGCATGTGGCACAGATACATTAAGATTACCTGCAATACTACATGATTGTTTTTACCTTAGTAGCCAATTTTAAAATCTTGCTGATTTGCACACTAAAAGGGAGGGTGGAAACAGTTAAAAACTTGTTATATCACGTGTCTTTTAATATCGGTCATTTTTCCCACTTCGGGACTAATAGAGGGACCATTTTGGGCAGTCGCTCTCTAGCTTTTTTGTATTTAAGGAGAGACACTGTGTGGACACCCAGCAGATGCACACAGCTGACATGCCACTGGCACACCACAGGCAAGCCTGTCTGTGCCCATCAGCATCCTGGAAGTGGCCAGCGCAGTGGCTCATCAGAAGGCATACCACGCATATATTACTATAGAGTTGTGCTACCTAGTTTGACTCTAGGTCTGAATGCACTCCTAACTGTTGTCCCCTATATTAAGGGGCGGTTTCTCCTGCCAGCACTGCGGCTGGGTACTAAAGTCTCCACCAGGGGTAAATGTAACAACCACTATCCAGATAAGGTGGTCAAGAAATGTGCAGTTTTCTGCAACTTTATTGAAAGTACACTCGATGCAAAAACATGAGATTAATATCTTTGATTTTCTAAGCGTAGAAAAGCCTGATCTATTTTTATTTAACTGAAACATGGCTTTCAGAATCATCTAATCCCACCGTAAAAGCAGCTATTCCTAGCAGCAATGAAATTCTTAGGAAGGACCATCTCAAGGGGAGAAGATGTGGGGCTGCAGTAGTGCATAAAGAGGAATATGAATGTTCACCTATTGCTTTAGTGGAATTGGAAGGTGCAGTAAGGTTGAGCTTTTGTTTTGCCCTTGCTCCCCATCAATCGATAGCTGGGCACCTATTTATAGTCCGTCAGGTCATGCAGGAACCTTCCTTAGATCTTTTGGTGGTGCCCTTGATCCCTGGGCTCTAAGCTACTCTCATTTTATGGTGCGGGGAGACTTTAATTTGCATGTGGATAAAACACTTGACAATGAGGTGGCCACACTGTGAGACATTATGTCTTCCTTAGAGCACAAATCAACCTGTGTTTGGCCAGATACACCAGGCAGATCCTACACTGGACCACATTTCTCCAATATCAAGATGCATTTGAAAGATCTCTGCCATTGATCTGGATGGATCGTCAACAAGCAACTGACCCACTTCCTTGAGGAGAACAACATCCTGGACCCGTCCCATTCGGGGTTCCACAGCAACCAGCACAGAAACCGCCCTCATCGCTGCCACAGACAACATAAGGACCATGCTGGATAGCGGAGAAACCACTGCCCTCATCCTCCTGGACCTCTCATCCGCCTTCAACACCGTCTGCCACCACACCCTACGTACACGCCTCCACGATGCAGGAATCCGCGTCAAAGCCCTGGACTGGACCTCCTCCTGCCTCACCGACAGAACCCAGAGGGTCTGCCACCCTCCATTATGTTCTGAAACCATGAAAGTCACCTGCGGCGTACCCCAAGGATCTTCACTCAACCCTTTTCAATGTCTACATGGCACCGCTCACCAACATCGTCCGATTACACAACCTCAACATCATCTCTTACGCCGACGACACCCAGCTGATCCTCTCCCTCACTAAGGACTTCGCCACCGCCAAAACCAACCTCCACGAAGGAATGAAGGCCGTCGCCGAATGGATGATGAACAACCGCCTGAAACTGAACTCGGACAAAACAGAGGTCCTCATCCTCGGCTCTACCCCCTCTGCCTGGGACAACTCCTGGTGGCCGACCACACTGGGAGCCGCACCGACACCCTCCGACCACGCACACAACCTGGGGTTCATCCTGGACTCATCCCTCTCAATGACCCAGCAAGTCAACGCCGTCTCCTCCTCCTGCTTCAACACCCTCCGCATGCTTCGCAATATCTACAGATGGATCCCAACTGAAACCAGAATGACAGTCACACAGGCCCTCGTCAGCTGCAGACTGGACTACGGCAACACCCTCTATGTTGGATCCACAGCCAAACTCCAGAAAAGACTACAATGCATACAGAGCGCCTCAGTACGACTCATCCTTGACATCCCCTGCTGCACCCACATCACAGCTCACCTGAGAGACCTGCACTGGCTCCAAGTCAACAAGAGGATCACCTTCAAGTTCCTCACCCATGCTCACAAGGCACTCCATGACACCGGACCAGTATACCTCAACAACCGTCTCACCTTCTACACCCCGAACCACCAGCTTCGCTCCCCTGAACGTACCCTCGCCAACATCCCACGCATTCACAGGTCGACCACCGGCAGCAGATCTTTCTCCTACCTTGCCGCCAAGACATGGAACACCCTCCCCACCCACCTGCGACAGACTCAGGACCTGCTGACCTTCAGGAGACAACTGAAGACCTAGCTGTTCGAGTAGAAGCTGCCCCCCCTCCCCTCAGCGCCTTGAGAACCTCATGGGTGAGTAGTGCGCTCTACAAATGCTTGATTGATTGATTGATGGATCATTCCCTGCTCAAGTTTAGCTGTTCGAAACTTGCAAGAGCACCACCTAAATCAGAAAAAGTGCCATATGTGCAAGAGCATTTCACAAAGTCCAACCTTTGGATTTCATTTGCTCCTTAGAAGAATACATCCCTTAATTTTCCAGTAGTTTAATTAGATGCCAACCGGCTGGATGACTAGATTCACAATACAATGAATGAACTGGCACTGGTGTCCTCACATACACCATGCAGAACAACGCCATCTTCCCCTTGGCTTAAGAATAGCCTTAGGAACGAGAAGAAACTTTGTAAAATTCTAGAAAGGCAATGGTAAAAACGTTTTAATAGCAATGATACAGATATGTACAGGGTAACGTTATTAAAATATCATGCAGAAGTAAGTTTAGCAAAAAAAGCTTATTTTGAGGAAAGGATAGAAGAGTCAGGCAACAAGTTAGAGAAATCTTCAGAATAGTTAAAACCTTCACAACTCCAAAGGCCTCTACTAGAGTCCACCAGCTTTCACCGGAGTGGTGTGACCAGCTGGCATCTTACAGCCAGAATAACATTTTCTCAGGCTCGCAAATGGGGAAGAATCTGCTGGAGGTAGCAGGTTTCAGTATGACTACTACAGAGATTACCTCTTTTACTAATTGTCAACCTATCCCTTTGAGAGATCGATAGCTGCTCTTAAAAGCCTCAAATCTGGATCTCCATCTGGCCCTCGTCCTCCAAGCTTGCTTGCATTAGGGTCATTGATCTTAAGTGCTTAATGCCTTGTTGTCTAAAGGAATTGTCCATGTGAGATGGAAGCAAGCAAACATTCTTCATCTGCTGAAAATGCCCTCAGCTGACCTCAATGAGCAATCTAACTTTAGACCAATATCTTTAATGCAAGCTCTGTCTGAAGTACTGAAGAAATTTGTAAATCAGCAGCTCTCTCAGCATCTTGAAATGAATGACTTGTTGCATTTAAACCAGTCTGGTTTGTTTCCTAAATTTAGTTCATAGACCATGTTGATGGAAGTCACCTAGCACATTAGAGGCATCTTAGACGAAGGGGGGAGGCCGTCCTGACTATGTTAGATCTATCGGTGGCCTTTGATACAGTCCCTCATTTGAGTCTGCTTGCCCACCTCCAAACCATTGAGATTGAGGGACTTGTCCTGAGATGGTTGGCATCCTTTCTGGAAGAGGGAAGCCAGGAATTATGGATGTCTCCGTTTTCCTCAAGAGCACACAAACTGTCAGTGGGAGTGCCATATGGCTCTGCCCTCAGCCCCACATTATTGAATGTGCATCTCACTCCCTTAGCCCCATTATCTGAGGCTTTAGGGGCTAAGACAATCTCTAATGTTGATGATACTCAGCTGCTGTTTACTTGTGGAATGGGAGAGGTGTTTAAGGGAGAGGCACTCAAGAAATGTATTTTATTGAATGACCTCTCACCAACTCAAAAGCAATGCAGACAAGACTGAAATACTACTTTTAGGTTCTAATGTGCCTGACTCATGGCAGTCCCTATCGCCAAAAGATGCCCCACTTCCAGGCCCTCATGAGGGAACAATTAAGAACTTGGCTATTAAATTGATGACCCTCTCTCCTTTCAACAAAAAATTCAATTAGTCTTGGCACATGTTTCGGAATGCTGCGTTCTTTAAAAAAAGTTTTACCTATTCTATCTTTTGCTGCAAAAAAGACAGTTATCCAGGCCCTCATAACATCCAGATTGGATTATGGAAATGCCTTATATCTCGGACTCTTGGAATATCTGCTTTATAAGTGTCAGGTGGTCCAGAATACAGCAGCTCACTTTCTTTTCAACTTTTCTCATAGATCTCATGTGCCTCCAAATCTGAGAGCCCTCCACTGGCTTCCAATAAAGAAAAGAATGACTTTTTAAAATATTAGTTCAGGTCTGCAAAGACCTACATTCTATGGGTGCAGGCTATCGCAGGGATGTGATTAAACACTATGTCCCCTCCAGATACGTACAGTCAGCCAACAGCCTGCTGGCAAGGATTCCTAAGATTTGCCGCATGAGAACTGGAGGATGGCCTTCCTCCTATCTCAGACCAGCAGCATGGAACAAGCTCCCTCCTGAGATGCGCTCAGTGGCGTAGATATCCGTTAAAAAACTAATATTTAGTCTGCGGGTGGCAGGTGGCCTTTGGCACAGCACTGGGACACTCCCAGGAGTAGCCATGAGCTTTACAAATCCCTTTCATAGTCTTAGTCATACACATTGCAGGAAGTCATAATGAGGTGAGGGGACCAGAAATGCCATTAGCTAGTGGTCACCGCACTCCAAGGGAAAGTTGTGAGCATAAAAGTGGGCATAAAAGTGGCATCCCAGAAACCAAGACCTCAGATCACATCTGTACTGGAGAGAGAACTGAAAAAGCACTACCCTGCTTTTCCTTGAACCTGGAAAGAGAAATAGCACCAAAGACTGCACTGCGCTTGCTGCTCCTGGGCTAGCAAAGACAGGATTGTGCCTGTGGTGCCCTGCTTGAGCAAAGTTTATCCCCTGAACCCCAGACAGAAGTGGTGAACTCCAAGAGTCACTAGTCATTTGTCACCCTAGCCTTCTTGGAGCCTTGACAGGGGAATGGGAAGATTGTTCCAGAACCAGATTTGGAGGTAAGTAAGACAGGGTGACCCCCACACAGAAAGGCTGGCACAAGCTATAAATATTGGACCCTCAAACCAACTCTTTAGAACAGTCCTGGACTTCCCTTCTGCCAAAGGTCTGCCCTGCTAATTGAGGACTGCCTTGCTGTCTTGAAGGAAGACTGGACATGCTTACCTTCATCCCATGCTAACCTGAGTGACTCAAAGGGTTAGTTGGCTGACCTCCTTTTTGAGCCGCAGGAACAAAGCCAGCTCAGAGACCTCCCTGCAAATGCTCAACTGGCCTGCTGCAACTGGAACTGCCTGAATCTGCAACTGGACCTGTATGAACCCTGCTGGAACTGCAGGAATGAGTTTCAGATCCCCAAGAGGTGTCCCCAGGTCCTGGACCTTTGGTTGGCATCAGTTGCAATCCTGAAGTTGTCTCTTTGCGACCACAAATGGGTCCCTTAGTGGTGAGACTCTGCTGCCCACGCAGACTGCCAATGTAAAGCTCTGGTTTGGAGCTGTTCTTCACGCTACAGCTATGACTGGCAACACGAGATCTGCACTTTACACTATAGCAACGACAAGCTGTGGAGACCACCAATGCAAAGCCCCAGCAACGATTGTCTGTGATGCCTGACCAGCTCTTCACACTACAGTGATGACAGACCTCGCCACCCAGCCTGATTTTTGTGCTGCAGTGACAACCATCTGCAATGTTCTCCCTTCTTTGCGTGGCCTCCTCCAACAAGAATGGAACTCTTTACACCAGACTTTGAGGAAAAACTCTTACAGTGGTACTTACCTGGTCCCTGTAATGACACGCACTCTATCGCAGTCAGCCTGAACTTGTGATTTTCTCCTGGTATAGCATGATCAGTGCCTGTGTAGGGGAGCAAGCCCCCTCCACACATGGAACCACACTACCTCGTCCCGTCCGCCTCCCCAGTCACCTCCTTCTCTCCATGCTAGGTTAATGTTTAGGGGTTGCCAAGGTGGATGGCTCATAGAAGCGCTGATCCACCTAGTCCTAGCGTCTGCAGGTTCAGTGAAAAATTAACTGGTCTGATTAGCTATTACTTTGAGCTTCACTGGGTATAACAGGGAGTAGGTGAGGCCTGCCTCCCTCAGACTCTTCTTCACGCAGAAAGGTTGCTCTCCGAGACTGCACCATCAGTGTGTGATATGGGAAGAGGAAAATATGTGCATTATCATATTGTCAGAGATCTGCAGTGCGTGCTTCTCTCAAGATGGTTTCCTTGTCCCTGAAATTCAATAGGTGGATTACCAAAATGGTAGTTGATCCCGGAGCTGGTATGTGTGCCAGAACCCTATGCACTTGCTTCACCTGGTAGTGGGTAGAAAGTGTCACCGGGGCTATTACCTGAGCAAGCCACTGTTCAAAGAAGGACCCTGGATCATGGCCCTCCACTCCCTTAGGGAATTCAAAAATCCAGAGATTGTTGCTGTGGGAGCATCCCTCGGAGTCTTCTGCCATATTTCCAACTCCTGTATCATGGTCACCAGGGAGTGGACCTGGCTCTCAAGGTCGATGACTATAGGTTGCAGTTCTCAAAATCAGTTGGGAATGGATCACTTGTCCTGAGTAACCAGGGTCTGCAGTTTTATCCGTCTAGTTCAATAAAAAACCCTCATTCATGTACTCAGTTCGCGAGGCGGTGTATCTTGGTTCTCCGCCTTATTCTAAAAACGTGACAGCGCTGTTTATTGGTTAAGCATGTTAAGAGGTGAAGGGAGAAACGAAGGGCTAAAACATGTCGACCCCACTTTGGACTTTATAGTACGTGAGACTGATAACAAGTCGATATACGCACAGAACTGTTTTTAAGACAATCATGAACCTAGACCTTTAAAAATTTTCAATCTAGGTCAACATGATTTTTTAACATCACATCTACTCTCACTTCACTTCAACACACCCACCACCCACTATTCTCTTTCTGATCACTACTGCAATAACCAGTGGTTCTCCTCCGGATGGAGGAAGCATACAACTTACACAAAACCCTATGATGACGCTGTCACGTTTTTAGAATAAGGCGGAGAACCAAGATATACTGCCTCGCGAACTGAGTACGTGAATGAGGGGTTTTTATTGAACTAAACGGATAAAACTGCAGACCCTGGTTACTCAGGACAAGTGATCCATTCCCAACTGATTTTGAATACATATATAAGGAAACTGAATGGATCTTTCCTTCTCCCTCTCTCTTGATTTAAAGAAACCCTACCAGCGCACAGCTGTGGGAGTATAAGAATAAGAAAAGGTATCTACCAGTTCTCTCTAACAAGCTCCTAAACCAGGAGTAGCCAAAACAAAAGATGGCTGAGAATCTAGGTCTGAGCTACTCAATTGAAGAAATAAATGCAATTCTTTCTTTACCATCTGCTCTACAAGAAAATTACCTGACACAAACTCTGGCCCAAACAAACGATTGGGATGAACTATCTGAACTGAAAAAAGAACAAGTGAGAACTGCCATCCATGGCATTATTATGACGGAATATCTCCGCGCAAATGCGGCACTGAAAGGACTCTGGGTGAATAACACCCCACAGATCTTCCTCCAAGACCCGGCCTTCAGAAGGGACTGGTCAGGGATCTCATGGAAGTGTACAAGAGACTACCTGGTACTCATAATAAAAACAGCCACTAGACTGACAGAAGCCATGACTATCAAAATTCAAATGAGCGAAGCCAAATTAAAGAATATGGTTCATATCACAGTGTACAAGAAATGACTCGAAGAGATCAAACGGGAAATAACAGAAACCAAGGAATATATCACACACAACAAAATACAGAAATTAGGCAAGGACCTCAAACAATTCTCTATGGAGAAAATGCACCCATACAGTACAGAAGACTACAAGGCTCCAGATAACATGTCTGACAACAACTCCACTGGTGGGACCTCATCAGATGGCTCGGCTTGGAGTAACGAAGACACCTTTACACCAAGAACAAACAGAGGACAATACAGACGCCAAAACCGCCGGAGAACAAACACCTGGCACACACCTTACTATGGGAACCAACAACAATCTGGGGGTTTCCAACCATTCAACCCCAACTATAATGGATGGATGAACCCTTACTTCCCAGGTCCACCAACGATGGGACCATCCTTTAGCCCTCCAATGAGTCAGAACTACACACAGAGACCACCTTTTTTAGGGAGAGGTCAGGCCAACCAAAGAACCAGACGAAAAGGAGGGACTTGGACAGATCAGGAACGACAGGTCCACACAAGGAGCATGACCAGCACAAAACCAGGAACGAGCACAATGGGCTAATAGTCAATCTAACAGATACCGTACTAACAACCGAACAAGAAAATGTCCTGAATAAAGGACTCGGCTATGTCCCTATCCCTCCCTTGGACTCTTTCAAACTCCAATGCGAAATAGCAGGTTTCTGTAGGACACTAAAACTGAAAGCTTTCTTTAACAACCAAGAAGAACAAATCATAGACGGAGACACCAAACTACTCCGAAAATCCACCTTCTGTCCTATGAACCATCAGATACCCATTGAAATACAAACCTTTGAACAGGCAGTAATGCAGGAAATAGAGAACTTGAGAGATCATACAAAGAAACCATTCATGAACATCACGAGGACAGAACAACAGGCACTTGATGAATTATGTCAAAATAGAGAGCTGGTGATCAAACCAGCAGACAAAGGAGGTGGCATTGTGATACTCAAAAAAGAAAGTTACAAACAACAGTGCCTGGAACTTCTATCAGACAAGAAATTTTACAAAAAATCACTGTAGACCCCACACAACGAACCATTGAACTGATGGTAAATGAGGCAGAGATGAACAATTGGATCTCAAAAAATGAAGCAGATTTCCTAACAACAACAACACCAAGGGTCCCATACTTCTATTCATTACCTAAGATCCACAAAGAACGAAGACCACCTCCAGGACGCCCAATTGTTTCAGGGATTGGTTCTGTATTAGAACCTCTCTCACAATTTGCAGACCAATATCTCAGACCCCTGGGCCAAAAAACTCCAACGTATCTAGAAGACACAAGAGACCTAATAAATCTCCTAAAAAAACAAACTTACTCGGAAGAACAAATGTTGTTGGTCGGACTCAATGTAGAGAGTCTCTACACGAGCTTACCCCAACAGAAAACACTTGAGACACTGGAGGACTTACTTTTCAGCGAAGAAAGGAAATTCAAAACACCAAGACACTTTGTCCTCGAGTGCTGTAAACTAGCCTTAACAGAGAACTATTTCGAACATGACAACATGATGTACCAGCAATGTCACGGTACTTCAATGGGCAGCACATTCGCCCCTAGATTAGCTAGACTCTATGTTAGCAACTTCGACGACACATACATAACAAACCCAATCAACCCCTATCTGCCGAAGATACATTTCTGGAAACACTACATAGATGACATCATTCTGATTTGGGAAGGTAACATAGAGACTCTAACTGACTTCCACAGATGGTTAAATACAAAGGATGAGTGTCTCAAATTCACCTATACTGCAGATAACAAAAAACTTGATTTCCTGTACATCACCATCTATGTTGAAAATGACAAGATCAAAACTTAAACTTTCTTCAAACCAACCACAAAAAACAGCCTACTTTCTTACAATAGTTTCCACCCTCGACCGCTCAGAGACAACCTCCCATACAGTCAGTTCCTACGTCTAAGACGCAATTGTAGTGAACTAGAAGATTACAAAAACCAAGCAAGAGACCTGAGTGAGAAACTAAAAACACGAAACTATCCCAAAAAAACTATAAAGAGATGCCAAAAGAGGGCAAGAAATCAACCGAGAGAGAGCCTTCTTGAGATCACACTAAAAGAACAACCCAAGGATCTCGTAACCTTTGTCAGTACATACAAGATTGTCAATAAAAATTGGAGAATCTTAACATCAGGATCACTGAACTGGCCTAAACCGAGGTTTGCAAACAAAAGGACTAGAAATTTAAAAGACATCCTAGTCCACACAAGACCGCCACTACAAACAAGAAACAAACAAACCCCCAGACTCTCGGATTTATCCCCGATTGTGGGACACTTTCCGTGTGGCTCATGCTCTGTATGCGACCTAACCAGTGTTACAAAAACAATTCAACTTCTACCAAGTCTAAATTGGACTCTGAAACATCATACCAATTGTAACTCCTCACATGTAATCTACATGATTACATGTCCATGCACCCTACGCTACATAGGGATGACATGCCGCAAAATAAAACAAAGAATTTGCGAGCGCAGGAGCAATGTAAAATGTAAAAAGAGCACGACAAAGATGAGCAACCATTTTATCGAACTTCAACAGGTATGAGTAGTCCAGGCAAAACTGGGGTGGGGAAGGAAGGCCAACAATACCGCTCCGCTATGGACCACCATGTCACTCGCAAAGGTAGTTTAAGGAAATAGATCCAAGGTACGAGCACTGCTCCAATGCAGAGCAAACCATCAATATGTGGGCAAGGGTGTTAACCGATAATATTCAGGAAGTGGTCCTCCTCTAGTTCTGGTCTCGGATCAATGTACTGCTGGCGTGTTAAGCAATATATGTCGGTATCCACAGGTTAAGGATCTGCTACACCTCTCATCAGAATGAAGGGCATAAGGTATAGAGAGGGGCACGAGCAGTCCTCGTTTAATGAGGCATGCTTTGGACTCTATGTGGTTAGAGAAGAGGTGCCTCTGGTAGTGCAGCGCTGCGATGCCCCGAAGATGAGGAAGAATATCTGGGGTGGGGGGCACCGTAGTTGCACCTGCCTCATATCTTCTCTGAGAGGTATTAGTAGGGAGAGGGGCAAGAGTGGTCCAAACCCCACTGTAGTTCAAGAGTGAGGAACTCAAAGTGCAAGGCACCCAGGTCAACGTAGGCCACAGCAATCCTAAGCCCCCTATCTATCATCAAGCACAGGTCCAGTAGGCAGGGGCATCACTCTCTAGAAGGTGATAAGTCCCATGTGAGGGGGGACCCTCCAGCAGCTGCTTGAGAGGAAGTAGAGGCCGGTCCCAGGCCTACCTCGGGAATGATTGTTAATGCCCCCAGTGCGTAGTAGCAAGTACTCCCAGCTTCTGGTCGAGTCTTAGGCCTACAGGCCAAGTGGGAAAACCAGTGGCAGAAGCCGGTGCCTTGGTGTGAAGCCCAGGGACGACCAGGCCAATGAGGTCAGCCGACCCCACTGGGTGGGGGCAAGGTGCGGTCAGTCTCTCTCTCACCCATGCTCCAACGCCTGGCCATGCTGCCCACAGAACCACCTCTCCAGCGGCCTGGTCCCGGGCACCTCAAGCCTTCACAGCCCTGACTTGGGGAGGTCCGCTGCCTGCCCGTCGATGACCAACAGGGCCACACAGGAAGAGCCCATCACTGCTCCTCTGACATGGCATTGTTTGGCCAGGTCTGCGTGCCCTCCCAACAAGTTCCCACATCTGGTGCTCCACGCAGGCTCCCCTGCATTCAAAGGAGAAAGCAACAGATCACAGAGATCCTCAAGGCTGCTAAACACGATCATTAGGTCCCCCAGAAACACCACTCCCCACAGGTCCAGTGATTTTGGTGACACAATGCCAGAAAGCGGATTGATGGCACCGGATCATGGGGTGCAGATCCAATTTGCTTCCACTATCTTGCCACGGTGTCATGGTTCATCTGTTGGCCCCCCCTTTCTCCTGTCACCCAGGTGCCTGTCTGCGTGTGCATTCTTACTCATGCGGGACACGATCTCCTCACTTCCGCTTTCCTGGCAGTTAGCGGTCCAGCATTCCTAGCCGGAACTGCCTTGACGTCACTAGCACTTCCGGGGGAATCCACATATCAGCTGCGGTTTCCCCCGGTTCGGCGCTTCGTATTGACGCCAGTCCCAATGTTGGAAGCCTGCCTTGGCTCCAGGACGCTTCCCCAGGTAAATCGCCCGCCGCGCTGGAGCGCTTAACAGTTGTCTGCACTGCCGCGCTGGAGCGCTTCTCTGTTTGTGTACACATGCTTGTGCGCTTGTGGTCTACTCATGACTTTGTTGCCCACGCTGGAGCGCTTGTTTGTTTATGCAAATTACCTCACTGGAGCGCTTCTTGTTTTCTGCTCGTGACTTTGTTTGCCTACATTAGAGCGCTTGTCTTTTTGCCTGCATCACAGCGCTGGAGCGCCTGTGTTGATGCCAGTGTCTCTGTCTGGTCTCACTTTAGCACCAGTACTTGATGCCAAGCCCCAAGCGCCGGGGTGCTTGTTTTTCCCTCTGCCTTTAACCTTGCCACATCGCGCAGGAGCGCTTATTGTTTTGGGGTTCCTTGTATCATAGCGGAGGAGCGCTAATTATTCTTTATATCGTAGCGCAGGAGCGCTTGTTGAATTTTTGTACATAGCGCATGAGCGCTGAATATTGTGGCAAGACTTCTGTTCTTTTGTCTTGATGGTGACAGACCTATGATGTCCACGCTTGAGGTAACTGCTGGTTCCCGCATGATTGTGTGTTAGTGTTTGGTAACAGGGTGGTTTGTGCTGAGTGTAACAGGTGTTCCCTTGTCTCCCTGTCCAGCTGGTGCTCAAGGTTCATCCAAACAGAGGGACGTCCTCTGCTATCTTCCTGACATCATCCTCCCATTTCTAAGCTACCTTCCCCACTTCCATCTTCATCCTAACTTGTTGTCCGATCCAGAGTGGGGTTGATGCAGCGCGGAATGCAAAATCCCTCCCTTCGTCACAGATCATAGATCACACACAATCACTACATTCGCTGGTGGGGCCCATAACACCAACATTCATCCTTCTAATAACCTGTTTCCAAGGAGGCAATTGTTCCACTCGCTGTAATGGAAGGAAGTACTCATATATCCCTATTTCTAAAGGCCTAAACTTCACCTTTTTAGTACTCCTCCCATGAATAGGCCATGGATCAGCTAGCTGCAGGTTGGAGTGATAACGAAATCTATAACATTATTTACATAAATATATTTTTCTCGTAATAACGACCCAACACAGTTCTTGTAAATAATTTTAGATTAAAATTGAGTCTCTGGTGTAATCAAGCAATAGACCATCATATTTACCTATTCTGGCTAAAAGTCGTCCTCTAAGTCAAAATCTTGGTCATCAGTTCATACTATCAGAGTCTTAGGAAACAGCTGTCCTGCAGTGTCACCCTCCTCTCCGTCAGCATAACGTCAGGAAATCGAAAATCTTCTGAAGGGTCTCGCCATATCAACCTCTCTATTCTACCATTTTTATAGTAAAATTATATTCCACAAAGTAACGAATGATATTTTGAACGTTTCTAATTGGTCCGTTTAAAATGGTTCCACAGCTTTCCCATACAGATAATGTGTCTTTAATTATAGTTCTTATTTTCTCCTCGGAATAGTATCTTTTCATTGTTTCTTTCAGAGCAGCTGCCTGGTAGCCCGGTGTGTCCTTAGGGTCGTCCAAAGGCTACTGCAGCTGATGGTGACGCATGCGCACTTCACCCAGAGACGTTCATAATGGAATCATGTTCGTCAAATAGGGATGTCAGCCATTTTATGGCCACCAAATGGTCAACTTAAGCAAAGAAACACAAAAATGTAATTAATACATGGAAATGACTAATACAATGTTATCCCCTTACTAATACCCATATGTGTATGTATTTATCTAGCAGAAGCAACACTTAATGCGGGTTATATTCACATTAATAAAGCACAAATCACGAAAGCAACATATAATCATGCAATTTATAATTGTCTATTATTAATATGCATACGAAATTAGTTTACATTATTAATTAGGCCATGCAAATGCAATTCACGTGTATTTCTTATATTAGTAATGTTGGTCAATTCACACAGCAAACAATTAGTACAATTACTGTTAATTAATTATTCTTATTACTGTAAACATGCAAAATGGAGAGGGTAAATAATTTTTAAAGAAAACCCCACTCCAGCAGGGTAAGGTGGGCGTGGGGCCAATAGCTCATGTCGTCTCTGTGAGATCTCTCCGCTAGAAACAGGTAACTTGTGGGGTACCCGACACACAGTCGTCCATGCTGGACTTCCTCTTAAAAGACCTATTTAAGGGCTGAAGAAGGAATCCTGTAGCATTGGCCAAAACTCAAACTGTGGGTGGGGGAATGGGAGCCCCTGACTTCCTCTAGGAGACAGGTCTCACACAATACCAGATCTGGAAAGTAGTACTCCATAGGGGCATTTTCCCTGGTGCCAATAGTCATGGTCCCCAATTTCTTCTGTTTAATACTACTATGGGCTGCTTGGGCTGCCTAAAACACTGCTCTTTCACACCAACTCAACAAAGGTGTTTCCCTGACTTTGTCACTTAAGGCTTCCCTAACAAGCGTGGCACTGACACCCTCACAGACAGGAAGCTCTCAGAATAGTAGGTAATGGGTGAGGTAATGGGTGTTACCATCATTATTGACCTGTTCTCTGGTGGTTTGTGGTCTGATGGTGTAGCCTGCAAAGTGGTAAATACCTATTATATGGCACAATAAGGAGAGCACATTGGATGTGTTGGGGTATACAGGATAAAGATTTTGGAACTAATATACTCCTCCACACAATACACATTGTAAGGAAGGTATGAGACACATTGCATGGATATACAGAGCAATGGACCCAATGTCACATTCTAGACTGAGACTCCCAAACTCCTTGCACACTCAACCTGATTTACCAAGCAGTTTCCGACGCCTGCATCCTCATACTCCCCAAGCTGATATGATACATATATTCTGGGCCTGTCACACATTGTCGCAATAATGGGCTGTTGTTCGATCTGATGTCACACAGGCCACAGAACACACAGATATTAATCATGGAAAGCTGTCTACGGGGCTTCTTCTCTCAACTCAAAAATAAAGAGCTGATTCACAGGTTATAGATCTAGCTCTCCTGATCACCAAGAGAGCAATAATTATAAGGAGGAAACTCACCCCCCTCATTATCTATGTGGTGGAGAGATGGCCAGTAAGTGGGCTTAATTAGAGAGCGCATTCCTCCACAGGGAAGAAAAAAAGGGGCTACATAAACGGCTGATCGTGGAATACTTTGTTACAATTCCCATGAATTCACACCCATGAAGTTTCCAAGCTCTTTCATCCTATCCACCTATTCCAGTTACTTATTGCAATAAATCCCCTCACCTCCTCAATGGCTAATAATTCCGTGGTTGGCACCCAGCCCGCATTACTTACCTGTTAACCTTTAGATTCTGAAATTGTATTCATGGAGTCTCCTTGTTTGAACACCCTAGATTCTAGGTGTCAGGATCAAATAGTGGCAGTGGAATACCTCATGGTGGAGGATATGAAAGGAGTGTTTGTTCCTTCACTTGTTCTTTGATTTTAACTCTTACCCATTACGCCCATATCTCCAATGTTCTTAGCATGAGTTGATGATTTCCACCTTTAGTAAACTGTGATATCCCTCTGAATCACTTTGTCATGCTGTTTACTACTTCGATCCTTATGAACACTGTAAAAAATACTTACCATTGTGCCTGTTTTATAACACCGATAACTTGCTCACAAACAGTATAAAAAAAATAGAAGCTCAAAACCTAGTATGGAAACCTAGGCACCTAGCACAAACTATAAAGCAGCACATTCAGGCTGTAAGAGCTAGTGCATAGAATGGGCGTGGAAGCTTTTGGATTCAGTAGTTCTCAACCAGCAAATTATTTAGCACCCTTTCACCCTAGGGATTTTCCTATCACACCATTAATGTCTATTACTCAGCTATTTCCTCTGGTCACAATACACTTGGCTCTGTACGTTGATGAGGGAACTTCAGCTCTCAGGCCCTCCTCACCCAAGATACTTTTACAACATGTTAGTTTCTGTATGAAGGAGGCATGGTCAAGTAGTCAGAATTTATCAATGTCTTTTCCAAAAAATAAAAGGTAATTCATTGAGAAATATTGGGCTTCTGACTGTCAATGGACAATTGCACTAAGCACATATAACCTGATTCATTAAAAAAACCATTACATTTGTATTTTTATTAGTATGCCCATATACTAGTGCACATCTACTACTTTGTCTATTCGTTTTGAACCAGTAGTATGCCTGGATAGCTGTGCACGCACTGAAGAAGCTGATCCTTTTTACAAAACTTTCACCACACGATAATATAGAAACGCGCTAAATATTAACGTGAATAATCCACAATCAGTTATACGTTAGAAAATGTCCCTGTATTTAGCATGCGAACGTAAAAAATATTTATTTTCTGCAGAAAGCTTTAATTTCTATGGTTTTCCACTTACTAGGCCGCACTATTTTTATTCTACTCTATCCCTTTAAGAAAGTAAATGCTTTTAAGAAAATATGGATTTAACATACATCATAATTGAACTCTAGGGCTTGACGTTTGTGAAATGTGCTGGTTGCTGAAAATAGTATTCCTTCTTTCCTCACACCATATGATTTCCTTGAATTTAGATTGTATTTTCTTTGCCACATATACATCATGAACAAGCGTATTAAAGAAAAGAAAATGCTTGGTGCAGCTTGCATTTAGTGATCTAACCAGAACATACCAGAATTTAATTGTTTCAATTCATAGAGTACATTGTTATATGATGGAATTGAATGAATTAATGTATTTATTTATTGTTCACTTAATTAAAACCATAACAATATTACAAACTCTATTTAAAAAAGAGCTTATTGCGTAAAAGTTACATTTCTTTAAAAACGTCTTAAAATTTGTGTAATTATAAAAATATACTTCTTGTTTTATCATTGCTCAGGTTTAGCTTTCAGTTCTTTTTCATGAATACGTAAACATTTAATCAGTTTACAGTTCATTTGGGGGTTGGTGGAATCCAGTCCTCTTATGATAGCTGTTCTACACGACTTTATGCCCCTGTCCAGGAATGCTTGCCATAATATTGTGGTTCGTGCTGGTTGCAGTATCTTACAGTGGCATACAAGATGAATCAAGTCTTCCTTTTTATAGCCACAGTGCCGGCAATTTTCATGTTCCCTGTGTATCCAATGAGGGGCATCCGCAAGAGTAGGGAACTGTCCAAACCTTAATGTTATTGATTTTCTTTTTACGTAAATGTAGAAAGTGGAGTCCAGATTGGCCGATTGTTTCAGTGTTTTATAAGTGTTGATCACTGTCCATGAATGACTTCTTGTAGAAAAAATGTATTTATCAACCAGCAGTGAGTGGAATTTTGCAGCCTTATTTAGTGTTAATTTGAATGTTTGGTAGGTCGTTTGTTTGTTCCACAACTCATTTGTGCAGGTAACCTTTAACGCATGTTCCAAAAATTTGTAGGCTGGCAAGTGTTTATCCTGCTCCATTTCCTGCATAAGGATTCGTTAAGACTATTTTCCTCTACGTTTTTTTTTTTTGGTACCAGACTTTAATGTATGTGTAAAGTCTGCCCAGTGTTTAGTTCATTAGCCCGAACTCCAGGCGCATCTGTGCTGGTGAGGCAGCCTTCGGGAGCTGGAGAACCTTTTTATAAATGCTCGTTATTAGTTTGTTTAGGGTTTCTGAATCCTTTCCGTGCATTGCAGCACTGGCGTATGATAGTGTTGGCAGTGCTTTAGCTGAAATTGTGTTATTTGATGGGACACTTGACAGCTAACAAAGTAGGCTTGCAAAAGGTTCTTATGAGAACCTTCATAGATGTAACTTTTTGTAATATTTTGTAGCCATCTCTAACGGACTTCATGCTGACATGAACGTTTACCATGGGAATCGAGGACGATGACGATGGACCATCGAAAGATCTCTCACGATTGGATGCCAATGGCACATTCATCTGTTTTCGCAACAAGTTTTGCTGCTTTCTATTCAGTACATGTTCCTAGCTAGAGAGACACTCATCTCAACTCATCTTGAGGCATTCGGTGCATCCCTACCCTGCCATGCACCTTAGTGTTTTACTGTTCTAGCCCGCATTTCCATAAGCTATTGCTTACAGTGATTTCTTTGTTTTCCTTACGCTTTGTGAGGAGATTTTTAGTTTTTATGCTGACCATAGCTACAGCTGTGATTCTCTCCTTCTAACCTGCACAGACGGTTGCTACTGCCATTGTCTAGAGAATTGGGCTGGGTCTCCAGAACTAACCTTTATGGGGAGTTCAATCTTTTCCTTAGTTATCTGACTATACTCCAAAATTCTACTTGCTCTTTTCCAGAAGGAGGTCTTAATGGGTTCTTGTTAGGATAGGATAGGTCTTTTAATTTTGAATAGGAACTGTGGGCCAAATGTATCAAAAAAGCATTTTGGGCGATTCCCAAATAGCGATTATTACCGAATCGGTATTTGGTAGTCACAAAATGCAATGCAGGAAACATATCGCAAAAAAAGTTTGATTCAGTAAAATTCGCATTTGCAAATACAGATTTCCAATTAGCAATTCTGTATTAGCGAATTGGCTAAATAAAGAATCGCAAAATTGTGAATCTGCAATTCAAATGCAAGTTTATGATGACCTCACAACCTGGAAGTGAATTTCCCCATGCTGTTTCTGAGTGTCTGAGGCTATGTGGGAGGCTGAGTTCAGGAGCCCACCACTCAGAAGAACATTCAGAGTGCAGAGACAGGCACAAATACCCAGCGTGGCTTCACAGGAGAAGGGAAAGAGGCTGCAGTATGCAAGAGAAAGAAAAAGTTCGGTGAAAAAGAATTGGAGGACCTA
This sequence comes from Triturus cristatus, assembly GCF_964204655.1. Classification (NCBI taxonomy): domain Eukaryota; kingdom Metazoa; phylum Chordata; class Amphibia; order Caudata; family Salamandridae; genus Triturus; species Triturus cristatus. The sequence goes on from NC_140593.1 coordinate 939,531,087, forward strand.
ATTGAGGTAATGGTGAAGAGCCATGAGCAACTGTTTGGGAAAAAATCCCCACACATCCCCGATTCAGAGAAGAGGAAGATCTGGCTGGACATCCAAACCAAAGTCAACGCCATATGGGTCACACAGCCCTCCATAGAAGATCTATGCAAGTGCTGATACGACTTGTGCTCAAGGGCAAAGGAGAAGGTGGCAAGCAGGCTTGCGTACATCAAGAAGACCGGTGGGGGACCATCAACACAGCCTGTGTCCACCCCGCTTAAGGACTTGGTGGAGTCGACCCTACAGCCTGAATCAATCAGTGGTGTAGCAGACATCGATAGCTCAGCCCCAGCCAAGGTAGGATGCATGCTAAATTACACTTGCCCCATAACTCACAAAAAACACACTTATAAATCAGATAATGAAAAATTGTAATTCCCACTCCAGTCCACTTTTTGGTTACCACACAGCAATGCATCATGGGAGATGCAGTCAGACACATAAGACAGGAAAACAATGATTCTAAGCAGCATAGCCAAAGTTGAGAACCACCAGTAAATAACCAATTAAAACACACCAATGTGGTATACCAACTCAAGTACATTTGATTTTCAAATAACATAAAGCAAGACACACAATACTGAAGTAGTTTTGTTATATTCACAGATGAACCGGCGCCACAGGGTGAACACACACCAATTGATGAGCCAGAGGAGATCCAGGAACAGGCAGGCAATGAAGATACAGACACCACAACACCAACAACACCTGCACCAAGACCACGCAGGTACACTGTGGCTCCACTACAGGAGTTGGAGGTAGAACGGGAAGACATCCAAGAAGAGCCGCAGTCAATGCCAGATGATCAGGCACAGCCTCAAAGTGATCAGTCCCACTTGCAGCGTAGCAACACCAAATCACAGGCGATGCAGAGCAAGAGTCCACTGTGCTGCTGAGGAAGGAGAAGGATCCTCTGTCTTTGCTGGGCTGGAGGGCACCATGGTGAAGGTACAGTGGCTGCAATTGAAAAGTATGTGGTCAATGCAAAGGCAGCTAGTGTGTCTGAATCACAACATTGCTGACATTAAGGAGAGCATCAGGGAGATGAACAACACAGTGGCAGAGGGCCATAGGGCAAATGCAGAAAGTCTCAGGGACATGACAGCCGTGATTAAAGATCTCTATACCACCATGCAGAGGGAGCATGCCTCCAAACGCCGACAAAACCACCACATATTTAGCTGTTTGGATGGTTACACCAAGGCAGTTAACCGTCTGAGCAATGCCACAGCTGTCCTGTCCATGCAGGTGGAAATGGCCCACTGCAGTAATGATGTCACAAGGGGATTGGAGAAGGTCACCACTGCTGTTGAACAGCTACTATAGCTTGGACAAGTATACTGGGTGCAGGGGACAGGGAGGAGGCCTCCAGACTCAGCAGCATCACTGCACCGGTAACTGAGCCCAGACGGTGGAGTGCAAGGCCAGGTACGGCATCCGATGCCTCATCAAGGGAGGCCAGTGTACACAATGACCGCTCTACTGCTGTGCGTGGCCATAAAAAGTAGTCAGTGGTGTGACCGAGGCATGTCAATGAGTGAGGTAACCCATTGCATATGATGCTCTGTGCTAAATGTTGTGCATGGACAGTATAAATGCCATGTTGACCTACAAAATACACACACAAGAAAGATGTTGACGGCTGTCTGCACACAGTTTACCTGATGTTAAGGTGAAAAAAAACACAGTTGAACAAAAGTCATGAGGTGCATTGTCCATCATTACTCACCTAGAAAAAGTTGTGTGTTATTTCATCACGTCTCTGTCTGCCATCTGCTGCACCTACACAACCTGCTGCTCTGCGAGGTGGACGTGGTTCATCCTCTTCATCAGACTCCGAAACTGTGAGGTCCAATGGTATGCCATTGCTTCATGGTAGGTTGTGCAGCATGGCACAAGTGGGCACAATTTTGCAACAGATCTCTGGCCTATACTGTAGTGCATCTCCACTTTTGTGTAGGCAGCGGAACCTACTCTTCAGTAGGCCGAATGTCCGCTCTATGACATTGCACGTCGACTTATGTGCAGCATTGTATTCCCTTTCACTCCGAGTTGCAGGATTAAAGTATAGTGTTAGTATGAAGGAGCGCACAGCATATGTGCTGTCACCTACAGGATGAAAGGCATTAGATTAATCACTGTTCTATTTCAACTGATCCAAAGATTCTATCAGAGTGAGTTACATGCATTTATCTAGCAGGTAACCTTTGCCAAATTCACTCCAAATGAGACTTGTGTATATTCCACTGTGTCTGAATATGAATGAATCATGCGTACTACCAGGAAATGTGGCCACTATGTCAGTTATTATGTGTCAGACATTACATATTACCTGTATGTTGAGTGAATGAAAGGATTTCCTGTTCCTAAACACATACTCATTAGCTGAAGAGGGACAGATGGCTACATGTATCCCATTAATGCACCCAATTACATGTGGGAATTGGGCTATCTGGTAGAAATCCAATTTGGTCTGCTGCAATTCCTGTTGTGTAGTGGAAAATCTGATGTAATGGTGTATCGTCTGGACCATCGCATCCAAGGAAGCATTTAAAAAGTGTGAAACATAACTTTAGGACACAGCTGCTGCTGCAGCTATCACCCCCTGGTAGCTCCCTGATGCTAGTATGTGTAGTAAACATAGGACCTGCACATGTGGGGGAATGGCTTGGGTCCTGCGGGTCTGATGCTCCTGTATTGGATGTTGGTCAGCTATCAGGTCTTGTATTGTAGCTGAGTCGAGCCTATATTTGTCATAGACTTCTTCCTCTGTCTGCCAAAACAGGGTTATGCGCACTCTATAAATGCGTCTCCTCCTCCTTCTCTGTGCTGCTGCTTGAATCTGCATCCTCCTTGCTATGACATACAGCACTGCCATTGTGAAACATTCTGAGGCCCTCTGGGCCTGTTAATAGTTTGCACCTGGTTATCACCTGACTTAAGTTAGTGGTAATTTGCACGTGCATAATTGCGAATGTTGGTTCATTCGCAATTTGCGAATGCTTCATACATTGGTCTGCGATTCCCAAATTGCGAATTTGCAAATTGGGAATTGCAAAATTGGGAATTGCAAAATTAGGATTCACATTGTTTGCGATTACCAATTTGCGAATGTGAAATGTTTCATAAATTGGATAAGGCAATTTTGCGTTCGCAAACGGATGAATTTTGCGATTCGCATCATTTGCGATCGCAAAATAGCGTGATACATCTGGCCCTATACTCTGAATGGAACAAAAATAGCGACAAATCTACCTAAAAGAGGAAATAAACTTTTGAAACTTCACCAAACCTCTCTTTTTTAGTGACTGAAAGTCAAATGCAGTTATTAATGTCTTTGTTGTGGAAAGCTCTATTCTAAAACAATGGCAAAGATTCATTAACCTAGAAAAGCGCAGATCTTCCAGGTTTTCTAAGTTCTGTTTTAAAGTGACATCATTTGAGGACATTTTTATAAGGTTTCTGCGCCTGCAGCACTGCATGTTACATTTTCACTTGTTGCTATTTCATAATGCCGAATTGTACACACAAGCAACAACAAAATGCCAATGCTGATATACAAATCACACTTTTTTATCCATGCACATTGACTTAAAACAATGTCACCAAACACCTCTTTTTCCGTAAGATTTAATCAAAATTTATTCAAAAGGTTCACATATAAAAATTAGAATCACAAATGTTTTGCATTTTGAATTTTTTCACCAGACTACCTTCTCCCAAAAACCTACCAAATTCAATAAATCCTAAAATTACAGAACATTTCTTTCACCTCACACCAACTTCACACTCTCTATCATTCTGCTCAGACAAACCTACTATCACTCAACTCACACTCCAACAGTCTAACAAGCAACCCAACATCCAATTATTCAAAGTTAAATCTAAACAAAAATCAAAATCAAAATAATACATAAATAGGCCAAACAGAAATACATCTAAAAATTTCCAAATTTCCAAATTATAAAACAGTAATTTGTGCACTTGGTTTGGCCACCAAAAGGTCGACGCGTTTCGAACTCCCAGATTCCAGGGTTCTCCTCAGGACCAGAAAGCTTAATTCTTGTGGCGAGATCAGCCGATCTCTGCTGCACTATGTACAACCGATGTATCCAACCACTCAGTATATTTGTGTGTGCCTCGGTTAAACGGATTGTATCTTGCCGCCGGGGAGTTTGACAATCCTGCTGCCGCCGGTTCATGTGGCACAGAACTGCCACATGAACCGGCGGCAGCAGAATTGCCAAATTCCCCGGTGGCAAGATACACTCTGTCCCAATCGGCTTAGTTTTGAAAGAACAATTTAACCGAGGCACACACGAATATACTGAGTTCGACCTCCACGACCTGTTAAACTTTCCACAAGACCGTTGCCTGTCACTTATCGATATACTTGAGACACATTGGCTTTCGGCCGTGGGACCGACTGCCGTTAAACACGATGGTTGGATAAACCGGTTGTACATAGTTTTTCGGAGAAGGTAGTCTGTTGAAAAACTTCAAAATGCAAAAAAATTGTGATTCTAATTTTTATATGTGAATTTTTTTAATTCATTTTGATTAAATCATACGGAAAAAGAGGTGTTTGGTGACATTGTTTTAAGTCAATGCCCCTGGATAAAAAAGTGTGATTTGTATATCAGCATTGGCATTTTGTTGTTCTTTGTTCAAATTTGGCTCAGCCTTGCTGATTGGAGCCTAAACCCTTTGTTGTTTCTTGGAATTGTACACACAGTACATTTCTGTATTGGGAAATATCAGTCCCGCAGTGCAATTGTCAATTTTATATTTTACTTTATTTTCTCATAGAGAATATATTTTTCTCCAAGGATAAACCACTTCTGTTCCAACCACATGAAGCTTAGGGGTGTACCATACCTTTCTTTCCCAGAAAGGGGATGTGCACCAGCTCTTTGCATGAGAAAAACCAGGGCCATTTGCTGAACGCAAAAGTGCTGTAGAGGAGTTTGTGAATGCCCACAAGGTCACCAGTTTGTGAGTATTCACAATTCCACTGGCATCCCACTTACTCATAGGTGCTTGTCCAGTAGTAAACCCCTTTAAGAGGTGTTAACTGTTGCGTAATTGTATGCGGTCGTGGCATACAATTATGAGATACTAAATGTATACTCCACCTCAGTATCCTTTTGTTGATATTTCTCAAGTGTTTACAGCAGAAAAAGTCTTATTGAATTTGGCCCATAGTATTTTCAATCAGAATACAAGGACAGATCCATGGAGCCTTGTATTCTTGCTTTAAAAGTGCTAAATATTTTATATTATCACTCAAAAGCAAAAACTAAAATATCAATATTAGACGTGGACTTGCTGCATGATAAGACCCCCCTTATTAGCTCCCTAGAACAAATTCACAACAACTAAAGCCTGGACAACTTGAAAATAGTAAAGTTTGAATAAATTTCAAAATTAAAGTAAAAAGACATGCCAAGATGCAATTCCATTGTGGGCATGCTCATTGCCAATTATTAAAGGCAGAAAGATCTATAACAAGAGTGATAACAGTAGGAATGTCAAAAGTGCCCTAATGATTTCTTAGCAGGAGACTTAAGATCCTTTTAAAAAAATATATATTTTTGAGCCACGTTACCTTAAAGGAATGACACTGTAAAATTCAAAACAGATTCCTTTTACACGCAAAATACACTTTTAATGCTTCAGGCTCCATGAAAAGGCAATCCTGGATGAATATTTGCTTCAAGAACCTCCAGCCAGAAAAAGTTGAAACAGATGAGACTGGGCAAAATGGTCCACTTATTAATAGTGTTCCTCTGCAACGCTTATCTTGGACATTCCAGGAGACAGCGTTCACCTTGCTGGGTACTGTAGAATTCGACCCTTGGCCAACTCTTATGCACCTTTACTCTATACATCCTTACTTAGTACAGTGATAGTAGGTAGCCCTTAACCAAAGGCAGAGGGGTCTTCTAATGAGACTGATGCGATTCAAAACTAAGCAGGACAGTGAAAAAAGGTGCAAAAATATAGATGGCTGGGGCTGGGTTATAGTACCCTAAGGGCGCAACAGGCATGTGGGTCCACTTTTTTCATCACAAGAGCACTTCGGTACCACAGAAGGGGCAACAGAACCTTGTTCATCTCTTCCATAATATGAATCACGCTGGGACACATTTAGTGCTGACAGGATCCCAAGAGGACTTACCCTCATTCGCTACATAGAAGAGGCACATAGTTAGTGCACTCCCTAAATGTGCGCTTTGGGGCATTGACATGGGAATCCAAGTGGCCCGCAGCTATCCTCCTGCGGGTGGGTGTAGTCAGCCTCTGCACCTGCCTGGAGGAGGATTCCTGCCCCCTTTTTTATGGGAGGCCAGAACTGTTTTGTCAGTGAAAAGCTTTAACCAGCAGGTTTGCCTATCACTTTTATACTTTTCCCAAAACATTGACTGTAATGGGGCTCACTGTCTTGGTTTGTGCCCTGTACACCCAGATAAAGTACACCATGGAGCAAAGTAGGACAGTGTGCCTTATTTTTAATATGGACCATGGACTGTAATTTCAATGCCAGTCCTAATTCTTGGATCTTTTCCTGTGTAGTACTGCAATCAGCTAATCCATACTAACGTAAAAGAAAAATTAAAACTGAAAATGTTTCTGGATAGACCCTGCTAAAATAACTACAAAAAATACTGTCATTTTGCACCTACTCTCTCTGTCATGAACCGCTCCCTAGAAGAAAAAAAAATCTCTCATCACCTCCAGGATAGATTCCAGCGCCCCCTGGGGAGCAAGGCCAACATTGGATGATCAGGGCACCCCAAAAACATTGTGAATGTATGCCCATGACCCTAATATGTCAACTGCCATTCAGATTCAAACACCAACAAGGCTCCAGGCATGTCACAGACATTGTGACATTCGTCAAAAGAGCAAATCCCAAATCCCAAGAATGCTAGACTCAGAGTGTAGGTCAGTTGCCAGCTTCCCAACAACCACTATATTAATTAATGCAAGGAAAATGCCAATGCTTTCATACTGAACCACATTGCAGATGTATACATGAGGGTGAAAATGGGCAAAAGTAAGACTGACAAAGGACCTGATTACGAGCTTGGCAGTTTTACCACCAACCCCCAGTGGAGGCAGGACTGAACACCCTACAGAGCAGCTGGCCTCTCCACCCGCCATATTAGGAGGTTTCTGCAGGGCTTGTAGGTGAACAGCAGTGGAGTAATGACAGCACTACCTTTCTAACAGGAAATGAGCCGGAGGATGTTTATGTTGCACACACTGCTGACTACTGGACACACCCAGAACGTGATCTCAGCCACTCAGGTGTATTTGTGCTTTTCAATTCCTCCTGTTTTTTGGCATTACATTATCCAACATAAAGGTACTGTAGCGCATCCCATGTGCACCAGTGACATTTCACATGGGCACAATTATCCTCCGCTCAGTATTTGGCCACTTGAACTGCCTTTCCGCCAACTCTCACATGGTGATGATGTCCCCGCCATGAAAACGTCGTCGGACACGTAGTTCATGATTAGCCTGGTGGAAACGATGCTGGGACCGCCTCTATGGGGCACCTCTGACTCTGCTGTCATGGTAGCAGACATGTCGGCAGTGGTCTCGAGGTGCTCTCCACGCATGCTCATAATTCGGCTGTCGGACTGCCAGGGAGGCGGGCAGAAGGCCGGACCATCAAAATGCGTCAATGGTTCCCATACCACCAAACTCATAATCAGCCCCTAAGGTATTATAAAGTTAACAAACTTTTTTGTTTTCCCCTATACTTTAGCACAGTGTGTTCTCCAACCTGACTGTGGAGTCTCTATAAGGGAAAGTATAGGAAAAAGTAAAAAGGTTTACTTATCTCAAACCAAAAGTGTAAAATATTTCAAGGTTAAATATTTATGGAAACTTTGACTGTAATGGCGCTCACTGTCTTGGTTTGTGCCCTGTACACCCAGATAAGGTACACCATGAAGCAAAGTAGGAAAGTGTGCCTTATTTTTAAGATGGCCCCTGGACTGTAATTTCAATGCCCATCCTGATTCTTGGATCTTTTCCTGTGAAGTACTGCAATCCGCTAATCCGTACCAACTGAAAAGAAAAATGTAAACTGAAAATGTTTCGGGATAGACCCTGCTAAAATAACTACAAAAAATACTGTCATTTTGCCCCTACTCTCTGTCATGAACCGCTCCCTAGAAAAAAAGTAATTTTTTCTCATCACCTCCAGGATAGATTCCAGCGCCCCCTGGGGAGCAAGGCCAGCATTGGATGATGAGGAAACCCCAAAATCATTGTGAATATATGCCCATGACCCCAATATTTCGACATGTGCACCAGTGACATTTCACATGGGCACAATTATCCTCCGCTCAATATTCGGCCACTTGAACTGCCTTTCCGCCGACTCTCGTATGGCGGTATGCCCACCATGAAAAAGTCATCGGAAAGGTAGTTCATGATTAGCCTGGTGGAAATCATGCTGGGACCGCCACTATGGGGCGCCTCTGACTCTGCTTATCTAAAAAAAAAAAGTGAAAAATATTTCAAGGTTAAATATTCATGGAAGTTTAATTTACATGTAAAACAAAAATGCTACAGACTCTTTTCTACCCCGAGGCCCTAACGAGACCAACGAAACCACTGAGCTAACCTTCACTAGCCCAACTCCGGCAGAGATTATGAAAAACCATCATACGCTACTGGATAGTTGGGGCATAAAAATAAATCCTCAACCGCTAGAAAAATATCCATCGATACTGAAAACCTGCAGCTCGGAGACTCGTCTGGTCTCTTCAGAGGGGAATACTGGACGGCTGGAGTGTATGAGCGCTGCACGGAAACCAGCACTGCAAGTAGCCTCCGTCCTTCTTGGATCCAAAGGGGGGACGACCTCCAACCCCGCCAATGAAACCCCAATTAAAATCACAACCAACTTGGGTCAGGGCAAACGCATATGTAGTGTAATGGGAATCATCAGCCAAGATTGGTCCTGGTTGCCGCACACTTTAAACCCCAGCACCTAATAGACGCCCTCCCAAAAAACATTCCACACGACCATCAACCACCAGCAGTTTAAACATCATGTCTTGGAATGTGGCAGGGATAACCAAATTAGTACAAAATCAAGCGGCAGTGGATTTCCTTGAAGGAGCCGATATAATCTGCACCCAAGAAACTTGGGCAGTTAAACCCATATCCCTAAGGGGGTACGCCGAATTTTGTAAACCAGCTATAAAAGCCAATCTATTCGGAAGACCCTCAGGAGGGATCACGATTTACATCAAGCACTCGCTATGCATTGAATTTACTGAAACACCTTTTACTTCCCATTTATTCTTGGCTGGCATTCTGAAAGGGCTCCATACGACCAAAGGTCCCCTCTCCATCCTCTTAATCAGTGTTTATTATAACCCCCATGGGCAGGGGGCCACGGACTCCAGGTCACTGCTGACAAGCCTGTTAGAAGCCTTACTTTTGCATTACCCCTTACTGGACTCCATCATCCTTGGGGATTTTAATACTCACAACATAGGGGCCACCCAAAGTCATCTCCCTGGGGCAGCAAACGCCTTCAACGCTTTAATTAAATCTTATAACTTGGCTACCGCTCACGTGGTCTATTTAAAAACTCATCCAATGGCAGCCGTAGCCCCCACTTTCAACAATCAAACAACGATTGACTACATCATTTTAAGTGAACATCTTCAACCTCTACTGTCAAATTATACAGTTCACCCACGCAATGAAAGCGACCATGCCGCCCTAACAATTACCCTGAACCTTACAACGGAACCCCGTCCTAGGACGAACTGCCTCGGGGCTTCCACTGGTGAAGAACTGTACAATCTTCCGAGACGAATCAAATGGGGGCCCGTGCCGGCAACCAAGTTCGAGGCCTGGAAACAAGCATGGGAAGGCTGGCCATTAAGTCCCAACTGTGGGGGCGTTATAAAAGAATGGGACAGATTAGCTCCGGACCTAGCCCATGTGCTTCGCGACAATCCAGCAGGCCGTGCACGATCATATGTACCCCATAAACTAGGAACCAATATGGCTATCAAAGAAAGCGCCCGATCATTAAATGCCCTACGCAGAACATACAGAAAAACCGGCTCTGATCAAGATAAAATGCGATTAAAAACAGCCGCAAAAAATCACTCAAAAACGGTGTGGGCGGCAAAGCGTGATCACTCAGATGCCCAATGGCTGAAGATTTTTGAATTGTTAAGACCCTGTAAAACCCAAGAATTCTGGACCTATTTAAACACCCTTGCCCAAGGTCATAACCACAGAGAAAACTCACTTGAAGCAGGTTCCTGGGTCAGACACGTAGAGACATTATATCAAGACGACCAACATAGCCCCTACCCAAATCACGACCACGCTGGGACTGGCGAATCAGACTTCTCTGCCAAATTTAAAGTCGACCTTGAGACTGCTTTAGTTACCAGAATTCTAAAAAAAATCAGACACAACGGAGCTCCGGGTCCTAACGGCCTGCCCGGATCCCTGTTCAGGGCAAATATAGAATTCTGGTCCGAGACTCTGACGTTCCTCTATGCAGAATGCCGCCTCCTGGGGGATGTGCCAGACTCCTGGAGAGGGTCACTCCTTCATCCGATTCATAAAAAAGGCCCCAAATCCAACCCGAACAACTATCGCATGATTGCTCTCTTGGACATCGAGGGCAAGGCCTACGCCAGCTCCATCTTAGCAGAGTTAACCCACTGGGCAAGTTCCGAAGGCCTTTTACCATTCTTTCAAACCGGTTTCAGATCAGGAGCATCGACGATTGATAAAATAATAGCCCTTTCTTATCTGGTCCACCAAGCAGTCAACCGTAAAAGTCTCCCTCTCTTCGCCTGCTTCATTGATTATTCAGCTGCGTTTGATGGTGTAGACCGATCAATCCTTTGGAAGAAGCTGACACTTTGGAACATCAACCCCGGGTTGCTGAAAGCAATACAATCATTATACTCTAAAACTTGGGTCAGAATTAAACTCTCCAACACCGCAGCAACAGAGAAAATAAATACAGATCGGGGTCTAAAACAAGGGTGCGTGCTTGCTCCGCTCTTGTTCAACCTGTATACCGCTGATATGGGCCAAGCCTTGACAGGAGCAGCACTGGCTACGCCAAGGATCGGGGACAGAAAGATACAGCTTATTCAATACGCTGACGACTTGGTACTCCTAGACCATACCAAAATAGGTCTACAAAAAGCCCTGTCAGCTTTGGCAACCTACAACGTGGCCCACAAGCTGGTGGCCAACCAAACTAAATCCAAAGTTGTCATCTTCGGCCATTATCCAAAAAAGAAATTAGCTAGATGGAGCCTCGGCCAGTTGACATTGGAAAGGGCACAAAAATATAACTACTTGGGCGTCTGGCTCACAGAATCAGGGCGGCCGTCTGCTCAATTGCACAAAATCCAAACGAAAGGGAAATGCATTATTTATGCTCTTTGCAAACTACAAGCCACCTTGCACAGCCCAACCACGACGGCCATCCGGAGAGTTTTACGTGCAAAACTAATGCCCGCCCTAACCTACGCCCAACTAGCATTCCCCGGAAAACTATCGAAAGAACTGGAAAAAATACATTGCAGTGCCCACAAAAGGCTGTTCCATCTACCTGCGTGCACCCGCAACACATTAGTGCGCTTAGAATTCTCTTTGAACCACCAACTACAGGAAGAGCTGGCCTTTCTGTGTAAATACTATTTTCTCACAACAGCGGCCCAAGAGAAATCTATGAAGGCGGTTTTAAAACACATTTTCTGTGTACCTGGGAACCCATGGTCAACTGCACTCGCAGCCGGAGCAGACCAGCTTAAACTCGCCCTGGAGTCCTGGAACCCCAAGATCATTAAGTACTCCGCCATCAAGTGCACACTCAAAAAACAAGTTCGTATTCACTCTCGCGCCTTAGATCTGGATCTATTGGATAAAAAAGGCCTGCACGAAAGCCAAACCTTGCCACAAAAAGGGTTCAACTCTAAACCTCACCTTACGCAGGCCGTGGACAGAGCAGCCTTACTCAGGATCTTAGCATCCAGATTACACCCTCTGCCACTTCAAGAAATATATAACACTAAACTGAGAACATTGATGAGCAAGGGCTGCCGGCTCTGCGATTACAAACACGAGTCACTGGCTCACCTCCTATTTTGCTGCCCCGCCTTGCGCACAGCCCGCAGTTTCTATCTACGGCCAATTTTATTACAACTGGGTACCCGCACAGCCAAGGAGGCGATTCATAAATTGTACACATTGAACACAGTAAAAGATATGGCCTCGTTTGGCAAATTCATGCAACAGACTCGAACCCTGCTGACGACTCCACCACTTGGAGCCTCAGTCAACTGCAAGCCTGCCTGATGCCCATGGACTTTTAACTATTGTCTTCTTTTATTAGCTGATATTTTCTGTTTTATGCTAAAGTTTTATGTTATGGTTTTAAGTAACCAGCAATAAATACTCATTCATTCATTCATTCATTCATTCATTCATACAGACTCCTAAACTCAATTTTGATTGAAATGTTTATTTAATTTAAATATATAAAATTAAAGGAAAATGTTTTTTAAAGCTTAAATAAATAAAAAAATTACCACCTAACTTTGAACAAAAATAAGTTTTTTGCATTTATAATTATTAAAAGTGATGCATAGTATTTATTACAAGTTGTTTAATTATATTTTATTAAAAACAATGGTACATTAATTTATAAATGCCCAAAAATTGTTAAAATATTTTACAATCAAATAAATAATATGTTTTAATGTATGATACTGTTTAAACATAATCTTATATATATTTAACTATTTTTTAATAATTTTATTGAATTTAGGATTATCGTCTTTGGTTTTAATTTCACTCAGATTTTGTGAATGGCCAAAAGTAGTAAAGTTACTCAAAAGTGTAAGAGTGAGTTACATGTGTGAATTACTTACAAGTGTAATTTACACATGTGAATAGCCCTGTATCACTCATGGGTTTGTGAACAGCTTTTCTAGTTTGTTATTAGTACTACTGTAGTACTACTAAAAGTACTACAGAAATTAGTTTGTGACTACGCTCCTATAGTTCATGTGTCAACTGCTTTTTTTGAGGAACTGTAGGCCAACCTACCTTATTACAGATTTTGGAAACTTGACTGGCTAAGGTTGATCATCATCTAGCTTCAATAAAACAGACTGGATTTAACTCCAAATTAAATGTAAATGGAAGGTGCTAACCATATTCAACTGCCATCATAAAATGCAATTGTTAGATGGCAAATCAATGGAGGAATGCTTTCGTTCCTTAGCTAAGCTTTATGGCATCTTTAGGCCCATAATTATGATGCTTGGTTAGAAAAACATTACAGTACAATGGGGTGACCCATTGAACCTCAGGACCTGGGCAGCAGGAAGTACAGTAAACAAATAGTCCAGTTGGTAACGATCAAATTCAAACAAACAATGTTTCTTAACAACAGAAAAATTAATTAAAGAAAACACAACCAGAGAAAAAAAATATTTCAAATGCATGTATTATGGCACAAGTGCATGAAACTGGCTATGTACACTGTACTATAGATTGCTTCAAATGTGTAAAAAGTGAAGAAAGTGCTCATGCAGCTTAAAAAGTGGGAATGAAGTAACTAAATGCATAAAATAAAATAAAAAATGAAGGTTGTAGTGCTTCAGCTGTGTGCTAACAGAATTAAAAAATCCCCATATATTCCGGGCAACTAGAGGGTTGTCTTAGATGTCCAAATGAGATTAGGCCTTAGTACAGTCAATTTGAGAGCATTGATCTTTTGACCCAAGAAAGCGCGGTTACTTAAAACCATCTGGGTGGGTCTTCATCAGGACGTTAGGATGAGCCAGCGTGTGTGACGATATCAGAGAATGATTAAAAACAGCCAAGGTTGGTGTCTTCTCAAAAATTCATGCCTTTTCATGCGAAACCTCACCTACAGTTGCATGATAACTCCATGGGGTCAATCTTATGGGTTTGGGTAGATGGTAAACCAGCTTGTCTATGGAAATTTCTAAATTTAAAAAGCATGCAATGGTATGATGTTAGATTGGAGCAAAAAGTTAGCCTGCTATTTTTGTAGAAGACCCTTAATTCAGGGAAAACTTTCGTTTTGTAGCAAGCAATTGCTCTTGCCACTGGATGGTGCTAGGCATACACACTGCATTAGAGTATGTACAGAAACTTATCAAAGCAATTGCTGACCTTAAAAGAGAGCTATTGGATGATAACGCTCTTGTCAATGCAGTGAAGCCTTGGATAGTCTTGGGAAAATGATTCATGATTTTGACACAATCACACAATCTTGCAAAATAGACAAACTTGTGAAAGACATCAAGTTTTATGCCAAAAAGGTGACCTACCACTTACTTGCAGGAAGAATTTATAGGCAGGCCAACCAGGACAGGTACACCAACAGAGGAAGACCTTTTGCCAAAATGTATGCGCATTTCTCTGAATCATTTGGATCCAATGGTTCAGCTAGTGAGAGTGACAAACTAAGCGCCAGTCTGGGTATGCACAAACAGGGCCTAGGGTATCAAGACCAACAACTGGGGACATTTTTAGGAGACAGAAGATGGATTCCACACAAGGGTCGAGGACGGGGCCAGAACTGGAACAGGGGCAGAGGTCGAGACTAAGGGTGGAACAGAGGGAGGAACAGAAGCCGCAGAGAAGTACAAGTTTTCCCATTGGAGAGGCACAGAGAACTCCAAATAAGGAAACAACATTATAGGTGGTAAGAAATGCAACTACACTTGCCAGAACTGATAAAGGAAACCCCATAATTAATCTCTTTGACCATATCCTTTCATCAGGTGAGCAACAGATATTATTCAAGGGCCTTTCCTTTGTTCGCACTACAACGCCCAACTCCTTCAATATCAAAATGAAGATCCATCAGTTCTTTAGAAAAAAAAGACTGGGACATTTCTTTATTAAGGTCCCATGTATACTTTTAAATAAACAGACACTGGTTTAAGAGCACCCTCCACACCCACACCCTCTGCACATGTGATGAACCTTCTTTCACATAAGGAGCCCATTAATTACAACACCAGTAAAGATGAATGTGTCTACCTGGAATCACTCAAAGAGAAGAGCAAGGTAGTGCTTAAATCAGCAGATAAGGGTGGAGCCATTGTGGTGCAGAATGTAGATGGTTATAAAACAGAACTCCTGTCCCAATTAGGGGTACAATAACGTTACCAGAAATTGAAGGGGGAACCCACCAATAAAGTATTAAAAATTTATCAAATGAGCCTCAGATGTAGGATTCCTACAGGGTTTCCTCATTGAACTTGAGTATGACTACTTGAACAAGGAATGCCCATGGATGCATACCATCTATACCTTAGCTATAATTCATAAGAATCAGAGTAAACCACCGGGGCAACCTATAATTTCAGGGTGTGGTTCTATCCTCGAACCTTTGTGTAAATACATAGATTTGTTCCTCAAACCATGGGTTCAGTCCACAAGATCCTATATAAAGGGATAAAATGGAGGCCATTACATTAATTGTAAACCATCCTTTTGTCCCCACTGAACAATTACTTGTGACAATTGACATCACCTCATTATATACCTATATTCCTCAAAAACAGACAGCAGCCTTAGTAACTATTAGAAAGGTCGTCAACCAAAGGGAGCACCCCAAGCGGGTCCCTGCAGATTTCCTAATTGACCTTCTAAAGATAGCAATGACAAAGAACTTTTTTGTTTTTCAGGGCAACCACTACTTTCAGACCAAGGAAGTCCCAATGGGAGCAGGATTTGCTTCTGACTTGGCCATTTTCTTTGTGGACCAATATGAATGCACAAAAAATGCAGTGGACGAACCCACTAATAAAGTTAACTCAATAGTAGTTATATGAGTGCCAGAAACCCATTAGGTTTGTAAAAAGACCCCTCAGCCACCGACATAGTTGGTGGCATGCTTCATCATTGGGGTCCCACCTGGGTATCCGAATGCCACCCAGTTGTGCTACAATGCCTCATTACAGCACAGCTGGAGTTGTGTAAACGTGTGAAGTGAAAGTGCTAATAAAGTGGTGCTGGTTAAAAATATTTCAGGGAATCCTTACTGAACGGTTTTTAGTCCCAGTGGCCCAGGACAAGGTTAAAAAAGGAATAAGGACAACATCAGGATAAATTGATCTTATTAGACACTGTGGTCTACATGTTTCAGCCTCTTTTAAAAATAGTGAGGCTTTCTTCAGGACCAGGTGAGATGAGTGAAGTTGTGGCAAAAACACGCCACATGTATAATTGTACAGCACACGCGCTAAGGTTATTTCAGAACCGCGAGAAGATCCCAAATAGGTGCACGGCGGATGTTCTGTCTTGATGAATATGTGATTACAGATGTGCGCCCCTCCCGGGTTCTGCTAAAAGCTACAACAAACTCATAGCTAGTGTTCCTACAGTGGGTCCGTAAGTACACAGACACCACTGCATGCACAGCACACCTTAGCGCATGTGCTGCACAAATATACACGTGGCGCACAGCTCTTTCGAATAATTATCAACTGACAAGTGCCATTGCTAAACCTGCACTACTTTGCCACTGCAATGTCAAACCACTAATGTATTTCTAAGTAATTGAAAGAAAAAGGAAATGCCCCTTTCCCACTCTCTTTTCTTTGGAATTTTTACGAAATCACATGTTGTGTTTGTAAATTGCAAAGACATTTGTGATTGGATATGCCAATTTCAAAGACTGCGGGGCAGATTTACAAGCCCACTGCGCCACTTTTGTGTCACTTTTAACATGGGAAAAGTGACGCAAAAGTGTCGCAGGGGGCTTGTAAATCTGCCCCTGTGTTTTTAATTTTCAGACACGCAAAACATGCCACTTTGCACAATATATATAGGTATTGCAAAATATGTTTAGATACATTGATAATGTTTTTAAATCATAAATTAAAGCTCTACCAAACCAGTATTTTCTGAGTCCTTCTATATGAATATCCCGAGCTACAAGGGCACTCAATTGGGTGGGCGGTGTTAATCAGTTGAGGTGACCTCTGTGTGGAAAATGTCCCTGAACACATTAGAAATAAGTAGGGTATACAGAAATTTCCCAGAGGTTCAGACTTAGCTTGAACCTTAATAATTCAGCTGCACGACCACATCAAACGTCCTTGGACTTGCCCAGCGACAAAAAGCCTAATTGCATATCCTTGCTATTCAAGAAATTAGAAATATTAACTCACAGAATAAGTTTTATCTATTTAATGTCAAATAGAGAGAAACTCACTTTGCAAGCTAAAGGGGACAGAAACTATTTTTTGTCTGAATGTACTTTTGATCAGCAGCATTGGGTAAAGCACAATCTTGGCATAAAAATGTTGCTGTTATTGACCCAAAAGGGATGTGGGTGAAGTTTTACCTACAAGAACTGCTAAGGCTGGCAACCATCAACGACAACAGACTGCTGAATTATATATGTAAGCATCCACCGAAAAAGGGGCTAGTTGCATGAAAGAAAAAATGCTTGCTTTGTTATTTTTGACATGATTTACAGAACACATATTTTATTGAGGTAAAAAGCCACCTCGTGTAATTTGGAAATCAGACAGTTTCCATTTCCATTTTTTCAAAACATGTTTTGCCTTCTCGCTGATAGTAGAGGTAACAGACCTACCTTTTAAACTGCTAATTGCCCTTCCTTCCTTCCTGCCTCTGTCTCCCTGTCCCCTCCTCCTTTTTCCACTCTCTTTTCACTTTTATTCCTCCCTCCCACTCTCCCCCACATTTCATTGTTTTCTCCCTCCATCTTATTCTCTCTACACTTTGCTGGTCGTGCCTTTCTCACATGGCACAGCCCTTATGATCTGACTCAATGCTCCCGTGTACTTCCTGAACTCGTTTCTCTAATAAAAAACACGACCTCCTTCCTTCGGGCTCCTGATTGCCAAAGTTTTCATTAGCCGCAAGCTGCAGAGCAATCAATACAATTCTCCATGGTGACGCACTGCAGATATTGAGCGATTCATTCCCTGTGGGAACTGTTGCCACTATTAAAAGCATCCTTGAGGGTAACATATAGAGCCCTCTGACGAGCCATCACTTAACAGGGCCATTCATAATCACAGACGTGTCAATAGGGCCACCCGTAATTACAGACGTGCTGCAGTGTAGCCTTATTTTTTTTATAAAAATGCTAGAGTGGCTCCCATTGCATGCTAGCTACGTAGAGACTAAACAACATATCCCGGATGTTGCGTCAGTCTACACATTTAATATTAAAGCGGCCCTATTAGTGTGTCCCTGTTAAAGGCACCTCCAAATGTAAATGTCCATTCCCTGCTACAGGCTGTCTGTAATTTTCAATTAAAAGCATCTGATTTGCTGTGCCTCTCTGTGACAACAGTATGGTTACACGTATTATTTCCCTGCTGAGATTTGTCTGTGCTACTTCATTAAAAATATAAGAGCTATGATAATATGTGACTCTAATGTACTATTTAAAGTGTAGCAGGTTTAATGTGTTGTACTTTGTATTTGAATGTTTTGTGACTTTGTGAAGTCCCTGTGCTGCACGAAAAATAAAGAAAAGCTCCTTCGAGAAATGAAAACCATAAAGTCAGATAATATTCACAGTACACTGCTCAAGTTCAAAATGTGTCCAGACGATCAAACCATTTCACTATGACTCTAACTTGGGTTCTGCAAACTAAACAGAGAAGTCTATGGGAATCACTGACATGATATATAGTTGCATACAATATCGAAACACAAAAATATCGAAAATGAAATACTGATAACAAAAATATTGACTTCCGGGGGGCGTGGCTAGGTGGATGACCAAGATGGCTTCTCGACCATGACGCTCTGGAGCCGCTGCCACATGTATGAGGTCTCTCTCCGCTGCCTGGCCCTCTCAGCAGCTACCGCTGGGTGAGGGTGAGCGCCCCATCCTGAGGTAGCTCCCAGGCAGTTCCACATCTGGCTAGTCACAGAGGGAGGGGCTCGGCGATCCAAGCCGATTGCGGCCTGACGCTACCCTGGAAGGCACCACGACAACAGAGGCCATGGGGTAGACTGTGGGCAGGGCTGCAGTTGTGTACGGAGGCCATTCAAAACTCGAGACCGGTGATTCCCAGCGGCACTGCTGAGTGATGTGGGCAGACGGGCCACCGCAGCCAGCAGGAACACATGCCCTGAAGATTATCACAACTGAGGCAGGGCCGTGGTGATGAGTCACACATTTTCTATTTTTTTGTGTTTCCCCTCAGCTCAGTTAACATTCCTCCTACACTGGATTGCTTTAGAGGGTGGTGCTGAGCTGCGGGCCTGTCAGCAGGTGCCATTGATAGGGGCCTATTGTGAGGGTGCCACCTTACCACCTCTTTTACTTGTATGTTCAAATGCAACACTTGCCTACATGGTGCAACACGGTTGCCCAGACCTCCAGTTGGGGACTTATGGATTCCTGATGTTGCTGATCCATGCCTGTGAGAGGGACGGAAAGAAGAAGAAACGAGGAGGCCGAAGTCGGGGCTCAATGATGTTAGGATTTTATTGAAGATAACAAAAACAGAGTCAGCACAAGTGGGTGTTGGATCTTCCTCGTCACCCTGTGGCCGTGGCTGATGTCTTTCTCCACTCCAGTTGGCTCTTCTTTCAGTTGAGATCCCGGGAGGCTCACAAAGGAGAGAGAAAAAACAGAAAGGGGCGGTAAGTTATCCCAGTCCTTGATATGGCTGGCAGGACAGAACCCTTCACCTATTCCAAAGGCCAGTAGGCGTGCAGACTCCAAGAAGAATAAAAATAAAAGAAACAATATAAGGTCTTGGGACCTTTCTACAAGAAGGATCTTTGGGCATGCTTTCTGCATGTGTGGGGTTTTAGTTGAAGTGCTTTAGTGCAGAGGGGTGGTCGGTGACCGGGCGTGACGGGTCGGGCGCAGTGCAGGAAAATGGTGAGGATATTGGATATTTACAGTGACCACGCAGTGAGGTTACCCATTTCCCCGTTACATTCCCTTCACTCTCTCCCAAACCATGTACCGCGTCAGCCGCAACTCTCCAGAGTTGCGTCGGCTCTCCAGCGTCCTCCGGGGGTGTCCATCACTCCTCTGACCAGGCTTCAGGACCTTCGTCTTCGTCAGGGTCTCGAGGGTCGAGGCTTTCCGTGGTCTCCTTTTCGCCAACCGAGGTTCTCTGTTCCCAACTGAAGAACCAGAACCTTTTGGGCCTGGCGGCGCAGGGTACGCCTTAATCTCCGGGGTTCTCCTGCTCAGCTACACAGAGACACGGGACACTCTGTTAGGCATTAGAAGATCAGATTTATTAGCTGCAGCTAGTACAGTTATCCCAGAAGTGTATTTGCGTGCGCAACAACCAATTTCATAGAGTTCTTGTGAAAATTTTAGAATTTGTATGGTATTACAAACAGACATTGATTTGGTGAAAAAATATGTACATTCCAAAGAATACAATGTATTGACAACATTGAAAACTTTACTCAAACCAAGCAATGAATAAAATTGCTAAACATATGAAAAAATTGTAACGCTTTTCCTCTTTCTGTGTGCCCAGGGGGACACATTCAAATTTGAACGTGCACAATCTTATATACCACATATGTGAAATATACATTAACCAAATACACACCCAGAACATATAAGAAAAGTTGAAAAACAGGACAGAACCAATAGGAAAGGTTTGAAAACAAAGTATCAGATGACTCGAAGAAACCTCTCCTCCAACTGTGTTTGTCACCCCTCCCTCAAACTAATTCATTAACAGATCCGTAACTAACTTGCAGGTGGCGAGATACGTTTGTGTGTGTTGGAGGACAGTTGTGAAACGAGAGAATGCTAGCAGAGGACAGCGAAGGCCAGACGATAAGATAAAGTCAGAAAAGAATAGTGTGAACCAACAGATAGTTGAGACGGGGATTAGAAAAAACAGACAGGGATTAGTGTTATCGGCCAGTCCGAACACCAGCTTTCCAAATAGAGGCAGAAGGCTTATTTTGACACGAAGCTGCAGAAAAAGCAGAATAGACTTTGTACGCCGTGCTGCCTGAGTGAGGGCAACACAAAATGGCGGCGGAGCACAAAATGGCAGGTCGATTCGATCACGATCGAAAATCGAGTTTTCTCAGACCCTCCTTTTGCAAGAACTCAGGCAAGATAGACTCATGTTAATCTGAGTCAACGTCGCTGGCCATGAGGTCATCGAGCTGTTGCTGTAACATCATTCTTATGTTCTCTGCTCTTTGTGATTTGGGTTTAGGGATGCACCTAGTAGCACAAAGGTCACAGATGCCAGGACCACAGTGCATACAGAGGCAACAAGAGAAAATAATGGTCAAAACTATTCCAAGGAATGTCAATGCTTTCCATCCCCATTTGGACAGTAGTCCCCAAAACCACTCCGAAAATGACCAATCTCCTTCGTCCTGATTAGGGGTGGGCGGAATTTGCGTAATTGCGTTACGCAAATCTCCGCGAAACGGTAAAAAATCTCCGCGAACACGCAGAAATTCCGCGCACACGCGGAATTGCTTGTTCGCGATGCTTTTTTCCTGTTAACAATTGCTGTTTGCATGCTCGAGGAGAAATATCTCGCGAACATGCATTTTGAGAACGCGAACAAGCAAAAATTTCACGAAATCGCGGAAAGCGGACTTTTGAGCAATTTCGCGTTCTCCGCGGAACGCGAAATTACGCAAATTCTGCAAATTCCGCGAGCGGAACGGAATTAGCCGCCCAGGCCTAGTCCTGATGAATCGACTCAGAGATTATATGCAATTTAGAGATAGCTTGGTATACTGTCGGAGCGTCATTAGGTATGAAAATACAGCAACTTGACCCTATCAATTAGCACACTCCACCACGATCCGCAGGAACAAAATCTAAGGCAACTCGGTTTTGTAAGGTCATAAGACTCTACCGTGATATTACTTAAGGCTCCTACAGTGATGTCTATTGTGGTTTCTACGACACGAACCAGTTGCCTTATATTTCTGCTGTTGGCCATTGGACCCCAAAAAGGAAGAAATCCTTTGAGGAAATCTCCTCCCTCTCGTCCTGCTGTGTCTTTTGAATCAATAATCCCTCTGCCATATCTGTTTCGATGATAGTTTGCAGAAGCGGTGTATGTAGGGGGAAGAAGGAAAGCTATAAAGCAGGTACCAGAAAAACCCGTTGGCAACCACGTGTAAGCCCTATTGTGGCAGATAAAATACGTGCCTTGAGATGGCACTAGGGGAGGCGAGTTCTGAGAGGAGTAAATGTATGTGTGGGAACAGTTGTTTCTTTGTATGGTGTCAGAAGACCGATCATTTATTTGTAGACAGAAATTTCTCTGATGAGGAATAGTCCAAATTGTTGGAGATTTTCTTTGTTTGACCTTATCACTAAGGCTAGTGACATAATGGGTGACGTTCCAGTTAGTGTACGCTTTCCTTTCGTCAACGGAAATCTTACTATTTTCCATGATTTTAGCCATAGCTACCATCCCCTTTATCAATGAGCTATGACTAAAATCTGGACCACCAATATGTGAACTAACGGATCGTTTGAATTTGCTTTGGTAGGCATTGGAGAAAATAACAAAATAAGCCCAAACAGAACCCTCATAAGAAAACGGAAGAACTAAATATGGCATTCCTTTGTCTGTGGTATGTGGCATAAGTCCACACACCCAACAATCAGTTGTGTTAACCACTAATTGGTGTTGATGTAATAACTGGACAAAGGAATTGTTATAATATTCAGTTCTTCTAATGAGTTCATGTTGAGGAAGGGTATGAAATAGATGTGAAGAGACAGTAGAAGAAGACGAAGAGGAAGAAGGAGAGACAACTTTTTGCTGCAAAGCATAAATAATCCAACTTATAAACGCCAGAAGGATACACAATAATATAATAATACATAAGGTTATACTGAAACGACTGTACATTAATTTACAGGATTCTTTTTTCATTTCATCCTTTCTCTCTCTTTTGCCTAGTGTAGTTTCCATCTTTCTAATGGATGCTCACGGCAATCTTCCTCGATCACTTAATTATGATTATCTGCCGTCCTATGACACTGCAAGTCCTGCAGGCCTATTGCCACTACTCAGGTCACAATCAAGACTCCTACCGTGACCCTGCAACCGGGATAGAATACTACACAGGAGAGAGAAAAATCTTAAGTGTTCTTTGGTCTAGGTCTCAAATTATAATGTTCTTTATCCGGTACAGTCTGGTCTCGGAACAATATTCGCAGATTTGTCGTAGCCAAGCGACAATGTGGTGTTATCGCTTCCTGCAGAATGTCGTCGTCCTCTTTCTCAGACAGTGTTCCATTCAGGCGTGCATCGCTAAAGGGTACGAATCGTGGAACCTTCTCACTCTCAGAGTCACCAATGCCCCTACGCACCCATTGATCGAAGGGTAGAGGCAAAGGCACTTTCTTACAATGCACGCCGTGAATCCAATTTTTCTTTCCTTCGACTTTGACTGCTGTTCTCGTTGTTAAAAGTACTAAACGAGGCTCCCTCCACCTGGGCTCCAAATTTTTCGTCCTTTGGAAATTCTTTGTACAGACCCAGTCACCTGGTCGGATGGAATGACCTGGGTCTGTGGAAGCCCCCGGTAAAGCACTCTGAACCTGTTGATGGAGAACACGCAATTTAGTTGTAAGTTCATGCAAGTAGTCAATCAACATTGAATATGGCAAGTCTGAGTATTTCTTAGGGCGTGGGACTCCCCATATGTTAGCTGGGCGCCCAAAGACCACTTCGTAAGGGCTAAGTCCCAAACGAGAGTGTACAGCAGTTCTGGTGGACAGGAGAGCCAGTGGTAAAGCATCGGGGTAATTAAGTCCTGTACTACCTGGACTTTCGCTAGTTTGAGCTTCAAGGTTCCGTTATAACATTCCACTAAACCTGCTGACTGTGGATGGTTTGCCGCATGGAACTTTTGCTTGATACCAAGACCCGCACAAACTTTTTGCATGACTTGGCCCACAAATTCGCTCCCATTGTCACACCAGACAATGCGCGGCAAACCAAACCTAGGGAAAAATTCTTTCAGTAGAATTTTGGCTGTGGATAAGGCTGTATTGTCTTTTAGAGGGTATGTTTCTATCCATCTAGAAAAGGCACATACTACCACCAGAACATATTTGAGATTGCTGCATCGTTCCATGTGAATGTAGTCGATCTGCAACACTTCAAATGGATATGTCGGAGGAGCAAAGTGACCCGCTAGAGTTGGGGTTCCCTTTCCTGGGTTGTACATTAAACAAACAACACAATGTTTCACTACATTGTGTGCACATTTTGGGATTCCTTCATTTTGCCACACTGGAGCCAGAAGCTTGCATATACCTTTCGCACTTAAGTGGGCTGGACCATGCGCCATTGTAACCACTGGGAGTACATAGGCATCTGGTAACAGCCAACGTTGGTGTTCAAATAATTCCACCCAACAACCCATCTCATCTAACATTACCGTACTTTCTTTCCACTTACTTAATTCTTTCTCTGTAGCCTCTTTCTGAATCGACTTTACACTTTCTTCTGTATTCTCAAACATTCCTCTTTCTCTGACCCAATTCGCAGGGCCCGCCACATACATTCGACTTGTAGCGTCTCTCGCTGTCTTTTTCGCTACTTCATCTGCAAATGCATTTCCTCGGCCAACATCATCTGTAATCTTTTTGTGTGCACTACACTTCACGATTGCTATTTGGGTGGGTAAGGCAAGTGACTCAAGAAGATCAGTCACCAACTGACCATGTTGTATTTTAGTGCCATGTGAAGTAAGGAATCCCCTCTCTTTCCAAAGACGCCCAAAATTGAACGCTACACCAAAGGCGTATTGACCGTCGGTGTACACGTTCATTCTTTTCCCTTTCGACAATACACATGCTCTCGTTAAAGCTATCAGTTCTGCTGCTTGAGCTGAATTGTGTCTGATACGGGCTGTTTCCACAATTGTATGTAAAGTAGTTACAGCATAGGCTGAAACTGTATCTCCATTAGGCATTTTGAAACAAGAACCATCAACCCATAGAGTTCCATCCGGATTCTCTAGCGGCATATCTTTCAAGTCAATTCTTCCTTTTGTCTCTTCCTCAGTACGGAAGAAACAATCATGTTGCTCCTCAACACCTTTCTCATCTGGAAGGGGCAACAAAGTAGCTGGATTTAGGGTATTACATCGTTTGATGTGTACGTGACTAGCCAAAAGCGTCAGCTCGTATCCAGTTAGACGAGCACTCGTAAGGTGTTGCGTTTTTGTTCTGTTTAGTAAAGTATCCACTGCATGGGGTACCATGACAATGAGAGTGTTATTCAGCACCACTCCAGCAGACTGTCAAATAGAAATTGCTGCTGCTGCTGTCGCTTTGAGACAACTAGGCAATGCTTTAGCTACGGGATCTAGCGTAGCCGAAAAATAAGCACATGGCCGCTGTTTGTCTCCAAATTGCTGTGTTAAGACTGACAACGCACAACCCTCTCTCTCATGAACATAGAGCGTAAAAGGCTTACTGTAATCAGGAGTACCTAGTACAGGAGTGGAACACAGAGCAGTACGTAAGTCAGTAAAACTCCTTTGGCACTCGTCAGTCCAAGGAAGAGTCTGAGGTGTATCTTTTAAAGTAAGTGCCAACAAAGGCTTGGCCAACAGAGAGAAGTTAGGGATCCACTGCCTACAGTAGGAAGCAATACCCAGAAAGGCACGTACCTCCCTTTGTGTGGATGGCACAGACATTTGCGTAATCGCCTGAATTCGTTCTGGGGTTAATCGTCGTCCCTCCTTTGACAGGAGATGACCCAAGTAGGTAACCTCTCGACGGACATATTGCAGTTTGGAAGGTGAAACCTTATGATTCAGACTAAACAAATGGCGTAACAATGCAACAGTGACATTTTTGCAAATATCTTCTGAATCTGCAGCGATCAACAAGTCATCCATGTACTGTATAAGAGCAGCACCAGACGGTAAATGAAAAGTATCAAGATGACATTTTAAAGCTTGGCTGTAAATGGAGGGACTTTCACAATAGCCCTGAGGTGCGTGCTTAAACCGGAAGCTTCGGCCTCCAAGAGAGAAGCCAAAAATGTCCCTACTCTCTTCTGCAATGGGAATACTAAAGAAGGCATTCTTTAGATCGATAACAGAAAACCAAGTCGCTGTGGCAGGTATCATTGTCAACAGAGCAGTGATATCTGGAATGAGAGGAAATTGTGGTACAACAATTTTGTTTACTTCTCGAAGATCAATTACGAAACGATATACAGGTGGCTGAGAAGGATCAGTGCGTTTAAGAACAGGAAGAATAGGATTATTACATGTGTTTCCTCTCGTTTCTTCAACCACACCCTTTTGAATCAAATCATGAATGATTTCCAAAAGCGCTTTTTCACCTTCAGTGGAAATTCTATACTGCGGACTACACGGCAATTCAACATTAGGCTTGAGAGTGACAACATAAGGTGGAATTTCAAGACAACCCACATCGTTCGGACCCGTGGCCCAAAGCGTTGCCGGAAGAGAAAGCAATTCAGGTGGAAACTGATCTTTGGACAAATACATTGGAGAAATCAGTTTCTGTCCTAAAGTAAGATGTACACCAGAAGGAGAACAATATATCGTAGCATGCATTCTTTTCAATAAGTCCAGACCCAACAGATTCTCACCGCAACGATTCGTCAAAAGAAGTGGCGCTTCCAAATCATAAGGGCCAATTGAAATAGGCAAAGGGCAAGAAACCAGATTACAAACAGGGGCGCCAGAAAATCCTACAGATACATTCGTTAAGCCAGACAAAGGTGCCCCAGGGAGTTTAGAATGAATGATAGAACTTCTCATCGCCCCAGTATCTAGAAGAAATGGCTCTAAAACACCCATTGTAGTGACATTAACATAAGGTCCACTCTGATCTACTGGAACCGACACAACTCCCTTACTTTGTCCATGGCTGTCCTAGTTAGCATGAAGACTTTCATTCTCGCTTTCAATATAATGGTCTTCATTGTAGTACTGTCTAGACCTAACATTTTGCTGATCAAAGTAATTCATGGAATTGGGAGAAGGAAGGGCACGCTGTTCTTGAGTCAACACACCTCGACCTCTACCTCTTTTTGCTGACTGGAGGCCAGCACGACCTCGTGGAGCAGATAATGCTCCGTTGCGCTGCAATAAAACCGGACAACTATTCTTAAAATGACCTTCTTCTCTACAATAGGCACATTGATTAGGTCCTAGCAAAGGTCGCGGAATGTATGGCTCAGGCTTTTGATACAACCTCTGAAACTGCGGAGGCTGTTGAAACTGAGGCTGAGCATAATGAGGAGGATAAGCTTGTTGCAAGAGAACCTTCGTTTTTAATTCTTTCGTCTTTTTCTCTTGCTTTTCTTTTTCTTCTTTATCTCTGTTTTCATAATATTGTGCAGTAGCCAATATCTGGGCAGAAGAAGAAACAGCCCATGAACTTTCAGAATCTTTCAATTTGTGTGACAGCTCAGGAAGCAAATTAAATACAAATTTGTCCACAAATAATCACTGTCCACCCTCTGTAGCCATATCTTGACCACTGTGATCAATAAATGTCTCCTCGAAACGAGTAAAGAAATCTGAGACACTTTCATCTTTCTTTTGTTTGCATGCCGCTAATTTATCCCAATTAACTCTCAATGCAGGTAACATCGTTTTCATTAATGTAATAATCCTACCAGGGAGTTCTGAAATCAAAGCATCAGGCTTCGCACCACCCACTTGGTTTCTATCTGTGGCAGTTATAACATCCCAATTAGCACCTAATTCTTGTGCGTGATTCTCCTTACGAATCCTAGCCCATATTGTCTGTGGGACTACATTTCCCATCAACATGTCGATATCAGCTAGATTCATAATGCAAGCATCAACTGTCTGTGATAGTTCTTTATAATAACCCGCAGGGTTTTTACGAGGATCCGGTAGAGTCTGTTTAAGGGCCAAAACTTCAGATCTCTTCCAGGGGACATGTACCCATATACGTTGAAAATGAGCGGGAATAACTGGATTATTACCTACTGCTGCAACCTCTTCCTTCCATACTGGAGGAACCTCTCTCATGGGATAATTTTTCAGTGTCAGTCTAACCGACGGATCGGAATCAAGGAAAGTCTGAGAGGACAATAAGTTTCTAAAGGAAATAAGTGTCCTTACAGCGTTCTCAACTTTGGAACCCACAATAAGTCTTTTATCAAAGTCAGCCTGAACATCTAACAGACCCTGTGGAACCGAATTCAAATTCACATCCTCCCATTCTTTAATGAGAGTATCACACATTACATCGAAAACATATCTTTGCATGGGTGCATTCCATTGTGAGAAGGTAGGCATAATATCGGGCATACTATATTGGGGACCCTTTTTGATCCATCTATGTGCGAGAGAGTCCAACCTTTCTCGTTCTTCAGAATCTGGGAATTGACTACGAGATTGTCTTCGAGCAAAAGCCGGAGACACATTTAAAGCTTCAAAGAAAGGAGATGGAATACCAGTGACAGTGTCCATAAGTCGCTTACGCATAGACGGAGAATTGGACATGAGAATAGGAGACAAAGTATTAGGCGAACTAACAGAAGGAGAACCGATAATTGCAGGAGGTGCAGAAGGCAAAGGAGATCGAAGATCAGGAGATGAGGGCAAAGAAGTCAAAGTTAATGGTAAAACTGGCAGAGGCGGTAATACTGGAGAAGGCAAATGCGGATGAGCCGGAACAGGCGGAGGTACCGCTGGCGGCTGAACAGGTTGTAACAACTGGGGTGCATTGGCACTTTGTGCATAGGGCGGAGGCAATCTCACTAAATGAGACATTAGGGGATCTTCTTCTAAATCTTTCTTGTTATCGGAAGGGGAAACAGGCAACACCGGATAGCATTTATCTATCGCCATACGATGCTGTCTCTCTGAAATTTCAGTCGCATTATCAATTTCATCGTCTTGAAATCGTTGGGCAGCCTGTATAATTGTCATACCCTGTGCTTTCCTATCTCGTTTTGCTTGCTTAATTTCTTTCTGTTTGGCTTCCTTACGCCAAAGGCGGAAAGAGTCAAACATTGCCGGCCGGGCTTTTCTTTTGAATACAACTGCTTCTAAATTATCTAGCACATCAGGCTCAAAACTACAATTTTCTGGCCATTTTAGAACACCATCTTTCTTCGTGTATCGGGTCCATGCCTCGTTAAAGGCAATGGGGCCAATACCATGTTTTGAATAGAGCTCATATGTGGGAGTTCCAACCGAAGGAATCGGACAAGAGTCCTCAAGCCGGGAGTCCCTATTACAACCAAAGCAACAACATTTTCCAAACTTAGTCAGACCAGGCATCTCGTGATTTCACCGGATTGTTCACAAACTTCAAGGGGGAAAACTCAGTTTACGCAGCACAAATGCACTTACCCCTCGGCTTCGGCTATTGCAATAGTCGAATCTAAGAACCAAAGGATCGAAGCAACTAAGAAACAAAATTGTGGGAGTGTTGGAAACAGCCCACTCCCACTCCGCAGGGTGGTGGTGGACTCCCCGAACACACTGTGGTAGCTTGGCCCGAGTGGTCAGGAAACAGGCGCAGTGCTAAGCATACAATATACCCATACAAGAACCATGCGTGCATCCGTTCCAAAAACGACTCTACACCGTAAAAATTATGAAAATATTCTTTCTTTATCTTTTTCTCTTAGTTGCTGACTGGAAAAATAAATAGGTCAATCACAATATACAAGTTTCAATTAGTGCAGGTCAAATAAATATTGGCTGTTTGATGAAATAAATAGGGGTGATCATAAATAACAGGGCATAAATACAAGTGCAATATATACAGACAATTAAATACTTTGAGGCAATTAATACTGTACCAATAAATATTGTACACCAACAAGTCCTGTGGACCTATAAATATAGTGCAGCAATAAATAGGTAAAAACTCAATAAATACAGTATCCCCAATAAATAATTAAAAGTATACCGCAACCCTCATATAATCAGATGACACTTCAATTCTTAAGGGCTGATAGGGCCCAGGCACAGCTTGTAGGGTTGTGGAAGGCTTGAGGGGGGCTACTCCCTGGCTGGGACAAGGCTGAGGCCTAATCTGAGGTAGATCCAAGGGGGGTACACCAGTGCCCTGGCTTTCTCTCTCCACACAACCTCTCTAGGTTAGTCCCAGTTCACCCCAGGCACAGTCAGGTGGGTTTCAGCACCTCCCTAGCCCCTTAGAGCAGTCTCTCAGGTCTCCACAGGGCCTTAGGCGCCCTCTACTCCACTTACTGCCCTTTTTCTGATGTTCCGACGCCGCTGGAGTCGTGTCGACGCCGTGAGGCGGTTCCGGTTCGGTCTCGGCGGCCTCGGCACAATGTCAGTTCTTTGACGACGCCGGCAGGCGGTTCCGGTCCGATGTCGGTGGCCTCGGTTCGACGGCGTCGGGCAGTCTCTTCACGATGTCGACTTCGGGCGGCTCCGGTCCGATGGCGCTCTCGGCTCCGATGACGTCGGCCGGCCTGGCCTCGATGTCGACTTCCGGCGACTCCGGGGTGCGATCCTCACCCCCGACCTCCGGTGCTCCTCCTCACAGGCTCCGGGCGACTCCGGAGTGCGATCCTCACTCCCGACCTCCGGTGCTCCTCTACCTCGGTCTCCGACGACTCCGGAGGGCGGACTTCACTCCTCCGATGACGCCGCTCGCTCGACCTCGGTTCACTTCCTCCTCGACCTCTGGTATTCCTCACGACCTCCGTCGGCGCCCTCTCACGACCTCAGGCGGCTCCGGGTACGACGTCTGCTACTTCAGTCAGCGCCGCTTCTCCACCTCGGGCTCCAGGTCTTCAGGCTACTCGACGCCCGACTCCAGGGAAACCAGTTCTCAGGTCAGAATCTTGCTGTTTTCTTGGTTCTAAGGCCTGTTCCTGCTGTCCAGGTCCTTAGGATAAGTTTCTTCTGTCTTCTTCCCACACAGGGCTATAGGCTGGGATCCATCAGTAGGGACAAGTATCAAGGGTGGGTTTATGGACCCCACTCCAGGCACAAGTTTCCACCCCTGCTGCTTCACTCCTTCCTCCTTCACTGTTGTGCTCCTCTCTCTTCACCAGTCAGGTGCCAACTGCCAGCTCCAACTGCCAACACTCTGTCTTAACCTCCCAACATTCTAAACGGTCTCCAACTGTCACAGAGTTCTGGAATCTCCTGGAATGTTCTGGAAGGTGCTGGTAGGTTCCAGTGGATGCTGGTGATGTCACAGGTGGCCACCATTTTGTGCTCCAGGCCCTCAGACAGAAGTTTCAGGGGTAGCTAAAATGGCTCCCTGAATCTGTAGCAACACGAAAAAGTCTGGTGGTTCCCAAAAAGGAAAAATTCAAACAGGGTTTGAGGCAAAAGTGGGACAAAATAAATAATGATGAGGAGGGACCACCCAAAGGGCTGACAGGTCTAACACGCGTCCCCCCCAGCTGAAAGTGGGGAGAGCTACCCAACCCCTTGGGAGTTCTCATCACTAAGGCGGAAATACCTTGAGAGACCGTCTGCATTGGCGTGGTCCACTCCAGGCCGATGTTCCACCTGAAAGTCCATCCCCTGTAGGGAAATAGACCACCTCAACAACTTGGGATTCTCCCCCTTCATTTGCATCAGCCAACGAAGGGGTCTGTGGTCGGTCTGAACTAGGAAGTGCGAGCCAAACAGGTATGGCCGCTACTTCTTCAGAGCCCATACCACTGCAAAGGCTTCACGCTCTATTGCACTCCACTTCTGTTCCCTGGGAAGTAGTCTCCGGGATAGGAAGACCACGGGTTGATCCAGACCCTCTTCGTTGAGTTGCGATAACACTGCCCCAATGCCATGTTCTGATGCATCTGTCTGGACAATGAACTTCTTGGAAAAGTCTGGGGCCCTTAAGACCGGGGCCTCGCACATGGCTTTCTTCAATTTCTCAAAGGCTTGCTGACAAGCCTCCGTCCAGACTACCCGTCGAGGTTGTTTCTTGGACGTGAGCTCCGTGAGAGGGGCTACGATGGTACCGTACCCCTTCACGAAGCGGCGATAGTATCCCGTGAGGCCCAAAAATGCTCGGACCTCAGTCTGTGTCTTGGGGGGTTCCCAGGCCATGATGGCCTCGATCTTCGCCTGGAGGGGTTGCACCGTTCCCCTACCCACCAAGTGTCCAAGGTACACTACCGACCCCTGCCCGATCTGGCACTTGCTGGCCTTGATCGTCAATCCAGCTTGTCTCAGGGCCTGGAGAACAGCTTGCAGGTGACGCAAGTGATCCTCCCAGCTGTTACTGAAGACGGCTATGTCATCCAGATAAGCAGCAGAGAAACTCTCCATTCCGGTGAGGATCTGGTTTACCAGGCGCTGAAACGTGGCAGGTGCGTTCTTGAGCCCAAAGGGCATCACACAGAACTGGTAGTGGCCATTGGGCGTGGAGAAGGCTGACCTTTCCCTTGCTCCATCAGTCAAAGAGATCTGCCAGTACCCTGAAGTAAGGTCAAAGGTACTTAAATATTGGGCAGCTCCCAGCCGGTCAATTAATTCATCCGCCCTAGGGATCGGATGTGCATCAGTCTTTGTCACTGAATTCAGTCCCCGGTAGTCCACACAGAACCTCAGTTCTGGTTGGGCACCCGGTGGTGCAGCTTTCGGTACTAACACCACCGGACTGGACCAGGGGCTGCTAGAAGGTTCAATCACTCCTAGCTCCAGCATCTTAGTGACTTCACTATGAATGCTGGCCTTCACCTTGTCTGACATCCGGTAGATCTTGGACTTCACAGGTGGGCTGTCTCCTGTGTCCACGTCATGGACGCACAGGTGAGTCCTACCCGGGACAAGGGAGAACAACGCAGAGTACTGCCCCAGGGCCTGGCGACAGTCCTCCTGCTGTTCAGGAGTTAGAGATGGGGAGAGAATCACTCCCTCCACCGACCCATCCTTTTCCTGAGACGCAAACAGATCAGGGAGAGGCTCGCTTTCCACGTCCTCTCCTCCGTCAGTCACCATCATCAAGATGACTTCGGGCCTCTCGTGGTGGGGTTTGAGGCGGTTGGCATGCAGCACCCGCAGGGGCTGACGAGGGGTCTTCAGGTCCACCAAGTAGGTAGCCTTACCCTTCTTCTCCAACACCTCAAAGGGTCCTGACCAGCGATCCTGGAGGGCACTAAGCTCTCCTGGTTCGATCACCCACACCTTCTGGCCAGGCTCCAACTCCACCGGGTGAGCGTTGTGGTCATACCACGCCTTCATCACTGCTTGGCTGGCTTCCAAGTTGTCAGAAGCTTGCTTCCACAACTTAGCCATTTGGCTCCGGAAGGCCAGCATGTAGCTCACCACATCCTGGGGAAGCTTTCTGGGAGTTCTTTCCCATCCGTCTCTCACCAGGTTAAGAGGTCCACGTACAGGGTGCCCATACAGAAGCTCGAAGGGGCTGAAGCCCACTCCCTTCTGTGGCACTTCCCTGTAGGAAAAAAGTAAACAGGGTAGGAGGACGTCCCATTTCCTCCGCAGGCTTTCAGGCAGACTTCGGATCATGCCTTTTAAGGTTTTGTTAAACCTTTCCACCAGACCATTGGTCTGGGGGTGGTAAGGAGTTGTGAACCGGTAGTTCACTCCACACTCCTTCCACATTGCCCGCATATATGCTGACATGAAGTTGGTCCCCCTGTCGGACACAACTTCCTTGGGAAAACCCACTCGGGTAAAGATTCCCATCAGGGCCCTAGCCACAACAGGTGCTGTTATGGTCCTCAGAGGTATTGCCTCTGGGTACCGTGTGGCATGATCCACCAGAACCAGGATAAACCTGTGACCAGCTGTAGTTGGTGGATCTAATGGACCCACAATGTCGATGCCCACCCTTTCAAAGGGGGTGCTAACGACAGGGAGTGGTTCCAGGGGAGCTTTCAGCTTCACCCCTGTTTTCCCACTGGCTTGGCAAGACACACATGTCCGGCAGTAGGTATCGGACGACACTTTCATCTGAGGCCAATAAAAGTGTGGGACAAGACGGGCGAAGGTCTTGTCTTGCCCCAGGTGTCCTGCCAAGGGTATCTCGTGAGCCAACTCTAAAAGGAAGGCTCGATAACGTTGAGGAACTACCAAGGCTCGTGACGATCCATGTAGGGGTGCCTTGGGTTCACTGTAGAGGAGGCCATCCTCCCAGTAAACACTGTAGTTCCCTTCAACGTTCCCTGCTGCCTGGGCTTCGGCCTGTCGCCTCAGCCCCTCAAGGGTAGGGCACTCCCTCTGG
Organism: Triturus cristatus; assembly: GCF_964204655.1. Lineage (NCBI taxonomy): Eukaryota > Metazoa > Chordata > Amphibia > Caudata > Salamandridae > Triturus > Triturus cristatus. The sequence continues at coordinate 939,565,393 of NC_140593.1, forward strand.
CCCTGGCAGAATTCCTCCCTGGACGGGCCTCCCTCCACGTGCCACTCGGCCGGGATGGGTAGGTCCTCCAGGTTGGTAACGTCCCCCTCCGCAGACTCCTGGTCCACCACCTCCGGTGGCCTATCCGTCCTACGGGGTGGAGACGCCGAGGCAGGCTCCTCCTGTCCTTGGTTCTTCCCTTGACTGGCAGCTGGCTGGGCCTTTGTTCCAGGCTCCAGCCGGAATGAACTCCCTCTTCGGGTAGTCGCGGACCTTGTGCTAACACAGGCCCAGTCAGGTGTACCCAGCATCTCGGTGTGAGTCCGGTATTCCACCTCCTTCCAAGCGTTGTGCTCCATGTCATTGCCCAGCAGACAATCGACTGGCACGGCAGGGCTTACGGCAACTCGAAGTGAACCTGCAACCCCCCCCCATTCAAAGGGAACCTCGGCCACTGGATAGTGACCTGTTCTGCCATCAGCCATCGCGGCTGGGTGGAGTACATCGGGAATTACCTGCTCTGGAGACACCAGCTGGCTACGCACCATAGTCATACTGGCTCCTGTGTCTCTCAGAGCCTCCCCTCTTTGGCCGTTGATGGTGATCCACTGCCCATACTTTGCGGTATTTGCGGGCACCTGGATCTTGGGAACCATCTCCCGTTCTCCCAGGGACACTAAAGTGACACCCGCCCACTCCCTTCCCTTAGTTAAGGGCATCTCCTCCCCGAGCACTACACTAGCTACTCCGGGGGTCTTTCCTCCAGTGGGAGGGGGTGATCGTTTCTGACACTTCGGATCTCCTTTATAGTGTCCAACGCCACCGCACTCATAGCAATGGACAACCCTTGGCTGCTGACTCTGGCCAGGATTAGGGTTTCTGGGTGGGTTAGCCTTAGAGGTGAATCCTGTTCCCTTCCCTTGGAAGTTATTTTGGGGGCCTTTGGAGAACTCCTTTTTCTTTTCCCCTCCTTCTTTCTTCTGGGGGGCGCCCTGTCCGGCCTTTTGAGTATCCCCTCCAGTCCCCCTTGTGGACACCCGGGTACTAGCCCAAATGTCCGCCTCCTCAGCAAGCTTCCGGGGGCTGGTCAGCTTGCTATCCACCAGGTGTTGCCGCAGTTCAGGGAAACATTTCTCGAGTAGGTGTTCCTTCAGTACTAGGTCAAACAGCTCCTCGTAGTTCCTTACTTCACTGCCCTGAATCCAACCTTCCAGTGCCTTCTTTGCATAGTCCAGGAAGTCCACCCAATTCTGTGTGCCCAGCTTGTGACTACCCCTGAACTTCTGTCTGTACTTTTCAGGTGTTAGTCCAAACTTTCTGATGAGCGCCAGTTTCATGGTGGGGTAGTGGGTCTGCTCATCCTCTTCGAGGGCCAATAAAGCATCCCTACCAGCTGGAGGCATGTACTTATACAATCCCCCTCCCCAGTACTTCACTGGGACCCCATGGGCCCTCACCGAGACCTCATAGGCTGCTAGCCACTTGGCGATGTCGTCACCCGCCCCATAGCTAGCTACTATGTCCTTTGGCAGGTAAGGTTTGGGTTCCCTGGTGGACTCTTGGATTTGGCTGCCACCATTAGGAACAGTTGGTGCTCCAATTCTTAGGATCTGAAGCTCTATCTCTTTCAGTCTTATCTCATGAGCCATCCTCTCTTTCTCCGTCTCATGAGCCAACCTCTGTTCCTCCTTCTCCTTCTCCAGCTTTGCTAAATCCCATGTGAGCTGTCTTTTCTCTCTCCGATCTGCTAACTCCACGCTGGATAAGCCCCCGCTAGAGACAGTGCTGCCCTTCCTAGAAAGTGTCCTGGGCCCTGCTGACAGGTTCCCCACCTCAGGTTGGTACATCTCAGCCCCCTCGGGGTCAGGCTCTCCATCCCTGTCTTCCTCCTCAGCCTTGCTTTCTCGGCGTGCCTCCCCCCAAGCCCTTAAGCTGGTTTGGAGTGCACCCTTCTTTGCTCCTGGGGGACAGTACACCCCCTCCCGCTGGCAAAACTCCCTGAGTTGGGCCACAGTGTACGTTTCTAGATTCTCTAGTACAAACTCCATCTTGCCCACTCAGGTTAGAGGACAGGTTTTGTGCAGTAGCAATGTAGGGGGGTACCTTTAGTAATACCTCCTCCCACCACCAGAGTAAATTTGGAAAAAACAAAAAACCCACAATTAGGAAGGCCGCTGTGAGAAAACTCCCGGTGTAGGCCTATGGACTACCCACAGTTATTGTTGAGTATATGTAGGCACAGCTCTATCCCACCACTGAACACCAATTTATGTTGGAAACAGCCCACTCCCACTCCGCAGGGTGGTGGTGGACTCCCCGAACACACTGTGGTAGCTTGGCCCGAGTGGTCAGGAAACAGGCGCAGTGCTAAGCATACAATATACCCATACAAGAACCATGCGTGCATCCGTTCCAAAAACGACTCTACACCGTAAAAATTATGAAAATATTCTTTCTTTATCTTTTTCTCTTAGTTGCTGACTGGAAAAATAAATAGGTCAATCACAATATACAAGTTTCAATTAGTGCAGGTCAAATAAATATTGGCTGTTTGATGAAATAAATAGGGGTGATCATAAATAACAGGGCATAAATACAAGTGCAATATATACAGACAATTAAATACTTTGAGGCAATAAATACTGTACCAATAAATATTGTACACCAACAAGTCCTGTGGACCTATAAATATAGTGCAGCAATAAATAGGTAAAAACTCAATAAATACAGTATCCCCAATAAATAATTAAAAGTATACCGCAACCCTCATATAATCAGATGACACTTCAATTCTTAAGGGCTGATAGGGCCCAGGCACAGCTTGTAGGGTTGTGGAAGGCTTGAGGGGGGCTACTCCCTGGCTGGGACAAGGCTGAGGCCTAATCTGAGGTAGATCCAAGGGGGGTACACCAGTGCCCTGGCTTTCTCTCTCCACACAACCTCTCTAGGTTAGTCCCAGTTCACCCCAGGCACAGTCAGGTGGGTTTCAGCACCTCCCTAGCCCCTTAGAGCAGTCTCTCAGGTCTCCACAGGGCCTTAGGCGCCCTCTACTCCACTTACTGCCCTTTTTCTGATGTTCCGACGCCGCTGGAGTCGTGTCGACGCCGTGAGGCGGTTCCGGTTCGGTCTCGGCGGCCTCGGCACAATGTCAGTTCTTTGACGACGCCGGCAGGTGGTTCCGGTCCGATGTCGGTGGCCTCGGTTCGACGGCGTCGGGCAGTCTCTTCACGATGTCGACTTCGGGCGGCTCCGGTCCGATGGCGCTCTCGGCTCCGATGACGTCGGCCGGCCTGGCCTCGATGTCGACTTCCGGCGACTCCGGGGTGCGATCCTCACCCCCGACCTCCGGTGCTCCTCCTCACAGGCTCCGGGCGACTCCGGAGTGCGATCCTCACTCCCGACCTCCGGTGCTCCTCTACCTCGGTCTCCGACGACTCCGGAGGGCGGACTTCACTCCTCCGATGACGCCGCTCGCTCGACCTCGGTTCACTTCCTCCTCGACCTCTGGTATTCCTCACGACCTCCGTCGGCGCCCTCTCACGACCTCAGGCGGCTCCGGGTACGACGTCTGCTACTTCAGTCAGCGCCGCTTCTCCACCTCGGGCTCCAGGTCTTCAGGCTACTCGACGCCCGACTCCAGGGAAACCAGTTCTCAGGTCAGAATCTTGCTGTTTTCTTGGTTCTAAGGCCTGTTCCTGCTGTCCAGGTCCTTAGGATAAGTTTCTTCTGTCTTCTTCCCACACAGGGCTATAGGCTGGGATCCATCAGTAGGGACAAGTATCAAGGGTGGGTTTATGGACCCCACTCCAGGCACAAGTTTCCACCCCTGCTGCTTCACTCCTTCCTCCTTCACTGTTGTGCTCCTCTCTCTTCACCAGTCAGGTGCCAACTGCCAGCTCCAACTGCCAACACTCTGTCTTAACCTCCCAACATTCTAAACGGTCTCCAACTGTCACAGAGTTCTGGAATCTCCTGGAATGTTCTGGAAGGTGCTGGTAGGTTCCAGTGGATGTTGGTGATGTCACAGGTGGCCACCATTTTGTGCTCCAGGCCCTCAGACAGAAGTTTCAGGGGTAGCTAAAATGGCTCCCTGAATCTGTAGCAACACGAAAAAGTCTGGTGGTTCCCAAAAAGGAAAAATTCAAACAGGGTTTGAGGCAAAAGTGGGACAAAATAAATAATGATGAGGAGGGACCACCCAAAGGGCTGACAGGTCTAACAGGGAGCGACCCACCAAATACTTAACTAAGGACGTCTTCTCACGCCAACAGAGGCCCGTCTATCGTCTCGCCTTACCATACATCACCAAAGGAAGGGCCAAGGCAGGGCGGCAGTCAGGGCAGCGGTCGTCAGTAGCCGTCAGGAAGGAGTAACCACGCTGCAAAAGACCTTCGGACCACTTTCAACATACAGGGGTCGCTTGACGTGGCTCGCGAATCCTCCGTAATTTTCTTGCGGGGTTCCTCACGACCTTCAGGCAGAACCGGTACCACTGAAGCCGCCCCACGGTAGGCGTAACTTGAAGAACCAGAACCTTTTGGGCCTGGCGGCGCAAGGTATGCCTTAATCTCCGGGGTTCTCCTGCTCAGCTACACAGAGACACAGGACACTCTGTTAGGCGTTAGAAGATCGGATTTATTAGCTGCAGCTAGTACAGTTATCCCAGAAGTACACAAGGTAGGTTCTTAGGAGACTGCCACTTCACTCCGTGGCGCACAATCTTATATACCACATATGTGAAATATACATTAACCAAATACACACCCAGAACATATAAGAAAGAGCCAATAAGAAAAGTTGAGAAACAGGAAGGAACCAATAGGAAAGGTTTGAAAACAAAGTATCAGATGACTCGAAGAAACCTCTCCTCCAACTGTGTTTGTCACCCCTCCCTCAAACTAATTCATTAACAGATCCGTAACTAACTTGCAGGTGGCGAGATACGTTTGTGTGTGTTGGAGGACAGTTGTGAAACGAGAGAATGCTAGCAGAGGGCAGCGAAGGCCAGACGATGAGATAAAGTCCGAAAAGAATAGTGTGAACCAACAGATAGTTGAGGCGGGGATTAGAAAAACCAGACAGGGATTAGTGTTCTCGGCCAGTCCTAACACCAGCTTTGCAAATAGAGGCAGAAGGCTTATTTTGACACAAAGCTGCAGAAAAAGCAGAATAGACTTTGTTCGCCGTGCTGCCTGAGTGAGGGCAACAAAAAATGGCGGCGGAGCACAAAATGGCGGGTCGATTCGATCACGATCGAAAATCGAGTTTTCTCACAACCAGGTTCTGGTAGAGCGGTGTCTTAGTTCTCCTTCTCCTCCGGGCTCAGCGCATCTTCTGGGTTCTCGGGGACTTCCTTAAGGGGCTGAGGCCCCACCTCTCTTGGTTTCCATTGGCCGAGGTCTCCCAGCTGGGCAACATGTCCCTATACGCAAGAGGTAGCAGGCAGAGTTAACTCTTGCTTCCCCGGCCTCTTCACACAATTGTTTGTTTGCACAGTGTTCGGAGGGCATAAAGGTAAGGGTTGCATCTCGGAGTCTCCGTCGGCCCTCTCACAATGCCTTAGAGTGCCTTGGCTGCTAAAATGTTGTGAATATCAGCCTCCCTTCACTTATTCCGCAAGTCTTTGCTGCAATACCAGCCTCTTCATTGATAACCATTTCCTGGTGGCTACCCCTATCGCTGTGGCGCCTCTTTACTGACGGGGATATACTACTTTCCTTGAGTGATCTGAGTCTGAACACCTATGTCCGCTGGTGCCATTGAACTGCTGCGCCCCCTTATCTACATTCACCCTTCTTCAAACTGTGCAGCTTTTTTCACAATGGGGGGCAGTGATCCCAAGCAATGCCCGATTTCCTTAGACAATTCTAAAATATCTCGATGCAGAGAAAATTATGGTCTCCACTGTAACCGTCCGGGGCTATCGGGGGCAGACGCCCTCCTTCTCGACGGTGCTATGGCCATAATGGCGGAATTGAGAGTAGGATTTAAATGAATTGGCACATTTTCCGCTTGCCTGGAAGGTATGCATGGCTGGCTTGAGCAGCATGAGGCCCGTATCAGTGCCACTGAGCAGCGGTTTTCCGATCTGAAGGACTGTAGCCCTGCATCACCAAGCGACTTGAAAGAGCCAAACGACTCCTCAAAGCAGTGGCTGTTAAAGCTGAAAAATAGTGTCAGAATAATATTTGCATAGCCGGCATTGCAGAAACCACCAACACTGGCCCTATGAGCACTTATGTTGAGAGTCTACTTTGCACACACATACATATACACACACATTCTCTTAATTTAGGGGCACATTTTATTTTAAAAAGCATTTTTAAAGTTACAATTCTCATAATTTGTAGGGATGATTTTGTGTTTTGAGTGATATTTCAAGATTTTGATGTTTGTATGATGCTTTCAATCATTTTATGATGAAATATTAACTTACATTGACATTTTGATGTCATTTGATGCTTTATTACTCATTTTGTGTATTATTGCATGGCAGTGTAACAACATTTCACAATTATTTTATGTGACATTTTATTACGTTTGTATATAACATTACCTCCCGTCCCTCCCTAGTCTTCTTTCTAAACCAATGAGACTCCCTTGCCTTAGACAGACCCCTCCCATTATTAAACAAAAAATGCCCCCACCCCCTCCTCATCCTGTTCTTTTTTGTCTTCCAGTCGACTTACTTCCTTTGTTTCCTCACAGCGGGTCCTGGGGGCTACGCTCTTATGTCCCTAACTGGAGCCGGGCTCTGGGCGTAGTCGTCCATGTTTGGCAGTGGGATCAAAGGCACCCATGTGGCTGGTGTATGAACATGGCCAGCAGACGTCATGATGGAGTCTGGCGGTCCTGCTGGGGCTGCACTTCTGGGTCAGCACCTCTGCACAGCAGGACACATAATCTGAGGCATTTTCTTAGTGGGAAAATTGGTGGTAGGAATTAATTTGAGCTCATTTTTACTTACTATTTTGGGGGAATGTTTTTATTCAGTAATTGGCCCCTGGTTTGGGTCTGCTAGTATCTCCCTGTTGGTTTAGGCTGGGGTTTGTTCCCCTTATTTAGGTAGCCCTGGTCGTTGTGTGACATTTATGAATGGCCATTGAGGGGAAGAGAGCTTACAAACAGAAGCATGTACTGTTGACTACGTCCTCCTCAGAAGAGGAAGGTCTTCTCCCCCCAAAAGGGCTAGTAATGCTGGAAGTCCAGTGACATGAGCCCTGCAGGCTCAGTCTAAAAAGCATATCAAGCCGACTAACCATAAGACCTAGGTAGTGGACAATGATTCTTCAGCCTCAGAATTGGATGCCCTTTCTACTTCCACAGGAGGGAGGGAGGTGTGTTTCCTGAGAAATGGGACATTCTGGTGGCAATCAGGAGTTCATTTTGAGCTGTATCAGGATAGTTTTGAAAAATACATTTTTTTTATTCGAGGATGAATTATATAAACAAATCAAGGGGACCAGTATGGGGGCCACTTGTGCCCCCATTCTGGCCTGCCTATACGTAAGTCATTTCGAACTGAAGCACATCTACAACGAGATGGCACAGTACTATGAAAACGTCTCTTACTGGCACCGTTTTATAGATGATATTATTTTTATCTGGAATGGTGCCAGGGAGGAGTTGATGCTGTTTCTAGAGTGGCTAAACTTGGGTGATGAAAATTTGAGATTTACAGCCAAGTTCAGTGATACTAGTGTGGATTTTTTAGATATTAGATTGAAAGATACACAAGGTCAGATAGAGGTTGAACTTTTTTCGAAACCTACGGATAAAAATACTCATCTGCAATACGAAAGCAACCATCCCCGATCACAAAAGGACAACATTCCCTTTGGGGAATTTTTAAGGTTACGTCGTAATTGCACAACTCTTACCGATTTTTATCACCATGCTGAAGGCATGGAAAAGAAACTGAAAGATAGGGGCTATCCGAAAAGATTAATCAAACATTCCTTAAAACGCGCCAGGTTCCAGTTTCAAGTTTCAAGTTTATTTTATTTGTTTTGGTACTCTACTGAGGACCACAAATTTTATACGATAAAATTCAGTATCATATACTTTTAGAATTTCATATTAATACAAAGCTAAAAAAGGTTTTAAAAATTTATAAAAAAGTTTCTATCCGGGCTTTACCCAGATGGTGCAGAAGCAACGGCAAGGCTTCCTGGCGGTCAAGAGAAGACTACGTGAGATGGGACTAAAATATGCCATGCTCTTCCCGGCCAGGCTGCGGGTGGTGTTCGAAGAGCGGACTTTCTTTTTTGAGTCACCTGACATGGTCGGAGAATGGCTGGACACATTGCCCCAAGGACGGACTGGCGTGGAACGCTCCGGTGGCACAGACGGTGGTGGGGATGAACACTGAGCCAGGACTTAAGTACTAGGACTCCGGTTCCTCCGGGAGGTTGATAATCCGGGGACTAGCGGGGGCAGTATGGGAGCTTTTTCCTCCTCTGGGGTTCTTTTCGTAGATTAGTAGTTTTAAGGGGCGACAGGCACACTGCAAGTTGGGGGGCACTTTAGAGCTTACGCAGGGGTGCAGGGTGGGGGGTGGATGAGGGTTGTTGTTGGGGTTGTTGTTGTTTTTTGTTATGCAAGGCGTAAAGATGCAAGCTTCTGTGACTCGGGTCTGGTTCCACGCGGGGGGTGGTGGTCTCCTTACATGTTGGGATGGGGGGTAGGGGCCTAAAAATACTCAGTTGGAATGTAAATGGCTTGGGGGATCGTATTAAGCGTGGGATTGTCCTGCAATTTCTGAAGCGATGTACCCCTGATATTGTCTTATTGCAAGAGACGCACTTGATTGGTAACACGTGCTATGCACTCAATCATAAAGGCTATAAATTTGTTGCACATTCCGGGTTTTCCTCGGGTTCTAGAGGGGCGGGAATACTAGTCAGGTCCTCTCTGCCATTCGAGGTTGACTCCACTACCGTTGACGATAGGGGACGCTTTGCGGCAGTAGCGGGGCGGTGGGAGGGCAGGACCCTGGTCCTGGTGTCGGTTTATGTCCCCCCTGCACTGCAGCCCTCTACACTAGCGGACTTAGAGAGGACATTGTTGGATCTCCCAGAGGGAATGTTGGTGGTGGGTGGCGACTTCAATGCGGTTGGCTCTGGCCTGCTCGACAGACACCCGCAGAGGAGTTCGGGGGGGGCTCAGAAGTGGCTTCCTGATTTTATAGATACCCTTGGGCTGGTTGATTGTTGGAGACTGTTGCATCCCACACAACGACAATATACTTTCCACTCAGGGGCGCATGGCAGTCTCTCCAGAATTGATTATGTCCTTACCCTAGCTGCACACGCCTCCTTTGTCTCTGAGGCCAGGCACATGGCACGAGGTATTTCCGACCATTCCCCGGTGTGGATCTGTATGGATGTTGGCAGAGGAGTGGGTGGTAGGGTGGCCCCAATTAACCCGTGGTATTTCAGGGACCCTGCGACTCGTAGTGCGGTACTGAAGGCGGTCGACCGTTACTTTCAAGAAAACCTCGGCTCGGTCACGTCGGCGGTGTCCTTGTGGGAAGCGTTCAAAACAGTGATTAGAGGTGAGGCCCTCTCCTTGATAACAGCGGCCAAGCGTCGGAGAGACGCGGAGGTCGCCCAGCTTGAGGCGGAGATCGCGGATCTAGAGTTGGCTCTGGAGAGGGAGGTCACGGCGGAGGCGCTGCACAAGTTGAGCCTTAAACAATCGGAGTACAGGGCCCTCGTGACGGATGCGGCCAAAGCCCTGAGTAGGGAACAGCGGGGCCGTCTGTACGACGTCGGGGACAAGGCCGGGAAATTGATCGCGTGGCTGGATAAAAAGGAGCGGGTCAATCGTGTTGTGCCGGACCTTGTGACGGAGGATGGCGTCATGGTCACGGAGCCGGACGGCATAGTCCAGTGCTTTGCGGATTACTTCCACACGGTCTATACCTCCGTGTCGGACAGGCCAGTGGAGGATTCATGTGAGCTCCTGCGCGATCTTGCCCTGCCTTGCCTCTCCGACATAGACAGAGACGATCTTGATGGCGACATCACAGTCGACGAGATTGCGGGGGCTATCCGTTCTTTGCGTCCGGGCAAGGCCTCGGGTCCGAATGGCCTGCCAATTGAGCTTTACAAACTCCGACCGGACAAGATCGCTCCGCATTTGCGGGCTATGTTTGTGGAGGCGCGGGAGATGGGCTGCCTCCCACTTGACCAGCGCCTGGCAACGATCGTGGTCATCCATAAAGATGGCAAGCCCAGGAACCGGTGCAGCTCATACAGGCCGATCTCGCTCCTTAATGCTGAGCCGAAGATCCTTGCCAAAATCCTCGCAAACCGGCTGGTCAGGGTGGTCGGGGATCTGATCCACCCTGACCAATCTGGCTTCATCCCGCATCGTAATACCGCGTTGAATCTTAGGCGCATCCACGGAGTGATCGCAAGGGTGGGGACGATGCGGGAGCCGGCCATGGTGGCTGCGCTCGACGCAACGATGGCATTTGACACGGTGGAGTGGGCATACCTGTGGGCTACGCTTGCGAAATTCGGCTTCGGGCCCGGATTTGTGGGCTGGGTAAGGCTATTATACGAAGGACCTCTCGCCAAAGTCGCAGTTAACGGTAGGGCGTCCCGTCCCTTCGATCTGGGGAGGGGTACCAGGCAGGGTTGTCCTCTATCGCCGCTGTTGTTCGCTCTCGCCCTTGAGCCGCTGGCGGCCTGGATACGATGGCACCCAGATGTGAGGGGGATTCGATGGTCCCCTGATCACGAAGACCGCATTTCCCTCTATGCCGATGATATTCTGCTCTATCTCACTTCACCCCGGAAGTCCCTTATAGTTGTCTGCGACATATTGACTTCCTTCGGGAGGAACTCGGGGCTAACCATTAATTGGGGTAAGTCATATCTGTATGCCCTGTGTGGGGACGTCCCGATTCCCCCGCGGAATTGCCCGATCCAGATCGCCCGGGAGGGTTTCCTGTATCTTGGGATTTATATCTCTGCCGACCCAACGGTACGGTATGAGAGGAACCTGCTCCCTCCGTTGGCGCGCCTGCGGCGGGACGTGGCGGGCTGGCGGCGGCTGCCGCTTTCCCTCCTTGGCCGTGCGGTGCTATTCAAAATGATGTCTCTTCCCCGTTTTCTCTATGCCCTGCAGAACACCCAGGAGCTGGTTCCGGCCAGCTACTTTCGGGAGGTTGAGAGTCTGCAGCGTTCGCTGCTGTGGGACGGCCGCCCGCGTATAGCGATAGCAAAATTAACTCTCCCTTGGTACGACGGGGGTATCGCGCTTCCCGACATCCGAAGATACTATTGGGCCTCCCAACTGAGCGCGATCAATCATGGAGTCTACGGTCCGGCGCTTGGCCATGGCTTTGCTATGGACCGGTGGTTGCTGCGGGGTGGTGGCTATTATAGAGCACTTTATTCGAAGCCACCGGCTGGGTCCCTCACAGGGCCGACCGGGGTGGCGGTGCACGTGTGGAAGACAGTCACGAACTCCCTGGGATGGAAGGATAGGCTCACCCTCGCCACTCCGTTGTATGACTCGGACATGTTGGGGAAACTCTGGCACTCTAAGGGATTCGACAAATGGGATCTGATTGGCATCTCCAGGGTGGGGGACATGCTGACCAAGGGGCGGATTAAGTCGTTCGATGAGCTGCGGTCGGAATATGCGCTTAAGGGCACGGAATACTTCCGGTATGCGCAGGTGCGCCATGCGCTGCAGTCGGTCCTCGTTGAGGGGGAAAAGGTGCCTGAGTCCTCTCCATTGGAGGACCGGATCCTGGACGGCCATATGCCGGAGAGCACAATCTCCCTAATTTACAAAAAGCTTGTGAACGTTCGGACCGATCTCCTCCTGGGGGTGCGGGACCAGTGGACTAGAGACGGCCTTGAGCTGGACGATGAGGATTGGCAGTACGCGGTCTCCTCTCCTAAGGAGGTCGCAATCCCCGCCAGGTTGCGGCTTGTCCAGCTTAAAATACTCCACAGAGTCTATGTCACTGGGCCCCGATTGGTCCATATGGGTTTTTCCGAGGATGGGCTGTGTAAGAGGGGCTGCGGGATGGTGGGCACCTTTCTGCACATTATATGGGAGTGTGGTGTGATTGCGGAACTATGGAAGCGGATTCACGTTGTGATGCAGGAGGTCACGGGTATTGTATTGCACCCAGAGGCGCGGCGCTGTCTTTTGAATGTGTGGGGTCCTACAGACTACGACGCGGTGCAGACTCAATGGGTGACCCTAGGTAATATGGTGGCGAAGCGAGATATTGCAAGATTGTCGGGATCCCCTAGCCCGCCCACCCTGGATGCGTGGAAGGACAACATGGACTGGTGCATGTTCCGGGAGAAAACGGTGTATAGTGCGCGGGGGAGGCCCAAGAAATGGCATAAGGTATGGGGAGGTTGGAACCAGTATAGGGGGTACATATGTTTGCCTCCTGCCACTGAACCACTAGAGGAGCAACTTTCCCCCTAGCCTAGCGTTCGACTTGGATCTTTCTGATGCACCTCTGCTAGAATGTTAGCGCCTCTGCTTCTCCCTCCTCCTCTCAATCGGTGGCTTGATCTGATGTTGGAAATGGGGCCGCCCCCTCGCTGGGAGCTGACGCGAACTCATGATGTATATTGCCTTGCTTGTTGTGTTCATTTTAAAATTGGAACCTTTGTTTTTATCCTGTATGAGAGCTGTAGATGACTGCACGTGTCGATTGAGGAGCTGCCGAACCTCCGGGTTGTCGGCTGAATAGCAGTGTATCTGAATTATACGAATAAAGGTTTTTTAAAATACGGCAGTTAATGTATATAGGATACAGATGTTTTTTCCTAGCTGCCACTACTTTTGGGTTAGGGCATATGAATAAAAGATGTTCTACATCCTGCTCCCCTCCGTGGCAGAAGTTACATAATGAAGATCCGTTTGGGTGCCATCTTGATGTTGTGGTTAGCACTGGTAAGATGCCGAGCCTTAACAGGGTAATTGCTCTCCTTGCTCCGTGCGAGAGATTGAAGTATATGTATTGTTGCACTTGCTTAGGTGCGATTGTTTCCGTGAAACTTTTATACAGAGTCAATTTCACACAGTGTGAAAAATCAAGGTCATAACTGAGTCTGGGGGTGAAACATTTTTAAAAACGTTTCAGTTGTGATGGAGTCCACGTGAGCAACAGGTTAGCATTGATCTCAGCTAGTTTAAATGCAGTGGACATGTTGCTGAAGAATACTTGTTTCGGAGCGTCACAGTCAAAGGTCTCGATTTTAAGTAGTGAACGGAGAGTTCCAGCCTTTGCGTGCAGCAGATTATATGCCCACCTGATGACGTTTGCGATAGCTCTTGAGTAGGAGCTCGTGATAGAAAATTCGAAGCGAAGAGCTTGCACCGGGGTGGAGTGTGATACCTTCAGCATTTTCCTCAGTATCTTCCCTTCTTTTTGGTCCAGGAATGACCACTGTTTTATTGGAATATATTCCAAAGCAAATGATAAAACTGGAGGTATCTTTGTACTATATACTTTGAGAAGGGATGAAAAATGTCTGTTGCCTGAAGCCGCATATAGTCTTTGAAGGGCTCCGGCATGCACCTCGGATTTCCTAGTCAGGTTATTAACCTGTAAATTGTTTTTTAATGTCTTAGTGAAAATCCTGCCCAGGTATGTGTATTCCTCTGTCTCTTCTATTGTTCCAGCGCCGAGTCTCCAACAGAATTTGGTGCTTCTTTTTCTTCCTGAGAAGGAGACTATTTTTGTCTTGGTGAGATTCGGAATTAAGAAGTTTTCCTGACTATATTTGTTCAGAGTGACTAAAAGTCTTTGCAGGCCAAAGGGCGTAAGATCTAACATTACGATATCGTCTGCATATAAGAGGGCTTGAATATTCTGGGCTGAGATCTTAGGAGGCAGACTTGGCGTTTGTTGCAGGTGCTGAGGCAAATCACTAAGATATAGTGAGAATAACAGGGGGGCTAGGAGACACCCCTGTTTAAGACCATTTGCTGTTGGAATTATGTTGGTCAGGCCCTTTTCACTCCCCATTTGCACTTGACACCACGTGTGCGAGTGCAGTATAATTATAATTTGTAATAATTGTTCAGGGATTCTTAGCTTCCTCAGTTTTTTCCAGAGTGATGGTCTGTCTACTCGGTCAAATGCGGTAGAAAAATCGATGAATGCTGCGTATACCGGTTGGGATTTTCCTACAACGTATTTGTCGAGGATTGTTTGTAGTACCGCGATGTTATCGATAACCGAATGGTTAGGCCTGAAGCCGGCCTGATATAAGGGGATTAGATCCTGAGAAAATGCCCAATTTTTAAGTTGGTCCAACACTTCGGCGGCGAAGATTTTCCCCGTAGCATCTAGTAATGCTATTTGGCGATAGTTGCCAGCCTGATGTCTTGACCCTTTTTTGAAGATCGGTATTATGATACTCCCCTTCCAGGATTTTGGCACTGATCCTGTTTTAAAGATGAAATTAAAAAGGGGAGAGAGCATCTTACTCCAACCCTTAGGATCTGCCTGTAGGACCTTGATTGGAATTTGGTCTGGGCCGGAGGCTCCTGTGGGTCTCGCCTTTCGGATATGCATTTCTATTGAGAACGTGGAGGCGGTTCCGATCAGAGCGTTGTTTCCTTCGCTGTTATTCCCGGTGTTTACCGCCTCTTCATTACTCGTGTTTGCTCCGTACAAAGCTGTCAGGTAGATTTCCCATTCTTGAGGTGGAACTGGAATGGGGTGCAGGGCCTTTTTTGTTCCGGTTTCCTTTGCGATTAATGACCAGTATGATCGTTGGTTGCGCTGTTTTGCCGCGATTTGTAGATCGACCCAGTTTTTGTCCTGTGTTATTCTTTTTAAGCGACGCTTTTCTCGCTTGAGTTGATTTTTCAGTTTGTTAATTTCTGCCTGTCTTATGATTGAGCGGTCCACATATTGTACTCTGATAAGTTTGTTTAGTCTTTTTGCAGTTGCAGAATTTGAGGTTTTATTTTTGTTTTTATTCGTTACTGATACAACTTGTTGCAATTTGTTTCGAAAAAATTGCTTTAAGTTCTCGATAATGGATTCAAAGTTTGTTATTACGTCAGCGGAGAATTCTATAGTTAGAAGATGATTTATATCGATTAGAGTAGTTATTTTATCTAACATAGATGAATTCCAGTAGAGCCTCCTTTGGTTTGTTTTTGCCTCCACTGTGCTATGTTTATACATAATTTGACTAGGAGAGGAGGTGCTTATCTTCCATTGAGTATGTAATAGGAGGATTGCATGGTCACTCTCTTCAGTGAAGTAAATGCGGAGGTGTGAAGCGGACTCAAATGACTCCATACTACTGATCATATAGTCTAGGATTGAGAGGGTACTGTTTCCCCGTCTGGTATGCGATGCTGGAATGTCACCTTCCACGTTCCCATTCAAAATAATTCCATTTAGTATTGGAAGTGACGCTAATAGCATTTTCCACCTTTTATCAGCCCTGCTTCTAGTCGGGAATGTCGGCACCGGTATTTCTAGAGCTTCATCTTTATACCAGTTCGCCCAGTTGGAAATTTCGTTATTTGATATTTTTCCGTTGAGATCACCCATTATCAGGAATGGCGGGTAAGATTGAGCTTCGATTATTTGTTGGATGGTTTCAAAGGTTTACTCAAGTTGGACATCGTTCTTTGGTCCGGGAGGGACGTATACGTTAAAGAGTAGTAAACCTTTTTGGGGGTCTGAGGAGTGAATCTCCAACCTGATTTTTAGACACTGGAATTGCTTAGAATTTGTGTCAACGATCTCTTGAGCCCATAGATACTCTTCCCTTAGTAGGATAGCTATACCCCCCTTAGTGTGTCCCCGTTTAGCTTCCTGCGCAGGGGTGTCATAAACGAAGTATCCGTCCTGGTAAAAAGTTTTTATGGACCAAGTGTAGGAGAGTAGGGTCTGCTTTCTATGTTCCCCCCCACTTTTTGCTTTTGCTTTACTGGTTTTTGACTTAGATGTGGCTGTGGGCCTGCTAATCAGACCCACAGCCCTGCTGTTCTCTCTCTCAATTGATACTATGTACTTTAGGTGCATAACCCATTTGGATAGGATCACCTTATTGGCCCCTGTACAGTATACCTTAGGTACCCAGGGCATAGGTGTACCCTAGGCCTACCAGGGGCTGCAGCATGTATTATGCCACCCCTGGCCTGGCCTTCCATTATGACACAACTGGCTGATCACTCAGCTGGGGCAAGGTTGTGTAATCACTCCTTGCTTAGGTGTAGTATTCCTATACCTAACTTACATATAGACACATGTGTACCTATCAGCCACTCCTATGGCAGGCCTTAACAATCCTGGAGGCAGAGTGCTTGGTAACATGTGAGGTGGTGCTCTAGCATGAGCTGAGCCTGTCTGCAGCTTTCGGAACCATGTCCTTATAGCTGTTCTATGATATAGCCTACCATATACTCTTAAAGTGCCTTATAATCTTAAACGGTTATGGTAACTATGGTTTGGCTTTATCAAAACATGTCATGTAAGGTGTCTAACACTTTGGAATAATACCCCCATCCCATTTCTGGGGATGAGGATATTATCCCTCCCTTCTAGAGGGAGAAGACATGTTGTAACCTACTTACCCGGTTAAAGTTAACCAGAGCCCCAGCATCACAAAATGGATGCTGCTGCCACAGACACGAGTCTGACCTCCTGCTGCTGGGAGTGATCCCGGCAAGGGAGGCTTGGACAATAGGTTTCCTGCCTTGGGAGGTGCGAGCACCACCCCAGATAGGCCTTAGTGTATTGGGGCAGGGAGGGATGAAAAGAATGAGACATGCCTGGGGCACACAAGGTGTCCCGTGCATAGTCCAGTTCAAACCGGTGCTGGGGCACTCCAGCCCCAGTCCTGGCACAAAACTGGACAAAGGGAAGGGGGTGTAACCACCCCCCTCCCAGGTCCCACCCATAAGGCGTGACCTAGCAGGCAAACTAGCCACCCAGATTAGTATAAGAGTGGTAGCTGGGCCCCAGGAGATTAGATTATCCTGAACCTGCAACTTGAACAGAAACTCTGGACCTTCGACATTTGACGAAAGAAGAAGACTGAAGAATCTCCCTTGTGGCCAAGGAGATTTACCCTGTGCAAACAGGCACCATCAAGAGACTACCCCTTTGCTTTGCTGAAGTTCTACGAGGGACCGACTGCAGAGCCTGACCAGAGCCTTGACTTCCAGACTTCTCCGACCCTGATCCACATCCACAGCCGAGCTGAGATCCGTGGAGGTGACGAGAGACGTGGGACCGGCTACCTGGGAAAAGTGGCTAGTATCTTCCAGAGCAGCTTCTGAGGCACCCTCGAAGTTGTGCACCGGGGATTGAGAAGCCCCAACCCCAAGCACCATCTGCACCGAAGATCAGCCCCCCACACTCCACGAGTCCTGCGTGGGGCCCTTCTGCATTTTCCTGCTTGCCGCGCCTGTCCGGTTGCTTGCCCGTTGGATAGTGGCCTCTGTGACGACACATCCTGAAATCTTCACTGCTGGTTTGGCTCCTCCAGACTGGCTCCCGCTTCCTTGCAAAAGAGAAGCACCCCAGACCTTCCTGGTCTGCACCAGAAGCAAGTCCTCCGTTCTTCGTGGGTTCCGCTTGCCAAGGCTTGGTGAGTCCTAGTTCAACTTTGACACCGCCGACAGCAAGAGCCTTCGTGGGACAGCTCGCCTCCTGGTCCTGGTTGTCCTCGACGTCTCCTGGTCCCCGTGACTGCAGCGACAAGCTTCACCTTCACCTGCAATCTTCACGACATCGCCTGGTTCCTTCCTGGTTCCACGTGGTCACTGGCTAGTGAACTTGACTCTGTCCCTTCTGCTTGCAGGTCTCCTCTCTTCTTGATCCCAGCCTTGGGATCCACCGGACACTCCTCACTGACTGCCTGTCAGCAACTTTCCTTCAGGCATCCATAGAAGTCCACGACGAAACCCGACGCAAGTTCACACCTATGCACCCGCAGCCCGTGGGCTAGGTAACTTGGGTACTTCGGTGCTCACAAGGGTAGTGACTATCCTAGGGTCTAGTTTCCGAGTCTCGACTCTCTAGCTGCTTCAGAAGTGTCCTTAAACTGTTAATTTCTAACTGCTAGTAATTCTATCGACTTTTACGCATTACGCGTGAGTGTTTCCACTCTGCACCTGAATCCCGTGGGCCTCCCACTTCCTAACTGTTGCTAGTGTAGTGTAGCCCCAGCGATTCCCTAGGCCTAGGCCTATCCTATTTCCGTGACAGTGGTCCTTATACCACTTCTTTAGTATATGGTTTGCGTGGCCCCTAGGGCCTAACTGTATTACTTACCTGTGTGACTTATGTATGCTTAAATAAGACTGTGTTGTACTTACCTCTAATCTCATAAAGAGTGCTGAGGGTTTGACTAGAATAAATACACTTTATTTGATATATATATCTGTTGTGGTGTCCTTTCATTTGGTATTCAAGGGATTATATATGGTATCACAGCTGGCTTCACATGCCATTCAGAGTTTAGCCTAAGACTGCTCTTGTCCATGCTACCACTAGGATAGCTGGTCTATAAGGTTGACTTTACAACCAATCACCATAAGGGTTGTTTGGACTGATATAAGGTGTACACTAGAACTAGTGACATCATACATCAGGCCAACTTCTCACACCAAGTTTCCTGTAATGCCAGTATGTCCGGTCGATTTTTTGTGACTTCCGTCATTTTTTCTGTGGTTTTCCCTGCCATGTTCCAGGATTTTATCGAAAGGCCATTGCTAAACGGGTTGAGTCGGGTACTTCACATTTTTCCTACCATTAAGTGACTCTGAAATCCATGACCATGACTGGAACGTTTTTGCTGCTTCCTTTGCTTCTGCATCATGGCTCCAAACTTCTCTTTCTCCGTTCTTTACTGAGATCTTTAGCTTTTGGTCAGAATTTGGGTTTGTTTCTGAGTCGTCAATGTTGTAGGTAGTTTTGTATTGAATTTGAGGGTTTTCCCATAAGGGTCCTTTGGACAAATTTTTTGGGTGGTTAACTGTGATTTCCTGTGTAGGGACCAGATCATAGCCACATTTTTGTAAGGTCTCCTGTTCTCTTAGGATGATCCCTGGTAACACCGGAGACCGAAATGCTACCACCGCTATTTTGGTATTTTCTTTGTCTGGGAATACTACTAAGTCGATCTCATTACTTGTTAAGGTCTGTAACGGAGTTATGCGTTGAAGAAGGTTAACTATTCTGCCTCGATTTAGTGGAATGCTGTCTGTAGGAAAAAGCTCTGTTATTTGTAAAAGTTTTGACGATGTTTCTTCCCCTAGAGGGGCTTTTTTGTCGTGATCAACTGGCCCTTTAAAGCGCTCCCTTGACCCTGTAGTTGTTAGATTGAGGTGAAATTCTTCAGCTCTTGGGTTTAAAGTGATATATTGTCGAGAAATTTTATTGTCTGTGTTTTCCACCGCGTTTCGGTGTGCTCCCTTTGTGGGAGTCGGTGTTTTTGTGCTTTCTTCGTGCTCGTACTGTGATGCGGGGGAAGTTATTACTTTCTGAAATTTGAGTCTACGCGCTTTCTTCTTTTTGATTCTACGTTGCGGTTTTCCTCTTTTTTTCCTAGCTCCTTCTTGGTTCTTCTTGATTTCTTGTGAGTCTCCCCCTTGTTCACCGTCGAGGATGATGTTTGCCTTCTTTCCTTGGTCGTTCACCGAACCGGACGTTGATGATTTATTTTTGGTGTTTGTGAAAATAGAATATAGGTTGTGGGCGTCAATGGTATCTTCTCTGAAGAGTTTCTTTAGGGAATATATAGTTGGTTCCTGGTGGTTATTCTGAATTCCCTTATTTGGTCTTCCTTTCGTTTGAGTACCGGTGTCGCTTTTTCCCTGGACTTGCAGCATGTTGGTGATATTATTATTATTACCTGTTGCCTCTTGAGAGTTTACTGGCTTTTCTTGTGTTTTTGTTGACTCGGTGTGATCTTTTTTTCTTTTTTCTTCTACTAGGAATTTTAGTATTCCTATTTGAACGTCAAGGGTTTGTTCTGAATTCTCCAGAATATGGCCTAAGAGTGAGAGGACTGATTCTAGAATTTCTTGCAAGATAAGGAGTGATTTGGACACAGGAGTATTGTAATTAGTTAGGCTGGAGGATTTAAACATGTAAAGGTCTGGTGAGTATTCGAGTTCAACTACTCGATCCGGAGATTTTTGTAGTGTACTAGTAAGTATCTCCTCTGACCTTATTTGCGGTTCGAGCTTCTTATCGTCCTCCTTGACAATTATTTCTGGGCATAAGTTGTTGCAATCAGTACTGCGTTGGATGTTTAATAGACTCGGAGTAATTAGACCAGATAAGTCTGATTCCAGAGGGGATTCCTCTATAACAGAAGGGCTAGAATTTTGTTCTGGGTCAAATTCAGGGTTTTGTTCACTTGATTGGTCGTGTAATACTCCCGATATGTCTTTACCACCCTCCTTGAATTCGGGGTTAGTTCCTTTATTTTGCAGTTGACTTTCTGTTTGATCTTTGGTGGTAAGTGTGGAAAAATAATTAGTTATTGCGGGAGTCCTTGTTATCCGTCCACTTTTCACCGCTTTATTGGAGGACTTCCTGATTGCCTCTTCAGTTCCCATTTGTTTCATAAAAATGGTTCGCGACCACAGTTTCTTAAAAGCCATATCCTTATCCTGAGGCGGTAGATTGTTCCGCCTTCCCGGGGGGTAGTTATTTTGGGCTTCCCCACGTGTTACAAGGCGAAGTGCGGGCTGTGAGGAGGCGTCAAAATCCCTCTTGGCGCAAGACAAATTATTGGATGGACTCTCTTTCGAGGGCGCAGGACGTTTTTTGGGGGGGGCACTGGGGCGGGGAATGGTAGCGCTGACCGCTCAAATCACCACCACCCCCTTCCCTGAAACCCAGGCACCCCTCTCACCGTCCCTCTGCCGGAGGCCTCCACTCAAGCTGACCGCCTCCTTCCTCTGAGTCCACCGGTTCCCGGGGCTCCTCACCGACGCCTCTAGCCACTCCGGTGCTGGGGCTCCGTTGGCGTCTCTGGTCCTCTGCTCACACTCTAGTCCGCCTCAGACTGTTCCCTGATCTCCTCTGCTCTGCTGGTCGACGGCAGGCCTTTAGCTGGTCAGGCCGTATTCGCCGCTGCGGCCGATGCCATTCTGCGTTTCACTCTGTTGAGACCCGAGTGCTCGGTCTCGCCTTAGGGGTTATCAGCAAATTGGTGGTTATTTACTTCGCTTGGGCTGCCGGCTACGCTTCAAGTTGCGCTGCGGGTGTCCAGCGGGTGGCGGGCGGGGTTGCTTTCGGGCGCGGAATTGCCTACAAGCTTCCTGGTCCGCTCCGCTTCGCTCCTGCTCCTGCTCTGCTCTGCTCCTCCCTGCCTCGTGTGTTGAGACTCGACCCCTTGGCCTCAACAGTGGCAACCGCTGCAGGGGCGGGCCAGCACTGCCGCCTGGGCCGCCTGAATCGCCTGCAGGTCACGCTGCAGGGGCCCGGTGGGCCGGCGGGCAGGCGGGGGGTTCCCTCGCTCGTTCGTGAAGCCGAAGCTGACCTCCCGCTTCGCTCCTGCTCCGCTCCTGCCTCGCTTTGCTCCGCCCTGCTCCGCTCCGGTCAGCTGACTCTACCTGAATCCAGCCAGGTTCTATGATAGGGACCATCTTTTAAATATCAATAAAGAAAAAAAAAGAACAAAAACGCAGAAAGAATTGTCTTTGTTAGTCAGTATTCAGGTTTAAGCAATAAAATAAAAAACATAATTAATCGTAATTTCAAGATCCTTAACAATGGACTTCCAACACCTCTGACTAAACCCCTTTTTTCCTTTAGGCAAAATAAAACCATAAGAAATGCTTTGGTGAAAACATACAAAAAAACTGATGGAAATATTCAAACCACCTTACATAATCAAAAAGCCATAGGGAACTACAAATGTGTTACTTGCTCTATTTGTCCAAATTGCATTGAGGCAAAGAATTTGGACTTTAATGGCAAAACTCTGGTCGTAAGGACACTCAATAACTGTCGAAGTAAAAATATAATATATCTGCTTGTCTGCCCATGTGGTCTGGGGTACGTGGGCGAGACCAGTAGGGAATTGCGTATCAGACTCTTGGAACGCAGGTCAGCGTTGAAAAATTGGAAAGAAAATGCACCTCTGACAGATCATTATTCCAAAAAGAATCATCAGTGTAATCAGTTTAACTGGTTTATACTGGAAAAAGTAAGTGTTAGTAGGAGAGGAGGTAACCTGGATGCAATTAGAAAGATGAGAGAACAATGGTATATGTGTCACTTAGATACCATAGATAAAGGCCTGAACACTCTGGAAGATTGGATGAAACTGGTGGCGAACCAGTAAAACATCCAAGCATTCGCGGGAATCTGTGTTTCCAGTAATATTGCCTTTGGTAAATACATGAAATAAGATTTTGATGATGATCGGGTGTGAGGTATTACCTTTAAATCCATTGCGAACATGTATAAGACAATCCGTTTGTGTGAGACATTTGGTATTAAAACAATGCAAATGTAGTTAGATTACCCTTAATGTAAACATCAAGTAAAAACTACAAATGTTTTCCAAATAGCATGCGTAAATACAAATGAACAAAACAGGTACAAAAGCGCCGATTTGATATTTAATTAATGATCGCTATTGTTTACATGCGATCTAACAATACCACATTGAAAGGACCAAAGTCGATTTGCAAATGGAGGCGTCAACTTTCGGGCACCCGCAGTAGAGCAAAGGGTGAATCGGCGTCTTGATTCGAGTGCTTCTGGTTTAACAGAGGCAGTGTGTGAAATATTTGTTTGTGTTCGTATTTGACCCCGTAAAGTTAGAACACTTCCTAGGTCAAGGGGACAAGCGCGCGTGGCGCAGTATACAGCTGCTAGTAATTACCCAAGTTAAAGGATTGGCCAATCAGGAGACAGCATCAAGGGTATTTAACTTTGAAGTGAGAGAGTGATTTTAGACTGGCCTTGGGAGGACGATAGGACGATTCACAGCTACGCAAATCTTTCCATACGGTATGGATGTAGAAATTCCTCATAGGGGGAACCTTTGATTTGGGTCGAGCCCTATCACTGATGACAATCGCTAACTAGTGGGGGTTTCTGTCTTACTCTTATTTTATAGAAATTCCGTACGAGGGAGGTGAAAGATATCTGACCTGAGGGAAACTACCACCTGTATACAATAACAAGAAAGGGCAATACATCATTAAGAAATTCATTCCCTATGAGAGGTTAGGCTCTTCATCTATACAAATAATGACACCACACCAATTGAGAAAAATGTGACTAACGATAGCCTTTTATCTATAGATCTAGATTTCAAGACTCCAGATGAGTGGAGGGTGTTTTTAAAGAAAACCCTTGTGTCTCAAATTGAATAAGAACGGGTGAAATACAACATAGGACTTTGATCAGGTAAACAGGCTAAGGGAAGTTATGATTTATATGAACTGCCAGTATCTTTAGATCGGAGAATAAATAGTATCTATCCCTAGATCAAAGTAGTGAAAATCTTTTTAACGTCGGACATTGGAGATAAAAACAGGGCTGCTCAGCGACCAATGAATAAAACCGAACCTATGTATTTTTGAGGTATAAATGGGGCAAATGGAGTAATAATTTGATGTATGATTTAAATGTTCAGCAAGTAACACTGATCTATATACAATTGTTCTATAGATTCCTCAAACTAAGTGACAAAGACATGCCTATTAAAATAACAGAACCAAGGATATAATGATATGAAATAAGGTAATTTATTCTTCCCTCCCTCACTTACGACAATAACGGTGACTAGCCTAGTTAGTAGATTGGATAGGGCTAACTCCTTCATAATTTTGTTTATCTTTTTGCTATGTGAGTAAGTCCCTGATATAAACAAGACTCACACCATGATCAGCCCATTTGATAGAACAAAATAGGGCAAATGTGTAACGTTTTAGATAAAATGTAAAAGTGCAATGCTTAAGAAAAAATTCTTTTTTTTCAAAATGGTGAAATGATTGGGTGAATTGTCCACCAAAGGGGATACTGCAATGGAGGAATTTGTAACCAATGTACAACATAGTAAGGTTAATATGAGAACGATTGATTGCCTAACTATACGAGAACTAATACATTATATTTACCCACAGGATTGAAATATAAACGGCAACCAATCAGTGCCCAAAATAAGAGAGATGTATATTTTGGTCTTGATAAAGATGGAATATTAAATAGAACCATCGAAATGTGTCGACGGTGTATTTTGCACAATCCATGGAACAGCTTCTAATATAGATATAAAAAAATTAGATTGTATCTAGGACTAGCTAAGCAAGTGTTGAACCTGGATGTGTTAATTAATGAGAAAGCGTACTGTCTGTATTTGTCTCTCTGTTAACTTTTTGTTGGTGCATTCTATCTAGGTTAAGCAAATTTCCCTTTTTTCTGCTTTTACAACCATATTTTCTATATATATCGTTATCAAATGAAACAGATTTACATCTAGTGTATGTGAAATATATGTGTATATGGTACATGAATTTGTTATATGAGTATAGACAGTCATATGTCTATTTTTAACTGTGATGATTATTTTGAGTTTTAATAAAATATTTTTGATATCTATTTTTAATTTGTATGGTCCAATTTAGTATTGTGCAAGTTCTAACACATGGGCTTTAGTCTTTGCTATGGTTGTATGACGTTACCACGCATGCTATTACAACGCATGCATTTACAACGCATTTTTTACAACGCATAGTCATTTACAACTAATGTTTTCACAACGCAAACCAATACATCGAAAATATGTATAATGCATTGAAAAAGACATTACAACGCAAGACAATAGTACGCATGCCATTACAACGCATATGTCGAAAAAAAAAAATATGTTAAATACCTCCAGGCACGGGATACAGGGAAAATAGGGGTTTTGGGTGGGGAAGTAAATTAAAATGTGAGAAGAAACTGTACATATATTTTTTAAAGTACTCGCTATTAAAATTAATACTCGGGTATTCATTTTAATACTCAAGTATTTCTCGAGTATTAAATTTCAGGAAAAATAAATTTACGGATATAAAATAAATCTGTTTGAATATTAAATATCAAATACATAGAATATAGCAATAATAGCAATAGCAATAATTACGAAGTGCCCACAAAAAAAGTATAAAACGCAGTAAGCAGAAAGGTAAACATGAAGCCCACCATTTTAACAGCTAAACTCATACGGAAGTCCTACTACACTTTCCATTACATTCTATCTTCTCACGAGAACACAAAATGGAGGAGAAAACAGACACAATCCAAAGTAACGGGCATAAATGCAAGCGCAAATTAAATTAAACGTTTACACATGAAAAAAAAGTGAAAAAACCATGAACACAGTAAACATTTTTGTGAAAATTATGGCGGTAGACGAAAAAAGATATAAAAGGAGCCGTCCTCCATTTTGAAAGCAGTGGTCAACTGACTACCAGCGAAAGCACACGCTTATTTGCCTACCTCCCACAGAGATAGATACAGTGACTTTGACATCGCGAAAGTGCCTCAGAAATACACAAAGTATGTAAGTTAGTGAAAATAGAAATTAATAAGTCACAATTTTTCTAAAAGCAGCAAAACATTATTTTTAGTAATGTTCATTTTTTACAGTTTTGCGATAAGTTTTAGCACAGTTTAAAGAGAAAATTGAAAAGAATATTACTTTGTTTCTTCAAAAAAATTATAACAAAAAAGGACATTCAAAGAGAAATATGTTTAAGCAAGAAAAAAGAATAAATATAAGAGATGTAAGCGTATTTGAAACGGAGAAATTATTGATAAAAAAGGATGCTTACATTGAAAAACAAAATGTTGGAGAGTGTGGGGTTTATAATTAATATTCAACAGTAAAAACGAGCCTTCCGTTGCTGAAAAGATGCATAGTGGTGAGTTAATGCACAAGGGAAAGTATAACAAGTAAACGTGATACTTGTTTTGAGCATATTTTAAATTGAGGAGTGCAGAATAAAAGTAAGATAATTAAGAGGTGTACCCAACTGAGAGAAAAAAAGGTAACTAGTGCAAAAAGAAAAAGTAATGGAAAAGGTAACGTTTCAAAAAATTTTGAAAAAAGATTTTGGCTTTTATGTTTTGAATTATTAAAGATGCCACAAAAAGTAGGTGAATGCCTTAGTAGTTTTTAAATATGAATCTCCTAAATCTCATTAACAGGTTGAAAACGATGAATAGTTGTGAATAAAAAAAGTACAGTGAATCACTGTGGTGAGAAAGTTGATTAGTGCTGTAGTAATTTAAAATATTGAAACTGAAAAGGGGTGCTTGGATCAGTACAGAAGATGAAAAGAGCTGTGGTGGTTAATAATCTGTGAAAGCTAATTTTTTTTAAAAAATGAAAACCATTTGTGTTCATATAGATAACAGCAATTCAGAACACGAATTCATAACTGAACCACCTTCCAACAGTCATCCAAAGATTCAAAAAATATTTTCCACAACTTTTTAAGGTGAGTACATTTCCGTACAAAATCTTCCTAAAAGCTAACAATTACTTTCACAATAGCAGCTAACACACATAATAACCATAGAATTTTTTTTAAACTACATTTTTTACTCTTCCAGAATTAAAGAAGAATCAACACATCAAAAGTATTCTTGAAACAAAAATTCAAGAAAGCAGAAAACACAAGAAGCAAGTGAAAAGATTTAAAAAGTTAATTACTAATTAAAAATGTAATAATAAAATCTTTATTTTTCAAAAAGGACATAACTTGTTTGTAGTAAAAGTGTTAGTCTATCATAACATTTTCAGGAAATATAATAAAGCTGTACTTTTTTATAAAACAGTTTCCAAACCAAGCTGAGACTGGCTCCATCCAAAATTAATAGTGAATGGTGGGTTAATAATTAATTTACAAAGTAGAAAGGTTATTCTGCCTCATATAAGATGCAGGATACTGATGGAGTGCCACTTAGTAATCCAAAGAATTCAGAACCGTAGCGAAGGAAAACAAGAGTATAAAGGAGGAGTAATTACTAATTAAAGATGTGCTTTACTCAGAAATATATATATGACAGTCTTGTTTTCTCAACATATAATAACAGACAGACAAAACAGAACCGTATTTCAAATCTAAACCAGCTTCGAAAGACCATCCAAAAATCAGAAACACCTCCTTGAACCTTCCTGAAAAATATTTTACGGTGAGTTCCTTTCCAAAAAATATCCTCAATAATAACTAACTCTTAGCGAGGAAAACACATGACAATCCTTAGAAATAGTTCTAATCTATATTCTTATCTCTACCAGATAAAAAGAAGAACCAACATCTAAAACATATTCAAGCATCCAAAAGCAACGTGAAGCAATTCAAAACAATTGAAAAGGTAATTGCAACTGAAACACTTTGCAAAATCCAACAAATAATTTTCAACACGGAAATAAATTTATATTTCTTATAAATTCAAAACAAGACATGCAAGTAACAAAATTTACCTCAGATTTGCTTTTCGAAAACAATGTTCAAAAATCAATAATATACCTTGCATACTGTTTAAAAATGTTACAAATAAACGAATTTATTATAAAAATATAGACACAAACTTATTGTTTTTGGAACTTTTTCTTATCATTACAGATAATGTCATCAAATAAGAAAGCAACTTATATAAGCTCTGTTGGAAACGGCCCTTTTTGCAGGGTTATCCCCAAACTTTTTGCTTCTTCCTCCTTTATTTTTTCTGACCCGTGGTTGTTGGCAATAGGACTCTGGGCACTTTACCACTGCTGATCAGTGCTAAAGTGCATATGCTCTCTGTAATAAATTGTTATATTGATTGGTCATCCATGATTGGCATATTTGTTTCACCTGTTAGCCCCTAGTAAAGTGCACTGCGTGTGCCAGGGCTGGTGATTCAAATGCTACTAGTGGGCTGCAGCACTGATTGTGCCACCCACAGGAGTAGCGCTAAAATGATGTCTTGGGCCTGCTTGCAGTGCCTATGTGCAGTCCAGGACTGCCATGTCGACCTGGCCAGTGCACCCACTGACCAGGCCTTATCCTTCCCTTTCTGTACATGTCAGGCATCCCTATGGTGGCCCTAGGTACCCCCCTGGGCTGGGTGCAGTGTATCTGAAAGGTAGGGCATGTACTGAGGTGTGTAACATGCCCTGGTAGTGAATTACAGCCATTTTCGTTTTTCACTGCTGAGAGGCTATCTTGCCCATAGGATAGAATGGGGACGGCTGTTTACATGCCTATCTTCCCATAAGGGCAAGATAGAAAATCCAAGTTTGGTATCTCTGTGTTCAGAATTTAATTATACATCTTTTTAGCAAGATGGTTTTTAAATTCACTGTGTGAGAATAGCACTTTTTAGAAAGTAGATATTCTCCTGTTTAACCTTCCTGTGTGCCTGTGTGCTGGTTGGCTGAAGGGTGTCATGTGATGGGCCGGGTGGCTCCAGGAGCCTGGATGAGTCAGCAGCATGGTGAATAGGGAGATCTGCTTTAGATGGGTGGGAGGAGTAGTCCCTGGGTTTGAATAGGGCTGTCCCTGCCAAACACAAAGCTGGCTCCACCCCCTGCTGGCCAGGCTGAGGACTCTGCCTCTGCTGGCACAAAGAAGGCTCCACCTCCTGCTGAGCGTCTAATGACCCTGCCCCTCACTCTGAAAGGAACCAGGTGCTCCAGAGCAGAGCACACCCAGGAACCGGTTTGAGCAGGGGAATCCCCCCACTGAAACACAGAGAGACAAAGACTTGGAGGGGTATAAGAAGAGGACCCCAGACACCTAAAACTTTAGATCACCGTGGAACTAAGAAGAAACCTCTGCCAAGGAGAAAGCTGAAAAGAACTGAAGAGGAGAAGACTGCCTGCTTGCTGTTTTGCTTTGCTGCCAAGGAGAGGGGAAGGACTTTGCTGTGTCCCCTTCTTTTGATTCTGATCTCCAAGGGCCTGAGAAGAGCTGGCTCCCTGTTAAGAAGTCCCAGGAACAAAAGGACTTCACCACCAGCTCCCCTGGAACTCTGCTGAAGGAGTTCTGACCTGCCTTGGAGTGCTTGCCCAGTCTTGGGGCCTCAGGAGGTCGTTTTGCTGTGTTTGGGAGCGGGGAAGCAGAAGCGTGAAAAAGAGTAACTGGTATCCAACGCATCATCCGATTGCGTGTCGCAAGATCGAGAGTGCGTGGAAAATTTCATCGCGGCACCATCGCAACACGCAGGGTCCCCGCATCGCCGAGTGCGTCGAGCATCGTCCCGAAGCGTGAAGATTCCTGGCATTGCGAGGGTCGTCGCAGAACCAGTTTGCGAACCGCACCACTGCCGGTCCGTGAAAGTCTCCAGTCGCTGCATGCTTCGACGCAGAGTCCCGTTCCGTGGCGCATCGAGAGTTGCGGCGCCGGAAGGCAACGCTGCGCCACGCATCGCACCACATCAAAGAGTGTCGCATCGAACCTGTGCGTGAAGCTTCCCCCTAAGAAACGTACGCAACGAAGGCCAAAGTCATCGCATCCTCCCCTTACAGATCGGAGCCGGCGCATCCACCTCTGCTGCGTGAAGCAGGGCTGCTGCAAAGCCTCCCCAGGATCTCAGGAGTATCGCATCGCTTTTGCAAGCTTCCTTGTTATAGCTTTTGGGAACCTTATCGCAACTACAGGTACTGTTGGGCACGAAAGTGTCGCATTTTGTGCATTGAGAGTCGCATTGTGCAGGACACTGACTTTTACATCCTGGAGTACTTTCTGCAAACTCTTGAACTATCTTTAAAGTAACCTTTTTGAATTATATGTTGGTTTGTCTGTAGTATTTGGTCTTGTGAAGTTTTTAGTAAAGATACCTTATTTTTCTAAAACTGGTGTGGAGTAAATCTGTGGTGTTTTCACTGTGTTACTGTGAGTGTTGGTACAAATACTTTACACATTGCCTTTGATAGCCTAGACTGCTCAGGCCAAGCTACCTAGAGGGTGAGCAGGGGTTATCTTAACAGTGTATCCCCCTTTCCCTGACTAGAAGCAAGGGTCCCTACTTGGACAGTGGTACCTACCCTGCCAACTAGAGACCCCCAGATCTAACATTGGTGGTCAGCGGTGAGGATTGAACTTGTATTTGTACTTGACCCACAGTAATTGGTGTACATCACTAGTTTAAGTGCAGACCAATACGCAACCACATACTGTATTTTTGAGTAACTCTTCAAGAGCATCATGTCTCAGGTGGCAACAAGTGAGAGGGCAGAATTGGAGTTTTCCATTGAGGATCTGTATTCGTACAAGGTTGAGGAGCTCAAGCAATTCTGCAAAGACCTTGGTTGCCCTGTGAAAAGCGGATCTAGAAAGGATGTGCTACAAAGATTCTTGAAGGCCTGTTGGGAGGCCCAAGAGGAGGATGATGCAGATGAAGAGGATGGTTTTTCTCCCCAAGATCTGCCCGTGGGCAGAACAGTCTCAAGGGCTGGCAGCTCCCATTCCAGTAGGGGGCTCACTCCAGAGGAGTTGGAGGAGAATCAAAGGGTGAGAGACCATGAATTGGAAATAATGAGAATGAAAATGAAGCAAATGGAAGTAGACAAGGCGGCGGAGGAGAGCAAGAAGATGTATGCCTTGGAAGAATTGAAATTGACCTTGGCACATGAATTAAGAATGAGGGAGCTTGATTTGGAGCTCGAGAGGCTTGAGGCCATGAGTGTCTCAGCTGAAGAAGAATGGTTAGCTCAAGAAGTGAGCTTTGCTGAGTTGGAGGTGGAGTCCAGCTCAGATGGTGGCAGCAAGATTGTAATATCCAGTGCTGAGGGAGAGGTACAAACACCCAGAGATGTGGCGCCTAACTTGAGGGAGGGGGTTGACATACACCAGGGGGTTCAGGTTTATGATGTAGTTCCAGTGGAGTGCAGTGTCCCTGAAGTGGATTGGGGAACTGGCACAGGGGACCATATTCCTAGTGGTGCGAGGGACACTCTACTGACCCTAGATGAGAGGTACAGGGAGAGGGGTTCCCCCATGGTAGAAACCTTGGTGTGTGAGTGTGAAGACCGCCCAGAAGAGTGTGAGTTGTGTGACAGAGACAGTCAGGTACTGTCTTGCCAATCTCAGGAGAGTGGTGTGGGGTACTTGTGTGAGGCACTGGAGGGTGAGGCAAACGGTAGCTTGGTTAACAACTGTGGGGGGCTGTGTGATTCATTTGTTGGAGAGCATATTTTAAGTCCCTGTTTTCCAGAGCTATGCCAACCCCCGGTGGAGTGTGAGTTCTCTGGTTCCAGAGAGCTTGCGTTGGAGGCAGACCTTTGGTTGGATGCCAAAAGGTCTGGAGAGGCATTGGGGAGTGATCCCAAAAGGAGTGGCCCAGATATCTTCCAGACCTGTGAGGTGGAAGAGGTTCAGTGTAGCCCGCTTAGGTCCCAGTGTAGTGAGAGGGGTGTAGGGGCTCACGTCCTGTCTCAGTTGAGAAGGGGTGAGTGTGGGACTGTGGGTCCCAAGGTGCCCGAAACCCAGTCTCAGGGCCTGGAGGGTTTCTTAAGGGAACACCAGGTTGGGGGCCTAGACGGTGCTAGTAGGCCATTTGAGGAGGATCTCCTAGTGTCAGGAGAACCTGGAGCCTCTGTAAACAGAGCTCCAGTGGTTCTGGTGTCTGGCGGTACCGCTCCAGTTGGGAGGGTGCAGAAGTCCAGACTGAGGGGTGAGAGGGGGATGTGTTCCCCAGTGGGAGAACCAGTGGGTCAGGGACCGGCCAGAAGGGCTGAGTCCCCTAGGAGTGACCATGGTGACACCACTTTTGTCCTGGGGGATCTTCGCGCACTGTCAGGTGGACAGGGGCCGGGAGATCTGCGCCAGGCAGACTGTCACGAGACACATGAGTCATGTGTCACCCTCGGGGAGATACTGTGTGAGTCCCCAGAAGTCCTGGCATGCCAGGCAGGTGTGCAACCGCAGGGTTTAGTCCCTGGGTTGGGAGGCCAGGTTCAGGATCTGCCTGACCTGGGGGGAAGGACATCTGTAAGCTGTGTCCTGACCGGTTTGGCTTCCAGGGGTACCCCTCCAGTGGGGAGGGTGCAACTCTCTGGAGGGGGGTGCAGAGGGAGAGAGTCCTTGCCTCTGACCCCGGTGCAACCTGAGGGTTTAGACCCTAGGTTGGGAGACCAGTTGCTGGAGAGAGGTCCTGAACTGGAGGGAGGGACATCTGTAAGCAGTGTCTCTACCAGTTTGTCTTTGAGGTGTACCACTCCGAGTGGGAGGGTGCAGAACTCTGGAAGGGGGTGCAGAGGGAGGGAGTCCTCGCCTCTGACCCCGGTTCACCTGGAGGGTTTAGACCCTAGGTTGGAGGGCCAGGTCTGGGATGTCCCCCCTGACCTAGAATCCCAGTCGCAGGATAGAACCCCTGAACTGGTGGGCGAATGGTGCAGGACACCTGCCACAGGTGCCCTGACTATTCTAGAAGGGGGTACCGCTCCAGGTGGGAGGGTACAGAGCCCCCAGGAAGAGGAGGACCGGGTGTGGAACAGTCCACCCCAGCCTCCTGTCCAGCCACCGGATACAGGCCCGGGGCTGGTGGGTCAGTGCCAGGTTGTCAGACCCGACCTGACAGGAAAAGAAGTGGACAAAGGGTACCAAGCACCTGGGGCTACTGCCCCCCACCTTCTGACGCCACAGGGGTTTGAGGGCCCTGAGAGGCATAAGGCCTGGGTCTCATCCCTGACCACTGTCACTGGTCACTGCAGCTTGCTGTCTGTCTGTTGGGACACATCTGTGAGCAAGTTAAGGCTAGGTGCTACACAGGTGGTGTCCACAGGTGAAGAGAAGGGTTCCACATGGGTTGGCTTGGTGGACCCTGAGAGTATGGATGGAGAGATCCAACCGGGTTCAGGAAGACGTAGAACAGGAATAGTGCCCTGCTGTTTGGGCCAGTTTCCGTGTTCTATCGCCCTAAGCAGGGAATCCCATCGAGGTATCGTTTGGTCTACCCTGGCTTTAGGCTGGAAGGGGGTTGTGTTGGAAACGGCCCTTTTTGCAGGGTTATCCCCAAACTTTTTGCTTCTTCCTCCTTTATTTTTTCTGACCCGTGGTTGTTGGCAATAGGACTCTGGGCACTTTACCACTGCTGATCAGTGCTAAAGTGCATATGCTCTCTGTAATAAATTGTTATATTGATTGGTCATCCTTGATTGGCATATTTGTTTCACCTGTTAGCCCCTAGTAAAGTGCACTGCGTGTGCCAGGGCTGGTGATTCAAATGCTACTAGTGGGCTGCAGCACTGATTGTGCCACCCACAGGAGTAGCGCTAAAATGATGTCTTGGGCCTGCTTGCAGTGCCTATGTGCAGTCCAGGACTGCCATGTCGACCTGGCCAGTGCACCCACTGACCAGGCCTTATCCTTCCCTTTCTGTACATGTCAGGCATCCCTATGGTGGCCCTAGGTACCCCCCTGGGCTGGGTGCAGTGTATCTGAAAGGTAGGGCATGTACTGAGGTGTGTAACATGCCCTGGTAGTGAATTACAGCCATTTTCGTTTTTCACTGCTGAGAGGCTATCTTGCCCATAGGATAGAATGGGGACGGCTGTTTACATGCCTATCTTCCCATAAGGGCAAGATAGAAAATCCAAGTTTGGTATCTCTGTGTTCAGAATTTAATTATACATCTTTTTAGCAAGATGGTTTTTAAATTCACTGTGTGAGAATAGCACTTTTTAGAAAGTAACTATTCTCCTGTTTGACCTTCCTGTGTGCCTGTGTGCTGGTTGGCTGAAGGGTGTCATGTGATGGGCCAGGTGGCTCCAGGAGCCTGGATGAGTCAGCAGCATGGTGAATAGGGAGATCTGCTTTAGATGGGTGGGAGGAGTAGTCCCTGGGTTTGAATAGGGCTGTCCCTGCCAAACACAAAGCTGGCTCCACCCCCTGCTGGCCAGGCTGAGGACTCTGCCTCTGCTGGCACAAAGAAGGCTCCACCTCCTGCTGAGCGTCTAACGACCCTGCCCCTCACTCTGAAAGGAACCAGGTGCTCCAGAGCAGAGCACACCCAGGAACCGGTTTGAGCAGGGGAATCCCCCCACTGAAACACAGAGAGACAAAGACTTGGAGGGGTATAAGAAGAGGACCCCAGACACCTAAAACTTTAGATCACTGTGGAACTAAGAAGAAACCTCTGCCAAGGAGAAAGCTGAAAAGAACTGAAGAGGAGAAGACTGCCTGCTTGCTGTTTTGCTTTGCTGCCAAGGAGAGGGGAAGGACTTTGCTGTGTCCCCTTCTTTTGATTCTGATCTCCAAGGGCCTGAGAAGAGCTGGCTCCCTGTTAAGAAGTCCCAGGAACAAAAGGACTTCACCACCAGCTCCCCTGGAACTCTGCTGAAGGAGTTCTGACCTGCCTTGGAGTGCTTGCCCAGTCTTGGGGCCTCAGGAGGTCGTTTTGCTGTGTTTGGGAGCGGGGAAGCAGAAGCGTGAAAAAGAGTAACTGGTATCCAACGCATCATCCTGTTAGACGGACCGGGAGGGTCGGCCGAGGTCAGGGGGAGAGGTCTCCGGGGAGAGCCGTCTCCAGCGATCGTACAGACAAGTAACTTCCCCCCCACAGACAGACACCACACAAGGATAAGATTTAGCGTTCTTTATATGCACTTCTTAAGGTACGATGAAATAGTACAAGGAGGTCTGGACTCAGGGGTCCCCTCGATTTAGGTCTCTTAGGATAGGGAAGGGGTAGCGGGTCAGTCTGTTTACCAGTCAGGTAGTTCGGATGAGATGATGGTTAGCTCACAATCCTCGAGCTTGGTGGCGTAGCTGGTACGGGCCGCGGCAGCGCCAGCAGGTCCCGGTAGAGATGGTCGATACACGGTCCGCGGCAGCGCCAGCAGGTCCCAGTGAAGATGGTCAATGTACGGTCCGCGGCAGCGCCAGCAGGTCCCGGTGAGGATGGTAGTTACAACGGGCCGCGGCAGCGCCAGCAGGTCCCGACGAGGATGGATGTTGCAGAAGGCCGCGGCAGAGCCAGCAGGCAGGACGATAGTTCGCAAGATAGGGCTATGGCAGCGCCAGTAGTCCGTCAAGGCTGAGTTCTCTCGGTGTCTCTCGACTCCAGGATACAACTGCCATCCTGCTCCGGAGCTGCTCCAGTTATAGGGCAGGCGCCCTTTGATGTCCGGGCCCTCGCACTTGGAGGTCGGAGGGTCCGGGATGAAGGTGTCCAGACACCCAGCAGGGGGTGGAGCCAGCGCCTGGGGGAGCTGGAGGCGATCGGCACCTGGCGGGGGAAGAGCTCTTGACGCTTCGTTCTCCCATTGACCTGCCAAGTGGTCCGCTCACCTCCTGGGTGGATGGTGGTGCCGGGATGTCGGGGCCGGCCAGGCCCAGGGTTAGGGTCGGGGGGAGGCCACGCGGCCTCGTGGTGCAGGGCCCAAGATGGCGGCTTGACCCGGCCGGGGAAGCCGGTGGGGCTGGGGCCCGTGATGCATGGAGGTCCGAGGGCAGAAGTTCCGTCGGGAGACGGGGTGCAGGTGCTTTTCGTGGGTCACGCCGGGCGGGCCGGAGCTTGGGCCCTATCGTGCGGGGAGGGAGCAAGCCCTTCGTGTGGCCTGTCCAACATGCGTCCCCCCCAGCTGAAGGCGGGGAGAGTCACCCATCTTCTTGGGGACTCTCCTCGTCGAGGCGGAAAAATCGTGACAGGCCATCCGCGTTGGCGTGATCTTGGCCCGGTCGGTGCTCCACGGTGAAGTCCATTCCCTGCAGGGAAATGGACCAGCGCAATAGTTTTGGGTTCTCCCCCCGCATCTGCATCAGCCACTGCAGGGGTCGATGGTCGGTTTGTACCCGGAAGTGGGTCCCGAAGAGATAAGGCCAGAGCTTTTTGAGGGCCCATACCACTGCGAAGGCCTCCCTCTCGATGGTGCTCCAGCGCTGTTCTCGGGCCAGGAGACGTCGACTGATGAAGGCCACCGGCTGGTCATGACCCTCGGGGTTTAATTGAGAAAGAACGGCCCCGATGCCGTGGTCGGAGGCGTCTGTCTGTACCACGAATTCCCGACTGTAATCGGGGGCCTGGAGCACAGGGGCGGTGCACAGGGCGGCCTTCAGCTTCTCGAAGGCCGCTTGACAATCGGGGGTCCAGTTAATCCGCTTTGGTTGGTTCTTGGACGTGAGACCCGTGAGGGGCCCCACGATGCTGCCGTAGTCCTTCACGAACCGCCGGTAGTAGCCGGTGAGCCCCAAGAAGGCTCGGACCTCGGTCTGGGGGGCTGCCAGGACTGGATGGCAGCAATCTTCAGTTGCAGCGGGGCCACCAGCCCGCTTCCCACTTGGTGCCCAAGGTAGGTCACGGACCCTTGGCCAATTTGGCATTTGCCGGCCTTAATTGTGAGGCCGGCCCGCTGGAGGGCCTGTAGGACCTCTTGGAGGTGGAGGAGGTGGTCGGACCAGTGGCGGCTGTATACAGCGATATCGTCCAGGTAGGCCGCGCTGAACTCTTCGAGCCCCGCCAAGACCTGGTTCACAAGGCGTTGAAACGTGGCGGGGGCATTCTTCATGCCGAAGGGCATGACCTTGAATTGGTAGTGGCCATCGGGGGTAGAGAAGGCTGACCGTTCCTGGGCCCGGGGTGTGAGACCGATCTGCCAGTAGCCCGCTGTTAGGTCGAAGATACTGAGGTAGCGGGCGGCCCCCAGCCGGTCGATCAGTTCGTCCGCTCGGGGGATCGGATGAGCGTCGGTCCGGGTGACAGCGTTCAAGCCCCGGTAGTCGACGCAGAATCTCAGTTCAGGTGTGGTGCCGGGGGCAGCGGCTTTGGGAACCAATACAACCGGGCTGGCCCAGGGACTGTCCGAGGGCTCGATGACCCCGATCGTGAGCATTTTGGCCACTTCCTCCTGTATGCAGGCCCGTACCCGATCTGGTACGCGGTAGGCCCGGTGTCGAATAGGGGGACTGTTCCCGGTGTCCACGTCGTGCAAACACCACGGGGTGACCCCGGGGGTGAGGGAGAACAGTGCAGCGAACCGCAGCAGGAGGTTTCGGCAGCCCTGGCGTTGCTCCGAGGTGAGGGCGTCAGAGAGCCGGACCCCGTCCATGGAGCCGTCATTCTCCTGAGTCTTCAAGAGATCCGGGAGGGGTTCGGAGTCTTCCTCTGCCCCACTGTCCGTAGCCATCAGGAGGCTGAGTTCTGAGCGCACAAAAGTGTGGTTTGAGTCGGTTGGTGTGGAGGACCCGAAGGGGGTTTCGGGAGGTCCCCATGTCGATGAGGTAAGTGACGGGGCTTTTGCGCTCGACCACTTTGAAGGGCCCCGTCCACTTATCTTGCAAGGCACATGGTTCGGTGGGGGACATCACCCACACTTGTTGACCAGGCTCGAACTCAACGGAGGAGGCATTGTGATCATACCATCTCTTCATGTCCTCCTGGCTGGCCTCGAGGTTCGCCTTGGCCATCTCTCTGAAGCGCCGGGTCTGATTGCGTAGGGCCAGGAGGTATTTGAAGACGTCTGGAGGGGTCTTTAGGGGGGCCATCTCCCAACCTTCCTTGACTAGGCTGAGGGGCCCTCGCACAGGGTGCCCGTACAGGAGTTCGAAAGGGCTAAAGCTGAGGGACTTCTGGGGGACTTCTCGGTAGGCGAAGAGGAGGCACGGGAGTAGTACATCCCACTGGCGACGGAGGGGCTCTTCCAATCCCCCAATCATCCCCTTGAGAGTGCGGTTAAAATGCTCCACTAGTCCGTTCCCTTGGGGGTGATAGGGGGTCGTGAATCTGTAGGTGACCCCGCATTGTTGCCAGAGGGACTTCATGTATTTGGAGATAAAGTTCGTGCCTCGGTCGCTGACGACTTCTCGGGGGAAGCCCACCCGGGAGAAGATCCCCATTAGGGCCCGGCCAACCACCGGAGCTGTCACGGTCCGTAGGGGCACCGCCTCGGGGTAGCGGGTGGCATGGTCCACCAGTACCAGGATGAACCTGTGTCCTTGTGCCGTGCGGGGGTCCAGAGGCCCCACAATGTCTATTCCTACCCTTTCGAACGGGGTGGTGACCACAGGGAAGGGTTGCAGAGGGGCTTTCAGCTTCCGACCACTCTTCCCGCTGGCTTGGCATGTGGGGCAGGACCGGCAGTGGTTCAGGACGTCGTTCCTCATTTTCGGCCAGAAAAAGTGGGTCACTAGGCGACTGTAAGTTTTGTCCTGGCCCAGGTGTCCAGCCAGGGGGACATCGTGGGCCAGGTTGAGTAGGAAGTCTCTGAAGCGGAGAGGCACCACCAGCACTCGACCGGCCCCTAGCTCTGCGATTCTTTGTTCGCTGTATAGCAGGTCGTTATCCCAGTAGACCCAGTGAGATCCGGTGGAGTCCCCTGCGTTCTGGGCGCTGGCTTGTTGGCGGAGTCCCTCGAGGGAGGGGCAGGTCTTTTGTTCCTGGCGGAACTGTTCTTGGGTGGGCCCCCCTTCTTGACGCCACTGAGCCAGGCCGGGAAAGTCCTGGGGTTGCGCGTCCCCTTCGGTCGTTGGTTCTGGGGGGCTGGCCTCGTCGTTGTCTTCTACTGGGGCGACCGGGGGCGGAGGTGCTGGCCATTCCGGTTCTTCTGATCGGGGGACGGCATGGGCGGCCCTGGACCGGGTGGTTATGCAGGCCCAGTCCGGGAGGCCCAGCATCCCCAGGTGCTCTCTTCTCTCGACGGTGGCCCACGGGGAACTTTCGAGGTCATTCCCCAGGAGGCAGTCCACGGGGGCATCGTCCCGGACCGTCACCTTCAACAGGCCGGAGACCCCCCCCCATTCGAATGGGACGCAGGCCATTTGACACATACTTTCAGAATTGTCGGCTGAGCGGACGGGGCAGAGAATGTTCGGCAGGATCTGCTCGGGCTTCACCAGGTGACAGCGGACGGCCGTCACACTGGCACCTGTGTCACGCAAGGCCTCGGCCCGATGTCCATTAATGGTCACCCACTGACCGTATTTCCTGGTGTTAGCGGGTAGGGGAGCCCGCGGGACCATGTCTCTTCCCCCTAGGCACGCCAGGACCATGGCGGCCGGTTCCCACTCTTGCTGGGCCGGCTCATACTCTTCCTGTTCCTCCGATAATCGCTCTTCCCCCAGGGCGGCGGCAGCTACCTGGCGGGGCTTGGGTGTTTGGTTCTGCGGGCAGCTCGGGTCATTGGCGTAGTGGCCGACTCGCTGGCATCGGTGGCACGTGACGTTGGCTCGGAACCCAGGACGCATCGGGGGGTTGCCCCGGCCGGCCGGAGGCGGGGTGCTGGCCATGGGTGTTGCCGGCAAGGCGTCTCTCCCTCGCCCCTGGCCTCCTCCTCCTCCCCGAGGACGGTGCTGGCCTTGGTTGCTTCGGTTCTGCTCGTGTGGCCCTCTCCGGCCCACTCGGGTACTTTCCCATCGGTCAGCTTCGGCGGCGAGCTGCCGGGGGTCAGTCAGCTTGCTGTCGAGGAGGTGCTGCCTGAGCTCGACGAAACAGTTGTTCGACAGGTGCTCCCATACCATAAGGTTAAAGAGTTGCTCGTAGGTCGTGACATGGCTCCCCTTGATCCAACCCTCGAAGGCACGGCTGAAATAGTTAACGTACTCCACCCAAGTTGTGCCCGGGATCCGGGTGCAATCTCTGAACCTCTGGCGGTACATCTCGGGTGTGAGGCCGTAGCGGGTGAGGAGGGCAACCTTCATGTGGTCGTAGGACGACATTTGGTGATCTGGGAGCTGTAGCAGGGCATCGCGACCTTCGTTGACGAACCTCCCCCATAGTCCGGCTCCCCAATCACTCCGGTCGATCCGGTGGGAGGTCATGGCGATCTCGTAGGCTTTAAACCACTGTTGTATGTCGTCTTCTCGGACATACTCGCGGACAACATCCTTGGGGATGTGTACTTTTTTCTCGGTTGGCCCCGGGGTGTGCGGTCTCTCAGGCACCCCCGATTCTTTATTCTGTTTCCGAAGTTCTATTTCCGCCAGTTTGCGCTCGTGTTCGAGTGTTATTCTTTTTTCCTCAATATCAAAGGAGGAACAAGGGCACCCAAAGGAAATAGACAGGGACCTTGGGTAGATACGTATTACAGGAAACAGTGGTCCCTGAAACCAAACGATAGAGCAGAAAATGAATATAGTCAAAATTGAAACTATATTTTAGCCAGTGTCCAGCCGGGCATGGCAACTTTAATAAGTAGAAATTCTTGACAGTGAACAGGGAAATGTAAGTAGAATTCGGTGGGACACAAGCCTGTATCCTCTGACTTACATACCGAGTAAACAGAAAATGACAAAACACATTCAGGCAATTACAGTGATGTTTCTGTGACAGATAATGAATAGCGAAACATCTGATATTCAGACTGCCACCTTCACACTATATTACATACAGCAATATTTATGGTGTAGGGTGGGCAACAGAGTCGACGGCGTTTCGATCCTTATGGGAAAGATACAGGATCATCATCAGGACTAAATTAGTTAAATTGCCCTTATTTGGAATGCCTCATGTTGCCATGGAGGCAACGAAAAAGATGGCGAATCACGGAAAGGTACCGTTGAGATAAGGGTACGAGTTTACGGTAGGACAATGCCTACGGACATTTGTTCCGGGAGGAAGGACACGGATAGGTCTCAGTCAACTTGCAGAAATGGGTTCCGTGGCCATGCAGTGTGAACGGACGATGCCGGATCAACTGTCAACAGTTGATCCGGCATCGTCCGTTCACACTGCATGGCCACGGAACCCATTTCTGCAAGTTGACTGAGACCTATCCGTGTCCTTCCTCCCGGAACAAATGTCCGTAGGCATTGTCCTACCGTAAACTCGTACCCTTATCTCAACGGTACCTTTCCGTGATTCGCCATCTTTTTCGTTGCCTCCATGGCAACATGAGGCATTCCAAATAAGGGCAATTTAACTAATTTAGTCCTGATGATGATCCTGTATCTTTCCCATAAGGATCGAAACGCCGTCGACTCTGTTGCCCACCCTACACCATAAATATTGCTGTATGTAATATAGTGTGAAGGTGGCAGTCTGAATATCAGATGTTTCGCTATTCATTATCTGTCACAGAAACATCACTGTAATTGCCTGAATGTGTTTTGTCATTTTCTGTTTACTCGGTATGTAAGTCAGAGGATACAGGCTTGTGTCCCACCGAATTCTACTTACATTTCCCTGTTCACTGTCAAGAATTTCTACTTATTAAAGTTGCCATGCCCGGCTGGACACTGGCTAAAATATAGTTTCAATTTTGACTATATTCATTTTCTGCTCTATCGTTTGGTTTCAGGGACCACTGTTTCCTGTAATACGTATTCTTTTTTCCTCAAGCTCTCTCTGTCTCTGCTTTTCTTCTCGTTCTTCTCGGAGCCGCATATGCTCTAGATTTAGTTTCTGCTCGGCTAACTTTAGTTCACCGTCCATCTTGAGCCGTGCCATTTCCAACTCGTGTAATCTGGTTCTTTCTCTTTCCTGGATCTCCTTCTGCGAGAGGCCCGTTCCCCGCTCCTCGGGAGCCGTGGCGTTCCCCTCTGGTGCGACACTGTTTCGGTCGGAGGTCCCGGCGATCCCAGTTTCTGTCCACGACTCAAGGGCGTGCTTCAAATCATCTTTGGTACTCAGGCCGGTGGTAGCAATGCCTAGTTCCATGCAGAATTGTTTCAGTTCGCGGTGGCTGTATTCTTCTAACTTATCCATTTGGAATTTTTCAGTGGAACCGCTATCTTTGGCTGACATCGTGGTTTTGTCGTGGGGTGAGCTACTCTCTGTACGATTACGCGTTGATTCGGATCGCGCCGCTGGCCACCAATGTTAGACGGACCGGGAGGGTCGGCCGAGGTCAGGGGGAGAGGTCTCCGGGGAGAGCCGTCTCCAGCGATCGTACAGACAAGTAACTTCCCCCCCACAGACAGACACCACACAAGGATAAGATTTAGCGTTCTTTATATGCACTTCTTAAGGTACGATGAAATAGTACAAGGAGGTCTGGACTCAGGGGTCCCCTCGATTTAGGTCTCTTAGGATAGGGAAGGGGTAGCGGGTCAGTCTGTTTACCAGTCAGGTAGTTCGGATGAGATGATGGTTAGCTCACAATCCTCGAGCTTGGTGGCGTAGCTGGTACGGGCCGCGGCAGTGCCAGCAGGTCCCGGTAGAGATGGTCGATACATGGTCCGCGGCAGCGCCAGCAGGTCCCAGTGAAGATGGTCGATGTACGGTCCGCGGCAGCGCCAGCAGGTCCCGGTGAGGATGGTCGTTACAACGGGCCGCGGCAGCGCCAGCAGGTCCCGACGAGGATGGATGTTGCAGAAGGCCGCGGCAGCGCCAGCAGGCAGGACGATAGTTCGCAAGATAGGGCTACGGCAGCGCCAGTAGTCCGTCAAGGCTGAGTTCTCTCGGTGTCTCTCGACTCCAGGATACAACTGCCATCCTGCTCCGGAGCTGCTCCAGTTATAGGGCAGGCGCCCTTTGATGTCCGGGCCCTCGCACTTGGAGGTTGGAGGGTCCGGGATGAAGGTGTCCAGACACCCAGCAGGGGGTGGAGCCAGCGCCTGGGGGAGCTGGAGGCGATCGGCACCTGGCGGGGGAAGAGCTCTTGACGCTTCGTTCTCCCATTGACCTGCCAAGTGGTCCGCTCACCTCCTGGGTGGATGGTGGTGCCGGGATGTCGGGGCCGGCCAGGCCCAGGGTTAGGGTCGGGGGGAGGCCACGCGGCCTCGTGGTGCAGGGCCCAAGATGGCGGCTTGACCCGGCCGGGGAAGCCGGTGGGGCTGGGGCCCGTGATGCATGGAGGTCCGAGGGCAGAAGTTCCGTCGGGAGACGGGGTGCAGGTGCTTTTCGTGGGTCACGCCGGGCGGGCCGGAGCTTGGGCCCTATCGTGCGGGGAGGGAGCAAGCCCTTCGTGTGGCCTGTCCAACACATCCGATTGCGTGTCGCAAGATCGAGAGTGCGTGGAAATTTTCATCGCGGCACCATCGCAACATGCAGGGTCCCCGCATCGCCGAGTGCGTCGAGCATCGTCCCGAAGCGTGAAGATTCCTGGCATTGTGAGGGTCGTCGCAGAACCAGTTTGCGAACCGTACCACTGCCGGTGCGTGAAAGTCTCCAGTCGCTGCATGCGTCGACGCAGAGTCCCGTTCCGTGGCGCATCGAGAGTTGCGGCGCCGGAAGGCAACGCTGCGCCACGCATCGCACCACATCGAAGAGTGTCGCATCGAACCTGTGCGTGAAGCTTCCCCCTAAGAAACCTACGCAACGAAGGCCAAAGTCATCGCATCCTCCCCTTACAGATCGGAGCCGGCGCATCCACCTCTGCTGCGTGAAGCAGGGCTGCTGCAAAGCCTCCCCAGGATCTCAGGAGTATCGCATCGCCTTTGCAAGCTTCCTTGTTATAGCTTTTGGGAACCTTATCGCAACTACAGGTACTGTTGGGCACAAAAGTGTCGCATTTTGTGCATTGAGAGTCGCATTGTGCAGGACACTGACTTTTACATCCTGGAGTACTTTCTGCAAACTCTTGAACTATCTTTAAAGTAACCTTTTTGAATTATATGTTGGTTTGTCTGTAGTATTTGGTCTTGTGAAGTTTTTAGTAAAGATACCTTATTTTTCTAAAACTGGTGTGGAGTAAATCTGTGGTGTTTTCACTGTGTTACTGTGAGTGTTGGTACAAATACTTTACACATTGCCTTTGATAGCCTAGACTGCTCAGGCCAAGCTACCTAGAGGGTGAGCAGGGGTTATCTTAACAGTGTATCCCCCTTTCCCTGACTAGAAGCAAGGGTCCCTACTTGGACAGTGGTACCTACCCTGCCAACTAGAGACCCCCAGATCTAACATTGGTGGTCAGTGGTGAGGATTGAACTTGTATTTGTACTTGACCCACAGTAATTGGTGTACATCACTAGTTTAAGTGCAGACCAATACGCAACCACATACTGTATTTTTGAGTAACTCTTCAAGAGCATCATGTCTCAGGTGGCAACAAGTGAGAGGGCAGAATTGGAGTTTTCCATTGAGGATCTGTATTCGTACAAGGTTGAGGAGCTCAAGCAATTCTGCAAAGACCTTGGTTGCCCTGTGAAAAGCGGATCTAGAAAGGATGTGCTACAAAGATTCTTGAAGGCCTGTTGGGAGGCCCAAGAGGAGGATGATGCAGATGAAGAGGATGGTTTTTCTCCCCAAGATCTGCCCGTGGGCAGAACAGTCTCAAGGGCTGGCAGCTCCCATTCCAGTAGGGGGCTCACTCCAGAGGAGTTGGAGGAGAATCAAAGGGTGAGAGACCATGAATTGGAAATAATGAGAATGAAAATGAAGCAAATGGAAGTAGACAAGGCGGCGGAGGAGAGCAAGAAGATGTATGCCTTGGAAGAATTGAAATTGACCTTGGCACATGAATTAGGAATGAGGGAGCTTGATTTGGAGCTCGAGAGGCTTGAGGCCATGAGTGTCTCAGCTGAAGAAGAATGGTTAGCTCAAGAAGTGAGCTTTGCTGAGTTGGAGGTGGAGTCCAGCTCAGATGGTGGCAGCAAGAGTGTAATATCCAGTGCTGAGGGAGAGGTACAAACACCCAGAGATGTGGCGCCTAACTT
Source organism: Triturus cristatus (assembly GCF_964204655.1). Lineage (NCBI taxonomy): Eukaryota > Metazoa > Chordata > Amphibia > Caudata > Salamandridae > Triturus > Triturus cristatus. The sequence goes on from NC_140593.1 coordinate 939,609,883, forward strand.
GAGGGAGGGGGTTGACATACACCAGGGGGTTCAGGTTTATGATGTAGTTCCAGTGGAGTGCAGTGTCCCTGAAGTGGATTGGGGAACTGGCACAGGGGACCATATTCCTAGTGGTGCGAGGGACACTCTACTGACCCTAGATGAGAGGTACAGGGAGAGGGGTTCCCCCATGGTAGAAACCTTGGTGTGTGAGTGTGAAGACCTCCCAGAAGAGTGTGAGTTGTGTGACAGAGACAGTCAGGTACTGTCTTGCCAATCTCAGGAGAGTGGTGTGGGGTACTTTTGTGAGGCACTGGAGGGTGAGGCAAACGGTAGCTTGGTTAACAACTGTGGGGGGCTGTGTGATTCATTTGTTGGAGAGCATATTTTAAGTCCCTGTTTTCCAGAGCTATGCCAACACCCGGTGGAGTGTGAGTTCTCTGGTTCCAGAGAGCTTGCATTGGAGGCAGACCTTTGGTTGGATGCCAAAAGGTCTGGAGAGGCATTGGGGAGTGATCCCAAAAGGAGTGGCCCAGATATCTTCCAGACCTGTGAGGTGGAAGAGGTTCAGTGTAGCCCGGTTAGGTCCCAGTGTAGTGAGAGGGGTGTAGGGGCTCACGTCCTGTCTCAGTTGAGAAGGGGTGAGTGTGGGACTGTGGGTCCCAAGGTGCCCGAAACCCAGTCTCAGGGCCTGGAGGGTTTCTTAAGGGAACACCAGGTTGGGGGCCTAGACGGTGCTAGTAGGCCATTTGAGGAGGATCTCCTAGTGTCAGGAGAACCTGGAGCCTCTGTAAACAGAGCTCCAGTGGTTCTGGTGTCTGGCGGTACCGCTCCAGTTGGGAGGGTGCAGAAGTCCAGACTGAGGGGTGAGAGGGGGATGTGTTCCCCAGTGGGAGAACCAGTGGGTCAGGGACCGGCCAGAAGGGCTGAGTCCCCTAGGAGTGACCATGGTGACACCACTTTTGTCCTGGGGGATCTTCGCGCACTGTCAGGTGGACAGGGGCCGGGAGATCTGCGCCAGGCAGACTGTCACGAGACACATGAGTCATGTGTCACCCTCGGGGAGATACTGTGTGAGTCCCCAGAAGTCCTGGCATGCCAGGCAGGTGTGCAACCGCAGGGTTTAGTCCCTGGGTTGGGAGGCCAGGTTCAGGATCTGCCTGACCTGGGGGGAAGGACATCTGTAAGCTGTGTCCTGACCGGTTTGGCTTCCAGGGGTACCCCTCCAGTGGGGAGGGTGCAACTCTCTGGAGGGGGGTGCAGAGGGAGAGAGTCCTTGCCTCTGACCCCGGTGCAACCTGAGGGTTTAGACCCTAGGTTGGGAGACCAGTTGCTGGAGAGAGGTCCTGAACTGGAGGGAGGGACATCTGTAAGCAGTGTCTCTACCAGTTTGTCTTTGAGGTGTACCACTCCGAGTGGGAGGGTGCAGAACTCTGGAAGGGGGTGCAGAGGGAGGGAGTCCTCGCCTCTGACCCCGGTTCACCTGGAGGGTTTAGACCCTAGGTTGGAGGGCCAGGTCTGGGGTGTCCCCCCTGACCTAGAATCCCAGTCGCAGGATAGAACCCCTGAACTGGTGGGCGAATGGTGCAGGACACCTGCCACAGGTGCCCTGACTATTCTAGAAGGGGGTACCGCTCCAGGTGGGAGGGTACAGAGCCCCCAGGAAGAGGAGGACCGGGTGTGGAACAGTCCACCCCAGCCTCCTGTCCAGCCACCGGATATAGGCCCGGGGCTGGTGGGTCAGTGCCAGGTTGTCAGACCCGACCTGACAGGAAAAGAAGTGGACAAAGGGTACCAAGCACCTGGGGCTACTGTCCCCCACCTTCTGACGCCACAGGGGTTTGAGGGCCCTGAGAGGCATAAGGCCTGGGTCTCATCCCTGACCACTGTCACTGGTCACTGCAGCTTGCTGTCTGTCTGTTGGGACACATCTGTGAGCAAGTTAAGGCTAGGTGCTGCACAGGTGGTGTCCACAGGTGAAGAGAAGGGTTCCACATGGGTTGGCTTGGTGGACCCTGAGAGTATGGATGGAGAGATCCAACCGGGTTCAGGAAGGCGTAGAACAGGAATAATGCCCTGCTGTTTGGGCCAGTTTCCGTGTTCTATCGCCCTAAGCAGGGAATCCCATCGAGGTATCGTTTGGTCTACCCTGGCTTTAGGCTGGAAGGGGGTTGTGTTGGAAACGGCCCTTTTTGCAGGGTTATCCCCAAACTTTTTGCTTCTTCCTCCTTTATTTTTTCTGACCCGTGGTTGTTGGCAATAGGACTCTGGGCACTTTACCACTGCTGATCAGTGCTAAAGTGCATATGCTCTCTGTAATAAATTGTTATATTGATTGGTCATCCATGATTGGCATATTTGTTTCACCTGTTAGCCCCTAGTAAAGTGCACTGCGTGTGCCAGGGCTGGTGATTCAAATGCTACTAGTGGGCTGCAGCACTGATTGTGCCACCCACAGGAGTAGCGCTAAAATGATGTCTTGGGCCTGCTTGCAGTGCCTATGTGCAGTCCAGGACTGCCATGTCGACCTGGCCAGTGCACCCACTGACCAGGCCTTATCCTTCCCTTTCTGTACATGTCAGGCATCCCTATGGTGGCCCTAGGTACCCCCCTGGGCTGGGTGCAGTGTATCTGAAAGGTAGGGCATGTACTGAGGTGTGTAACATGCCCTGGTAGTGAATTACAGCCATTTTAGTTTTTCACTGCTGAGAGGCTATCTTGCCCATAGGATAGAATGGGGACGGCTGTTTACATGCCTATCTTCCCATAAGGGCAAGATAGAAAATCCAAGTTTGGTATCTCTGTGTTCAGAATTTAATTATACATCTTTTTAGCAAGATGGTTTTTAAATTCACTGTGTGAGAATAGCACTTTTTAGAAAGTAGTTATTCTCCTGTTTAACCTTCCTGTGTGCCTGTGTGCTGGTTGGCTGAAGGGTGTCATGTGATGGGCCAGGTGGCTCCAGGAGCCTGGATGAGTCAGCAGCATGGTGAATAGGGAGATCTGCTTTAGATGGGTGGGAGGAGTAGTCCCTGGGTTTGAATAGGGCTGTCCCTGCCAAACACAAAGCTGGCTCCACCCCCTGCTGGCCAGGCTGAGGACTCTGCCTCTGCTCTGCTGGCACAAAGAAGGCTCCACCTCCTGCTGAGCATCTAACGACCCTGCCCCTCACTCTGAAAGGAACCAGGTGCTCCAGAGCAGAGCACACCCAGGAACCGGTTTGAGCAGGGGAATCCCCCCACTGAAACACAGAGAGACAAAGACTTGGAGGGGTATAAGAAGAGGACCCCAGACACCTAAAACTTTAGATCACTGTGGAACTAAGAAGAAACCTCTGCCAAGGAGAAAGCTGAAAAGAACTGAAGAGGAGAAGACTGCCTGCTTGCTGTTTTGCTTTGCTGCCAAGGAGAGGGGAAGGACGTTGCTGTGTCCCCTTCTTTTGATTCTGATCTCCAAGGGCCTGAGAAGAGCTGGCTCCCTGTTAAGAAGTCCCAGGAACAAAAGGACTTCACCACCAGCTCCCCTGGAACTCTGCTGAAGGAGTTCTGACCTGCCTTGGAGTGCTTGCCCAGTCTTGGGGCCTCAGGAGGTCGTTTTGCTGTGTTTGGGAGCGGGGAAGCAGAAGCGTGAAAAAGAGTAACTGGTATCCAACGCATCATCCGATTGCGTGTCGCAAGATCGAGAGTGCGTGGAAAATTTCATCGCGGCACCATCGCAACACGCAGGGTCCCCGCATCGCCGAGTGCGTCGAGCATCGTCCCGAAGCGTGAAGATTCCTGGCATTGCGAGGGTCGTCGCAGAACCAGTTTGCGAACCGCACCACTGCCGGTGCGTGAAAGTCTCCAGTCGCTGCATGCGTCGACGCAGAGTCCCGTTCCGTGGCGTATCGAGAGTTGCGGCGCCGGAAGGCAACGCTGCGCCACGCATCGCACCACATCAAAGAGTGTCGCATCGAACCTGTGCGTGAAGCTTCCCCCTAAGAAACCTACGCAACGAAGGCCAAAGTCATCGCATCCTCCCCTTACAGATTGGAGCCGGCGCATCCACCTCTGCTGCGTGAAGCAGGGCTGCTGCAAAGCCTCCCCAGGATCTCAGGAGTATCGCATCGCCTTTGCAAGCTTCCTTGTTATAGCTTTTGGGAACCTTATCGCAACTACAGGTACTGTTGGGCACGAAAGTGTCGCATTTTGTGCATTGAGAGTCGCATTGTGCAGGACACTGACTTTTACATCCTGGAGTACTTTCTGCAAACTCTTGAACTATCTTTAAAGTAACCTTTTTGAATTATATGTTGGTTTGTCTGTAGTATTTGGTCTTGTGAAGTTTTTAGTAAAGATACCTTATTTTTCTAAAACTGGTGTGGAGTAAATCTGTGGTGTTTTCACTGTGTTACTGTGAGTGTTGGTACAAATACTTTACACATTGCCTTTGATAGCCTAGACTGCTCAGGCCAAGCTACCTAGAGGGTGAGCAGGGGTTATCTTAACAGTGTATCCCCCTTTCCCTGACTAGAAGCAAGGGTCCCTACTTGGACAGTGGTACCTACCCTGCCAACTAGAGACCCCCAGATCTAACATTGGTGGTCAGCGGTGAGGATTGAACTTGTATTTGTACTTGACCCACAGTAATTGGTGTACATCACTAGTTTAAGTGCAGACCAATACGCAACCACATACTGTATTTTTGAGTAACTCTTCAAGAGCATCATGTCTCAGGTGGCAACAAGTGAGAGGGCAGAATTGGAGTTTTCCATTGAGGATCTGTATTCGTACAAGGTTGAGGAGCTCAAGCAATTCTGCAAAGACCTTGGTTGCCCTGTGAAAAGCGGATCTAGAAAGGATGTGCTACAAAGATTCTTGAAGGCCTGTTGGGAGGCCCAAGAGGAGGATGATGCAGATGAAGAGGATGGTTTTTATCCCCAAGAACTGCCCGTGGGCAGAACAGTCTCAAGGGCTGGCAGCTCCCATTCCAGTAGGGGGCTCACTCCAGAGGAGTTGGAGGAGAATCAAAGGGTGAGAGACCATGAATTGGAAATAATGAGAAGGAAAATGAAGCAAATGGAAGTAGACAAGGCGGCGGAGGAGAGCAAGAAGATGTATGCCTTGGAAGAATTGAAATTGACCTTGGCACATGAATTAATAATGAGGGAGCTTGATTTGGAGCTCGAGAGGCTTGAGGCCATGAGTGTCTCAGCTGAAGAAGAATGGTTAGCTCAAGAAGTGAGCTTTGCTGAGTTGGAGGTGGAGTCCTGCTCAGATGGTGGCAGCAAGATTGTAATATCCAGTGCTGAGGGAGAGGTACAAACACCCAGAGATGTGGCGCCTAACTTGAGGGAGGGGGTTGACATACACCAGGGGGTTCAGGTTTATGATGTAGTTCCAGTGGAGTGCAGTGTCCCTGAAGTGGATTGGGGAACTGGCACAGGGGACCATATTCCTAGTGGTGCGAGGGACACTCTACTGACCCTAGATGAGAGGTACAGGGAGAGGGGTTCCCCCATGGTAGAAACCTTGGTGTGTGAGTGTGAAGACCGCCCAGAAGAGTGTGAGTTGTGTGACAGAGACAGTCAGGTACTGTCTTGCCAATCTCAGGAGAGTGGTGTGGGGTACTTGTGTGAGGCACTGGAGGGTGAGGCAAACGGTAGCTTGGTTAACAACTGTGGGGGGCTGTGTGATTCATTTGTTGGAGAGCATATTTTAAGTCCCTGTTTTCCAGAGCTATGCCAACACCCGGTGGAGTGTGAGTTCTCTGGTTCCAGAGAGCTTGCGTTGGAGGCAGACCTTTGGTTGGATGCCAAAAGGTCTGGAGAGGCATTGGGGAGTGATCCCAAAAGGAGTGGCCCAGATATCTTCCAGACCTGTGAGGTGGAAGAGGTTCAGTGTAGCCCGGTTAGGTCCCAGTGTAGTGAGAGGGGTGTAGGGGCTCACGTCCTGTCTCAGTTGAGAAGGGGTGAGTGTGGGACTGTGGGTCCCAAGGTGCCCGAAACCCAGTCTCAGGGCCTGGAGGGTTTCTTAAGGGAACACCAGGTTGGGGGCCTAGACGGTGCTAGTAGGCCATTTGAGGAGGATCTCCTAGTGTCAGGAGAACCTGGAGCCTCTGTAAACAGAGCTCCAGTGGTTCTGGTGTCTGGCGGTACCGCTCCAGTTGGGAGGGTGCAGAAGTCCAGACTGAGGGGTGAGAGGGGGATGTGTTCCCCAGTGGGAGAACCAGTGGGTCAGGGGCCGGCCAGAAGGGCTGAGTCCCCTAGGAGTGACCATGGTGACACCACTTTTGTCCTGGGGAATCTTCGCGCACTGTCAGGTGGACAGGGGCCGGGAGATCTGCGCCAGGCAGACTGTCACGAGACACATGAGTCATGTGTCACCCTCGGGGAGATACTGTGTGAGTCCCCAGAAGTCCTGGCATGCCAGGCAGGTGTGCAACCGCAGGGTTTAGTCCCTGGGTTGGGAGGCCAGGTTCAGGATCTGCCTGACCTGGGGGGAAGGACATCTGTAAGCTGTGTCCTGACCGGTTTGGCTTCCAGGGGTACCCCTCCAGTGGGGAGGGTGCAACTCTCTGGAGGGGGGTGCAGAGGGAGAGAGTCCTTGCCTCTGACCCCGGTGCAACCTGAGGGTTTAGACCCTAGGTTGGGAGACCAGTTGCTGGAGAGAGGTCCTGAACTGGAGGGAGGGACATCTGTAAGCAGTGTCTCTACCAGTTTGTCTTTGAGGTGTACCACTCCGAGTGGGAGGGTGCAGAACTCTGGAAGGGGGTGCAGAGGGAGGGAGTCCTCGCCTCTGACCCCAGTTCACCTGGAGGGTTTAGACCCTAGGTTGGAGGGCCAGGTCTGGGGTGTCCCCCCTGACCTAGAATCCCAGTCGCAGGATAGAACCCCTGAACTGGTGGGCGAATGGTGCAGGACACCTGCCACAGGTGCCCTGACTATTCTAGAATGGGGTACCGCTCCAGGTGGGAGGGTACAGAGCCCCCAGGAAGAGGAGGACCGGGTGTGGAACAGTCCACCCCAGCCTCCTGTCCAGCCACCAGATACAGGCCCGGGGCTGGTGGGTCAGTGCCAGGTTGTCAGACCCGACCTGACAGGAAAAGAAGTGGACAAAGGGTACCAAGCACCTGGGGCTACTGTCCCCCACCTTCTGACGCCACAGGGGTTTGAGGGCCCTGAGAGGCATAAGGCCTGGGTCTCATCCCTGACCACTGTCACTGGTCACTGCAGCTTGCTGTCTGTCTGTTGGGACACATCTGTGAGCAAGTTAAGGCTAGGTGCTGCACAGGTGGTGTCCACAGGTGAAGAGAAGGGTTCCACATGGGTTGGCTTGGTGGACCCTGAGAGTATGGATGGAGAGATCCAACCGGGTTCAGGAAGGCGTAGAACAGGAATAGTGCCCTGCTGTTTGGGCCAGTTTCCGTGTTCTATCGCCCTAAGCAGGGAATCCCATCGAGGTATCGTTTGCTCTACCCTGGCTTTAGGCTGGAAGGGGGTTGTGTTGGAAACGGCCCTTTTTGCAGGGTTATCCCCAAACTTTTTGCTTCTTCCTCCTTTATTTTTTCTGACCCGTGGTTGTTGGCAATAGGACTCTGGGCACTTTACCACTGCTGATCAGTGCTAAAGTGCATATGCTCTCTGTAATAAATTGTTATATTGATTGGTCATCCATGATTGGCATATTTGTTTCACCTGTTAGCCCCTAGTAAAGTGCACTGCGTGTGCCAGGGCTGGTGATTCAAATGCTACTAGTGGGCTGCAGCACTGATTGTGCCACCCACAGGAGTAGCGCTAAAATCATGTCTTGGGCCTGCTTGCAGTGCCTATGTGCAGTCCAGGACTGCCATGTCGACCTGGCCAGTGCACCCACTGACCAGGCCTTATCCTTCCCTTTCTGTACATGTCAGGCATCCCTATGGTGGCCCTAGGTACCCCCCTGGGCTGGGTGCAGTGTATCTGAAAGGTAGGGCATGTACTGAGGTGTGTAACATGCCCTGGTAGTGAATTACAGCCATTTTCGTTTTTCACTGCTGAGAGGCTATCTTGCCCATAGGATAGAATGGGGACGGCTGTTTACATGCCTATCTTCCCATAAGGGCAAGATAGAAAATCCAAGTTTGGTATCTCTGTGTTCAGAATTTAATTATACATCTTTTTAGCAAGATGGTTTTTAAATTCACTGTGTGAGAATAGCACTTTTTAGAAAGTAGCTATTCTCCTGTTTAACCTTCCTGTGTGCCTGTGTGCTGGTTGGCTGAAGGGTGTCATGTGATGGGCCAGGTGGCTCCAGGAGCCTGGATGAGTCAGCAGCATGGTGAATAGGGAGATCTGCTTTAGATGGGTGGGAGGAGTAGTCCCTGGGTTTGAATAGGGCTGTCCCTGCCAAACACAAAGCTGGCTCCACCCCCTGCTGGCCAGGCTGAGGACTCTGCCTCTGCTCTGCTGGCACAAAGAAGGCTCCACCTCCTGCTGAGCATCTAACGACCCTGCCCCTCACTCTGAAAGGAACCAGGTGCTCCAGAGCAGAGCACACCCAGGAACCGGTTTGAGCAGGGGAATCCCCCCACTGAAACACAGAGAGACAAAGACTTGGAGGGGTATAAGAAGAGGACCCCAGACACCTAAAACTTTAGATCACCGTGGAACTAAGAAGAAACCTCTGCCAAGGAGAAAGCTGAAAAGAACTGAAGAGGAGAAGACTGCCTGCTTGCTGTTTTGCTTTGCTGCCAAGGAGAGGGGAAGGACTTTGCTGTGTCCCCTTCTTTTGATTCTGTTCTCCAAGGGCCTGAGAAGAGCTGGCTCCCTGTTAAGAAGTCCCAGGAACAAAAGGACTTCACCACCAGCTCCCCTGGAACTCTGCTGAAGGAGTTCTGACCTGCCTTGGAGTGCTTGCCCAGTCTTGGGGCCTCAGGAGGTCGTTTTGCTGTGTTTGGGAGCGGGGAAGCAGAAGCGTGAAAAAGAGTAACTGGTATCCAACGCATCATCCGATTGCGTGTCGCAAGATCGAGAGTGCGTGGAAAATTTCATCGCGGCACCATCGCAACACGCAGGGTCCCCGCATCCCCGAGTGCGTCGAGCATCGTCCCGAAGCGTGAAGATTCCTGGCATTGCGAGGGTCGTCGCAGAACCAGTTTGCGAACCGCACCACTGCCGGTGCGTGATAGTCTCCAGTCGCTGCATGCGTCGACGCAGAGTCCCGTTCCGTGGCGCATCGAGAGTTGCGGCGCCGGAAGGCAACGCTGCGCCACGCATCGCACCACATCGAAGAGTGTCGCATCGAACCTGTGCGTGAAGCTTCCCCCTAAGAAACCTACGCAACGAAGGCCAAAGTCATCGCATCCTCCCCTTACAGATCGGAGCCGGCGCATCCACCTCTGCTGCGTGAAGCAGGGCTGCTGCAAAGCCTCCCCAGGATCTCAGGAGTATCGCATCACCTTTGCAAGCTTCCTTGTTATAGCTTTTGGGAACCTTATCGCAACTACAGGTACTGTTTGGCACGAAAGTGTCGCATTTTGTGCATTGAGAGTCGCATTGTGCAGGACACTGACTTTTACATCCTGGAGTACTTTCTGCAAACTCTTGAACTATCTTTAAAGTAACCTTTTTGAATTATATGTTGGTTTGTCTGTAGTATTTGGTCTTGTGAAGTTTTTAGTAAAGATACCTTATTTTTCTAAAACTGGTGTGGAGTAAATCTGTGGTGTTTTCACTGTGTTACTGTGAGTGTTGGTACAAATACTTTACACATTGCCTTTGATAGCCTAGACTGCTCAGGCCAAGCTACCTAGAGGGTGAGCAGGGGTTATCTTAACAGTGTATCCCCCTTTCCCTGACTAGAAGCAAGGGTCCCTACTTGGACAGTGGTACCTACCCTGCCAACTAGAGACCCCCAGATCTAACATTGGTGGTCAGTGGTGAGGATTGAACTTGTATTTGTACTTGACCCACAGTAATTGGTGTACATCACTAGTTTAAGTGCAGACCAATACGCAACCACATACTGTATTTTTGAGTAACTCTTCAAGAGCATCATGTCTCAGGTGGCAACAAGTGAGAGGGCAGAATTGGAGTTTTCCATTGAGGATCTGTATTCGTACAAGGTTGAGGAGCTCAAGCAATTCTGCAAAGACCTTGGTTGCCCTGTGAAAAGCGGATCTAGAAAGGATGTGCTACAAAGATTCTTGAAGGCCTGTTGGGAGGCCCAAGAGGAGGATGATGCAGATGAAGAGGATGGTTTTTCTCCCCAACATCTGCCCGTGGGCAGAACAGTCTCAAGGGCTGGCAGCTCCCATTCCAGTAGGGGGCTCACTCCAGAGGAGTTGGAGGAGAATCAAAGGGTGAGAGACCATGAATTGGAAATAATGAGAATGAAAATGAAGCAAATGGAAGTAGACAAGGCGGCGGAGGAGAGCAAGAAGATGTATGCCTTGGAAGAATTGAAATTGACCTTGGCACATGAATTAAGAATGAGGGAGCTTGATTTGGAGCTCGAGAGGCTTGAGGCCATGAGTGTCTCAGCTGAAGAAGAATGGTTAGCTCAAGAAGTGAGCTTTGCTGAGTTGGAGGTGGAGTCCAGCTCAGATGGTGGCAGCAAGATTGTAATATCCAGTGCTGAGGGAGAGGTACAAACACCCAGAGATGTGGCGCCTAACTTGAGGGAGGGGGTTGACATACACCAGGGGGTTCAGGTTTATGATGTAGTTCCAGTGGAGTGCAGTGTCCCTGAAGTGGATTGGGGAACTGGCACAGGGGACCATATTCCTAGTGGTGCGAGGGACACTCTACTGACCCTAGATGAGAGGTACAGGGAGAGGGGTTCCCCCATGGTAGAAACCTTGGTGTGTGAGTGTGAAGACCGCCCAGAAGAGTGTGAGTTGTGTGACAGAGACAGTCAGGTACTGTCTTGCCAATCTCAGGAGAGTGGTGTGGGGTACTTGTGTGAGGCACTGGAGGGTGAGGCAAACGGTAGCTTGGTTAACAACTGTGGGGGGCTGTGTGATTCATTTGTTGGAGAGCATATTTTAAGTCCCTGTTTTCCAGAGCTATGCCAACACCCGGTGGAGTGTGAGTTCTCTGGTTCCAGAGAGCTTGCGTTGGAGGCAGACCTTTGGTTGGATGCCAAAAGGTCTGGAGAGGCATTGGGGAGTGATCCCAAAAGGAGTGGCCCAGATATCTTCCAGACCTGTGAGGTGGAAGAGGTTCAGTGTAGCCCGGTTAGGTCCCAGTGTAGTGAGAGGGGTGTAGGGGCTCACGTCCTGTCTCAGTTGAGAAGGGGTGAGTGTGGGACTGTGGGTCCCAAGGTGCCCGAAACCCAGTCTCAGGGCCTGGAGGGTTTCTTAAGGGAACACCAGGTTGGGGGCCTAGACGGTGCTAGTAGGCCATTTGAGGAGGATCTCCTAGTGTCAGGAGAACCTGGAGCCTCTGTAAACAGAGCTCCAGTGGTTCTGGTGTCTGGCGGTACCGCTCCAGTTGGGAGGGTGCAGAAGTCCAGACTGAGGGGTGAGAGGGGGATGTGTTCCCCAGTGGGAGAACCAGTGGGTCAGGGACCGGCCAGAAGGGCTGAGTCCCCTAGGAGTGACCATGGTGACACCACTTTTGTCCTGGGGGATCTTCGCGCACTGTCAGGTGGACAGGGGCCGGGAGATCTGCGCCAGGCAGACTGTCACGAGACACATGAGTCATGTGTCACCCTCGGGGAGATACTGTGTGAGTCCCCAGAAGTCCTGGCATGCCAGGCAGGTGTGCAACCGCAGGGTTTAGTCCCTGGGTTGGGAGGCCAGGTTCAGGATCTGCCTGACCTGGGGGGAAGGACATCTGTAAGCTGTGTCCTGACCGGTTTGGCTTCCAGGGGTACCCCTCCAGTGGGGAGGGTGCAACTCTCTGGAGGGGGGTGCAGAGGGAGAGAGTCCTTGCCTCTGACCCCGGTGCAACCTGAGGGTTTAGACCCTAGGTTGGGAGACCAGTTGCTGGAGAGAGGTCCTGAACTGGAGGGAGGGACATCTGTAAGCAGTGTCTCTACCAGTTTGTCTTTGAGGTGTACCACTCCGAGTGGGAGGGTGCAGAACTCTGGAAGGGGGTGCAGAGGGAGGGAGTCCTCGCCTCTGACCCCGGTTCACCTGGAGGGTTTAGACCCTAGGTTGGAGGGCCAGGTCTGGGGTGTCCCCCCTGACCTAGAATCCCAGTCGCAGGATAGAACCCCTGAACTGGTGGGCGAATGGTGCAGGACACCTGCCACAGGTGCCCTGACTATTCTAGAATGGGGTACCGCTCCAGGTGGGAGGGTACAGAGCCCCCAGGAAGAGGAGGACCGGGTGTGGAACAGTCCACCCCAGCCTCCTGTCCAGCCACCGGATATAGGCCCGGGGCTGGTGGGTCAGTGCCAGGTTGTCAGACCCGACCTGACAGGAAAAGAAGTGGACAAAGGGTACCAAGCACCTGGGGCTACTGTCCCCCACCTTCTGACGCCACAGGGGTTTGAGGGCCCTGAGAGGCATAAGGCCTGGGTCTCATCCCTGACCACTGTCACTGGTCACTGCAGCTTGCTGTCTGTCTGTTGGGACACATCTGTGAGCAAGTTAAGGCTAGGTGCTGCACAGGTGGTGTCCACAGGTGAAGAGAAGGGTTCCACATGGGTTGGCTTGGTGGACCCTGAGAGTATGGATGGAGAGATCCAACCGGGTTCAGGAAGGCGTAGAACAGGAATAGTGCCCTGCTGTTTGGGCCAGTTTCCGTGTTCTATCGCCCTAAGCAGGGAATCCCATCGAGGTATCGTTTGGTCTACCCTGGCTTTAGGCTGGAAGGGGGTTGTGTTGGAAACGGCCCTTTTTGCAGGGTTATCCCCAAACTTTTTGCTTCTTCCTCCTTTATTTTTTCTGACCCGTGGTTGTTGGCAATAGGACTCTGGGCACTTTACCACTGCTGATCAGTGCTAAAGTGCATATGCTCTCTGTAATAAATTGTTATATTGATTGGTCATCCATGATTGGCATATTTGTTTCACCTGTTAGCCCCTAGTAAAGTGCACTGCGTGTGCCAGGGCTGGTGATTCAAATGCTACTAGTGGGCTGCAGCACTGATTGTGCCACCCACAGGAGTAGCGCTAAAATGATGTCTTGGGCCTGCTTGCAGTGCCTATGTGCAGTCCAGGACTGCCATGTCGACCTGGCCAGTGCACCCACTGACCAGGCCTTATCCTTCCCTTTCTGTACATGTCAGGCATCCCTATGGTGGCCCTAGGTACCCCCCTGGGCTGGGTGCAGTGTATCTGAAAGGTAGGGCATGTACTGAGGTGTGTAACATGCCCTGGTAGTGAATTACAGCCATTTTCGTTTTTCACTGCTGAGAGGCTATCTTGCCCATAGGATAGAATGGGGACGGCTGTTTACATGCCTATCTTCCCATAAGGGCAAGATAGAAAATCCAAGTTTGGTATCTCTGTGTTCAGAATTTAATTATACATCTTTTTAGCAAGATGGTTTTTAAATTCACTGTGTGAGAATAGCACTTTTTAGAAAGTAGCTATTCTCCTGTTTAACCTTCCTGTGTGCCTGTGTGCTGGTTGGTTGAAGGGTGTCATGTGATGGGCCAGGTGGATCCAGGAGCCTGGATGAGTCAGCAGCATGGTGAATAGGGAGATCTGCTTTAGATGGGTGGGAGGAGTAGTCCCTGGGTTTGAATAGGGCTGTCCCTGCCAAACACAAAGCTGGCTCCACCCCCTGCTGGCCAGGCTGAGGACTCTGCCTCTGCTCTGCTGGCACAAAGAAGGCTCCACCTCCTGCTGAGCGTCTAACGACCCTGCCCCTCACTCTGAAAGGAACCAGGTGCTCCAGAGCAGAGCACACCCAGGAACCGGTTTGAGCAGGGGAATCCCCCTACTGAAACACAGAGAGACAAAGACTTGGAGGGGTGTAAGAAGAGGACCCCAGACACCTAAAACTTTAGATCACCGTGGAACTAAGAAGAAACCTCTGCCAAGGAGAAAGCTGAAAAGAACTGAAGAGGAGAAGACTGCCTGCTTGCTGTTTTGCTTTGCTGCCAAGGAGAGGGGAAGGACTTTGCTGTGTCCCCTTCTTTTGATTCTGATCTCCAAGGGCCTGAGAAGAGCTGGCTCCCTGTTAAGAAGTCCCAGGAACAAAAGGACTTCACCACCAGCTCCCCTGGAACTCTGCTGAAGGAGTTCTGACCTGCCTTGGAGTGCTTGCCCAGTCTTGGGGCCTCAGGAGGTCGTTTTGCTGTGTTTGGGAGCGGGGAAGCAGAAGCGTGAAAAAGAGTAACTGGTATCCAACGCATCATCCGATTGCGTGTCGCAAGATCGAGAGTGCGTGGAAAATTTCATCGCGGCACCATCGCAACACGCAGGGTCCCCGCATCGCCGAGTGCGTCGAGCATCGTCCCGAAGCGTGAAGATTCCTGGCATTGCGAGGGTCGTCGCAGAACCAGTTTGCGAACCGCACCACTGCCGGTGCGTGAAAGTCTCCAGTCGCTGCATGCGTCGACGCAGAGTCCCGTTCCGTGGCGCGTCGAGAGTTGCGGCGCCGGAAGGCAACGCTGCGCCACGCATCGCACCACATCGAAGAGTGTCGCATCGAACCTGTGCGTGAAGCTTCCCCCTAAGAAACCTACGCAACGAAGGCCAAAGTCATCGCATCCTCCCCTTACAGATCGGAGCCGGCGCATCCACCTCTGCTGCGTGAAGCAGGGCTGCTGCAAAGCCTCCCCAGGATCTCAGGAGTATCGCATCGCCTTTGCAAGCTTCCTTGTTATAGCTTTTGGGAACCTTATCGCAACTACAGGTACTGTTGGGCACGAAAGTGTCGCATTTTGTGCATTGAGAGTCGCATTGTGCAGGACACTGACTTTTACATCCTGGAGTACTTTCTGCAAACTCTTGAACTATCTTTAAAGTAACCTTTTTGAATTATATGTTGGTTTGTCTGTAGTATTTGGTCTTGTGAAGTTTTTAGTAAAGATACCTTATTTTTCTAAAACTGGTGTGGAGTAAATCTGTGGGGTTTTCACTGTGTTACTGTGAGTGTTGGTACAAATACAAATTGCCTTTGATAGCCTAGACTGCTCAGGCCAAGCTACCTAGAGGGTGAGCAGGGGTTATCTTAACAGTGTATCCCCCTTTCCCTGACTAGAAGCAAGGGTCCCTACTTGGACAGTGGTACCTACCCTGCCAACTAGAGACCCCCAGATCTAACAAGCTCAAGCAGGGGAAACCGGCTCCTGAAGCATGCAGGGTACATTTATTGTAAGGAGAGACTAAGTGAACCAAGGTGTCGTTGGAGGTGTGTGCAACACTACTCATCCCATTGCACAGGCAGAGCGGTTACTCTGGGTGACGCTGTTTTAAGAACCACAGACCATAACCACTCTGCCTCTGCAATGGAGATTGAGGTGAGGGAAACCATAAATGAAATCAAGGAAATTGCATCCACCTCCAATGATTCCTGTAGTTCAATTTTGAGGGAGGTTGCACAACACGTCCCAACTCATTTTGCCAGCAGTATGCCCATTATACCCAATCTGAGACGAATAGTACTACGCAAAAAACAGGCAAGTAACCCACCACGAGTTACTCCACAAACATTCTCTGATATAGTTATTCCTCCTGTACTCTCTCTTTCTATTTCTAATGAACCTTTCCTATTGCATGAAAACGAAAACCCTCTGAAAAGAATCCTCATCTTTAGCACACCACGTAATCTTGCTAAGTTGGAGAATAGTGATGTTTGGATGATGGATGGAACTTTTAAAGGCACCCCCCATCCATTCTACCAAATATACACCATTCATGCAAAAATTAACAAAACAGTAATCCCCTTATTGTACAGTTTGCTACCTGATAAACAATCCACAACTTTCACTGAACTTTTAACAGTGTTAAAATCCAAAACATCAAACAATTCCTAGAAAAGTAATTGTTGATTTTGAATTTGCAATGATTAATGTTACTTTCAAAATTTACACGGATACCCAAATTCAAGGATGTTTTTTCCACTTTTTTCAGGCATTTTGGCGTAAGATACAAAAAACATCCTTAGTTGTGGATTGCGTATCGGATAGCAAACTGCAATTTGAACTAAAAAAACTTACTGCACTTTGCTTTGTTCCTCCTGATAGTGTAGACGAGTACTACACTGCAATTACAGAATCTGAATTTTTTACCACAAACGAAGACAAATTGGCACCCTTACTAAATTATTTTGAAGACACATGGATTGGGCATCTGAGCAGGTCGGGTCGCAGGAGGAAGCCACGTTTCCATGTGGAGTGGTGGAACTGCTACTCGAGCTGCTTACAAGGAGGAGCAAAGACAAACAATGCCATAGAGGGATGGCACAACTCCTTCAATCATTCAATTGGCAAACATTACCCAAACTACTATCATTTTTTATAAACTTTGAGGAAGGAGCAAAGTTTCCAAGAAATGAGAATGTCACAAGCATTAACAGGTAGCCTGAACCCACGAATTAGCAAAAAATCAAAAGAAATGTCAGAAAGACTATTGGGATGTATACAACAATTTTCGTTGTGTGTGGCTACAGACTACCTGGATAATGTTGCACACATCCTACATTACTAATACACACTTCACTATTACTTTCCTGTTTTGACATAAAATTCAAACCTTTATTAAATTGTCATTAATTTATTATTCAAAAATTTGAAAAACGGGTCACCTTACCTTAAGATATTTTCTTTCTTCTAGTCGAGGTCTGTATATCCGGACATATGTACAGCAAGACTGTCTTTAAACAAAAAGTAATCCACAAGCGAAAATCTCCAAATTTGTTGTTAGTTCATAGCAACTCATTTTCAAAAAAATCAGATGTTCCGCAAACATTTTTTTTAAAAAAAAATGTTCACAAGTTTTTGGGGTCAACAATGACCATTTTTTAAAAAATGTAAAAAGTAAGTGCCCAAAAAAGGAAAAGGATTAAAATCTTCGTCACACACCAGTGTGTAAACCATAAATTCTTCTTCTCCATATTCGAATCCATGTAAATCCAAATTTTTCCCAAAAACGAAACTCCTCAAAATTTTTGCATTCTTTCCAATGTTTCAAAATCCATATTCAAACCATGGACGAAATAATCCCAAAAAACACGATGTAGTCACCGAAAAAAAATCCTCATTCTCCTTCCGGTTTCCCAAATCAATCCAAGTGCCGAAAGTCGATCTTTCCTTTTTTCATTTTTTTCAGAATAATTCAATTTTACCATTTTTGTTCATCAATATTTATAACAAAGAATAGAGAACCTTTCAGTAGCCAATTTAATTAACTTTCCAAAATTGCATCGGTAAACACGTGACCCGACGTGGGCATACGCTGACAACATAGTTATTGTAAAGTAACGTAAAACTGCTTTAACACATTTATACAATGTAGAAACCTCCCTCGTCTCTCCTTTCAATAAATGTCACACATGCACTATAAATTTAAAGTATTTAAAAGTCTCTTACCTGAACGCAAGTCTACCTTCCTTCTGCTCTGTCCGGAGACGATCCTCAAAATGGCTGTCTTCAAGTTTTACGTTTACGCGTCAACGTCATCTGGAGCAACAAAAAAGAAAAACGGACAATTTCTTTCTTCATGAAGTATACATAATTGTAAATATTTTATATGCATTTTAAATAACGTAAAGCATTCTGTTTATATATTGCAAAAATAAAAATCATTTTAAAACACGTTTATGTTTTTTTATTCTAAATTAACAAAATAAAATACGCAAACACGCTTTATCTATTTGCCATTATTTAACTATTTATTAAAATTCAATGTACAACCTTTTTTCATGTTTAATTTGTAGTATAACTTTTCTTACCTTTTAGCTGCTCCAACATGCTTCTACTGTGTCCCGCGATCCTTCAAAAATGAACAGGAATCAAGTAGACGCGGCTACGTCATAGGTTAATGTAGAAATAAATGAAGGACAATTTTCACCATTGACATCCATGTAAAAATGTGTGAAATACATCTTTTATACATTTTATAATATTGAACTCAATATAATATTATTAATAAATATTATTATTCTTGTTTATATCATCCCAAAATAATATCATAAATATTTCATGATTATAAGTCCAATTTTCTGTGGTAAACATTTAATTTTTAAAATTATTTTTCACTTTATTAATCCTAGAATATTTAAAAAATTGCTTTTTAAGTGCAAACATTTTATTTCATAATTTAACAAAAACTTTTGGTATAAAAATATAATAGAATTATTACTTGCTTCTGAATAATTTTTAAAAAATATCATAGATATTTCAATATTTTTATGAATGTATTTCTAATTTAATTTTACCCCAAAGAGTAGGGTAAGTGCTGGATAGTGTAGGGGTATTATTTACTATTCTAACTCCAGGGGGGTTCAACAGCTAGGTAAGTGCTGGATAGTGTAGGAGTATTAATTACTATTCTATCTCCAGGGGGGTGCAAAAGTAGAGTAAGTGCTGGATAGTGGAGGGGTATTAATCACTATTCTAAATCCAAGGGGGTGCAACAGTAGGGTAAGTGCTGGATAGTGTAGGAGTATTAATTACTATTCTAACTCCTTGATGGTGCAACAGCAGGGTAAGTGCTGGATAGTGTAGGAGTATTAATAACTATTTTAACTCCAGTGGGGTTCAACAGTAGGATACGTTCTGGATAGTGTAGGAGTATTAATTACTATTTTAACTCCAGTGGGGTTCAACAGTAGGGTAAGTGCTGGATAGTGTAGGGGTATTAATTACTATTCAAACTCCAGGGGGGTGCAACAGTAGGTTAAGTGCTGGATAGTGTAGGAGTATTAATTACTTTTCTAACTCCAGGGGGGTGCAACAGTAGGGTAAGTGCTGGATAGTGTAGGAGTATTAATGACTATTCTAACTCCAGGGGGGTGCAACAGTAGGTTAAGTGCTGGATAGTGCAGGAGTATTAATGACTATTCTAACTCCAGGGGGGTCAAGGGGGTGCAACAGTAGGGTAAGTGCTGGATAGTGTAGGGGTATTAATTACTATTGTTAACTCCAGGGGGTGCCACAGTAGGGTAAGTGCTGGATAGTGTAGGGGTATTATTTACTATTCTAACTCCAGGGGGGTGCAACTGTAGGGTAAGCGCTGGATAGTGTAGGGGTATTAATGACTATTCTAACTCCAAGGGGGTGCAACAGTAGGGTAAGTGCTGGATAGTGTAGGGGTATTAATTACTATTCTAACTCCATGGGGGTTCAACAGTAGGGTAAATGCTGGAAAGTGTAGGAGTATTAATAACTATTCTAACACTAGGGGGGTGCAACAGTTGGTTAAGTGTTGGATAGTGTAGGAGTATTAATGACTATTCTAACTCCAGGGGGGTGCAACAGTAGGGTAAGTGCTGGATAGTGTAGGGGTATTAATTACTATTCTAACTCCAGGGGGGTGCAACAGTAGGGTAAGTGCTGGATAGTGTAGGGGTATTAATTACTATTTTTACTCCAGGGGGGTGCAACAGTAGAGTAAGTGCTGGATAGTGTAGGGGTATTAATTACTATTCTAACTCCAAGGGGGTGCAACAGTAGGGTAAGTGCTGGATAGTTTAGGGGTATTAATTACTATTCTAACTCCAAGGGGGTGCAACAGTAGGGTAAGTGCTGGATAGTGTAGGAGTATTAATTACTATTTTAACTCCAGTGGGGTTCAACAGTAGGATACGTTCTGGATAGTGTAGGAGTATTAATTACTATTTTAACTCCAGTGGGGTTCAACAGTAGGGTAAGTGCTGGATAGTGTAGGGGTATTAATTACTATTCTAACTCCAGGGGGGTGCAACAGTAGGTTAAGTGCTGGATAGTGTAGGAGTATTAATTACTTTTCTAACTCCAGGGGGGTGCAACAGTAGGGTAAGTGCTGGATAGTGTAGGAGTATTAATTACTATTCTAACTCCTTGATGGTGCAACAGCAGGGTAAGTGCTGGATAGTGTAGGATTATTAATAACTATTTTAACTCCAGTGGGGTTCAACAGTAGGATACGTTCTGGATAGTGTAGGAGTATTAATTACTATTTTAACTCCAGTGGGGTTCAACAGTACGGTAAGTGCTGGATAGTGTAGGGGTATTAATTACTATTCTAACTCCAGGGGGGTGCAACAGTAGGTTAAGTGCTGGATAGTGTAGGAGTATTCATTACTTTTCTAACTCCAGGGGGGTGCAACAGTAGGGTAAATGCTGGATAGTGTAGGAGTATTAATGAATATTCTAACTCCAGGGGGGTGCAACAGTAGGTTAAGTGCTGGATAGTGTAGGAGTATTAATGACTGTTCTAACTCCAGGGGGGTCAAGGGGGTGCAACAGTAGGGTAAGTGCTGGATAGTGTAGGGGTATTAATTACTATTGTTAACTCCAGGGGGGTGCAACAGTAGGGTAAGTGCTGGATAGTGTAGGGGTATTATTTACTATTCTAACTCCAGGGGGGTGCAACAGTAGGGTAAGCGCTGGATAGTGTAGGGGTATTAATGACTATTCTAACTCCAAGGGGGTGCAACAGTAGGGTAAGTGCTGGATAGTGTAGGGGTATTAATTACTATTCTAACTCCAAGGGGGTGCAACAGTAGGGTAAGTGCTGGATAGTGTAGGGGTATTAATTACTATTCTAACTCCATGGGGGTTCAACAGCTAGGTAAGTGCTGGATAGTGTAGGAGTATTAATGACTATTCTAACTCCAGGGGGGTGCAACAGTTGGTTAAGTGTTGGATAGTGTAGGAGTATTAATGACTATTCTAACTCCAGGGGGGTGCAACAGTAGGGTAAGTGCTGGATAGTGTAGGGGTATTAATTACTATTCTAACTCCAGGGGGGTGCAACAGTAGGGTAAGTGCTGGATAGTGTAGGGGTATTAATTACTATTTTTACTCCAGGGGGGTGCAACAGTAGAGTAAGTGCTGGATAGTGTAGGGGTATTAATTACTATTCTAACTCCAAGGGGGTGCAACAGTAGGGTAAGTGCTGGATAGTTTAGGGGTATTAATTACTATTCTAACTCCAAGGGGGTGCAACAGTAGGGTAAGTGCTGGATAGTGTAGGGGTATTAATTACTATTCTAACTCTAGGGGGGTGCAACAGTAGGTTAAGGGCTGGACAGTGTAGGGGTATTTATTACTTTTCTATCCCCATGGGGGTGCAACAGTAGGATAAGTGCTGGTTAGTGAATGAGTAATAATTAGTATTCTAACTCTAGGTGGGGGTAGAAGAGTAGAATAAGTTCATGATAGTGTTGTAATATATTTTTTTTAACAAATAGATAAAAATGAGTAATTTTAATACCCTGTTTTTTTAACATATTTAAATAACTTACATGTTTTCTAATTTATCCAAATGATGATAAATTAGTAATTTCATAATTCAGAGTATAAATAATAATACCCAATTACTTATTTTATTCAAAGTATATTTATATTTACTTTCATTAACAAAAATATTTCTAAAAAAACATACATAAGTAAAAGTAGTATTAATATTAAAACTATGAAATTATAGAAATACATGCTTTAAACTACTACTTACCCAAAAATGCGTTGTAATGGCATGCGATGTAATTACATAAGCGTAGAAATAACATGCGTTGTAATAGACTTTGCGTTGTAAAAGTTGCATTGAAATAGCTTTGCGTTGTAATACCCGCGTTGTGATGGCTGTTTCCCTTTGCTATGAGCTTAGAGATCCAGTTTTAATTTAATTTAATTCTCCTCCAAGGAAAGTTCATTTCTACTTACCATGTGAGGGATAACCTGAGATTTCCATCCTTTCAGGCAGCAGAGGCAGGGAATGCTCTGTTTCCAAAATATGTTACCCCCTCTAGGTTTGCCATGCCCTTTCGAGGCAACATGGCCATTAATCCGGAAGACGGTGTTCCCACTGATGCCACGGATAAAAGAGGAGACTCTAGTATTGTGAGCGTGTTTAAGGCTGGGAATTTTACTTTGAAAGTAAGTCTTTTCTTGGTGTATTCAGCGCAATAGCTGGTGTGGGACTTTGATAAGCTGGCTATGGCCGTTCAGGAGGGGTCAGAGTGCTCTTTTGGCAGCTATGGAATAGCAAGCAAGGGTGCTTGCAGACATTTCATCGGACATAATACACTCGTCCGCTATTTCCATTAGGGCTTTGATTGCAGCCAGATGATCACTTTGGCTGAGGCAGTGCAAGGCAGAACCTGGGGAGAAAACTACTCTAATGAAAATCATGTTCGTGGGTCAGGTCCTGTTTGGGGAGCAGTTACCTGCTATGATCTCCAAGGTACTTAAAGAAAGTAAGCATGCCTTGTCATATAAAAGGGACTCTTCTGCTGAGAAGGGGTGGACAAAAGTCTATAAATCCTCTCCCACGCATGAGTCCCTTTAATCTTCCTTTCGAAGAAGGAGGTTTCAGTCCCATTTTTCTCTGAAATGCAATGTTCATGCTCAGAAGGTGGCCTCTAAGAAGGGCTCCTGACAATCGCTGTCACCGTGGGGCATTGCCAGTAGGGGACAAGCCCCAGCACTTTTTGTCAGTTTGGCAGCAGGATGTGTCATACCAATGGGTACTAGACATTGTGGCCAGTGGCTACACAATATAATTATATCACGTTCCCCCAGATACTGGCATCCTACTGACTTGGGCCCCTGTTGCAGAGAGAAGGAGGTTGGTCCTTCTGGATGAGATCAGGGACTTGATGGCAAAAGAGTCCATCTGCAGGATACCAGTGCAGAGCAAGGAAAAGGAGCCTATTGCATTGTTTTTCTGGTTCAGAAGGTGTCAGGGGCATTTCAGCCAGTCCTGGATCTCAAGTGGGTCAATTCAAGGATAAAAACTATTCCTTTCTGAATTGTGAATTTTCAAGCGATCATCCCTCTGAGAATTCAAGTAGATTTTTGGGCAACATTGAATCAGCGGGATGCCTACCTGCACATCCCTATTGCAGTTCCCTCGCAATGGTTTCTGCGGTTTGCGATGGGGGTGAGCATTTCCAATTTTATGTTCTTCCCTTTGAGCTCAAGCCCTCACCCCAGCTGTTTCCAAAGGTTCGGGCACCACTGACGGCTATTCTTCATGCAGAGGGAGTGTTTGTGCATCCCTATTTGGACGATCACTTGGTACAGTCCAAAAGCGAGCCACAATTTGGGGTTCATGTGGCAAGAGTGCTGCAGATTCCACAAGAGCACGGATTTTTGATAAATTGGGAAATGCCATCTTTGAATCAATCCCAGGACATGGCATTCATTGGGGCACATTTTCTGACTCTCAGAGGGTTAGTAACATTGTCGGAGAGGAGGTTGGTCAGCTTGCAGGATCAGGTTTGGTCTTTGGTGGATCAGGAAGCACCAAGGGAAGTGGACTGGTTGCATGTGCAGGGTCACTTGGCATTGACTGTCTTCCTGATCACTTGGCCCAGGTTTTACCTGCACATTCTAGTTAACTTGATTCTTTCTCATTGGTCTCCAGGGGCTTGAAATTTTCAGGTCCATATCCAGATGCCAGCCACGGTCCACAGGGAACTATTGCGGTGACTGAAATGGGAGTATCTGGTCAAGGGGATCTCCCTGTTCCCTCCGGCTCTGGTGGTTGTAACAAAGGATACCAGTCTCTCCAGGTGAGTTGCTTGGCTGGAATCAGAGCAGGTTCAAGCGTTCAGGTCACCTTAGGACTCTCAGAGGTCTTCAAATTGGATGAAGTTGAAGACTGTTCTTCTAGCTATGGTAGATTTTCAGGTGATCCTGAAAGGGAGAGCTATACTGGTCCAAAGTAACAGACAATCTGGTGGCAAAGACTTACATCAACAGACAGGGAGGTACTAGGTCTAGGGCCCTGAACTCGATTTCATGGAACATTTTCTTATGGCACAGGTTTATGTTATTTCTCTGAATGCTCTGTATATTCAGGGGGAGGAAATTGTCCAGGGACATCTGTTAAGCAGAGAAATTCTGTCCTCTAAGGACTTCTCGTTACGCTTGTGTCTGTCTGATCTACTTGTGCTGAGGTGGGGTATTCCAGTAGTAAACCAGTTTGCTTCGCCAAAGAATGCAAAAGTGTAGATGTTTTGGTCGAGGGGGTAATGTCCTCTGGCTTAGGCAGTGGACGGGTTGACTTGTTGTTGTCCTTTGGGCCTGATACATGCCTTCCTGCCTTTTCAGTTGTTCAGGTATTTCTGGTAAGGGTCAGGAAGGCGAGGGTGCAGGTGATTTTGCTGGCAGTGGCCTTGATTTTTTTTTTTAAAACATATTTTTATTGCAGAGTTGTAAACAAGGCATCCGGTAAGTCAACCTGTACACACTTGACCTCTCAAAATTCAGCTGCCGTCATAACAATGCACACAGCCATTCAGCCCACATCCCGGGGGCCGGGCGGCGTACCAGTACAGTGACTCAGAGTGTCCAGGTGATCAGCTCACAGTGACGTCAGGTCAACAGCGTAATGTAGTATCTGCTTTTACACCCTACTAACTCCCTCCCCTCAATCGCCTCCAAATGCGGTCAGCCACTCAGAGTCGGCTGCACCAGGAGTATCCTTGTCCACAGCACCGGTCCACCTTAGCTCCCTCCCGGAGGCGCTGCGCCTACCGCCTACCCAACATCACATTATCGGTATCTAAGGAAAGCTACTCTGAAACCTCACTCCTTCCTAGGCCTCGGCCAGAGAGCCGGTCTACATGCTGGCAGTGGCCTTGATCAAATTGGTTCCCTCTACTGGAGTTGTTGAGGAGAAGTCAGGAGTGGAATTTTCTGGTGGTTCAGTCTCTGCTTGTCTTTCTGGCCCTTCCTCTGTGGTAGTTGAGGAAGTTGCATATGATGCCATTGGGGCTGAACAGAGTGGCTTAGCTGATACGGGGTTTCCTGAGAATCTGGCAGTTACATTGCAGGCTTCAACGAGATCGACTACTCTGCATTCATATGTCAGTCATTGGAGGGTCTTTTCTAAATGGTGGTTGAAGAAGCAGGTGAATCCTATGGTATCCGATCTATTTCTGGCTTTGCAGTTTTTGCAGGATAGTGCTAACTTGGGTCTGTCGGTCGGCATTTCGAGGGTCCAGTGGGCGTTGATTCAGGCATTTCCGTGGCCCTTGGCAAAATATAAGGGATAACGTGGGGCTGATGTCTAGTTTTTTTCAGGGGCTGTTGAACTTGTTTCCTAGACCGGTTCGTTCTTTCCCTAGTTGGAATCTGCAGTTACTATTGAATGCCTTGACTATGCCTCCATTTGAACCCCTTGAGGGTGTTGCTTTGAAACTTTTAAGATTTAAGACTTGTATTCTAGTGGTCATTGCTTCTGCCATGTGCTAGTGGGAGGTGGGGGCCTTATCCTGTAAGTTTCCTTTCCATAAGGTGTTTCAAAACAGGATTGTTCTAGTTCTGGTTCCCTAATTCGTACTTAAGGTAATTCTGCATTTCCTGTGAGTCACGAGGTGATCCTGCATTCGTTTTGTCCAGAACACGTGAGGCAGTCTTTACTGTGGTGTGTGGATGTCGTAATGTTGTTCTGTAAAGGGGACACATTATTTGTGAATTTTGGTCATGCTAAAAAAGGCGAAAAGCCATGTACTGCTACCTTGAGTAGGCGAATCCGATCTCTGGTCTTGTGGGCATGTGAGGTGAAGGGTTTGACTCCTCCCCTGAGTGTTCAGGGGCTGTCTACGCAGGGACTTACGTGGTGGATATGTGTAGGGTGGTGACTTGGTCCACTCCCTCCATGTTTGTTCGACACTATAGGATTGCTGACCTGGAACATTGGGATAATATGTTGGGTCACAGAGTGTTGTCATCTATAAGGAATTAGAGGTATTTCGGTATCTTTTTTGTCCATTCTATTGAAGTTGGGTGTTGATGACTCAGGTGTCCGTGGTTATTTTACCTGCTATGTCTCACTGGTTAAGAAGGAAGGCGAGGGATGGACAGGAGGTAATGCG
The DNA here is from genome assembly GCF_964204655.1 of Triturus cristatus. NCBI lineage: Eukaryota > Metazoa > Chordata > Amphibia > Caudata > Salamandridae > Triturus > Triturus cristatus. Next base: position 939,635,755 of record NC_140593.1, read on the forward strand.
TCCATTACTTACTGATAATGGCATTACTTATAGTCGTACTGCCTCGCCTTCATTTAAGGTCCCCGCCCTCCCATAATGTAACACCTGAGTGTCTGGTTTGGGCCTGTTTACGTACGGGGGCGAGGAGGGGACTAGGGTGAGATTTTTATTTAATACAGGGAGGGGTCTAGCTGAGGCAAGGGAGCCTCATTGGTTAAGGAGGAAGGCGAGGGAGTAGGACTAGGGATAAATGCCATTTTCAGGAAGTAATGGACGCGTTTCATGATGTTTGCTAATTAATGCTCCCTCCAACAAACTAGTCAATTCCGCATCCTGTTATAATCCCAACTGGTTGGTAACAGGATTTACGGTCAACTAGGAATTACAGATTTTGTAGTTACTCTACAGATTGGGGAGTATGTCATCTGGAGACTTGGTCGCTGAAAACAGTTGACCTCTTCAGGTGATTTACTGAGCAAAAATATGCTGGAGTAGCTGCAAAAACACCGACTCATGAACTTTAATCCCAAAAATACAGTAATGAGGTTCATTTCTACCCCCTTAAGTTACCGATGCCCTCGGTATTTCTAAATCTTGGGGTGATGCCAAGTGGAAAAGCGTCTGATTTGTAATGGGCCACTAAGGACAATTTTTGCACTTTATAGCTTCTTTATTGCTCTATTTAAAGCACAGTGACGTCTTTTGGGTAGAACAGGAGTAAAAAAGAATTTAAACAAACATGAAAGTTATGTCATGGAAATCAGTAGGAATATTTCTTTATGATCCCTACAAAGTTGACACTCAATGCCTTATGAATATTCTTATTGTTTTGTCATCAAACAGAGCACAGAGTGTTCTCAGCATCACAGTTACTGGATATGTTCAGTGACTTGGAGGAGTTGGAAATTTAGCCCTTTTTATAAGAATACATTGGGGCACAGATGACAATATTTTCATTCAAATGCAGAATGGATAACTCCTCTAATCCGTCATGCTTAATTCATCACAGTGACTTGGCAGCATTGAACTCTCTTAAAGCATCGCTCTGTTTGGCAAACACACCGTGGTTTATGTGTTGCGAATGTGTTTTTGTGAGGAATATGCTTGTTGGAACAGGAGTGGGATAAGCCCAAACTGTCATCGCTGAATTTAGATTGTGTATTGATGTGCCATGTTACAGGAACTCATCTGAAAAGATGAATTCATTCATTTTAATTCAGTTTACAGTGGTCAGACCAGCACACGCTCGGGTCACATTGGTAAAGTGCTTAACTTGTGTAAGTGGTTGCAGGTGGTGGGCACCAGCACTTACTTTTGGGGACCGGCAATTTTTTAACCTCAAACCCTGACCCACAAATAAAAACAGACTAGACATCAGGGTCAGACTGGACTATAGGGCAGTCAGTCAGTGGGGCACGGGCTGGACCGACGGGTCAGAGCGTAGGCTGTTTTTTTATTATTTGTGGTCTGCTGGACCGGGTTCTACTGTTGTTTTCCCTGATTTTGAAACAAACATTGCCTGCAGCAAGTTTAAATACATGCATCTTCCAAACTTACAAAACACATATCCATCGAGCCTTTACAAGTTCAAAGCTGCCCCAATTTGCAAAGAAGGTCTCTTTTATTTAGCTAAGTATTTCACTAAAGGGGACTACTTTATTTTTGGTTCCCGGGCTTATTTTCTGTCGCCTACGCCCTGCTAAATATCCTTGTTATTCAGGTACCCTGTAATCAGTTGTTCTGGCAGCAGGATCCTATGGAAAACTTTGGTGCCATGCACCTATTTTAATTTTTTTTTTTTAGAAATGATGTACTCCGTTGGTAGTATACAAACGGCTCATTACATTTCACATGACATATATCGTCGAAAAAAGCTAGGGCATGTGCAGGAGGTAGCCGCTAACCATTAGTCGTTCTTTAATGAGGGTATGTTTAAAATATGTTTAGCTTGTTTTTTAATACCAAATTTAGACATACTTTGTAAGACTGGCAAGGATGCCGACAGAGTTGAGCTTTTGAAGTGCAAGGCTATTTTAGTCAAACATAGATTTCTTCACCTGCCTATATGTGTCAGCCATAAAGAATTATAGGATACCAGAGAAAAGGTTCAAAATTGATACAATTAGAATTTCTTTTAATTTAGTCAGAGTTCAGTTTCAGTCTTCTGCTATTACAAGTTTAATAGAAACATTAAAAAAGTTTGATCATTGAATTAGGGGTGCATTCGGCCGGGAATGAGGCTGGGAGATATGAAACGGGACGCATCCATTATGTTTTCGGTTTGTATCACAGGCATCCTTGTTTTCTATGTCAGTATGCACATGGGCGGATTTTTTGTCATTATTTGTTTCACTTCGTGTCTCAAGGAAGGTACTACTGCACTGGTAACATCTGTAAGCTGGTCACTCATTTTACCAATTTTGATGGGAGTGTGAAAATTGAGATACATTTAGGGAATTAGATAAACTTCCCCAAAAAGTACACAAAACTTCCTAAAATTGCATGTATGCGGTCCTGGGGCTGTTTCAACCTATGAGGCACATTTTCCTGGGATAACCTATGTGCCGTATTATAGTGAATGCGCTGCTCCCGGGGCAGCAGCACACTCTTTTGGCTTAGAAGCCACTCCATGTTTTACTGTACAGGTGGCAACCTGCCTGCGCTTTTAAAAGGGATTAGAGATCACCTCATAGGTGGGTGCAGTGAGTGACTGTACCCCCCTGCAAGGGGAGGTCTGGGGGGTCCATGGGACTACTTTCTCCCCTTCAGAGGGCTGCGATCAGGGGGCGCCCTGATAGTGCGCCACCACTGTCAGTGTGCCTTCTAACAACTTCTTTACCTCTGCGCCCGCATCTATATTATGATACGGGCGCAAAGACAAAGGGATTCCCTCATTTGCATGGTGCCACGCCCCCATGCGAATGAGGGAATGCTCTTTGAAGATAGCACTGGTGCTTTATGTGCACCAGCGCTGTCAGTATTACAGAAGGGATCGCACAAGCGCCTGTGGCCCTTTCTGTAATACCAAAGTGTCCAAGGGCCGTTTGCACCCCTGAGGCCCTTCCATAATACTGCCGCTGGTGTCTTGTGTTACAAAATGTTTGTGATGGTCCTCGCAAAAAAATCTTAAAATACTGAACATAACATGATTTGCGTAAGCATTTATTTTTTGGCTAGGGAGTCATATTCTACACTGCTGCCTGCCTTCACAAACTTAACCCACCCATATTCTACTCTAGGTTTACCCTTCTTCTTATCTGCCTTTTTTCAGAATGTTTACTTTATATCTAACTTCTCTTTCTGCTTCTGCGTTGCTTTTATTTTTCATTTAACTTATTTATTGTCTATCCTATTATTTGCCCTCACCCCCACTAATAGCAGGCACCTCGGTGAAATTTGTTTCCAAGCACGAGTGGGCAGCTGTTATTTTTTAACATCTTGTGCCCCTACCGTCTTAAGTTAGCAGCATGTGGCAGGCCCAGCAAGGGCTACAGCCTGGAAGAGCAACATCGCCGCTGCGGATGTGCCTATTTTTGCAGCATCGCAGAACCAGGATCACATCCTCTGAATGGCTCATAATGCACCAGTAGGCAGAAATCTTGAACCAGGAGCAAGACCTGCTGGACCTGCTCAACATTGAGGTGAAAGCAATAGTCAAGTGATGATTTGAGATGTCATCAGTGATGTCATCAGTGATGTCACTGACCATGTCATGAGTGATGTAATATGTGAGCAGTGCATTGCGGGGGCGCGAGTTATAGTTAGCTGAACTAACTATAACAGGGGAATTTCTAGGGTTTTGTACGAGGGAAATGTCCAGCTAACTATAATGCCCCTGAAACCTATGGTTTTTTTCAGTGAATTTCTAAGGTTTTTTAAATACCAATTCCTAACTATAACGCCCCTGAAACCTTTGGTTTTTTCAGTGAATTTCAAAGGTTTTTTAAATGCCAATTCCTAACTATAACGTGCATGAAACCTATGGTTTTTTCAGTGAATTTCAAAGGTTTTTTAAATGCTAATACCGATCTATAACTTATCTCTGAAGATATCATGAAAAGCATTCTTTTTTAAAAGTAGGGTGCAGATTAGTTTTGTGGAAAAGCATCTTTGGGATTGGTTAAGAAAAAGCAGTTTCAACGTGGAGTACATATCATAGGATAAAATGTGCTCAGCTCAACCACACCTGCTACTTGCATTTGTAAGGCACTGTTCGAACTTAAAACAATCGTCAACTTTTAACCTGCACATGTCGTTAAATGTTCAAGAAAATGTTACGAAAAAATATCCTAAAGTTTTAAAAAATGTATGAACTTTTAACCTGCACGTATTGTAGAATGTTCTAGAAAGTGTGTTGATAGAATACGTTGCACTTCTGACTTCTATGTGTTGTTGAATATTAAAAAAAACAGTTCATATGGAAAATTAAAAAGAAACCCATAGAGAAGTTTTGAAACCTAAAAGAATCAAGGAACTATTCTAATTTATTCTTTACATGTATTTATGTGTGCAGCAACAAAATTATAGACACAACAGCACTCGGAAAAGGAAGAAGCAGGGAGTGGGGGGAGGGGGGGAGATGGGCAGAATGGCACACATGCACAATTAAGTACAACACACATATAGACTAACAATGGCCAAAATGAAACACACCAACAAGGAGCACAAGTCACACAACCTGCCAACATCACACCACTGAACGAGCCTAGAAGTGAAAACCACGCTGCATTCATAGAGGATGTGTACAAAGGCCAGTCGTTGGTGTTGTGGGATGTCTGCGACCGTGGTTATCATGGGTGAGATGCACAGCATGTGGCACATGGTCGAGTTCACTGTGTGTTATGTTGCCAAACGGCTGCTCCTCCCTCCCACAAGCCCCCACACTTTCGTACGGTGAGCTGTTGTATCTCGTGCACTCGTACGGCACGCCATTCTAATGCCTATTTGCGCATCTCCTGCTACATTCCAACTACAACATCACAGTGCCGTTTGGAGGTGGTGCATGCCACTTTACAACATTGACTGCTGCGGCTCTTGTAACAGGCCACACCAGAACACAGAGACACACTTACCGCACTTCCCGTACATGGACATGTCCGAGACACCCCGTTCCCCTTGCCGGATAGGCACGCCCCTGCACTGACCTGTGAACGACAGACCAGCACACGCCAGTTGTGCATGCAGGATGCGTACGTAGCTACACATCCAGGCTCACTGCCAACGCTGAGGTGACCGCACACTGTGATGTTGCAGGGCTCGTGCCTATCATGCTAAGACAATGACCACAGGGACACACTAAGATGTGGGTTTGGGGGGCATTGGCGGTCCTGCAGTTGTTGAGATGAGTCTTCTGGCCCTCATGGGTATCCCTGTATCATGCTCACTGACTCTATGGCACCTGTGGGTGTTCTGGTGTGGCTCTTGGCTGTATTCCCTTTCATGGTGCAGGTAGTTGTCCTGCTTAACACCAGCAGAAAGCAGGTGTAAAATCCCTGGTGCTAACATGTCTTATCGCCGGAAATTGTTTCGCATTGCAATTGGTGTGAAAGTTGTGATGTGATTTTTTTCGTGTGCACAACTATATACAAACTGAGCAGTGTATCTCGTCAAGATCCAGCACCTGACGCACTATTCCCAATCAATATAAATACAATGAGATTTCTTAATAGATTTTGTGTGTACACTGTAAGTGCAGCCAATACCTCAGTGCAATACAATACAAGATTTTAGTATTTAGAATAAATCGCAAAGGTGCACCTCGTGTCTTTTTGCACGGGAACGGCTACTCTCCATTTCATTATCAGCACTTTAACGGAAGTAAAGTTGAGATAAATCTAACACACTATTCAGAAGTTGATGCAAACTGCAGATATCACCAGTATTCCAGCGATAAGTGCCCCAAAATTTAACACCATGGTGGACTCCATCAAATAACAGTAATAAGAACAAGAAAGAGTCACACAGCAGTTAAGAGAACAACCAAAAACATTATTAATTTTTTTTTCAAACTTTATTTTTTATAATAATAAATATATAAACGATAAACTATTTTCAAACTTTATTTTTTTATTAACCTAAATATAAACAATAAACTAATAAACAAAATGTAACAACAATAATACAAAACAACAAGAGGGAACACTCCTGTAGGAACCACGGAGGTCGACGACAGACCTGGAAAATCAGAAAGATTGTTAAAAAAACAACAACATGGTATTCTCAACAAAATACCTCAATAAAAAAAATAACAGATATATAAAAAATATACAGCTAACAAAATTTTATAAGTTTAACTTACAAAAATCTTTAAATGTTGCCGCTTTAAAATATTTACCGAATCTGAGGATTTTTTTTTGCAGAAGGCACCACGCCCACAACGTTTTTCTTCAGTGGTGAAGAAATTTTTAACTTTTTCCAAGGGGCAAACAAAGACCAATGCCACCTTCTTCATTCGCAAAATTTGCCAAAGAGTTCTGTTACGAGGGGATCCTAACAAAAAATACTCGTGCGGCACAGCAAGTATGATGAAACACCTAAGGACCCTTCTCCAAACAATCTTGCACGAGAAGAGTGCAAACAGATGAGAAACACTCCTGTTCTGTATCTGTAAAAAAGAATCACAAATAAATGTATATTAATAACTTTCAAATTTATACTATTCCATTACTGTACAAACACATTTGATATAAAAACTGACTAAGAAACTATAGCCCTGAACCACCAGTGTGACGATCGTTAAAACACTACATGCATAGTGCATACTACTTTGAAGCAGTTCATGCCCTAAAGCCTACCTCACTAAAAGACTACATGCTAACTGACTAAATGATTACAGTACTATAAGGAGACACACTGGGTGAGTGACAGGGTGTTTGCTAGAAGAGTATGAATACTAACTAGGGAATTGAAGGTGTGAAACACAACTGTGTAGGTGATTAGAGGACTGCATTCATACTGCATAGGCATTTAAAACAGCCCATGTGCTAAGGCCTGGCTCACTGCATGACTACTTGGGTACTGACTGAATGATTAGAGTACAGCAAGGAGAGTGCCTAGGTGAATTTATAAGTGCTAGGCTTTTCGCACAGGGAATGGATTAGTACTTGGTACTGAATGGGCCACTAGAGGAGTGCAAAAGCAGTCACACGTGCTGAACTGTATGGATACTGACTAGGAAATTTAAAGTGTGAAAGACAAGTGTCTAGGTGGTTAGAAGACTGCATGCATAGTGCATAGGGGTTTGAAACAGTCCATGTGCTAAGGCCTGGCTCAGTGTATGAATACTTAGGCAGTGACTTAATGATTAGAGTACTGCAAAGATAGTATCTTGGTGAATTTATAAGTGTTTGGGTTTTAGCACAGTGAATGGATTAGTGCATGGTGCTGAATGGGTCACTAGAGGACTGCAAAGGGAGTGACACGGTATTTCCTGGAAGTGTATGGATACTGACTAGGCAATTGAAGGTGAGAAAGACAATTGTGTAGGTGGTTAGAGGACTGCATGCATAGTGGATAAGGGTTTGAAGCAGTCCATATACTAAGGCCTGGGTCACTGGATGAGTACTCGGGTACTGACTGAATAATTAGAGTACTGCAAGGAGAGTGCCTGGGTGAATTTATTAGGGTTAGGCGCAGTGAATGATACTGAATGGGTCACTAGAGGAGTGCAAATGGAGTGACAGGGTGTTTGCTGGAAGTGAACGGATACTGACTGGGGAACTGAAGGTGTGAAAGACAAGTGTGTAGGTGCTTAGAGGACTGCATGCATAGTGGATAGGGGTTTGAAGAAGTCCATGTGCTAAGACCTGGCTCAGTGCATGAATACTTAGGCAGTGACTGAATCATAAGAGTACTGGAAAGAGAGTGTCTTGGGTTTTGGCACAGTGAATGGATTAGTACATACTGTTGAATGGGTCTTTAGAGGACTGCAAAGGAAGTGATAGGATGTTTCCTGGAAGTGGATGGATACTGACTAGGGAATTGAAGGTGTAAAAGACAAGTCTATAGTATGTTAGAACACAACATGCATACTGCATAGACATTTGAAGCAGTCTATTTGGTACTTAGAAACTGACTAAATAATCAGACTACTTCTAGGACAGTGCTTAGGTAAAACTTTTAAATTTTCAGTTCTGCCACAGTGCACAGAATAGTACATGGTACTGCACCTTAGTGTCAAACCCTGACTCATTTTATCAATGCATAAGCAAAGACTAGCTCCTAATGCTACTAAAACTTCACAACATGACCGGTTTGAAAACCGGTATATGTCAGCAAATAAACGATGTTACCAAATGCTTCTCTCACAATCCTTACCCAAATGCACACAGACTCACAGTGTGATTTTAGACAAGCAACACTATCCTAGGAGTTTACCAAAACTCATTCGCTACTCTAAAAGAGTTAATGGTACTGCACACAATCTACATATTTAAGTACACCACATCAGTGTCAAAGCATGACTCATTTAATCAACGCATAAGCAAAGACTGGATTCTAATCCTACTAAAACTTCACAACATGACAGGTTTTAAAACAGTTATCTGTCAGCAAATACAGGATGTTACCTAATGCTTCTCTCACAGTGATCCCAAATACACACTAACTCACAGTGTGATTCTAGACAAGCACCACTATCCCTATGAGTTTACCAAAACTAATTCACTACAGTGCAAGTGGTAAGGGAACTGCACACAATCTACATATTTCACAACTGCATTTACTGTCAATGCCTGACTCATATAATGAAAGCATAAGCCATAACTGTCTTCTAATGCCACTAAAACTTGACAACATGACATGTTTTACAACACTTATCTGTCAGCAAATACACAATGTTACCAAACACTTCTCTCACAGTGGTTCCCAAATGCACACAGACTCACAATGTGATTCTAGACAAACAACACTATCCCTTGCACTATATCAAAACACATTTCTTCATCTAGAAGTAGTACTACATTTTAGTATAGAAACATAACATAATTCATTTCACAAATTCATAAACAATGACTGGTTTCTAATTCTACCAAAATATAAAAACTGCACAGTTATCTGTCTACAAACACATGAAAAACACAAATGCCAATCAGAGAATGGTTTCTACATGCACACACATTGTAGAGAAAAAAAGTACTCCCTACACTTTAGCAGGAAAAATACATTAGTCTGATTAAAATCAAAATAGTCTACATACATCCCCTCACAATTAAATAACTCATCTTTCAAGTTATTTTGTAGATTAAGGAGTATATCAATCACTCACCATATTTTCTTTTACAGAATCTATGCACTGTGCACCTCTCAGCAAAAGCAAAGAATGAAAAAGTTTTCCTTTCGTTTTCCACACATATACATGTAAACATCAAATCACAATCCTTCGCACATAAACTCAAAAGCAAACACACATTTCAATTGGTTAAACATTTCAACCCTTTCCAACTGAAATACATTTCAACCCTTCCCCCAGTCTGCCTTCTGCCTGTTACCATAGAAACAGGTCATGGAACACTGCACTGAGCTCACAGGTCACAAGTTCAGCACACAATGTTCCTACACAAGAAAGGAAGTGTGCTTGACTTTTCAACATATCAGCTTATCATATATAATGTTCCTTAAAATCTGTTTTTGTTAACCAATAACAATCATACCTTTAAAAAACAAAAATATACACCCTACCTTTCAGTGTAGAAAGTTGTTATACAACCAATGATTTCTTGTAGTTTTTCAAAAAACGTTGCCGTAGATCCGCGCACCCACCGCGAGAGAATCCGTGCATCCAACGCGATAGGATGCGCGCACCGTGCGCGCATTTCGACGCTTTTTTTTTTTAAAAAGGGGGGCCACAGGGGGTCCTTCTGGGACCCCCTAAGCAGATCTAGAGGGTCAGAGTATTTCCACTCTGCCCCCTTTATATCGCTTCTACCGAGGCAGAAAATGGCCGCCAACAGTTCCTGGTTTCGAATGTAGAGAGACGCTCGACAGCCAATTAGCATTCAGCGCGCGATCGGGAGGGTGCGCGCTCCGTTCGGGGAGGGTGTGCTTACGGTGCGGTACGGTCCGCGGATCCTCCACTAACTTTTTTACCCTAATTTTCTCAGGAAATACTGGACAGATTCACACCAAATATGCAAAAGGCACGAGTCCGAACTGAGGACTGCCTCTTTGCCAAATTTGGTGTCATTCCGTTCAGCGGTTCGGGCTGTAGCTGCGACAACAGATCCTATGGGAAATTGCATGGGGAAAACGCGTTTTGGGACCCCCCTTTTTTCTCGGCCCCCGCTTCACGGATCACCGCAAAACTTTCAGGGTAGGAGCGGAGCGGAGCTGGCCAAAAGTTTAAAGAATTTCGCGAAGATTCGTCAATCGGCACCAAAGATATTCCCAATAGAATGTTGCGGATTTCCTATGGAAAATAGGTCCTAACTATAACTATCTACTGGCGACCGCCAGTAGATAATAAATATATATATATATATATATATATATATATATATATATATATATATATATATATATATATATATATATATATATATATATATATTACCTACTGGCGGTCGCCAGTAGGTAGTTATAGTTAGGACCACGTTTCCATAGGAAATCCGCAACATTCTATTTTGAATAACTTTGGCGCCGGTCGACGAATCCTCGCGAATTTTTCAAAATAGGTGGGGCGCTACGCTCCGCTCCTTCCCTGAAAGTCTCGGGGGAATTCGTCAAGCGGGGGCTGAGATAAAAGGGGGGTCCCAAAACGCGTTTTCCCCATGCATTTTTCCATAGGACCTTTAGACACAGCTACAGCCCGAACGGCTGAACAGAATTAGTAGAAATTTGGCAGAGAGGTAGTCCTCAGGACAAGGAAGTGCCTTTTGTAGGTTTGGTGTAAATCTGTTCAGTAGATTCTGAGAAAATAGCATTTAAATCAATATATATATCTGTGACAGCTTACGGTGCGCTTACCGTACGCGTACGGTGGCGTGCGCGAGCGCGATTCTGATTGGCTGTTAGATCTTAGTAAACATTCGAATCGGTCGAAACCAGGAAGCGGCGGCCGCCATTTTGTGTGTTTCACACAGAAAAAAAAAGGGTGATAATTTGAAAAGGGGGCATGGAGGAGAGTTACAGACCCCCTAACATTTGAAAGGGGGTCAAAGAAGGACAGAAATGTACAAAAAAAACATTTATTAATTTTAAAAAAAAATCGCGGGGTACGCGTACGGTAAGCTTACGGTAAGCTCACCATACGCGTACGGTAAAAAAAAAATAAAAAAAGAAATGAAATGCAGATTTAAGTGTTTAGATATTAGGGGGCTCTAAAAAGAGCCGTTGTGTTTATGAAGTGATGTTTTAGTGGTACCTACAAGTAAGTACCGATGCAGAGTCTAAGGTTCAAGAGGAAGACTCTGTTCCCTTCATCATTGAAGTGCACACCATCTCCTCTATAAATGTCTTGCATGTCGTAACGCAAGTTGTTGTGGTAAATGGATCCCATACCATAGTCTCGGAGGAAAGCAGAAACAGATTTGTTGACGTGCTTTCTTGCTTTGTCAATCTGTGGACAGAAATGATTGGACCAGTTCCATTTTTGCCTTTGGCATATGTTAGAAAACACAAAGGCAGTTTTAGGGAAAAGTGAAAACAGTTGTGCAAAGGTCTCCTTCATAAGCATTTCCAGACCTACCCCAGTCAAAGTGCCTAGGTCATTGCCACCACAGTGCACTATTATGAGGTCAGGGTGTTGGATTTGCATGAAGGATTTCACCAATGGCATCAATTGGTGCCACTTTAACCCTCTCTGACCAATCCATTTAATGTCTACATTTGGCAAAGCAAGGTCTCTCACCATATCTGTTTTCTCTGCATACTTTTCACTCCAGAAGACATAGCTGTGCCCTACAATGCACACTGTGAACATCTTCAAAGGAGAACTGGATGCACTCAGGAGGTGTAATTCAGTAGAATGGAAAAAAGAAATGAAAGACAGTTTGGAAATGGAGGTAAACATATTTTTTTTTTTTAAATAAATCTGATTGGCTGTTTCATACCATTCTAGAATAAAAACTAGTCTGTATGTGTAAATTTATAGAAGCATGTTTTGTATTGGTACAGAAAAATGTGTTACCAAAGAACAGTACTATGGATTTGCTGTTTGGTTTGAAAAGTCAAGCACTCCTGCTCTTTGGAAATGAAACATTGTTTGGTGAACTTCTGACCTGACTCTACACAGCAGTGTTCCATGAGCTGTTGCTATGGTAGCAGGCAGAAGTCAAGTTGGGGGAAGGGTACTTTTGGAAAAGGGTTGGTTTTCAACCAATAGAAATGTGTGATTACATTTGAAAAAAAGGGGGAAGCACTGAGATTTGAAACTTACATGTATATGTGTGGAAAAAAAGAGGGAAACTTTGCCATTATCTGGTTCTGCTGAGAGGAGAGAGGTGTAGAGAACAGAGATCCTGGCTCTGATAATCTGTTGTTTGAGTGCCACATTTCTTTCACAACTAACTAATTTTAAAGGTGAGTTTAGAGTTTGAGAGGGGATGTATATGGTAAATTAAGAAATGAATAATAGAATTGGAATTCCTTTTGTTGAAGTTGTGTTTATTATTTTCTGTTTTGGGAGAAATTTAAATGTGAGGAACATGTAAAATAATATGGACTATGTTTTCACGAAAATTTAAGGTGTACTGGTAAAAATAAGGAATACTTTAAGGGTTTGAGGTTGCACTCAGTAATGCAAATACATTCAGCATCAGTGAGGCTGGTTGCCCTTGCTGGAGTGTAGTGAGTCACCCAGGTTACACATGTTGCTGGTCTAAGAAAGCTGTTTGGTATTGCTCTGGTGATTTTACATTTGCATTAGATGGAAAGGGGGAGCCATTTTTTTTGTATGCAGAAGCAGACTCTTAGCACAAAGCCAGCTGGTTATCCTGTGGAATCATGCACAGTATTCACAACCGAGTGGGGTTTGAGGTTTCAGTCAGTAATGCAAATACATTCAGCATTACTAAGGCTGGTTGCCCTTGCTGGAGTGTAGTCAGTCACCCAGGTTACACATGGTGCTGGTCTGAAAAAGCAGTTTGGACATGTGCTTTTAACAGAATTTGAAAAGTGGATTCATAATGTGTCAGTCTGTAAAAGTGTTTATCACTTGCCAAAAAAAAAGAGTAGTAAGTGTGCTTTCAAATTGGCAAAGAAATTTCGTTTTGTGACTAATGTGAAAACATGACTCTGTGTGTAAATAGGAATTACAGGCAGAGATTTATTGCGTATTGCTCTGGTGATTTTACATTTGCATTGGATGTAAAGGGGGAGCCATTTTTTTGTATGCAGAAGCAGACTCTTAGCACACAGCCAGCTGGTTATCCTGTGGAATCATGCACAGTATTCACAACCGAGTAGGGTTTGAGGTTTCAGTCAGTAATGCAAATACATTCAGCATCACTAAGGCTGGTTGCCCTTGCTGGAGTGTAGTCAGTCACCCAGGTTACACATGGTGCTGGTCTGAAAAAGCAGTTTGGACATGTGCTTTTATCAGAATTTAAAAAGTGGATTCATAATGTGTCAGTCTGTAAAAGTGTTTATCACTTGCCAAAAAAAAGAGTAGTAAGTGTGCTTTCAAATTGGCAAAGAAATTTCGTTTTGTGACTAATGTGGAAACATGACTCTGTGTGTAAATAGGAATTACAGGCAGAGATTTATTGCGTATTGCTCTGGTGATTTTACATTTGCATTGGATGTAAAGGGGGAGCCATTTTTTTGTATGCAGAAGCAGACTCTTAGCACACAGCCAGCTGGTTATCCTGTGGAATCATGCACAGTATTCACAACCGAGTGGGGTTTGAGGTTTCTGTCAGTAATGCAAATACATTCAGCATCACTAAGGCTGGTTGCCCTTGCTGGAGTGTAGTCAGTCACCCAGGTTACACATGGTGCTGGTCTGAAAAAGCAGTTTGGACATGTGCTTTTATCAGAATTTGAAAAGTGGATTCATAATGTGTCAGTCTGTAAAAGTGTTTATCACTTGCCAAAAAAAAGAGTAGTAAGTGTGCTTTCAAATTGGCAAAGAAATTTCGTTTTGTGACTAATGTGGAAACATGACTCTGTGTGCAAATAGGAATTACAGGCAGAGATTTATTGCGTATTGCTCTGGTGATTTTACATTTGCATTGGATGGAAAGGGGGAGCCATTTTTTTGTATGCAGTAGCAGACTCTTAGCACACAGCCAGCTGGTTATCCTGTGGAATCATGCACAGTATTCACAACCGAGTGGGGTTTGAGGTTTCAGTCAGTAATGCAAATACATTCAGCATCACTAAGGCTGGTTGCCCTTGCTGGAGTGTAGTCAGTCACCCAGGTTACACATGGTGCTGGTCTAAAAAAGCAGTTTGGACATGTGCTTTTATCAGAATCTGAAAAGTGGATTCATAATGTGTCAGTCTGTAAAAGTGTTTATCACTTGCCAAAAAAAAGAGTAGTAAGTGTGCTTTCAAATTGGCAAAGAAATTTCGTTTTGTGACTAATGTGGAAACATGACTCTGTGTGTAAATAGGAATTACAGGCAGAGATTTATTGCGTATTGCTCTGGTGATTTTACATTTGCATTGGATGGAAAGGGGGAGCCATTTTTTTGTATGCAGTAGCAGACTCTTAGCACACAGCCAGCTGGTTATCCTGTGGAATCATGCACAGTATTCACAACCGAGTGGGGTTTGAGGTTTCAGTCAGTAATGCAAATACATTCAGCATCACTAAGGCTGGTTGCCCTTGCTGGAGTGTAGTCAGTCACCCAGGTTACACATGGTGCTGGTCTGAAAAAGCAGTTTGGACATGTGCTTTTATCAGAATCTGAAAAGTGGATTCATAATGTGTCAGTCTGTAAAAGTGTTTATCACTTGCCAAAAAAAGAGTAGTAAGTGTGCTTTCAAATTGGCAAAGAAATTTCGTTTTGTGAGTAATGTGGAAACATGACTCTGTGTGCAAATAGGAATTACAGGCAGAGATTTATTGCGTATTGCTCTGGTGATTTTACATTTGCATTGGATGTAAAGGGGGAGCCATTTTTTTGTATGCAGAAGCAGACTCTTCGCACACAGCCAGCTGCTTATCCTGTGGAATCATGCATAGTATTCACAACCGAGTGGGGTTTGAGGTTTCAGTCAGTAATGCAAATACATTCAGCATCACTAAGGCTGGTTGCCCTTGCTGGAGTGTAGTCAGTCTCCCAGGTTACACATGGTGCTGGTCTCAAAAAGCAGTTTGGACATGTGCTTTTATCAGAATCTGAAAGTGGATTCATTATGTGTCAGTCTGTAAAAGTACTTATCACTTGCCAAAAAAAAGAGTAGTAAGTGTGCTTTCAAATTGGCAAAGAAATTTCGTTTTGTGACTAATGTGAAAACATGACTCTGTGTGCAAATAGGAATTACAGGCATAGATTTATTGCGTATTGCTCTGGTGATTTTACATTTGCATTGGATGGAAAGGGGGAGCCATTTTTTTTTATGCAGAAGCAGAGTCTTAGCACACAACCAGCTGCTTATCCTGTGAAATCAAGCACATTATTCACAACCGAGTGGGGTTTGAGGTTTCAGTCAGTAATGCAAATACCTTCAGCATCACTAAGGCTGGTTGCCCTTGCTGGAGTGTAGTCAGTCACCCAGGTTACACATGTTGCTGGTCTGAAAAAGCTGTTTGGACATGTGCTGTTTTCATAATCTGAAAAGTGGATTCAAAATGTGTCAGACTGTAAAAGTACTTATCACTTGCCAAAAAAGTAGTAGAAAGTATGGTTTGCAATTGGCAAAGAAATTTCGTTTTCTGCCTAATTTCAAACCATGACTCTGTGTGCACACAGGAATTGTTTTTAGATATTTAATTTGTGATGGTGTTATTGTGATTTTCACTTGTAGGAAAGGGGTACATAGTATTTTAAGATTTGAAAAGATCATAACAAATGTAGTAATATATTTAAATAAAATAAAGGATTTTTTTTTAGTTTTTTTCAGGTATTGCTGAAGAGCAGTGAACAAAATTTAAGATGCCTACAAAATCCAGACTAAGAAAAGACCACAAAAAAAATCTATATTTGAAGACAACTGGAGGACCTAAGTTAGTTGGAGATGCTCATGTTGGGAAAAAGAACACATCTTCTGGTAAGCAGACAAAAGATTTTTTAAAGAAAATCTTCAAAAAAAGGAAAAATGTACAAAATGTCTGTACTGGGAAGAATGTTTTCAAGAGAAAAGAACAGGAAAAAATTGAGAATTTAGTTAATGCAAATATACCTTCTGCAACAGAAAAGGTTAACTTAAACAGAAAAACAGCGTTTAAAGAGATACGTAGAAAAATGTTTCAGAGAAGAGTTATGTCCAATTTGATAAAGGATGTGAAGAAATATAAGCAAAAGGCAAAATTTTACAAGAGAAAAAAAGAAATTGAAGCCATTGCAGCAAAGGCATTAGAATTAAAAAGGAAACTATTCATTTTAATTTTGAATAGGATGCGTACATTAGATAAAATGGTTAATGTACTGAAATCACAAAGCAAAAGGAAAAGAGTAGTGAACAGAACAAACTTTTGTAAAGTGTTTTTAGGAAAATGGATGCATAGTTCAAGTAGTGAACCTTTTTTTAATGAAGAGAGTTATTTTCAAAGTAATAGTTTGCTGCATGCAGTTGACACCAGAGGTCGTGCTTATGAAGTGAAAAATGGTTGCATAATGGAGAAGGAGATAATGGTTCCAAGAGATGAGGTACAAGTGATGGCGGATGAGGCTATGGGGAGACGTCCTAAAGCCCCAGTGTACACTTGGAATTGTAGTAGTATTTGCACTGTGCGTCAGGAATCTATTGATACATTTCGTGAGTTTCTAAGAGAATATAGTAAAAAAAGTGTAAAACAGAAGATTAAGGTGCTTCAAAGTCTAGATCCATGCAGAGTGAGAGAGAATACTGGTTTGCAGGGTCATTCTCTGGCTTGTCTATCTAGAAAAGTGTGTAATAGTGTTTTCCATCATTTTAGGATGCTGGCTGTTCATCATACTGAAATGAGAAAGTTTGTGAGACGGTTGTATTTTGCTAAAAGTCCAGCAATAAAGTTAGATGAATTGAATAGGGCTCTGTTCCGTGGAACGGTATCAGATGTAGAGAAGGTTGTTGATGAAATTCAGTTTTGTTACTTTGGTCCTGAACAAAACAGTGCAGAAAAGGACACAGTAAATGAGGAAGAAGTGGAAGAGAATGTAGAACCCTCTGTAAGTTAGACCTTTAACGATCACATAACAAAATTTGAAAAAATCTCTAACGAAAGACCAAATATTATTTGTATTTGTTGCCGCAGAACTCATTATAGAAAACAAACTAGGAATGTTGATCTCTACAGAAAGAGTGAAAATGAAGATAATTATAAGTGGAAAGATTTTGCCACATATATATTTCTAGAAAATTGTTTTGAATTGGGTGAAGTTCAGCGTATTTGTAAATACTGTTACAACAAGTTAGAGGAAAATAGAATGCCGACCAGAGCTGTACATAATAATTTAGAATTGGATGCTATTCCTGCTGAACTTTCTGAATTAAATACATATGAGTCTATACTTATTCAATGTGTTCATCCGTTCCAGACCATAGTACGTATGGAGCCTAAAACTGGTAAATTACCTCCTTCAGATTTACTGAGAGGTTTAAAAGGTAGAGTGGTGTATTTGCCCTTGGATTTGAAAAAAAATATGGAAACTATTGATGCGGATACTTTGGAAACTGAACCATTAGTTATTCTGGTTAATGGTGTACCTACAAAGAATAAGAAGATTTGGCAGGAGCTGGTAGATGTACGGAAAGTACAAAGAGCAAATTTGTATTTGAAAAGGAATAACAAATGGTATGAAACAATTTATATAGAAGAAGAAGAAGAAGATTTACAAGAAGACACAGAAACACCAACTGGACAAATTGAAAAAGTGGACAAGTCAAAGGAAGAAGAAATTTATGAACATTTTAGCATACATCCTCTTCATTCAAAAGAAGTTATGGGAGACAATATTGATCTGTTTCAGATGAAGAAAGCAAAAGGAACTCCCGTGAGTGTATGGGAGGAGAGCTTGGAAGCTCGATGTTTTCCCCAGCTGTTTCCTACAGGAAAAGGAGGACGATACGATGAACGTCCAGAACAGATTCCAGCTTCTGAGTATCGGACTACAAGACTATATGCTGAAGATCCCAGATTTCGACAAAGTATTCCTTATTTGTTCCATCTTTTATTTGAAAGCGACTTGTCTGCACTATCTTATGCAGTAAATCACATTTTAAAAAGTGGAGTACATTTACAAAATGTGTCTGCTAAGGATTTTATGGAGAAAGTGCAGCACCGAGATGATCATTTGGAAACACAACTGATCAATCTGATGGCTTGTCAGCGTGGGACAAATGAATATTGGTACCGACGCCATGGTGAATTAAAATGCATGTTACGGAATTTAGGAACACCAACATGGTTCGTTACCCTAAGCTGTGCTGAGTACGCTTGGGATGATTTACTGGATTTTCTACGAGAGGCAAATTCAAACATTAAAAACATTGAATACAAGACAGCAGGAGAACTGTGCTCATTGGATCCGGTTACTGTTTGCAGATATTTCAATCATAGATTTGAGGCTATGATGTCCTTCATCAGCAATAAAAAAAATCCACCTCTTGGAGAAGTAGTGGATTTCTTTTGGAGAAAAGAGTACCAGGCAAGAGGTGCTCCTCATATTCATATGCTGTTGTGGATCAAGGATGCCCCAAAGTTTGGAACAGATGCTGATGAAGCAGTGTTATCTTACATTGAAGAATATGCAACATGTGCTATACCAAAAAGCACAGAAGAGAAAAAGTAAAAGGAGCACGTTTTACGTTTCCAAAGTCATCGGTGTGGAAAATACTGTCGACGGAAATACAAGAGCAAAGAAAAATACTACACTAAATGTCGATTTGGATTTCCTAGACCTGTTCTTTCAAATGGAAGAGTAAACAGTTTTATGTCATCTGTGAGACATACTATCACAAGAAAATCACCTAAGAATACCTACAACCTAAAAAGAAAAGAAGAATCAAAAAATATAAATGACTACAACCCAGTCATTTTATCCATGTGGAATGCTAACATGGATATACAGTATGTAGCTGACAATTCCATTGCTGTTGCTCGATATGTAACGTCTTACATTACTAAATCTGAAAAAACTGAATTGAAAGAAATGTGGGAAGAGATTTCTCACGAGAAGACTGTCAGTAAGAAGCTGTGCAGTTTCAGTTTAAAGATGTTATCACATCGAGAAATTGGATCCTACGAATGTTCAGATAGGTTATCTTCTGCAAGTCTCTACTCGAAATCAAGAAGAATAATTTGGGCAAGTTTAGGCCTTGCAGCAATGAGAAATCGGGTACTGAAATCTGTTGGAGAAATTGAATATTTGGCCGAGAATGACCCAGAAAGTACAGATATTTTGAAATCAAACATGTTGGACACATATTATCCCAAGAGAAGTCAACATCTGGAGAACATGTGTCTCTATGAAGTGCTGCAGAACTACATTTATTCACGGAAAGCCGCAGAAGACCTCAACAATGGAAAATATAAAGTCATTGGTGAGGAAGGATGTTTGGTGAAGCAAACAAAAGGAAGTTTGATAAATCACAGGAAGCTGAGTTGCGACACTACTGACAAAAAGGAATTTTACTACTTGGCTCTTTTACAGCTATTTAAACCCTGGCGTATAGAGGATGAACTACTGGGAGAATTTCAGAGCTATGAAGATTCATTTAATGCTTGCAAAGACAGCATACAATGCAATACATTCACAACTTATCTGCAAATGTTAAATGAAGAAATTGAACAGGAAACTACAATTGCAGCAGAAGTAGCTAGAGACAGTTCCCAGGACAGCCAAAGTTCAGGAACACTCAGTCAAGATCCCCTAGGACAACCAATCGTTGAAAATGAAGCATCAATAGCCATGAATGAAGTGGAAACGGCTATGAATCAAGCTCAAGAAGAATTTGTAGACTTACAAAATTTGGAAAGACAACTGAACGAAGAGCAGCAACAAATTTATGAAGAGATCAGAAACAAAATTGATCACAGATTTCTACATGAAAAAAATGAGTGTTCTTGCACATCATTTCATCCAATCAGGATGTATGTAAGCGGACAAGCTGGAACTGGAAAAAGTTTCCTTATAAAAGTCATCAGAAGCTACCTACAGCAAAAAACGGATTCTACTTTGTCTTGTGTGGTTACTGCTCCAACTGGGTTAGCAGCATATAACATAAAAGGAATCACTTTACATCGTTTGCTAATGTTACCAGTGGAGCATGAGAACAAAATACAACACAACAAGCTAACTGGAGAAGCATGCTTGGAAGTTTCAAGAGTATTGAAGAAGATGCAAGTTCTCATTATTGATGAGGTGAGCATGGTATCAAACTTAATGCTTGCCTTTGTGCATTTAAGAATGCAGCAAATTCTAAGGACAGACTATGACGTGTTATTTGGTGGAAAGCATGTCATAGTTTTTGGGGATCTTCTACAGCTTACTCCAGTTAAAGGACAACCAGTGTTTAATACTGTGACACATGAAGACACGAAGAAGTCATTGGGAAGCATCGGTAATGCAAATATTTGGTCCTTCTTTGAGTACAAGGAACTTACTACTAATATGAGGCAAGCAAACGATGAAGAATATGGAAGTATTCTGAAAGATATCAGGATTGGACTACTCACAGAAGTTGGCAAAAAAGCATTACAGAGTCGGCTGCTACATAATTTATTTCCAAAGGAAGAAATAGTTGCAGAGAAAATATACAAGAACATTTCAGAAAAGAAAAGTGTCATTTGCTTAATGCCAACTCTACGTGAATGCTCAATATTCAATGAGGAGCTTTTAAAATTGGAAAAGGAAGATATCAGGAAATTGGAAGCAGTGGACAAAATTGAGGATGGAAGAATTACTATCACATTAACAGGCACACTGATAAATAAATTGGATTCACTAGAGAAGAACATTTCCAAAACAGCTGGATTAGAAAAAAATCTGTATGTTTGCATGAACTGTAGAGTATTTTTAAGGAGAAATTTGGATGTTGAAAAAGGTTTAGTTAATGGAGCTATGGGAAGAGTTGTGGGTTTTATTAATTATCAGAAAAAAGATGGAATTGAATGTTTAAAAATAAAATTTGATCAGATAGAAGAAGTTAAAGATATTTGTCGTTGTTCAGTTCGTTTCATTCTTGTGAAAGACTTATATGTACGTAGGAAGCAGTTTCCTTTTTCGCTAGCATATGCTGTAACTATTCACAAGTCTCAAGGATTGACAGTAGATTGTGCTTTTGTGAGCATTGGTTCAACTGTGTTCAAAGAAGGTATGGCTTGTGTAGCTTTGTCACGAGTGAAAACATTATCTGGTTTATTCATGATAGACTTTGATGACTCAAAAGTTAATGCTGATACAAATTGTGTAAAGGAGTATAATAGATTAAGAAGAACCTATGCTCCTCATTTAGGTCAGTATCCTGTGTTGGAGAAACGTGTAGTTTCTCGTAAAAGGAGAAATGAGAATATCTGTAATGAAGATGTAGAGAGGAGGAAAAAAAAGAGGAGTGATGTAATTGCAAGCAAAAAGAAAAAGGAAAATGAAGAAGAGGTTGTAGGATGTCATTTTGAAAATAGCTCTGGTGTCAACTGCTATGCTAATGTAGTGCTGAATGTTGCATTTTATCTGGAAAGTGTGCAAGAGCAGATAATAGTAAATCAGAGAAAAAGATTCTGTTCTGAGTTGAGTCTCCTTTTTCAAAAGCTGAGTAATGATAAGAGTCAAATAGAAAGTGCTACTGAAATTAGAAAACTTTTAGATGTACGTTCAGGACGAACACAGTTTTCTCAAAATGTACAGCAAGACGCACAGGAATTCTTGATGTTTTTTCTTCAGGTACTGGAAGAAGAAGGGGTTCCCATTGAAAATGTATTTGGTCTCTCTTATAAATGGGAACATAGTAGTGAAAACTGTTATAATACATGTGGCTCCTATGTTGATTCTGAAAGGTTTATTTCTTTAACATTGCCAGAAAGTAAAACAGTCACTTTTGCTAAATTAGTTAAAGATGCTAATCATAACATGGAATGCAGTGAGTGTCAATCTGAAATGTTTTCAACGTTACTTTTAAAGGAATACAGAAAATATGTAATTTTAATGATGCAACGATGTAAAGCTGATGGTTCAAAATTGGATACTTTAATAAAGAAGTTTACAGGACAGCAATTATCAATTTCAGGAAAAACTTTTGTAACTGTTGCAATAATTTTCCATGAAGGACCTACTGTTACTTCTGGACATTACACAGTTTATCTTAAATGTGAAAAAGGCTGGACACTGTGTAATGATTCCCAATTGATTTTCAAGCAACGTTTGCCTTTTGATTTAGCAAATTCCTATCTAATCTTCCTGAAACCTAAATTTTAGAGAGACTTGGCAAGATGTGTACAAAACAATTTTACCATTTTATTGGATTACCATTGGAATTTTCAAAAAAAAATATTTTTCAAATTATCATTTGGCCTAATGGAAAGATAACCAATTGTAATGTGGACTTTTTAAATTTTTAATGAAACTTTGGAAAACCAAAAATTTAGACAAAATCGGTAACATCTGCACAATTTAAATTTTGGAATGTTATTGGATTGCCATTGGAAATTTATTCAAAAAAGATTTTTAAAATTACTATTTGGCCATGAGGAAAGGTAACCAATTGTATTGTGGACTTATTTAATTATTAATTAATCTTTCGGAAACCAAAATTTTACAGAGAATCGGTGAGATCTGTACAATTTAAACTTTAGAATTTTATTGGATTACCATTGGAAATTTAATCAAAAAAGAATTTTAAAATTACTATTTGGCATAAAGGAAATGGAACCAGATGTATTGTGGAGTTATTTGAGATATATTTTTGTGATTATACTTCTGAAACAAAAATGTCAGACGGTATTTTAAAGAAATAAGTATTGATATTAGATGATATTTTTTTTAGAATATTATACATTTCTATAATGTATAATGTTATGTTTAAGTTAAAAGAGATACTGGGCTTTTTTTATACAATCTTTGAGATTGTTATTTTTTTTTTGCCCGCTGTTAAATGATGAATGCAATTGCTTTCACAATTTATAGTGAAATGCAATATATTCTGAATACAGCAAAAAAAAGGCAAAACAATTTTGGGGAAAAAAATGTAAATATGTGTACTGTGTAATATATTGATTTATTAAATATTAATACTTTTTTCTTTTTTTTTCAGATTGTGAAAGAAAATTTTCAAAAAAAACCAACCATTTTAATAAAAAATTAAATTGTTGGGTGGGTCAGGTAAGTGAGAAATTAGATGGTCCTTTTCTTCCTCTTTATCTCAAAAAGATTTTTAGTATTTAGTTATTAATTCCTCAAGGATCTTGAGATGTGGTAATTGATTTTTAGTGTTTTTAAAAAAATAAAAAAAATATGCTTACGGTAAAAAAAAAATAAAAAAAAGTTTTAAAGAAAAAATAAAAAAAAGTTGAGAGGTAAGGTTGGCTCTTAAAAGAGCCGTTGTGTTCATGCAGGGACAGAGGAAAGGGAGTATGGGAACATTAGCTGGTTGGACATTTGTGCTGATCTATTCTGTTGTTAATGAGGGAAACACTGGTCTCCCTATGAACAATTAGATCATGGCAAAATGAACACCGCATAGTAACCCTACCAAACCGAGGGTTAATTTCCAGAGGATCAGAAAAAGGTGAATGTGCCCCCACAGATGAAGGGCTCTGCTGAGCTTCCGAAGAAGGACTCGGCTGAGCTGCTGTGGATGTGCTTGGTTGACTTACTGAAGGGTTGCCCCTAGTATGTCTAGCATGTGTCCTAGGATGCACATCCTCAAGGTGTCTCAACATAGTGTGATTCCCGAAGGAATACTTCTTGTTGGGATTACCTCGTGAAAGTACACGCTTGCACAGCTTGCAAGTCACCAAGGCAGCATTGACTTTTTTCACACCCTCAGGAAAAGTAAAATACTCCCATATGAAAGAGCCCTTCTGTTTCCTCCTTCTCTGCCTGATGGTGGTGCTGCTAGCCTCACTCTCAGCAGAAGAGTGCTGTTCTGCCATCGTATCACAAAGACAAGACAGGTCCTTCTCCTAAGGAATCAGAAGCAGAAATGAGGGGAATAGGTGTGGTGTAGGAGAGTTCTAGAACTGAAAGTAGTTTCAACCAATCAAAAGTTGTGTTTCATGATCACATGACCCACCGTGCGCATACGTTACGCTTACGTTACGCTTACCGAGCGCTTACGGTGCGCTTACGGTAAAACTGCGCATGCGCATAAAAAAAAAGACACGCGCTCGCGCGCATGCGCAAAACAGTCACTCTACAACACTTCCGCGTAACGTGCGCGTGTAGCGTACACGCCTACGCACCCCACGCAAAGTACGCGCGGCTACGCAAATTGCGTAACTATACGCAAACAGAGTAGATAAATTACAAACATTGCGTAAACCGTACGCTTACCGTACGCTTACCGTACGCGTAATAAAAAAAAAAAAAAAAATTCTATGTTATACTAATATATCTTACCTGTTTGGTAAAAAAAAAAAAGAGAAAACTTGATATATTGCATATTTTTTTTTAAAAAAACAGTGTTTTAAGAGAATAAAAAGTTAAAAAAAACTTGTTTTTTTTAAAAAAAAACACATTTAAGATAAGAATTTATAATAAAAAAATCATACAAAATCAATAAAGAAAAATATGGGAATCACATATGTTATAGGTAAAAATTAGCATTTAAAAAACCTTGCAAATTCACTGAAAAAACCATAGGTTTCACACATGTTATAGTTAGGGACTAGCATTAAAAAAACCTTGCAAATTCACTGAAAAAACCATAGGTTTCACACACGTTATAGTTAGGAATTAGCATTTAAAAAACCTTGCAAATTCAGTGAAAAAACCATAGGTTTCACACATGTTATAGTTAGCTGGACATTTCACTCGTAAAAAAACAATGAAATTTTCCCGTTATAGTTAGTTCAGCTAACTATAACTCGCGCGCCCGCAATGCACTGCTGATCACGTCACATATTACATCACTCATGACATGGTCAGTGACATCACTCATGACATCACTGATGACATCTCAAATGACATCACTGATGACATCACTGATGACATCATCCTTGTGATAGAGTGGCAGACCTCCTCTCACCCTAATATAACCTTTGATACACACATTCAAAAATGGAGACTGAAATTTACAAAAAAAAGGACATACCAATACCAATTACAACAACCTCTTCAATAATTCTAAGAACCACATGCACATCCACTCATTCACCAACAGTCCTGTACAGTCACTCATTCGTGTACTCACATATCATATGTACTCATACACCTATACATCCTGTTACACAACACCACTCATCCATAGAGTTACTCATACACATAGTCACTCATGCTAATAAAGAATCAAACATCCATTTACTTGCATATACATTTATACACACACCACCACACTTACTTCTACAGAAACTTACACATACTTAGGTGCCGATCACGATCCGTTAAAAACCGCGTACGAACCGTCGGTCGGAGCGAATTCCCCGTCCGACTCGTACCCGGTTGTAAAACTTTACAAACATGGAATTACGATTCGCACGGAAACACCATTTCCGTACGAATCGTAAAAAACACCGACCGACGAAAATATACATACGAATGTGATCCGGGAATGCTGCGACGTGACGTCGGGACGCTTTCAGGCAGCGTTTCACGAACCAGGAATTACGATTCGAACCGACAGCAGTCCGGACGGCAATATTTTCACGGCACCCAAAAAGTGCCGCAAAAGCGAAGTACGGCGCGAATCGACCAGAGTAGGTGGCCCGGTACGCGCCGACCCCCCCCCCCAGCCCCCGTAGGTACGCGCCGACCCCCCCCCAGCCCCCGTAGGTACGCGCCGACCCCCCCCAGCCCCCGTAGGTACGCGCTGACCCCCCCAGCCCCCGTAGGTACGCGCCGACCCCCCCCCAGCCCCCGTAGGTACGCGCCGACCCCCCCCCAGCCCCCGTAGGTACGTGCCGACCCCCCCTGTGTGTACACCCGTGTACGGTGCGTACCCCCCCGTGTACGCTCGAGTCGGACCCCCCCGTGTACGCTCGAGTCGAACCCCCCCCGTGTACGCTCGAGTCGAACCCCCCGTGTACGCTCGAGTCGAACCCCCCGTGTACGCTCGAGTCGAACCCCCCCATGTACGCTCGAGTCGGACCCCCCCGTGTACGTTCGAGTCGTACCCCCACCCGTGTATGTACGGTGCGTACCCCCCGTGTACGCTCGAGTCGAACCCCCCGTGTACGCTCGAGTCGGACCCCCCCGTGTACGTTCGAGTCGTACCCCCACCCGTGTATGTACGGTGCGTACCCCCAGCGCTACGAACGTACACGGGGGGGTCCGACTCGAGCGTACACGGGGGGGTTCGACTCGAGCGTACACGGGGGGGTACGCACCGTACATACACGGGTGGGGGTTCGACTCGAGCGTACACGGGGGGGTTCGACTCGAGCGTACACGGGGGGTTCGACTCGAGCGTACACGGGGGGGGACGCACCGTACACGGGTGTACACACAGGGGGGGTCGGCACGTACCTACGGGGGCTGGGGGGGGGTCGGCGCGTACCTACGGGGGCTGGGGGGGGGTCGGCGCGTACCTACGGGGGCTGGGGGGGGGGTCGGCACGTACCTACGGGGGCTGGGGGGGGGGGTCGGCGCGTACCTACGGGGGCTGGGGGGGGTCGGCGCGTACCTACGGGGGCTGGGGGGGTACGGCACGTACCGGGCACCTGTTTGGACGTCTCCATGGTTGTTATGGGAGTTCGGTGCGGACGGTCTTTTCACCATACGGTTGTACATTCGGACGCCCGGGATGGATCGTGATTCCCCGGTCGGAGTTCACCTTTCACGTTTGTACGGTGAATCGTACGAGGACGTGTCGGACACATTTTCCGACCCGAGGACGTGTGGGGAAATATTCCCAGTGCGGTTCGTATGGACTTTTTACCATGCGAATCGTGATTGCCAGTTCGTACGGCACTTGTACGATTCGTACGGTAAAAAGACCCGATACGAGTCGTACGGGGACATTTTTTACCGGATCGTGATCGGCACCCTAGTCTTTTAAACAATCACTTATAGAAACACATACTTATTCATACAGGAACTCTTCCAATCTCTCACTCTCACATATACTCACTTATATACACCAATAGTCACATATACTAGTTTAAAACATATGTAGTTAGTTACTCATAGAGACACTATTGAGACAGTCATTCACTCACTAACACACCCATACACACACTCATCCACCCATACAGTCCTGCACACATGCTGTCTTCAACACATACAAACAGTGAATCACTCATTCATGCACCTATGCACTACATAATACCCCCCAGCAAACAATGCAGTCACTCAGACTGATACTCAAAAAACAACCTAAAATCCATGTAGCTACTCACCAACCCATGCAGACACTTATACACAAAGTGAGAGACTGATACAGATATTTACATATTTAAACATTACTCACTAAGCCATGTATTCACTATGATACACTTAATCAGTCAGTTACACAATCAATTTTTCAAAAACAAATCATCCATTTAGACACTTATATACCCATTTATTCTTCCATCGACCTTGAGATATACATATATAAAACATATTTAATTTTCAGAAAAACACACATTCACTGGATGATGTCATCAGTGATGTCATCAGTGATGTCATTTGAGATGTCATCAGTGATGTCATGAGTGATGTCACTGACCATGTCATGAGTGATGTAATATGTGACGTGATCAGCAGTGCATTGCGGGCGCGCGAGTTATAGTTAGCTGAACTAAATATAACAGGAAAATTTCATTGGTTTTTTACGAGTGAAATGTCCAGCTAAGTATAACATGTGTGAAACCTATGGTTTTTTCACTGAATATATATATATATATATATATATATATATATATATATATATATATATATATATAGTATCACTGACAGAATATCAAGGAGAACAATATTGACTTACCAGAATATCGAGGTAAAAATATCGAGTGACAGAATATCGACTTCCTATCTACAAACAGGCAAGTACAAAACTATTGAATGCTAAATATCATTGTCAATAATATAGTTTACCAAAATTTCGATTTTTTAAATGTCTTAAAAGTAATATAAAATTCATTAAATAATAAATATAATTAAATAAAACATACTTAAAAATAATTAATAAAGGTTAAAATGAATAAATAATAAATATAATGTAAAAAAATTAAACATGCTTTTTTATATATATTAACTTAATAATATTAATAAATAATTAATATTTTTAATGATACAATGTTAAAAACAATACAAGTTAAAACATTAAAATAAATATTTTTATAAAAAATAATATTTTACACTACATGAAATATAACAATAGTAAAAACGTTGCATAGCGTAGGGGATAAAATTACTATTCCCACTCCAGTGAGTGCACCAGTAGGGAAAGTGTTGGATAGCAGGTGGGTAAAAATTACTATTCCCACTCCAGAGAGTGCAACAGAAGGGAAAGTGTTGGATAGCGGGAGGGTAAAAATTACTATTCCCAATCCAGTAAGTGCAACAGTAGGGAAAGTGTTGGCTAGAGTAGAGAAATAATTTAGTATTCCCACTCCTACAATATAATTTACATTAATTAACAATTAATTAATGAAATAAAAATAATTTCCCTCCCACCATATTCCCCTATAAACGTAGCCACCAATATTATAAAATAATAATTAAGTTAAATAATTAAATATAAATTAATTTATTAACTAATAACAAGTAGCAATAAAATTAAGAACTATAAATTAATACACACAATTAACACTATAAAATAACTTTAAATAAATAATATATAAAAAATATAAAAATTGTTATAAAAATTAAATTACTTCCCACCCTACTCCCCTATCAAACCTCAAAACACACCTAAAAAAAGTACACAATTAACATATTAACAAATTAATTATTAACAATTAATATCAATTGAATAACTAATTAATATTTTTAACACAATTAACATAATTGCCAATACATTAATAATTATTAATCAATGTACAATTAATTGTTAAATAAATAATTAACAAAAATAACAAAATAAATTATCAAATACAAAAACATTAATTAATTAACTTATCAATTAATGAATTTAAATTATGTTAGTTCCCACCCTATTCGCCTATCAACTCTCAACACACTCCTAAAAAAAACACAATTACCATATTAACAATTTAATTATTAATAATTAATGTCCAATTAATAATTAATTAATAACTTTTTTTTCACACAATTAGCATACTTACCAATTAATTATTAAATATTATTAATACATGTATACTTAATTAATAATTAACTAATTAACAAAATTACCTATGAATTATTAAACACTAAAATATTAAATAATTAATTAATTACTTAATTACAATTAAATTACTTCTCATCCTAGTCTCCTATAAACCCACAACCCGCTACGGAACAAAAACACAAAAATTAATTTAAAAATAATCAATAATTTACAAAACAATATTATTTAATTTACTATAATTAAATGACTTCCCACCCTATTCCGCTATAAACCCAGAACCCGCTACGGAACTAAAACGCAAATTGTAATTTAAAGTATTTAATAATTTTACAAAAAAATATTATTTAATTTACTATAATGAAATTACTTCCCACCCTATTCTCCTATAAACCCACAACCCGCTACAATACTAAAACATAAAATTACCTTTAAAAAAATCAATAACTTCTAAACATTTAATGCATATATTTAAAAATACATAAAAAGCATAACAAAAAATGTTAAACACATACATATAAAATACATACTAAAATACATAACATTACTATAAATTTCGATATTATTAACCCCTTGAGTGCCTGCCCCTTTCCCCGCCCTGTGCCGGCCGTTGCATTAGCGGGCGGGGTTTATGACGAGCTGGTCTCGTCATGGGCACAGCGCAACCGCGGCCCATGACGAGACCAGCTCGTCATGGGCACTCAAGAGATTAACATCTCTGCAACGATATTACGTACTTCGATATTACTAACTTCAATATTAAGGAATTCGATATTACTTACCTTACAGTCGATTTTACTCGATATTCTGGTCAGCGATATTCTGACAGTCAATATTCTGTCCATTCGATATCTGCAACTCAAGTCGAAAAAAACAATTCGATATAATGACTGCACAAGATATATATATATAATATTATGACATAAAAGTGACTGTGATTTACCGTTACTGTGACATTTTTACTTCACGTCTCTGTGTCTTTTGGGAGTGCTTACAATAGTAATGCGTCATCTACAAATGTGCAATACAATTACCCTACGGTGATAAGGTGATATGGTGATATTGCATGGAAAATGTGGCATGACAAAAATATCTCATTGTAGCACATTTGCTTTGTCTGCATGGTAAATATAGACTTTTTATCTTTTCCTGAACCCTATGTTTGCTGATTTTAAGATTCTGTGCCCTAAAACACTGCTTATCAGAGCTACTGTGGGTGTAGTTTTGCCCCAAAATGGTAATGGTATAAGCTGTTTAACCCAATTGGTCTATTCACCTCCCCTTTAAGCCCACAGTAGAAGATGCAGCAAATGCACCAGTGGCAGTGGAGACAAATGTGATATGTAGAATGCAGCATGTATTTACAACACTGACATATATGAATACAAATATATGGCTGTGAGGAACACTAATATGCTCCAGCTGGGTTGCAGTTTATATACTCTACAGTAAAACATGGCAAGTACCTTTCTCATATAGGAAATCCTTTTCTTTTTTATATGAACAAACCAACCTTAGAATGTGCCTTGTAAGGCCACAAGCAATGGTCCCTACTATGGGGCCGATTCCGATGTCGGACGGACTCAGGGCCGTCCGACATCGGTCAGGAGCTGTAACTGACCGACCTGCTGTCCTCGGTTACGGCCCTGCTAGTACGATGCGACCGAACAGGGTTCGGTCGCACTCGTATACAAGACAATGCAGCCAAGCGGAATGCATGCCTGCATCCTTGAAAGCAGGGGTGCAGTTCATCCCTGCAGTGAAAAGCTGCCATCGTACTCCCTCGGTCGCAAAGAGGCGGCCGGGGGAGTACTGGGAGATTTTCGGACGGCGGATGGGCTCTCCGAGCCTGTCGTCTGCTATCCAGAAATCCGTGTCGGATTCCTTTCTGACCGAGCCCATCAGAATGGCTCGGTCGGAAAGGAATACGGCCGACATGATCCGAATCGGTCGAAAGGGCTCTGACCATCGGTCGGAGCCCTTCCGACCGGAATCGGAATCGGCCCCTTAATATAAACTGGCACACTAATTATTTAAAAATTGTGCCCTCACCATAACTGAAGGCCTAAAAGCTATTTACCTGTGTAGGTCCAGCTACATTTGTCCTAGCACAGGCTTAGGAGTGAAATCATATGTTGATAACCTGAGAGAAAAAATAACCTTTTAAAAATGTACCTTAGGCAGCCTGAGACAGAACTAGATTAAAAACAGTTCTGCCACTCATCACACTGCCAAAGCTGGAATACATGTTATTGGCTGAGGGAGTTAACAGCACTTGCACAGAAGACAATGGCCTCACTTTAAGGTCAGAAAGGTTAGCTATTTGAGAGTGGACAGGAACGGTAGGCAGTAAAAAGGACAGCTTCAGGACTAGTTCACTTGACCAGGAGATTCCTCTTCATTCCCAGGAACCTCCCAGGTAGCCAGGCTCCAGTCCACTCCACTCCAGTCCAGGGGAGTGGCTAGTGAACTGAAGATAGATCTGCCTGGTGGCTAGTGGTTTCTACTTTATTGAAACAAGATATCCTGGGTACTTTTGCTATCAGGAAAAGTGGAAGTGCTGCAAAAGGAGTTGGTGGACCTCCAGCAAAAGATTTGGCGGTAGAATGGCTCCAGTCGCTGGCTACAACAGAGGATAAATCGTACACCTCTCCCACCACCAAAACATTCCTGGACCTGGGAAGGCTACAGTTGAAGAAGGCCCTGACAGATTTAGACCCCTGACTACTGCTGGTAAAAATAAAACGTACTGCAGGAGTCAAGGGCCCCTAAGTCCTGCCTGCACCTAGGGACTGCAAGAGTCAAGTGGTTTTCTTTCTGTTTGCCTGCTTCAGTGATATAAAAAGAAGAAAGACTTTTGACTCCATGAGGGACCAGCTGACCACAGTGGGCTAGACTCTGCAGGAGACCTAATGGAAGAGTGACCTGTTGCGTTGATGCCTGCTCTAAGGAGCTGGGAAGTTCAGGACATTTCCAGCAGTTACCAAAACGTAGGCCATACTCTTCTTTTTTTTCCTCATGACTGGGCCAAGGTGCTGGGGCTGCCCCAGGAAGATCACAGGAAAACCAAGTGCCTCCTGCTTAGAGCTTCTTGCTGTTCTGAAAACAAGGTACGTGAGACATTGTGGTAAAGGTATCTGGCCTCATTGAGCCTTGCCTGGCTATAACATCCAGTCTTGCTTGGAGGATTTTAACTTTCAAAAAGTGAAAGAGTCTGAAGGTAAAGCCTTAGATTGGGGTTAGGGGACAAATCTATCAGATCGAAGAAGCACCCTTGACAGCCACAAGACCTGACTTTGTCCAACTAAGATCATTTGAAACCAAAATAAACTGCTCCAGTAGGAGCTCAACTATGACATTTCAAACATCGAAGGGCACTTTCTGGCCACAGACATGAACCTTGTCACACTGGATAATTTTAACTTTCATAGAGTCAGAAGTTGACTTGGAGGACACTCCTGATGTGTGCAACCACAGATTCATAATGGTCAGCCTGAATTAAGGCCTACGTCCTGCTCAACTATGAACTGTTGTTTTTCATTGGAGCTTTGCTTTTTCTATATGTGTTTTGCCTTAAGTCTTTACAACTTAGGGACAGATGTATCATTCTTTCACGCAGCTCAACGAAGCAAGTCACCTTGCTGTGCTGTGTGAAAGGCAGGAATGCACCATTCTTTCCATGATATGGTGAATTTCTGTCCTTTCCTAATGCTAGCGTACATTTGGCTGCCTAGTTCCAATGCAGGCACCTTTGTTTCATTTTGTAAGGATGCCTGCATTGCAGGCAGGATTGTTTTTTTGCAGGGAGGAATATCATCCTGCACAAAAACAATCCATAGAGGTTTGTTCCTCTTTCTATGTGAGCTGCAGAAATGCAGCACATGTAGAAAGAGGAAAAAACAAGGAGAAAAAAAAAGAGTTTTCACCTTGCTATGCCTCACTTTGGGAGGCGTAGCATTTTGACATATTTCCAGGACTACTACTAATGGTAAATCTGGGAATGCACCAAAATCCATAGGTGGATGCATGGGAACACTCACGCTCCACCCATGGAATACCTCCCTGACGCAAAGTAACGCACAGTTATGTTATGTTATGTTATTTATGCTTATAGAGCGCTCGATTACCCTAGGGTGTCTTGGCACTAAGCACTGATTACCTGAGGAGCGTAAGGCCTAAAAGTGGGAAAAGAACCATGTCTTCAAACCTTTCCGAAAAGAGATGAGATCTGGAGCATTTCTCAGTTGGAAAGGCAGTTCATTCCAAGCCCTAGAGACACAATGAACAAAACTTCTACCTCCCCAGTTTGTTTTCTTAAAAGGGGGAGTTATTACTTGTTTGGAACCAGTTGACCTTAGTGTTCTGTTTGGGATATACCATGAGAACTTGGATTTAAGGAACTCATGACCTGTTCCATTCACAGCTTTAAATACAATACAGAGCGTTTAAAACGAGATCTTAATAAAACTGGAAGCCAGTGCAATTTCTTGAGTTCTCCCTCAATTGAGACGAGCCTGGGTGTTCTGGTCAGCAATCTGGCTGCCGCATTCTGGACCACTTGCAACCTGTTCAGATGTTGTTTTTGAACATTAAACTGTTGTAGTAGTCGAGACACAACATTATGAGTGCCGTCACCACAGTCCTCAGGCTCCTCTCAGACAGGAAGAACCTAATTTTCTTGATTATTCTGAGGACCATGAAGCATGCAGTCACCACCATGCTCACTTGGTCCCCCATGGTGAGTTTATTGTCCACCACAATACCAAGATTCTTGGCTTTTCTTGATGGTGCAGGACACAAGCCCAGATCCTCTGGCCACCACTCGGGTGTCCACACCCGTGGATTGTTGCCAAATTTTAGAACCTTGGTCTTAGTTGAGTTAAGCTTTAAACAATTGGCGGACATCCAGGTTGAAATAGATCCCATACAGTCATGGAAGCAATCGCCTGCCTCCTTTTCCGCTCCCTCCGTCAGCGACAACACAATTTGTGTGTTGTCAGCATAGGAGCATAGGAGGTGAGCTGGAACCCAAAGGACCTAATGATGCCAGCCAGGGGTGCCACACAGATGTTAAAAAGTGTGGGGCTAAGAGCTGAGCCCTGTGGCACCCCACATGGCAGTGAAAAGGGTTCTGAGATGTTACCATCTAGGTCTACAGTTTGTGACCTGTCCGTCAGGAAAGATTTTAGCAGTTTCCAGGCCGAACCACTTATACCTATTTCAGATATCCGATTAAGCAGTACTATGTGGTGAACCATATGAAAGGCGGCGGATGGGTCTAATAGGATCAACATCGCATTCCCTCCTCTATCCACGGCCTCTCTGATTTACTTGGTAGATTTTAACAGAGCCAACTCAGTGCTATGAAAAGCTCTGAACCCATATTGCGATGGATCCAAGGAATTATTAAAGAGAAGGAAATCACTGAGTTGGCTATTCATTGCTTTTTCCAACAGTATGGCTGGAAAAGGAAGTCTGGAAATTGGTCGATAGTTATTAGGATGAAAAGACAGCATTAAGCAAGGGAGGAAGTGCGGTACAGATATTATCAGGGATTTGCTTAATAATCCAAGCTGGACAAGGGTCACTGGGAGCACCAGATTTGATGCAATTCAGCAGTTTCAGTGTATCTAACCTCTCCAGGGGGTAAAATGATCAAATGTCATCTCTGACGGACTTGAGCTTTTCAATTTTTTTATATTAAGATCGGTCTGGTTTTTATTAATCAAACCCGTCAGAGATGAAAATATAGTCTCAATTTTCGACTTAAAAAATTCTGCAATTTTATGGCAGAAATCAGGAGCATGATGATTCTTGGACATATTGGGACTGGACAATGTAATAACCGTTTTAAAAAGTTCTTTAGAATTGGACTCGGCCTTAGTTATTTGTAAAGAGAAATACTCTTTCTTTGCTGCTAAAAGAGATTGCTTGTAGTTGGAGATAGCGATTTTGAACTCTACCTTGTCAGATTCTGCATAGTATTTACACCATTTCCTTTCAGCGTGTTTAAATATCAATTTCTGAGCCTTAAGCTCTCCTGAGTGCCAAAGAGCAGTGGGAGAGATTCGTTTAGGTGTCCATTTTTTAGGCGGAACTAATTGTTCACATGCCTTAGCAAGCCATCTGTTGTGACGAGTCGTTGCCTCCTCAACGTCCAGCGGAAGCTGATACATTGAATTTTTAAGAGTGGATTCAAGACTATTGGCATCCAACTTGCCCCAAGCTCTAGTAATAATCTCTTTGGTCTGTCTGGGACCAGAGGAATGAGCAGGCGAACTGTTTAGTTCAAACTTGATCGCACTGTGATCAAACCACACGATTGGAAAAACTGAGACATCAGCTAAATCAGTATTGTTAGAATATATGCCGTCAAGGGTTTGACCTTTTACGTGTGTAGGAGGAATCACCAATTGTTTAAGGCCTCCTATACCCATGATTTGTTCTAATCTTGATGTGTCAGGATCACTGAGTTTTTCCAAAGTAGAAATTA
The DNA here is from genome assembly GCF_964204655.1 of Triturus cristatus. Classification (NCBI taxonomy): domain Eukaryota; kingdom Metazoa; phylum Chordata; class Amphibia; order Caudata; family Salamandridae; genus Triturus; species Triturus cristatus. The sequence goes on from NC_140593.1 coordinate 939,671,675, forward strand.
AAGTCTCCCAACATCGTGAAGGAGTGTAGACACAGCCCTTCTTCTAACAACGAAGTCAGGGAGTCTAAAAAACCACTTTTGGAGCCGGGTGGCGGTAGATTAGAATACCTTTAAAGGGTTTATATAAAGCAGAATATATATTAAAAGTTAAAGCCTCACACACCTGATTAGAAACTGGAACAAAATTTGGGGTGAGTGAATCGTGATAGATAACCGCAAGCCCTCCCTCTTTTTTCTGTGGCCGGTCAAGTGTGTAACAGTGAAAACCAGGCGGTGTTGCCTTAACCAAGTCCGGGCCAGAGGAACTATCTGACCATGTCTCAGTGATGAAAGCCAATTTTACATTATTATCCTCAAGTAGGAGGGCGCATTCCATAGAACACTTCACTAAGGATCTGGCATTAAATAGAATGCATTTCAGAGGAACTCCGCTTCCATAGCCCATCTTGTTATCCAGTATAATTCTCCGGCTATTAACTGGCAAGTTCAATACAGCCGGAAAAGGTAGCTGACCGCTGGTACACAAAGAGCCCCTAATGTTATTGTAGCAATTGTCCAAGGACAACCTAGGACATTGAGAAATCTTATCTCCCTGATTAATCAAGTGCAGTTCCCTACTTGTTTAACACAATCTATTAGAGGTAAAACATCCAGGGGATCGGGCCCTGTGCCCGGCCTGAGCGCAGACAGGCGCAGACGGGCTTGCCTTAGGCGCGCCTTCGGCGCAGTAATGATTTACGCTGCCTTGCATTACTCTAGATTTATTAAGCCATGCAGGGCCACACAAGGTGGCCTAGTGTGGCCTCACAAATCTCACGTATGCTTTGCGTTGCCCTTGTGCCCCCTTGCATGGTGCAAGGGCGCCACAAAACCTTGATAAATATGGGCCTTAATATCTGTAGGCCCTCTTATCATATTTTAATGACCTTGATGTCTTTTTGCTTATTACATTTTTTTCTATTTTTCTAAATTGATTTGGGAATTTTATTGTGCTGTGTTCTTCTTAAACTTAACACACATCTCTGGCGGATTGCTGGTGCTATAGCTACCAGAGGTTGCAGAGATTCTCTCCTGACTGCCTTTTGACCTAATCAGGTTGGGTTTATTAGGTTGATATGAGTCACCTTCTCCAAAATCAATAACCCAATTTCTGACCCCATTCACCTTAGCGAAAACAACTTTATCATCAAGGTAGATGTGAAGTTGATGTAGTGCATGTGATATTCTTGTAGGTCAAAAATATATACCTCAAAATAGTGGCATGCTACTCAAGGTGGTGGCTTCAAGAACTCTAAATATTTTATAGGGAGACCAAAACCAGGCAACATTTCTCAAACAATCGATTTGCTGATTAGTGTCCAAGGAAAGGCAAAACACACTGCTCACAAGACTTGCTTCTTTTTTTTTTTGCATATTTATATAGCACGAACTCGACCCGAAGGTATTGGAGCACTTTACATGAGCACCGTATTTACATTACATATTCAGGCACGGGGAGATTAAGGTGCCGATCACGATCCGGTAAAAACCGGGTACGAACCGTCGGACGGAGCATATTCTCCGTCCGACGTGTACCCGGTCGTCAAAATATACAAACATGGAATTACGATTCGCACAGAAACACCATTTCCGTACGAATCGTACAAAACCCCGACCGACGAAAATAAACGTACAAATGCGATCCGGGAAAGCGCCGACGTGACGTCGGGACGCACGCAGCCTGCCATTCACGAACCAGGAATTACGATTCGCACCGACGTCATCCCGCACGGTGAATATTTTCCGGCTGCCCAAAACTGCCGGGAAATCAGGACGACGCGAACAAGGAGTACCGGTACGCGACGGACAGACAGGACGACGCGAACAAGGAGTACCCGTACGCGACGGACAGACATGGACCCGAACCTACGTGTCATCCCGGCCCTCATAGCAGTCGACCTCCTCTACAGGTTCCGACGCAGACACCGCAGAAGGTCAGAACAACAAAGGGAGGGGGGAAAGGGGGGGGGTGGCAGGACCAGGGCAGGCCACAAAACCCCCACCAAAGCCACACAGCACCCATGCCCTGGACATACCTGACCCTCAGGCCCTGGTCACTACGAGGGGGTGGGGGCGTGTCCAGCTAAGCCAGCGACCGCCACAACGGAAGTTCTTGACGACGCGAACCGGCAACACAACCAGACAGGTACGTCCCGTACCCACGCCTTAAGAGCGTGGGTACGAGTCGTACCATGCCCACACCTACGTCACCCCAACAATGGCGGGACGGCTCGTACCCACGTGGCAAAGGCCTGGGTACGGCCCGCACAAGCATCACATAGCATGGGGACGGAAATGTACGGACCGTACCCCCACCCCGTATGCATGGAGCATACCCCCAACCCCAACAGTGTAAGTACGACACGTACCCCCACCCGCGTATGCAAGGAGCGTACCCCCACCCCAACAGTGTAAGTACGACACGTACCCCCACCCGCGTATGCAAGGAGCGTCCCCCCCATGCCAACAGTGTAAGTACGACCTGTTTTAATTACATTTTGGCAGTCCACACGGCACCCCTTTACACTGACCTGCTCCCTGCTGACGAGAGGCAACTACCTCGAAACACGTGTCCAGGGATGGCTAACACAACACATACTGTTCTTTTTACACATCGTGGCATAGGCGTACCCGCCGTCGCCACTACATTTACCACAGTCCTTTGGGGCAACTTGCTGGTGTGACGAGCAGTGTGCGACCAACTTTTGCATAATTTATTACGCTCCCTTGAGCCAACGGGCTGACGAGCCTTGGATCTGCACCTGCGCGCCATGAGAGGTACTTGACCTGTTTTAATTACATTTTGGCAGTCCACACGGCACCCCTTTACACTGACCTGCTCCCTGCTGACGAGAGGCAACTACCTCGAAACACGTGTCCAGGGATGGCTAACGCAACACATACTGTTCTTTTTACACATCGTGGCATAGGCGTACCCGCCGTCGCCACTACATTTACCACAGTCCTTTGGGGCAACTTGCTGGTGTGACGAGCAGTGTGCGACCAACTTTTGCATAATTTATTACGGCTCCCTTGAGCCAACGGGCTGACGAGCCTTGGATCTGCACCTGCGCGCCATGAGAGGTACTTGACCTGTTTTAATTACATTTTGGCAGTCCACACGGCACCCCTTTACACTGACCTGCTCCCTGCTGACGAGAGGCAACTACCTCGAAACACGTGTCCAGGGATGGCTAACGCAACACATACTGTTCTTTTTACACATCGTGGCATAGGCGTACCCGCCTCGCCACTACATTTACCACAGTCCTTTGGGGCAACTTGCTGGTGTGACGAGCAGTGTGCGACCAACTTTTGCATAATTTATTACGGCTCCCTTGAGCCAACGGGCTGACGAGCCTTGGATCTGCACCTGCGCGCCATGAAAGGTACTTGACCTGTTTTAATTACATTTTGGCAGTCCACACGGCACCCCTTTACACTGACCTGCTCCCTGCTGACGAGAGGCAACTACCTCGAAACACGTGTCCAGGGATGGCTAACGCAACACATACTGTTCTTTTTACACATCGTGGCATAGGCGTACCCGCCGTCGCCACTACATTTACCACAGTCCTTTGGGGCAACTTGCTGGTGTGACGAGCAGTGTGCGACCAACTTTTGCATAATTTATTACGGCTCCCTTGAGCCAACGGGCTGACGAGCCTTGGATCTGCACCTGCGCGCCATGAGAGGTACTTGACCTGTTTTAATTACATTTTGGCAGTCCACACGGCACCCCTTTACACTGACCTGCTCCCTGCTGACGAGAGGCAACTACCTCGAAACACGTGTCCAGGGATGGCTAACGCAACACATACTGTTCTTTTTACACATCGTGGCATAGGCGTACCCGCCGTCGCCACTACATTTACCACAGTCCTTTGGGGCAACTTGCTGGTGTGACGAGCAGTGTGCGACCAACTTTTGCATAATTTATTACGGCTCCCTTGAGCCAACGGGCTGACGAGCCTTGGATCTGCACCTGCGCGCCATGAGAGGTACTTGACCTGTTTTAATTACATTTTGGCAGTCCACACGGCACCCCTTTACACTGACCTGCTCCCTGCTGACGAGAGGCAACTACCTCGAAACACGTGTCCAGGGATGGCTAATGCAACACATACTGTTCTTTTTACACATCGTGGCATAGGCGTACCCGCCGTCGCCACTACATTTACCACAGTCCTTTGGGGCAACTTGCTGGTGTGACGAGCAGTGTGCGACCAACTTTTGCATAATTTATTACGGCTCCCTTGAGCCAACGGGCTGACGAGCCTTGGATCTGCACCTGCGCGCCATGAGAGGTACTTGACCTGTTTTAATTACATTTTGGCAGTCCACACGGCACCCCTTTACACTGACCTGCTCCCTGCTGACGAGAGGCAACTACCTCGAAACACGTGTCCAGGGATGGCTAACGCAACACATACTGTTCTTTTTACACATCGTGGCATAGGCGTACCCGCCGTCGCCACTACATTTACCACAGTCCTTTGGGGCAACTTGCTGGTGTGACGAGCAGTGTGCGACCAACTTTTGCATAATTTATTACGGCTCCCTTGAGCCAATGGGCTGACGAGCCTTGGATCTGCACCTGCGCGCCATGAGAGGTACTTGACCTGTTTTAATTACATTTTGGCAGTCCACACGGCACCCCTTTACACTGACCTGCTCCCTGCTGACGAGAGGCAACTACCTCGAAACACGTGTCCAGGGATGGCTAACGCAACACATACTGTTCTTTTTACACATCGTGGCATAGGCGTACCCGCCGTCGCCACTACATTTACCACAGTCCTTTGGGGCAACTTGCTGGTGTGACGAGCAGTGTGCGACCAACTTTTGCATAATTTATTACGGCTCCCTTGAGCCAACGGGCTGACGAGCCTTGGATCTGCACCTGCGCGCCATGAGAGGTACTTGACCTGTTTTAATTACATTTTGGCAGTCCACACGGCACCCCTTTACACTGACCTGCTCCCTGCTGACGAGAGGCAACTACCTCGAAACACGTGTCCAGGGATGGCTAACGCAACACATACTGTTCTTTTTACACATCGTGGCATAGGCGTACCCGCCGTCGCCACTACATTTACCACAGTCCTTTGGGGCAACTTGCTGGTGTGACGAGCAGTGTGCGACCAACTTTTGCATAATTTATTACGGCTCCCTTGAGCCAACGGGCTGACGAGCCTTGGATCTGCACCTGCGCGCCATGAGAGGTACTTGACCTGTTTTAATTACATTTTGGCAGTCCACACGGCACCCCTTTACACTGACCTGCTCCCTGCTGACGAGTGGCAACTACCTCGAAACACGTGTCCAGGGATGGCTAACGCAACACATACTGTTCTTTTTACACATCGTGGCATAGGCGTACCCGCCGTCGCCACTACATTTACCACAGTCCTTTGGGGCAACTTGCTGGTGTGACGAGCAGTGTGCGACCAACTTTTGTATAATTTATTACGGCTCCCTTGAGCCAACGGGCTGACGAGCCTTGGATCTGCACCTGCGTGCCATGAGAGGTACTTGACCTGTTTTAATTACATTTTGGCAGTCCACACGGCACCCCTTTACACTGACCTGCTCCCTGCTGACGAGAGGCAACTACCTCGAAACACGTGTCCAGGGATGGCTAACGCAACACATACTGTTCTTTTTACACATCGTGGCATAGGCGTACCCGCCGTCGCCACTACATTTACCACAGTCCTTTGGGGCAACTTGCTGGTGTGACGAGCAGTGTGCGACCAACTTTTGCATAATTTATTACGGCTCCCTTGAGCCAACGGGCTGACGAGCCTTGGATCTGCACCTGCACGCCATGAGAGGTACTTGACCTGTTTTAATTACATTTTGGCAGTCCACACGGCACCCCTTTACACTGACCTGCTCCCTGCTGACGAGAGGCAACTACCTCGAAACACGTGTCCAGGGATGGCTAACGCAACACATACTGTTCTTTTTACACATCGTGGCATAGGCGTACCCGCCGTCGCCACTACATTTACCACAGTCCTTTGGGGCAACTTGCTGGTGTGACGAGCAGTGTGCGACCAACTTTTGCATAATTTATTACGGCTCCCTTGAGCCAACGGGCTGACGAGCCTTGGATCTGCACCTGCGCGCCATGAGAGGTACTTGACCTGTTTTAATTACATTTTGGCAGTCCACACGGCACCCCTTTACACTGACCTGCTCCCTGCTGACGAGAGGCAACTACCTCGAAACACGTGTCCAGGGATGGCTAACGCAACACATACTGTTCTATTTACACATCGTGGCATAGGCGTACCCGCCGTCGCCACTACATTTACCACAGTCCTTTGGGGCAACTTGCTGGTGTGACGAGCAGTGTGCGACCAACTTTTGCATAATTTATTACGGCTCCCTTGAGCCAACGGGCTGACGAGCCTTGGATCTGCACCTGCGCGCCATGAGATGTACTTGACCTGTTTTAATTACATTTTGGCAGTCCACACGGCACCCCTTTACACTGACCTGCTCCCTGCTGACGAGAGGCAACTACCTCGAAACACGTGTCCAGGGATGGCTAACGCAACACATACTGTTCTTTTTACACATCGTGGCATAGGCGTACCCGCCGTCGCCACTACATTTACCACAGTCCTTTGGGGCAACTTGCTGGTGTGACGAGCAGTGTGCGACCAACTTTTGCATAATTTATTACGGCTCCCTTGAGCCAACGGGCTGACGAGCCTTGGATCTGCACCTGCGCGCCATGAGAGGTACTTGACCTGTTTTAATTACATTTTGGCAGTCCACACGGCACCCCTTTACACTGACCTGCTCCCTGCTGACGAGAGGCAACTACCTCGAAACACGTGTCCAGGGATGGCTAACGCAACACATACTGTTCTTTTTACACATCGTGGCATAGGCGTACCCGCCGTCGCCACTACATTTACCACAGTCCTTTGGGGCAACTTGCTGGTGTGACGAGCAGTGTGCGACCAACTTTTGCATAATTTATTACGGCTCCCTTGAGCCAACGGGCTGACGAGCCTTGGATCTGCACCTGCGCGCCATGAGAGGTACTTGACCTGTTTTAATTACATTTTGGCAGTCCACACGGCACCCCTTTACACTGACCTGCTCCCTGCTGACGAGAGGCAACTACCTCGAAACACGTGTCCAGGGATGGCTAACGCAACACATACTGTTCTTTTTACACATCGTGGCATAGGCGTACCCGCCGTCGCCACTACATTTACCACAGTCCTTTGGGGCAACTTGCTGGTGTGACGAGCAGTGTGCGACCAACTTTTGCATAATTTATTACGGCTCCCTTGAGCCAACGGGCTGACGAGCCTTGGATCTGCACCTGCGCGCCATGAGAGGTACTTGACCTGTTTTAATTACATTTTGGCAGTCCACACGGCACCCCTTTACACTGACCTGCTCCCTGCTGACGAGTGGCAACTACCTCGAAACACGTGTCCAGGGATGGCTAACGCAACACATACTGTTCTTTTTACACATCGTGGCATAGGCGTACCCGCCGTCGCCACTACATTTACCACAGTCCTTTGGGGCAACTTGCTGGTGTGACGAGCAGTGTGCGACCAACTTTTGTATAATTTATTACGGCTCCCTTGAGCCAACGGGCTGACGAGCCTTGGATCTGCACCTGCGTGCCATGAGAGGTACTTGACCTGTTTTAATTACATTTTGGCAGTCCACACGGCACCCCTTTACACTGACCTGCTCCCTGCTGACGAGAGGCAACTACCTCGAAACACGTGTCCAGGGATGGCTAACGCAACACATACTGTTCTTTTTACACATCGTGGCATAGGCGTACCCGCCGTCGCCACTACATTTACCACAGTCCTTTGGGGCAACTTGCTGGTGTGACGAGCAGTGTGCGACCAACTTTTGCATAATTTATTACGGCTCCCTTGAGCCAACGGGCTGACGAGCCTTGGATCTGCACCTGCGCGCCATGAGAGGTACTTGACCTGTTTTAATTACATTTTGGCAGTCCACACGGCACCCCTTTACACTGACCTGCTCCCTGCTGACGAGAGGCAACTACCTCGAAACACGTGTCCAGGGATGGCTAACGCAACACATACTGTTCTTTTTACACATCGTGGCATAGGCGTACCCGCCGTCGCCACTACATTTACCACAGTCCTTTGGGGCAACTTGCTGGTGTGACGAGCAGTGTGCGACCAACTTTTGCATAATTTATTACGGCTCCCTTGAGCCAACGGGCTGACGAGCCTTGGATCTGCACCTGCGCGCCATGAGAGGTACTTGACCTGTTTTAATTACATTTTGGCAGTCCACACGGCACCCCTTTACACTGACCTGCTCCCTGCTGACGAGAGGCAACTACCTCGAAACACGTGTCCAGGGATGGCTAACGCAACACATACTGTTCTATTTACACATCGTGGCATAGGCGTACCCGCCGTCGCCACTACATTTACCACAGTCCTTTGGGGCAACTTGCTGGTGTGACGAGCAGTGTGCGACCAACTTTTGCATAATTTATTACGGCTCCCTTGAGCCAACGGGCTGACGAGCCTTGGATCTGCACCTGCGCGCCATGAGATGTACTTGACCTGTTTTAATTACATTTTGGCAGTCCACACGGCACCCCTTTACACTGACCTGCTCCCTGCTGACGAGAGGCAACTACCTCGAAACACGTGTCCAGGGATGGCTAACGCAACACATACTGTTCTTTTTACACATCGTGGCATAGGCGTACCCGCCGTCGCCACTACATTTACCACAGTCCTTTGGGGCAACTTGCTGGTGTGACGAGCAGTGTGCGACCAACTTTTGCATAATTTATTACGGCTCCCTTGAGCCAACGGGCTGACGAGCCTTGGATCTGCACCTGCGCGCCATGAGAGGTACTTGACCTGTTTTAATTACATTTTGGCAGTCCACACGGCACCCCTTTACACTGACCTGCTCCCTGCTGACGAGAGGCAACTACCTCGAAACACGTGTCCAGGGATGGCTAACGCAACACATACTGTTCTTTTTACACATCGTGGCATAGGCGTACCCGCCGTCGCCACTACATTTACCACAGTCCTTTGGGGCAACTTGCTGGTGTGACGAGCAGTGTGCGACCAACTTTTGCATAATTTATTACGGCTCCCTTGAGCCAACGGGCTGACGAGCCTTGGATCTGCACCTGCGCGCCATGAGAGGTACTTGACCTGTTTTAATTACATTTTGGCAGTCCACACGGCACCCCTTTACACTGACCTGCTCCCTGCTGACGAGAGGCAACTACCTCGAAACACGTGTCCAGGGATGGCTAACGCAACACATACTGTTCTATTTACACATCGTGGCATAGGCGTACCCGCCGTCGCCACTACATTTACCACAGTCCTTTGGGGCAACTTGCTGGTGTGACGAGCAGTGTGCGACCAACTTTTGCATAATTTATTACGGCTCCCTTGAGCCAACGGGCTGACGAGCCTTGGATCTGCACCTGCGCGCCATGAGAGGTACTTGACCTGTTTTAATTACATTTTGGCAGTCCACACGGCACCCCTTTACACTGACCTGCTCCCTGCTGACGAGAGGCAACTACCTCGAAACACGTGTCCAGGGATGGCTAACGCAACACATACTGTTCTATTTACACATCGTGGCATAGGCGTACCCGCCGTCGCCACTACATTTACCTCAGTCCTTTGGGGCAACTTGCTGGTGTGACGAGCAGTGTGCGACCAACTTTTGCATAATTTATTACGGCTCCCTTGAGCCAACGGGCTGACGAGCCTTGGATCTGCACCTGCGCGCCATGAGAGGTACTTGACCTGTTTTAATTACATTTTGGCAGTCCACACGGCACCCCTTTACACTGACCTGCTCCCTGCTGACGAGAGGCAACTACCTCGAAACACGTGTCCAGGGATGGCTAACGCAACACATACTGTTCTTTTTACACATCGTGGCATAGGCGTACCCGCCGTCGCCACTACATTTACCACAGTCCTTTGGGGCAACTTGCTGGTGTGACGAGCAGTGTGCGACCAACTTTTGCATAATTTATTACGGCTCCCTTGAGCCAACGGGCTGACGAGCCTTGGATCTGCACCTGCGCGCCATGAGAGGTACTTGACCTGTTTTAATTACATTTTGGCAGTCCACACGGCACCCCTTTACACTGACCTGCTCCCTGCTGACGAGAGGCAACTACCTCGAAACACGTGTCCAGGGATGGCTAACGCAACACATACTGTTCTTTTTACACATCGTGGCATAGGCGTACCCGCCGTCGCCACTACATTTACCACAGTCCTTTGGGGCAACTTGCTGGTGTGACGAGCAGTGTGCGACCAACTTTTGCATAATTTATTACGGCTCCCTTGAGCCAACGGGCTGACGAGCCTTGGATCTGCACCTGCGCGCCATGAGAGGTACTTGACCTGTTTTAATTACATTTTGGCAGTCCACACGGCACCCCTTTACACTGACCTGCTCCCTGCTGACGAGAGGCAACTACCTCGAAACACGTGTCCAGGGATGGCTAACGCAACACATACTGTTCTTTTTACACATCGTGGCGTAGGCGTACCCGCCGTCGCCACTACATTTACCACAGTTCTTTGGGGCAACTTGCTGGTGTGACGAGCAGTGTGCGACCAACTTTTGCATAATTTATTACGGCTCCCTTGAGCCAACGGGCTGACGAGCCTTGGATCTGCACCTGCGCGCCATGAGAGGTACTTGACCTGTTTTAATTACATTTTGGCAGTCCACACGGCACCCCTTTACACTGACCTGCTCCCTGCTGACGAGAGGCAACTACCTCGAAACACGTGTCCAGGGATGGCTATCGCAACACATACTGTTCTTTTTACACATCGTGGCATAGGCGTACCCGCCGTCGCCACTACATTTACCACAGTCCTTTGGGGCAACTTGCTGGTGTGACGAGCAGTGTGCGACCAACTTTTGCATAATTTATTACGGCTCCCTTGAGCCAACGGGCTGACGAGCCTTGGATCTGCACCTGCGCGCCATGAGAGGTACTTGACCTGTTTTAATTACATTTTGGCAGTCCACACGGCACCCCTTTACACTGACCTGCTCCCTGCTGACGAGAGGCAACTACCTCGAAACACGTGTCCAGGGATGGCTAACGCAACACATACTGTTCTTTTTACACATCGTGGCATAGGCGTACCCGCCGTCGCCAGTACATTTACCACAGTCCTTTGGGGCAACTTGCTGGTGTGACGAGCAGTGTGCGACCAACTTTTGCATAATTTATTACGGCTCCCTTGAGCCAACGGGCTGACGAGCCTTGGATCTGCACCTGCGCGCCATGAGAGGTACTTGACCTGTTTTAATTACATTTTGGCAGTCCACACGGCACCCCTTTACACTGACCTGCTCCCTGCTGACGAGAGGCAACTACCTCGAAACACGTGTCCAGGGATGGCTAACGCAACACATACTGTTCTTTTTACACATCGTGGCATAGGCGTACCCGCCGTCGCCACTACATTTACCACAGTCCTTTGGGGCAACTTGCTGGTGTGACGAGCAGTGTGCGACCTACTTTTGCATAAGTACGACACGTACCCCCACCCGCGTACGTATGGAGCGTACCCCCCACCCCAACAGTGTAAGTACGACACGTAACCCCACCCACGTATGCAAGGAGCGTACCCCCATGCCAACAGTGTACGTACGACACGTCCCCCCACCCGCGTATGCATGGAGCGTACCCCCCACTCCCAGCAGTGCTTAGAGACAGGAGGGGTGTGTGCCTATCACTCCCAGCAGTGCTTAGAGACAGGAGGGGTGTGTGCAGAGGCCTCCCAGCAGTGCCCAGAGTCAGGAGGGGTGTGTGCAGAGTCCTCCCAGCAGTGCCCAGAGTCAGGAGGGGTGTGTGCAGAGTCCTCCCAGCAGTGCCCAGAGACAGGAGGGGTGGGTGCAGAGGCCTCCCAGCAGTGCCCAGAGTCAGGAGGGGTGTGTGCAGAGTCCTCCCAGCAGTGCCCAGAGACAGGAGGGGTGGGTGCAGAGTCCTCCCAGCAGTGCCCAGAGTCAGGAGGGGTGGGTGCCTATCACTCCCAGCAGTGCCCAGAGTCAGGAGGGGTGTGTGCCTATCACTCCCAGCAGTGCCCAGAGACAGGAGGGGTGTGTACAGAGGCCTCCCAGCAGTGCCCAGAGACAGGAGGGGTGTGTGCAGAGGCCTCCCAGCAGTGCCCAGAGTCAGGAGGGGTGGGTGCAGAGGCCTCCCAGCAGTGCCCAGAGTCAGGAGGGGTGTGTGCAGAGTCCTCCCAGCAGTGCCCAGAGGCAGGAGGGGTGTGTGCAGAGTCCTCCCAACAGTGCCCAGAGGCAGGAGGGGTGGGTGTAGAGGCCTCCCAGCAGTGCCCAGAGACAGGAGGGGTGTGTGCCTATCACTCACAGCAGTGCCCAGAGACAGGAGGGGTGTGTGCCTATCACTCCCAGCAGTGCCCAGAGGCAGGAGGGGTGGGTGCAGAGGCCTCCCAGCAGTGCCCAGAGACAGGAGGGGTGTGTGCAGAGTCCTCCCAGCAGTGCCCAGAGGCAGGAGGGGTGGGTGCCTATCACTCCCAGCAGTGCCCAGAGTCAGGAGGGGTGTGTGCCTATCACTCCCAGCAGTGCCCAGAGACAGGAGGGGTGTGTGCAGAGGCCTCCCAGCAGTGCCCAGAGACAGGAGGGGTGTGTGCAGAGTCCTCCCAGCAGTGCCCAGACACAGGAGGGGTGTGTGCAGAGGCCTCCCAGCAGTGCCCAGACACAGGAGGGGTGTGTGCCTATCACTCACAGCAGTGCCCAGAGACAGGAGGGGTGTGTGCCTATCACTCCCAGCAGTGCCCAGAGACAGGAGGGGTTTGTGCCTAACACTCACAGCAGTGCTTAGAGACAGGAGGGGTGTGTGCAGAGTCCTCCCAGCAGTGCCCAGAGACAGGAGGGGTGGGTGCAGAGTCCTCCCAGCAGTGCCCAGAGACAGGAGGGGTGTGTGCAGAGTCCTCCCAGCAGTGCCCAGAGGCAGGAGGGGTGGGTGCCTATCACTCCCAGCAGTGCCCAGAGTCAGGAGGGGTGTGTGCCTATCACTCCCAGCAGTGCCCAGAGACAGGAGGGGTGTGTGCAGAGGCCTCCCAGCAGTGCCCAGAGTCAGGAGGGGTGTGTGCCTATCACTCCCAGCAGTGCGCAGAGACAGGAGGGGTGTGTACAGAGGCCTCCCAGCAGTGCCAAGAGTCAGGAGGGGTGGGTGCAGAGGCCTCCCAGCAGTGCCCAGAGTCAGGAGGGGTGGGTGCAGAGGCCTCCCAGCAGTGCCCAGAGACAGGAGGGGTGTGTGCAGAGGCCTCCCAGCAGTGCCCAGAGTCAGGAGGGGTGGGTTTAGAGGCCTCCCAGCAGTGCCCACAGTCAGGAGGGGTGTGTGCAGAGTCCTCCCAGCATTCCCCACAGTCAGGAGGGGTGTGTGCCTATCACTCCCAGCAGTGCCCAGAGTCAGGAGGGGTGTGTGCCTATCACTACCAGCAGTGCCCAGAGACAGGAGGGGTGTGTGCAGAGGCCTACCAGCAGTGCCCAGAGTCAGGAGGGGTGTGTGCAGAGTCCTCCCAGCAGTGCCCAGACACAGGAGGGGTGTGTGCAGAGGCCTCCCAGCAGTGCCCAGACACAGGAGGGGTGTGTGCCTATCACTCACAGCAGTGCCCAGAGACAGGAGGGGTGTGTGCCTATCACTCCCAGCAGTGCCCAGAGACAGGAGGGGTGTGTGCCTAACACTCACAGCAGTGCCCAGAGACAGGAGGGGTGTGTGCAGAGTCCTCCCAGCAGTGCCCAGTGACAGGAGGGGTGTGTGCAGAGTCCTCCCAGCAGTGCCCAGAGACAGGAGGGGTGTGTGCAGAGTCCTCCCAGCAGTGCCCAGAGGCAGGAGGGGTGGGTGCCTATCACTCCCAGCAGTGCCCAGAGTCAGGAGGGGTGTGTGCCTATCACTCCCAGCAGTGCCCAGAGACAGGAGGGGTGTGTGCAGAGGCCTCCCAGCAGTGCCCAGAGTCAGGAGGGGTGTGTGCCTATCACTCCCAGCAGTGCCCAGAGACAGGAGGGGTGTGTGCAGAGGCCTCCCAGCAGTGCCCAGAGTCAGAAGGGGTGGGTGCAGAGGCCTCCCAGCAGTGCCCAGAGTCAGGAGGGGTGTGTGCAGAGGCCTCCCAGCAGTGCCCAGAGTCAGGAGGGGTGGGTGCAGAGGCCTCCCAGCAGTGCCCAGAGTCAGGAGGGGTGTGTGCAGAGTCCTCCCAGCAGTGCCCAGAGTCAGGAGGGGTGTGTGCCTATCACTCCCAGCAGTGCCCAGAGGCAGGAGGGGTGGGTGCCTATCACTCCCAGCAGTGCCCAGAGTCAGGAGGGGTGGGTGCAGAGGCCTCCCAGCAGTGCCCAGAGTCAGGAGGGGTGTGTGCAGAGTCCTCCCAGCAGTGCCCAGAGTCAGGAGGGGTGTGTGCCTATCACTCCCAGCAGTGCCCAGAGGCAGGAGGGGTGTGTGCAGAGTCCTCCCAGCAGTGCCCAGAGACAGGAGGGGTGTGTGCAGAGTCCTCCCAGCAGTGCCCAGAGACAGGAGGGGTGTGTGCAGAGTCCTCCCAGCAGTGCCCAGAGCCAGGAGGGGTGTGTGCCTATCACTCCCAGCAGTGCCCAGAGACAGGAGGGGTGTGTGCCTAACACTCACAGCAGTGCCCATGAAACGCAAAGGGTGGAGTAGCCACAGATACCATGCCCACAAATTTCAGTCAGGTGCACAAAGACCCTGCAGTGCATGTACCACATGTGTGCGAGGCTGGGAGTATACGCATGCATAGCGCAGAAAATAAAACATGTACACATGAAGTCATGTCAATAGTCCACTGTTAAATGGTAGCGGCAGTTTCAATCGATAACCTTTCAAGTATTTGCCCGGCGGTAATCGCCTCTCATACCACTCGATAATTTACCAATGAAAGAGGCAGGCGCCGGAGACTGGAAGGCAGGAAACAAAGTTTTATTCCGTCGGAGCAGAACACATCAGATCAGACAGCAAGGTATCGTCACGAGATGCTCTAACTGCATCTCTGAGGCCTGGTCTCTTATACACAGGTTTATTGCTTTATTACACATAGTACATTCTTGAGATTCCCTTGATGCATGAGAGAACATCCCCTGAAGCCCCGGCTCAGATCCGATCCCACACATAGCTACAGTAGAAGTTCCCACCTTACCCGCAGTAGGAGATGGCTATCGCGCAGCAGGGTATTCTGCCAATTCCCGGGGGTGTGTGTGACCGGTCGGGTCTCAGGGGGTAGGGGCTTTGATCTACTGTAATCCCTTTGATGTGGGGTGTTTCCCTTACAGTAGGGGCAATAAACTAAATCCGCAGGGCTAGGTGATGGCCTGGGACCAGTTCGGACAATGGGGCGCAGAGGAAGGGGGTTATCAAAGGAGAGGCATGACCATGTATGGGATGTCGGTCGGATGTGGTTCCGTAGCAGGGTCGCGCAGAATGAGAGGGTTTATGGCCCGTGTATGAGAGAGCGGGGGCGGCCGGCGTGCGGGGGATGCTCGCAGCGCCAGGGGAAAGCGCTGGCGATCGAGAATGAGCGGGGAGAGAGTGGGGTGCTTAAAATGGCGGCCGTGCATTCGCTGTGCGTGGCGCTGGGGAGTGGCAAGATGGCGCAGATAATGTTCAGTTTGCAAGCTAAATTTCCACAGTCCTCCCTTTTAACATATCTCGCCAGCTTGCCTGGCCGTCATTTATCTTCGTTAACCTTCAGCTATAATATCATTAATGTCTTTCGTACATTCCTTAAAGATACAGAGTTTTTAGGGCAGGCAGGAGTAATCTGACACATTTGCTTATAGTTACATACAGGTGATAAAGTAGGCGAGGAGGTAGTACATACAGAGTTACATCAGCTGTGCCGCATGTCAGGCCCAGGGACAGGAGGAGGGGAGTTTGTTTGAGCACAAATAGGATACTGTAAAGCAAACAGGATGTTTCTGGCAAAACAAGGGATGTTTCATACATTACTTAAGGCCCAGACTTTGTGTGGATCGAAAATAGTCAGTATAGTCGTGTACATGGCTGGTGTTGTATGAATTAGGCCTGGGCGGCAAATTCCGCTCCGCTCGCGGAATTTGCGGAATTTGCGTAATTTCGCGTTCCGCGGAGAACGCGAAATTACTCAAAAGTCTGCTTTCCGCGATTTTGCGAAATTTTTGCTTGTTCGCGTTCTCAAAATGCATGTTCGCGAGATATTTCTCCTCGAGCACGCAAACAGCAATTGCGAACAGGAAAAAAGCATCGCGAACAAGCAATTCCGCGTGTTCGCGGAATTTCTGCGTGTTCGCGGAGATTTTTTACCGTTTCGCGGAGATTTGCGTAACGCAATTCCGCAAGTTCCGCCCACCCCTAGTATGAATGTCACTATACAAAGTTACATTTTCTTAACTTCTCAGTGTACAGTCGGAAGTGATTGATGCAACATCATGAAAACTTGATAGGAAGATAGTTAATATAAAAAGGTGGTTGGGAGAGGATTTTCAACTTTGACATGGGTTCTTCTTTCCAGTGTCCTTTTTTTATAAAGAGCCATCACTGGTAAGCTCTTATTGTTGTTCTTCTTTCGTTGGCACTGTTGAGCACCGGCGGTGGAGCTAAGGTCCAGCTCAAATCCAATTTCTCACGTTGCAGGGTGTGACCATTCACTGTTCTCCGATCACAGCCCCGTTCCTTAACACAGTTCACCATAGGTACTTTGAGACAGGGTACCTGCTTTTTGTTCGTCTGTAGGTAAGTCAGATTCATAATCCATATAAAAGAGGGTGAGAGAGAGAAGGGTGTGACATGCTTCGGGATGCCGAGGGAAGAGGGGGCGGAGTGGGATCGGATCAAAAAAATGTGGACCAAGGGGAGCAGAATCTTCCAGCACTGGGCCCATCAATCGGGCCCGACGGGTTGAGACTTCAGGCACGCTGGTCAGTGAGCAGGGGGGCCTCGATGTAGCCCTTCGCGCTTATCATCCTGAAAATGGTGTCTCGTCTCACGCCCTTTTTGCTTCGTAGCTTCCCCCTTGGTCGATGTCATAGATGTTCCATGGTCTGCAGCCAGGCTGTGCGTCACGTCCGACCCCTCCCTTCCGATGGCAGCACGTTATCTTTAAATGGGTACAAGAAACAAAAATCTTAGAGAGTTGGCAGGGAAGACATTTACATACTTCATCCTCTCTCCCAACCACCGAGTGGTTGCGGACATGCTTTTATCGGTTGCTGTATGATTGGTGTCTATTAACTCTGATGTTAGTGTGTGCGTTACTAATCTATTAATCATTGCTGTGGTGCAAGTTTCTGTGGGTGTCCCTGCCCATCGTCTGGCCCTCTAGGTGCCGATTCCTGCGCCCGATACTGGTTGCAGGAAGCCTGACATCTGTCAACCTTCTAGTCTATTAAAAATTCGAACCGGCTTCTCCGGCAGAGGCTCGTTCGTCTCAACACAAGTTTTGTTAATACATATTTTCTTCCGAGGACTGCTAAGTTTATGAAAAGAAAGTGCGAGGTGCTACTGTCACGGGTTCACGAGTATCCATTTCGGGGAGGAACATAAGCTAAGCATTATTTTTGCTGGCGACAATAGGTAACCCTTTATCAGTTTAGGCGAGGTATTATTAGTGAATAAGGTCATCAGCTGTTTCGTTCGAAATACTCTGAGGCGGCTAGTATAGGGCTGGGGTTATCTTGGGAGAACGGGGTGCTTTAGACATTCTATTTCGGGGTAATTGGGCGGGGGTAATTCTGGGTGGTGGAGATGGTGTTGTTAAAGCTCTGAAAAACGGAAACCACTGACATATAGTCCCCGTGATGAGGGCCAAATTGGGAGACATCAGTCGTCTTACTTGTCCTTTCTTTTCTCAGCCAATTAAGCTCAATATTTGTAGAAAGGAGAGGTAGTAACGTGGCAGAGTACGGTCGTTTTGTTTCAGTCAATTTGTTCGAACACCACCGTGCTCCAGGCCAATTATACACTTACCGAGGAGGTATGTGTCGTTAATTTATTCAAAAAGAAAAGAGGGTAAGAAGGTTTTTTAGTGAGGGAGGGAGTGAGAGAGAGAGAGAGAGAGAGAGAGAAAGAGAGAGAGAGAGAGAGAGGGAGAGAGAGAGAGAGAGAGAGAGAGAGAGAGATGTGCATCAAGTAGGCTATACATACGACACAAAACGAGAGAGACATGGGTAAGATAATAGGCCACTTGGTGCACACACAACATGGAGTAGCATGGGTCTGTTCCATGTAAGAAAACACAAGCGGGGAAAAGACATAAATTCGGTGATCACGTACACACAAATGCCGGATAGGGTGTGACAGTACATGCATCAAGCGCAGAAACTTAAGACGGAGACTCAGGGCTATGTTGAGTATCGGGACCTCTCCTTTCCTGTCCTCCTTTCCTATGCATGCTGCGTACTTTCAGTATTTTGTAGTTTATCCTAGGGGGTGTCGGACCCTTTATTCTCCTCCCTTTGATCAACGTTTGTCTAAATTTTCCCTGATATTGAACTCGGTGCGGTCCATGTCCACTTCATTCTTCAGTCGGAGCTTCGTCGTGACCTATAGAGGGGAAAAAGAGGGGAGGGGATGTGCAGTATTCAAAGTACCCTAGCGCGTGCAGACACGAAAAAGTTCTACTTACCACGTACCAGGCTAGTCGCAGGAATGGGTGATACCACAGACCTATTATTCTTTTTGTCCGAGACAAAGATGCTCTAATTTATTTCATTTCCTAAATTCGGGTTCCCTTGTCATACATGCATTTCTCAATCGGTCGTGTATTAAGGTGCAAGATACCATACCTTGCGTTCGGCATATACCCTGAGCTATGGTTGACCATTGTTTAACAACTCTTGGAAAAAGATAGGTGTGATGGGTACAAATTCCGTTAATCAAAAAAGATTCAGGCAAATGGGGACTGCATTATCTGTTTTCTATTGCTTGGGAGTAACAATCATTTATTCAAAAGAAGAAATCTTTATCAACCTATGTGATTAGTCATGACACTGATTCCGTAATTCTTTCAAGAGGCCCTTTATTTAAAACAATGTCAGTATACAAGATACGGGCCTACAACCGTTCATGCCGGCCACGGGGTGGGAGGCGTCGAGTGTCATGAGCAACGCTACTACGGCATACAATCGGTTCCCTTCCCGCCCCTCCCCGACCATCATGTGTGGAAGCATCGCATATATATATATATATATCTCTTTTTAACACAAATGTCACGTGACTGGGACGCCACAAGGGTTTGTAGGCCTCTCCTACATCGGCGCCATCTTGGGGCGAGGTCGGGCCAGAGTACAGTCTAAGTCTTTCCATGAATTAGCTGTTGGACCAGAATTCCTTTCAGTGGTTCGAGAACTTTCGTTAGCGTCAACTTTGCGTCAGCATGGCGTCACTGCGACCCCGTAGAAATGCCATGGTTCGTTCTTGGGGCGGAGCAGCAGGCGGGTTCTTCCGCCGACGCTTCGAACCAGTCTTTCTCACTGCACCAAGCGGAGGCAAGGTGGCTGCCGTCCGGGGCAAAGAGCAGTGGCAGCGGTTTGTCCTTACCGGAAGTCCGTGGGAGTCGAGTGTCAAATGACTCCAGCCGATTCTGCAAAGCTGAGGGGAGCATTTTGTCAAGGGTGGGGCCCACGCCCAAGCAGACAAGCTTTCGAGTCCAGAATTGTCTCACGGTGGGCTTTAGGCCTGGATCCGGAGGAGCCGACCGCCGGAGTTCAAGGGCAGCAGTAGCAGCAGCTCTTCGGTACAGCCACCGGAGGGGAGCCAACAGCAGTAACAACGGCAGTTCGGATGGTACTGCCACCGGGGTGATTCCAGTAGCAGCGACGACAGCAGTTTGGATGGTAACGCCACCGGGGTGGGTCCCCGATTACTTGGCTGCGGGGGCCCACTCCTCGCGTCGGGCGCTAGTGGCGATCCTGGTGAACCCGTGCTTGGGCGGTCGTCCGGTGGTCGCGTGCAGCGGCAGGGTGCAGCTCAGCTGGCCGTGAGTCAAAGACGGTTGGGGTGCAGCTTAGCTGGCCGGCGAGTCAAAGACGGTTGGGGTGCCCTCATCTGCTGGCGAGCCTCCACCTGGGGAGACGGGGGAGGCCCGTCCGCGTCGCCTCCCCCCTGCCAGGGCACCCTAGCCGTGATTGAAGAAAGAAGAAGAGAATGGGAGGATCCACACGACGTGGCAGGGTGTGACTCAGCAGACCGATGAAAAAGACGGCTGGGGCGTCCTCATCTGCTGGTGAGCCTCCACCTGGGGAGGTGGGGGAGGCCCGTCCGCGTCGCCTCCCCCCGTCAGGGCATCAGCCGTTATTGAAGAAAGAAGAAAGAAAACGGGAAGGCCCGCACAGCGTGGCGGACTCCGCCTTGGTGTTGCCAGAACTTCGGCGCTTCGTATAGCCTCCGGCCTATTCGCACAGTCGTCCGCCACTGATGTTAATGGATTTTTGCATGGCTTTTATAGCCCAAAGTCAACTAAAAAGGACCGCCCAAAACAGGCCAATGTTGCAATTTCGAGGAAGGAGAGGCGAGGACGGTGTCACGTGGACGTTAAGGCTTTGGGATGGAGGTTGCAGCAGACTGTCATGTAAATAGTTGTTTTAAAACGTGTTTTAACCTGTTTACCCTGTTGGTGTGTTTGTTATATCTTATAAGTTATTAAAATGTTATAACCATACTACTTCGTTGGAGTGTTTGTACATATTTGCAATCTGATGACGAGCACAAGGAGGTTACTGTGCAATCGGAAAAATAACATAGCCCAATTGTGCGCGATCTAGCCCTAGTTTGGTGACGTCGATGGTGGGTGTCAGCAGGCTTCCGTTTGTGCAGGATTTTGTCATGCTTATTGGGCGGGGTGGGCAGTAGGGCAGACATGTTTAGGTAGCGAGAGTAATGGAGTCGGGCTACCTCGTGGCCGTCTCGACCGTGAGCTTGGCTCCTTCCCTTGGTTTCATATGTCCCACAAAGGGCTAACTCCTAGCGTTACTTTAGTTTTTGTAAGGTCAAAAAGGATCCCACCAGTGCCTTTACTATTTTGTCGATTCCTGTTCGTTCATCCTTCGTTAGTCGATTCATTCTGGTGGAATCTTTCTTTCTCATCTCAGGGTCATCCAACGTTATTGCCGACGTTGTGTTCAGTGCAGGAGGCTCGGCCGGCGCGGAGGCCGTGAGGACCGAGGCCCCTGTACTGCTTTCGTTCGTGTTTGGGGGTTGTGGGTGTTGCGCTATTGATTGGGAGGGTGCGTATGGAGGGGGCATGTAAATGATCGGGGGACCTAATAGTAATTCATCATTCGTTCGCTGTTTAGAGGATAACTCAGGGTAGAGCAAAGAAGGGGTCCTAACAGCGTACTGGCCTGATGTTTCGGGCTCCTGTCTTAGTTTAGTTTCCCTTCTCTCCTTTATTTCTTCTTCTAACCTTCTAGCGGCAAGGTGGGCTGCCTTTCGTAATTCCTTTTCTGCTTTTACTTCTTCCCTCTTTTTCCGTTGCGTTGCTTCTTTGCGCCACATGCCAATACTGTCAAGCATAGTAGGCGTCGTCTTATTGCTACGCAGAGCTACTTCTAGCGCTTCTATCTTATGGTCGTCGAAGGATCCCATCAGTGGCCACTGACTCTCGGGGTCCTTCTTTGTATATTTATGCCATAGCTTGGTATAAGCTACGGCGACTAGTCCATATTTAGTGAACATGTCCTTATTAGGGGTGCCTTCCAGTGGGGCCGGATGGTCCACCTCTAATAAGCGGTCCGGGCAGAACCAACTACCAATCAGTGGGGAGAAGATAGGCATGACGGGTTTCAATGGGGACAAAAGTCAGCACTACCTATCTTTTCACTGCTTGCAAAGACTAGACAGAATATCTCTATTCCTCGTTATTTGTAAGCAGAGAATACCTCCAAAGAACCAATATCGAACAACTAGTGTTCGGACAATCAATCAATCAATCAATGGGGAGATAAAGATAGGCACGACGGGTTTCAATGGGGACAAAAGTCTGCGTTACCTACCCTTCACTATTTGCAAAGACTAGACAGAATATTTCTATTCTACGTTATTTGCAAACAGAGAATATCTCAAAGAGCACTATTCTTCAAAACAATCAATGTTCGGACAATCAATCAGTGGGGAGATAAAGATAGGCACGACGGGTTTCAATGGGGACAAAAGTCTGCGTTACCTACCCTTCACTATCTGCGAAGGGAGAGAGAGAGAGAGTATTTCTACTCCTCCCCGTTTGTAGACAGCGAATATCTCAAAGAGAACAATCAATGAGCACAATCAATGAGCAATACTAGTATTCCAAAGCTTCAAACAATCAATCAATTATTTCGCAATTTGTCGTGTATCACGACCTTACCCGGACCGCATGGACAGTTTCTCGTCTTCCGCCTCCAGCGCCCGATCGTCCTCTACTCTCCCTATTTGCCGCAGCACTCCTGATGGTTCCCAGTCAGGACCGTAGATCACTCGAGAGAGGTCTGCTCGGAACCAGTGAAGTTCGGATGATCGGCTGCCAGACGAGGGTCTATTGGGCAGGAGCTCTCCCGATCGTTGCAGTCGTTCACTCTGTCGTCGGGACCTCTCCCACTGGATCCACGTGTCGCTGATGGGCCCCACGTTTGGGACGCCAATTGTTAAATGGTAGCGGCAGTTTCAATCGATAACCTTTCAAGTATTTGCCCGGCGGTAATCGCCTCTCATACCACTCGATAATTTACCAATGAAAGAGGCAGGCGCCGGAGACTGGAAGGCAGGAAACAAAGTTTTATTCCGTCGGAGCAGAACACATCAGATCAGACAGCAAGGTATCGTCACGAGGTGCTCTAACTGCATCTCTGAGGCCTGGTCTCTTATACACAGGTTTATTGCTTTATTACACATAGTACATTCTTGAGATTCCCTTGATGCATGAGAGAACATCCCCTGAAGCCCCGGCTCAGATCCGATCCCACACCTAGCTACAGTAGAAGTTCCCACCTTACCCGCAGTAGGAGATGGCTATCGCGCAGCAGGGTATTCCGCCAATTCCCGGGGGTGTGTGTGACCGGTCGGGTCTCAGGGGGTAGGGGCTTTGATCTACTGTAATCCCTTTGATGTGGGGTGTTTCCCTTACAGTAGGGGCAATAAACTGCATCCGCAGGGCTAGGTGATGGCCTGGGACCAGTTCGGACAATGGGGCGCAGAGGAAGGGGGTTATCAAAGGAGAGGCATGACCATGTATGGGATGTCGGTCGGATGTGGTTCCGTAGCAGGGTCGCGCAGAATGAGAGGGTTTATGGCCCGTGTATGAGAGAGCGGGGGCGGCCGGCGTGCGGGGGATGCTCGCAGCGCCAGGGGAAAGCGCTGGCGATCGAGAATGAGCGGGGAGAGAGTGGGGTGCTTAAAATGGCGGCCGTGCATTCGCTGTGCGTGGCGCTGGGGAGTGGCAAGATGGCGCAGATAATGTTCAGTTTGCAAGCTAAATTTCCACACCACATACACGAGTACAATGACTACCAAGAATGCCACGAATGATGCAGGTGGAGACATCGCTCAGCATGCATGTGCAAAGTAGAAGGAGTCCGTCACACACCCAGCTAATGTACACACAGCTCTGCGCTAAATATTGGGATCACCCTGCAGGGAAGATGTCAGGGTACACAGATGAAGGAATACACCTTTGGACAATTTCACCATGCAGCAACTGCTTACATGAACACAGAAACCTAGCTAACACCGTGTGATGGCACACAGATCCCAGGGTCCCCCCTATGACCAGCACACTACTACATTTCCCACACAACCAACACATGATCACCACCCAAAATCATGTAGCAGCCCCACCAACAGCAATATCAGAAAAGCAGTAGTGTTCAAAGGAAACAAAAATGGCTTTAATCAGCAAGATCAAAAATTGTATGTTCTTAGAAAGTTCAATATTTACAAAGCCCATAGGGCAGTCCAGAAGTCACAGCTGGATGGGGGACACAGTGGGATGCGTGTCCCCTAGCTTGCCTGCACAGTTACATTCCGTTGTCTTCCACAGGGGTGAGGGCATCATGTGGGGGGGAAGAAACAGGCACCGCAGGGACAGGAGGGTGAAGGGTAGGCATCGTGGGTGCAGGGATGGAGGACTCCACCACAGGGGGTGGGGCAGGGCCAAAGGTGGAGGCCAGGAGCTCGCTGCACACCTTAGCCAGGTCCGCCAGGGAATCCCCTGCACCGGAAGGAACCACAGGCCCCAAGGAGGGGGGGGGTCAGAGGGATGGGTCGCAGCGCCACTGGGGGAGGGTGTAGACAGGGGGGGGGAATTAACCACCCTGACCGAGGACTTCCTTGACCGCTTGCGTGGTGGCGTCACTGTGGTGCTCAGGGACAGAGCGGCCATGAAGGAGTCTTTGGGGGAGATGTGGCCAGGAGAGCTGAGGGGACGGGATTTGGAGGGAGTGGATTGGGTGGAATGCGGACTCCCACTCTGGCTGCGTGTAACACGTTTGCCCCCCGACCCAGTGGGTGTGCCTGCTTCACCCTGTGTGTGTGTGTCAGAAGGTGTGCGGTGGACCTTCCCTGCTGGTGTGGTGTCTGTGTGTGTTGTGGTGGGCGCATGCTGACGTCTGGGTGTACGTGGGACAGGCATGGGAGTGGGAAGTGTGGATGGGGCAGGGGTAGGGGGTGAGACGTAGCGCTGCAGGAGCCCCACTGCTGCAGTCAGTGTCGAGTCTATCGACCTCAGCAAGCTGCGTTGGTCAGCCTGCGATGAATGAATGCCCTCCAAGTATGCCTCCATGTTGTTGAGGACCTGGCTGTGGCCATGGAGGACATTAAGGATCGCAGCCTGACCAACCTGCAACTGCCGCTGGATGTCCACAGACTCGGCATTGGCGGCAGCAGTGGAGACAGGGGCAGGGGGTGCGGTGCCTGGCAGGAAGGAGACATGTGGTGACCGGGCACGTTGGGAAGGGACACGAGCAAGTGGGAGGTGGCTGATGGCAATGGAGGGGGCGGGTCGAGATGTAGTGCCGCTGTCAGCTGCTGGTGCAGCCGCCGCCCACTCGGAGAGATCATCCTCGGACCCGTCAGCTTCAAACTCTGTTGTGCCAGTCGACAGGTCCCCGGCTTCACTCTCCTGCGCCTCAGTCCCACTTGATGTGCCAGCCCCGATGTCACCGCTGGCACTGGTGTTCGGTCCCTCTGCTCCGTCTGTGCCTATGTCTCCCTCCGTGTCCCCCGACGATGCTGTGGGCAGGGTGAAGAGACAGAAATTAATCATACACCTGTATACATATGTCACATGAGTCCAATCTACATAGGTCACAGTGCATAGCCTGAAACAAAAGAAGAGTTACATCTACAAAACAAGGTACATATGTAGGGCATGCAAGACACAGTTGTTTGACCCACCATGCCACCGAAAAACTATGGAGAGCATGACACAATAGCAAATGAGATGGAATGGAATTTTGACTGAGGAGCAAGGCCCTGGGGACAATCCAGCACTGCATCTGCACCACACAGCGTGGCAGGAAATAGGGATGAGCAGGGACCATATCCAGGAACAAGAGGCACATGCAGCATAGGTTATACTGAAAACATGCCCACCATGACTGGCCCACTGCACCTTGAGTGCATGTCCAGACAAACATCACACACTGGCCAGTCCTAGCAAGGAGATATCAGGTTGTGACATGAAGGCCATGCCCGCACCACCCACCCCCTACATGAGACTATTATTTGGAGACACAGGAAGCACTTACATCCCTTAGTCTGGGTGAAATATACATGGGATGCAACAATTCAAGGTTGCACACAAAATACCCAAGGTGCGCCTGTCCAAATATTCATGTACAAATGGGCATCATCAGATGATTCTAACAAGACACACAGGCAATGTCCACCGTGAGTATGAACAAGGAAAATCAGGTCAGTCTGTACAATGGACACTTGTACTACATTTCACGTCAAAATACATTTGGCCAGGGGACAATGGCACAGAGCACAACCTATGCTGTAGACACAGAGATTGTCAACATATTCGGATTACACACATGATACCTAGGAAAATATGCCCCTGGGGACAGTAGTGGCCACACAACTCCATGCTCCTGAATGGGAATGACTGCAACACACGCTACCATCCCCGCACTATGCGTACCGCGCACTCATGCACATCATGTCACAGGCCACCACATAGGACATGCGTGCTGTAAGGCCTCACACTTGAGAGACTAACTCCCATGTCTGGACGCAGCATTAGTGCCAACTGACATGGAACCCACAAGACCAGAACTGGACAGGGCACAGGCAAGGTCCCAAAACCTGTTACACACCACCCCCACACATGATGCTGCAGGCATTGTACACGGGGAGAAGGTGCCAGGCTACATAACCTTGTGACGGAGTGACTCCACACAGACCAGGGAACACATTGCAAGGAGGGGAAGGGAGGCAGGAGAGCACTGCAATACTGTGGGTAACAGGATCTGCACAGCACCATTAAACCCTGGCAGTGCATCCATGGAACAGTGCACCTACAAATGCTGGTGAAACACAACAAACACACATGTACCTACCCCCTTCCTGCTGCTGCATCTTCTGTAAGCGCCTGTCCAAGTCTGGAAAGACCACCGCCAGCACACGCTTGTGGATGTGGGAGAGACGGCAGCGCCCGCGGTTCTTATGGCTCTCAGGTGAGTCCCCCAGCAGGACCCGTGCGATCCTCCGCGTCCAGCACCGGATATCCTGCCAGCGTTTCCTCACCTGGGACAGGCGCCGCTTCCGACCATCCGCACGCCTCACGGCACTGACGGCGGTCAGCCAGATCTGCTCCTTGGCAGAGGCGCCTACCTGTGAGGAGGAACAAGTGACACTACATCAATACACCTGCAACATGTCACAGAGACACATATGAGAACAAATTAGCTGGTTACAACAAGGCATGTCATGCAGCCAACGCATTGCACCTTTGCCATAGGGACATACTCCTCTGGGGAAGGGCAAAAGCAGTACGTGCCAGTGAAAGTACACAGGTGGAATGAGGGCAAAGACACAATCAATCATCAAGGCTCACACTGTGCATCACACCCACCCCATCCTGTCTCTGGGCACTGCTGGGAGTGATAGGCACCCACTCCTCCTGTCTCTGGGCACTGCTGGGAGTGATAGGCACCCACCCCTCCTGTCTCTGGGCACTGCTGGGAGTGATAGGCACACACCCCTCCTGTCTCTGGTCACTGCTGGGAGTGATAGGCACCCACCCCTCCTGACTCTGGGCACTGCTGGGAGGACTCTGCACACACCCCTCCTGTCTCTGGGCACTGCTGGGAGTGATAGGCACACACCCCTCCTGTCTCTGGGCACTGCTGGGAGTGATAGGCACCCACCCCTCCTGTCTCTGGGCACTGCTGGGAGTGATAGGCACCCACCCCTCCAGTCTCTGGGCACTGCTGGGAGTGATAGGCACACACCCCTTCTGTCTCTGGGCACTGCTGGGAGTGATAGGCACCCACCCCTCCTGACTCTGGGCACTGATGGGAGGACTCTGCACACACCCCTCCTGTCTCTGGGCACTGCTGGGAGTGATAGGCACCCACCCCTCCTGTCTCTGGGCACTGCTGGGAGTGATAGGCACCCACCCCTCCTGTCTCTGGGCACTGCTGGGAGTGATAGGCACACACCCCTCCTGTCTCTGGGCACTTCTGGGAGTGATAGGCACCCACCCCTCCTGACTCTGGGCACTGCTGGGAGGACTCTGCACACACCCCTCCTGTCTCTGGGCACTACTGGGAGTGATAGGCACCCACCCCTCCTGTCTCTGGGCACTGCTGGGAGTGATAGGCACCCACCCCTCCTGACTCTGGGCACTGCTGGGAGGACTCTGCACACACCCCTCCTGTCTCTGGGCACTGCTGGGAGTGATAGGCACCCACCCCTCCTGTCTCTGGGCACTGCTGGGAGTGATAGGCACCCACCCCTCCTGTCTCTGGGCACTGCTGGGAGGACTCTGCACACACCCTCCTGTCTCTGGGCACTGCTGTGAGTGATAGGCACACACCCCTCCTGTGTCTGGGCACTGCTGGGAGGCCTCTGCACACACCCCTCCTGACTCTGGGCACTGCTGGAAGGACTCTGCACACACCCCTCCTGTCTCTGGGCACTGCTGGGAGTGATAGGCACCCACCCGTCCTGTGTCTGGGCACTGCTGGGAGTGATAGGCACCCACCCCTCCTGACTCTGGGCACTGCTGGGAGTGATAGGCACCCACCCCTCCTGTCTCTGGGCACTGCTGGGAGTGATAGGCACCCACCCCTCCTGTCTCTGGGCACTGCTGGGAGTGATAGGCACCCACCCCTCCTGTCTCTGGGCACTGCTGGGAGTGATAGGCACACACCCCTCCTATCTCTGGGCACTGCTGGGAGTGATAGGCACCCACCCCTCCAGTCTCTGGGCACTGCTGGGAGTGATAGGCACCCACCCCTCCTGTCGCTGGGCACTGCTGGGAGTGATAGGCACCCACCCCTCCTGTCTCTGGGCACTGCTGGGAGACATCAGGCATTCCCCCCCCTGGGACCCCCCCTACAGTACATAGCATGTGTGTCACACCTGGACACAATGGCAGAAGTCACAGTCACCAAAAAAGGGACACAGTCTGTGCTAGTAGCTCTGCACTCACCTGATACACTGGTCGCCCATACAGCAGGGGGTACTGTGGGAAGATCACATCCAGCAATGCCAGGTTCTCCTCCAGGGTGAATGGCTGTGACCTCTCCACAGACCTTGACATGGTTCCAGGGAATCACGAGCAGCAGCAGTGTGGTAGAATCGAAATATGTGCAGGCAAGTGCTCCCTCATGGGACCTGGCTGCCTTATATCTGCCTTGCTGGCCTGTTTCATGCACAGGAGTACAGAGTGATTGGTCACTCACATTTGCATCCTATGTTTCCTCCAATCCCTTCAAACCTAGCACAGTCAGTGGGTTCTTATTGTGTTTT
This sequence comes from Triturus cristatus, assembly GCF_964204655.1. Classification (NCBI taxonomy): domain Eukaryota; kingdom Metazoa; phylum Chordata; class Amphibia; order Caudata; family Salamandridae; genus Triturus; species Triturus cristatus. Next base: position 939,700,725 of record NC_140593.1, read on the forward strand.
TTTCCTCAGCATGATGTCAACCCCACAAACACATTGCAACAAAGTAGATTCATTCCAACTGACTTCTGCTGTGCACCTTCCAGAACAAATTCAAACTTAGAACTTGGTCTCCATGACAACCAGAATGCATGTAGGCCTTAATACTTGTCCCTCATGTGTCCCCTATGTAAAATTGAGCTTCACCCACAGGTACGGTGCGTTCCGGGCCCCTAGGGCACCCCAAATGCATAGCAACGGCCCGTACACGCGTGCGTACGTTCACTATCACCATGGGTGTCCTCGCTTATGCGTACTCGTACTGGTACGGCCCGTACACACGCCTGTACGTTCGCTATCACTATGAGTACGCATACGCGAGGACACCCATAGTGGTACGGACCGTACACACGCCTGTACGTTCACTATCACTATGGGTGTGCTCGCGTATGCGTACTCGTAGTGATAGTGAACGTACAGGCGTGTGTACGGGCCGTACCAGTACGAGTACGCATACGCGAGAACACCCATAGTGGTACGGACCGTACACACGCCTGTACGTTCACTATCACTATGGGTGTCCTCGCGTATGCATACTCGTAGTGATAGTGTGTACGGGCCGTACCACTATGGGTGTTCTCGCGTATGCGTTCTCGTACTGGTACGTCCCGTACACACGCCTGTACGTTCACTATCACTACGAGTACGCATACGCGAGGACACCCATAGTGATAGTGAACGTACAGGCGTGTGTACGGGCCGTACCAGTACGAGTACGCATTCGCGAGGTCACCCATGGTGATAGTGAAAGTACAGGCGTGTGTACGGTCCGTACCACTATGGGTGTTCTCGCGTATGCATACTTACTGACCGTACACATGCCTGTACGCTCACCATCACTATGGGTACACATACGGCAGCACTCCCATAGTGATATGGGAACGTACACAGGCCCTCTTAGCAGCAGTACGGCGGTTTTCACACATCACAGTGGTGACAGGCAGCACACAGGAAGGAATAGGGCGGACATAATTGTCCATGGATGGACATCAAGGCATTGTCTGGGCAGTACTACATGTGTGGGGCACAGGTGTGACAGGCTGTGATGTGGCACATTACTCCTGAGTCGAGAAGGCACCAGATGTATGATGAGATGAGTACAGATGTAATGTGTCACGGTGCAATGTGTGCCAGGCATGCCCTTGACTCCTTTGACATGTGTGCATGTCGTACTGCACACTTGGGATGACCGACACTGGCATGGCACGGACACCAACACACGGAAGTGTCCCCTGATGCCCGGTACAGGAGTTACCACCTGACTTGTCACTACCCAAGGTGCACGATGTGACTATGTCATGTATGTGTGGGGGTTTCCCATTAGGGTGATGTTGGAGCACCCTCAAAAGCTGCAGCTGTTGCAGCAACCAACATGTGTCTGTGTGTAGATTGACATTGCACACTGTTCCGCACACCATGCCACATGTGGTATCGGATGTGAGGTGCGTATGTATGCATGGGACACGGAGTAGCGTAACAAGGACATGTCTGCATCCTCTCTATGAATGTGTGGTGAGTCATGACATGTGCACCTTCATGGCAAGGTGTGTGGGCTGTCCTAGTGTAATGTCATGTGACCTGTGGCTCTAGTGTTTCGCTACCAGTCTATGCAATCGACATCCTACTTCTGCTGATGTATGGGTGTATGTCACTCCTGTCTTGCGTCTGGCTGTTCACTTGCACTGGGACACAGCTAATCCCATGCCATGGCATGTGGAGGTTCTCAATCTCCGTGTGTAGCTGGGTCTTGGTAGGAGTGTCACCTGCCAGCCATACGTGTCCAGGGCATGTGGCACATACCTGACTCCGTATGTAGCATATGTGTATAGACAGATTAACATGTGCTTAGTACAAATTATTTGTTGTTGTGGTGCACTCACTCTTCCTTGTCACTTCCAAATTACTGCAGAGCGCCGCCTCTTCCCCGATCAATTCCGGACTTGGCTGCCATGCGGGAGAATGATTGTATCCGGTGCTACCACTTCCCCCAACGGTTGATTCTGGATTTGACGGCGAGACTGGCACCACACCTGCAACCGCTGCACAGGTATCCTACGGCACTGACACCCAAGCTGAAGGTAATGGCAGCCCTACATTTTCTAGCCACGGGTACCTTTCAAAATACCATAGCTCATGTTGGTGGCATGTCCCAGAGCATGTTCTGCCGTGTGCTGCATGATTTCTTAGAGGCCATGTTGATTCACCTGGATGACTTCACACATTTTCCTACCCCAGAAATGTTGACTGGGGTCAAGCGTGGATTCTATGCCCTGGGAGGGATGCCCCATGTCATTGGGTCCATAGATGGGACACATGTTGCTTTGGTACCACCACAGGCACAGGAGGTAGCGTACCGGAATCACAAGCACTACCACTCCATCAATGCCCTTGTGGTGTGTCTGTCAAACATGGTGATTTCACATGTCTGTGCTCGTTTTCCAGGATCAGCACACGATGCCTACATCATGAGGCGTAGCAGGGTGCCTGAAATGATGACGCAGCTGCGCAACGAATGAGCATGTGTTGTTGGTGGGTACAGTCTGTCTGTCCTGTGTTTTGCGTAGACTTCTAGCACGACCGCTTCTCCTGTTCTAACGATGTCCATGTGCTTCCCATGTAGGGGACGCTGGCTATCCCAACATGCCATGGCTGATCACACCTCTCCGCAACCCCATCATGCCGGCCCAGCTCCGCTACAACACCGCCCATGGCCGGACAAGGCGAGTGATAGAGAGGACGTTTGGCCTGCTGAAGAGCCGATTCAGGTGCCTACACAAGACCGGCGGCGCACTCCCATATGCCCCGGCGAAGGTCTGCAAAATCTTCATGGTCTGCTGCATGCTGCACAACATGGCAGTTGAGAAAGCTGTGCCACTCATCCTGGATCAAGATGACGAGGACCATCCACCCGTGGAGGACGAAGGGCTTGGCAATGGGGCTAGTGATGTGGAGGATGTGGAGCCGCAAGAGGACATCCGGACTCGGCTCATACGCGACTTCTTTGCTTAGTGGTGAGTTCCAGTGTCTGAGTGTGCACGCATTGGTCCCCGCGTGGCATGTGTTGTGATGTGTGTCTCCACCTGCATGTATGGCACGTGAGTCAGAGGTGTGTGTGGGTGTTTCACTGGAGTGATGGTGCCAGTGATGGTTGTATTTCCCCAGTCATAATTGTGACCTAGCATGTTGTCATCCATACATGTGTCGAGTAAATGCACATGCGAGTGGCTGTGCTTTTTGTGGCTGACTTCTTGTGTGTCTCTCTTCCCCAGGTACTTGCGCATGCCGTCTGCTGGTTGCATTGTTGTGGCACTGCTATTCCTCATGGACATGACATCGTGGGCTGACTCAGCGTTACAGGCACGGACACGTTTGGAAGTCTCCTTAGGGTAAGGGATGCATCAGGGGTGTATTGGGTGTGGCAGTTGTTCACGATGTATGCACACTGCCCCTGTCGATGTTTGGTTCCTCTGCAGCCATGTTGCATCACCATGGTACACATGACATGCAGCTGGGTACACCTGAATAGATGGTCAGACTTGTTGACAGTCATCAGTGATGGGATAGTGGATTGTGATGATGGCATCAATGTGTGTAACACTGCCCTCGGACACATACGGTTTGCATTGGCTTGACATGCTGTGGGACTTCCACATCAGCGGATCAATGGTGTATGGCAGGCTCTCCATGAGCAGCTGTGGGTGTTTAGCTGTTAGCCGACACTTGTGTGCCACTTCCATGGCTATCACGCATTTGTGCTGCAGAAGGGGGGTGCCAGTGTTGGACCCACATGTTACTCCACATGAAGTGTTCATGTGTACTTCAAGTTGCCTCTGCAATCCCAAAAACATGACCAATAAAGGTGTCCCTATGCCTCCAAGGTGCCTCTTCTCAGTCAATGCTGGTGTGTTGCCACGGAGCATCCAGCATGTCTGGCATGGTTTTCCCTGATAGTGGCTATGTGTCTATGTGTCGAGTAGCAAGATGCAAGCTGTGTGTGTGGGATGAGACTGTGTATTGTGCATGATGTCCATGACTGTGTGGGTATTGTGACATGTGCCATCCCCATGCATCCAACGTTGGCCAGGCCCCCATTATCTGCATCCACCGGACTCAAGCTTGCAGGACATGGTTCTGCCACCTGTCTACACATACCTGGGTGCCCCCCAGGACACTGGACATGATCCCTGACCTCTGCGCATGACTGTTGCTGTACTCAATATGTCTGTCAGCACGGTTGTGCGGCCACCCCCTCAGCTGGTTGGGCCCATCACGGGTGTGTATGGTGCTCCATGTCTGTCTTGCCTAATACACTGTGACCCGTGTGTCCTGTGCCAGACTCAGGCCCCAGGGTGTGGATGGTTGAAGTCAAAAGAGAACTCAGGCATGTTTAGACTTTACAAGACACATGTAAGGTAATAATGCAACCAGCAGGCATCTTCTCTTCATGGTGTGACTTTTTATTTTAGTGGGGGGGGGGGGGGTATGACATGAGGGGCTTTCTGGGTGTTTGGAATCCAAAGTTCAGTAGGGGAGTTGGTGTCCTTGCCATTTGAAATCCTCAGAGTCCATGCCACAGTCTTTGTCAACATTGGTCAGACAGTGACCAGCAAGGCCATGTGGCAGAGAATGTCTTTTGATGCTGTGCTGCTGTTGCTCCAGTAGGCCACGTGCCAGGCCAGGTGTCCTGGGAGATGGTGCTGTAGCGCCGACCCTCACGGTCTTTTCCGTGGACGACCCGCCCTCCTGCGGGGACCCTCAGAAGCAGGCCGTGACGATGTTTGGGATGCTCCATCGGATGTTTCCTCCTCCTCCTCCTGATCCCTCCCTGTGGGTGGTGATGTTCTACGCCTTCTGGCACAGGGAGGGTTGCCCATGTTGTCGGCCATCCGACGGAGTGTATTGTGAATTCCCGTGTACACCGTCACGAGCTCAGCCTGTCCGTCCTCCATCCTCCGTTGGTGTTGCAGTAGACAGGCATGTAGCTCCGCATGTTGCTGGGCCTGCTGGGTCTTGATCCCCTCGAGGACGGACACAACCTGGGCCATGACCGTGGTGTCCTGCCGGTATGTGTCCAGGATGTTTTGGACATGGGAATATACCGGATTCCCAGCCAACTGGTCAGGCTGGCGCCTCCGCCGTCCTCCACTCCCACCACCCCTGCCCACTTGCACCTGGCCTGCCCTTGTGGGCACATCGGGTCTCCGGGACCCCTGAGGGGTGGCATTGGCGTTGTCGCCTGCCTCCTCCTGGGTGCCCGGGACACCGTGTCCCTCCTGGCCAGCCTGGCTGCTTGGTGGTGGTGGGGCAGGGATCCTGGGTGTCTCCTGGGATGTGGCAGGAGTGGGGGTGGTGGTTGGCCCCGTTGTACCTGACGCAGGTGCTGCAGGTCGTTGGACACCAGAGGGGCCAGGTTGGTCGGGGTCGTCCACAGAGTGGTGAGAGTCGTCGCTGCCGGTGGGATCGGCCTCCCGCAGAGCCGGGTCCTGTGAGTCTTCCCCCCCAGTGTTGGGGGGTGAACCACGAGGTTGACCTGTGTGTGAGAGAGACAATGTTAATTTTGGTCCATGCAACATCCATGTTTCATCAGTTTCAAAGTTGGAACATTTCCTCTGGGAATTTGGATCTGTCTTGCATTCCACTCACAGTGCACTTGTGCATGGGTGTGTCCCTTGGGCACAGCTTTGGCGCCTTTAACTATGTGTGGCACAGTCTTACTTGCTGCGTCAAGTGTGACTGCAGTCAGCAGTGGAGTGGGCAGGTGTGGCGAGCCGTGCATTGGCGCCTTCCGTGTTGCACTGTACGTGGGCACATGAAGTTGTTCCACACACTTCAATGATGCAGGTAGCTGTCGTTGTGCTCGTGCACAGGATGTGACATGGCCCTGTGTTTTGCCATGGAGGAGAGGGGGGGTGCTGGCACTATCCACCCTTGTCTACATGCACGCAGTCCACCTGCTGACGAGCAGACATTCCCACACACCACATGGCTGATTTGCTCTCCCTGTGTCTCCCTCCCTCTGTGTCCCCCTCTCCCTCCCTCTGTGTGTCAGCCTCCTCCCTCTGTCCGTCTTCCTGTGTCTCCCTCCCTCTCTGTCCCCCTCTCCCTCCCTCTCTGTCCCCCTCTCCCTCCCTCTGTGTGTCAGCCTCCTCCCTCTGTCCGTCTTCCTGTGTCTCCCTCCCTCTCTGTCCCCCTCTCCCTCCCTCTCTGTCCCCCTCTCCCTCCCTCTGTGTGTCAGCCTCCTCCCTCTGTCCGTCTTCCTGTGTCTCCCTCCCTCTGTGTCCCCTCTCCCTCCCTCTGTGTGTCAGCCTCCTCCCTCTGTCCGTCTTCCTGTGTCTCCCTCCCTCTCTGTCCCCCTCTCCCTCCCTCTCTGTCCCCCTCTCCCTCCCTCTGTGTGTCAGCCTCCTCCCTCTGTCCGTCTTCCTGGATCTCCCTCCCTCTCTGTCCCCCTCTCCCTCCCTCTGTGTGTCAGCCTCCTCCCTCTGTCCGTCTCCCTGTGTCTCCCTCCCTCTCTGTCCCCCTCTACCTCCCTCTCTGTCCCCCTCTCCCTCCCTCTGTGTGTCACCCTCTGTCACCTCAGCCCAGCTTCCTGGGCACACACTGTTAGCAGATCTTTGAATGGCCCTTGGCTTGTTGATGTGAGTTTGTTTCTGATCTCCAGGCACCCATTAGGTGTAGTGTGTGTCTCTGCGCTGCTGCTGTGGTGGTGTGTGCTGCCACTCTTTCAGAGTGTTGGCTCTTCATTAGCTGCTGTCATGTGCAAAACAGTGCCTTCACCCCCATGTGTTAATGCAAGGCGTCCGCCATTTGCTGGCGAGTCTTTCCTGTGTGGGGACACACTGTTTGTCTGGCTGTGACCTAGGCCATATGGGCAGAGGGCATTGTTGTCTGCTTCTGAGTTGCACTATGTGATTTTTTGGGCCCACCCTCCCGCCATCCGGGTTACCGTGTCATGTGTTGGTGTCTTCTGTGGCCTGTGACTTGACATTGTCCAGCTGGGTGCATGGGGCATGGGGGCGCCAGTGGCATGTGCGTGTTCATGGAGTGTGGTTGAGTCATGCGATAGCTTGGGGTGGTTGCGTGCCTGTTTGTGAGTTTGGTTGTGGATGACGTTCCCCCCATGTGAGGTGCGTTGTTTGTGTACTCACCCGGGTCTCGGAGTCCTCCTAATCCTTCGACTGCCTCCACCGGCAGTATGGCCATCACCCTCTCCTCCCAGGGATGGTAGTGTACGGGTCTGCAGGACGGCCCTCCTCCAGTGACGTTGGCCTGATCGTGTTCATCCGTCATCTTGGCTCGGACCCTCCTCCGCAGATCGTACCACCTGGCTTGGCATTCCTGCTTGTTCCGTCTGGTGTCCGCAACAGCATTCACAGCATCGACGATGGTCTGCCACATGGCTGTTTTTTCTGAAATGCTGGTCTGTCTGACCAATGTTCCAAAGAGGTGTGGCTCGACTCTGAGGATTTCATCGACAAGGACCTCCAACTCTCGGTTACTGAACTTTGGATTCTTGTTAGTGGGCATGGTGAGGGGTGTGGGTGTGGATGGTGGGGGGGGTGTGGATGGTTGTGGGTGTGTGGGTGTGGTTGTGCAGGTGTGTGTGTGAATGTGATGAGGGGGTGTTTGTGAAGGTGGTTGTGTGAAGGTGTGCAAGTGTAAGGTGTGGTAAAGCTTCTAGTTTGGTGCTGTAGGTTGTCTGTGGGGTCTGGCAGCAGTGAGTCTGTTGCAAAGGCTCATGGTTTGTGTGTGTGGGCCCTTTTTATTGGTCCATTGGTGGGTGTGGCTGTGTTTGAAGTTTGGGTGGGTGTGTTATAAGGAGTGGTGGTGTTTGGGCCCTCTGTTTGTTTTTGGCAGTTGCAGGTCAGTGAATGTGTTGTTTTAGTGGTTGTTGGACATGTTTAGTGGCTTTGTGCCATTCGAATTGTGTATTCTTGTGTTGTTTTGTTTTGTCCTGGTTGTGTACGTGCTTTTTTAGCGTGTGTACGGGGTGTACATGGGCCATTTTGTTGTACAGTGCTGTCCTTGTGTGTGGCTTGGTACGACTCGTACATGCGGTTGTGATGTTGGGGCCTGGGGTGCGCTCCGTACTTGGGAGGTTGTGGTGGGGGTACGACTCTGACGTACACGGGTGTACATACACGGGTGGGGGTACGACTCTAATGTACACGGGTGCACATACACGGGTGGAGGTACGACACGTACAGGGGTGTACATACACGGGTGGGGGTACGACACGTACAGGGGTGTTCATACACGGGGGTACGACACGTACAGGGGTGTACATACACGGGGGGTACGACACGTACAGGGGTGTACATACACGGGTGGGGGCACGACACGTACAGGGGTGTACATACACGGGGGTACGACACGTACAGGGGTGTACATACACGGGGGGTACGACACGTACAGGGGTGTACATACACGGGGGTACGACACGAACAGGGGTGTACATACACGGAGGGGTACGACACGTACACGGGTGTACATACACGGGTGGGGGTATGACACGTACAGGGGTGTACATACACGGGGGTACGACACGTACATGGGTGTACATACACGGGGGTACGACACGTACAGGGGTGTACATACACGGAGGGGTACGACACGTACACGGGTGTACATACACGGGTGGGGGTACAACTCTAATGTACACGGGTGCACATACACGGGTGGGGGTACGACACGTTCAGGGGTGTACATACACGGGGCTACGACACGTACAGGGGTGTACATACACGGGGGTACGACAAGTACAGGGGTGTACATACACGGGGGTACGACACGTACAGGGGTGTACATACACGGGGGGTACGACACGTACAGGGGTGTACATACACGGAGGGGTACGACACGTACACGGGTGTACATACACGGGTGGGGGTACGACTCTAATGTACACGGGTGCACATACACGGGTGGGGGTATGACACGTTCAGGGGTGTACATACACGGGGGGTACAACACGTACAGGGGTGTACATACACGGGGGGGTAGGACACATACACGGGGGTACATACACGGGGGGGTACGACACGTACACGGGTGTACATACACAGGGGGTACGACACGTACACAGGTGTACATACACGGGTGGGGGTGTACATACATGGGGGTACGTCTCGAACGTTAGGGGGCTGGGGGGAGTGTTGGCCGCGTATGCGGGCACATGTCTCCATGGTTGCTATGGGAGTTCGGTGCGGACGGTGTTTTTTCCATACGGTTGTAACATCGGACGCACGGGATGGATCGTGATTCCTCGGTCGGACTTCACTTTTCACATTTGTACGGTAAATCGTCCGAGGACGTGTCGGACACATTTTCCGACCCGAGGACGTGTGGGGAATAATTCCCAATGCGATTCGTATGGTCTTTTTCCCATGCAAATCGTAATTGGCAGTTTGTACGGCACTTGTACGATTCATACGGTAAAAAGACCGGATACGGGTCGTACGGGGAAAATTTTTACCGGATCGTGATCGGCACCAATGTGATTTGCCCAAAATCACAGGATGTGGACGCGACCCCTAGGCTCGAACCTTAGTTTCCAGCACCAAAGTCGGCAGTCTAGCAGACGGACCACATCCTCTCTTGGCCGCATAGTCTACCAGAGCAATATTTGTAGTTATCTCATTAGATTTTTTCTATTTCAGCCTGAGGTCAAACTCTCAAAGCCTTCTCTTTCGCTCTGCCAGCAAAAGTGCTAACAATCTGAGGAAAAGCAGCTTCTGTTTTAATACTTCATCCTGTGAAACATACAATATATGAATTGCTGCAACAGATCTGGCACTCCAGAGTTCTAATGAATATTGCAAACACACCTGCCAGTTCTGCTTCTAGATCTTAGGCAACACAACATCCACCACTGAGATCCGCCAATCTCTATGGCTTTAGCTACAGTTCTAAAAGAAGCAAAGTCATGACTGCGCCATCCTCAAGCGAATAAACCACCTGCTGGACTCCCCCGTTTCTGCACCCTATGGGGTATATTATCAAGCACGGCGTTAAAATTATCGCCGCTTTAGTGGCAGAAAACTGCCGTTAAAGCGGCGATAACTGGCTTGATAATATGCCCTTGAGAATTCCAATAGAAGCTCATGTTGACACCAGAACATGGGCTGCTATGGGAAATCTCAAGGGCATATTATCAAGCCCGTTATAGCCGCTTTAGCGGCAGTTTTCTGCCACTAAAGCGGCGATAATTTTAATGCCGTTTCTTGATAATATGCCCCTATGGACTAAGGGTGGGCGTCGTGCTCCGCTTCGCCCACGGAGTGCACGTAGCGCTGCCTGCTTCGCCGTTTACAAAGTAGGCGTAGCAGGCAGCGCTACGCCCACGCCGCTGCGAAGCGGAGCTACCCGCCACCCGCCGCCCGCCCGCCCTCATTTTAAACTACTTGAAAGAATATAAAAAGTAAATAAAATGTCCTTACCTGTAGTGTGGCGTCCCGGGGCTCCCTCTTCCTGCTTGCCGGTAACTTCTTACACAAATGCGCATGCGCGGACGCCCACGCATGCGCATTTCTCGCAAGATTTTGCCACACTACGCGCTGCTCCACGTAGCCCCACTACGCCCACTATGCCCAGGGTTGCTATGGACTCTCCTTTCTCTTCCCTATTTTCACTTGTAATGCCTGCTTGCCTACATGGCTTTCCCCGGTACGGTGGTTAGTCTAAATATCGAGTTTTAAATTTAGACCTACAAGTATATCGAGTTGTTAATATCGTAGGTAAAGAATATCGAAGTCAAGAATATCGATGGACAGAATATCGACCCCAAGGTAAGTATTATCGAAGTTAATAATATCGAAGTCATTAATATAGATGTAAGTAATATCGTAATCAAAAATTTCGATGTCAATAATATCGATATTTTATTAGTGTAATTTATTTTAATATGTATTTAATTTGTATGTTAAAGATTATTGTAATGTATTTTAATACATTTAAAAATAAATGTTTAGAGATGAATAATTATTTAAAATATAATTTAGCGTTTTAGTATCAGAGCGGGTTGTGGGTTTATAGGGGAATAGGGTGGGAAGTAATTTAATTATAATTAATTAATTAATATGTATTGTTTAATTGGTATTTATGATTAATTAATTGTTAATTAATTACTAATTGTAAATTAAATATATTAATTGATTAATTAATTGTTAATTCATTATTAATTGTAAATTTTATTAATTGGTTAATTATATAAGTTATAATTAGTTTAATATTAATATTTATTTATTGGTATTGTTAAATAATTAATTGTTAATTACTAATTAATTGGTGATTTAATTTTATTAAGTGATTAATTGATGATTAAATTAATTATGTGAATTTTTATGTGTTGTGGATTTATAGGGGAATAGGGTGGGATGTAATTAAATTCAAATAATTACTGATAATTTTTATTTATTTGTAATTAATAATAATTAATTGTTAATTAATTATTAATTGGTAATTAATTGTTATTAGTACGTTAAATATAGTAAATATAAATAAATTATTATTTCATGTTATTTGTTGTTATTGTTAATTAATGTATTGTTAATTAAGAATTAATTAGTGAATAATTGTAATTTGGTAGTTAATATGTATAAATTAGTAAATAATAAGTATATTAATTATAAAGAATGTATTATTAATTGTAAATAATAGATAAACTGATATTTAAAAGTATTGTGTATTTTGTATGTGTAGTGTGTTGTGTGTTAAAGGGGGAATAGTGTGGGATGTAATTTAAAGTTATTTATATAAATATTTATTTTAAATAATTGGTATTTAATAATAATTATTTTGTAAATTAATTATTAATATGCTATTATTTTAATAACTAATTATTTAATTGGTTATTATGTTTATAGAATCCCTGTGCTATCCAGTGCTTTCCCAACTGTTTTACTATCTGGAGTGGGAATAGTAATGTTTACCCCAACGCTATCCAGCGCTTTTCCTACTGTTACACTCATTGGAGTGTGAATAGTAAATTGTACCCCTACGCTATCCAGCGTTTTCACTACTGTTGCACTCTCTGGAGTTGGAATAGTAATTTGTACCCCTACGCTATCCAACACTTTCCCTACTGTTGCACTCTCTGAAGTTTGAATAGTAATTTTTACCCCTACGCTATCCAGCGTTTTCCCTACTGTTCCACTTACTGGAGTGGGAATAGTAATTTGTACCCCTACGCTATCCAGCGTTTTCACTACTGTTGCACTCTCTGGAGTTGGAATAGTAATTTGTACCCCTACGCCATCCAACACTTTCCCTACTGTTGCACTCTCTGGAGTTGGAATAGTATTTTGTACCCCTACGCTATCCAACACTTTCCCTACTGTTGCACTCACTGGAGTGGGAATAGTAATTTTTACCCCTACGCTATCCAGCGTTTTCACTACTGTTGCACTCTCTGGAGTGGGAATAGTAATTTTTACCCCTACGCTATCCAACGCTTTCCCTACTATTGCACTCTCTGGAGTTGGAATAGTAATTTTTACCCCTACGCTATCCAACGCTTTCCCTACTGTTGCACTCTTTGGAGTTGGAATAGTAATTTGTACCCCTACGCTATCCAGCGTTTTCACTGCTGTTGCACTCTCTGGAGTGGGAATAGTAATTTTTACCCCTACACTATCCAACGCTTTCCCTACTATTGCACTCTCTGGAGTTGGAATAGTAATTTTTACCCCTACGCTATCCAACGCTTTCCCTACTGTTGCATTCTTTGGAGTTGGAATAGTAATTTTTACCCCTACGCTATCCAGCGCTTTCCCTACTGTTTCACTTACTGGAGTGGGAATAGTAATTTGTACCCCTACGCTATCCAGCGTTTTCACTGCTGTTGCACTCTCTGGTGTGGGAATAGTAATTTTTACCCCTACGCTATGCAATGTTTTCCCTACTGTTGCACTCATTGGAGTGGGAATAGTAATTTTTACTCCTAAGCTATCCAGCGTTTTCACTACTGTTGCACTCTCTGGAGTGGGAATAGTAATTTTTACCCCTACGCTATCCAACGCTTTCCCTACTGTTGTATTCACTGGAGTGGGAATAATAATTTTTACCACTATGCTATCCAGTGGTTTCCCTACTGTTGCATTCTCTGTAGTTGGAATAGTAATTTTTTTCCCTACGCTATCCAACACTTTCCCTACTGTTGCACTCTCTGGAGTTGGAATAGTAATTTTTACCCCTACGCTATCCAACGCTTTCCCTACTATTGCACTCTCTGGAGTTGGAATAGTAATTTTTACCCTTACGCTATCCAACGCTTTCCCTACTATTGCACTCTCTGGAGTTGGAATAGTAATTTTTACCCCTACGCTATCCAACGCTTTCCCTACTGTTGCACTCTTTGGAGTTGGAATAGTAATTTTTACCCCTATGCTATCCAACGTTTTCCCTACTGTTGCACTCTCTGGAGTGGGAATAGTAATTTTAACCCTACGCTATCCAACGCTTTCCTTACTGTTGTTTTTGTTGGAGTTGGACTAGTAGTTTTATTGTGTCTGATATTTAATATGTTTTGTATTATTTTAGCTATTGTAATATATCATTAATAAAAAAAAATATTCACATTAAATATATTGATTATTATTTGCTATATGTACTTATTAAATATTTATTAATGTTATTGTTTTATGTGTATAGATGTATTGGTAATTTTTAAAAACATTTAATAATTTATACGTTACAGAACTTATTATTAAAATTAATTATTAAGTAAGTATATATATGATATATTATATGTATATGTTTAATTAATGTTTTAATAAATTATATATATTAATTATACATTTTAACTATTATACAATATATTTAATTATGTTTATTTAATTTCTAAGTATAATTTGGTTTATTTTACATATATTTTTAAAGTAAAAGAAAAACGATATTTTTAATAACGATATTTTTGACATCGATATTTAATTTTCGATATTTTTGTACTTACCATGTTGTAGATAGGATGTCGATATTCTTGACATCGATATTTTTGTTGCGATATATTTGTAGGTCGATTTTCTGTCTGTCGAAATTATGTCATACAACCAATAGCAAAATAAATATATCCTGAGAGAGGAAATAGTTAGTGCTATAGTCTCCGGACTTATAGTTGGTCCACCTGTACCTGACTATTCACCAAAGCTGAATACACTTCCACAGTCTGGGGCCTACTCTTCAGATGGCTGACTCTGCTCAACTGCCTTCCACTAACAGATGTGAAAACCGAACGATTTGCCCCTTTTGGCACTAAATGGTGGCCATTTGGCTTGCATCCAGAAATTGTTCACCTTTCTCCCTGAAGATGCTAGGTGAAGCACATAAGCATTATATGTTAAGCATTACTGAAGCTATAGAGAAGCGTTGGGGCAAATATTACCAATCCTGCTTTATTCAAGTATGGGTTTTGTGAAAAAAGTCAAGTAGAAATTAATGTATGATGTTCAAGTACTTTTATCAATGATATAAATAAATGGCCATTGTAATATGCGGAATATATAGGCGATGGTCTGATGACCCATTCCTACACTTTCTTGGAGATCAAAAGATGGCATAGATGAACCAATATTTGTGTATCTTGGGACCTAAAAGCTTGGCTATTCCTGAAATATGATGCCTGGCTGTACTTTATGCAGCAGCCCAACTGAACGCTGGCTGAAAACACTTAAAAGAAAAGCGTACAAACTATTTCTTCTTGCTCATATCTAGTACACAGCCATATATATGATCCAAACTTCCTTCCACTAGACTGTCAAAGTATTTTACCAGAAAAGTTCATGTATCTGAGGGCACCCTGCCAGCTCTTACCTGGTCAGGCCTGGAATTCGAAAGTCTCAAAAGGAATAAACACCAATAAAGCTTACATGTTTTATATATCAAAACTGTAAAACAATTTACTCATAATCTTAGACATGCTCCATTCCTTCTGAACCGCAGAAAATGTCTCAAGGCCCACCACTTTACCATTTTCATTCCCTCCAAAATGTATCTCTTTGCCCTTCAATATGACCTTACATCCACCAACTCTGTAGAGGTCATCACATTTTTTATGACCTTTTTTCTCAGTCATACACTACGTTTACCACGGACTGGATAAAGTGCGGTTAGCATATTTAACATAAATGCTGGAAGGTTAAAGGCTCGTGCAATTGATTGGCAGATATCAGTCCTTACACTGAAGAGTAAATATATCTATACCATTTACATTAAGATTCACCACACACAGAAGAATCTATCAGTAAATCTCAGTTCTGGTAGGCTTGTTGGTTGGTTGGGTAAGAGAGCAAAATATGTACAGATTAAGGATATTTCACATTTGGCCATATGTCCATAAGCCTAGAACATGCCTGTCACAAAATAAACTGGCTTGAATGTTTGCCTGTGTTCCAGAAGATTGCAAATACCAGCTATGTTTAGCTTTCATTAGATATAAGTTGTGAGTGGCACTGAGTTAAACACAGTGAAGGTGAACAGCATCCAAACGAAATCACACAGCATAGCTGGATTGATTCTCACATGCTTTGAAAGAAGGAATCAATTCCTGAGCCACAAGCAAACATATCAATACCATGGGGCAAACAAACAAAACAGCCAAAGATTAGCATTGTAAATGTGAAATTAGCAATTCAAATAACAATTACTAGTAATGTACAGAAAGAGATTGAGAAACAGAGTTGAAAACATTGCCATTCACTTAGCCACACATTAGTAAATGCAGACTTTGAGTCTAGCATTTAAACCTGCAGCCTCTGAATTTGAAGCAAGCAAATCACAAATAGCATTCAACAGTATCATGAGTTCACATTAAATTCAGCAAACGCTACAGAGAGAGAATGTGAATGTAGCAGTGGCCTGTAAAAAGAGCAATTCTAATACAAGCCCAAAGAACATAGAAGAGAGGAGGATCCACCCAGAACAGAACAAGTAAAACATTTTCAGTGAGGAGAAGCTAGACATACAAAGGAGAAGATGACCTAGGCAAAAGATAAACATTGTGGAAAAGCTGCCGTGAGGGTTTATGAGGATAGATATGTCCCTGAAATATTTGATTTGAAAACTCTTACAATCGTGGATGGTCTAGAGAAAAGGGCACATTCCTTACACCAGCACAGCCTGTGTTTGAGGCGCCTGTAGTTTTCTGGACTGCAAAACAGAGTCCTGGGAGGTGTTGACTAACCTCAGCTATCTGGCTGGCTGCCACTAGCAGATAAGAATGGTTAAAAAAAGCAGGAAAAAATCTTATTGTTGAACTGGTTGCGAACACGAATTGATGAAACTGAGGGGTATATTCACAAGAACGTGTGATAACTACTGCAAGAGTGGCGTAACGCAACTTTCAATATCACAGACCATCGCGGGAAAATAACTCTGTGACAACGTGGGATTCACAACAAGGTGGTAGCATGCGATAGTCACCAGATAACGTAACAACTGTCAGTGTCAAAATCAATGCCACGCCGCATAAATGCGATACGCGAACGCAACAAAACATGCAATGAGGCCAACTGCGGTACAGAAATCAGTGAAGACCAGCCGCAGGCCTGCAAATCCCACGCGTCTGGCGGAACAATGCACTATAAAAGCAAGAAAAAAAAGCCAAAAAACAATTCAAACTGCGTAGCAACATGGATGCACCCAGACCGAGTGCAGAGGACAAGCCGAACACCACAAGCCCCACTGAGGACCAGCCAGGAACCCCACGTTTGGGGAAGGGCAAGGACAAGAGGAAGAGGAAGACGGGGTTCAGTCCGCAGGAAGACCGGGCCATCGACACGGAGGTGAACCAACACCATCAACAACTGTTCGGCACCTCCACTGCGGCACTGGCAACCCAAACAGAAATATGGGAGGCCATCGCCACCAACGTCAATGCAGTCGGAGTGTCGAGGAGGTCACTGGAGGATGTCAAGAGGCGCTGGCATGATCTGAAAAGGCAGACAAAATATAAGCTCGTCGCCAAAAGGGAGGCAGCAACGGTGACTGGAGGTGGGCCCCCTGCGACACAGGAGGAGCTGGATGAGCTGGAGCTCATGGTTGCCACAGTCACCAGTGAGGAGACGGTGGCAGGATTGGGGGGCCTGGACACAGCACAATATGACCTGACACAACAGCAACAGGGTGAGTAACAACCAGCGACAGGGGGACGGGGAAGATGGCACAATGGCACACATGCACAATCAAGTGTAGCACACTGCACACCCACAATGACCGTGGAACATGTCCCTGATGGGCTTGTCACTCTGCAGTACACATAGAAATTGCAAGTATGCCCCTGTGCAGAATGTGCACAAAGGGGCCCCCCTCCCTATCACCAATATCACAACCGACCCATACACATGTGCTGAATCCAGCAAAGCGGAAAAACAGTATCGGATTTTGGCTAAATGGCAGCAAGGCTGTGCCACTAATATCAATAAACAAAACGGTGCCAATGCTGCACTCGACTCAACAAAAACTTTATCAAAGTGAATTGAATGAAACAATGCCACTAGCAACTACTTTTTCAGTTGGATTTAATCCAGGAAATTTTTTCACATTACATCACTTCTTTGTCACAAATATTTACACAAACCTGAAAGCCACATACATCTCTCTTGTTACACATACTTGGTTTAACATACACTTACTCCACACTCTCATACAAAAACCACAGTCATCCACATAAAAAATCACCTACTCACAAATCAATAACACTATCTACACAGCGTGAATATCAAATTTACAATTGAAAAAACCTTAATTCAAATAGTAAACAAAAATTAGCCATCAACGGCCATCCATTAGATCCTAATTCAAAAGATTAGACTCTATTTTCTATTTTTCAGAGTAGATTGGCCTAAGGCGCAAAGGTCTACGCGTTTCGAATCCCTCCTCTTGCGGGGATTCTCATCAAGACCAATAATAGCTGCAAAAATAAACAAACAAAGCTTATTTTACTAAATTACCCTTAAACATCTTGATTCAAACCACCATGTACGTGTTTACGATCTTACCTGCAACTCAATGCTTTCAAGTACTCCCATGATAATGCAGACAAGCAATCAACCTGAAAACATAAGTGTGAAAGTATCACCATACTTAGTCTTGTTTACTCTACGTCATGTCCGTTCTAGTATTAAGCATAAGGAAATCTTACTTGGGACCACTAAAGGTGGCGCAGTTTGAATTCTTTTTGTTGCATGATTACATCTGAAAAACGACAGAGTGCTTGTGTTAACATGGTCGCTTGATATTGGTAACCGTGATTTATTCAAGTCCACACTTATAACATCCAGTAAAATACCTTTCGTGAAGGTTTGTGTTGTTGGACAAGGGCTCAATTTGTTGGTCTCAGGGCAGACTTGCCTCAAGAATCTGGAAGCAGAAAAAACAAAGCGTCACCAGCATATTAGTGGCGGGTTGCATCCCTTCTTGTCTTCTAGATGTAACAAATTAAGAGGGGCAGTTGATCTTACCTAGAGGAGAACTCAACGTCTCATGGAGCTCCGGGCATGCAGTCAAACTTCTTCCTTGTTTGATTTGGAGTGACGCTGTGCGCGTCGCTATCTTTAAACATCACGCGTACAGCGCGACTCAAAAGGACTCATGGGGAATGTAGTTACAACAGATATTGCTCATGCTCACTTTTCGTTAAGCAGACAAGAAGAATTAACTTTTATTCAATGATACGCGAAAGTTCTTTCCAAAAAAAGGTTCTTTGAATAAAGTGCTTTAAAAATAAATAAAAATAAATAAAGTTCTTTACAAACCCCTTTGCAAACGAAGGAATAAAGCACTGCGCACGTATGCGCAACTTTTCTGTTGTGTCACAATGGTATGCTGGGAATATTTCATGGACCTGGCATCTTAGATATCTTACACTAGTATCCGAATAGCAAGGAATTACACACCTTATGATTGGTGATATCCATCTGAATGTATTGATGCCATCTTCTTCTTACAGTAAAAATGTAGAAAGGAGGAAACGTATGGCTAGCCGCCATTATCAAGAATGGAGTCAGCATTAAAGATTATAAATTTCTGAAAGTTCGTTCAAGCCATTTACTGACGTATTGAATTTTATGATAAGCATCTCTTCACGTTTTAGTAGTTTTAAATCCAAATCGCCTCCGCGGGCTTCCTGTTCCACTTTTGAAATGATGGTCCATCTCAATTCTTTTTCTTCATGATTATTTGAATGCCAGTGATTCACCAATGGTGCGTTTTGTACATTTTTACGAATCCTAGATTTATGTTGTTGAATTCTAAACGGTACTTCCTGATTTGTCTTGCTGATGTACAACTTATTACACGGACAATAAATTCTGTAGACAACAAATTTAGATTTACAGTTTGAGAATGTCTCATGTTTCCAATGGATTCCATCATGTGTAAAAAGGTTACCTTCTAAAGTTAACTCACAGCACAGACAGGTCCCACATTTATGGTGTCCCTTTATTGGTGGAAGGCTCAAAAAGCTTCTGATGGTTAAACCTTTTGTTTTAGGCACAGCAGCTCGCACAATCTGATTTGCAATGCTTTTATCTTTTTTGAAGGCAAACAATGGAGCTTCTTTCAAAGATGTATCTAGATTTTTCACCAAGTGCCAGTTTTGATTAATTATCTTTTTTAGCCAGTTGGATGTTGGGCCGAAAGTTGACACACAGACAATCCTGTCTGACTTAGATTTGTCTTTTCTTTCAAATAAAGTTTCTCGAGGAGTCCACCAGGCTCGTTTGATTGCTTTCTTCAAGAGCTTTTTTGGATAGCCTCGAGCGAGAAGATTCTCTTTTAGATTGTCTGCATGGAAGAAGTATTCATCCTTGAAAGAACAGTTACGTCTAATTCGCAAAAATTGCCCATAGGGCAAATTTTCTTTTAGACTTCGCGGATGGTTGCTGGTAAAATGCAAAGCTTTGTTTCTATCTGTTTTTTTCTTGAATAGCGTAGTTATCAAATGTCCATCACTGGGATACACTTCAACATCCAAAAATGGCATTTTAAGTTTTGAATAGTTCAAACTGAATTTGATGTCGGATGTTCTATAGCCAAACAAAGAAAGCTTGCAGTTTCTCCTCTTCGCCTGTCCAAATCATAAAAACATCGTCAATGTACCGGACCCAGCTGCCAATCCAATCCGCATAAGGATTATTATTATGTACAAATCTATCCTCATATTTTGACATATAAAGTACCGCTAGTTCTGGGGCGAAGGGACACCCCATTGCTACGCCTTTAATTTGATAGAAAAATTCATCTTTAAAACTGAAATAGTTGTTCTTTAGAGCAAAGGTGGCTAGCTCCATGATGAATTGCGTAGGGACTTTTTCTGGTTTTGGTCTGCTGTTGAGAAATGTTTCTAGTACCGCCAGGCCTTCATCCTGCGGTATTTGGGTATATAATGATACCACATCTAGGGCCATATGTAGGTAATTTCTATTTACCGATTCATAAATACCGAATTTTACCGATTCGGTATTTATGAATCGGTAAATAGAATGTAGGTAAACATTCGGTAATTATTACCGAATCGGTAATATTCGGTATTACTGATTCGGTATTTACCGAATCGGTAATAATGCATCCCTTCCAATTCATTCCTATGGGCTTGGAGGCCCATAGGAATGAATGGGGAGCCATTCACTATTACCGATTCGGTAAATACCGAATCGGTAATAGGGGGAGCATATTCAAGGGTGGCAGGGTGTCACATTGACACCCTGTTGCACCCCTGAATCGTGCATGTGTGCACATGTGGCACACATACATGCCCTAAGGGCATGTATGTCTGCCACATGGCACTTTTCAAAAAGCACAAAATTGCTTTTTAAAAGGTATTCGTTATTTACCATCAACTTGTAGTTGGTGGTAAATAACGAATCCAGAAACCAAAAATACACTCACTTGAGTGCCCCCTAGATAGGATTTCAGGATTCGGTAATTTACCGAATTGGTATTTTACCGATTTCTTAAAATTCCGATTCGGTAAATTACCGAATCCTGAAATCCAGCCACCTACATCTCAATTGCCTAAATACCGGTCGGTAACGGGATATTTACCGATTTTCGGCCGTTACCGACCGGTATTTAGGTACCTACATATGGCCCCTAGTGTCACTAGGAAATTAGTGTTTTCTTGAAATTCCATTGTTCCTAATTTGGTTAGAAAATCTGTAGTGTCTTGCAAAAATGATTTCACCTCTTTCATAGAAGGTTTTAGAAAGAAATCGACAAACTTAGAAATTGGTTCTGTAAGTGATTCACAACCGGAGACGAGGCAGTACATAAAATACTGGAATACGTGGATGTTTATTTTGAAGATAGTCGTATTCCTTTTTACCTAAGAACCCTTGGTCGAAGCCTATCTGTAGGATATTAAAGAGTTTACCTTGTAATTCCCACGTAGGATCTTTCTGTATCAGTTTGTAACATTGTACATTTCCAAGTTGTTTATTGACTTCTGCTATGTATTGTTCCGTTCCCCAAACGACAATTCATCCGCCTTTATCGGCTTGTTTGATTATTATTGATGGATCATTTTTTAAATAACATAGGGCCTCTTTTTGTATTTTTGTGATATTTGGTTTTATGAATCTTTTTTTCTTTTTTTCAACTTCCGCTATGGCTGACAATATCACTTTCTCAAACATGATTACCTCTTTTGGAGTTTTTCCGGATGGTGGGCAGAACATAGATTTTTTCTTGAGACCTGTTGTTTCTGTATTTTCTCTCAATGGATTTTCTATGAAAAAAGTTTTCAAACTTTTTTTCCTGCAAAATTCAATGAATTCTGTCTTGATTTGGACAAAATTGGTATCTCTTGTTGGAACGAACGAGAGACCCTTTTCCAAAACACTCAATTCGACACTCGTCAAAATGTTATCCGATAGATTGTAAATTGATGATTTGTTTAATTTTTGTAGTTGTGTCTCCTTGTCGACATTTCCCACGGCTGATTGGTGTATCTGTTCCTTCCCCGTGGTTTTTGATGGCCCCTTCAAGGATGAATACTTCTTCCATGCAGACAATCTAAAAGAGAATCTTCTCGCTCAAGGCTATCCAAAAAGCTCTTGAAGAAAGCAATCAAACGAGCCTGGTGTACTCCTCGAGAAACTTTATTTGACAGAAAAGACAAATCTAAATCAGACAGGAGTGTGTCAACTTTCGGCCCAACATCCAACTGGCTAAAAAAGATAATTAATCAAAACTGGCACTTGGTGAAAAATCTAGATACATCTTTGAAAGAAGCTCCATTGTTTGCCTTCAAAAAAGATAAAAGCATTGCAAATCAGATTGTGCGAGCTGCTGTGCCTAAAACAAAAGGTTTAACCATCAGAAGCTTTTTGAGCCTTCCACTAATTAAGGGACACCATAAATGTGGGACCTGTGTGTGCTGTGAGTCAACTTTAGAAGGTAACCTTTTTACACATGATGGAATCCATTAGAAACATGAGACATTCTCAAACTGTAAATCTAAATTTGTTGTCTACGGAATTTATTGTCCGTGTAATAAGTTGTACATCAGCAAGACAAATCAGGAAGTACGGTTTAGAATTCAACAACATAAATCTAGGATTCGTAAAAATGTCCAAAACGCACCATTGGTGAATCACTGGCATTCAAATAATCATACAGAAAAAGAGTTGAGATGGACCATCATTTCAAAAGTGGAACAGGAAGCCCGCGGAGGCGATTTGGATTTAAAACTACTAAAACGTGAAGCGATGCTTATCATAAAATTCAATACGTCAGGAAATGGCTTGAACGAACTTTCAGAAATTTATAATCTTTAATGCTGACTCCGTTCTTGATAATGGCGGCTGGCCATACGTTTCCTCCTTTCTACATTTTTACTGTAAGAAGAAGATGGCATCAATACATTCAGATGGATATCACCAATCATAAGGTGTGTAATTCCTTGCTATTCGGATACTAGTGTAAGATATCTAAGATGCCAGGTCCATGAAATATTCCCAGCATACCATTGTGACACAACAGAAAAGTTGCGCATACGTGCGCAATGCTTTATTCCTTTGTTCGCAAAGGTGTTTGTAAAGAACTTTATTTATTTTTATTTATTTTTAATGCACTTTATTCAAAGAACCTTTTTTTCTAAAGAACTTTCGCGTATTATTGAATAAAAGTTAATTGTTCTTGTCTGCTTAACGAAAAGTGAGCATGAGCAATATCTGTTGTAACTACATTCCCCATGAGTCCTTTTGAGTCGCGCTGTACGCGTGATGTTTAAAGATAGCGACGCGCACGGCGTCACTCCAAATCAAACAAGGAAGAAGTTTGACTGCATGCCCGGAGCTCCATGAGAGATTGAGTTCTCCTCTAGGTAAGATCAACTGCCCCTCCTAATTTGTTACATCTAGAAGACAAGAAGGGATGCAACCCGCCACTAATATGCTGGTGACGCTTTGTTTTTTCTGCTTCCAGATTCTTGAGGCAAGTCTGCCCTGAGACCAACAAATTGAGCCCTTGTCCAAAAACACAAACCTTCACGAAAGGTATTTTACTGGATGTTATAAGTGTGGACTTGAATAAATCACGGTTACCAATATCAAGCGACCATGTTAACACAAGCACTCTGTCGTTTTTCAGATGTAATCATGCAACAAAAAGAATTCAAACTGCGCCACCTTTAGTGGTCCCAAGTAAGATTTCCTTATGCTTAATGCTAGAACGGACATGACGTAGAGTAAACAAGACTAAGTATGGTGATACTTTCACACTTATGTTTTCAGGTTGATTGCTTGTCTGCATTATCATGGGAGTACTTGAAAGCATTGAGTTGCAGGTAAGATCGTAAGCACGTACATGGTGGTTTGAATCAAGATGTTTAAGGGTCATTTAGTCAAATAAGCTTTGTTTGTTTGTTTTTTCAGCTATTATTGGTCCTGATGAGAATCCCCGCAAGAGGAGGGATTCGAAACGCGTAGACCTTTGCGCCTTAGGCCAATCTACTCTGAAAAATAGAAAATAGAGTCTAATCATTTGAATTAGGATCTAATGGATGGCCGTTGATGGCTAATTTTTGTTTACTATTTGAATTAAGGTTTTTTCAATTGTAAATTTGATATTCACGCTGTGTAGATAGTGTTATTAATTCGTGAGTAGGTGATTTTTTATGTGGATGACTGTGGTTTTTGTATGAGAGTGGAGTAAGTGTATGTTAAACCAAGTAAGTGTAACAAGAGAGATGTATGTGGCTTTCAGGTTTGTGTAAATATTTGTGACAAAGAAGTGATGTAATGTGAAAAAATTTCCTGGATTAAATCCAACTGAAAAAGTAGTTGCTAGTGGCATTGTTTCATTCAATTCACTTTGATAAAGTTTTTGTTGAGTCGAGTGCAGCATTGGCACCGTTTTGTTTATTGAATCCAGCAAAGCAGCGGCTCTGTGACCCACACTGACTATGCAAGTAACACTGCATGTCCAATAGCATGGCAGCAGCCAAAAAAAATTAAACGGCACACGATACAACATGGAGGTAGTCCAGTGCGGATCACATTCGTAAAAGAGCACATATGACCCAAGTCAAAAGCAAATCAGGCCCCGATAAGCACACAATTCTAAGGCACTTCGCCTCAAAGGGAGAAGGCCACACGAAATCAG
Source organism: Triturus cristatus (assembly GCF_964204655.1). Taxonomy (NCBI): domain Eukaryota; kingdom Metazoa; phylum Chordata; class Amphibia; order Caudata; family Salamandridae; genus Triturus; species Triturus cristatus. The sequence goes on from NC_140593.1 coordinate 939,725,358, forward strand.
AGCTGCAGGGGCAACTTCCCCACAATGCAGCACACACCCATAGCAATCACAGGACATCAGCAAGAACGACAATGTGGTACAATGTGCAACACCAGCACCACAGGACAGAGCTCACAACAGGTTCCGCTCATGCATAGTAACTGTCCACTCACATCTGGCATTGCCTGACACAGTGTGATGATAATGAATGGGTACTACCACACATCCGTCATGTATTCGGAAAACACACTGACTGCCATCAAATAGCCAGCTGCACCAAAACAGTCACAATGTACATTGGAATGCAGTCTAAATGTAAATATCTTCAAATCAACAACATACATGTGAAACTCTGTTAACCTGCATCTCCCCTTAACATTTCAGAGGGACAATCAGCTCCTACTGCAGATCAGGACACAAACCCCATCATTGATGACCTAGAGGACAACCTGCACATATGTCAAGATACCCTCCAACGGATACTGGACAGTCTCTGCACCCCACCCCAAGGAGCAGGGCAGGCCAGCTGCCTCGAGGTGACCCCACCACCTGCAGAGACCACACAGCAGGAAACGCACACAACCACAGCTGTCTTCCAGGACCTCCCCAGCCAATAAATGGAGCACATACAACATGTGTGGTTTTTCCAGGTGGAGTTGGCTGAACAGGTGCGTGTGGGTTTCGAGCTCATGGTAGCCAAACTCAATGCCATACGTGGGTGTCTGAGTTCCATCAGGGACCCCGTATAGTCCCTATCGGACACCCCCTGTCTGCACCATGCTCAGTAACAGATGACTGCAGCGGGAACATCGACACACACAGCTCCGACCCATGATGTGTCCGTGGCACACAGTGATGCTGCCCCATCACCTTCGCACTCTGATGTGTCAGTGGCACACAGTGATGCAGCCATCACCCCGCCACACACACCTGACACACCGGACACAGAACCCGTATTAGGAGATTAAGAAGGGGATGTGAACTACCGGGTGAGGAAAGAGGCAGTAGCAGCCATCACGGCCGTATGGCCTGTCCCTGCCTGGTTATGACCCATACATCATGGCCTGGGAAACACCTCTAATGACCCCCAGAACACTCTGCGACTTTCACCCGGACCCCGACACGGACTGCCATTTCATCACCGAAGGCCAATTACACAACTATCCTGATGCAGACTGCACTCTCCCTCTTCCCAATCACTGTGCAATCCCCACTCTAGTTGGCACACCACTGGGCTTCTATGTGAGGTGTGCTTGGATGGCCATGTACAGCCCCAGCTCCGTCAATCACCTGAATGTGAATAAAACATTCAAAATCACACAGATGTGTCATCACATGTTCACTCACGTATGGAGTTGTGGCTGGATGTAGGGACAATGTTTGCACATGAAGGTACACCCTGGTAACTGACATCTATGCGCATGTGTATCCCTGAGACACATGGCCAATTGGATGACTGTGAAGGTGAGTAGTAGCTGTGTCCCCATTGCACATCAACAACAATCTCACAACCCCCAACATAGGCATACATCTATGTACTGAATAAAGCTGTGTGTAGGACTGACCCAAACGAATGCATGCCAAGAGTGGTGTCCTACACCACATGTAACACCAGAAGTTCACGTCGCATACCTACTCACACACAGCTGCGTGGACACATTCTGTTGTGGTATATGACATTGCTCCAAATGGCCAGAGGATGGACACCATACTCACATTGCTGTAGTCACGTAAGTGCACTTGACATCCAGCACCAAGCCAAAAGCACTGTCTGGCTCACGGAGGTGGAGCTTGCCAAAGGGACATCCCCCCATTGCACAAGTGTCAGTCAGTTCCTCCCTGTGTAGGGAAGATGCTCATTTTGGCACACAAGTGGACATTCCAAACAACAAACCTCACAGTTAGACACCAGAGGAGTAGCATTGACTTTATTGGCATGTGTGTGTCAGTACAGACGAGGCAACGGCCACAACAGGCAGGGACATGCTTAAGACACTTACACTCAGCATGGGTACATGTCGAGGTTTAGGAAATGTTGGGGCTAAAATGGGCAACATTCATCATGGATGGCAATGCTCTCAGCCCACCTTGCCTTGCTGGATGAGTCACATTTAGTTTGGCGTCTACCCATTGCCCCATGTGAGGGGGCACGTCTCACTGCCCATGGGATCTGCATGGTGCTCTGCCTCTGGAGTGCGCTGATTGTCTGCTCTGGTGAGGTTGATCAGGTGTGAGGGTCCGACAGGTTCACATGTCGTGCTACATTGCCATGTGTGTGCTCTCCCCCAGCAGTGTGTCCGAATTGGCAACTTTGCCAAACGACGCTGTGTTGCACTGAGCATGGACCTGCATCACTTTGCACAGGTGTGTATACACACGCGTTGTACCACGCACATGCATCCAGAGCCTGGACGAAGGCAGACGTTTTCCCTGTTGTGGTGGGATATATGAGCAATCTCCATGATGCAACAAGTTGTTGGGACATGTGCTGTGGGTGACAATCGGATGTGGCTGCAGGAACGTAGTTACTCTTCCATGAATGCCTGTGCAGCTTCATGTGCAATGTGTTCCAATAGAACGTCGTTGTCGTGTTCCAGGAACACCAGGGTGAGCCAATCCATTAAGTGGCCCAGGCAGGTGTGCTCAGCCCACGCCGTTTCATCAATCCGCATCACAGCCTATAGGGGAGCGCCTCGATGTGGTCACTGCACACAAGGAATTGTGCAATCTCCCATGCACAACTACCAATACATGTGCAGTATCTCAGGGCATCCCATGCACGGCTGTCTCGGTTGCTCTCCTGTTCGTGATCCAACAGGGGGCACAGACACAGATCATAGTCCAATTCATCAACAGTTGTGTTGGATAGGCAGACATCCATGGGACACTTGAATGTGCATGTTCGGCAGTGGAACCAGGGCTGGACGCAGGTGATGTAGGCAAGGCGGAAGCTCAGCCGGTAACTGATCCGCAGCACTGCAGCGTACGTGCACGGTACTGTTCCACATGATGGGGCTTGTGCATGTGCCCGGTGTTGCCTGCCATTGCATTGGTGCGTCTTGTGGAACCGGCACTCTTCTGAACTGTGGCAGTTGTGTGGAGGATATGCCACAGCTCTGAGCAATGATTCAAATGTGTGTGCAAAGTTGGAGAAAGTGGCTTTCTGATTCCGTGTGTGTCAAGGGCATCCCATGCATAGGTACCACAGGCAGGGGCTTCTGTGTGTGGGGTGTGGATGAGTCGGATAGTTCATTAGTGGAATGCGTGGTGTGGGAGTCACGCCTCTCTGCCATGGCATCTCTCTCAGGGTGTTCCAGGCGAGTTCTGGACCAAGGTCAGAGGTGCAGGTGTCCTCCCGCCTTCTGCATCGGAACAATGGAGCTTTCATCCCTGATGTTTGTCTGACTACTACTTGCATTTTAGGGATGTGATGTGGCTTTGGCACTGAGATTGGGACCTGGCCTTGGGCTCATGGTGTACAGATGTTAGCATGTGGAGCCAGGTGGCCGAGAGCAATCACCCTCCGTTTCTCTCCCTCGCTCCCTCGCTCTCTCCCTCTCTTCCCTTTGGTGCGCTCGCGGCACACCTTCTTCTCTTGGATTTGGTCTTCCAGGCTGTGTGCTACGGATTGTCCAGTGAGGAGCCGCTAGGACTCATCCTAAGGGTTGTCTGGGCTTTTTTTTGTATGGTGTTTTGTGTTGGTGATGGCATTGATGTTTGACAGAGTCTCCATTTTCTGGCCACGCAGGTCTTTTGTATTTCCTGCTTGTGCAACATCAGGCAAAATGTTTGTATTGGGATTCGTGGTGTTGGTGTGCAGTTTCTTTGTTTGGGGCTGGGGGTGGTCCCGGGGTTGCATGCCAGTTGTTCACTTTCCACCCAATGAAGACTTCTTACAATGATTAATCACTTTTCAGTTGCTGTGCTGTATGTAGTATTTTTTCAGAACACTGATTGTGATTGTCTTATTGCTTTCTATTATGCTGTTCATAATCTCTAGCTTATCACAATCACTAACAAAAGTACAGTAATCAAAAAGTGATAATGATACAACCTGTGTTCACAGTTCAGGGTTATTTAACTGGGAAGCCTTGCTTTGTCTTCCATTTTAGCGTTATGATTTGGCAGTCCTTTCAAACCTGGAAATTACATGACCAACGATGCTAGTAACACGTTGTAAATTAAGTCTTTCTCAAACAGTCCTTAATTGTCTCTTTACCTAAATGATTCTCAGTACGCAGCCAGGTGGTTAAACCTCTTATCAGAGAGTGAAGGACATTAAGGCGCGACAGGAATGATAACCCTAACTCCTCTTGAACTATGTGGGCTGATGTTGAGGCAGGAACCATTAATAGACGCCTGCAGAAACCATTTTCAACCACTTGGAGTTCGTTAACATTAGCGTAGCCCCCTACATAACTGCCATAGGTTGCCACTGAGACACAGGTTGCTGCTTATTCTTGCAGAAAAAGAAAACAGGGCACCCATTAGTTTTTAACAAAGCTAACTTCTTCCGTTTAACCACAGGACCCCATGTGGTTCAATCATTGAAAGGAACACCCAAATAAATGTAAGACTGGACCCTAAACAGCTTATTCCCCTGAACATGGAATCATCTTCACCTTGTTTTTTGGGGGGCCCAGCACAATCACCTGTGATTTACTATAATTAGTAGAAAGATCTAGATTATTCACAAATTTTAAAAACTCATCAAGAAATTTCTGGAGCCCCAAGGCTATCCTTACCAACAAGACAATGCTGTCTGGATATAGTAGTGCAGGGATCTGGCTTGAACCTATTTGCAGGCAAACCACTGTCTTGTCAAGCATCCTGGCCCAAAGGTCGTTCACATACAACATGAACAAGAAAGGGGCCATTATGCAATCTAGCCTTATTCCACTCTTCAGTCTAAAAGAGCCAGAACAAGCCCCATCTGTGTTATAACGCACTACTGCCCTCATATCTCTATGCAGGTCGCCGAGAAAGCCAACAATGGGTGCTTCCATACAATCATTCAGATCTGGGGATAAGTCCATATATGCAATAAATAGTGACCATGGTTTGGCAACAGTATATTTCTTGATCAGCATGTAGGAAATAAGACACTGATCACAAGTGCCTACACCTGGTCGGAAACCATACTGGAGGTCCAATAAAATAGACCCATCCTCAGCCCAGGGTCATAGCCCTCTATAAGATCACCCTGCGCATTACCTTCACAACTGAGTCTATCCATTAAAGAGGCCTACAACAACTGCAGAGATTCCTAGAGCCCTTCTTGTAAACAGAAAAAATGATAGACTGGAACCAAGAGTGAGGTAATCCCGTTCAAATAACTAGATTAAATAAACAGGCTCAAATTGGGTCCATAGACTAGGTAACATCTTAAACAAATTGGCAGGAATCCCACCAGTGGCTTTGTCAATTGTTATAACTTCAATAGCTATCTCAACCTCTTTCACTTAGAAAATTAAACTACTCTGTTGAAGTGCTACAGCTGTGACCGCGTCACATCATACCAGCATCATACTTGGCGCAATAAATGCTCTCAAAATGCTCAACCCATTTCTCAGGTGTAATGTGAAAAAAAGAGTCATGGGCTCTGTTATTGTTAAAAAGTGGGCTATTAACTATCTCTCCAGATTGGCTGCTGTCTGCCTTGTTGGATGCCTCCAATAGGTCAGCCTAGGCATCCTCTCTGAGTTCCCTCTTTCGCTCCTCAATCGCCTGCTAATAAACTCTATGTCTACTATAAAAGAGGCAACAATCTTTAGGCTTGGCTTTAAGTGCAGACAGTAATAATGTATGACTAAGAGAACATTTTTAAGCTATCTAGGGTTTTTGTTGGGGGGGAGGGTCAATCGGGATTTTACATCCACTTGAATCACCAGAAATGCACTCCGAAAGGCTGTACCATTGGGCAGATCCCCCAAACATTTCAAATTCTCTACCTTGGCAGCACCTGTCCTCTTCAACAAATCTTCAGGACCCATTTTTGCCCACTTTAGTCTACTTCCCTGGTCTATAACTTTACCATCGGGCCCTTCACATATGGAACCCATGACCCACTTATTCTGGGGTAAGGAGTGCGCAGACCAGGGGGGGGGTAGCATCAGACCGCAAGCTTGCGGGCCTATTAGTGCTGCTAGCTAATGACTCATCCCTTGGTAAAAGATTCAAGCTCAGGTCTAACACCTTTCTTTTTAGAAAGTTAAAACCACAAGCTGAATCAGCAAATAGGCAGCGCAGACAGCTTCCAGAACCCCCTCCTGGCAAAGCTAAAGGCTTTCCTACTAAACTTTCGCAAACAAAGGACACCTCCCTAAAAGAGAGAAAGAAGAGACCAGCCCTAAGGGGCCTAAAGTGACACACTCTCTCAGGTCGTACTGCAAACTGAATTCTCAGCTTAACATGGAGGCTTCACAAGGGGCAGTTGCCTCATTAGAGAACACGCTTAGAGTAGGGAGTGGTTCTCTCTCCCACCCAGAGATTCCCATGGCGAATAGATTCTCACTACTTAATGACTCTGTCCCGCCACTAGGTAGCAATGAAGGGAGAGGAGAGAAAGAAACCCCAACCGATATACATAAAGCCTGGGTGTAAAATCTAACATCAAGCCAACAGGATGATGAGGCCAGTAAGGTTAGCACCAGGTTTGACCATGGTTAAAGGGATGCTGAGTCAACTCTCTCCTGAAATTAAAGAACAATTTTCAACTTCGGAGACTAACCAGAGGAGGATTCAAGATACATGTAGCAGCCTTGTGGAAAATCTACTTGCGTTAACTCATTGTGCAGAGGTACTGGAAAGCAAAGTTTAGGAGCTAGGGTCGGACATGAATGATAACACCCGGGAAGTGGTTAGGCTAAAACAAAGGGAGAAAGACCTATCAGAAAGGTTAGAAAGACTGGAAAATATTCTAGGAGGAATAACATCAGGATCCTGGATGTCAAGTAAGGGATGGAAGGAGATGACGTTAAGTCATTTGTAATAGATCTCTTGACTAAAGCCTTCCTGCACGTCGTACCTGCTACAACTCTGGAATCTGAAATTCAGCAGGTACATCGTGACCCATTTAAATTAAACCCCTGTCGGAAGAAACCCAGGAAAATCCAGGTGAACTTACAGGCTTACACACTTAAGGAAAAAGAATTGAGGGCCGCCCTCAAGCAAAAAACCACAGAGGTCCAGGATCTAACCCTTAAAATTAGGTCTGATATCTCTCATGTGACTGAACATAGATGGTTGGAGATGGGCAAGCGAATAGAGAATCCAAGGGAAATGTGTGCCCAAGTGTAGCTAAGATTCCCAGCAATTATGAAAGTGATGTGGGCCAACACAATGAATAATTTTCAATTTCCAGAAGAAATGGATAGTTTTATGGCCCTCAGTAAGGCTGGTAAATATATAAGGCACTAACAATAGAAGGGGGTTGGTGGTGACAGTTAAGATTAGTTGTAAGTACTGGATTTTGTGGATAGTAGCGCAAATTGGCTGTTTGCCAATAGGTAGCAAGGGAATGTTCCCTGGCGAGGGAGGGGTTTTGGGGTAGTTGCACGTGTGGTGGGAAGCATAGGGGAAAAATATTAAAAAAATATCCTCACTCAGAATGATGGGGGTTAAGAGATGTTGTGCGGCCATGACAGAAGATGATGGGGGATAAGGGGAGACTGCAGGAGGTGCGTTTTTGGAGGTTATGAGTTGGAATGTGAATGGCTTAAGGGTTAAAAGGAGGCAGTGTGTGGTCCTTTAATACTTGAAAAAAAGCTCAGCTAGGGTCCTTTAGCTCCAAGAAACTCATCTTTTACAGCCTGAATGTTTAGCACTGTTTACTAGGCAAAGATGGGTAGATACGGTTATAGCCACAGACCAGCAATACTGGGTTGTTGCTATAATATTTAAGGCAAATTGAGGGATAGAGCTACGAAGATCCCAGGCTGATGAAGGCTGGCGTTGGATAGTAGGAGAAGTTAAAACTGGCCGATCTTTATATACCTTGGCTAGCTACTACGGCCCAAATGAAGATGATGCGTCACCCCTGAATAATCTCTACTCTAGTTTGCTAGATTTTGAAGCCCCACTCATAATTGATGGAGACTTCAATGTCCTTTTTAACAATAATTTGGATAGATCTTCTCACCACACTCAAATCACTTTGCCACAAGTTAAAGCCTACCTCCTTTCTATACTAGATAATCTAAATCTATGCGATGTGTGGCGTAGGGTTAGTGGCGACTCTAGATACTATTCCTTTTACAGCAAAAAGAATGGTTACTATTCTAGAATTTATTACTTTTCATGGAATGTCAGAAATCATAATAGTTTAAAAAATTGATTATCTGCCTATCCATTTTTTCTGATCACGCTGCAATCTGGTTAAAAATCTCGCTCCCCTTGAATCTGACTTCCAGAAGGTGGACCCTGAATGGAAGGTTACTCTTGTAATCAGATATTATGAGCAAGATAGAAAGGCACACAGCAGATTTGTTTTAATGGAACTCAGTTTCAACCCCCGCACATGTGGTATGGGATGCTTTCAAGGCTTGGCTGAGGGGTCCTTGAAGGGTGCCTCAGCTGCTTGGGTTAGAGCAAAGAAGCCAATCTGAAGTCAGAGCATTTCCAGAGGACGGAAAAGGCGAGTTTAGCTCATAAAGTTGAGGACTTACAACTTAAATTCAGACTTATGATGGAGGAGAATCTTTTGAAAAAATGGGTAGTTAGTAATCTGTGTGAATTTGATCAAGGGGAGAACTGTGGAAAAATGTCAACAATGAGGAGTAGAATGGATAGGTCACGTAAATATATCAAGAAGATCAAACTGGAGGGTGGGGATCAGGTTGTGGAGTGTAGGGTAGGTATTGAGTTGACCTTAACTAAATTCTTTCAGGATTTATATCTTAAAGATCTGACTGTAGATGAGGGTTGTGCTAGATCATTGGCTTTCAGAAAAACAACTTCCAAAACTGAGCATTGAAATTCAACTATATCTTAACCAGGATATATCAGGTAATGAAATCCTGACTGCTCTTAAAAACGTTAAGAAAGGGAAAGCTGCAGGGCCAGATTCAATCCCAAATGAAATTGATGTATTATTGGCTGAAGAAATTATTCCGGTCTGGCTAGAGTTACTTAATGAAGTGTTAAGGTCTACCTCACCACTTCCGGACTCTTAGAATGAAGCTGATATTACCTTAATTTTAAAACCAGGCAAGGACCCCACACAAAGCCAGTCTTACCGTCCATAATCTCGACTGAACTGTGATTATAAAATCTTCACAGGGATAGTAACAGCCCGTTTAAGTAAAATCGGTGGGCCCTTAAACAATGAGGATCAGAAGAGCTTCCTTCCAGGGAGGCAGATGAAGGACCTGATAGTCTCAATAGACCTTGCCACGATAAAGGGAACTCTGTTATCAATAATTACCGTTGAAGCAGCAAAGGCCTTCGATCGGGTCAACTGTAAATATTTGAGCGGGACTAAAGAGCATCCCGAGCTCAAATACTGGTAAATAGCAATCTCACGGTTCCCTTGCAGATGGGGAGATGCACAAAACAAGGGTGCCCCCAATCTCCTATCCTCTTTGATCTATACATTGAGCCTTTGGCTCAAAGTCTAAGGCCGAAAAAAGAAATAACACTCATCACAGTGAGTGGTTTCTCTAGTAAGCTGGCTCTATGCTGATGACCTGATTCTGTTTAGCTCTGATGTCAGTCAAGCTCTCCTGGAACTATTCTCTGAAGTGCAGGCATTGGGGAAGGTGTCTGGATATGATATTAATAACAGCAAGATGGAAGTTATGGCTTGGAACTTAGATGCCCACGATGTCAGGTTGTCAAAAGAAATAGGAGATATAGGTGTAACAAAATTTAAAAGAGCTCCATAATGTGAATTTAATGAAACTCTAAAGAAGTGGACAAGTTGCTAAAGAAGTGGCAGAACCTCCCCCTCACGCAGTATGGGCAGATCAATCTATTCAAGATGTGTGTCCTGCCTAAGTTTGCCTATCTGTTTGACAACATAACGTTGGAGTTCAACAAGAGACTTCTTGTCAAAATACAGAGAAGAATCTCCACATTCATATGGGCAGGCAAGGGGGTTAGACTTTCCTGGAAAAAGATAAGATGGAAGCTTGTACATGGTGGTCAGGCCTTCCAGATTTTCAACTGTACTGGTGGACATACCAGCTAAAAAACTGTAGGATACCTTACGTAGGCCTGATGATACTTCAGTGGACCACATGTATAAAGCTATGCTGGTGGGCAGTATGTATGAGGGTTTCATGTATAAATTTGGAGCTCCCAAATTCTTTTAAAAAATCTGCCTGAAGGTTCTGTATGCCGCAGCTAAAGTATGGTTCGAATGTCGCTTATGTATTGGTATCACTTACTACAGTGGATGGGCCCCAGTGTAGGCCTCTCCGGGAACTCCAGAGTGCCGCTTAGATGCCCTTGCAAAACCTCTGAAAACTGGTGGTGTCTCACATTGGGGGACATAATAGAAGTTGATAGCTGCCTGTCCTGGGATGCCTGGAGAAATTTGACAAATGGCATGTTATCCAGGTTCAGGTTTTACCAAATCCCAGTGTGGTGTCAGAACCAGCAGTGGCAATTCTCATCTGACAAATTAATGGAGAAAGACCTTCAAGATTTAAGACCAAGAAAAAAAGAGGTGGACTTTCTGTATGGATACCTGCTTGCTGCAACGGAAGAAAGCTTGAGACCCCCTTACCTGGTCTGGGAAGACTGCTTACCTGATGAGGAACTGAAAAATCTATGGCAAGTATCTTTAGACATGCTTTATTCTTTGATTATGTCCGCTGCACCAAGGAGAAATCATTTTTTCACTCTACATAGGATCTACTGGTCTCCACTTAAGCTGTCCAAAAAAAAGAGGCAGTGGAGATGCCAAATGTAAAAGGTGCGATGGCCAGGAAGCAAATTATATCCTCATATTCACCACCTGCCCGGCTCTGAAAGAGTTTTGGGATAGTGTGGGTAAGACTATGTCGGATGCTTTGGGCAAAGAAGTAAAGGTAAGACCTTCCTTAATTTTGTTTGATATTATGCAGCCAACTGATGGCTTGGAAGGTCCTTTGGGTCAGCAGTACAAGCTTGTATTTTACTTAACTCTTTCGGCAAGAAGGGAGATATGAAAAAAGTGGTGCCAGGCGGCTCCCCCTACATGGAGTAGTGGAATCTGCGAGATTCTTCAGCGATCAGGGTCAAAAAGCTAATCAGCTTAGAAAAAAAACAGAGCTCGGGCTATTTTGGAACTTATTGGACAATGAACATTAGGATTAGGGAGTCCAATAATTTTACCTCTTGGTCAGCTCATGATGTACAACACAGTTTGGAACTTGTAGTGACATACGCTGAGATTAGACCCCCAAGATATAACAAATTGGGTTGGTAGAGACCGGGAGGATGCTTATTTATCTGAGGTAATATGAGGACAAAAAAAAGAAAGAAATTACCTCATTGCTATCCAGGATGCCCTCACTCTCATTACTAACATTAGGAGACACATTAAACCCCAATTAAGGGATATCATGGACCTCGGACAACAAAACTCCAGAGAGTAAGAACTCAGGTGATAATCTGTTGAACCCTGACACTGGCTGTGCCCCAATCAAGGTAGTTACATCCGGGGGCGAGAGAGTCAGTCTAGTGCATCTGCGCCCAAAACCTCAAACTTGTTAGATGTTGTTAAAGCAAAGCCATTGTCCTCATATTGCGCCATATTAGTATTCTGATGACATTTATGATGACATAAAGTTGTAATAAGGCCCTCACTTTACTACTTTTCGGTATTCACAAAGGTAAGATACTACTAGAATCTTTCCTACTAGTAATTTTACTAGTAGTCACTTTACTATTAGTAAGTTGACTAGTAGCAAAGTTACTTTTAACTTACCTTTGTGAATACCGAAAAGTAGTAAAGTGAGGGCCTTATTACGACTTTGGCGGTCTCAAAGCAGTGCCATCCACTGTAGAACTGCCAAAGCAGTGGTGCACCTCCCCACTAGATTAGGAGTTCAACCCTGGTCTAGCTGTTGGTTCTGCAATGGTCTGACGGCGGCGGTCTGTTAGGCTCATAGAAGAGCCTAACATGCAGACTGCGGCCATCAGATTGCCGATTGACTGCACCTTCCTGCATGGTGAGGCATACATACCACACCGTGCATGAACTGGGGGTGGAAGTCCAGGGAGCACTACATGTGCACCCGCCGCATGCACCCCAGGCCCAGGAGTGGCTGGAGGCTCTATTAGGGCACCCTTTGTTGCCTCTCTGCCACTCTTGTCATGGTGGGCTCACCCCTATGAACGGGGCGGTGTGAAGCCAACCTGGCAGCTCCCTGACTGACGCATGACTGCCACGGCATACTGTATCCCCGGCAGATGCAGCAGTCCTGTGGCAGTCCGACACTTGTAATATTGTGGGCAGGCCCGCAGTGTGGCGGTGATCGGACCACCACCGGACCGCCATACTCGTAATAAGGCCCTTAGACTTTTGGTCTAAGTTAGACTTTTGATCTAAATTTACCTTTGTAAATCGGATTCATAACATTCCTCTCTAGTACAGCAAAAGGCCGGTCGTTCTAAAGTTTCATTTGAGATCTCTACCACTTCCCAGTTTATTGAAGGAACTGTAACATGGATAACAGAATATTTTGCTTTTGTTTATTTAATTTGCATTTTAAATCTCAAAATAAAAAAATGAAGAAAATAAAGAAAATGGCAGAAAAAGAAAAGAAAAAGGAGAATTAAGGACAAATCATCGTAAACTAACATTTTGGGAGTAGATGTTTTTTTGTGAACTGCTTATTTCCTTTTATATTAACCATCAAATTATTTAAAATCTATTTTTTTTTAAATGGACAAAAGTTTTGTTTGAAACTGCATTTGAAAAATATGTGACCTTGCTGTAATGTGGACTTTAATTGGCACCTTGTCTTACAATTTCTTCAACAGAACACTTTCAGTATTCCAACTTGAGTATTAGCCAATATTTATTTTGAGATTCTGGAACATTTTTAAACGATATGTTGCTAGCTTAGTGTTAGTCAAACTAAGCTTTAAAAAGAAAGGATTTCAAGCTAAATGTCTCTGTATCTATGCTCAAAACCATGCCAAGAGCTGTCCATGTAGGTCTAGGAGGCCAGATCCAAGGTAATATTTTGATCTAAAGGATAGAAAATCCCTTTATAGGAAGCTGAGCCAGTTAATGCATTTAAAATCATCTTGGGGCATATTCACAAGAAACTATCGCAGAGTCAACGGCAGCCAAAGTTGCGATAAATCTATCGCCCCATTCACAAGCTGGTGTTAACAGCCCACAGCACCAGTTTACCCGCAATAGCTGCTGCAAAAAACATCCCCACAGAGGACCCGCGCAACTATCGCTAATGAGATGCAGAGTGGGCATTCCCGTGCCAAAAGCAGCGACAACATCACACCAAAACTTTCACAACGACCAGCCATATCTGCGATAAAAACACAAAACAGGCGAGAAGGCGCGTTAGCATCAGGAAATCTACACCTGCTCTGACCTGGTGTAAAGTCGGACGGCAGCCTGCACCACAAAAGGGAGACCAGCCCAGGGCCACACCCGAAGGGCAACAGAAGCCATGGAGCCACCCATCACACGGCCTGGACACCCAAGAGCACCACAACACCCACTGACACCACCCCCAGGACCACCCCTCCCTGGCACCCCCCGACCAAAGACATGCCACATAAGCTACACCCAAACATGCACAAAATAATCTGCCTGATGTCGCACAATCACAACTGGTGACATGCACGTGTCGACACAGAAAAGAGCAGCACACATTCACTTTCGAAGCAACAAATTAAACGATATCAAAATGAACACTGAAATGAAATGAAATGAAGACACATGGCCGCTCCCCTCCGGACAATCCGTAGGTCCCAGCCTGCAAGACAAACATCACGATGAGAAGGTGTGTCCTGCGCACATCAAAGGACAGAGAGAGAGTGAAGAGGAGAGAGAGAAATAGAGGGGGAGAGAGAGAAGAACAGAGGAGGAGAGAGAGAAGAAGAGAGGGGGAGAGAGAGACAGTGCTGCCCCTGCACACCAAGGCCACACTGCTCACCTGCTGCCACCGGTGTTTCTCCAACCACGTGCCAGTATGTATAGCAGTTCACCAGGTCACACATCTGAGTCAGAGCCGCCAGCTGAAACAGAGTACAGATACATGACTGGCACAGTACACACACCTGCACAAGACAGCAGCGCCTGCCCGCCCATGCACACCCAGGCAGAGGCACCCCAACCCCTCCCACCGCCCATCGGAGCATGCCCACCCATGCACACCCAGGCAGAGGCACCCCAACCCCTCCCGCCACCCATCAGAGCATGCCCGCTCATGCACACCCAGGCCTCACTGCTCACCTTCCGAACCGGCGCGTAGACGGGAGGTCCCACCATGTGCCGCTGCAAGCCACAAGCCCGGGGCCTGTGGCGGGGTGCCTGTGTCGGTCGTAATGCTCCGGGTGCCACTAACCCTGTGCAACCCCAGGCAGCACCACATGGTGGCATGCCTGTGTCATGCGCCAGGCCTCAGATGCCACTAACCCTGTGCAACTCAAGTCAGCGCCACGTGGCGGTAGGCCCATGTCGTGCGCCAGGGCTCAGATGCCAACTCAAAGGCCCTTTATAAATGAGAAGCGTGGAGCGGCCGTCATCCAGTCACCACCGGAAGAGGGGAATGTGACGTCGTCTGCCCCATATGTTGGTGGAGTCACATAGCCAGTGACGCCTGTGCTGGATGGGTGTGGTGTATGTGCAAACCTGCCCTCAGGGAGTGGCTGTGACATGCTGACGACTAGACCAGTAACCTGCGCACCACCAGCGAGTATGTCTGCGACGGGTAGCAATGATGGGCCCCCCTCGGTGCGTTATCAGAATGGTCTGGACTGCCGTACGCCGGAACCAGCGCAGGGCTTGCCACAATGAATCGTGGGCTCGGGGCATGGTCCAGTCCATGTCCGGACATGGAAGTGACTGATGCATGTGTCCCTGTTGTAGTATTCACGGGACCAGGTACACAAAATGCAATGTCGCACCCTCTGACTCGCATCTCACAGGATGAATATCATTGACGCAAGGGAAGGCACTGTCCCCACATTCATCCACACATCCATTCCTGAATGATGTAAGACATGACACAGCAGTGCGTCACTGGATGTTTATTTGCACATCCAGTGCAGTTATGCAGCAGGAGCGTTACAGGGCAACACCGAGCACACTACACAATATGGGCCCGTGGAGGGCCAGCCAGAGTCCATCCGGGGATGAAATGTACTGCAGAAGAGGAAGGGTACAGTCCGCAGTCTGTCCGCCATGTCATTGGTCGTCGAACAGGATGTGGCAGTCCATGTCGCTGTACAAGGTGAGTGCATCGGAGTGTATCGGGGTCAGTGGAAGTTCATGAAGCCATGTGGGGCACCAAGCAGAAACAGGCCAAGTGGCGGAAATGAATGCTAGTGCCTCCTGATCACAAAGCCATCCACGTCCTCATCCCCGGATGTGTGCCCTGCCCCCCCGTGGGTGTTGCAGTCCCGGCTGCGGCACTGTGTGCCACTGACACATCAGGGGCCTGGGTGGATACGTCTGCCGCACTGGGAGGCACTGACACACCAGGGGGCGGGGATGTGGATGGTGTGGGGGCAGCAGCATTCATCAGCTCCACACCTTGTGGCAGCAATGCCATGATGGAGGTCTGCAGGGCATGATAGATTCCAGCTGCATTTCGCTGGTGTGCAGCGGTGGCTGCCATCCTTTCCGCCTCCATAGGCACCATGTCCTCCATGAGCCTCCGCATGTGTGCCAGCTCACGGCTGGTGTCGCTGGAGCCACTCCGAGGGGAACAGCTGTTCTACTCTCCGCATCATGACTCCAGCGATGTCAGCCACGGCTCGTTGGAGACCATGGGGCATACATAGACACCCAAGGATGGCGTCCAGTTTGGCAGCCATGAGTTCGAACCCCACCCGCACCTGCTCAGCCGTCTCCCTCTGGCCCTCCAGCACACAGCGTTGGAAGGCCATTTGTTGTTCCTGGGGGACTTGGGAGGGTGCCGGGCTGTGGGTGCCTCCCGCTGGGTGGTTTGGGTGGTGGGTGGTGTCTCCTCGATGTAGCTGGGCTACCCTGATCCTGGAGGTGAGTCGCGGACGAGGTCAATGATGTCTAGAAGGGCTTGTGCATCGATGCTGGTGTTGTCCTCCTCATCATCAGTGATGAGTGGCTGGGACTGCTCTGCAGGAGGTGTTGACGATGCCCCTGTGATGTGAAGGGGAGATGGTGTATTACAATGTGTCCACATGTATGTAGCCGCATGGTACAGGTTGACATTCTGCCAGCATGGCATTGTACATTGTGACAGTCTATGGGTCTGTGCCAGGAGCCAGGGTCATTGTGGGTGTGTACTGTGCCCTGCTTGATTGTGCATGTGTGCCATCATGGCCATCTCCATCCGTCCCCCCAGTACCTGGTGGTCAGTCACCCTGTTGCGGTTGTGTTGTGTCCTGTCGAGCAGTGTCCAGTCCCCCAACTCCAGCCAGAGTATCCACACTGATGACTGTCGACACCAGCTCCTCCATGTCATCCAGCTCCAGCTGGGGCACTGGGTCCCCACCTCCGGTCTGCATTGCTGCCTTCTGGTTGGCGGAGAGTTTCTCCTTGGTCTTCCGCTTGATGTCATTCCATCGCCCCTTGACCTCGTCCATTGTCCGCTTGTGCTCTCCAACGGCATTCACCTTGTCGACGATGTCCTGCCATATTCCAGTTTTGGTGCCAAATGACAAGATGGAGGTGATGAAGATTTGTTGATGGTGTTCCATCACCTCCATGGCTATGATCCTGTTCGCCTGTGGACTGAACTTCGTCATCCTTGTCTTCTTGTCCTTGCCCTTCCCTGTCCCCGATGTCCCTGGCTGGTCGTCCGGGGTGCTTGTGGGGTTGCACTCTTCCTCTGCGCCTGCTCCGGCTGCCTCCATGGTGCTTGGGTGTAGGTCAGTTTGTGTGTGGGTGTTTTTTCTACTTTTCTGGTGATTTTTTCGGCCTGCCAGGGGTGTTTTGCAGGCCTGGCGCTGCTTATCGCTGATTTCCTCATCGTGCTTTGGCCCATCGCGTATTTTTTGGTGTTGTGGTTTGTGGTTTTATCTCCGTCGTGGTGGTTGTATCGTGGACATAGTCCGTGGTGTCGGCGGACTATCGCATGGTACCGCCTTGTTGTGAATTCCACGGTGACACTGGTTTATTTTCCCGCAATGGGCTGCGATATTGGAAGTTGCGTTATGCTACTCTTGTGGTAGTTATCACACGTTCTTGTGAATATACCCCCTTGTGTCATAAAGTTAAGATAGGTGAATCGAGCTGCTGCTCAGTAATATCAGCTAAATTAAGAGGGTAAAGATGAAAAATCAGAAAGAAAATAGTGTACAAAATATATATTTTTCATAGGACTTATGAATGATTCATAAGCCCAACTGTTAGTCTCTGTTGAAACATTTTCATTCGTTATTTTTTCAATGTAACTACGTTGATGTACTTTGTATCAGTGATTTTTTATATTCATCCTTTTAAATAGATTTTTTTCGGGGTAGCAGGAGTTCAGTGATTCTATTTCTGATCCACTCCACCCCATTTTATATTATTTTTAATACATCCGTAGCAACTTTTGAATCAAAAACTGGTTACATTTGAAACAGTCAACACATTTTGTCAGGGTTTTCCTGTGTATTTTTTCTTGCAATGTATTCATATGGTACGATATGCACTAAAAATCTCTCCACGTATGTAGGTGAACCACCCTCTTTTATCATGATGAAAAATTTAACGGTAAAAATCTGTATTTTTTCAGGATCCTATTTTTTTAGCCAGCACTCTAATTTGCAAATTAATTTTTTCTCTAAAAACCAAAAAATACTAGTGAGTTGCATTGTGCTCCTCATTTGAAATGGAAAATGTATAACACTTACGTGAGAGATAACTGTGCTTTACAGCCCAACGCAGGTAGGGACTTCCAATTTCAAAGGTGCCATTCACTGGGGTTTTCAGGTCTATTGCGACATCATTCATGAGATAGTCCCTTGAGATTTACTACAGAACTTCATTTATAAACAGAGTTAGAAAGATGATCAGTTATAAGAAACATTGGACCATATCTATGTAGGGGTTGCAACGTGGTGCATGCACAACACAACCCCAAAATGCGATTTATCAAGCCACTCAAGGCCACTTTGGGTTGCCCTAGGTGGCATCAAAAATTTAGAAAAACGCAAGGCAGCGCAAATTACTGTGTTATGTTACTCTGCCCCAGGGAGGCATGGGCGTTGTGTGGTTATTCTCATGCAACACCCATGGATTTTGACGCATTCCCAGATTTACAATTACAGGTAGACCTTGGAATGTGCCAACATGCTACGTCTTCCGAGGTGAGGCATAACAAGGGGAAATATCTTTATTTCTTTTAGTTACTGCCTCTTTCTTTGTGTGCTGCATTTTGCAGCATACATAAAAAGAGGAATATGCCTGAGGGGGTTGTTTTTGTGCAGGAAGGCTCCCCTTCCAGCACAAAAACAGTCCTGCATTCAGCGCAGGAACTGTTGCACCAAGGTGCAAGTGTGCATGTGTGGGCGTTAGGCTGCCCATTGTGCGCCAGCACTGAGTAAAGGCTGGAATGCGCCGTACTGTGATAAATAAGGTGTATTGCTGCCTTTTCCCTGTTATGTGGTGCAGCAAGTTGACTAGCTGGACTGCATTCCTTTTTCATAAATATGCCCCTTGGTGTATATTTAGCTTTGCTGACTACTAGAAGAAAACCCCCAAAACCTAAGGAGTATGAGGCCTATATATGAGCTAGTTTGCCTCACTCTTGCAGCATGCAACTTGGTAAAAAGGTGATGTATATGTGATTTATGAAGCCACACAAGGCCACTATGTGTGGCCCTGAGTGGCTTCACAAATCTGGAGTAATGCAATGCAAATTGCTGCGTTGCCTTTCTCTACACCCTGAAGGCATTCCATGGGCATTGCATAGATGTTCTCACACAACTCCCATGGTTTTTGATACATTCCCAGATTTACCATACCTTTTAGAACCTGGAGTGGACCAAAAAAATACACTGTCTCAGGTGAGGTGTGACGAAGAGAAATATCTTTATTTCTCCTCGTTACTTGCTCTTCCTATGTGTGCTGTATTCTACAGCACACATAGAAAACGGAATATGCCTTTGAAGATGGTTTGTGTCCCTTCCTGCCCAAAAACAATTCTTCATGCAAAACAGGCGCCTCTGCATTATGGTGCAAAGTGTCTGCATTGGCGCTAGGCTGCCAAAGGGGCATCAATGCAGGGGAAAAGGCAGGAATGTGCCGTATTGCCCTAAAACCAGCGCATACATTTTTTTTTAAACTTACCGAACACTGCCGCCAATGCTGTTGTCTACCAAATCGAGCTCGTCCTGCTTCTGGGCACATGCTCTTAGACTGAACTGCGGCCAATACTGAATCTGCATGAAAGCAGCATTGGTATTGGCCTGAGCACTGGCAACTTGTGCTCCCAGGCAGACTGTGAGCCTATGCCTGCTCTCTCCAGGGCCAGCAACGCAGCTGGGGCTGGAGAGAGCTTCACTGAGCATGAGCTTTTGGCCGGCCTGAGAGGGCTGGCCAAACCCTCATGCACAGTGAAGGGAGTTAACTACCACTTCACCACCAGCAGCGTCATTCCCTGGACTAACCCCCAAGACTCGTCAGAGTATGCCCCCAAGACTCATCAGTGTCCTGCGGGCAAGTCCAGGGGATTCAAATGAAATTATTATAAAACGGGTTTGAAACCTGTTTTATTATCGTTTTATTTGAGCATAGTGGCGGGGGGTGGCACTCCTCATTCAAAGTCTTGAATCCATCGCTCAAAAATGGACAAGCATTGACAGTGTGGTCACTATACTGCCAATATTCAGGAACATTTATGAGCTTTCAAATAGTTTGCTGCACGGAGGAAAAGTAGAAACAGTGCACTACGGTATCTGGATAAATAAAAATGTACGGGTATAGAATATTATTATACATGTATTTTACGTAAATCAGAAAAAACTGTTAATCTGACTGCTGAAAGAGCAATCAGATATGGTTGACGTTTGAAATTAAAAGCAGATATCATACATATGTTCTTAGAGGCACAAGTTTAGCATCATCCAAGGAAAGTGTATAACAGTATGCCAAGAAGTAATGCTTAACATCAACATGGTAAGTAATTTTGTGGTAACAGAAAGAATGAACTCACACAGGTAAGTGCTGCCCTTCTGAGATCAGAGCTGTATTTGTCTTTCAACAAGCAAGCAAGTCATGGTGGAAGGTGACACACAGGAGTCTGACATTGCTATTCAACTTGCTCCAATGGATGTGGCACAGGTAGCACCGCCCCAACTCTCATATTTTTAAAGCCCCAGCTGAGACATCCTGCACCAACCACTACCTCACGATAAGCAGAAAGTCAATCAATGACACGCCCCCCTACCTCCAGTTCTTCTTCAGGCATTGACAGTGGCACAGTAAAAAAGTACTCCTCCGCAGTTTTAGACTTTTTTATGGTTAGCAAAGTAGGGAAGCATAATGCAGTATGCAGCATTTGCGGCCAAGTGTTCATCGAGGTAAGCCTGGTACACATTATGGTACTGGATGCCAAACGACCTTTATGAAAAAACATCACACTATTCAGTGGGAGGAGCACCTTGAAAAATTGCTAAACATAGTTATGGTGGTGAGGAGAGCCTGGGAACATCAGCTACAAGTCCAATCACATACGAAGGTGATGATGAGGAAGAAGAGAATGACATCTTCATGCAAAGCAGCCCTGTTCCCAGCAGAGCACCAGTAGATTTACCCACCTCTGCAACTTCACAATGGCACAAGATTCAGAGTGACATGGAGACACCATAGCATACCGTAACTGTCCCACCACGATGCACATTAAGACGACCACTACCATCTAATTCTTGCAGGATGACTGTGTCAATGCTCCAAGCAACAAAGAAAATTCAGGCTACTATTACAAGCATGTTTAGGCAGGAGGGGCCCTACGAGTGGAACCACCCAATCGCACCTTTGTACAAGGGAAAGCTGGTGAAAATGTTAACACTGGACCTGGTATTCTTAGAATTTGTGGAAGCCATCTGCCCAAAATGGAAGGTACCAAGTAGGACTTACTTTGCCAGAGTTGCTGTTCCAGTGCTGCATCACAATGTGCTGCAGTTGGTTAGACAAGCTTTTCAGCAAAGTGTTGTTCACACCATTCACCTGACGACAGAGATGTGGACCAGTTTTCTGGTGAGTGATTACATGTGCATCACTGCACACTGGATCTCTTTTGTGGGTATAAAATAAAAGATATCTTCAGGTCTTGGACCTGATGAAAGTTTTAAGACCGTTCGGTGGCATGCAACAGTGGCCATGTACCCCATGGAGAAATCACATACAGCTGTAAACATCTTGGAGGAATTTAACAGTAAGGTGTATGAATGGCTGCAACCTAGAGGTCTCAAAATTGGATTTCTTGCCACGGACAATGGCAGTAACATAGTCAAGGCTATGTCCGATGGAGGATATTTCAGGGTCCTGTGTTTGGCCCATTACATCAGCCTGGTGGTGCAAGACTTTCTCAAAAAGGAAGACATAGTCAGCAACATACTGACCACCTGCAGAAGAATCTGTAGTCATTTCAGTCATTCTTTTAAATTCCGGAAGCAGTTGCATATTATTCAGCATTTTGCAGGAGGTGCCAACACGTTGGAACTTGACCTTTTACATGTTGCAACATCTATTTGAGCAGTACAAACAGATCAATGACTATGTCATTCAAAGAGGAGAGGATGCATTTGGGAAAGCTATGACCATGGATTCGGACAAATGAGGCCTAGTCAAATTGCCTGACACAGATTCTACACCCTTCTGAGGTTCTCTCAGGGTAAGTCAGCAAGGAGGACAGTATGATGGCCGAAGCTGGTCCGACAGGACCAGGTAAAGAAGGTGTCTGAAAGGTTCGCCCCCGCAGGTGTGAATAAAAATACAGAAGCGCATGGCTTGGTTGAGACCTTAATCCTTTGCTTGGCGTGTAATACAAGGCTGCAACATGACAACATCGAGTCCAAAGAGTACATCTGTGCCACTTTACTTGATCCATGGTACAAGAAAATTCTGCCCACTTTCATTCCTTTTTCTGACGTGGATGTTTTAAAATACAAGAGGTGGTTTTTAGAGCAAGCCGGAGACTTGAAAGAAGAATGTCTGGAACTTCGAGTCCCAACCTACAGATCTGGGGTGCCACCTTCAATTTCCGGAGAGGGCAGTCTTGTCTCACAGCAGCCAACAATACCATCATCCAGAACACTGGCAACAACAGCAAAAGAAGGACCGGACCCAACCTCTTCATTGTATTGGTTTCAATTGGCAGAGCTCAAATCCAGTGCAGAGACGGTGGCAAAACAGGTTCAGCAAGTGACAGCACCAATGACCATCCACATAATGTTCCAGGAGTATCTGGATGATCCAAAAGAGGTCTATGTAAATCAAAATCTGTGGATGTTTAGGTATGGTAAGATGCACCAATGGCCAGAGTTCAGCATGCTGGCAATAAAGTATCTGGCTTAGCCTGTCACCAGTCTGTCTGCTGAACATGTGTTCAGTGCAGCTGGTGCGGTTGTTACAGGGAGAAGGACCAGTCTCTCACCTCAAAACGTGGTGAGAATGGCTATGATCAAAATGAACCAACATATCATGCCACACAATTACACCATTCCTGAAACAGCAGCACAGGTGGGTGACTGGTCCAAAATTGAACCAAATGTGTTAGCTGACCAACTTCTGTGTGAACCACCTGAGTTGGATGACAAACTCTGCTTCCCAGACTACGTATGTCAGTGACCCTATAGAACTTTTTAATTTGTACTTGTTGAACTCAGTTCTTCTATCTTCACACAAAAAATAGATAGAGAAACATTATTATTTTTGTGTCTGATATAATCTGCTTCAACTTTTTTATTAGTCACTTATATTGCTGGATTGCAGTTGGACCAGTGTGCATTGCAGAAGCCTCCACAATTCCTTCATGAAATTGGTGACAATGCCTGCCCCCTCGCATGCCTATTGCCTATTGGTTTTGCATCACTGAGCACTGGAAGGTCTACCCCAAAGAACATTTATTATCCACAAGACTTCCTGCCAATACCAAATTCCAATGTGTTGAATGCATCAAAATGATTGAATACCAAAACCTAGCACCTAAACTACCTGTGCTTGGATTGGAAGAGGTAACTTCAACTATTGTAACAGTGAGTCACTGATTGTGCGAGTGATGATGATGATTGATTATTCATGTGGTGGCAGACAGTGAGGGAGGGAGTTTAGCTGCAATGTCGGAACTTGCCTGAGATGATTAGTTTGCAATCTGTGGGGTCAGAGTGATGGTTGATAACATTTTCTCTAGAGGTGATTGGCCTCCACAAGCTTACTTAGTGAAAATGAAGTAACCTGTGTGGTCCCCTCCTATGATTCTTCTGTTTCTTTTAGCATCTAGGGCGACTGCCTCAGACGATTGTTTGATTGTCTAAAATGCCAAATTCCAATCTGCTGCTTGAAATAAAGGGGAAATAGTGTACCTACATCCATTCTTGGATTGGAACAGGTAACCATTGCACTAATAAGTGATCAGATTCTTGAGTGACTGTAAGTGATGATTGATGTAGAGGCCGACAGTGAGGGAGGGTGTGTTGAACTCTAATATGGGAAATTTCTTAAAATGATTATCGAGTTGCAATGTTTGGGACATGTGTGATGAGTGATCATTTTTTTCCCTGGAGGTGATCAGCCCTTTCACACTTAGCCAGATTTAATTGCAGGGTCCTCTCCCATTATCTGGTTCTTCAGAGCCAAAGGCACTCATTATAGTTAACAAACAAAAACCTATGCAAGTTACTTCAATTCTGTTTCTCTACTTGTTTTTCAGCAGCAATGCACTACACGTCTATCTTGCTCAGGTCATGATAATGACTGGTCTGGGATAGAGTTACTCGGAGTGAGGA
The DNA here is from genome assembly GCF_964204655.1 of Triturus cristatus. Classification (NCBI taxonomy): domain Eukaryota; kingdom Metazoa; phylum Chordata; class Amphibia; order Caudata; family Salamandridae; genus Triturus; species Triturus cristatus. The sequence continues at coordinate 939,749,439 of NC_140593.1, forward strand.
GTCGGGGGAGGCTGGAAGAGCTCAAGGTGGGAGCTGCTGGAACACCTCATCAACAGCTATAAGCAAGATGTTATTGACTTCAGTTAAAAGGTAAACCAAGAGTCTGAGGCCTAATTCTCAGCTATGTGGAATAGAGAGAGGTGCGTTTGTGAAATGCTGCTCTGTGTGTATGTGTGTTGGACTTGTGGCAAAAGTGTAACTCTGAGTCCCCCTCTTGTTTTTTTGCTCTGCCTCTGAGTCTTCTTTCCTTCCTTCTATCCCTCTCCTTGGCTCTAAAATACAGTTTCTCTTTTATAATCAGCAGGCCTTCTTCTAGTCTCCTGCACAAATAAAAGGCGAAATCTAGCTGAGCTCAACAACACTCCTGCTTACCTTCCAGAGACCAGCCCAGACAGGCAGTAAATAGAGGACATTCCTGAGTAGAATGAAGATACACTATCCAATTTTGCAATACAGTATAATGTTACTTTTACAATCATATTTAGAGAATTGGGAGGGTGATTTCACTCCCCAACCTAGAAGACAGAACATTTAGGTATCTGATAACTTGGGTCTTGGGGCAGAAGGACTGTTTGCAATGCATTTATCTGTACTCTGTCATACTCATTCCTTTGTTTCCTTCTCAGAACAGATTGATGACAAAAGATGTGCTGCTGCTCATGTTTTCCTTGTGTTGTAGTGTTTGTTTTTGTCAAACCTTTCCCAAAATCCCAATTCCCATCAATTCATCAAACCCCCTAACCCTCTTCCCCAGGGCTCTGTGATTTATTGAGGTGTGGCTTAATTTGCACCATCAATGGATCACACACTTGGTGGGGCGTGTGTGGTGAATGCAACACAGACTTGTTGCAGGATCTTTCTAAGCAACAGCCCACACTGGCCCTTTACCCACCCAGGCATGAAAAGTGAGCCATATTTTAGATATAGAATGAAGAACATCAGTCGTCAACATTATCATTCAGGCCTTGTGTTGCGTAACTATAAGCGCCTAACATAAGCTTGTCCACTCCAGACTTTGAGTCAATTTTTTATAGCTTGAGGATTTCACAAATAATACTACTAGCTTCACATTAGACAAAACTTACTAGTATTGATATTTTTTTGTATTTTAGCTCTTTCAGGCATTCTCATTGTGTCATCACGTAGTACTCATGTGGTGTCAATTCTTTGTAAAGCTTTGATAAATATATAACCTACTAACTCATTCTTTCAATTTCCATTTAGTCGCCTACGATGGATAATCAATCATTCATTCAGATTAATCCTACATTTGGAGCTCACCTTGTGGAACTGAAAGTGGGACCTTGCTTGTCAAGTTGTGATGCCTTCATCTATATTCAGGTAAGACAACTTGTAACTAACTGCTACTATTGTTTATCTAGGTTGTTGTAGACAATATAGGTCGTCATGGCAGAATTCCCCATGATGGGCAAGATAGTTAGAAAAGTGTAACTCTAAAACTAAGTGCTACACTCTCTCTTAAGATACAAGCACATAAACAGGCTGTGTAAAACTAGCTGAAGGCAGCAGTGCAAAGTAAAAGTAAAACAAACTAATTCAGGCACAAATTTAGATTGAATAAAATAGTTTTCACCTTTATTTACTTACAAAGAAACCCGTCCTCTCCACCTAAATAAAATGCTTCCCCCTCTCTCCAAACAAAACTGACCCAAGCCCCAAAACTCAAAATGTCCAAGGAAAAAGTTACTCCAGTTGGCTGGCAGTGGTGCTGGTGATGGGATGGCCGGGAGGCTGGAGGCTGCGAGGGACCAACTGCACTGGGGCCCGGCTGATGTACGTTACTTTCCTCCTCCTCCTCTTCCAGGACCAGCAGCCACCGGTATTCTAGTTGGATATGCTCCAGCCTCTTCCACTGAAGATGGGCTGCTATCTTCTGCCTGGTGGGTGGTCCGGCTGGACTAGAAGGAGCATCTTTTTTGAGAAATGCAAAAAATATTTTTTTAAATGATGCTCTGTGCAAACAATTGTTTTAAATTAGTGGGTGGCACAGTAGCAGGACATTGCTGGTCCCCTAGGGTCATTGGAATTTGATGTGATTAGGAAGTTACAAGGCAAATTTTATGTTTTACATGCACATGCCATTAAAAGGCAGAATAACATCACCAGATTATAAAAAACTGTGATTTGAATACTTTTTTCTTCTAAAGGCTTTTCAAGTAACTATTAACAGAGTCAGACACTTTGAGTTGAAAACTAAATTGCCTCTCATTAATGAGCACAGCATTATGTACTATATGGAGTACAAGTTATGAGTTGTGCTAAAATAATAAAGCCATGCCCTTTGATAGCCAGTGCATCAGGTAGTTTGCTACTGTCTGCAGCAGTGGCAGCTACAGTTGACAATTATCTATTTTCAATTCCAATGGCCCTGCTTTTCTCCAAATTCATTTCTCTTTCTACCCTGTCACCAAAGAGACAGATGAATAATAAATAAGATACTACGTCACACAGCTGATGTATGAAATGCAAAATATTAATATATTATCCTGTCTGTCGCAAATAGACATTGGGGAAAATTAATCTGATAGACCGCACTACAGGGAAAGGAACGGGCTATATAGATTGTATTTGGCACATTCATCACTGTGTGTCTCGTACGCCAAACTTGACATCAAATCATGCACTTATTCCCACTATAGTCTGTGGCCTCGCCCACCACCACATATTTCCAACAAATTCATTCCCTGGACAGTAAGCAAGAAAAAAAAATTGATTTACTCTAATGCAGAAGGTAGGGTAGAGGAAATAGGCAGGTGGGGTAGAGCTTTCTGATATAGAATAGAGGGGCCACTACACTGATCATCGATTCGTCATCTTTGGTTTATTCATTCACTTTACAATTCGAAAGGGAAAACTTCGAACAAGTGTAAAATTAATCTGTTATGGGAAGCCATGAAATATATTCTGGAATCTCTTCACTTCACATGGTTATGGAATTAAATGTGGCATTGATAGGGCATAAGAACTTGGGGAAAAAAGAAGGAATGAAGTACTTAGAGATGACTGAGTGGGTGAAGGGAAACAACACACCTTGAGTGTTCGGTTTGCAATGCATTGAAAACATTGTAAATGCCGCATTAATTGAAGCAGGCACACATTACACAGCCAACACTGCAGTCACGGATTGACCCATACTGCACTTTGGTCATAGGTGGCAAAAATGCCATGGGCGAGGAGGGGGGATGATGACTGTTGGGTGGGATACATATGGCTTACTTAACAAATAGAGTGAGTCAATGAAGTAGGACAAAGAATGAAAAATACCCCCCACTTAGAACCATAGCTTTGAATGATAACCCTACATAAATCAAGTAATTAAAGTGGATGAGCAGAATGCTCCTCACGAGAAGAGCTGCCGTGCATATTCATTCAAACAGTCTTTCACCAAATTTTCTAATCCATTATCCCTCTATTCAATAGGCACCCTTTCTTCAAACCATCCTTTTGGCCATTTACCACTTTACCCACGCATGCACACTTTTACACAACCACACTTTCACTCTTACACCATTTCCTTTCTTTTAGCCTTCTGTTCTTTCAAGTCTCCTTCAAGCCATCAATGCTTATTATGTGAGCATTTGCTGAGTTGCAGATAGAAGAGGCCACTATAATAATGCAACCACTGCTGTGGCTGGTAAAGCTGAGGGGGGATTCACTTCACGGTCATATGTTGATGATGACGCCATGGGCAATAGCTAGTGAACATAGTAATTGAAATAAATTATGTGACTTTCCAGTGCCCATCCCTACTGCCGCTTCTTCCCCTCCAACTGACCTGTCTCCTCCTGCAGCTCCACTGGAGCCGGCATCACCGATGTTCTGTGTGGCTAGAATTAAACAATACACATAATTTAGATTCCAGATACGCAACCTAAAATACAACTGCAATACAGCACCACAGTTTAGATAGCATTGCAGTATCTTCTAAATATCACTCTGGGCATTTGATTGGTTGGGTCACAAAGGTAGACAAGCCAGGGGTGAAATAATGGTCAATGAAAGACATCTGGTGTTGGTTGGCAAATGCGATGGGAGTGGGGCCTCAAACTATTTTTCCATCTCTGCTGCACTATCATGGTCAACTGCTTGTATACTGAAACTATAAGTGAATGAGACAGCAGCACACTACATGGGGGGTGGTCCGTGATGACCATAGTCACTCTCTCGTGAACTCAGCTGTTTTAGAGCATGAGCAAGAAAAGGAAAGCCTTCTCAACAAACATACATGGTGAATTTAATTTATCTTACTTGAGCCTGCTTTCTGAATCTTCATGCTAGACAGCGACAACATTCCAATACCTCAAGATTCTACCCTGAGAAGTCCACAACAATCATAAAAGGACAGGGACCAGCAGAGTCCTCTGTAGCAGCGCTGGTGGTTGGTGCCAGCTGACAAGCTTCTCCCAGACCCTCGATAACGTCCCTCATCTTGCCTTTGGTTGCTGATGAAATAAATTAAGATTTAAGAAAATGGAATAGTGATTCAGTTAATAATTTCCACAAACTTTGTTATGACGAGCAAATGCAGTCACATTGTACTTCTCTAACAACAGATAGCCTACACTACTACTATTTTTACCTTGAGTCTATTGACTGCCGTTGAGCTGCCCATACTAATCATGAAATCACTATTCCAAATTTCCTTTAAAAAATCTGCATTTGAAAATAAGGCCTTACAGTCAATGATGTTTGAGTCTATTCCCATTTCTCAACCCCCTTGATGGACCAACTCAGTCTCCTTTTTTTGCAATGCATAGTTGCATACTACACAACACTGTGAAATAAATAACTTGGATCTGTACGAGCTGCATAAACAAAGAAACAGAGAGAATGCGCTACTCACTAATTCACTATAGTGACAGGAGAACAGTCTACAATGGCTTCTTAAATAATCAGGCAAAGCAAGCACCAATGAAGGGTAAGATTAGGTCGCACAGAGCATCTGCCTAGCATGAACTAGAAACTAGATCACACAATAATATACCAGCATAAACTAAACGTAACTTACCTCTGAATGTGAGCAGTATGCTATTCGGAAAAGAAATGTTAGCATTGTAGAACACAAATACAGCAAATATTTAAAATAACTGTACCCTGGAATCTCGACGTCTAGCAGATCGAGCAGGTCCTATTTGTAGTCCAGAATGAATGTCCAGCAGTGTGTCAGCTGCCGGGCAGTGCGCCAAACCTGGGTGGTGCACCACATGCACAGGCCCAACGTCCCCCAGCACCGTTGCTCCTGCAGGGGGTATCCACTACCTATGATCTGCTGCCAGCATAGAGGGGAGGTAGCGCTGCTCCAAAAATTAGTTCCGCCATCCTCCTCCTCTACAAAGCTCACATGGGGATGCACACCTGGCCCGTGGTGCCACCTGTAAGGAAGCCGTCCCTGTGCCATGACGCTGGGTGGGGTAGAAGAAAAGAAGGATAAGGAAGGGAAAGGAAAAAAGAAATAATGAAGTAAGTGGAAATAATAAACAACATATAAGAAGTCACGAAAAATACCAAAAAAAATACCAAAAGCGCAAACACAAAGACACACACTAATATATAAAAAAAATGAGTGGTAGACGAGTTTTAAAGGAGGGGGATTAGAGAGATTAAAGAGAGATTAAGATTAGGTCCAGCACCATAACAGAGAGCAGAAAAACAGGATAGACACACCCATGTGTCATCGGCACTTTATCGCAGCCAAAGTCATGATAAATTTACCTCCCCATTCACAAGCTGGTGCTAACAGCCCACAGCACCAGTTTACCCACGATAGCAGCCGCAAAAACATCGCCACAGAGGATCCCGCAACTATCGCTAATAAGATGCAGAGTAGGCGTTCCCATGTCAAAAGCCACGACAACACCACTCCTCAGCATTCTGAACGACCCGCCAGATCGGCGATAAAAACACAAAACCGGCGATAAGGCACGTTAGCACCAGGAAATCTACACCTGCTCTGACCTGGTGTTAAGTCGGACGGCAGCCAGCACCACAAAAGGGAGACCAGCCCAGGGCCACATCGGAAGGGCAAAAGATGCCATGGAGCCACCCATCATGCGGCCCGGACACCCAAGAGGGCCAGAACACCCACCCACACCACACCCAGGCCCACAACCCCCCCGGGACCACCCCCTACCCCAGACAAAGAAACTGCACACCAACACCACGAATGGTGTCGCACAAGCAGGAACAGACCTGTGTGGCCAGAAAATGGAGACTCAGTCAAACAGCAATGCAATACCAACTCAAAACACCATACAAAAAAAAGCAGAGGCAACCCATAGGATGAGTCTTAGCGGCTCCTCACTGGACAATCCATAGCACACAGCCAGGAAGACCAAATCCAAGAGAAGAAGTTGTGCCATGCGCACACCAAAGGAAAGAGAGGGAGAGAGCGAGGGAGAGAGACAGAGTGAGATTGCACAAGCAGCGCCAGGCCTTTCGGCCACCTGGCTCCACATGCCAACATGTGTGTGTGTATCGCCATCCAGACACCATGAGCCCAAGGCCGAGTCCCAATCTCAGCACCAAAGCCACATCACATCCCTCAGATGCAAGTAGCAGTCAGACAGGGATGAAAGCTCCATTGTTCCAATGCAGAAGGCGGGAGAACACCTGCACCTCTGACCTTGGCCCAGAACGCGCCTGGAACACCCTGAGAGAGATGACATGGCAGACGGGGACGACTCCCACACCACACATTCTGCAAATGAACTATCTGACTCATCCACACCCCACACACAGTAGCCCCTGCCTGTGGTACCCAGGCATGGGATGCCCTTGACACTTACGGAATCAGAAAGCCAACCTTCCCAATGTTGCATACACATTAGAATCATTGTTCAGAGCTGTGGCATATCCTCCACACAACTGCCGCAGTTCAGAAGAGTGCCGCTTCCACGAGACGCACCAAGGCAATGACAGGCCACACCGGGCACATGCACAACCCCCGTCACGTGGAACAGTACTGTGCACGTGTGCTGCATTTACTGGGCGCAGTGCCACTGGCAGTGCTGCAGATCAATTACCGGCTCAGCTTCCGCATTGACTACGTCACCTGCGTCCAGCCCTGGTTCGACTGCCGAACATGCACATTCTAGTGTCTCATGGATGTCTGCCTATCCAACACAAGTGTTGATGAATTGGACTATGACCTGTGTCTGCACCCCCTGTTGGATCACGAACAGGAGTGTATTTGAGACAGCCGTGCATGGGATGCCCTGACATACTGCGTATGTATTGGTAGTTGTGCATGGGAGATTGCACAATTCAAGTCAATAGCCAACGTGCACACGTTTTAATTGTTCAAACAAATTATAACCAGTTTCAACAAATGTGCTTCGAACGCCAAATCGCCTATCCAATGGCGACGTAGGTAATTTGCCAGTCTATGGTGCAATCAGGACAATGCCATTTGCCGGCGTGAGCACTTAAATCAAGGCTGTCCAATCAGCCATTGGTAATCTCTTAACTCAAATGTTGCAAAAAGTCTTACTCGTAGAAACATCGATTTAAGACAATCAATTTATTGATTATAGAACAGTATTTTCGTTCTGTATTATCCAAATGGATAATGTTCAAAACAGCTAGAAACAGTCATCCATTGTGATTTAACGATCTACCCAATGCATTTCGGGTCAAACCCTTCTTCAGGGGTAATCTTTGACAATCAGAATAACTACAAAGAAAGAGAGGCAATCAAACTGGAGTCCTCATAATCATCATGAAACAAAGTATTTACAAACAGCTTTTCATTTGAGGTTGCAAAGCAAAGACAACATGCAATAAATGGCGAAATTCATAAACGAAGTGCGCGTTGTGTGGTTCAAAACTATGTTAATGTGCATAAAACAAAGTAGTATACTCGTGAGTAGGAAAAAGAGGTTATGAAGAATACCGTGACTCTATAATGTGCATGTTCAAGACGAAACGAGGTTCGTAAAAGAATCAAAATATCCGTGTTTTAAAGAACAAAAAATTCTGAAGAACCAGAAGAGACTCGATAGTGAAAATCACCCGTAATTTTAGTGATTAGAGTTGAAAGGTAGAGCACACCGTAAACGTACCCATTCCAAAGTTGAATTCGAGTCTACCGGAAACGCGTCATCCGCCGAGACGCATCAGAAGCAGGAAAGCAAGTTAGCGTGAAGCAGAGGGGATTTAAATAGTAGAAATAGAAAGCAGCTTGAAGCGTAAAGAGTCAACAACATAGAGAAAGGTACAGATCAAGCCAGGATTATTCAATAGCGTAATGTGTGAGCATGAGAGTAAAAAAGACAGAAGACAGACTGTGATAAAAACCAACCTATACTCAAGTCAATAAAGTTGGGTGAAAAAATAAATTAATTGAAGAAATACTCAAATGAATTCACACAAAAAACATATAGTATGTTATAGGAAACAATTAAATTCGATTCGATCATTGAGACCCAGGGGTTGAAGTGACTATAGTTTTTTAGTCCAATAAAACTCAGCACGTGCAAGAGATTTCTGTGGATCAATATCAGTTCTTGGTTTCTGTGCTTCTAGAATGGTAAATCGAAGTTGAGAAATGTTGTGTTTAGCATCTTTCCAGTGCATAGCTACAGTTGACTTTTCATTTGTCAACCGAATGTTACTTTTGTGTTCACCAACACGTATTTTGATTTTCCTTTCAGTTCTTCCTACGTAGATTTTTCCACACGGACATTTTAGTGCATAGATGACATTGGAAGTATCACAAGTACTTGAATGGCGTAAATCAATTTTGTGACCTTTAGTTGGATGGATGAAACAATTGCCAGTTATTACATTGTTGCAATGCACGCAATTTTGGCATTTTTGCATGCCTTTGAATGTGGACCCAGACGTCCTTGATGTTTGGTTTAGCATTTCTTTCAAGTTTTTGGATCTTTGCATCGCAAATATTGGTTTCTCTGGAAATAGAGTCGATAGTTCAGGTTCGGTGCTTATGATATTCCAATGTTTCATTATTATGGATTTAATGGTTCCTGCTTGAGTTGAATGCCTTAAAACACATACAAGAGGATTACTTTGTTGTTTGTCTGTGGGTTTTAATAAACTCAAGCGATCTTTGTTCTCGAGTCTCTGTTGAGCTTCTTCTAAAATCCATGATGGGTAACCTCGCTCAAGGAAGCGTTTGGAAAAATGGTTTATGATGGAATTAGTTTCTTGTGGATCAGATGTAATTCTTTTCAAGCGAATGAATTGTGAGAAAGGTAAATGTCTCTTGAGATTTGATTGGTGAAAACTTTCATAGTGCAAAGTGTTATTCCTGTCTGTAGGTTTGCTATAAACATTTGTTTTAATGGAGCCTTGATTAATTTGAACACTTACATCCAAGAAATTGATTTGATGATGCTCGATTTGGTGAGTGAACTTAATGCGACTGTGAATCTGATTGAGATGAAGAATGTTGGTTTCAAGATTACTGCGATCACCCTTCCAAATGATGAAAATATCATCAATGTAACGCTTGTATACTACCAGATGTTCAGTCCATGCTTGGTTCTTCAAAATGTGCTCATGTTCCAGTTTCGCCATAAAAATATTCGTGTATGAAGGTGCTCCGGCAAAGCCCATAGATGTACCGTTATTCTGAGCATAAAATGTATTTTTCCATTCGAAATAGCTGTGGTACAATGCAAACTGGAGCAATTCAATGAGAAATATTTTCTCTGTGTCCACATGGTTCTCATTCAGTAGGGCCCACTCAATGGCCTCAATGCCATCTGCATGCGGGATTGAAGTGTACAAAGCAGTTACATCTATGGTACATAATAACCAGTTGTTTATGTCTTCTGTATCAAGATTCCTTAGAAGGTTAAGAAAAGTCGTGGTATCTTTGAGGTAAGAATGCTGTTTTTGTACAATAGGTTGAAAAAAATGATCAAGGTATTTACCTATTGGTTCGCTTAGTGATCCACATGCTGACACTATAGGGCGAAAAGGTGGTTTCTCCAAGTTTTTGTGAATCTTAGGCAGCATGTATAGTTTGGGTCTTCGTGGGTAGGTTGTGTATAAGAACTTCTCAGTTTTTTGATTGATCCAGCCCATTTCTACAGCTCGTGTGAGTATCTGGTTCAAGATGTTTTGGTAGCTCTGTGTAGGATCTTGGTCTAATTTCGTATATGTGTCTGCATCCATGATGTGGTTCATAACGTTTTCTTCATAGAAGGTTGTATCAAGTACGACAAGGGCACCACCCTTATCTGCCTTGGTGAAAGTAATGGAGGAATTGTTAGCAAGTTGTTTCAAGGTGCTCCATTCTTTGGCTGTCAAATTCTCCTTAGTGCGTTTCTGAAAGTTGATATTAGAAATTTCTGCTTTGACCAGTCGTTCAAAACAATCAATAGATTTGTGTGAAACAGGAGAACAAAAAGTACTTCTAGGTTTAAATTCTTTGGTAGAACCAACAGTTTCTGAACTTGTAGATGGATCAAGTGTAATATTGGATGGTTCAATGATATTGAAAAAGTGTTTCAGACGGAGTATCCTAACAAACTTGAAAAGAGCAATTTCAGTTTCCGCAGCATTGCTTTTGTAGGTTGGTACAAATGACGTGCCTTTGTTGAGAACTGCGATTTGTGCTTGTGAAAGATGATGTTTGGAGATGTTTACTACTAAGTTGCTCTTGTTTTGCTGCGTAAAGATCTCTTGTCGGTTTCTGATAGTTGTTCCTTTCCTTTTACTTCGCCTTGTTTTTGTATAGATTGTTCTGGTTGGTGGTTTGAGGCAGGGCTTGTGGCCAAAAAAGACTTACGTGCTTCAGCACCAGTGTTTATGTTATCTACATTTTGTGGTACTTTAGTTGAGTGCTTTATAGGAGGGCGAGTTTGAGCAACTTCAGAGTCGGAAACAACACTCTCTTGTGAAGAATTAACATTGGTGGGTTTTTGCCACTTGCGTTGACTATAGACTTCTGCCCACGTATAGACCTCATCTAACTTATAATCGATGGTATCTCTGCGGGATTTCTTTATTTTACGTTCATGAATTTCCTTTGCGTATTTATCAAGTTTTCCGTTGAGGTCTAATAAAAGTTCATCCCAATTTTCTGGATCCTTTTTCGATAGTTCTTCTTTTATGGTTGTAATTTCAGTTTCAAGAGATTTAAGGATGTTAGACAGTTCTTCGACAATTAAAAGAATGAGATCAAGGGAACATTTATTGAGGATTTGGTACCACCTTTCCATGAACAATTTGTTGGTTTTACACAGCATTGGTTTCAGGGCAATTCGCAGACCCCTGGGAATCCTTTGAGCTTTATGATAATGGATTAAAGTGGTTGCATGTAATCTTTGATTGATTTCTTTGCGACTGATATATTCCAGTTGTTTCAATAATTGAGCTGCTGTTGATACTTGAGGACTGAAGAGTCTTGCATCTCGGATTAAATCATAGATTTCAGAGGCTGCTTCTGTGGAAAATGCTAATGTATCTGCTTTATTAGCAGTCAAGGAGGCAATTTCTTCAAATGACATTTTTTACGGAGGTGGTGCTACGTTGGAGGCAAAGGATACAATAGTGAAATACAAGTCAATAGCCAACGTGCACACGGTTTAATTGTTCAAACAAATTATAACCAGTTTCAACAAATGTGCTTCGAACGCCAAATCGCCTATCCAATGGCGACGTAGGTAATTTGCCAGTCTATGGTGCAATCAGGACAATGCCATTTGCCGGTGTGAGCACTTAAATCAAGGCTGTCCAATCAGCCATTGGTAATCTCTTAACTCAAATGTTGCAAAAAGTCTTACTCGTAGAAACATCGATTTAAGACAATCAATTTATTGATTATAGAACAGTATTTTCGTTCTGTATTATCCAAATGGATAATGTTCAAAACAGCTAGAAACAGTCATCCATTGTGATTTAACGATCTACCCAATGCATTTCGGGTCAAACCCTTCTTCAGGGGTAATCTTTGACAATCAGAATAACTACAAAGAAAGAGAGGCAATCAAACTGGAGTCCTCATAATCATCATGAAACAAAGTATTTACAAACAGCTTTTCATTTGAGGTTGCAAAGCAAAGACAACATGCAATAAATGACGAAATTCATAAACGAAGTGCGCGTTGTGTGGTTCAAAACTATGTTAATGTGCATAAAACAAAGTAGTATACTCGTGAGTAGGAAAAAGAGGTTATGAAGAATACCGTGACTCTATAATGTGCATGTTCAAGACGAAACGAGGTTCGTAAAAGAATCAAAATATCCGTGTTTTAAAGAACAAAAAATTCTGAAGAACCAGAAGAGACTCGATAGTGAAAATCACCCGTAATTTTAGTGATTAGAGTTGAAAGGTAGAGCACACCGTAAACGTACCCATTCCAAAGTTGAATTCGAGTCTACCGGAAACGCGTCATCCGCCGAGACGCGTCAGAAGCAGGAAAGCAAGTTAGCGTGAAGCAGAGGGGATTTAAATAGTAGAAATAGAAAGCAGCTTGAAGCGTAAAGAGTCAACAACATAGAGAAAGGTACAGATCAAGCCAGGATTATTCAATAGCGTAATGTGTGAGCATGAGAGTAAAAAAGACAGAAGACAGACTGTGATAAAAACCAACCTATACTCAAGTCAATAAAGTTGGGTGAAAAAATAAATTAATTGAAGAAACACTCAAATGAATTCACACAAAAAACATATAGTATGTTATAGGAAACAATTAAATTTGATTCGATCATTGAGACCCAGGGGTTGAAGTGACTGTAGTTTTTTAGTCCAATAAATTCGTCATGTGCAGTGACCACATCGAGGTGCTCCCCTAGTGGGCTATGTTGCGGATTGGGGAAACGGCGTGGGCTGAGCACACCTGCCTGGATGACTTAATGGATTGGCTCACCTTGGGGTTCCTTGAACACGACCACTACGTACTATTGGAACACATTGCACATGAAGCTGCACGGGCATTCATGGAAGAGTAACTACGTTCCTGCAGCAACATCCAATTGTCACCCACAGCACATGTCCCAACAACTTGTTGCATCATGGGGATTGCTCACATATCCCACCACAACATGGAAAACGTCTGCCTTCGTCCGTGCTCTGGATGCATGTGCGTAGTACAACGCCTGTGTACATACACCTGTGCAAGGTGATGCAGGTCCATGCTCGGTGCAACACAGCATTGTTTGGAAAAGTTGCCAATTCAGACACACGTCTGGGGGAAAGCACACACATGGCAATGTAGCACGACATGCGAACCTGTCAGACCCTCACACCTGATCACCGTCAGCAGAGCAGACAATCGTTGCACTCCGGATGCAGAGCACCATGCAGATCCCATGAGTAGTGATTTGCGCCCCCTTACACGGGGCAAAGGGCAGATGCCAAATAGAACATGACTCATCCAGCAAGGCAAGGTGGACTGAGATCATTGCCATCCGTGATGAATGTTGCCCATTTAAGCCCAAACATTTCCTGAACCTCGACATGTACCCATGCTGAGTGTAAGTGTCTTAAGCATGTCCCTGCCTGTTGCCTCGTCCGTACAGACACGCACATGGCAATAATGTCAATGCAACTCCACTGGTGTCTAACTGTGAGGTGTGTTGTTTGGATTGTTCACTCGTGTGCCACAGTGAGCATCGTCCCTACACAGGGAGGAACTGACTGACGCTTGTGGAATGGGGATGTCCCTTTGGCAAGCTCCACCTCTGTGAGCCAGACAGTTTTTTTGGATTGGTGCTGGACGTCATGTGCACTTACGTGACTACAGCAATGTGAGTATGGTGTCCAACCTCTGACCATGTGGAGCAATGTCATATTTCACAACAGAATGTGTCCACACAGCTGTGTGTGAGTAGGTACGCAACGTGAACTTCTGGTGTCACATGTGATGTAGGACATCACTCCTGGCCTGCTTTCATTTGGGTCAGTCCTACACACAGCCCTATTCAGTACATGGACGTATGCCTAGGTTGGGGGTTGTGAGATTGTTGTTGATGTGCAATGGGGACACAGCTAGTACTCACCTTCACAGTCAGCCAATTGGCCATGTGTCTCAGGGATACACATGCACATAGATGTCAGTTACCAGGGTGTACCTCCATGAGCAAACATTGTCCCTACATCCAGCCACAACTCCGTACGTGAGTGAATATAGTGATGACACATCTGTGTGATTTAGAATGTTTTATTCACATTCAGGTGATTGACGGAGCTGGGGCTGGACATGATCATCCAAGCCCACATCACATGGAAGCCCAATAGTGGGCCAACCAGAGTCCTTTGGGGATTGCACATGGATTGGGAAGAGGAAGAGTACAGTCCTCTGCAGGATAGCTGTGTAATTGGCCTGCGGTGACGAAATGAAATGGCAGTCCGTGTCGGTGTCCGGGTGAAAGCCGCAGAGTGTTCCGGGGGTCACTAGGAGGGGTTTCCCAGGCCATGATGCATTAGGTCAGAACCAGGCAGGGACAGGCCATACGGCGGTGACGGCTGCTACTGCCTCCTTCCTCACACAGTAGTTCACATCCCCTTCTTACTCCCCTGATATAGGTTCTGTGTCCGGTGTGTCCTGTGTGTGTGGCGGGGTGATGACTGCATCACTGTGTGCCACTGACACATCAGACTGCGAAGGTGATGGTGCAGCATCACTGTGTGCCACGGACAAATCAGGGGTCGGAGCTGTGTGTGTCGATGTTCCCGCTGCAGTCATCTGTGTCTGAGCCTGGTGTGGACAGGGGGTGTAAGATAGGGACTGTATGTGGTCCCAGATGGGACTCAGACACCCATGTATTGCATTGAGTTTGGCTGCCATGAGCTCGAAACCCACCCGCAGCTGTTCAGCCAACTCCACCTGGGAAGTCCACACACGTTGTATGTTCTCTATGTATTGGTCGGGGTGGTCCTGGGAGACAGCCGTGGTGGTGTGTGTTGCTGCTGTGTGGTCTGTGCAGGTCGTGGGGTCACCTCGAGGCAGCTGGCCATGCCCTGCTCCTGGGGGTGGGGTGCAGAGGCTGTCCAGTATCCGTTGGAGGGTATCTTGACAAATGTGCACGTTGTTGTCTACATCATCAATGATGAGGTTTGTGTTCTGCTCTGCCGTAGGTGGTGATTGTCCCTCTGAAATGTTAAGGGGAGATGCAGGTTAACAGAGTTTCACATGTATGTTTTAGATTTTCAGATGTTTACATTCAGACTACATGCCAATGTACATTGTGACTATTTGGGATGAGCTGGCTACTTGATGGCAGTCAGTGTGTTTTCCCAATACATGACGGATGTGTGGTAGTACCCGTTCATTATCATCACACTGTGTCAGGCAATGCCAGATGTGAGTGGACAGTTACTATGCACGAGCGGAACCTGTTGTGGGCTCTGTCCTGTGGTGCTGGTGTTGCACATTGTACCACATTGCCGGTTGTTGCTGATGTCCTGTGATTGCTATGTGTGTGTTCTGCATTGTGGGGGAGTTGCCCCTGCAGCTCTCTTTTTGTGTGGCCTTCTCCCTTTGAGGCAGAGTGCCTTAGAATTGTGTGCTTATCAGGCCTGATTTGCTTTTGACTTGGGTCATATGTGCTCTCGGACAGATTTTGTGGCCTGGTGCATTGTTCGTCTGCTGCGTGTTTCGTAGGGCATGGGTTGTGGGAGCACGTGGACATGTCAGAGTGTGACCTGCTCCTTTACAGATGTGATCTGCACTGGGCTACCTCCATGTCGATTCGTGGGCCATGTCATTTTGTTTGGCTGCTGCCATGCTATCTGACATGCAGTGTTACTTGCATACTCAGTGTGAGTCACATAGCCGCTGCTTTGCTGGATTCAGCACATGTGCAGGGGTTGGTTGTGATGTTGGTGATAGGGGGGGCCCACTGTGCACATTGTGGGTGGGGGCCTACTTAGAATTTCTATGTGTACTGCAGTGTGACTGGCCAATAAGGGACATGTTCCATGGTCATTGTGGGTGTGCAGTGTGCTAGTCTTGATTGTGCATGTGTGCCATTGTGCCCATCTCCCCCGTCCCCCCGTCGCTGGTCATTACTCACCCTGTT
This sequence comes from Triturus cristatus, assembly GCF_964204655.1. NCBI lineage: Eukaryota > Metazoa > Chordata > Amphibia > Caudata > Salamandridae > Triturus > Triturus cristatus. The sequence continues at coordinate 939,765,453 of NC_140593.1, forward strand.
GTGTCAGTTTGTATCGTGCTGTGTCCAGGCCCCCCAATCCTGCCACCGTCTCCTCACTGTTGACTGAGGCCACCATTTGCTCCAACTCATCAAGCTCCTCCTGTGTCGCAGGAGGCCCACCTCCAGTCGCCGTTGCTGCATCCCTGTTGGCGGTGAGCTTATGTTTGGTCTGCCTTTTCAGATCATGCCAGCGCCTCTTGACGTCCTCCAGTGACCTCCTCAACACTCCAACTGCATTGGCGTTGGTGACGATGGCCTGCCATATTTCTGTTTGGGTTGCCAGTGCCGCAGTGAAGGTGCCGAACAGTTGTTGATGGTGTAGGATCACCTCTGTGACAATGATCCGGTCTTCCTGCGGACTGAACCCCGTCTTCCTCTTCCTCTTGTCCTTGCCCTTCCCTGGACTCGGGGTTCCTGGCTGGTCTGCCTTGGGGCTTGTGATGTTCAGCTTGTCCTCTGCACTTGGTCTGGGTGCTTCCATGTTGCTACGCAGTTTGAATTGTTTTGTAGCTTTTTTTTTCTTGCTTTTATAGTGCATTGTTCCGCCAGACGCTTGGGATTTGCAGGCCTGTGGCTGGTCTTCGCTGATTTCTGTACCGCGATTGGCCTCATTGCAGGTTTGTTTGCTTTTGCGTTTTGCATTTTTGCAGCGTGGCGTTGATTTTGACGCTGACATTGTCCGCGTTATCTGGTGACTATTGCATGCTACTGCCTTGTTGTGAATACCACGTTGACATGGGGTTATTTTCCTGTGATGGGCTGCGATATTGAAAGTTGCGTTCTGCTACTCTTGCAGTAGTTATCACAGGTTCTTGTGCATATACCCCTTAGGGCGAACAAAGCAAACACAAAGAGATGATGGATGGAGTGCTGAAAGTTTACAGACACTCACCCCCAGTCACAGATCTTGGTTTGATCCATAATCGTTTTTCCGCTCACTTCGCTACCCCAGTTCAGAGCCAGCCATATGCAAATCAGTCTTGACCCTGTTCCTCATGGGAACACTCGAGCCCGAAATGCCAATCCAGGTCTTCCCTGGACCATAAACAAGCATCCTGAGACTGGTTTTGGGATAACACCCGTCATCAGCCAGGCAAGTTGGAATCCCGTGGCAAAGTGAGCAAGGGACCCACATCTGGGCATACCCTACCAACTTAGAGCAAACAAAGTCAACACATGGAGATGATTGACAGAGTGCTGACATTTTTCAGACACTCACTCCCAGTCACAGATCTGGGTTGAATCCATCATTGTTCTTTAGCTCACTTCACCACCCCAGTTCAGACCCAGCCATATGCAAATCAGTCTTGACCCTGTTTCTCATGGGAACAGTTCAGCCTGAACTGCCAGGCCAGGTCTTCTCTGGACCAGAAACTAGCATCCTGGAACTGGTTTCAGGGTAACAACCCTCATCAGCCAGGCTAGCTTGAACCCAGTGGCAAAGTGAGCAAGGGACACACGTCTGGGCATACCCTGCCAACTTAGGTCGAACAAAGCAAACACAAGGAGATGATGTACGGAGTGCTGACATTTTTTATCTCCTTGTGTTTGCTTTAAATTTTACCTCACCCTGATATGCCTTTTTACGAAAGCTTCACATAACACTGCAGAATGTTTCTGATTAAGAATAACAACATTTTCAAAAATTGTTGCTAAAATTTTTTTTCGTTTAATTAAATAGTTCACACAAAATACGATGCAGAAAGAGATATGTTGACTTTTATGTAGGTCTGGGCGTGGAACTCTACAAAATGACATAAAAATTCAGTGTAGTTCCGCAAGTGGCAGAGTGCAGGGCAAACTGCAGTTCGCACTGATCTTCCTGCCACTCGGGTGGAGATAATACCCGAGCTGCAGCTCCTGCTCGCCAACTTACCATCAGCGAGCGCAAGCAGGGGAAAAACGTTGCTGTGCTACATGCAGCAGAGTTTTCTGCACTCTCCGAGCTCCAAGAGTGCAGAAAACTCTGCAAACTCCATGAACGGAGCGGAGTTCACCAACCGGACCTACTTTTATTAACATATTCTCCTTTTAAAATTAGAAGAAGTGGTGCTGAATAATATTTATTTGCAGCTGATGTTTCTATTTCACATATTACCTTGTTGGCTAATATGCTATTTGCTTTATTAGAAGGTCAGAAACATAGTTATGCTCATGGGAAAGGAGGTCTAGAATCGAAAGGCCTCACACGCTGACACATTTTTTATATTGTTTCACACTGCATGATAATATTCTGTAGCTTATTGTACAAGATCGTGAAAATGGAAGAGGAGAGTCTGTTCTCAGAAGAATACCGAAAGCTGATTGGACAAGAGGAGAAGATTCAACAAGCACTACAACATTTCCTTTTCCTGCTAATGGTAGTGCATGTTCCTAAAGTAGGTTAACACTGTTGATGCCTTTTTCCAGACCTTCACTCCATAAGCTTGTCACTTTCCCTTATGCTGAAAGCTAACGGCTTAATGCTGAAGGCTGAACGCTGATTTGCCATCCTTTTCTGAACCTGTTGCTGACTGCAGTTTGCTACTGCTACTGTGTAATTATTTTTTGATCTATTGCTTGAGATTTTACTGCACATATTGATTGATTGAATTTGAGCTTCACACTCTATTTAATTCTTTTCTCTGAAATTTCAACTCCTTTAAGGAATGCACTTAAGGCATTGTTGATTATGATTTGTTTTAACCATATTTATAACAATTAATTCTGTTAACTGACTTATAATTGAACTAACTGAATAAATAGAATCTATTAAATGAAAATAAAACCCTTAAAACCTATTCCTAACTCTTATTATTGACTGAATGTAGAATAGCTATTGTGATTATCATTTGTGTGATGTATAGCTGCTGATCTTCTCATCTACGACGACAAAGGTCTGTCGCATAGAGAGAAGTGGGGATCAGCCCTGTTTGAGTTAGCTAGAGAAGAGAACCCATTTTATTTAAATTGATTCCCACTCCAGCATTCCGCTATGTCCTTCTCCGTTTCATCGGTGCATTGCCAAAGGCATATTCAGTCTCGTGGATCTGTCTTCTACAACAGTCCTATGCCTCGTCCTGCTGGAGATTCTTGATTGAGACTAAGTCCAAATGCAGAAATCTTCACAGCAGCTCTGACCCAAGACTATCTGACGATAACATTCCCTCCTTGGAGACCTCCTGCAGCCTTGCCCTGCTGAACTCTACCATCTCAGAACACTTTTTCTCAAAATTTCTGCTTAGTCGGAAGGTAAATCGCGGTCACCCATATTTTTCAACTGTGACCCAGTTTCAAGGGACTAAATGTCCCCAGTTGGCGATTTGATCTTTTAGGTGCTATTGTTTAATAAAAGACTTTTAAAAATACATTACTCCTGTTCTACTGATTCGATTTTTTTTGTTTTCATGTCAAATACGTTATTAAAATGTACTCTTTTTTTCTAGATTGGTTTGGGATTTTTCTTTTGTTGTGTTTTTGCTTTATTACTGTTTGTATGCAGGATGCATACTTTCACATTACCTCTAAGTTAAGCCTGACTCATTCTTGTGCCAAGCTACCCTCGGTTAAGCACAGGTTAATTTAGTGACATTTTATGGTTCACCCTGCAAGAGATTATGGATGTTGCTTTACCAGAACTCACACCCCAGTCAACTACCAACCCGATTTCTCACACATGGGTATTTTAATGTGTTATTTTCTTGACTTCAAAATTATTGTTACTGCTTCAGCTTAATTTTCTTTCCTCTGGGGAATTGACTGCTGTAGGTGCTATAGGTAACCAGCAGTTGAGCTTTGTTGCATTGAGACACATATTGATACCAAACCTTGGTGTGTTTATTAAATTGTAAGTGTTTTCCCTTCCCAAGTTAATAACCCACTTTCTGACAGCTTTGCTTTTTAGTCACTATCATTCTTCACCTGTTGTTATTGTTCGACCTTAGTTGACCTATTGGAACATTACTGGTCCATGCAGAGTGAACTCAATAGTTCTGCTTCTATTCACAGGAAGTATATTCAAAACCAGGTAGCTGCACTTGACTTTACAAAAATGAAAGAAGATGAGAGTAGCACCAGGAGAGTAACACATGTAGCTGGCAAAACAGAAGCTCTCCTTAACATAAATCCCTATGAAGCACTATTCAACTTTTGGGCTATAAACTACCTTCAAAAGGATACCCCTATGTATCAAAGCACTCTCATGCGTACCACATTCAGTCCAGGAGTATGGGGGCACAGTCTTGAAATACTTTATGGATTTACCAGGTGGGTATGATTGGCAGCCTGCCACTGTTCTGCAAGTACAGTGGTCCAATATTATCAGCTGCACCAACTGCTGGTATCTGCCAAGGTCTGATCATGGGGGAGTAGTCACCAATGCTAGGGGCAGACTGCTTTGGATACAGGCCCATCACCCAGTATAGTTTATTGCTCTTTTAGTGAGCAACTTGTAAAATCAGTGTACCAATTAATCAAGTGGGATTTGCAAAGTGCAGCTAATGACCAGCAAAGGTATCCATGCTCCAAGATCCAAGCTGCTAGGGATGACTCAGTTGAATTGACAGGTCTTGAGTCCTCTTCTGAACTCCTGAAGAGAGGGTGAAGTCTGGAGATGGATTGGGAGGCTGTTCCAATACTTCTAGCTGAGGTAGAAGAAATAGAGTCCTCCACTGTTGCTCTGGTGGGGGCGCACGGAGTGAGCAAAGGAAAGGGAGGTGGATCGCAGAAGTCAGGGGGGTTGGTGGAAGCTCAGGGGGTGGTTGATGTATTCTGATCCTAGGTTGGGCAGGGCTTTATAGGCATGAGTCAGAATCTTGTAATTGCCATTTCTTATGGACCAGGAGCCAATGGAGTTTCTTCAGGTGGGCGTGATGTGTGTCTGTTTGGGGAGGTGAGGATGAGTCTGGCCGCTGAGTTCTGAATGGTCCGTTACAAAAGGGGGTGGTGATGGACGGAGCATCAGAACCAATCAAACACTCACACCCAGTCAACAGATCTGGGTTTGATCCATCACCGTTCTTTAGCCCACTCTGCCACCCCAGTTCAGACATGGCCATATGCAAATCAGTCTGACCCTGTGCCTCATGGGTCAGACTGAATGGTCTGCAGTCTCTTCAGGGGCTTTATGGTAATTTCTGCCTAGAGTGCATTGTTGAAGTCCAAGTGGCTGCTGACAAGGGCTTGAGTAACAGGGTGTCTGGTGGGAACTGAGAGCCATTTGAAGATCTTTCAGAGCAAGTATAGTGTGAGGTAAAAGGCGGAGAAGACTACATTGATCTGGTTCTTCAAAGTGAGATTGCTGTCCAAGATGATGCTAAGATTCCGGACGGTTTTGTCTATGTTGAGCTGGACGCAGTTGTTTAGCATCCAGTTTGTGACGCTGGTCATGCACAGGTGGAAGATGGCACTCGTGGTTGAAGGGTCTTCTGATAGCAAGAGGATGAGGTGTTGTCTGTATAGGAGATAATGTTTAGTCTGTGGTTTCTGGCAATGTTGTTCAGGGGGGTCATGTAGTCATTGAACAGAGTAGGAATGAGGCAGGTAAAGCACTTGGCAGAATTCAGGAAATGGGCCTCCTACAGAAAAAAGGAATTGCTGAGTCAGAATGATAAAATGAGAAGCACCTCTGAAGACCTAGACATTGACTTCTTCACCAAGCTCCAAGGCACAAGCTTGGGAAGCCACTTATCCATTGCAGCCCTAGGAAACACTTAGGGGCCAATTTCCAAAGCCCCTGCGCCACCGGGGCATCACTTTCTTTGATGCTCCAGTGGATCACAATGCTGAGCCATATTTAGAAGGCCATGCAAAGCCACCTTGTGCTTTTCATTACCTTGTAAATATGGCCCCATTTCACGCATTGCTCAATGGGTGTTGCTGTGGGTGTTCCAAAGCAAAACCCTTGGATTCTGATGCATTCGGAGATTTACAAGGTTTCGTAAGCCTGGTCATGCGTCAGATTCTTACGCCTCCCCAGGGGAGGCGTTAAAGTAGCCCAAAGAGGAGAAATACTTTTATTTCTCCTCATATTTTGCTCTTTCTGTGTGTGCTGCATTCTGCAACAAGCATTAAAGTAGGAAAAGGCCGTCAATTATTGTTTTTGTGCAAGAAGGTGTCCTTCCTGCACAAAAACTATAATTCATGCAACACAGGCACCCTTGCACCATGGTGCAAAAGTGCCTGCGTAGGCGCTAAGCAGTCAATTGTGTGCCAGTACAGATGAAAGCACAGGGATGCATTATACTGCTGTAAATACACCATATGATTGTGCTTTCCTAATGACGTAGCTCGGCGCAGCAAGATAGTTTGCAGCACCACGCTGCGTCATTTTCTAGTAAATATGGGGCACATGCATCAAGCTAATTACCAGTGAATTTGCAACCGGTAATTAGCCATTTGGGATGCATCAAGTCCGAACCAAATGGTAAAATAGGTATTCGCTAAATTTGCGATTACCTATTTTGCGAATACATTTAGGGAATTGCAATTTGCGATTCCTTAAATGCAATGCAAGAAGCAATCTGAGACTGCAATTTAGCATTAAGGAATCGCAAATTACCACCAACTTCAAGTTGGTGGTAATCTGCAATTCCTTAGAAAATGCTAGGAATTACATTTTTCTAAGTGCCTTGTGGCGCACACACATGCCCTTAGGGCATGCGTGTGCGCCACATGTGCACACATGCCAGCTTTGGGGGTGAATCAGGGTGGCCTTTAGGGCCCCCACCACCCTTGAAATGGCATTCGCAATTTGAGATTAACTATTTGGTAATTGCAAATTGCGAATATTTTCCCATTCATTCCTATGGGTCTCTAGGCCCATAGGAATGAATGGGAAGGCATTTCCTAATAGCGAATCACAGTTTGCGAGTCACTATTAATAAACCTACATGCATAGGCAATTGCAATTCCTTAATAGCGATTTGTTAATAATCGCTATTAAGGAATCGCAATTGCCTAGCTTGATGCATGTGCCCCTAAGCCCCTTAGAGTCTCCGGTTTGAGAAATAAAAATACAATGCAAACTCATATTTTTATTATTTTGTCAATGGAATTAATTAATGTGTTTAGAACACGATGTATTTGTTCTTGCTTACCAAGTGCCCTTTAGCAAGCTATTTTTGACGATTACTCCTATATTTGGAAATGTCTAAAGATTTTAAAAATTTCTCTTCTAAAAATCCATTCAGCCAATGTTGAAAGGCACCATGTGCTATTGTTCGAGAGCGAAGGAGAGGATATGCAAGATGATAATGGCACTGAGGCTCTGGCACTCAGCCTACCATTTTGAAAAACAGTCTCTATTATATGCGTATTAGAAATTACTCATTTTAACACTTGAAACTTCAGAACTGGGTCATGTTTTGATTTAAGCAGGCCTTACTTACAAATATGTGCTAAATGCTGTATTTGATTTTAGTTGAAAATATGAGTAAAATAAATAAAAGGTTTAACGTAAAACTCACTGTACAAAAGGTTGCAATTGACCTCTCACTAGCAGAGGCCCGTGTTCCTGCTTCAAAATCTGTTTCTAGATTTATAAAGAAACACTGTCATATTTTTTAGTATTAACCATCAGACAGCTAGACAAAGCCAGTTGGCAATAGATACAGTTTAAATTACTGTAAAAATATTTTTTTAATACTTGGCATAAAAGGAAAAAGTGGACCTCATTTATTTTTTTTAACCAGGGCGGCCGCACAAAACTGCCCGTTAAAACTGTTGCTACTTCATTATTTTGTTACTTTATGCAATGTGATTTCAACCTGAAACTGTGCGCACAAATTAGCCCCACAATGCTGTTCAATGTACATCATCTCATGTTTGTGATGACCCTGATGATATATAATGGGATTGTCTATCTCTCCCTCTGTCTCTCAATCTCTTAGTGCAGTAGATCAATTAACCCAGATGTAAATTGCTTTCTGTCTATCTCACCCATCTGTCTCTCCCTCTCTGTGCAATAGATCCATTGAGACAGCAATCTATTTTACTGCCATTAGTACATGTGACTTAAAGGTTATGAAAAGATCATTACAAAGGCACTCTCACTGCTAAGGTATCTCATTAGGATTGATGCTTTTGAGTCCTAGTCTGAAATGCTGCTTACTAATGTACTTAGGCTGATGCATCTAGTTCTGTCAATCTTTTCAGGAAAGCTTAATTGAAGAACATTGTTTTTTTATGTGAGGAGTGTAATTTTGGATTACAAAGTGAATTTAGAACGTCTTTCAGTAACATCAGTGATTCATTAAAGAAGCACTTCTTGTATTTAGGATATAGCATCAGTCTATTATGAAAATAGGAAACAGAACATTGTGGATAAAATCAAGTTAATGTGAGCAATAAGCCTGCATCTGCCCAGATGGTTAGTTTAACTGTGCTGTGTATCTTCTGTGTTTCTAATAGCATGCATTTCACGTCTAGCCAGTCACTTACTAGGAATAAAACACAAAAAGGTACTTTGTTCGTCAGTGCGTTTTTGATATTAAAGTCATTTGAACTCAACAGAACTGAGTTGAATTGCGAACTTATAGAACCTCTGAAGTACTTTGTAGGGCTATGTAAATTCACAAAATATTGCATATTGTTTACAGACTCGTGTGCTATTATGAGTTTCTTGATCTAGTATTATCATAATATAAGAAAATACCTCCATTTTGTGGACAAGCCTGAGTTTGTTTATCTATGCAATGGTACTATGCTAACAAAGTCCCAGTGCATGTGCTCTCACTCCTAAAACATTATGAAATTATCTACACTCCAGATTTATATGTTTACCTTACCTATAAGTCCCTGGTATGAGGTACAGAGCACCCAGGGCCTGTAAGTTAAATGTCACTAGTAAACACGAGCACATATTGCACATATTGCACAGCAACTGAAGTGGCAATGCAAAACATGACTGTGTCGATTTAAACTGAAAATTTGACATATCATAATAACCTTTTTTTACAGATCTAAACCTTTTAAGTATTAATAAGTCACCCTAAGAAAACTTTAATGCCCGATAAGGCATGCTGCATGATCTTTCAAAGTAGGACATGTAAATTCTCAATGTAAAACTTGCCTTTAGAGTGAAAAGACCCCAGAAGCTAATATTCACTATAGCGGGGCTAGCTGGTCTATAAGAAAGCATTGTGAGTTAATATAAAAATACAAGTATGTTATCTCTGACTAGGAGCCGGCTAAAAAGCTCATTCTTGGAATTTTTACACTATTTATTACCTGTCCAATTCATTGGTAAAGTCGGCTTTGTACTAACCATAATCTTTTAACAAAATAAACTTTTAAAAAGTCTCCTTTTGCATGCCTAAAGCCTCTAGAAGCCCATTTGCATGACATTCTAACTGTCACTCTCTTATATTCCTGAGTTAGGCCCATTTAGCGAGGCTGCTTATTCCATACATTGTCCTAGAAAATAACATTTCAGTGGTGATCTTTTGCACACAATTGCAAGCACGACAATGTTGGATTTGTGTCTCTGAAACTTTGTTTACACACCCAGCAGTGCACAACATTATCATGATACCCTGAACATCATGTACTAGGTCTCTCTATGCACTCGGTACAAAAGTCACCCTATCTTCATCCAGGTTGCGACAGTGCTGTCCATATATCCATCCCATCGCCAATCTAGTGTGCACGTCATGAAGGTTGCTTTTTATTATAAATAAGAGGCATCCCAATAGATTGGTAGAGGATGCACTTCTGCTGACACTGAAGGTCCCTGAATGCTGAGAAATCATCACTCACCAGACTGACATTCGGTGAGGGGAGTCCAACTCAAGACCAAGGGTCTTTCACTTTATCCAATTAGGTAATGGATTTGGATTGTCCCTTGGGGGAATTCTTGACTTAACATCTACACACACTCCTGGGACACAGAGTAGGGTTCTCATAGTAGAAGTATGTTAGATTTCTGCATTTCATATATACCTGCATATATTCATTGCTTGAGCACCATCGTGGGAATGTACCGTCTGTTTACTCTGTTGGTCCTTGTAATCTCCTTTATTTTCTTCTGTCTCCTAATTATTGCAGCACACATATTTTATACAAGAATAACATTGGTTCAATAAATAAGGCCAACATATCCTTTGGAGGTGTCCCGGAATCAATCTAGGTACCAAGCCCTTAGTTTATGTTGTCCGAACAATGTGCACATCCTACGGATTAGTAAGAACTACACACCAACCCAGGAGTTGAATAACTCTTTGATGAGCTGTGAACTTTCTCTCAGAGCTGAGGTAAAAACCATGGTTGTGGGGAGGTATTCTGATCCTCTGACATGATGACCATCTGGCCAGTGCCCAGGAACCTAATTATTTTCAAACAGGTCTACCCTGTAACCGGCAGATTTAGCTAACACCTTGGCCTGCCCCCTGCTTTGTCCTGTTATCCATACAGATGCCAATCCTATTGGGAGAGGAACTGCCCCCAGAGCCAGTTTTGAGTGACCACAGAGCGGGTGTTGAGGCAGTTGGTTTTCAACTATCAAATTTGCCTAGAAGTTTGGCGTTTTGAGAGTATACGTTGTCTGTTATCAGCATTTGATATGATGTTGATTCTTTTGGCACAGATGATGCTGGCAAGTGAGGACATGCAGGCATTGAAATGGGGGGGCTGAGTGGGGTGTTTATGGAACTCTGCAGATAAAAATAATGGTGTCTGAGGTGAAGGGGACCAGGCTGATGTGCTAGGTGTGGCCTGTCAAGAAGCAGCAAATCCAGCAGTGTGAGCCCTTGGATGCCTCCTTTGTGCAGTTGTTGGATAAGGATGGTAGAAGCAGATTTGAAGGCTGTATAAATGTCCAGTAGGATGAGGGTTGTGGTGTCACATCTGTCCATGATCATCCAATGTCATCTGTAATGACGATGAGGGAGGTCTCTGTACTGTGGTGGGCATGAATCCAGGTTGAGTGGTGTCGAGGAGGTGGTTGTCATTGAGTTGAGTGGCTAGGCATTTGTCATGTCATGTCATATCTGCAGTCGAATAAAGTGGCATGGGACTGATGAAATAGTGATATACTTTAGCCATTTCAGGCATAGCATTGCCAAATGCAGCTACCAGATTTGACTTTCATTGAACCTGCTCATTACCCTCCAGATCTCCCCAGTGATCCATGAAGATGATTGTGGCTGTGGAGCCACATACGTCCAGATAAGATTTCCACCTTTCTGTGCTTTTTGACTCGCAGATACTGCCAACCTTGTTCCTGAAAAAATATTTTCCTGTTTTCTACATTGGTGGTTATCGAGTTTGGCAGATAGTATAGTCCATCACAAATGAGTCAATCTCTAGTCTGCGATATTGCAATTGAATGATATACTATGGGCACAGTAATACACCAGATCAGACTGAGTTTGCCATCCGCTGAACTCTAAATAAGGACCTATGCTTTCTATATTATATCTCAATGACTGCTTGATTGGGAGTGTGCTGCCTACGGTTACACTGTACTCCAATTGAGACTTACAATATTCTTACCCTAACCGATCAGTGTAATTAATTGCCTCTAAAAGCAAAAACAACCTAGGACTGTAGTTTCAACCTTAAATCTGCCCAGTAGATGTCATGGCAAGATAAGATAATTGTCATGATCATAATAATGACCAGGTCCACAAAGTAGGCAAATAAATGTCTTTTAATCTTTGTCTCAAAAATTTGAACAAAATGTTATCAAACTGAATCTTAACAAATAAATGTATTTGAACTAAATGTTTCACACTGCTGCCTAAAATATCTATGTTTTTAGCATTCTCACTCCAGTCTGTGCAACAGCAAGGAAAGTGTTGGACTACAGAGGGGTTACATTTATTTTTTACACTCCAGTCTAAGCAACAGTAGATAAATGACTTCACTTCAAACACATTGCATATGTGAGAAGCCATATTAATTTAGAAAAATATTAAACTCGTAATATAAACATTATTATTTAACATAAAAATATACTTAATTAAAAACGATTACAAAATGTACTCATATAATAAACAATTAAAATATTATCAAGTAAAAATATTTTTTATATTTTAGTGTTATAATTTAAATAATTATTTGCTATCTTAAAACATTGTTAAAATAATTATTTAATTATTACTTAATTAACTTCCCACCCTATAACTTTACAAACCTAGCTGCTCACACCTAAAATAATTCTAAAATAAACCAGTCTGACATGAATTACATAATTGATAATCCGTTAAATGATTAATGAAAAATCAATATTTAATTATTAATTATTTATTATTTAGTTTACTTCCCACCCTACAGCCCTACAAACCCAGCAATAGTCAATTTAATGATAAATTCTAAATTATGTATAAATTGTAAGCCTGGGCGTAGTTCGCGTAGTCGCGCTTCGCGAAGCTACGCGAAGATGTTCTTGCACTACGCGAGCGATGCGCATGTCGTGTTTGGGAGCGCATTTTACTTGTTCGGGACGATTATTGCATGTTCGCGATAAATATTGTGCAAACTTACCCACTCGGTTGCGAATGGGAGCGGCCATCTTGTTTTTCACTCTATGCTATGGTTCTGGGCCTACTTTTCTATCCTCCCTTAATCTTTATAATCCTTAGTATTTAAAACATTTTTTCTGACTTTTTTTAGTTATCATCTATCTCTCTTTCCCTATGTTTATCTTTTGCATTTTTATCTACTTTTACTGTGTTTTTTTTACTTTTATTACTTCTTTCTTACTTCTTCCCCCTAACTTTTTTTTCCCCTTCTAACTTTTCTTTTCCACCTCCCACCCACCCCAGAACCATGGCCAAGGGCACATCATCTAGCTCTAGCGCAAAGGGCAAGGGGCCTGCGCCCAAGAGGCCTGCGCCCAAGAGCCGCCTGCCTTGCGGCAGAATGCGTCCTGCAGGGGTGCAGGCCTGGCAACTTTTTGGTGAGGCAGAGGTGGCCGCCCTTGTTTTTTTCATTCAGCGCCACCTCCCCTTGACCTTGGCAGCAGGCCCGGCTCTGGGTACGCTACCCAGGAGCGTCACCGTCGGTGGGCGAAGGTGGGCCGGGCAGTGTTCCGGTGCTCAGTGGTCCTGCGAACCCATAATCAGCTGGCCCACCGGTGGTCTGACATCCTGGACCGGGAGCAGGACCTGTTGGACCTGCTAGGTGTCGAGGTCGTTGGGCTTGGTGAGTAACTTATTGTGTATAAATTAAATGTTTGACGAATAACAAGATTACTGCTGCTGGTAAATTACGTTTCAAAATCTTTTGTGATTGTAGAACCCAGGTGCTCGGTGCTACTCTTACTTGTTTGCAACTTTGCGCTAGTTTGTGCTGATTAATGTAAGAGTTTATTTTAGAGAACTGAAGTTAGGTAATGCTATTGCTAGAGAGACTCTAGTCCTTCCATTGTCCTCCTGTGAAATAGTGGTGGATGGATATTGGCTACTAGGTTTAGTTAGTATTAGTTAATAATTGTTTAACGTGGTCTGCGTGACGCCTCCTCTGTCACTGAGTGCTGCTTACCCCAGTCCTCCGTAGAATCTTTTGTAGTTTGTTTAGTGAGTGGTAGGCTTAGCAGGGTCAGTCAGTAGCAGAACTAGATCAGAATCATGCAACCAACCCACAATTTGTTGTATGTATGCACAAATGTATGCATGTGTCCTCCGTCTCATCTATGCATTTCATGGCAAAAAAAAAATGGAAATGCAGACTTAGTGAACAATTGGCCAGTCTGGAATAGGTGATGTAGGTCAGGTGGTACTTACTAGGCTTTGTTAGTATTTGTAATCAGAATGATTATGGAACACTGGAGTGTTCATAAATAAGTAGACGATCCGTGAATCCAGCATGCAGCCCAGTAGTCGATCCATCTGATTAGATAGGTCAATTTTATTGCAATTGTTGTTTTGTAAAATGTTTTTTGACTTATTTTTCCAAATCATTTATTTGTTTCACAGCACTCCTTAATGTTTGTCTCTTTCTTTATTATATTTTACATGATCATCAGCACCACCCAGGGGCAAGAAGACGGGGTCCGAGTCGGCGGGACAACCAGAGGACTGCTCCTCTACCGAGGCTCCTGCTGCTGGCCCCAGTAAGTCCTCCAGTGGTTAATATTAACAATTATATTTCCCTAACTTTTACTGCATCTTTTATTGTTCCACTTTCTAATTCTATTTTTTACAAAAGCTTCTTTGACCTTGACTATCTGTTTCCAAATTCTGTTTATCCCTGCCTCTAACTAAGTTCCTTCTAACTGCCTCTGCTATGACTCTCTGTACTACTACTACTACTATTATTCTGTCTGTAGCTAAGCTTGCACAGATGGCCACTCTTTATTGAAGGTTTTCTTTGTTATGTTATCTTCAATTTGTACAGCGCACAGCTACTCGAAAGTGTCCCGACGCTAGCTACGAAAAAGAGAAAGAAGAAATGCACACCAATCAAACTAAAAAAGCAAAGTTTTTAATTTTCTCTTGAACAAAAGAGGGTCCTGGGTGGCCCGAAGAGCTAAGGGCAACAGATTCTAGGCAAGACCCGCTTTACGAACAAAGGAGTTCCCCCCCAGTCTTTGGCAATTAAACATGGGGGTCTAGACAAAAAGCTGAGCAGACGAACGCAGCTGTCTCCCTGGTGTGTAAAAGGCAAACCTCTTACGCAAATAAATAGGACCCAGACCATAAAGGGCCCAGTGGGCAATGGATAGCATTTTAAATTTCAAACGAGATTTGACTGGGAGCCAGTGCAAGGAATGCAGATGAGTGCGAACACTAAGCCTTGGACACAAGCCCAGAAGAAGCCTGGCTGCCGATTTTGAACAACTTGCAGTTTCTTAACTAAAAATCCAGGACTGGCGACCAAGAGAGCGTTGGCATAGTCCAAATGGGATAAAATAAGGGCACAAACCACGGTTTCTTTAGCATTACCTGGCAAAAGGGGAAGAAACTTCCGCAAGGTTTTGAGAGTACCAAAACAAGCGCCGGCCAGCTTCTTCACTTGAGTTGCAAAATTCAAGTTCTCCTCAAACCAGACACCAAGATTTTTTACGGCGCCTTTACTAGTAGTAGGACGAGGAAAATCCAGTGGCCAAAGCCTATCTCTAAACCCAGATGAAAAGGAGCCATAGAAGAGAACGTCAGATTTGCCTTCGTTGCATTTCAATTGGGCATTCCCCAGCCAATGAAAGACTGACGACAAGCAATGTTGCGCAGCCATAACCAAGTCATCATCCCTAATCCAATAAAATAGGAGCTGAGTATCGTCTGCATAGGCCATCACTCTAGCCTCTAATGACTCCGCAAGATAAACCAGCGGAGTCATATAGATGTTAAATAACAAGGGGCTAAGGGATGACCCCTGGGACACAACTGTAGTCATCTGCATTGGCATGGAGGCGCATGGGGGAATCCAGACCTGCTGTGACCGACCCTCCAAAAAAGACCTGAGCCACTGCAAAGCTAAGCCGGCGATGCCTATTTCTGAGAGATGATCAAGGAGCAAAGAATGGGGCACAGTGTCGAAAGCAGCCAAGCGATCTAACATCACCAAGGCTGCTTTCCCACCGGCATCCACACAATCCCGGATCGCCTCTGTCACCTCAATCAGGGCTGACTCCGTGCTATGAGAAGTACGGAAACCGGATTGAGCCGGGTGAAGCAAACCTGAGCTCTCAACATAGTTAGTAAGTTGAGACGTAACCACCCTCTCACAAACTTTCGACAGACTAGGCAAGAGTGAGATAGGACGGTAATTCTCAGGAAAAAGAGGGTCAAGGGATGTCTTCTTAAGAAGGGGAAGAATCAGCGCCTGTTTCCAAGAAAGCGGAACATGCGCTTCAAGCCGCGATTTATTAATCATATGATTGACTTCTGAGTTGATAGTATCTGCCACATCAGACAGCAGTCTGGCAGCGCATGGGTCTTTAGGCGATCCTGACTTTAATGCCCTAAGAATCTTAAGAGAGCCAGGGAGATCGATCGGTCTAAATGCAGTAAAAGATGGAACCGGATTATCGCTTAACATTGCCACCATGGCACCAATAATCTTCCCAGGGAAAGTCAAAAACGTCTCTTGGATGCTAACTATTTTATCCCTGAAAAAGTATGCCAGGGAGTTGCACCAGGTTATCGAGGAAGGTGTCACTACCACTTGGGCACTAGGAGTCAAGAAATTCTGTACAATAGCAAAAATTTCTTTTGAGGTGTTGTTGGCCCTCTCAATGCGGTCAGAGTAATGCCGCCCTTTGGCCTCTCCGATGGCCATATAGTACAGTTTTTGTTTAGTTCTAAGGGCACATTTAGCAATGAAACAGTAGCCACTGGAGCGCCAAGCTCTCTCCAGTAATTTACACGCATGTTTTAAAATCCTCAGCTCAGGGGTAAACGAAGGCTTAGAGGGGGACTCTCTCCTCATCTTTCATTGAAGTGGCACAGACAAAATCTCAATCGAACTTGTGATCCAGTCGGCAAACTGGGACACATTATCCTCCAGGTCCCCCTGAAAGAAGGGTCGGGAGGCAGCCAGAGAGCTACTAAGCAGCCCAGGGTCCACTTTCCTAGTGACTGGAGGACGATAATAATTGGCAGTGCGAAAAGAATATTTAATATCCCAAGAAAAAAATATGGGGAAATGATCTGACCAGGCAACTGACCTTGTCTTCACCACTAAGATAGGAAAATTGGAGCAAATGATATCCAAAGTGTGCCTGCCCAAATGGGTGGGATCCATAACCCATTGAGAAAGGTTAGACAAATTGATGGAATCCAAAAACATAGCAGAGTCAGTCAGCTCCGCGTGATCAAGATGGAGATTAATGTCGCCAAGAAGTACATACTTCGAGAAACGCAGAGCACGCTCGACCAGTGCATCCCCACAGGTCTCCAGTAAAGCCCTGGCTGAACCAGGCGGTCGATAAATCAAGGACCCCCCCAAAGTGAAATGGGCCGATAATTGCAAGTGAAAGTCCAAACCTCGCAGTCTCCCCAAAGAGTGCATGTTTCGCTGAGAAGAGACCAGCAATCTCTGTACAAAATGGCCAGGCCCCACCTCTGCCTACAGGGCGGTTCACCCGAAAGACTTTAAAGCAGACCGGGGTTGCCAAGGCCACGATCGGATTAGAAAAGGCATCGAGCCAAGTCTCAGTAATAAACAAAAGGTCTAACCCATTATCCGTAATCAAATCAGCCACATCCACATAGTGCTTTTTTAAATATCTAGCATTAATGAGGCAGGCACTAATGGTCCCCGGTTTAACTAAATCAACAGACCTATTAATCGACAGGGGCTCCGGTGTTAACAAGAACCCACAGTCTCCACAGACATAGTTCCTTATAGAGCCTCCCCACTTACCACTATGTGACGAGCAGGGACTGGGTCTAAGCGATTTCAATGAATCGCCGGACAAGTGAATAACATTTATAGCCCCAGGGTTTAGACCAACAGAATGGCTTGCCCTGCGCACTGGCTTAGCGCTGACGGGCGCAGACGGGCTTGCCTTAGGAATAATAAAACTCAGATTGACCAATAGCTCTAGCCACTGTGTCCTGTCCTTTGGGTTGTCCTCTTCTAGTCTTCTAAATGTTGAGGCTTTGACAATTCACACAGACTAAATGCCCAACCAGATATTTGACTAGTATTTTGGATCGGATAGTACATACTACTACTGTTGTAGTGATTCTGCAGAGCCACATACAGAACTATGCACAACAAAATAGGATGTTGGTGATGGGAGGTTGGACCTTACTCATCACACCTCAGTCAGAAGAACCCACGATCCCCTGACCGACTAGCTATAGTGTCTCACATTAGGGTCCCAATCCCGACCCCCCCCACTAAGAAGATACACAATGATGATGACTGAGACAGACAACCCAGAACATAATAACATCCATTATGTCCTCCCTTTCATGGACACTCAGGACATCAATCTTGGGTACCACTGCCTGCCTGATGCGGATTGATAAGGTAAGTGTGAGTTGTTTCTCCCACTATACCACAGGTTAAAGGCCGGCCTGTAAGTGTAGATGGAAAAACAAAAGGGGTATTGAAAAATAACTGAATAAAAAAAAATAAACTCAATTACAGTGGAGTGCAAGAAGAGAAGAAAAGAATCTTGAGAGAACACTTTCAGACTGAGGCGGCTTGGATACATAGTGTCTACTCTACAGCATTAAGCTACAACAACAACAGGACAGGAGCCAGCACAGAACAGGCCAACCACGGCACAGGCCAGGCACCCTACTCCCATTTACCTTAAATTTTGACAGAGCCAGACAAAAGGCATATGCACTGCAGCAACCTAGCATTTTCCAAATGAAGTGACTAAATCAATGCGCCACTGTCCCTCATACCACTACACTCTACTCCAGTCCACACCACTACACGGACATGTAGCCTAGGTCTGCTGTGGTTCTTGTAGAAACTGTTTACCTTTTAAGGCAGTCCATGAAACACAGTTATTCCATCAATTGTCTCCGATCCAACTGACTGACTGTGTGCAAAGATAGTATGGTCAGCATCATGACCGTGTGGTACATGTTCTCCAACACCAACTCAGTCTGTAGTGACTGATAAAGTTTATAATATATTCCATATTACAAAATTGCAACGGATATTGGCCGGCACCTGCAGTGGTAGGAGTACAATGTGGTTATTAAACAACAAGGAAACATTGACTGTCACCTGAGTCACGTTTACTTTGTAGATAAACTAGTATAGTTCAACTTCATGCACATTCACTCGTAGTCAGCAGGCATCCAATGCAATGCATGCCATCATTCATAATAATCATTACCTGTCTTGCTCTTCTCTTTGCTGTCAGATCAGATGCGTAGCCTTCTGACAGTGATGAGTTTCTTTCGGCTTGGAAACAAACGGAATATAGCTGTAGTCACGTTTCACTTCTTATGGAGGGACTGTTAGAGGCAACATGTATTGTACTATTCTCCATCTCCATTCAATGTGTGGCTTGCTTGAAATGTATTTAGGGAGATTAAGGAAGATGGAGCAGGACTCTGAGGAGTGGAGTGGACAGTTATGCACAGACGCGCAACTCCAATAGTTAAATAAAAAGAGGAGACTGTGTTGATGGATTTGTTGTAATTAGATTTGAACCAGAAAAACAGAAACACACACAAATAAAGGAAGGAAGAACAATTTGAAAGCCTAGTTGTCAGGGAAGAGGAGATCGTCCTCAAACTCTGGTGGTTCGGACAGAAGTACGTCTTGTAACCCACTACTTATGTCATCGAAGTCGCTCTCCTCTTCCTGCTGTGATTCACATATTTTGTACTCCATTGGTATAAAGTGCTGATTCATTTTGATCATGGTTAACCTCTCCACGCTTTTGGGCAAGAGACTTGTCCTTTTCACAGTAACAATGGCACCAGCAGCACTGAAAACACGCTCTGAAGAGACACTTGCAACAGGGAAAGCCACATACTTTATCGCCAGCCTGCTGAGCACTGGCCATTGGCTTCTTTTTCCATACCAATACAACAATGGGCTTTGCTCCATGAAGACCTCTGTTGTGTCATCTAGATAGGCCTGAACCATCCGCTCAATGTTCAGGGGTGCTCCGATTTGCTTGGCCTCTTTTGCCTTTGCATCAGTAATGGACATACAAAACCCTTTCCGTAGAAACCAATCACCTGCCGTTTGTTTAAATGTGGCTGATGATTCTGTTGGTGCTGTTGATGATGTTATTGTTGGTAGTGTTGTTGACTGCTGGGAGGCAAACGCACTGCTCTCGGGCTCTGAAGTAGAACTTGACTCCGGGTGCCCTGTAGTACTTTTTCTGCCCTGGGGTGGCGGGCCTCTAATTAAGATCGGTTCATTTTCAAAGTCAGTGGCTTCCTCAGCTATCAAAGTTTTGTACTTGGCAACATCCACTTCTGAAAAAGGAATTACTTCATTACTGCTCAGCAATCATTTGTAACGTGGATCCAAAATTGAGGAAGTAATGTAATGTCGATGTGACACAATGTTATTTTGAATCCTTGTATTGTCAGATAAGCGAACAGCTAAGGTGTCCGCCAAATAATATGCGTCTACTTTGTCATCCACACCTGCGTACATTTCTGACACCTTGCTCTAGCATGTACAACAATGGGATAGCTTGGTCCATAGTACAGTCCTCCCTGCTGACTTCGCGTGTGAAGACCTCAAAAGGAAGTAGCATCTCTGTCAGGCATTTAACGAGGTCCCATTGGGCCATCTCAATGGTCATGCCTTTCACAGTAGGCTCTCTTGACCTTTCATGACATAAGCATTGAGTGGTATGTACTGCTCAAACAGACGCTCATGCATGTAATAAGTTGAGTTCCAACGTGTTGGCACCTCCTGGATGAGTGCTTTGACTGGCATTTTATGCTCATGTTGAATGACCCTCAGCTGCTTCCGGGCTTTAAAAGAATGGTTGAAATGTGTGCATATTTATCTGCAGGTGGTCAGTAAGTTGCTGACTTTGCTTTCATTTTTCAGAAAGTCTTGAACAACAATGTTAATGCAGTGTGCCAAACACGGGACCCTGAAATAGCCACCATCTTTCATGGCCCTAACTACATTACTGCCATTGTCCGTGGCAACAAAACCAATGTTAAGCCCTCTTGGTTGCAGCCACTAAAACACCTTGCTGTTAAACTCATCCAAAATGTTTGCAGCAGTATGAGATTTCTCCATAGTAAACATGGCTACAGTTGCATGTTTGCGAGTGTCTTTAAAAATCTCAGCGGTGTCAACAACACCTCCAGATATCCTATCTTTAAGACCTGAAAAAGAGACACAGTGTGCAGTGATGCACATGTAATCAGTGGCTTGGCAACTGGTCCACATGTCTGTTGTCAGGTGCATGCTCTGAACAGCACTCTGTTTTAAGGCTTTTCCAAGCAATTCCACTACGTCGTGATGTAGTGCTGGAACAGCAACTCTTGCGAAATAGTAGCGGCTGGGAACCTTCCATTTTGGGCAGATGGTTCTCACAAATTCCAGAAAACCCACCCCTTCAACAATAGAAACAGGGAGAAGGTCCAGTGCTAACATTTTAGCCAGCTTCGCATTGTACAAACATGCTATTGGGTGGTTGCGTTCGTACTGCCCCTCCGGCCTAGTAAACATGCTAAGAAAGGCAGGCTGCATGGTATTCCTTCCTGTGCTCAACATCGCACTTTTTTTAAAAGCAGTACTCCTTGGTGTCTCAGGCTGACTCTTACTCTTGTGCCACTGAGATGTTGCTGAGGATGTGGGTGTTACCGCTGCAGTGCTGGGGACAGGGCTACTTTGTGTACCACTACCACACAGAATGTCTCCCTCTTCTTCTTCTTCCTGTTCCACCGTGAGCGGACCTTCTACTCGTTTATCCCCAACAACAGTAATGGTTCCAGTTTTTATGCGACAAAGGTGCTCCTCCCACTGGATTGCGTGGTGTTTTTTCAGATGGGTCATTTGGCCTCCGGTACCATAGTTTGTACCAAGCTTACCACGACTAACAGAGGTATGACAAACAGAGCATATAGCAATGATCTCCTCCTTTCCGCTAACCGTAAAGAAGTCCCACACTGGGTAGCTCAACTTTTGTCTCCTGCTGGAGGTGCCACTTCCAATGCCGGTTAACCTGGAGGGTGTGTGTTGAATTTGACTCTGTGCAGTACCACTACCTACTTTTGCTGAGGTGGTGTTTGTGCTGGATGTAGTACGCTGCCGGCCCTTTGTTAATGTAAATATGGAAGCTGGAGGTCGTGTTGGTGTTACCTGTGTTGGAAGTATGCATGCTACATCCCTCACAGCCATTTTGGATAGGGTAAAAATGTTGGTCTCCATCTCCTCTGGGCCGGGAGTGATGTTCGTGATGACTGGCTCATCATCATCATCATACTCATTCTGCTCTTCTACATCAACCTCCATAAGTGTAAGGCTTTCTGGAACCTTCCTTTTCCCATGCCTGCTCTTGTGACGTGTCTCCCTCTCAAACTCGTTTGTGGCTTCCAAGTGGCATCTAGATCATCAGAAGGGGGGCTTGGTGAAGAACTTGATGTACTAACCCTCCTTTTCCTTGCTGGGGAT
Source organism: Triturus cristatus (assembly GCF_964204655.1). Classification (NCBI taxonomy): domain Eukaryota; kingdom Metazoa; phylum Chordata; class Amphibia; order Caudata; family Salamandridae; genus Triturus; species Triturus cristatus. The sequence goes on from NC_140593.1 coordinate 939,787,449, forward strand.
TTGGAAGACAATGGAACATCTGAAGGAGTGGCTTCCTCTTCTTCCTCTGCATGAGGCTCAATTTCCTGAACTGCCCCTACTTCGGGAGGAACAACAGCTACTATTGCGGGCGGTGGTTGCAGCTGTTGTTGTTGACCACTTATCTGCTGTGTTCCCTCCTGCGTTGATTGTGTACTACTTTGAGATAGTGATAAGTTTAGTTCAGGCTCAGCATCACTGCTTTCCACCATTAGGCTGGCTACCTCTTCCACACTCATCTGCTTGGGCCTGGGTTGGTGGGTTGGGCCCAATAATGCTGAGGTGCTGCCCCCAGCTTGGCCCCCGGACACCGTTGCTGCAGGCGTCATTTTTGGTGTCCCAAAAAAGGTTTTGGGAGACACACCAGACTTAAGTGACACTTCCTTCTTCTTCTGTTCCTTCTTCTCCATGGCAACTTTCTTGGTAACGGAGGACCTGCTACCTGCTTTCTTTGGGGGCATCTTCTTCAGATGTCAACACTGCACTCAGTTGCAGAGATGGCTGGTCAGGTCACTCACACGTCACGTCGTGTACAGCAGCAGGACGTCGGTCTGGCACCACAACGGGCGCTGATGACACACCTCTGTCTTTTGTGCACCTAAAAGCAAAAAAGCCAGAAGAACATCAGTCAAAAGATAGTACAATCAAACTAATATAATATATAACTTCTTAGTGTGTGGTGGGTGGTCACAATTATTACATTTTATTAAGTCAGTGAACAACAACAGTATAGCCATTTATGACACTGACAAGGCCAGGGCTCCTGGTGTACTACTGTACTGTGTACACTCAGGAAGAATAAGAACAGCAAAGAACAAAAACATAAATGTAGTGTAGCCTGTTTGCCCTAAATAAATATTTGTGCATCACATGGGATGGATGCAGCATCAGGGAGCAACAACAACGTACATATACACATAAAAAGGCATTTATTTACAACACCCAAAAAGTGAAATATACCGCAGAAAAAAAGTAAAGCCCACATTTTGCAATTCAATCCAAAGCCATACATGATGTTAAAATTCAACGCACAACACAAAAACAGTTATTAACTTCCATGCACCCATGATGATTGATGAGTAGTACCCCTGGGTCTAATGGCAGACTAGGCCACAAGCTTGGAAGCCTATGGAAAAAGCACAGTGGCTGGTCCCACAAAATGTCCGTCACCACATTGCCAGGCCACTCACAAAAACAAGAAAAGGTCAGGAATACAAGACAGACAATGCAGGCCTATGGCAAAAGCACAATGCCTGCCTTCACAAAATGGCCACCACCCACATGCTCAGGCCACCCACCACAATAATAACAAAAAAGTGAATACAAAGGACAGGAACAGGAAGTTGCAGTCTCTGTGGAACTTACTTCCTCTCCTAAAAATATTTTTAAAAAAATAAAAGTGACTCCGTGCTCCAAAACTACAGCAAAATGACAACCTGAGGAGTTTTTTTAGCAAAATGCACAAAATAAGCATTTTCGAGAAGGTTTATTGTTGCTCATAGATATTCTTTGCCAGATTGCAAATTCTGCATGTTCGGCATCGCGAACTGTACAAAAAGTCGTTATCACGTGCGCGAACACGCATATTGAGAGCGTGAAAATGACAAAAACTGTAAGTCCGCGTTGTCGCGCTGTGCAGAGTTACCAAAAGTACGCGAGCTGAATTCCTAGGGTTACCTACTGGCTGAAAAGCCCTATTTATTTAACACACACCGAAAAACTGCAATTCCACCCCAAAAAACACCTTTTGCAATTCAATCCAAAGCCATCCATGGTGTTAAAATTCAACAGACAACACGAATTGTTTTTATGCACCCATGATTTGAGGATGACTACCTCTGCGCCTACTGGCAGACTAGGCCACAAGCTTGGAACAGAATGGCAAAAGCAAGCACACAGCTTGGATGGCTCCACAAAATGGCCGCTACCCACCCACAACAACAAGAAATGGAAGACAGACAATGTAAGCCTATCCCAAAAGCACAATGCCTGTCTTCACAAAATGGCCGCCACACACATGGCCAGGACACAACAACAACAAGCATAAGCCAAGGGGAACAAAGAAAAGACATGCAGGCCTTTATGGAAAAAGAAGCACACTACTAAACTACCCCCACAAAATTGCCACAAGCCACATGGGCACTCACAGTCACAACACTCCATGGAAAACAATGGACTGAAGCAGGCCTATATATGACCGGACAAAGGAGGCCTGCTAAACAACACAGCTTTAATACAAAAATTAAAATCAACAGGGCTATGAAAGGATTGGAAAGAAGTTACACATCAAGCACACACACACATCCAACAAAGGTATTTAACACACACACACACAAACAGGGAAATATACCACAGCCACATTTAGCACTTCAATCCGATACCATCCATGCCCTACATGATGTTTAAATTCAACAGACACCACAGAAACATGGACCCATGGGTACCCTACTGGCTGAAATCGCAAAGAAAAACAACTAGGCCCCTATTGAAAGTACAGGCCACCTACAACAATAATTTATAAAAACAATGAAAATCCCAGAAAAATGTAGGTGCAAATAAGCCCCAATGAAACAAACATGTACACCAATACTCCAACTTACTTGTAAAATTAAATCTCAAATCAAATCCAAATGAATCTGAACAGCACATGGACAAAGCACTGGGAGGAGCCTGCTGGACAGGAACAGGAAGTTGGAGACTCAGGGGCACTTCTTTCCTCTTGAATAAAAGAGTAAAAAAAAAAGGACTCCTTGCACAAAAGACTACAGCCAAATCACAATCTGAGGAGTTTTTCTGAGCAAAATGATCATTTTTGACAAGGTTTTATGAAGCTCGAGAGATATTCTTTGCCAGATTGTAGTTTTTGCATGTTCGGGATCGCAATCTTACCAAGACAGCCGCCGGAAGTCGGCTCGCTCGTCCGAATGACGTGTTCACATTCGCGCACTCTCGCGGGATCGGGCGGACATATTACAAATCTCGTGGCGCACGCGAACGGACAGAAAAGCGAGTTGGCGAACGCAGAATCACGGTAAGGCGTTACCGCACATGCGAGAATGAATATTGAGCAGGCGGGGAAGCAAAACTACTACGCTATGCGGTAGATTGCGTAGCAATCTGCAACTTCGCACTCTACGCGAATCGTGAAGTTACCTATACTTTGCAAGCTCCGCGAGCAGAGGGTAGTTCACCGCCCAGGCTTAATAAATTGTTAAATATTTAATAAATAATTAACTTCCCATTCCAGCTAGCAACTTGCAGTTAAAATATAACTGAAATTAATATTGCATAATTAATATCAATCCCATTACTAATTAAAAATTAATAAAACCCCAAATTAACATGTGATTACTCAATTAACTCTCCACCCTATCCCCCTGCAAACCCAACAACGTGCTACAATTCTATAAATGACCAATAACAATTAAATGCAAAATTCCAAATCACTTAAAATGACAATCTATATTGAAAAAATAACACCAATTATACAAACAATAGTAACACTTAAAATTAACATATGAACTAAAACATATTAAAATAATTAAAAGGATCAGTAAAAACAATATTTTTGCATCACAATATTTTTGTATCATGATATTTTACTTCTGAAATTTCTGTCTCCCAATATTTACAACTCAATACTTTGCCCAAACACCTGAATGAGCCCTCCTATCCCACCAAACTTGTGGTTTTGGCTCTCCATTTAAAGTGGGGGAACTGCTGATTGAATACCAATGTGCTACTTTGCATCAAGTGATGTCCCATTCGAGGTATATGGGTGATCCCACACAACCCTCCATGGACTTTGATGCAATGTCCTGACTACTAAGAAAGGCAGACAGGGCTTTGTGCCAAAAATATATGCCACCTTGAAGCAGGTGCAACCTTCGAGAAAAGTTTTTTCTTTTGTTCAAAATTGTTCTAACTTTGCATGTGTGCTGTAATGTGTATGGACATTTACAATGTTAGAAAATATTCAAATTATGTCTAAGTACAGTATTTTGTAGTGGAATATATACTTCCAGTACTAAAGTAAACCAGCAGAACAGAAAACAGCAACTACACCGTATTTTAGTAGATATGACACTGACCTTCTCTTTTCATGCTGTGCAGAAACTGTACTTTCTAGTTAATATGCTCTAACCAATTTATGTATCAGTGCATTTATTAACCCCTTTGATGCTCACGACGGAGCGGTTCCGTCAGGAAGCGCTGGGATGCCTGGAAGCCATTTGCTTCCGGGCGTCCCAGCAGCAGCATCAGGTAAGTGGAGCTCTCCGGTGGGGACGCGGGGCCGCGCCGGTGATTTTCAAAGTATTGAGGCATCGGGGGAGAGGAAAGAGTATTTCCTCTCCCCTGATGTCTCAATACAGGGCATTCCTGCAGCACGATCGCGCACAGCGTCGCGATCGTGCTGCAGGAATGCCACCACTAGGCACCAGGGATGCGTTTTTGCAATAAAGGAAGCGACCCCTTGATCGGTTGAATTTTCTTGCCGTTTCCGCTCCCAGGGGGGGGGGGGGGCAGAAGAGCCCACTAGACACCAGGGATCATTGTGATATTGTAGGAAGCGGCCCCTTGGGCAAGGGTCGCTTCCTGGGCCCCTAATATTTTTTGAAGACTTTTCTGCCCCCTCTGGGGGCAGATCGGTTTAATTTTGTTGCCGTTTCCGCTCCCAGGGGGGGCAGAAAAGCCCACTAGACACCAGGGATCTTTGTGATATTGTAGGAAGTGACCCCTGGGGCAAGGGTCGCTTCCTGGGGGCTCAAATATTTTTCAAGACTTTTCTGCCCCCTCCTGGGGGCAGATCGGTCTTTTGTGTAGCCGTTTCTGGTCCCAGGGGGGGCAGAAAAGCCCACTAGACACCAGGGAATTAGTGTAAATAAAAATCGAATTGACCCCTTGCTTCCAGGGTGCAATTTTTTATAATATGTATTTGGCCCACCCGCCCCGGGACAGAGTAGCCTTTATTTTCCTGCTGTTTCCTGCCCCACCTGGCACACAACCCAATTGACCATTTGGGTAGTGACTTAGCATGTTATAATGTTTATTGTTATATGTTTTGTGAATTGCAATTATAATGTTTTTTTTTTACTTTTTAGTTCTAGGTGAAGGCGTTTGCTCTTTTCATTGTGCCGTTTTGTTACTGGTAGTTCTGCTGTTTGTGTAGTTTGGTAAGAGACTTTTTTTGTACAATGTAAATGTGTTTGATTTCTCTGCATGAATTTTTTTTGCCAATGGTGTAATAATAGCAGTATGTTTGTTTTTTGAGTGTCAAAAACTTTTTGCATTGGTGCTCGATGTGTATTTTGTTGTTTCTGGTGAGTGCAGCTGTCTCTTGTAATTGAATTGTATAGTTTTTGAGTACATTGATCTTTGTGATAAAGGTACACAGTTCTTTACTTACTTGGTTTGCACATTGTTGGTTGTTGTTGACTTGTTTGTGCAGTCTTCTATCTTAGTAAGTATAATGGCTAGCCGCAGGATTACTGCTCAGCAGGTTGTTGGTTTGCTGTTTGAGTCTTCCTCTGACCATGGTTCAGAGACTGACTCTGCATCTGAGGGAGAGGAGGCAGGGGACGATTCTGGCAGTGAGTTGTCTCTCCGTATGGAGTCATCGGATGATGAAGATACTCTTAGTGCGGATGAAGTGCCTATGTTAGAGGAGGAGACTGATGTGCCGATAGTGCGGCAAGAGGCATCTGGGCTGCAGCCTGGGACTGCAAGGCTTCTGTTGGTGTAGTGCGGCAAGAGGCTTCTGGGCTGCAGCCTGCGGCTGCAAGGCTTCCCATTGGTGTAGTGCGGCAAGAGGCATCTGGGCTGCAGGCTGGGGCTGCAAGGCTTCCCTTTGAAAGTGATGACCTCCGGGTTGCCCCTGGCATGGTGCAGCCGGCATTGCCAGAGTTTACTGGTGTTCCAGGGTCTAGAGTGAATACTGAAAACTTTTTGCCGGTAAATTTTTTTCAGTTGTTTATGGACGATGTGTTTTTGGCAGAGATTGTTGAGCAGACTAATTTGTATGCCGAACAGTTTTTGAGGGACAACAGTGCCAGTCTTAAGCCACACTCTAGAGCTACCCGGTGGACTCCCACAAATGTTGAAGAGATGAAGAAGTTCTTGGGTTTAACTTTTTTGATGGGCTTGCTAAGGAAGCCATCAATGTCTTCATATTGGTCTAGCAGTCCCTTGATGGCAACGTCTATTTTTCCGGCAGTCATGAGTCGTGACAGGTATTTGCTTCTGCTTCGGATGATGCATTTTGTTGATAATGGTTTAGCGTTGCCACGAGATCACCCTGACTGTGACCGTCTTTTTAAGATTAGGCCTGTCCTTGATCACTTTGTTGATCGATTTTCTGAGATTTATGCCCCTGGGAAAGAAATTGCAGTGGATGAGTCTTTGGTGTTGTTCAAGGGCCGCTTGGTTTTTAGGCAATACATTCCTAGTAAGAGGGCACGCTATGGAATAAAGCTGTATATGCTGTGTGACAGTAGGACTGGATATGTCTCTAATTTCAGGGTGTACACCGGTAAGGAATCTAGGATTAACCTCCCTGGTTGTCCGTCCACTTTTGGAGTGACTGAGAAAATTGTTTGGGAACTTGGTAGAGGATTTTTTAACAAAGGCCACCATTTATATGTAGATAACTTCTACACTGGTGTGCGGTTGTTCAGGGAATTGGCCAAAGTGGACACTCTTGCTTGTGGCACAATCCGCTCTAACCGTAAAGGTTTCCCGAAAGAACTTGTTTGTCAAAAGCTTGTGCGGGGACAGTGCAGTGCGTTGCGTTGCCAGGAGCTTCTTGCTGTGAAGTTTACAGACAGGAGAGATGTCTACATGCTGACTACCATCCATGATGAAAGCACTGCACCTGTGACTGTTTGGGGTCAGGTCGCTGAAGCGCGCAAACCTGTGTGCATTTTAGACTATAATAGGCACATGGGTGGTGTTGACAGAGTAGATCAGAGGTTGGAACCTTAAAGTGCTCTTCGTAAGGCTTACATTTGGTACAAGAAGTTGGCTATCCATCTTTTCCACTTGGCAATGTTTAATGCTTTTGTTGTGTTCCAGGATTCTTGCCCTGAGTCAAAGATGACTTTTGCTAAGTTTCAGGAGTCTGTAATAGGCAGCCTTGTTGTAGTGGAACAGGCAAGTGTTCCTAGAGTTGGAGTGGTGGAGGATGTTGCTAGATTGAAAGAACGCCACTTTCCAGATCACATTCCTCCCACACTCGCAAAAGATTTTCCCAGTAGGAGATGTAGAGTCTGTTGGCGAAGAGGTTCGCGGAAGGAGAGTCGTATGTACTGCCCCGACTGTCCTTCTCATCCTGCACTGTGTCTCCCTGCTTGCTTTAGAGCGTACCACACGCGAAATAATATTTGGAAGCATTCATGAGTGGTAAAGTGAACTGCCTGGTCTGTATTCTTTGGATAATTTGATTCTGTTTCAAGGTTGGTGTTAGTGCAATGTATTTAGTTGCTGATTTTCTGTTAGAAGATTTGTATCTATTTGCGATTTGTTTGTGTTTTTATTTTTTTCTAAAAAAATCCTAAATCTGATGGCAGTGTGTGTAGGCTTGCGCTTGGCTGTTGGTGTGTGTGGACTGGCACTTGGTTGGTGGTGTGCGTGGAATGATGCTTGGCTGGCGGTGTGCGTGGTCTGGCGGTGTGCATGGACTGGCGGTGTGCATGGACTGGTGCGTGGCTGGTGGTGTGCGTGGACTGGAGCATGGCTGGCGGTGTACGTGGAATGGTGCTTGGCTGGCGGTGTGCGTGGACTGGTACTTGGCTGGCGGTGTGCTTGGACTGGTGGTGTGTGCGGACTGGTGCTTGGCTGGTGGTGTCCGTGGACTGGAGCTTGGCTGGTGGTGTGCGTGGACTGGAGCTTGGCTGGCGGTGTGCGTGGAATGGTGCTTGGCTGGCGGTGTGCGTGGACTGGTACTTGGCTGGCGGTGTGCGTGGACTGGTGGTGTGTGCAGACTGGTGCTTGGCTGGTGGTGTCCATGGACTGGAGCTTGGCTGGCGGTGTGCGTGGATTGGCGATTTGCTGCCGGTGTGCCTGGACTGGCGATTGGCTGGCGGTGTGCCTGGACTGGCGATTGGCTGGCGGTGTCCCTGGACTGGCGCTTGGCTAGCGGTGTGCGTGGACTGGCGCTTGGCTAGCGGTGTGTGTGGACTGGTGCTCGGCTGGCTGTGTGTGAGTAGTGACTTTCTGCTGGTCACTACACACACTGCTAGCTGAGTGCCACTCCACGCAATCCATCAGTCTGTGTAGTTGCTGTGTCTGGATTGTGGGCGTGTGAAAGTGATGGGCCCTTGAATGGCGCTGTGTGCTGGCGTGAGTTTTGTTATGTGATGGGCCCGCGGCTGGCGGTGTGAATGGTTTTGTATGTCCCACATCGTATGAAATGTGTATGAATGGCCTGTAAAGAGGTTGGTGCCTTGTCGTGGCTTTACAGCTCACGAGCTGTGAGCCAATGGTTCAGTTTCTCGCCCTTTCAATTATTACCAGTGCATTTCATTTCTGTGAAATCACTTGCTAATACAATTGTATCTACTGAACCATCACTCACCCTCGTGCCAAATCCAACCAGTACGTGTGTGTGCTTGCGGATTAGATGGCTGTGCAGTAATATTTGTCTTTCTGAAGCAGGGTGTACCTTGTCCTTTTTTGGTGAATTTTGTAATGTGTTGCTTTTGTGCCTGGTGGTGCGAATGGTCTTGTTTGTATCACGTATGAAAGGTGTGTGAATGGCCTGTAAAGTGGTTGGTGCCTTGACGTGGCTTTACAGCTCACGAGCTGCGAGTCATTGGTTTGGTTTTTTGTGAATTTAATTATTGACAGTGCATTTCATTTTTGTGAAATCTCTTGTTAATAAAATTTAATACACTGAACCATGACTCGCCCTCCTGCCAAATCCAACCAGTATGTGTGTGTGTTTGAGGAATAGATGGTTGTGCAGGAATCTTTGTCTTTAGTTTCTCTGCCAAGGTACACTTTCCATGCAAGAATAACCCACCAACTGTAGATATTGTCGAAAACCCATGGGAGTTCATGGTGATGTCTCTCTTGTGATTTTAAAAAGTTTTTTTATCCCCAATGTCCTGCAAACCTCAAAATGTCTGCCAAAATTCTCACGCTGTAGGAACAATAGTTAATCTGGTTTTGCAAGGGGGGTCACTTTGGTTTTTGACCCGGTGCTCGGCGGCCATCTAGGGAAACCTACCAAACCCACACATTTCTGAAAACTAGACACCCGGCGGCTTCCAGGGAGGTATGGCTTGCGTGGATCCCCCAACGTTTCCTTACCCAGAATCCTCTGCAAACCTCAATTTTTGCTGAAACAAATCACTTTTTTCACACGTTTTGGTGTGGGAAAGTTGTGGCATCACTGGGCTCACACAAATTTACCACCACCCAGCGTTCCCCCAGGTCTCCCGGTACAAATGGTGCCTCACTTGTGTGGGAGGCCCAAGTACCCGTGGCAGGCAAGGGCCCAAAACGTAGTGATGCGACATTTGGGATAGGCAATGTTGATGTTGCCTCAGTACGTTTGGGAAAAGGGATTCTGGGTAACAGACCATGGTGGGAGGCAGTCAAGTCACCCCATCCTGTTTTCCCCTGGGTGTCTAGTTTTCAAAAATTTATAGGTTTGCTAGGTTTCCCTAGGTGTCGGCAGGGCTAGGGTTCAAAAACTACAGCTAGACTCTTCGCAAAAAAAGTGTAAATTTTCAGTGTGAAAATGTGGTGTGTTCACCTGAGGTTTTGAGCCACTTCCTGTCGTGGGCACTATGCCTACCCACACAAGTGAGGTACCATTTTTATCGGGAGACTTAGGGTAGTTCAGATTTGTAAAGCAACTGTTATTACCTATTGATTTTTGATGCATTTCTCCCTTCCAAATGAAAGACATTGTGTAAAAAAAAAGTCATTTTGAAAAATGACCAATAATTGTCATGCAAGTATGAGTATTTCCAATTTCGAAAATGTGCAAATATGCACTGTTTCTAAACTCTGTAATTTGTTCCCATTTCAGAAATACATAGGTGTCTTTCATACCGATTTTTCCATGTATACATTTTCCCACAATAATTGCTATATGCCCGGAACAAAAAAAAAACATTACAAAATGCTGCACAGTTTTTTACTCTGGGTTCATTGGGCTCTTGGTGAACCTACAAGTCCTATATATCCCCACAACCAGGAAGGTCCACTGGATGTAATGGTACATTGCTTTCAAAGAGATGTCATAATTAGAAGAAGTTACAGGTGAAAACGTTGACTCAAAAGGCTGCTTTTTTCAACAAATCTTTTATTTTTCCTATATTTAACTGTTAGTTTCTATAAAGAACCCTTGATGGATCTACACAAATGACCCCTTGCTGAATTCAGAATTTTGTCTACTTTTCAAAAATGTATAGCTTTCCAGGATCCATTATTGCTTTTCTACCCATTTGTACCATTTTCTGGAAGGAGGTTGAAAGCACAAAAAATAGCAAAAATAGGGTATGTCCCAGAAAAATGTCAAAACTGTGTAAAAAAGGTTGGATTTCTGGCAAAAATCTGTCATTCCCTAAAAGCTGGAGGAATGGTGATTTCAGCCCCACAAACCCTTTTTTGATATCATTTGCAGAGAAAAACCCAGACGCTTTCATTTGCAGCCACTTTTCCCCATTTTTCACAAAAAAAACAAAATTTTGCTGTATTTTGACTACTTTCTGGTAATCCTCTAGGAGAATCCACACACCCTGGGTACCTTTAGAATCCCCATGATGTTGGAAGGAAAAGGACGCATATTTGGCGTGGATACCTACTGTGGTCAAAAGGTTACCGGGGCCTAAGCGCGCACTACCCCAAATAGCCCAAAAAAGGCTTAGCACAGGAGGGGAAAAGGCCTAGCAGCGAAGGGGTTAAATGTAGTGATGAAGCTGTTGGAGATGAACAAATTGGTATTAAAGTCAAGAGTACTTCAAACCTTTTAAGACAAGGTTTATTATGGTTTAGGTAATTGGAGCATTAACCTAGCTATCTGTGAATGCCATTACATAGGATAGGAAGTGTGTGATGAGGCAAAATTTGCATAGCGGAATTTCAAGCTCAAGCATGGTATAGTTCTGACTGTACACTAGTGTTGGAAATTGGATTACTGGTTGAGGAAGTGAAACCCTACTCAAGCAGCAACCACGGTCTCTGTCAATGTGAAACACAAGAAAACCCCAAATTAACCTGTGCTTAACCCTCTGGTAGCTTAGAACGAAGCAGTGAGGCTTAACTTAGAGGCAATGTGTAAAGTATTTATGCAGCACTTCAAACAGTAATAAAGTGACAACACTACACACACCAATTTCGAAAAATAGAGTTAGATTTAATAAATTATTTGAGAAAAGAATGACATAAATCCAGTCAGTAAAACCAGAGATATGGAATTTCAAGGTTTTAGGTAAGTATAGCACCAAAAAGCGCCACTCGCAGTTATCTGGTTGTGCAAGATCAGGTGACGACCATAAGTTCAGGCCGACCCGAATGGACCACGGACACAAGGAGCACGTTAGTCCAGCTGAAAGTCCAGTATGAAGTGTTGCAGTTTAAGGGGCAACAAGGAGCATGGAGAGTATCACAGATGGCCATCATGCAGTGTGAAGATCCTGTTAAACATTCTGGATGGTCGAAGCTGGAGCTTTGTGTTGGTAGTTACAGCAAGCTGTTGATGCTGTAGCGCAAAGTGTAGATCTTGTGTTGCCAGGCATCACTGGTGGTTGTTGTGGCACAGAGAGTTGGATTCACCGGAGCTTCGCATGTCGAGTGCAGCTGGTGGCAAGATCTTGGCGTAAACAGGCCTTTGACAGCATTGACCGCAATATCCTATGGAGAAAATTGGCAGGATGGGGCATCCCCAGACAACTGCTTGCAGCAATAGCAGCACTATACATGGATATTTGGGTGAAGATCAAGTTAACATAATCACACGCCACTGCGTGGATCTTTACCAACAGAGGTCTAAAGCAGGGATGCGTACTTGCCCCTACTTTATTCAATTTGTACACAGTGGACCTTGGGGAAGAACTACTGAAAGGCAGAACCTTTCCACCGATGCTAGGATGGATGAAACTCTCAATAATACAATATGTGGATGACTTGGTGCAGATGGATCAGACCCACATTGGAATGAGAAGGGCCCTGGATATATTGCACACATACAACACACATAATGCTCTCCAGGCCAATGCCGGGAAAACAAAAGTCCTCGTTTTGGGCCAATGTACCAAAGAACTTCAACTCAAAAGGCAACTCGGCCCACTAAAAATAGATACAGCCTCTAAATATAATTACCTCGGAGTTTGGCTGATGGACACATGAAAACAAACACTGCAGGCAAAGGCAGTAGAAGAGAAAGCTGCAATAACTACGTACATGCTATCAAAGCTATATCATAAACTAAACAGTCACTCTGCTGAGGCAATTCTAAGAGTCATCAGGGCTAAATTTGTACCTACAATAAACTAGGACACTTTGCTTACCCACGATGATCAACTGAGACATTGGAGCGCTGCCCCACAGCGGCATATAAGAGAATATTTAGTATGCTAAACAACACTCGGCGCAGCACAATCCAGTTGGAATTCAATCTAGTGAGTATGGATATCCCGTGCAAAAAAGACATAATCAAATTCTATCTTCCGGTGAGCTTGGCAGATCCTAAGTCTTTGTGGGGTGCCCTCAAGGCAATGTTTTCGCACAAGAAAAGCGCTTTGGTGCAGTACCTGGACATAGCTGGGTTAACGTTAAATATGGACCCAGCACTCTTGCTAGCTTTCCCAATCACTAAAGCACAACTAAAGAATAAACTAAAGATACATGCCAGGAAGGTTTCAAGGATATTGGACATATCCCAGGCAAGAAGCATCAGAGGCGAGGAGGAGCTTGCAGCATCCCATGAGGCCTTCCCTTGCCAGCTTACTTTTAGCAGTTAGGCTCCTAATAACGTCATATGGGAATACAGAGCACACTGGAAAAACTGGGCTCCGGGTCAGGAGCAATGCAGGCTCTGCCAATACCACTCTAAATCAGTTGCCCATATTCTATGCTGCTGCGTAAGCTTATCACAACAGAGGCGAAGGTATTTAAGACCAATCTTCATGCAGCAAATGGTAAGAAGATGTAAGAAAGCACTATTGCTCATATACACATCTGTGACTCCAAAGGACGTAGCACATTTCGGCACATTTTTCGTGGAAACTGGCAGACTCTTATGAGAGTTTGAACAAACAATGAGGTCCGCCCAGGGTCAAACTACAATTTCATAAATATTTTATGGAGCTTCCACTTGAACTTATCGTAGCACAGCTTCATTCATCTCAACATAACTAATTTACATTAGTGTAGTTCGGTCCAGTTAAGAACACATAAGTAGATGAAACACTAGACTAGTCTACCATACCCCAGACTCAGTGTGATACAAAGTCATTAATAATAAAATAATAATAGTTTATAAAGCTCCTGGTTACACTAGGCTAGTGTGTCCCCGCGCTGCGGTACAAACTTAAGAGCCACATTCCGAAAGACCCTGAACTAGGTGAAAAGAAGACATATGTAATTAGTAATATGTAATGGTCTGGATTCACAATGAAATCACAGGCATGTGAGCAGGGTTCCACGTGGTCTGCCTGTTTTAACTGCTGATTGGTAAAAGCCCACCCAATACGTCTAAGCTTGCACATGCTGCTCTGGCACTTTTTTACACAGCACTTGATTGAATTAAAAAATGAGACTCGCATTTTCACAGAATTTAAGTTCGATATAACCTCTCGGCAATATCCTCCCTTTGTATTAGTTATTTTAATGGACTGAATTGTCTAAATGAATCAAATTAAATTTAAATTAATTATAATTATTTTATTTAATTATAACTGTTATATTACGTCTCAAAAATGTTTTATTCAAAGAATGCTGACAGTGAGGTAGTTTTAGTTAACACAATGCACAATACACCTTATGTGCAAGCAAGCACATGCAATTTAAGAATGTCTAAAACTAAGAACTGAGTTTGTGCTTAACTTGCTTTTTATATACATTGAATTAACTCCTATACAAGGCACTCATTATGTTGCTATCTAAAAATGAAGTGTATTTGATGGCCCTAGTTAGCATATGCACTTTATGGTCCCCAAATTAGGCCAGTGTTTACAAAGCTCATTGTACACACTGAATCAACCGTCTTATCTTGCATGCCTAATTACCTCAGGCAAAAGTTTTACTATGTTCCATCTTAAGATGTTTGCGCCCTTTAGTTATGGCTAGCCTCACGAGTTCTGCACTGTCAAATAATGTACACTTCTTGGACTTTTTCGATACAAGTAATCAATGTCCGTTGATACGTTAATTGCATTTCTTTTAATTATGACATTTGCGGTACCATGTTTTATTATGCTAAAATTGTTATGATTTTAATTAACTAAACAATACAAAAAAAATGTACTGGGTGGGCCAGGTCCAGGGGGCATGTGGCAATTAAAAAAATAATGGAGAGACACGTGAAGACCCCCTCCAAGGGCTTACTTGGCCCTGGGCACCACCACATTCCTGGGGCTTACAAACACTATCATGGGGGGCCTCGCAAACTTCCTCAGATGCCGGGGACATCACTTCCCCGGGTCAATAGTGATACAACAAAAACAGGGGGTTGTGAAGACCCCTCCGGGCCCCCTGGGCCGACCACCTTCTTGGGGCTTTCTCATTTTTAGAAGGTGGGGGGCATGCAGCCCTCCTCTTGGGTTGTTATCAGCCCCGGGAACACTGCCTCCTCAGGACAGGTAGCCCCCCTTCTGGCGCCAATAATGGCCCTGGGGACTACCATCTCCCAGGGCCACCTCTGGCTATGTCCCCCGTGCCCACTTCCTGGACATAGTTGTTTGCTTTTGCTTGGTGGGAGCTGACAGCTCCCGTCAAGCAATAGCAAACACTTTGCTTCCAGCAAGCGGGGGCTGCCAAACTCTTCCTGCCCACTGGAAGAAGAAGTTTCATCTTTTTCCCTGCCCGCAGACATGGGGGCAGGGAAAGAGATGAAACTATCGCTCTTCCCGCAGGGAGTTGCATTTCCTTCATGCAAGAGCAATGCTGGCTCTCGCAGAAGGCAGGGAGCCGGATAAAACTGTGGGAAAAGAGCAGAATGAAGCAAAATAATGGTCAGAAAAAGAAGAAAGAGGCAGAAAAAAGGTCAGAAATTAGGAGAAGAGGCAGATTAAAGGTCAGCAATAAGCAGAAAGGGGCAAAATAAAGGTGAGAAACTAGCAGAAAGAGGCAGAATAAAGGTAAAAAACTAGCAGAAAGAGGCAGAATAAAGGTAAAAAACTAGCAGAAAGAGGCAGAATAAAGGTCAGAAACTAGCAGAAAGTGGGAGAATAAAGGTCACCATTGAGCATAAAGAGGCAGAATAAAGGTTAGAAACAAGTAGAAAGAGGCAGAATAAAGGTCAGCAACGTGCAGAAAGAGGCAAAATAAAGGTCAGTAATGAGCAGAACGACGCAAAGTAGAGGTTAAAAATGAGCAGAAAGACATAGAATTAGGTTAGAAATGAGCAGAAAGAGGCAGAATAAAGGTCAGCAATGAACAGAAAGAGAAAAACAGAAGTCAGCAGCGAGGAGAGATATGCAAAATAAAGGTGAGAAATTAGCAGAAAGAGGCAAAGTAAAGGATGATAAACGAGCAGAAAGAGGCGGAAAAAAGTCAGAAGATAGCAGAAAGAGGCATAATAAAGAACAGAAACACACACAAAGAGTAGAATAGAGGTCAGAAATTTGCAGAAAGATGAGAATAAAGGTCAGAAATGAGCAGCAAGAGGCAAAATAAAGGTGAGAAACAAGTAGAAAGAGGCAACAAAAGGTCGGAAACTAGCAGAAAGAGGCAAAATAGATGTCAGAAACTAGCAGCAAGAGACAGAATAAAGGTTAGAAATGAGCAGAAAGAGGCAATATATAGGTCAGAAACAAGCAGACAATGATAAGAAAGAAGAAGCATAGAACTGAAGGTAGCAGAGGGTAGCGGACTGCAGAAAAGCTGGACAGGAGGACTGTCAGAGGGGGAGCTAGTAGGAGGACCTTCTCCCATGTGCTCCCCTACTATTTTTCATTATGCACCCACTGACAGACCTACTCATACACACGTACACCCACTCATAGACCCACTCAGAGACTCATGCATGCACTGACAGACACACTTAGTCACTAATGCACGCACTCACAGACCTATTCAAACACTCAGGTACACTGAGAGAGTCACAAACACACACAGACCTATTCAGTGACTCACATACCCACTCACACACTCAGGCACCCACTCACAGACCCTCTCAGAGACACACAAACCCACTTGTAAACCCACTCAGACACTCATACACCCACTCACAGATCCACTCAGACACTCACGCACCTACTCACAGACTGATTCAGAGACTCTTGCACGCTTTCACAGAACAACTCCAGCACTGATCCACCCATTCATAGACTCACTCAGACACCCATAGTCCCATTCACATACCCACTTAGAGACTCATGCACCCACTCACCGATCCAGTCAGAGACTCACACACCCAATGACTGACTGTTAGACCTGGCATCTTTTGGTGTGTTTTCCCTGTCCTATTGCTTTCTGACCTCCTGCATTTATGGTAAGTTGGACTTTGGTTTTGTTGGTTTAGTGCCTCTGCACACTTTGTCACTGCTATTCAGTGCTAAAGGGCAAGTACTCCTACTGCAAAATGTGTTATGATTGGTTTTCCATGATTAGCATATTTGAGTTACTAGTAAGCCCCTTGTAAAGTGCAGTGTGTATTCCCAAGACCTGTAAATCAAATGCTACTAGTGGGCCTGCAGCACTGGTTGTGCCATCCACACAGTAAAGTTTCAAATGTGTCTCAGATCTGCCACTGTAGTGTCTGCACACTGTTTTAACTGCAATGTAGACTTGGCAGTGCACCCGCTTGCCAGGCCCTATTCTTCCTTTTTCTTACATTTAAGGTACCCCTAAGTTAGGCCCAAGGTACCCCTATGGGCAGGGTGCACTGTATGTAAAAGGTAGTACCTATAGTTGTGTATTTTACATCTCTTGATATCAAACTACTGTGCATTTCGGTTTTCACTATTGCAAGGACTGGCTCACCCATAGTCCAGTTTTAATAAATCAAACCTATGAACTCACTTTGCGGGTGACTCAATTATCTAAAACGAGATTCCTCCTCATTTTTTGGCTTCGTGTCCGTTGTAATCGGATCGTGGTTTCGATCTGCATCAAGAATTTGAAGGAGGCAGTGCGAGACTTCATGTCAGGAAGTGCTTTCCTTGGGGTTCTGGTCATTGTAGTTTTGTATTTTATGACATGCGGATCAAATGATACAGTGATTAATACATTTTTTGTAATTTAGCAATTTTCAGAAGCATCCTGTTTTAGATAATTGAGTCACCTGCGAAGTAAGTTCATAGGTTTGATTTATTAAAACTATCTCCTGAAGGAGAGAAACAAAATTCAAACTATTAATACTCTCGTTAAGTTTTGATAACTAACAGCACATCAATAATCCACGCACACACCTAATGGCTCAACTCTTGGCAAACAGAAGCCACAATGCACTTTTTAGACAACAGCGCGTTCGAAAATTGAAGGCGAATTGGCATTTAAACAAAGTTACATCTTTTTCAACTATAGATCACAGGCAAGCGAGAAAACCTTCAGGAGACCGGTTCACTACACTGTATCTGTCCACTGCCATAAAGCACGAAGGGTCTACCGCTTCCATTCAACAAAGTAAGTGGAAGGCTACAATGTTTCTCTGGAAACCATACTCACTGAAAGTGTAGCGAATGAAACAGGTATTGAAAAGTCTCCTCCGCCATTCTGTTTTAGATGTGAAGAAAGTACTTGCAGAATTGACATGTACTCTATCGTAATAATTATCCAATGGTGAGAAGTAGGCAGAAAATAAACGGACCTCACAGCATACAAAGAGACACAGTTACTCAACAGTGAATATGGCTTAAGCCCACATCAAGTAAGCTCACTGTTAACTGAGATTCCTACAGCCAACACAAATGTGGTATAATACATTTAATATACACTGCTTCTTCTTTTTTACATTTACAGAATTGAAAATTAAAATAGCCGCCTACTTTTTCAAAATAATACAAATGAGAAGAACACACTACAAAGTTCAGGTACCATTTATAACTCCTAGAAATAATTTGGGCTAAAACAATGAGAGAAAGGCTTAAAAAATATAGAATTTCTTTTTAAATTTTTATGTTGTTACAGATTACACCGTGTCATTGCCCTGATGAAAATCCCAAGACTAATACATTTTCTTGCTTTACCGTTCTGTGTGCCTCTGCCTGTTTGTGTATTCACAGTCTGGCTTTGGAGTGACAGGAGCTGGGGATGTGCATTCACTCTAAATAGTCACAATGGGGGGTTGATGTGTGTCCTGCCTTTCTTGGGTGACTCATAGCCAGGCTGACTAGACCTTTCTGCATTTAGAGTGGAGAGAAGAGTTTTCACCGGCACCTGAATAGGCTGTGTCTGGTCTGCACAATCCTCTTGTAGTAAAGCTGAACCAGGGAGGACAGAATTGGGTTTTAATGAGCATAGAGACTTCATGAACAAAGACTACAAAGGGAAAATGGGGTATAAGTGTAGACCTTAAACCCCAGAACTTTAGAATACTTTTGGACTAAGGACCCTGCCAAGAAGAAGAACTGGAAGAACTGCCAGGAAGAGTACTGCCCCTTTGCTGGTTCTTGCTTTGCTTGGTTGGCCTGCATTTGCTGCTTATGTCTTGGGCAATGAAAGGACTGGACTGAACTTTCTTGAATCCTTCTGTTAAAGATTCTTCAAGGGCTTGAAGTAGAGCTTGACTCCAGTTGGAAGTCTCAGGTATAACAAATACTTCACCATCCTCTGGGTACCCTTATTTGGAACTGTGTGTTTCAGCTGCCACAGAGTAGAAAGCAACCCAATGTCATCTGTGATGCCAATGCCTGCTCAGTGACCTTCAAGGACATTTATGCACCCATTCACAGACCAAGTCAGACTCAAGTACTAGTTCACAGACCCACTAAGACACTCATGCACCCACTCACAGACCTGCTCAGACACTCACACACCCATTTACAAATCCAGACAGGCACTCCTACACGTGCTTACACAGCCATGTACACACCCACACAGTCCTTCATTACCCACTCACAGAGCCATACAGCCACTCACACACCCAGACACCCACTCACATACCTACTCAGAGACCCATACAGCCAGTCAGACACACATTCACCTGCCTATACAGCCACTCACACACCCCTCTCAAAGGTTACAGGTTACAAATGAGAAATACAATTGGAAAAAAGTTGAAATTCACTGAAGAAATAAAGGTTAAAGGGAAAAATGGATTAAAAGAAAAGGGGGCATGGTGGGAATACCCTGACCCCAAGCCTTGGTCTTGGGGTTCCAGAAGGACCCAAACTAGGCAAAAAAGCATTTAAAAAAAATATTTTCCATGAATTCATGAAAGTTTTTAATGTGTGGCAAAAAACAACTAACATTGGCTCCCTCCCTTGTGTGGACCACTACCTCCCAGGGACAGGCCCTTGAAAATCAAAGGGGGGCAGCATGGCCACCCACCTGGCACCAATAATGGCACTAGGGACCGCCATGTCCACAGATCCACATTACAGTTAGGAAATAGAATCTTCAAAAACGTAGAAATTTACCGAAAAAAACAAAGGTTTCAGGGACTTTGGAGTTAGGCTCAGATTTCACTAGTTCAAAATCAGTGAAATTCAGCAGTTATAGTCATGTGAGCTAACTAAAACTAACACTCCTGCAATGCACTGCTAATGACCTCTAATATTACATCACTCATGACATGATCAGTGATATCACTGGTGACATCTTAAATGACATCATTGATGACATACTCTACTGAGTATAAGTGTTTCTAAGAGTTTGTGAGTGTTAAACATAATTACTAAGCTACTTAAAAAAGTTAAATTAGTATACTAGGTAAACTACTAATGAGTGATACTATTTGTAAAATATATTATGTGACTGTGTGTTACCATGTGTGAGAAGGTGTCTGAGTGGCTGTATGGGTGTGTGAGTGGCTATATGTGTGTATAAGTAGCTATGCAAGTAGCTGTGTGGGTGAGTGACTGTGTGAGTGGGTGTATTGGTGAGTGAGTGGGTGTGTCAGTGGATATATGAGCAAGTGAATGGCTGTGTGAGTGGCTGTATGGGTAGGTGAGTGGGTATGTGAGCAACTGCATGGGGGAGTGAGTGAGTGTCAGAATGACCATATGAGTGAGTGAGTGAGTAAGTGGCTGTATGGATGAGTGAGTAGCTGTTTGAGTGGGTGCTGGGTTAAGGGAGTTGTTGTGTGAGTGGCTGTACTGCAGTGTTTCTCTGTATGAATAGCTGTGTGAATGAGTGAGTGGATGTGGGAGCACTTGTACGGATGTGTGGTTGGGTATGTAAGTGGTTATGTGGGTGTGTGAGTGTGTGTGTCTGAGTGGATATATGGGTAAGTGAGTAGCTGTGTTGAGAGTCTATATGGTTGAGTGAGTGGGTGTGTGAGTGGCTATATAGGTGAGTGACTGGTTGTATGAGTAGCTATATGAGTGAGGGAGTATGAGTTAGTGGTTCTATGGTTGAGTGAATAGTTGTGTGAGTACTTCTATGTGTCTGTGAATGGGTAGGGTATGTGAGTGGCTGTGTGGATGTGTAAGTGGGTATGTGAGAGGTTATATAGGGGTATGAATGGTTTTGCGAATGATATGATCAGTGATATCATTTTGGATGTCATCAGTGAGGTCATCAGTGATGTTTCTGACCATGTCATGTGTAATGTAATATGTGAGGTCATAAGTAGTGCATTGCTTGGGGATAAGTTATAGTTAATTCAGGTAATTATAACTACTGAGATTCTCTGGTTTTGAGTGAATAAAATGCGAGCCTAACTATTACGCCCCTCTAACCTTTGTTTTTTCAGTGAATTTCTAATTTTTTTTAATTGTTTTTCCTAACCATAACATCCCTGTAACCTTTGTTTCTTTCAGTTAATTTTGAATTGTTTTAAAATTGTATTGCCTAACTTTAACCTTTGAGAGTAGGTGTGTGAGTGGCTGTATAGGTAGGCTAGTGGGTGTGTGAGTCTCTGAGTGGGTGAGTAAGTGGGTGCATGAGTGTCTTAGTGGATCTGTTAGTGATTGTGTGAGTCTCAAAGTGGGTCTTTGTGTTGATCTGTAACTGTCTGAGTGGGTCTGGCAGTGAGTGCGTGAGTCTCTCAGTAGATCTATGAGTAGGTGCGTGATTTTCTGAGTGGATCTGTGAACAGGAAAATGAGTGTCTGAGTGGATCTGTGAGTAGGTAGAGTAGTGTTTGAGCGGGTCTGTGAATGGGTGCGTGAGTGTCTGAGTGGGTGTGTGAGTCTCTGACTGGGTCTGTGAGTGGGTACATGAGTATACGAGTGGGTGTGTGAGCCTCTGAGTACGTCAATGTGTTTGTGAATCTCTCAGTGGTTCTGCTCACACTGCCCATTATTTTGCCTCGTTCTGCTAACTCCTGACCTTTATTCTGCCTCTTTTGGCTAGTTTCTGACCTTTATTCCGCCTCTTGGATCTTGTTTTTGACCTCTATTATGTTCTCTTTCTGCTTGTT
The DNA here is from genome assembly GCF_964204655.1 of Triturus cristatus. Classification (NCBI taxonomy): domain Eukaryota; kingdom Metazoa; phylum Chordata; class Amphibia; order Caudata; family Salamandridae; genus Triturus; species Triturus cristatus. The sequence continues at coordinate 939,809,163 of NC_140593.1, forward strand.
TCTGACCTCTAATTTTCCTCTTTCTGCTCATTATTTACCTTTATTCTACATCTATCGGCTTATTGCTGACCGTTATTGTGCCTTTTGTACTCGATTCTGACTTTAGTTTGCCTCATTCTGCTGATTGTTGACTTTTTTTGCTTTTTTCTGTTTGTGTCTAACTTTTAATTTGCCTCTTGTTGCTGGTTTTGGACCGTCTTTTTTGCCTCTTTCTGCTATTCAGCCTCTTTCTCACCCTTCTCACCTTTATTCTACCTCTTCTGCTTGTTTCTGACCTTTGTTTTGCATCTTTTTGCTTGTTTCTGACCTTTATTTTGCCTCTTTCTCCTCACTTCTGACCTTTATTTTGGCTCTTTCTGCTTGTTTCTCACCTTTATTTTGCCTCCTTCTGTTTGTTGCTGACCTTTAATTTGCCTCTTTCTGCTCATTTCTCACCATTAGCTTGCCTCTTACTGCTTGTTGTTGACTTTTATTCTGCCTCCTTCTTCTTGTTGCTTCCCCTGGACTGCAAGGGGAGCCTCAAGTCCCCCGCAGTCCCAACCGGCTCCTCACCTCCTGCAGGAGCTGGCATTGCTGCTGCATGGAGGGAGCTGCTGGAAAGGCAGATCCATCCATGCAGGAGCAATTCTTTCATTTCTTTCACTGTCCCCAGGTCTGTGGGCAGGGAAAGAGATTAAACATTTGCTTCCAAAAGTGAGAGCAATTTGACTGTTCCTGACTGCTAGAACCAGAGTGTTTGCTATGGCTTGGCTGGCGCTGTCACAACTCATGCCACGCTAAAGCAAATATTTATGTCTGCGGATTGGCACCCTGGGACAAAGCAGGAGCTGGCCCTGGGGGTGGCGGTCCCCAGGGCCATGTTAGGCTCTAGGAGGGGCCCACGCCACCCCTGCCTTCACTTTTCACGGCTGGCCCCATGGAATGCAGTGATCCCCGGAGCCCTATGTGGCCCAGGAAGAGGGGCTGCACGGTCCCTTGTCCTTTGCAAAAAAATAAATATTTGGCTCAGGGGAGGTGGTGGTCCCTAGGACTAAGGGAGCCTATTTAGGGAGGCCCGTGCACCCCCCTTCTTTTGAGCAAATATTGCCCTGGGGACGAGGTGGTTCCTGGGACTCAATCAGCCTCAGAACGGGGGCTCCGTGTTCCCCCTACTTTTTAAATAAAATGTCCCTGGGATCTGGCCACATACGTGTGGCTCTGTCGTGTTTTTCAAAACAAAAATGTAAAGTGCTTTTTGGCACTGTTGAGGTCACTTTGGGAATCCATGACTAGAACTAAGTGGTAAGGGTATTCCTACCCTGTCCCCTTTTCTATTTTTTAAATGTGTTTTTGTGGGACTCGGTTGAAGCTAAGACCAAAGATAATTGCCAACACTTCCCGGTTGAAGTTTTGGCAGCAAATCAGATCTCAGCACGAGATCAGGAGGATTTGCAAAAGGTTCGTGCCTCAAGATATACAAATTCCAATCTCTTTTAGTAACTTCAAAAGTACCAAATGGATTTACACCTAATTACCAAAAGCACTTTTTCTGGACCAAGAGGTACCTTTCTGCCAAATTTGGTGTGATTCTGTCCAGCAGTTTGGACTGTAGTCCTCTTCAAAATCCTAATTGGAATTAACATAGGAAAAACACTTTTTTTTTACCCCCCCTTTTTCTTGGCCCCTGCTCAATGGATCACCCCTAAACTTTCGAACCGCAAAAATCACCTGCACATGTTGTTTTGAAATTTTCATGAAAATTTGTCAAATGGGCCAAAGAGGTAGGCATGTCAAAAAATGCTTTTTCTGTGGAAACATGGCCCTCACTATAACTACATACTGGCAACAGCCAGTAGGTAATATATATATATATATATAGTCTGGTCTAGAGTTTTTATATAGCGCATGGCTGCCCAGAGGACTCCCACTGTTGAAAGAGACATTGCATATATATAAAATATGTATATCAAAAAAATTTATATAATGTAAAATGAATATCAATTTTGTTATACTTTGGGACCTATTACTATCTCGGTCATAAAGCCTCCGACCTTAGGTCAGACACTTTATGACTGAGATCGTGGGTTTCACTTCCGACCAGCTCATTACAATACAGCCGGTCGGAGATGAAACCAGCCGGTCATTCTGGCTGGCTTCCGAAGGTCTTAAGGAGCCCGTCGGCCAGTCGTAACCAGCCCATAATTCATATGGATGATGTTTTATGCCGTCCAAATTACGATGCACGATTCCCGGCAGGCTTTCAATGCCAGGGTTCCCGACATGGAAAACATGTTAGAAAGCATTTTTCGGGGCCCTAAAAGGGGCTCCTTTTCCTTGCAGCCTCCGGTTGGGGTCCAAGGAAGCACCTATAGTGCTCCCTGATGGTTAATCCCTGCACCTTGTGGCAGGCACCTTGAGGTGCGTGCGATGGTGTGCAGGGATTAACACATTCTCCCATTTCTCAATGGGATCCTGTGTTACGGCTGGCTTACGGCTGTAACACATGCTCCCGTAGGGAAATGTGGGAATACGACAATACCATGTGTTGTTGCATCGTAATTAGTTGGTCAGAACCGCCGACCGGTCAGTCGGTCTCATTTCCCCCACGGTGTCGGGCAGAGGACACTTCGACCAACATCATAATAAACCCCTCCACATGTATATACATATACATTTATATCAATATATATAGATATATATGTATTTCAGCATCAGAATCAGAACAAGCTTTATTCGATTTTATGTAAGTAAAATCACAAAAGCAAACACAGCATATAAAAACAATTCATCATATAAAAGGACTCAATTATGAACATGTATCACAAATAAAAAGGAAATCACTTTTAAAACAATATCTCACAAAATTAAGTCCATGATAGAGTGTCATAGATATATATAGTGTAACATAACAATATTTGCTTTAAATTATATTGTTTTGCTACTTTAAATGTATTACTATGAATACATTTTCAAAAAGTGTTGGATTTCAGAGAGGTAGAATTTGCTATTACCACTACAATCAATACAACAGTAGGCAAAATGTTGTACTTTAGTATGGTAACATTTACTGTTCCCACTCCAGTCTGTGTAACAATTGAGAAAGCGTTGGATTTCAGAGGGGTCAAATTCCCACTCCGAAAAGGTTTTGAATTTCAGAGCAGTGAAATTTACTATTGCCACTACAAAGGGGCCGATTCCGATCCTGGAGAAACCGGGTACGAACCGTCGGACGGAGCATTTTCTCCGTCCGACTCGTACCTGGTGAAAAAACATTACAAATATGCAAGTACGATTCGTATGGAAACACTATTTCCGTACGAATCGTACAAAACACCGACCGACATACAAATGTGATCCGGGAAAGCGCCGACGTGACGTCGGGACGCATTCAGGCTGCGTTTCACGAACCAGGAAGTACGATCCGTACCGACGTCACCCCGCACGGATAATATTTTCCGACTGCCAAAAACTGCCGGGAAATGAGGACGACGCGCACAAGGAGCACCTGTATGCGACGGACAGCCATGGACCCGAACCTACGTGTCAACCCGGCCCACATAGCAGTCCACCTGCTCCACAGGAACCGACGCAGATGCTGCAGAAGGTCAGAACAACACCCAGGGGCAAAGGGGGGGGGGGCAGGGGCAGGACACATAACCCCCACCCAAGTCACAAATCATACATGCCCTGGACATACCTGACCTTCAGGGCCTGGTCACATCGAGGGGGTGGGGGTGTGTCCAGCAACGCCTGCGTCCGCCACAACGGAAGTGGATGTTGACGCAAACCGGCAACACAACAATTCTGGTACGTACCATACCCACGCCTTAAGAGCGTGGGTACGGGTCATACCACACCCACCCCTACGTCACCCCAACAATGGCGGTACGGCCCGTACCCACGTTCTAAAGGCCTGGGTACGGGCTGTACCAGCATTGTTGGGGTGATGTAGGGGTACGCGTGGTACGACCCGTACCCATGCTCAGAAGGCCTGGGTACGGTGCGTACCCCTACGGCACCCCATTGGGGGTCCGCACCGTACCCAGGCCTTAAGAGCGTGGGTACGGGTCGCACCACGCGTGACCCTACGTGACTCCAACAATGGCGGGACGGCCCGTACCCAGGCCTTGAGAACGTGGGTACGGCCAGTACCGCCATTGTTGGAGTGACGTAGGGTCACGCGTGGTGCGACTCGTACCCACGTTTTAAAGGCCTGGGTATGGGCCGTACCAGCATTGTTGGGGTGATGTAGGGGTACGCGTGGTTCAACCCGTACCCACGCTCTGAAGGCCTGGGTATGGTGCGTACCCCTACGGCACCCCATTGGGGGTCCGCACCGTACCCAGGCCTTAAGAGCGTGGGTACGGGTCGCACCACGCATGATCCTACGTGACTCCAACAATGGCGGGACGGCCCGTACCCAGGCCTTTAGAACGTGGATACGGCCCGTACCGCCATTGTTGGAGTGACGTAGGGGTACGCGTGGTATGACCCGTACCCACGCTAAGAAGGCCTGGGCACGATGCGGACCCCTATGGCACCCCAACAATGGGGGTACGCACCGTACCCACGTTCCAAAGGCATGGGTACGGGCCGTACCTAGGCCTGCAGAGCGTGTGTACGGGTATGTACGGAGCGTACCCCCACCCGTGTATGTATGGAGCGTACCCTCACCCCACCAGTGTATGTTCGGAGCGTACCCCCACCCGTGTATGTATGGAGCGTACCCACACCCCACCAGTGTATATTCGGAGCGTACCCCCACCCGTGTATGTATGGAGCATACCCACACCCCACCAGTGTATGTACGGAGCGTACCCCCACCCGTGTATGTCCCGAGCGTACATGGCCAGACATAGGAGAGGTGGGTGCAGAGTCCTCCCAGCAGTGCCCAGGCACAGGAGGGGTGGGTGCAGAGTCCCCCCAGCAGTGCCCAGATACAGGAGGGGTGGGTGCCTATCACTCCCAGCAGTGCCCAGACATAGGAGGGGTGGGTGCAGAGTCCCCCCAGCAGTGCCCAGATACAGGAGGGGTGGGTGCCTATCACTCCCAGCAGTGCCCAGACATAGGAGGGGTGGGTGCAGAGTCCCCCCAGCAGTGCTCAGACACAGGAGGGGTGGGTGCCTATCACTCCCAGCAGTGCCCAGACACAGGAGGGGTGGGTGCCTATCACTCCCAGCAGTGCCCAGACATAGGAGGGGTGGGTGCAGAGTCCTCCCAGCAGTGCCCAGAAACAGGAGGGGTGGGTGCAGAGTCCCCCCAGCAGTGCCCAGACACAGGAGGGGTGGGTGCAGAGTCCTCCCAGCAGTGCCCAGACACAGGAGGGGTGGGTGCCTATCACTCCCAGCAGTGCCCAGACACAGGAGGGGTGGGTGCCTATCACTCCCAGCAGTGCCCAGACATAGGAGGGGTGGGTGCAGAGTCCCCCCAGCAGTGCCCAGATACAGGAGGGGTGGGTGCCTATCACTCCCAGCAGTGCCCAGACATAGGAGGGGTGGGTGCAGAGTCCCCCCAGCAGTGCTCAGACACAGGAGGGGTGGGTGCCTATCACTCCCAGCAGTGCCCAGACACAGGAGGGGTGGGTGCCTATCACTCCCAGCAGTGCCCAGACATAGGAGGGGTGGGTGCAGAGTCCACCCAGCAGTGCCCAGACACAGGAGGGGTGGGTGCAGAGTCCCCCCAGCAGTGCCCAGACACAGGAGGGTGGGTGCAGAGTCCTCCCAGCAGTGCCCAGACACAGGAGGGGTGGGTGCCTATCACTCCCAGCAGTGCCCAGACATAGGAGGGGTGGGTGCAGAGTCCTCCCAGCAGTGCCCAGACATAGGAGGGGTGGGTGCCTTTCACTCCCAGCAGTGCCCAGACATAGGAGGGGTGGGTGCAGAGTCATCCCAGCAGTGCCCAGACACAAGAGGGGTGGGTGCAGAGTCCTCCCAGCAGTGCCCAGACATAGGAGGGGTGGGTGCCTATCACTCCCAGCAGTGCCCAGGCATAGGAGGGGTGGGTGCAGAGTCCTCCCAGCAGTGCCCAGACACAGGAGGGGTGGGTGCAGAGTCCCCCCAGCAGTGCCCAGACACAGGAGGGGTGGGTGCAGAGTCCCCCCAGCAGTGCCCAGACACAGGAGGGGTGGGTGCCTATCACTCCCAGCAGTGCCCAGACACAGGAGGGGTGGGTGCCTATCACTCCCAGCAGTGCCCAGACATAGGAGGGGTGGTTGCAGAGTCCCCCCAGCAGTGCCCAGATACAGGAGGGGTGGGTGCCTATCACTCCCAGCAGTGCCCAGACATAGGAGGGGTGGGTGCAGAGTCCCCCCAGCAGTGCTCAGACACAGGAGGGGTGGGTCCCTATCACTCCCAGCAGTGCCCAGACACAGGAGGGGTGGGTGCCTTTCACTCCCAGCAGTGCCCAGACATAGGAGGGGTGGGTGCAGAGTCCTCCCAGCAGAGCCAAGACACAGGAGGGGTGGGTGCAGAGTCCCCCCAGCAGTGCCCAAACACAGGAGGGGTGGTGCAGAGTCCTCCCAGCAGTGCCCAGACACAGGAGGGGTGGGTGCCTATCACTCCCAGCAGTGCCCAGACACAGGAGGGGTGGGTGCCTATCACTCCCAGCAGTGCCCAGACATAGGAGGGGTGGGTGCAGAGTCCTCCCAGCAGTGCCCAGACATAGGAGGGGTGGGTGCCTATCACTCCCAGCAGTGCCCAGACATAGGAGGGACGGGTGCAGAGTCCTCCCAGCAGTGCCCAGACACAGGAGGGGTGGGTGCAGAGTCCTCCCAGCAGTGCCCAGACATAGGAGGGGTGGGTGCCTATCACTCCCAGCAGTGCCCAGGCAGAGGAGGGGTGGGTGCAGAGTCCCCCCAGCAGTGCCAAGGTTCAGGAGGGGTGGTGCCTATCACTCCCAGCAGTGCCCAGACAGAGGAGGGGTGGGTGCATATCACTCCCAGCAGTGCCCAGACATAGGAGGGGTGGGTGCAGAGTCCCCCCAGCAGTGCTCAGACACAGGAGGGGTGGGTCCCTATCACTCCCAGCAGTGCCCAGACACAGGAGGGGTGGGTGCCTTTCACTCCCAGCAGTGCCCAGACATAGGAGGGGTGGGTGCAGAGTCCTCCCAGCAGAGCCAAGACACAGGAGGGGTGGGTGCAGAGTCCCCCCAGCAGTGCCCAAACACAGGAGGGGTGGTGCAGAGTCCTCCCAGCAGTGCCCAGACACAGGAGGGGTGGGTGCCTATCACTCCCAGCAGTGCCCAGACACAGGAGGGGTGGGTGCCTATCACTCCCAGCAGTGCCCAGACATAGGAGGGGTGGGTGCAGAGTCCTCCCAGCAGTGCCCAGACATAGGAGGGGTGGGTGCCTATCACTCCCAGCAGTGCCCAGACATAGGAGGGGTGGGTGCAGAGTCCTCCCAGCAGTGCCCAGACACAGGAGGGGTGGGTGCAGAGTCCTCCCAGCAGTGCCCAGACATAGGAGGGGTGGGTGCCTATCACTCCCAGCAGTGCCCAGGCAGAGGAGGGGTGGGTGCAGAGTCCCCCCAGCAGTGCCAAGGTTCAGGAGGGGTGGGTGCCTATCACTCCCAGCAGTGCCCAGACAGAGGAGGGGTGGGTGCATATCACTCCCAGCAGTGCCCAGACATAAGAGGGGTGGGTGCAGAGTCCTCCCAGCAGTGCCCAGACACAGGAGGGGTGGGTGCAGAGTCCTCCCAGCAGTGCCCAGACATAGAAGGGGTGGGTGCCTATCACTCCCAGCAGTGCCCAGCCATAGGAGGGGTGGGTGCCTATCACTCCCAGCAGTGCCCAGACATAGGAGGGGTGGGTGCAGAGTCCCCCCAGCAGTGCCCAGACACAGTAGGGGTGGGTGCAGAGTCCTCCCAGCAGTGCCCAGACACAGGAGGGGTGGGTGCCTATCACTCCCAGCAGTGCCCAGACACAGGAGGGGTGGGTGCAGAGTCCCCCCAGCAGTGCCCAGATACAGGAGGGGTGGGTGCCTATCACTCCCAGCAGTGCCCAGACATAGGAGGGGTGGGTGCAGAGTCCCCCCAGCAGTGCCCATGGAAGAAAAGGGTGCAGTACCCACAGATACAATGCCCACAATTGTCAGTCGGGTGCTCAAAGACCCTGCAGAACACCTAACACATGTGTGCAAGGCTAGGAGTACACACATGCATAGTGTGTAAAAGGGAACATGTCCACATGAAGTCATGTCAATATACTCCATACACAAGTACAGTGACCACCAAGGATGCCACTAATGATGCAGGTGGAGACATTGCCCAGCATGCATGGGCAAAGTTGAACGGATCCGTCACACACCAAGGAAATGTAGACACAGCTCAGCACAACATTTTGGAAACACCCTGCAGGGAAGATGTCAGGGTCCACAGAGTAAGAGCTTACATAGACAAAGATATTTCGCAAATACCTTGTGATGGCACACAGATACCAGGGTCCACCCCATGAGCAGCACACTACTACATTTCCCAGACACCTAACACATTATCATCACCCCAAATCATGGAGCAGCACCACCAACAGCAATACCAGAAAAGCAGTAGTGTTCAAAGGTAAAAAAACATTGCTTTATTCAGCATGAAAAAAAAATGGTTAATAAAAGTTCAATATGTACAAGGCCCATAGGGCAATCCATAGTCCAATTCCTGGTGGGGGACACATAGGGACGTGTGTCCCCTAGCTTGCCTGCACAGTTCATACCTCCTTTGCTTCCACAGGGGGGGGCATCATGTGGGGGGGGAAGGACCAGGCACCACAGGGACAGGAGGGGCAAGGGTAGGTGTTGTGGGTGCAGGGACAGAGGACTCCACCACAGGGGGTGGGGCAGCACCAAAGGTGGTGGTGAGAATGGCACTGTACACGGTTGCAAGGTCCCCCAGCATCTCCCCTGCACCCGAAGGAACCACAGGCCCCAAGGAGGGGGAGGGTCGGAGGGATGGGTCGCAGCGCTACTGGGGGAGGGTGTGGACAGGGGGGGGACTCAACTACCCTGACCGGGGACTCCTTTTACCGCTTGCGGGGTGGTGTCACACTGGGGCTCAGGGACAGAGCGGCCATGAAGGAATCTTTGTTGGAATCTTGGCCAGGAGAGCTGAGGGGAGTGGATTTGGAGGGAGTGGGCTGTGAGGAATGTGGACTCCCACTGTGGCTGCGTGTCTTCCGTTTGCCCCCCGACCCAGTGGGTGTGCCTACTTCACCCTGAGTGTGCGTGACAGGAGGTGTGCGCTTGGCCTTCCCTGGTGGTGCGGTGCCTGTGTCTGGTGGGGTGCGTGCATGGGTACATCTGGGTGTGCTTGGGACAGGCATGGGAGTGGGAAGTGTGGATGGTGCAGGGGTAGGGGGGGACGCAGCGCTGCAGGAGACCCACTGCTGCAGTCAGTGTCGAGTCTATGGACCTCAGCAACTGGCGTTGGTCAGACTGCGCAGCTGAGATGCCCTCCATGTATGCCTCCATCTGGGTGAGCACTCGGGTGTGGCCATGGAGGAAATTAAGCATCGCAGTCTGACCAACCTGCAACTGGCGCAGGATGTCCACAGACTCGGCATTCACGGCAGCAGTGGAGACAGGGGCAGGGGGTGTGGTGCCTGGCAAGAAGGAGACACGTGGTGACCTAGCACGGCAGGAAGGGACCCGAGCAAGTGGGAGGCCGGTGATGGGAATGGAGGGGGCGGGTAGAGATGGAGTGCTGCTTTCAGCTGTGGGAGCAGCCTCCGCCCCCTCTGGGAGCTCAGCCTCGGACCCGTCCGCGTCATAGTCGGTGGTGGGACTGGACAGGTCCTCCGCCTCACTCCCCTTGGCCTCCGTGCCACTTGATGTGCCAGACAAGACAGCACTGCTGGCACTGGTGCTCGCTCCCTCCTCACGGTCCGTGCCAGTATCTCCCTCGGAGTCCCCCGACGATGCTGTGGGCAAGGTGAAGAGACAGGAAATAATCAGACACCTGTATACATATGTCACATGAGTCAAATCTACATAGGTCACAGTGCATAGCCTGAAAAGCAACATGAGTAACATCTACAATACAAGGTACATATGTAGACCCTGCAACACACAGTTGGTTGACCCACCATGCCACTGAGAAACAATGGAGAGCATGACACCACAGCAAATTACTTGATATCAAATTGGACAGAGGAGCCAGGCTCTGGGGACAATCGTGCACAGCATCTGCACCATACAGCGTTGCCAAAAAAGGGATGAGCAGGAACCATGTCTATTAACTATTTGCACATGCTGCAAAGCTAATACATTCAACCATGCCCAACATGACTGGGTCACTGCACTTTGAGTGTATGTCCAGACAAACATCACACACAGGCCAGACCTAGCAAGGAGACTTCAGATTTTGACATGTAGGCCTTGCCCGCACAAACCAACCCCCTACCTGAGACAATGTGATTGAGACAGAGGAAGTACTTACACGTCTTACTCTGGGATAAAAACACATGGCCTGCACTAAATCCTGATTGTACACAAACTACCCCTGGTGCGCCTGTCCACATATATCGTTGACAATCAACCATCATCAGATTGTCGTACCAAGACACACAGGCACTGCCCACTGTGAGTATGCACAAGCAAAATTGGGTCACACTGTACAGTGGACACATGTAGCACAGTTTACGTAAATACAGATGAGGTTAGGGTACAATGCCACAGAGCCCAACCTATGCCGAAGACACAGAGAATGTCCACATTGTTGGATGACACACATGATACCTAGGAAAAGGTGCCCCAGGGCACGGTAGTGGCCACACTCCTCCATGGTCCTGGATGGATATGACTGCCACTGAAGCAACCGTCCCTGCACTATGCATTACTCCCAATCATGCACATCATGTCAGAGGGCACAACATTGGACATGCATGCTGTAAGGCAGTACACTTTTAAGACACACTCCTATGTCGGGACTCACCATCAGTGCCAACTGACATGGACCCCACAATGACTGAACTGGTCAGGGCACAGGCAAGGTCCCAAAACCTGTTACACACCACCCCCACACATGATGCTGCAAGCATTGGGCACTTGGATTAACTGCCAGCCTAGATAACCTTGTGCAAGAGTGACTACACACAGACCAGGGAACACATGGCAAGGAGGGGAAGGGAGGAAGAACAGCACCAGTTTACTTTGGGGAACAGGTTATGCACTGCACATTTAAACCCTGGCAGTGTATCCATGCAACTGCGCACTTCCAAAAGCTGGTGACACACAACAAACACACATGTACCTACCCCCTTCCTGCTGCTGCTTCTCCTGTAAGTGCCTATCCAAGTCGGGGAAGACCACCGCCAGCACACGCTTCTGGATGTGGGTCAGACGCCGGCGCCCAACGGTTCTTGTGGCTCTCAGGTGAGTCCCCCAGCAGGACCCGTGCGATCCTCCTCGTCCAGCACCGGATATCCTGCCAGTGTTTCCTCACCTGGGCTAGGCGCCGCTTCCGACCCTCCGTCTTCCGCACTGCACTGATGGCTTGCTTCCAGATCTCCCCCTTGGCATAGACGCCTACCTGTGAGGATGCAAAAGTGAGAATACTTTAATCCACCTGAGCAATGACACAGAGACACACATATTAATAATTAGTCTTGTTTGAACAGGGCATGGTATGCAGCCAACTCATTGCACCTTCGTCATAGGGACATTATCCTCTGGGGAAGGGCTAATGCTCTAGGTGGCATTGAAAGTACACAGGTGGCATGAGGGGTGCAACACAATCAATGATCCAGGCTCACACTGTGCATCACAAGCTTCACCAGGATTATGTACAGCACCTCAAAGCAGTCACATGCCCCAGGCCACTGACGCAACCTCAGCAGAGTACACAGACACACACAGGCACAGGACAATCACCTGCCATTGCCAACTGCGGGTACAAACCTCACTCTGCCCATGTGCCACTAGACTGGGGGGTGTCACAGGTGTTGGGGCTGGCTCAGCACAGCAGTCACACAGCACTGCTCCCTGCTCACATCACATGGGCAGGGTATATCCATCCCTCATGCAGCTGGGGTGCAACACTCCACATATGCACTCACCCACATGCCAGGGGACTTACACACACACACCAATGTCCAGGGGACAAACACATCATTTGGACACTCTCAGCACAGGTACACTAAACAAACACACATCTATGGGTACTGTCACCTGTCACACAGGGGGGGACCACAGAATCACATCAGGACTGTACAACATTCCCAGGAGGAGTAGCCAGGCTGAATGTGGCATGCACCATGCATTGATTGTCACAGTAAGCACTATGCAAGTGAGGAGTGCACACAGGAACTACAGCATGCTCTGCATGGGAGACATGAGGCCTTCCCCACCCTGGGACCCACTCTAAACAACATTGCATGTCTGTCACACAGGGACACAATGCCAGAAGTCACAGTCACAAAATAAGGGGCACAGTCTAAGCTAGTGGAGTCAGCACTCACCTGCTCCCCTGGTCGACCATACAGCATGGTGTACTGTGGGAGAATCACATCCACCAACGCCATATTCTCCTCCATGTTGAATGGCTGGGCCCTCTCCCTAGACCTGGACATGGTGCCAGAGGAATCACGAGCAGCAGCAGTGTTGTGGAATGAAAGGATGTGCAGGCAAGTGCTCTCTCATGGGACCTGGCTGCCTTATATCTGCCCTGCTGGCCTATTTCATTTACAGGAGTACAGAGTGATTGGTCAGTTACATTAGCATCCTACGTTTCCTCCAATCCCTTTAAACCTACCCCAGTGAGTGGCTTTGCATGGTTTAAAAATTGAGCATGATGTCAAGTCAACAACCACTTTGCAACAAAGTATATGGTCTCCATCTGACTTTTGCTGGCCACCTGATGCAAGAATTCAAACTTTAAACTCGGTCTCCATGACAACCAGCATGCATTTATGCCCTTATACTTGTCCCTCATGTGTCCCCTATGTTATTTCAATATTTACACACAGGTACGGTGCGTTCCGTGGCCCTAGGGCACCCCAAATGCAGTGAAACGGACCGTACAGGCGTGTGTACGATCCCTATCACTATGGGAGTGCTGGCGTATGCGTACGCCATAGTAATACGGACCGTACAGGCGTGTGTACGGTCCCTATCACTATGGGAGTGCTGGCGTATGCGTACGCCATGGTAATACGGACCGTACAGGCGTGTGTACGGTCCCTATCACTATGGGAGTGCTCGGGACCGTACACACGCCTGTACGGTCCGCATTACCATGGCGTACGCATACGCCAGCACTCCCATAGTGATAGGGACCGTACACACGCCTGTACGGTCCGTATTACCATGGCGTACGTATACACCAGCACTCCCATAGTGATAGGGACTGTACACACGTGTGTACGGTCCATATTAATATGGCGTACGCATACGCCAGCACTCCCATAGTGATAGGGACCGTACACACGCGTGTACGGTCCGCATTACCATGGCGTACGCATACGCCAGCACTCCCATAGTGATAGGGACCGTACACACGCGTGTACGGTCCATATTAATATGGCGTACGCATACGCCAGCACTCCCATAGTGATAGGGACCGTACACACGCGTGTACGGTCCGTATTACCATGGCGTACGCATACGCCAGCACTCCCATAGTGATAGGGACTGTACACACGCCTGTACGGTCCGTATTACTATGGCGTACGCATACGCCAGCACTCCCATAGTGATAGAGACCCTACACACGCCCTCAGAGCGTATGTACGGTGTGTTTCACACCTGACAGTGGTGACAGGCGGCACACAGACAGGAATAGAGCTGTCATACTTGGCCAAGGCTGGACATCAAGGCATTGTCTGTGCAGTACAACATGTGTCGGGCACAGGTGTGTCAGGCTGTGATGTGGCACATTACTCCTGAGGTGTGAAGCTAATAAATGTATTATGAGCTGTGTACACATGTCATGTGTGATGGTGCACTATGTGCCACACATCCCCTTCACTCCTTTGACATGTGTGCATGTAGTACAGACTTGTTGAGCCATGCGTCACTGGCATGGCACAGTCACCGACACCCGCAACTGTCCCCTGATGCCAGGTACACAGAATATTACACCTGACATGTGAATGCCCGCGTTGCACGCTGTAACTATGTCATGTGTGTGTCATGTGTTCCCATAGGTTTGCTGTAGGTGTTTGGTCAAATGCATCTGCAGTTGATGCAACCAACATGTGTCTGTGTGTAGATGGGCATGGCACACTGTTACGCACACCAGCCCACATGTGTAACCCGACGTAAGGTGTGTATGTATGCATCGACATGGAATTTCTAAACAAGGACATATCTGCATACTCTCAATGTATGTGTGATCAGTCTTGACATGTACTCCTTCATGGCAAGTTGTGTGGTCTGTCTTTTTTCTATGACATGTGACCTGTGCCTCTAGTGTTCCGCAACCTGTCTGTACGATAAACATCCTTATTCTGCACATATGTGGATGTCTGTAACTCCTGTAATGCGTCTGCCTGTTCACTTACACTGGCCCACAGCTAGTTTCATGCCATGGCATATTGAGCTTGAGAATCGACGTTTGTAGCTGGCTCTTGGTAGGAGTGTCACCTGCCTGGCATACGTGTCCAGGGCATATTGCACAGACCTGTATGTAGCATATGTGTATTGCCTGTTGAACATGTGCTCAGTACATTGAAATTGGTGGTGTACTGTACACACTCTTCATTGTCCCTTCAAATTTACTGCAGGGCTCCGCCTCTCCCTCGACCAATTCCGAACTTGGCTGACCTGAGGGAACATGACTGTATACGCCGCTACCGCTTCCCCCGACAGTTGATTGAGAACTTGACAACACGGCTGGCACCACACCTCCAACCGCTACACAGGTATCCTACTGCACTGACACCCAAGATGAAGGTGATGGCAGCCCTACATTTCTTTGCCACGGGTACCTTTCAATATCCCATTGCTCATGTTGGTGGCATGTCCCAAACCATGTTCAGCCGTGTTCTGCATGATTTTTTAGAGGCCATGTTGGATCACCTGGATGAGTTCATTAAATTCCCAACTCCTGAGCAGTTGACAGGTGTCAAGCGTGAGTTCTATGCCCTGGGAGGGATGCCCCATGTCATTGGGTCCATAGATGGAACACATGTGGCTTTGGTACCACCACAGGCACAGGAGGTAGTGTATAGGAACCGCAAGCATTACCACTCCATTAATGCCCTTGTGGTGTGTCTTGCCAACATGGTGATTTCCCATGTCTGTGCTTGTTTTCCAGGATCAGCACACGATGCCTACATCATGAGGCGTAGCAGGGTGCCTGAAATGATGCTGCAGCTGCGCAACGAACGAGCATGTATTGTTGGTGGGTATACTCTTTCAGTCCTGTATTTAGCGTCAGCTTCCTGTCTCACTGCTTCTCCTGACCCACTTTTGTCCATGATGTTTCCATGTAGGGGACGCTGGCTATCCCAACATGCCATGGCTGATCACGCCTCTCCGCAACACCAGCACGGCTGCCGAGCACCGCTACAACAACGCCCGTGGGCGGACCAGGCGAGTGATAGAGAGGACGTTTGGCCTCCTGAAGAGCCGATTCCGTTGCCTCCACAAGACCGGCGGCGCACTCCCATATGCACGGTGAAGCTCTGCAAGATCTTCCTCGTGTGCTGCATGCTGCACAACATGGCAGTGGAGAAAGCTGTGCCACTCATCCTGGATCCGGATGAGCAGGAACATCCACCCGTGGAGGATGAAGGGCTTGGTGACGAGGCAAGTGATGTGAGGAGGAGGAGGCGGAAGAGGACATCCGGAGTCGGCTCATACGCGACTTCTTTGCTTAGTGGTGAGTTCCAGTGTCTGAGTGTGCACGCATTGGGCCGTGTGTGGCATGTGTTGCAATGTGTGTGTCCATCTGCATGTCTGCCAAGTGAGTCAGAGGTGTGTTTGGATGTGCCACTCGAGTGATGGTGCAATAGAAGAATGTTTTTCCAGAGTCATCATTGTCACCTAGCATGTTGACAACCTTATACGTGTCGAGTACATGCACATGCATGCGGATGTGCTTCTTTTGGCTGACTTCTTGTGTGTCTCTCATCCACAGGTGCTTGCGCATGCTGTCTGCTGGTGGCATTGTTGTGCTCCTGCTATTCCTCATGAACACAGCAACATGTGCTGAATCAGCGTTACATGCACGGACAAGTTTGAAAATCTCCTTAGGTAAGGGATGCAGCATGGCTTTTTGGGTGTGGTATTTGTATTGAATGTGTGTGCACTGCTCCTGTTCATGTTTGGTTACTTTGCATACATGTAGAATCACCATGGGGCACATGACATGGAGCTGAATTCACCTGAATTGATGGTCATACTTGGTGACAGTCATCTGTAATGGGATTGTGGATTGTGAGGAAGCCATCAATTTGTGTGACACTGCCCTCGGAAACATACGGGTTGCACCGGGTTGACATGGTGTGTGAATTCCCCATTAGAGGCTCAATGGTGTATAGCAGCCTCTCCGTGAGCAGCAGGGGGTGTTTAGCTGTAACCCGTCACTTGTGTGCCAGTTCTATGGATTTCCAGCATCTGTGGTGCAAAGGGGGGTGCCAGTGTCGGTCCCACATGTTCATCCACATGACCTGTGTATGTGTTGACAGAGTTGCATTTGCATTCCGACACACATAACTAATAAAGGTGTCCCTCTGCCTCCAAGGTGCCTCATCTCTGTCAATGGTGGTCTGTTGCCACTGTGCATTCGGCATGTCTGGCATAGCTATCAGAGATAGTGCATATGAGTCTATGTGTAGAGTAGCAAGATGCAAGCTGTTTGTCAGGGATTAGAATCTGTATTGTGCATGATGTCCATGGCTGTGTAGGTATTGTGGCATGTCAGTCTCCACGACGGCCACTGTGCTGCATGTGCATCCATTGTGTGTGTGTGTGCCATGTTGAACCAGACATTCCTTCCTTGACATACACCTTTTGCATAGTTCCTTCCTGAGATCCTTGTCTTTGTGTGCAACTTGTGGAATTGTTTTATTGACATGGCGCATGCTGCTGCAGGCCCTGCAGCAAGGGCACCCAGTGTCCACGCAAACAAGCTGGTGTTCATCATGGATTGCTTGCTGACATGTGCTATGCTGATCAGCAGCATCTGTGCCTCATGCTGCAGCACACTCTGCATTATGCACAAGATCCCCAGTTCCATCCACCTCAAGGCAAGAGAGACCATCCCCCAGGTCAACTACAACATTCTACTCTATGGACGTGTGCGTTACAACTCCCATGATACTTGTCCACATCCAGGGTGCATCTGCACAGCTCTGCTTCTACATCCGGCGACCAAGCCACATCAACGTCCAACAGAGATGGGGGGGAATGGATCACTGCCAGCTGCAGGATGACCTTCTCAATCCACGCCCACACTCAGGATGCAGCCCACAACCCTAATACAACCTTGTGGCACTGTGATCCAAGACCCCATTGTGCCATCTACATGCATCCAACCTTGGCCGGCCCACCATTCTCCACATCCACCTGACTCAAGCATGCAGGACATGGTTCTGCCACCTGTCTACACATACCTGGGATTAGCACCCCAGGACACTCCACATGATCCCTGACCTCTGCGCATGACTGTTGCTCTTCTAAATATGTCTGTAGACACAGTTGTGCGGGCACCCCCTCAGCTGGTTTGGCCCATCACGGGTGAGTATGGTGCTCCATGTCTGTATTGGATGATACATTGTGACCCATGTGTGTCCTGTGCCAGACTCAGACCCCAGGGTATGGATGGTTGTAGTTATTTAAAATACTCAGGCATAGTTTGACTTTACAACACACACATGTAATGGAATAATGCAAAATGACGGCATCATCTCTTGATAGTGCAGAATTTTATTTGTGGTGGGGTACGTGTTCGGGGGGGATGACAAGAGGTGCTTGCTGGGTGTGTAGAATCCAAAGTTCACTGGGGGAGTTGGTATCCTTGCCATTGGAAGTCACCAGAGTCCATGCCACAGTCTTTGTCAACATTGGTCAGACAGTGACCAGCAAGTCCATGTGGCAGAGAATGTCATTTGCTGATGTGCTGCTGTTGGGCCAGAGGGCCAGGTTCCAGGCCAGGTGACCTGGGAGATGGTGATGTTCCGCTGACACTCACGGTCTTTTGCGTGGACGACCCACCTTCCTGCGGGGACCCTCAGAAGCAGGCCGTGACAATGCTTGTGATGCTCCGTCGGATGAATCCTCCTCCTCCTGATCCCTCCCTGTGGCTGGTGATGTTATTTGCCTGGTGGCACAGGGAGGGTTGCCCATGTTGTCGGCAATCCGACGGAGTGAACGGTTCATTTCCGTGTGCACCGTCAGGAGCTCAGCCAGTCTTGCCTCTATCCGTCCTTGGTGTCGCTGTTGACTGGCATGTTGCTCGGCCTGCAGGGTCTTCATCTCATTGAGGGTGGACACAACCTGGCTGATGCCCCTGGTGTCATGCCGGTATGTGTCGAGGATGTTGCTGACGTGTGACATTACCGGTTCCTGAGCCAACTGGTCAGGTTCGCGCCTCCGCCGTCCTCCACTCCCACCACCCCTACCCACTTGCGCCTGGCCTGCCGTTGTGGGCACATTGGGTCTCCGGGGCCCCTGAGGGATGGCATTTGCGGTGTCGCCTGCCTCCTCCTGGGTGCCCGCAGAACCTTGTCCCTCCTGGTCAGACTGGCTGTGTTGTTGTGTGCAGGCAGGGCTCCTGGGTGTCTCCTGGGATGTGGCAGGAATGGGGGTGGTGGTTGGCACAGTTGTACCTGACGCAGGTGCTGCAGGTGGTTGGACACCAGAGGGGCCAGGTTGGTCTGGGTCATCCACGGAGTGGTGAGAGTCGTCGCTGCCGGTGGGGTCCTCTTCACGCAGAGCCTGGTCCTGTGAGACTGCCCCCCGAGTGTTGGGGGGAGATCGACGACGTTGACCTGTGTGTGAGAGAGACAATGTTAATTGTGTTACATGCGACATCCATGTTTCATTCATATTTGAGTTGGCACAGTTCCTCTGGGTAGTTGGATATGTCTTGCATTCCTCTCACAGTGCACTTGTGCATGGGTATGTCCCTTGGCCACAGCTTTCGAACTTTACCTATGTGTGACACAATCTTAGTAGATGCATCTTTTTGGAACGCAGTCAGCAGTGTAGTGAGCGGGCGTAGCGAGCCATGCAGAGCCGCCTTACGTGTTGCACTGTACATGGGCAAATTGTGTTTTTTCCATGCTATTTGAGAATGCAGGTAGGTAACTTAAGCATTTGTGACAGGGTTCTAACAAACACAGTGGGTGTGAGGTTAGGTTTGTGCCTGCAGCACGGATGTACTCGTGCACAGATTGACACATGGCCCAGTGTTTATCAAAGGAAAAAGGGGGGTTAACGCACTGCCAAACCTTGTCTACATGCACACGGTCCACCTGCTGACGAGCGGACATGGCCACACCACCCAAGGGTGATTTTGTCTCCCTCTGGTTCCCTTTCTCCCTCCCTCTGTCACCCTCCTCCCCCTGTCCGTCTTCCTCTGTCTTCCTTTCTCCCTCCCTCTGTCACCCTCCTCCCTCTGTCCGTCTCCCTCTGTCTCCCTTTCTCCCTCCCTCTGTCACCCTCCTCCCTCTGTCCGTCTCCCTCTGTCTCCCTTCCTCCCTCCCTCTGTCAGCCTCCTCCCTCTGTCCGTCTCCCTCTGTCTCCCTTTCTCCCTCCCTCTGTCACCCTCCTCCCTCCCTCTGTCACCCTCCTCCCTCCCTCTGTCTGTCTCCCTGTGTCCCCCTCTGTCTCCCTCCCTCTCTCTCCCCCTCTCCCTCCCTCTGTCTGTCACCCTCTGTCACCTCAGCCCAGCTTCCTGGGCACACACAGTTTGCAGGTCTTTCGAAAGGCCATTGGCTTGTTCATGTGGGTTTGTTTCTAATCTCCAAGCACCCATTGGGCGGAGTGTCTGAGTCTGTGCTGCTGCTGTGGCGGTGTGTGCTGACACTCTTTCACAGTGATGCCTCTTCATTAGCTGCTGTTGTGTGCAAAGTGTGCCTTCATACCCATGTCATCCAGCAACGCGGCCACCATTTGCAGGCAACACAGTACTGTGTCTGTTGGTGTATAAGTGGCTGCATGGTTTTGTGAATAGCTATATGAGTGTCTATATGGGTTATTGATTGGTTGTCTGGGTATCTGTATGGGTGCCTGAGTGTTTGTGTGGGTGGGGTGTGTGTGACTCTGTGCATAGATGTGTGAGTGGGTGATTCTATGGGTGCATGGTTTTAAGAGTGCATATGTGATGGACTGTATGGTTGGGTGAGTGTATGTATGGGTATGGTAGTGATTGAATGTATATCTCAGTGGTACATGTGTGATTAACTACATATGTGAAAGGCAGTATATATGTGTGTAAGAGTATATAACTGGCTATATGTGAGAGTATGTGATTGTGAGAGTGGCTGTATGGATGAGTGTGTGCTTGTATCAGTAATTGTATAAGAGCGTAAGAATGTGGTAGTATTTTTATGAGTAAGTGAACTTGTGTGAGTATAACTGGATAGATGAGTAAATGGGAGTGTGATTAATTATTTGCATGACTGACTAGGTGTGTGAGTACCTCTATGCAGCGACGGCCCGTGTAGGGCGTTTTACCGGGGCGGTGACGTGGGGCAGAGGAGGGGCAGGGTGGGGGGTTGCAAAATGCGGCATACGGCCAATTGCAGGTAAGTTACGAAAAAAATAAATAAAACAAATTTTGTTACGCGCGCTGCATCGCATTTGGCGATGCTGCACGCGCATCGAAATTCGTTTTTTTTTTTTCTGTATCTTACCTGCAATCGGCCGTATGCCGCATTTTGCAACCCCCCACCCTGCCCCTCCTCTGCCCCACGTCACCGCCCCAGTAAAACGCCCTACACGGGCCGTCGCTGCCTCTATGGATGATTGGCGGTGTGTGAGTGTCTATATAGGTGTTTAAATGCATATGATAGTCCTGTACTGATTGACTGTAAGTGTGAGTGACTGTACAGGTGAGTGAGTGGATGTGTGTGTACACCTAAGAGTCAATGAGTGGGTATGTAGTTATTGGTATTGGAGTATCTATGGTTTTGAGAATGTACGTCTGAAATTTTCATTGGGTATATCAAAGGGTGTGAGAAGATGCACTAATTTATCACATGGATGACGTCATCAGTGATGTCATTTGAGATGTCATCAGTGATGTGATCAGTGATGTCACTGACCATGTCATGAGTGATGTAATATGTGACGTCATCAGCAGTGCATTGCGGGGGCGCGGGGGAATTTCTAGGGTTTTGTACGAGGGAAATGTCCAGCTAACTATAACGCCCCTGAAACATATGGTTCTTTCAGTGAATTTCTAAGGTTTTTTAAATGCCAATTCCTAACTATCACGCCCCTGAAACCTACGTTTTTTTCAGTGAATTTTAAAGGATTTTTAAATGCCAATTCCTAACTATAACATGCATGAAACCTATAGTTTTTTCAGTGAATTTCAAGCGTTTTGTAAATGCTAATTCCTATCTATAACTTATCTCTAAAGATATCACGTTTAATGATTTTCATTGGATTTCTATATTTTTCAATTTCAGTGTGTCAATTTAATTAATTATCTTTTTAAAAAATACTTTTTATCACCATTTTTTTAACTTATTTTTTCAATTAATTCTTTGAAAAATTAAAAAATATCATTTGTTTTTATTGGTTTTTTTTTAAAATATTTTTTTATATTTTTAAAAATATTTTTTAAACTATATTTTCCAAACTTTATTTTTTAAATTTTTTTGGGATCCGCGCACCCTATGCGCACCGTTCTCGAACCCTATGTGAAAGCGTCCGCGTTGGGTACGTGTTTGATGCGCGATTCCAATGCGACCGGTACGCGACTCCAAGCCTATACGCGACACGTACGATTACATTAAGCGACGCTTCTGGGCATCCGCGATGCGTCATATGCGTGTGTGAAGTGGTGGGTGCACGGATCCGAAATATTTAACATTTAAAAAAACATATATATATGTATTTCATGTGAATATTAATTGAAGACAAACTCTAAACTACTCTTAAAAGTAATATATTTTTACATCTAATCCCTTATTCCTTTTAAATTCAATTTTGCGGTTGCGCGCTGGGTGTGTGCTGCATAAGTGCAGGGTGCGCGGATCCCATGTGACCTGCAAAAAAAGAGATTTGATTGGTTCATTACACTTCCTGTTCTAACTATTGAAAGACCCCACCCATTTCAATCATTCTTCTTTGACCTTCTTTGGAAGAGCATCTCTTTGCAGAGAAGAAGCTTTTTTGACTAAGTTTTTACTTAGCTCAAACTTTTTTCAGAACAAACAATGGCTTCAGGGCAGAAGGCATCTCCTGCATCTACTCATACATCTGAGGATGATTTTTTGGAAGAGCCACCATGCCCACCACGTTTTTCATCTGTGGTGTGGAAATATTTTACCTATCCTGAGGGGCAAACAAAGACCATTGCCACCTTGGTGACGTGCAAGATCTGCCAGAGAGTGCTGTCTCGAGGGGATTCTAACAGAAAGTACTCATGCGGAACAGCTAGTATGATGAAACATCTAAGGACCCTTCATCCGGTAAATCTTGCTCGGGAGGAAAGCCGAAGGATGAGAGTCGCTCCTGCTCCTTCTGACTCATCGCAGCCGAGCACCTCAAGAGTGCATCCTTCAGCACAAAATTTGGACATCCGTCCACATTTTCAATTTTTGAAAGTGCTCTGCGTTAAATGCAATGCGACTTTATGCTACGGGGAGCATTCTATCGATGTGATCTGCCGTTGGCAAGAAAGTCACCATTGCTATTTTTTTTTCCCTGAAGTTCATTGTTTTGTTCCTCTTGTTCTGTTTTTACCTTTTTTTTCCAGAAAGAAGAAAAAAAAAGTTCTTCTAAGAACTAACTTTCCTGGTTTAAAAAAGTGCTATATTTCTTTGTTAGTGTGTGAAAGTTCAGATGAATGTATGTGTAGTACATAATTGACTGAATGAATGCATTAGTAGCGTATGGTGAATGTATAAGTGCAGAACTATGAGGAAGTGCTGCAGCATCACACAGTAACCTCTTTAACTGCAGTGTGCTGTAGTACTTTCGAAGCACAGGGATGCAACACATGTACATAAATATGTTGCAAATCTATGCTTCTCTCTGAACGGCTGCTTAAACTGCAGCCATGTGATGATACAGGCACCCTTGCACCATAGCGCAAGGATATCTGTGTCATGTGCTGTTTGTTTTTGTGCAGGAAGACACACCTTCCTGCACAAAAACAATGAGAAAACGCATTTTTCTCCTTCAATGTATGCTGAACATTTTAGCATGCATTGAAGATATAAAAATGTGGAGAAATGAAAACAATTCTCCAATTTTAGAATGGTGCAGCATTCACACACATATCGAGATTTATGATTTCTGATAAATATAGAGATGTGTCTTGTTCTTTGAGTATTCATTGCAATCATGCACAACAACACTTATAGAACACCCTTTCAACGCAAAGTGGTGTGTATGATGAGGTTGTATTTACATGGAGTAGAAAGAGTGCACAGAGTGCCTTTTCCTCTCTTTGTAAATATGAAAGAGTGTCTTGCGCAATAACTATGTTACAAAAAGGGACATATTTCTGTTTTTAAAATTGCTTGCGAATGATAGAAGGTAAGCACAGAGTTTTGTCTGCAAAGATGTTCAAAGAAGAATGATTCAAATGATTGGGGTCCTTCAATAGGTGCAATGGGAAATATTATGGACCCCTCAAATCTCTTTTTTTGCAGGTCACATGATATCCGATTACAGTCAGATTTCAAAACTACATAGGTATAAACAGAGTGTTTTTAAAAACGTGTTTAAACTTTGCAGCTTCTTGCAGATCTCTCCAGTCTGCATAATGATATTTAGTTAAACTTACCTTCACAGTAATAGAAATTAAAAATGGTATACATTTTTTTCTGATTTTCTTTGCAATCTAAATTGATGTAAATTGTTTATTTTAAAATTAGGATCTGTGAAAGAAAAGGAAAAAAAAGTTATCACATGTAATAATAAATTTTTTACAACACAGCATAATTTCCACAAAGTAATTTGTTTGCCTTTTTTGATGTTCTCAGAATATATTGAATTTTACTAGAAATAGTGATTTCAATCGTACTCATCACTTAACAACGGGCAAAAAAAAAACTATCAGAAAGATTGTTAAATAAAAACCAACATGCTATTGTCAGTAAAATACCAGAAAATACAAATCACACATATATGAAATGCTTACGACTAACAACATTTTATAATTTTCACTTATAAAAACTGTAAATGTTGCCGCTTTAAAATATTCACCGAATCAATGAGCACAAAAAAGTCCATAATTCAAACTTATACCTTTCCTTGAGGCCAAATGGTATTTTTGCACTCCTTTTTTATGTAAATTGTCCAATGGTAGTCCTATTAAATTATAATAATAAATTCCTCAGAGAATGAATTATCTTTCTAAAACTTTGACTTTAAAAATATTAGGTAGGAATTTTGTAATTCCCTAGGCAAACGTTGTTTGAAAACCAACTGGCAATCATTACAAAGTGTCCAGCCTTTGTCACATTTTAGATAGGCAGTGTAATGTCCAGATGTGGTGGAAGGACCATCATGGAAAATTATAGCAATTGCTACAAAAGTCCTTCCTGATATTGATAGTTGCTCTGCTACAAATTGCTTTATTAAAGTATCCAATTTTCTTCCGTCAGCTGTACAACGTTGCATCATTAAAATTATGTATTTGCCGTATTTTGTTAAAAATAATGTGGATAATATTTCTGATTTACATTGGCTACACTCCATGTTTTGATTTGCACCTTTAACTAATTTATCGAAAGACACTGATTTACAGTCTGGTAATGTTAAATACAGAAATCTCTCAGTGTCTTAATTGGTGCTACATGTATACAGCCAATTTTCACAATAATGTTCCCATTTGTAAGAAAGGCCAAAAATATTTTCTATTTCCACACCTTCATTTTCAAAAATGGTAAGCATATACATTAAAAATTCCTGAGCATCTTGTTGGATATTTTGTGAAAACTGTGTAGAACCAGAATACACATCCAAAAGATTATGAATATCTGAAACAGATTGTATTTTACTTGTATCTGTTGTCAACTTTTCATAAAGAGAATGCAACAGAGAACAAAATCTTTTTTGCCGATTCTGCATAATTTGTTCTTGCAAACCTTCAAGATAAAAAACAACATTGACCACTACATTAGCATAGCAGTTGACACCTGAACTATTTTCAAACTGATAACCAATAATCTCTTCAACAGTGTCCAATTTCTTTTTACTTGCAATCACAACATTATCTTGTTCTTTTCCCTTCTCGACACCTTCAGAACAGATATTCTCAAACCTTCTTTTTCGACCAACCACACGCTTTTTCAAATACAGGATATTGACCTAAATTTGGAGCATACACCCTTCGTAATCTATTATACTCTTCTACACAGTTTGCATCTGCAGTAACCTTTGTCTCATCAAAATCAATCAAAAACAAACCAGATAATGTTCTGACTCACGACAAAGCAACATATGCCTTTAAATACGGTAGATCCAATGTTCACCAAAGCACTGTCTACACTTAATCCTTGAGATTTATGAATAGTCACTGCATATGCCAGAGAAAATTGAAATTGTTTCCTATGGACATATAAATCTTTAACAAGCAAAAAACGGACTGAACAACGACCAATTTCTTTAACTTCTTCAATCTGATCAAATTTAATTTTTAAAAATTCAATTCCTTCTTTTTTCTGATAATTAACAAAATCCACCACTTTACCCATTGCGCCATTAAGTAAACCTTTCTCTACATCCAAATTACACCTTAAAATTACCCGACAGTTTCCACATGCATAGAGCGTCTTTTCTAAACCAGCTGTTTTCGATATTTTTTTTTCTAAACAATCTAGTTTTTTTTTCAACTTTTCAATCAAAATAATAGTGATTCCTTCATGCTGTACTTTATCGATGGCTTCCATTTTTACAATTTCTTCATTTTCCAGTGTCAATAGTTCTTCGTTGAATATGGTACACTCGCGCAGTGTTGGCATTAAGCAAATCACTGATTTATTTTGAGCAATTTTCATGTACACTTTTGCAGGAACTGCATTTTCATTTGGAAACACATTGCAAAGTAATCGACTCTCCAAAGCTTGTTTGCCTTGTTTTGAAAGAATTCCAATTCTTATATCTTGAAGAATACTTCCATATTCAGCATCATTTGCCTGTCGCATATTTGTTGTCAGTTCTTTGTATTCAAAATGACTACAAATGGTCACATTACCAACACTGCCAAGAGACTTTCTGGTATCTTCATGGGCAAGTGTTTTAAATACCGGTTGTCCTTTTACCGGAGTCAGTTGCACTAGATCTCCAAAAACTATGACATGTTTTCCTCCAAATAACATGTCATACTCTGTTTTAAGAATTTGCTGCATTCTTAAATGCACAAAGGCAATCATCAAGTTTGAAACCATGCTCACCTCATCAATAATGAGAAGTTTCATTTTCTTCAGGACTCTTGAAGCTTCACAACAAGCTTCTCCAGATGGCTTGTGGTATTCGAATTTGTTCTCATGCTCTACTGGCAGCATTAGTAAACGATGTAAAGTAATTCCTTTCATGTTATGTGCTGCCAACCCAGTTGGAGCAGTGACAACACAAGACAAATGCGACTCAGTTGTTTTCTGCAGATAACTTGTAATTACTTTAATTAAGAAACTTTTTCCTGTTCCAGCTTGACCACTCACATACATTCGGATAGGTTGAAATGATGTACATGAGCACCCTCTCTTTTCATGAAGTAATCCATGGTCAATCTGCTCTTTCACTTGCTGATATATTTGTTTCTGTTCAACATTTAGGTGCCGATTCCGATCCGTGAAAAAAATTACCCGTACGACTCGAATCCGTATATTTTTACGTACGAATCATACAAGTCCCGTACAAATAGATAAGTACGATTCGTATCGGTATTTTGTTACGTACGAATCGTACAAGTCCCGTACGGCCAAGTACGATTCGTACCGTAAAAAAACATACGAATGACCTCGGGAAAAGTCTACGACACGTCCCCGGACAGTTTTACGTACGATTCGTAAAACTGAAGTCCGAGCGCACAAGTACGATCCGTTCCGGCGTTCCGAAGACACATTTGTATGTAAAACGTCCTGTACGGAGTGAACTGTGTACCACCCCTACCCCGGGTATACCTGGGCGAGGGGTACGAGTCGTACGGCTGCCCCCAGCCTCCCACCCCTCCCTCGTAC
The DNA here is from genome assembly GCF_964204655.1 of Triturus cristatus. Classification (NCBI taxonomy): domain Eukaryota; kingdom Metazoa; phylum Chordata; class Amphibia; order Caudata; family Salamandridae; genus Triturus; species Triturus cristatus. The sequence goes on from NC_140593.1 coordinate 939,836,439, forward strand.
ATCCGCACCGTACCCCCAGCCCCCCACCGCATGTCTGCACCATACCCCCAGCCCCCCCACCGCATGTCCGCACCATATCCCCAGCCCCCCACCGCATGTACGCACCGTACCCCCAGACCCCCAACGCATGTATGTACCGTACCCCAGCACCGCATGTACGCACCGTACACCCCCACCGCATGTACGCACCGTACCCCAGCACCGCATGTACGCACCGTACACTCCCACCGCATGTACGCACCGTACCCCAGCACCGCATGTATGCACCGTACACCCCCACCGCATGTACGCACCATACCCCAGCACCGCATGTACGCACCGCACCCCCAGCGCTACGCGGGTAATTTTAAGGCATAATTTGGCTCGCGCTGGGGGTACGGTGCGTACATGCGGTGCTGGGGTACGGTGCGCACATGCGGTGGGGGTGTACGGTGCGTACATGCAGTGCTGGGGTACGGTGCGTACATGGGGTGAGGGTGTACGGTGTGTACATGCGGTGCTGGGGTACGGTGCGTACATGCGGTGGGGGTGCACGGTGTGTCCATGCGGTGCTGGGGTATGGTGCGTACATGCGGTGGGGGTGTACGGTGCATACATGCGGTGCTGGGGTACGGTGCGTACATGTGGTGGGGGTGGACGGTGCATACATGCAGTGCTGGGGTACGGTTCGTACATGCGGTGGGGGTGTACGGTGCGTACATGCGGTGGGGGTGTACGGTGCGTACATGCGGTGCTGGGGTACCGTGCGTACATGCGGTGGGGGTGTATGGTGCGTACATGCGGTGGGGGTGTACGGTGCATACATGCGGTGATGGGGTACGGTGCGTACATGCGGTGGGGGGCTGGGGGTACGGTGCGTACATGTAGCGCTGGGGTACGGTGCGTACCGGGCCCCCTTTTCCTCACGCATCGCGACGAACTTAGCTTTTCCGGCACTTTAAGGCTCCCGTAAAAATATTGCCGTGCGGAGTGCTGTGGGTACGAATCGTACTTGCTGGTCCGTAAAACGCTGCCTGACTCCGTGCGAATGTCGCGTTCGCGCTGTCCCGGATCACATTTGTACATGTTTTTTAGCCGTACAGTCTTTTCTACGATTAGTACGGAAACAGGTTTCCGTACGAATCGTACTTGCTAGATTGTACGGGTTATTTACCGAGTACGAGTTGTACGGAGAAAACGCTCCGTACGATGATTCGTACCCGGGTTTTACCGGATTGGAATCGACACCTTAGTTGTTCTTCCAAGTTTCCTAACTGTATTACACCTTCTTGAGCTTGATACATTGCTGTTTCCACCTCATTCATTTCAATTGCTGCTTCATTTTCAACAATTGGTTGTCCTAGTGGATCTTGACTCAGTGCAGCAGAACTTTGACTGTCTTGAGAACTGTCTCTAGCAATCTCAGCTGCAATTGTAGCTTGTTGATCAATTTCATCATTCAACATTTTCACATAATTTGCAAAAGCACTGCATTGTATGCTATCTTTAGAAGCATTAAATGAATCTTCATAGCTGTGAAAATCTCCAAATAATTCCAGTTCTGAACGCCATGGTTTGAACATTTGCAAAAGGGATTAATAGTAAAATTCCCTTTTGTCAGCAGTGTCACAACTCAGTTTCCTGTGATTAATTAAATTTCCTTTCCTTTGTTTCACCAGACATCCTTCGGAACCAATCATTGCATATTTTCCATTGTTGATATTCTCTGTAGTATTCTGTTTTAAAGTGTAGTTTTGCAGCACTTCATAGAGACACATGTTCTCAACATGATGACTTCTATTTGGGAACTATGTGCCCAACATATTCGTTTTCAAAATATCTGTACTTTCTGGTTCTTTTTCTGCTAAATATTCAATTTCTTGAACAGATTTCAGTACCCGATTTCGCATTCCTGCAAGACCTAGACTCACCCAAATGATTCTTCTACTTTTGGAATATAGACTTGCAGATGATAACCGATCTGAACATTCATATGCTCCAATTGCACGAAGCGATAACATCTTCAAACTGAAACTGTATAATTTCTTACTTAGAGTCTTCTCATGAGAAATCTCTTCCCACATTTCTTTCAATTCAGTCTTTTCTGATTTAGTAATGTAGGACGTTACATATCAAGCAACAGCAATAGAATTGTCTGCAACATACTGAATATCCATGTTAGCGTTCCACATGGATAAAATAACTGGATTGTAGTCATTTATGTATTTCGATTCTTCGCTTCTTCTTAAGTTGTAGGTATTTTTCGGAGACTTTCTTGTGATGTTATGTCGCATAGCTGACATAAAACTGTTCACTCTTCCTTTGTGTTGGAAATACTCCACTCCCACACCGGAAGGGTTGGTGGTAACGGGGTCTTCCCAGACATACACTGTGGTAGCTTGGCTCGAGTGGTCAGGAATCAGGCACCGTGCTAAGCATACGTCATACCCATACAATAACCATGCGTGCATCCGTTCCAAAAACGACTCTACACCGTAAAAATTATGAAAATATCTTGCTTTATCTTCTTTTTCTCTTAGTTGCTGATTAAATAAATAATAACACAATCACAATATACAAAGCTTTTTAAATAGTGCAGGTCAAATAAATACTGTCTTAATGATTCAATAAATAGGGGTGATCATAAATAAGGAAGGCATAAATATAAGTGCAATATATACAGGCAATTAAATATTCTGAGGCAATAAATACTGCAAACCAATAAATATTGTGCGACAATAAATACTGTGGAACAATAAATACAGTGAAGCAATAAATAGGTTAAATACAATAAATACAGTGCCCTCAATAAATAATTAAAAGCTGACAGTGTCACTCATAGAATCAGATCACATTTAAATTTCTATGGGCTGATTTGGCCCAGGCACAGCTTGTGGTGATGTGGAAGGCTTGAGGGTGTCTACTCCCTGGCTTGGACAAGGCTGAGGCCTAAACTGAGGTAGATCAAGGGGGAAATACTAGAGACCTGGCTCTCTCACTCTACACAACCCCACTGTATTAGTCTCAGTTCACCCCTGGCACAATCAAGCTGGTTCCAGCACCTCTCTAACCCCTAGAGTAGTCTCTTAGGATTCCACAGGGCCTTAGGCGCCCTCTATTCCACTTACTGCCCTTTTTCTGAAGCTCCGACGCCGCTGGAGTCGTGTAGACGCCGGTAGGCGGTTCCGGTTCGATGTCGGCGGCCTCGGCTCGATCTCGACCTCCGATTCGATGGCGTCGGGCAGTCTTGGCTCGATGTCGACTTCGGGCGGCCCCGGTCCGATGGCGACCTCAGTTTCGATGACGTCGGCCGGCCTTGGCTCGATGTCGACTTCCGGCGGCTCCGGAGTGCGATCCTCACTCCCGACCTCCGGTGCTCCTCTCCTCGGGTTCCGGCGACTCCGGAGTGCGACCTCACTCCCGACCTCCGGTGCTCCTCTCCTCAGGTTCCGGCGACTCCGGAGTGCGATCTCCACTCCCGACCTCCGGCACGCTTCACCTCGGTCTCCGGCGACTCCGGAGGGCGGTCTTCACTCCCCCGTCGACGCCGCTCACTCGACCTCGGGTGACTTCCTCCTCGACCTCTGGTACTTCTCCGACCTCCGTCGGCGCCCTCTCTCGACCTCTGGCGGCTCCGGGTACGACGTCTGCTTTTCCAGTCAGCGCCGCTTCTCCACCTCGGGCTCCAGGTCTCCAGGCTACTCGACGTCAGACTCCAGGGAAACCAGTATCCAGGTCAGGATCTTGCTGTTCTTGGATTCTAAGGCCTGTTCCTGCTGTCCAGGTCCTTAAGATGGTTTTTCTTGCTTCTTCCCACACAGGGCTCCAGGCTGGGCTCAGTCAGTAGGGACTAGTATCAAGGGTGGGTTTATGGACCCCACTCCAGGCACAAGTTTCCACCCCTGCTGCCTCACTCCTTCCTCCTTCAGGTTTCTGCTGCTCACTCTTCACCAGTCAGGTGCCAACTGCCAGCTCCAACTGCCAACTCTCTGTCTTAGCTTCCCAACATTCTAAACCGCCTTAAACTGTCACAGGGCTCCAGAATGTTGCAGAAGGTTCTAGTAGGTTCCAGTGGGTGCTGGTGATGTCACAGGTGGCCACCATTTTGTGCTCCAGGCCCTCAGACAGAAGTTCCAGGGGTAGATAAAATGGCTCCCTGAATCTGCATCAACACTAAAAAGTCTGGTGGTTCCCAAAAAGGAAAAATTCAAACAGGGTTTGAGGCAAAAGTGGGACAAAATAAATAATGATGAGGAGGGACCACCCAAAGGGCTGACAGGTCTAACACGCGTCCCCCCCAGCTGAAAGTGGGGAGAGCTACCCAACCCCTTGGGAGTTCTCATCACTAAGGCGGAAATACCTTGAGAGACCGTCTGCATTGGCGTGGTCCACTCCAGGCCGATGTTCCACCTGAAAGTCCATTCCCTGTAGGGAAATAGACCACCTCAACAACTTGGGATTCTCCCCCTTCATCTGCATCAGCCAACGAAGGGGTCTGTGGTCGGTCTGAACCAGGAAGTGCGAGCCAAACAAGTATGGCCGCAACTTCTTCAGAGCCCATACCACTGCAAAGGCTTCACGCTCTATTGCACTCCACTTCTGTTCCCTGGGAAGTAGTCTCCGGGATAGGAAGACCACGGGTTGATCCAGACCCTCTTCATTGAGTTGCGATAACACTGCCCCAATGCCATGTTCTGATGCATCCGTCTGGACAATGAACTCCTTGGAAAAGTCTGGGGCCCTTAAGACCGGGGCCTCGCACATGGCTTTCTTCAGTCTCACGAAGGCCTGCTGACAAGCCTCCGTCCAGACTACCCGTCGAGGTTGTTTCTTGGACGTGAGCTCCGTGAGGGGGGCTACAATGGTACCGTACCCCTTCGCGAAGCGGTGGTAGTATCCCGTGAGGCCCAAAAATGCACGGACCTCAGTCTGAGTCTTGGGGGGTTCCCAGGCCATGATGGCCTCGATCTTCGCCTGGAGGGGTTGCACCGCTCCCCTACCCACCAAGTGTCCAAGGTACACTACCGACCCCTGCCCGATCTGGCACTTGCTGGCCTTGATCGTTAACCCAGCTTGTCTCAGGGCCTGGAGAACAGCTTGCAGGTGACGCAAGTGATCCTCCCAGCTGTTACTGAAGACGGCTATGTCATCCAGATAAGCAGCAGAGAAACTCTCCATTCCGGTGAGGATCTGGTTTACCAGGCGCTGAAACGTGGCAGGTGCGTTCTTGAGCCCAAAGGGCATCACACAGAACTGGTAGTGGCCATTGGGCGTGGAGAAGGCTGACCTTTCCCTTGCTCCATCAGTCAAAGAGATCTGTCAGTACCCAGAAGTAAGGTCAAAGGTACTTAGATATTGGGCAGCTCCCAGCCGGTCAATCAATTCATCCGCCCTAGGGATCGGATGAGCATCAGTTTTGGTTACTGAATTCAGTCCCCGGTAGTCCACACAGAACCTCAGTTCCGGTTGGGCACCCGGTGGTGCAGCTTTTGGTACTAGTACCACCGGACTGGACCAGGGGCTGCTAGAAGGTTCGATCACTCCTAGCTCCAGCATCTTAGTGACTTCACTATGAATGCTGGCCTTCACCTTGTCTGACATCCGGTAGATCTTGGACTTCACAGGTGGGCTGTCTCCTGTGTCCACGTCATGGACGCACAGGTGAGTCCTACCCGGGACAAGGGAGAACAACGAAGAGTACTGCCCCAGGACCTGGCGACAGTCCTCCTGCTGTTCAGGAGTTAGAGATGGGGAGAGAATCACTCCCTCCACCGACCCATCCTTCTCTTGAGACGCAAACAAATCAGGGAGAGGCTCGCTTTCCACGTCCTCTCCTCCGTCAGTCACCATCATCAAGATGACTTCGGGCCTCTCGTGGTGGGTTTTGAGTAGGCCTGGGCAAAAATTTCGTTCCGTTCGCGGAAATTGCGATAATTTGACATTTTTGCGTTCCGCGGAGAGCGCGAAAATGTCAAAAATTCCGGTTTCCGCAGCTTGGCGATAATTTGTTTCTTGCTCGCGCTGTAAAATGATACATTCTCGCGCGCGCGCGATCGCCTTACCTGAATCCCTGCGTTCGCCGACAAGTTTTCTTGATCCGGTCGCGTTCTCCATGAGATGTTGTATTGTTTTTAGCCATTTGCGCTGTCTCGCGACAGTTCGCGCCCGCAGTGACGTCATGCGTCGCGCGATCACGTCTTTCTTCTCGCGATCATGCACCGCGAGAACAACTCAAAACAAGATGGCCGCGCCCGCAAGCAGCCACATGGGTAAGTTGGCGACCCGCAACCATGCAGAAAATCGCGCGAACATGCCGGAAAAAAACTTCCGCATCTTCGCGATATTTCTGCTTGTTTGCGATAATTTTAAACATTCTCGCGATAATTTGCGAAGGTTAATTCCGCAAATTCCGCCCACCCCTAGTTTTGAGGCGGTTGGCGTGCAGCACCCGTAGGGGCTGACGAGGGGTCTTCAGGTCCACCAAGTAGGTAGCCTTACCCTTCTTCTCCAACACCTCAAAGGGTCCTGACCAGCGATCCTGGAGGGCGCTAAGCTCTCCCGGTTCGATCACCCACACCTTCTGGCCAGGCTCCAACTCCACCGGGTGAGCGTTGTGGTCATACCACGCCTTCATCACTGCTTGGCTGGCTTCCAAGTTGTCAGAAGCTTGCTTCCACAACTTAGCCATTTGGCTCCGGAAGGCCAGCATGTAGCTCACCACATCCTGGGGAAGCTTTCTGGGAGTTCTTTCCCATCCGTCTCTCACCAGGTTGAGAGGTCCACGTACAGGGTGCCCATACAGAAGCTCAAAGGGGCTGAAGCCCACTCCCTTCTGTGGCACTTCCCTGTAAGAAAAGAGTAAACAGGGTAGGAGGACGTCCCATTTCCTCCGCAGGCTTTCAGGCAGACTTCTGATCATGCCCTTCAAGGTTTTGTTAAACCTCTCCACCAGACCATTGGTCTGGGGGTGGTAAGGAGTGGTGAACCGGTATGTCACTCCACACTCCTGCCACATCGCCCGCATGTACGCTGACATGAAGTTGGTCCCCCTGTCGGACACAACTTCCTTGGGAAAACCCACTCGGGTAAAGATTCCCATCAGGGCCCTAGCCACAACAGGTGCGGTTATGGTCCTCAGAGGTATTGCCTCTGGGTACCGTGTGGCATGATCCACCAAAACCAGGATAAACCTGTGACCAGCTGTAGTCGGTGGATCTAACGGACCCACAATGTCGATGCCCACCCTTTCAAAGGGGGTGCTAACAACAGGAAGTGGTTCCAGGGGAGCTTTCAGCTTCTCCCCTGTTTTCCCACTGGCTTGGCAAGACACACATGTCCGGCAGTAGGTATCGGACGACACTTTCATTTGAGGCCAATAAAAGTGTGGGACAAGACGGGCGAAGGTCTTGTCTGGCCCCAAGTGTCCTGCCAAGGGGATCTCGTGAGCCAACTCCAGAAGGAAGGCTCGATAACGTTGAGGGACTACCAAGGCTCGTGACGATCCATGTAGGGGTGCCTTGGGTTCACTGTAGAGGAGGCCATCCTCCCAGTAAACACTGTAGTTCCCTTCAACGTTCCCTGCTGCCTGGGCTTCGGCCTGACGCCTTAGCCCCTCAAGGGTAGGGCACTCCCTCTGGCCCTGGCAGAATTCCTCCCTGGACGGGCCTCCCTCCACGTGCCACTCGGCCGGGATGGGTAGGTCCTCCAGTTTGGTAACGTCCCCCACCGCAGACTCCTGGTCCACCACCTCCGGTGGCCTATCCGTCCTACGGGGTGTGGACGCCGAGGCAGGCTCCTCCTGTCCTCGGTTCTTCCCTTGACTGGCAGCTGGCTGGGCCTTTGTTCCAGGCTCCAGCCGAAACGAACTCTCTCTCCGGGTAGTCGCGGACCCTGTGCTCACACAGGCCCAGTCAGGTGTACCCAGCATCTCAGTGTGAGTCCGGTATTCCACCTCCTTCCAAGCGTTGTGCTCCATGTCATTCCCCAGTAGACAATCGACTGGCACGGCAGGGCTTACGGCAACTCGAAGTGAACCTGCAACCCCCCCCCATTCAAAGGGAACCTCGGCCACTGGATAGTGGCCTGTTCTGCCGTCAGCCATTGCGGCTGGGTGGAGTACATCGGGAATTACCTGCTCTGGAGACACCAGTTGGCTACGTACCATAGTCATACTGGCTCCTGTGTCTCTCAGAGCCTCCCCTCTTTGGCCGTTGATGGTGACCCACTGCCCATACTTTACAGTATTGGCGGGCACCTGGATCTTAGGAACCATCTCCCGTTCTCCCAGGGACACTAAAGTGACACCCGCCCACTCCCTTCCCTTAGTTAAGGGCATCTCCTCCCCGAGCACTACACTAGCTACTCCGGGGGTCTTTCCTCCAATGGGAGGGGGTGGTCGTTTCAGGCACTTCGGATCTCCTTTATAGTGTCCAACGCCACCGCACTCGTAGCAATGGACAACCCTTGGCTGCTAACTCTGGCCAGGATTAGGGTTTCTGGGTGGGTTAGCCCTAGGGGGGAATCCTGTTCCCTTCCCTTGGAAGTTATTTTGGGGGCCTTTGGAGAACTCCTTTTTCTTTTCCCCTCCCTCTTTCTTCTGGGGGGCGCCCTGTCCGGCCTTTTGAGTATCCCCTCCAGTCCCCCTTGTGGACACCCGGGTACTAGCCCAAATGTCCGCCTCCTCAGCAAGCTTCCGGGGACTGGTCAGCTTGCTATCCACCAGGTGTTGACGCAGTTCAGGGAAACATTTCTCGAGCAGGTGTTCCTTCAGTACTAGATCAAACAACCCCTCGTAGTTCCTCACTTCACTGCCCTGAATCCAACCCTCTAGTGCCTTCTTTGCATAGTCCAGGAAGTCCACCCAATTCTGTGTGCCCAGTTTGTGACTACCCCTGAACTTCTGTCTGTACTTTTCGGGTGTTAGTCCAAACTTTCTTTTGAGCGCCAGTTTCATGGTGGGGTAGTGGGTCTGCTCATCCTCCTCGAGGGCCAATAATGCATCCCTACCAGCTGGAGGCATGTACTTGTACAATCCCCCTCCCCAGTACTTCTCTGGAACCCCATGGGCCCTTAACGAGACCTCATAGGCCGCTAGCCACTTGGCGATATCGTCACCCACCCCATAGCTAGCTACTATGTCCTTTGGCAGGTAGGGTTTGGGTTCCCTGGTGTACTCTCGTTCTTCGCTGCCACCGTTAGGTACAGGGTGTGCCCCGATTCTCAGGATCTGAAGATCTATCTCTTTCAGCCTTATCTCATGAGCCATCCTCTGTTCCTCCTTCTCTTTCTCCAGCCTTGCTAAGTCCCATGTGAGCTGTCTTTTCTCCCTCCGGTCTGTTAACTCCACTTCAGACAAGCCACCGCTAGAGGCACTGCTGCCCTTCCTGGAAAGTGTCCTGGGCCCCGCTAACAGGTTCCCCACCTCAGGTTGGTACAAACCAGCTCCCTCACTGTCGGGCTCTCTATCCCTGTCCTCCTCCTCAGCCTTGCTTTCTCGGCGTGCCTCCCCCCAAGCCCTTAAGCTGGTTTGGAGTGCACCCTTCTTTGCTCCTGGGGGACAATACACCCCCTCCCGCTGGCAAAACTCCCTGAGTTGGGCCACAGTGTACGTTTCTAAATTCTCCAGTACAAACTCCATCTTGCCCACTCAGGTCAGAGGACAGTTATTTGCAGTAACTATGCAGGGGGGTACCTTATATAATACCTCCTCCCACCACCAGAGTAAATTTGGAAAAACAAAAACTCACAATTAGGAAGGCCGCTTTGAGAAAACTCCCGGTGTAGGCCTATGGACTACCCACAGTTATTGTTGAGTATACGTAGGCACAGCTCTATCCCACCACTGAACACCAATTATGTTGGAAATACTCCACTCCCACACCGGAAGGGTTGGTGGTAACGGGGTCTTCCCAGACATACACTGTGGTAGCTTGGCTCGAGTGGTCAGGAATCAGGCACCGTGCTAAGCATACGTCATACCCATACAATAACCATGCGTGCATCCGTTCCAAAAACGACTCTACACCGTAAAAATTATGAAAATATCTTGCTTTATCTTCTTTTTCTCTTAGTTGCTGATTAAATAAATAATAACACAATCACAATATACAAAGCTTTTTAAATAGTGCAGGTCAAATAAATACTGTCTTAATGATTCAATAAATAGGGGTGATCATAAATAAGGAAGGCATAAATATAAGTGCAATACATACAGGCAATTAAATATTCTGAGGCAATAAATACTGCAAACCAATAAATATTGTGCGACAATAAATACTGTGGAACAATATATACAGTGAAGCAATAAATAGGTTAAATACAATAAATACAGTGCCCTCAATAAATAATTAAAAGCTGACAGTGTCACTCATAGAATCAGATCACATTTAAATTTCTATGGGCTGATTTGGCCCAGGCACAGCTTGTGGTGATGTGGAAGGCTTGAGGGTGTCTACTCCCTGGCTTGGACAAGGCTGAGGCCTAAACTGAGGTAGATCAAGGGGGAAATACTAGAGACCTGGCTCTCTCACTCTACACAACCCCACTGTATTAGTCTCAGTTCACCCCTGGCACAATCAAGCTGGTTCCAGCACCTCTCTAACCCCTAGAGTAGTCTCTTAGGATTCCACAGGGCCTTAGGCGCCCTCTATTCCACTTACTGCCCTTTTTCTGAAGCTCCGACGCCGCTGGAGTCGTGTCGACGCCGTGAGGCGGTTCCGGTTCGATGTCGGCGGCCTCGGCGCAATGTCAGTTCTTGACGACGCCGGTAGGCGGTTCCGGTTCGATGTCGGCGGCCTCGGCTCGATCTCGACCTCCGATTCGATGGCGTCGGGCAGTCTTGGCTCGATGTCGACTTCGGGCGGCTCCGGTCCGATGGCGACCTCAGTTTCGATGACGTCGGCCGGCCTTGGCTCGATGTCGACTTCCGGCGGCTCCGGAGTGCGATCCTCACTCCCGACCTCCGGTGCTCCTCTCCTCGGGTTCCGGCGACTCCGGAGTGCGACCTCACTCCCGACCTCCGGTGCTCCTCTCCTCAGGTTCCGGCGACTCCGGAGTGCGATCTCCACTCCCGACCTCCGGCACGCTTCACCTCGGTCTCCGGCGACTCCGGAGGGCGGTCTTCACTCCCCCGTCGACGCCGCTCACTCGACCTCGGGTGACTTCCTCCTCGACCTCTGGTACTTCTCCGACCTCCGTCGGCGCCCTCTCTCGACCTCTGGCGGCTCCGGGTACGACGTCTGCTTTTCCAGTCAGCGCCGCTTCTCCACCTCGGGCTCCAGGTCTCCAGGCTACTCGACGTCAGACTCCAGGGAAACCAGTATCCAGGTCAGGATCTTGCTGTTCTTGGATTCTAAGGCCTGTTCCTGCTGTCCAGGTCCTTAAGATGGTTTTTCTTGCTTCTTCCCACACAGGGCTCCAGGCTGGGCTCAGTCAGTAGAGACTAGTATCAAGGGTGGGTTTATGGACCCCACTCCAGGCACAAGTTTCCAGCCCTGCTGCCTCACTCCTTCCTCCTTCAGGTTTCTGCTGCTCACTCTTCACCAGTCAGGTGCCAACTGCCAGCTCCAACTGCCAACTCTCTGTCTTAGCTTCCCAACATTCTAAACCGCCTTAAACTGTCACAGGGCTCCAGAATGTTGCAGAAGGTTCTAGTAGGTTCCAGTGGGTGCTGGTGATGTCACAGGTGGCCACCATTTTGTGCTCCAGGCCCTCAGACAGAAGTTCCAGGGGTAGATAAAATGGCTCCCTGAATCTGCATCAACACTAAAAAGTCTGGTGGTTCCCAAAAAGGAAAAATTCAAACAGGGTTTGAGGCAAAAGTGGGACAAAATAAATAATGATGAGGAGGGACCACCCAAAGGGCTGACAGGTCTAACACGCGTCCCCCCCAGCTGAAAGTGGGGAGAGCTACCCAACCCCTTGGGAGTTCTCATCACTAAGGCGGAAATACCTTGAGAGACCGTCTGCATTGGCGTGGTCCACTCCAGGCCGATGTTCCACCTGAAAGTCCATTCCCTGTAGGGAAATAGACCACCTCAACAACTTGGGATTCTCCCCCTTCATCTGCATCAGCCAACGAAGGGGTCTGTGGTCGGTCTGAACCAGGAAGTGCGAGCCAAACAAGTATGGCCGCAACTTCTTCAGAGCCCATACCACTGCAAAGGCTTCACGCTCTATTGCACTCCACTTCTGTTCCCTGGGAAGTAGTCTCCGGGATAGGAAGACCACGGGTTGATCCAGACCCTCTTCATTGAGTTGCGATAACACTGCCCCAATGCCATGTTCTGATGCATCCGTCTGGACAATGAACTCCTTGGAAAAGTCTGGGGCCCTTAAGACCGGGGCCTCGCACATGGCTTTCTTCAGTCTCACGAAGGCCTGCTGACAAGCCTCCGTCCAGACTACCCGTCGAGGTTGTTTCTTGGACGTGAGCTCCGTGAGGGGGGCTACAATGGTACCGTACCCCTTCGCGAAGCGGTGGTAGTATCCCGTGAGGCCCAAAAATGCACGGACCTCAGTCTGAGTCTTGGGGGGTTCCCAGGCCATGATGGCCTCGATCTTCGCCTGGAGGGGTTGCACCGCTCCCCTACCCACCAAGTGTCCAAGGTACACTACCGACCCCTGCCCGATCTGGCACTTGCTGGCCTTGATCGTTAACCCAGCTTGTCTCAGGGCCTGGAGAACAGCTTGCAGGTGACGCAAGTGATCCTCCCAGCTGTTACTGAAGACGGCTATGTCATCCAGATAAGCAGCAGAGAAACTCTCCATTCCGGTGAGGATCTGGTTTACCAGGCGCTGAAACGTGGCAGGTGCGTTCTTGAGCCCAAAGGGCATCACACAGAACTGGTAGTGGCCATTGGGCGTGGAGAAGGCTGACCTTTCCCTTGCTCCATCAGTCAAAGAGATCTGTCAGTACCCAGAAGTAAGGTCAAAGGTACTTAGATATTGGGCAGCTCCCAGCCGGTCAATCAATTCATCCGCCCTAGGGATCGGATGAGCATCAGTTTTGGTTACTGAATTCAGTCCCCGGTAGTCCACACAGAACCTCAGTTCCGGTTGGGCACCCGGTGGTGCAGCTTTTGGTACTAGTACCACCGGACTGGACCAGGGGCTGCTAGAAGGTTCGATCACTCCTAGCTCCAGCATCTTAGTGACTTCACTATGAATGCTGGCCTTCACCTTGTCTGACATCCGGTAGATCTTGGACTTCACAGGTGGGCTGTCTCCTGTGTCCACGTCATGGACGCACAGGTGAGTCCTACCCGGGACAAGGGAGAACAACGAAGAGTACTGCCCCAGGACCTGGCGACAGTCCTCCTGCTGTTCAGGAGTTAGAGATGGGGAGAGAATCACTCCCTCCACCGACCCATCCTTCTCTTGAGACGCAAACAAATCAGGGAGAGGCTCGCTTTCCACGTCCTCTCCTCCGTCAGTCACCATCATCAAGATGACTTCGGGCCTCTCGTGGTGGGTTTTGAGGCGGTTGGCGTGCAGCACCCGTAGGGGCTGACGAGGGGTCTTCAGGTCCACCAAGTAGGTAGCCTTACCCTTCTTCTCCAACACCTCAAAGGGTCCTGACCAGCGATCCTGGAGGGCGCTAAGCTCTCCCGGTTCGATCACCCACACCTTCTGGCCAGGCTCCAACTCCACCGGGTGAGCGTTGTGGTCATACCACGCCTTCATCACTGCTTGGCTGGCTTCCAAGTTGTCAGAAGCTTGCTTCCACAACTTAGCCATTTGGCTCCGGAAGGCCAGCATGTAGCTCACCACATCCTGGGGAAGCTTTCTGGGAGTTCTTTCCCATCCGTCTCTCACCAGGTTGAGAGGTCCACGTACAGGGTGCCCATACAGAAGCTCAAAGGGGCTGAAGCCCACTCCCTTCTGTGGCACTTCCCTGTAAGAAAAGAGTAAACAGGGTAGGAGGACGTCCCATTTCCTCCGCAGGCTTTCAGGCAGACTTCTGATCATGCCCTTCAAGGTTTTGTTAAACCTCTCCACCAGACCATTGGTCTGGGGGTGGTAAGGAGTGGTGAACCGGTATGTCACTCCACACTCCTTCCACATCGCCCGCATGTACGCTGACATGAAGTTGGTCCCCCTGTCGGACACAACTTCCTTGGGAAAACCCACTCGGGTAAAGATTCCCATCAGGGCCCTAGCCACAACAGGTGCGGTTATGGTCCTCAGAGGTATTGCCTCTGGGTACCGTGTGGCATGATCCACCAAAACCAGGATAAACCTGTGACCAGCTGTAGTCGGTGGATCTAACGGACCCACAATGTCGATGCCCACCCTTTCAAAGGGGGTGCTAACGACAGGAAGTGGTTCCAGGGGAGCTTTCAGCTTCACCCCTGTTTTCCCACTGGCTTGGCAAGACACACATGTCCGGCAGTAGGTATCGGACGACACTTTCATTTGAGGCCAATAAAAGTGTGGGACAAGACGGGCGAAGGTCTTGTCTGGCCCCAAGTGTCCTGCCAAGGGGATCTCGTGAGCCAACTCCAGAAGGAAGGCTCAATAACGTTGAGGGACTACCAAGGCTCGTGACGATCCATGTAGGGGTGCCTTGGGTTCACTGTAGAGGAGGCCATCCTCCCAGTAAACACTGTAGTTCCCTTCAACGTTCCCTGCTGCCTGGGCTTCGGCCTGACGCCTTAGCCCCTCAAGGGTAGGGCACTCCCTCTGGCCCTGGCAGAATTCCTCCCTGGACGGGCCTCCCTCCACGTGCCACTCGGCCGGGATGGGTAGGTCCTCCAGTTTGGTAACGTCCCCCACCGCAGACTCCTGGTCCACCACCTCCGGTGGCCTATCCGTCCTACGGGGTGTGGACGCCGAGGCAGGCTCCTCCTGTCCTCGGTTCTTCCCTTGACTGGCAGCTGGCTGGGCCTTTGTTCCAGGCTCCAGCCGAAACGAACTCTCTCTCCGGGTAGTCGCGGACCCTGTGCTCACACAGGCCCAGTCAGGTGTACCCAGCATCTCAGTGTGAGTCCGGTATTCCACCTCCTTCCAAGCGTTGTGCTCCATGTCATTCCCCAGTAGACAATCGACTGGCACGGCAGGGCTTACGGCAACTCGAAGTGAACCTGCAACCCCCCCCCATTCAAAGGGAACCTCGGCCACTGGATAGTGGCCTGTTCTGCCGTCAGCCATTGCGGCTGGGTGGAGTACATCGGGAATTACCTGCTCTGGAGACACCAGTTGGCTACGTACCATAGTCATACTGGCTCCTGTGTCTCTCACAGCCTCCCCTCTTTGGCCGTTGATGGTGACCCACTGCCCATACTTTACAGTATTGGCGGGCACCTGGATCTTAGGAACCATCTCCCGTTCTCCCAGGGACACTAAAGTGACACCCGCCCACTCCCTTCCCTTAGTTAAGGGCATCTCCTCCCCGAGCACTACACTAGCTACTCCGGGGGTCTTTCCTCCAATGGGAGGGGGTGGTCGTTTCAGGCACTTCGGATCTCCTTTATAGTGTCCAACGCCACCGCACTCGTAGCAATGGACAACCCTTGGCTGCTAACTCTGGCCAGGATTAGGGTTTCTGGGTGGGTTAGCCCTAGGGGGGAATCCTGTTCCCTTCCCTTGGAAGTTATTTTGGGGGCCTTTGGAGAACTCCTTTTTCTTTTCCCCTCCCTCTTTCTTCTGGGGGGCGCCCTGTCCGGCCTTTTGAGTATCCCCTCCAGTCCCCCTTGTGGACACCCGGGTACTAGCCCAAATGTCCGCCTCCTCAGCAAGCTTCCGGGGACTGGTCAGCTTGCTATCCACCAGGTGTTGACGCAGTTCAGGGAAACATTTCTCGAGCAGGTGTTCCTTCAGTACTAGATCAAACAACCCCTCGTAGTTCCTCACTTCACTGCCCTGAATCCAACCCTCTAGTGCCTTCTTTGCATAGTCCAGGAAGTCCACCCAATTCTGTGTGCCCAGTTTGTGACTACCCCTGAACTTCTGTCTGTACTTTTCGGGTGTTAGTCCAAACTTTCTTTTGAGCGCCAGTTTCATGGTGGGGTAGTGGGTCTGCTCATCCTCCTCGAGGGCCAATAATGCATCCCTACCAGCTGGAGGCATGTACTTGTACAATCCCCCTCCCCAGTACTTCTCTGGAACCCCATGGGCCCTTAACGAGACCTCATAGGCCGCTAGCCACTTGGCGATATCGTCACCCACCCCATAGCTAGCTACTATGTCCTTTGGCAGGTAGGGTTTGGGTTCCCTGGTGTACTCTCGTTCTTCGCTGCCACTGTTAGGTACAGGGTGTGCCCCGATTCTCAGGATCTGAAGATCTATCTCTTTCAGCCTTATCTCATGAGCCATCCTCTGTTCCTCCTTCTCTTTCTCCAGCCTTGCTAAGTCCCATGTGAGCTGTCTTTTCTCCCTCCGGTCTGTTAACTCCACTTCAGACAAGCCACCGCTAGAGGCACTGCTGCCCTTCCTGGAAAGTGTCCTGGGCCCCGCTAACAGGTTCCCCACCTCAGGTTGGTACAAACCAGCTCCCTCACTGTCGGGCTCTCTATCCCTGTCCTCCTCCTCAGCCTTGCTTTCTCGGCGTGCCTCCCCCCAAGCCCTTAAGCTGGTTTGGAGTGCACCCTTCTTTGCTCCTGGGGGACAATACACCCCCTCCCGCTGGCAAAACTCCCTGAGTTGGGCCACAGTGTACGTTTCTAAATTCTCCAGTACAAACTCCATCTTGCCCACTCAGGTCAGAGGACAGTTATTTGCAGTAACTATGCAGGGGGGTACCTTATATAATACCTCCTCCCACCACCAGAGTAAATTTGGAAAAACAAAAACTCACAATTAGGAAGGCCGCTTTGAGAAAACTCCCGGTGTAGGCCTATGGACTACCCACAGTTATTGTTGAGTATACGTAGGCACAGCTCTATCCCACCACTGAACACCAATTATGTTGGAAATACTCCACTCCCACACCGGAAGGGTTGGTGGTAACGGGGTCTTCCCAGACATACACTGTGGTAGCTTGGCTCGAGTGGTCAGGAATCAGGCACCGTGCTAAGCATACGTCATACCCATACAATAACCATGCGTGCATCCGTTCCAAAAACGACTCTACACCGTAAAAATTATGAAAATATCTTGCTTTATCTTCTTTTTCTCTTAGTTGCTGATTAAATAAATAATAACACAATCACAATATACAAAGCTTTTTAAATAGTGCAGGTCAAATAAATACTGTCTTAATGATTCAATAAATAGGGGTGATCATAAATAAGGAAGGCATAAATATAAGTGCAATACATACAGGCAATTAAATATTCTGAGGCAATAAATACTGCAAACCAATAAATATTGTGCGACAATAAATACTGTGGAACAATATATACAGTGAAGCAATAAATAGGTTAAATACAATAAATACAGTGCCCTCAATAAATAATTAAAAGCTGACAGTGTCACTCATAGAATCAGATCACATTTAAATTTCTATGGGCTGATTTGGCCCAGGCACAACTTGTGGTGATGTGGAAGGCTTGAGGGTGTCTACTCCCTGGCTTGGACAAGGCTGAGGCCTAAACTGAGGTAGATCAAGGGGGAAATACTAGAGACCTGGCTCTCTCACTCTACACAACCCCACTGTATTAGTCTCAGTTCACCCCTGGCACAATCAAGCTGGTTCCAGCACCTCTCTAACCCCTAGAGTAGTCTCTTAGGATTCCACAGGGCCTTAGGCGCCCTCTATTCCACTTACTGCCCTTTTTCTGAAGCTCCGACGCCGCTGGAGTCGTGTCGACGCCGTGAGGCGGTTCCGGTTCGATGTCGGCGGCCTCGGCGCAATGTCAGTTCTTGACGACGCCGGTAGGCGGTTCCGGTTCGATGTCGGCGGCCTCGGCTCGATCTCGACCTCCGATTCGATGGCGTCGGGCAGTCTTGGCTCGATGTCGACTTCGGGCGGCTCCGGTCCGATGGCGACCTCAGTTTCGATGACGTCGGCCGGCCTTGGCTCGATGTCGACTTCCGGCGGCTCCGGAGTGCGATCCTCACTCCTGACCTCCGGTGCTCCTCTCCTCGGGTTCCGGCGACTCCGGAGTGCGACCTCACTCCCGACCTCCGGTGCTCCTCTCCTCAGGTTCCGGCGACTCCGGAGTGCGATCTCCACTCCCGACCTCCGGCACGCTTCACCTCGGTCTCCGGCGACTCCGGAGGGCGGTCTTCACTCCCCCGTCGACGCCGCTCACTCGACCTCGGGTGACTTCCTCCTCGACCTCTGGTACTTCTCCGACCTCCGTCGGCGCCCTCTCTCGACCTCTGGCGGCTCCGGGTACGACGTCTGCTTTTCCAGTCAGCGCCGCTTCTCCACCTCGGGCTCCAGGTCTCCAGGCTACTCGACGTCAGACTCCAGGGAAACCAGTATCCAGGTCAGGATCTTGCTGTTCTTGGATTCTAAGGCCTGTTCCTGCTGTCCAGGTCCTTAAGATGGTTTTTCTTGCTTCTTCCCACACAGGGCTCCAGGCTGGGCTCAGTCAGTAGGGACTAGTATCAAGGGTGGGTTTATGGACCCCACTCCAGGCACAAGTTTCCAGCCCTGCTGCCTCACTCCTTCCTCCTTCAGGTTTCTGCTGCTCACTCTTCACCAGTCAGGTGCCAACTGCCAGCTCCAACTGCCAACTCTCTGTCTTAGCTTCCCAACATTCTAAACCGCCTCCAACTGTCACAGGGCTCCAGAATGTTGCAGAAGGTTCTAGTAGGTTCCAGTGGGTGCTGGTGATGTCACAGGTGGCCACCATTTTGTGCTCCAGGCCCTCAGACAGAAGTTCGAGGGGGTAGATAAAATGGCTCCCTGAATCTGCATCAACACTAAAAAGTCTGGTGGTTCCCAAAAAGGAAAAATTCAAACAGGGTTTGAGGCAAAAGTGGGACAAAATAAATAATGATGAGGAGGGACCACCCAAAGGGCTGACAGGTCTAACACTTTGGATAATACAGGACGTGGAAATCCAAAATGACATTTAGTATAGAACTTATCCTTTGACTTGTACTTTCGTCGACAGTATTTTCCACACCTGTGGCTTCGGAATCGTAAGACTTGTTGTTTTAAGTTTTTATCTTCTCTGCTATTGGGTACAGCACATGTAGCATAATCTTCAATGAAAGACAATACAGTTTCATCTGAATCTGTTCCAAATTTGGGGGCGTCCTTGATCTATAACAACATATGTATATGAGGAGCAGCTCTTGCTTGACACTCCTTTCTCCAAAAGAAATCCACAACTTCGCCAATAGGAGGATTCTTTTTATTGCAGATGAAAGACATCATAGCTTCAAATCTATGATTGAAATATCTTCATACATTGACAGGATCCAAAGAGCACAATTCTCCAGGTGTCTTGTATTCAATATATTTTATATTGGAATTTGCCTCTTGAAGAAATTCAAGTAAATCATCCCAAGCATACTCAGCACAGCTTAGTGTAACAAACCATGTAGGAGTTCCCAAGTTCCGTAGCATACATTTCAGTTCTCCATGTCGACGGTACCAATACTCATTAGTCCCACGCTGACATGCCATCAGATTAATCAACTGAGATTCTAAATGATCATCTCTCTGATGCACTTTATCCATAAAATCCTTTGCAGGTACATTTTGAAGATGCATTCCAGTTTTTAAAATGTGATTTACTGCATATGAAAGTCCAGACAAGTCACTTTCAAACAGAAGATGAAACATATAAGGGATACATTGTCGAAATCTTGGATCTTCTGCATATAATCTTGTTGTCCGATATTCAGATGCAGGAATCTGCACAGGACGTTCATCATATCGTCCACCTTTTCCTGTTGGAAATAACTGCGGGAAACAATGAGCTTCCAAGCTCTCTTTCCATACACTCATGGGACTTCCTGTCGCTTTTTTCATTTGAAACAACTCAATCGTATTCCCCATCACCTCTTTGGAATGAAGTGGATGTACACTGTTATGTTCATAGATTTCTTCACATCTGGATATGTCCACTTTTTCTATTTGTTCACTTAATGTTTCAGTATCATCTGCTAAATCTATTTCTTCTTCTCCAACAAACACATTTCTATAGTACTCATTATTTTTTAACAGATACAACGCCTTTTGCACTTTTGTAACATCCACTAACTCTTGCCAGATTTTCTTATTGTTAGTAGGAACACCATTAACTAGAATGACTAGGCTCATTTTCTGCATGGTCTACACCAATAGTTTCAATAGTTTTCCTCTAACGGTAAATACACAACTCTTCCTTTCAATCCTCCTTGCAACTCTGATGGAGGTATTTTACCTGTTTTAGGCTCCATACGAACAATAGCCTGAAACGGATGAACACATTGAATGAGAATAGACTCATACGTATTTAAATCTATCAGCTCTGGAGGAATAGCAACCAACTCTAGATTATTATGAACAGCTCTAGCAGGCATTTTATTCTCATCCAATTTGTTATAACAATATTTGCAAATACGCTGCTCAGATCCCAAATCAAAACAATCCTCTACCAACAAATAAGTTGTAAATTCCATCCACTTATCATTATCTTCTATTTCACTTTTTAAATACAGATTCACCTGAAATTAACTTTTTGTAATTACGGGTTCTATATTGTCTTCAACATTTTTTCTACTAATTTGTCAGTTTCGGCACTCTCTTGCTGAGGACCAAAGTAACAAAACTCAATATCATCACAAACCTTTTTCACATCTGATACTGACCCACGCAAAAGAGCACTGTTCAACTCATTTAACTTTAGTGCTGGACTTTTCGCATAATACAATCTTCTCACTAACTTCCGCATTTGAGTATGATGCACTGCCAGCATCCTGAAATGGTGAAAAACACTTTGACAAACTTTGCTAGAAAGACAAGCCAGAGAGTGACCTTGCAAACCAGTATTTTTTCTCACTCTGCAAGGGTCTAGCCCTTGCAACACCTTAATATTTTGTTTAACACTTTTTTTAGTATATGCTCGTAAAAAACGACATAATTTTTCAATAGATTCCTGTCGTACACTGCAAATACTACTTCAATCCCAAGTGTACACAGGGTGTTTAGGACGTCTCCTTAGAACTTTATCAGCTATCACTTCTTCTGCATTTCTTTCAACCATTTTCTCTTTCTCAATTGGACAAACATCTCTAACCTCATAACCTCTACCACTGGTGTCAACCGCATACAATGAACAGACACACAAGAATGAGGTATGAGGCAATTCTATCTGCACCTATTACTTAGTTCGGTCAAGAGGTTTTTGACTTTTTTAGGGTGCTAAGGATCTGAGATTCAGTACCTTTAAATCTCCAAAGGAGTCATGAACAAAAGCACTGTGATCCAGCACACCATAGAAATTGTATACAATACGACATTATAAATTCAAACAACATTAATCCAATCAGCAGGTTTCGTTTCAAAATCCTTTATTCAATTTTCTTCTTTTAAAATCTGCGTAGCCAACACGTTTCGTCCTTACGGACTTCTTCAGGGCTACAAATAATCATAAACATACATATAAACAATAAGTAGTGTCCTCTATGTTTAAACAGTGTCATATTTACAGTCTTATTTACACATTTAAGAAAACTAGTATTACAATATACATTACATACATGATATACAAAATATACAAAAATTCAACCTGCTGAAAACAGAATATACAATTTGGACTGGATTATTTCCTTTAAGATAAACATGAGTTCATGGGGTGGATGATGATCCCATCCCAAATATACCTTGGAAGGCTATTCTGCCTAATTTAGAAGGTTTCTACATAGTGAATCTTATTTCTTATTGGCGGAATGGGGAATTTTTCTTACCGAAAAATTATTTCATAGAAGTCTTCTTTATATGTTCCCTGAAGTCAAGATACGTTTGCTCCTTTGTGAAACAAAGGAAGGCCTTTTAAGTTTTCAAAAGATAATTCCTAATTCGGTAATCGAACACTTTGGCACAGGCGTAATCGCCGTCGCTACTACATGGACCACAGTTCCTTGGGGCAACATGCTGGTAGGACGAGCAGAGTGCGGCCAATCGGATTTGTTGTATTAAGGCTCCCTTGAGCCATTGGGCTGACGAGCCCTGGACCAGCACCTGCGCGCCATGAGTTGTCAGGTCCCACGAAGGCCTCTCAGGTTCGGTTCGTTGCTCAATAGGGGCCCCCCTATAGACAACCTTAATTCCGAGTTGCCGTAAAGGCACGGAAGCTTAAGGGGGTCAATCGGGGGGAAGGAAAGGAAGGGAACAGCGGGGAGGGAGATCTGTAAAAGAAGCACACGATTTGATAACACTAGGCCATACACATTAACCACTAGTCCCACCAGTCTTTCTACCTTAAACAACTGTTCTACCTGTAAAGGAAAAATACCAATTCTAGCTTTGCCAGCAGATGGACGAATAATGTGTGAGTCACAACCTCTTCAAGGACAGCTAGTTGCTGTTAACGCAGGGTGGTCGCAATTCGGTACAAGCACTCATGTGGCTGGACTGTTGGTAAACAAACAATGCATAAAATCCCTTGGGCACTCTATATTTGAATTATCCCCCCCTTCTGTCTTTAGGAGTTATCATATGTACCAACCATAACTGGTGTGTTTGTAAGCATCACTGGGAAAGAAGGTCTTACGCTGCAGCCTAGTGGCCACTCTATAATCACCCAGCTAGTTAGACGAGACAAAACACACACATAAACACTTATCACTTGTACTTGGATAATGCAGCTGTATAACAGTTAGCGAGGATGGTTAGCACATGGCAAGGCAGAAAATGTTTTGAATATTTAAATCCACAGCGTGGTATTGTTCTCATACCACCTGTAACGCAATCGTTTTCCGTGCGTTCCACGCACTACACCTTAGCAGGTTAAATAGTTACTTTTAAAGTTCAAAGGGCAGTTACTTCGAAAGTTGTATCGGAAGCGTAGAATTCACGAGTGTGCCAGAACAAAAAGGACTCTTGGCGGTGTCACTGACACCCTTACCGCACCCGGGAAACACCACTCCAGAATCTTCCGCGCCGAGATTAGCTCCAGGATAATCTGCGAGCTTCTCATCCTCCGCTCCAGATTTCAAGGCTTCTCTGGTTTCGCGCCGCGTCACTTCCTGTGTGCGCGCGTCTCTGTAACCTAGGCCGCTGGGAGCTGTAGTCTTAGCGGCACCTTCGGTAGCCACCCATATGCCACGCATCTCGCGGAACTTTACCGCGGCCTGGTCCCAACGGGCTGCTTCGTTCCCGAGTATCCTGACGGGGGCAGCGGTCAAGGGTGCAGCCATGACAGCACATCCCTCTCCCCTAGACCGCTGCCACGAGCCGGGTTTGTGGGAATGTTGGGAATGGAAGGTTTTTACACATCTGGGAGCATGTACTCCCGTGGCTGGTTCCCACAAATCGTTTTCCATTCCATATCCTTTCCAGGACACTAGGTATCATAGTTTGGATCCCCGCATCTTGGAATCGAGGATGGCCCGGACTTTGTATTCAGGTTCGTTGTCTATCCAGACAGGGGAAAGATTCTTTTTTACTGCGGTGTAAGATGGTTTCAGAAGTGATACGTGAAACACCGGGTGGATTTTTAGCGTTTTTGGAAGAGCTAGCATCATGGCCCGAGGGGAAATAACTCTCTTTATTTTGTAGGGCCCGATGTACTTGGGGTGGAAAATGCTATGTTTCCGGAATCTGATGTTTTTGGTGGATAACCATACTACATCGCCCTTCTTATATGGAGGATTTGGCTTCCGGTGTTTATCTGCCATATTTTTGTAGGTTATTTTGGCTTTCTTCAAGTTTTTGTAAGTGTTCTGCAGGATACTCTGGATAAGTTTGGTTCTGGTACCGACGTCAGGTACATCTGGCACCACAGCGGGTTGAATCAAGGAAGTGAAGCGGGGATGAATGCCATAGTTACTGTAATAAGGTGAGTATTGTGTAGATTCATGCTTGGCGCTGTTGTAGGCCACTTCGGCCAAGCAGAGCCATTCCACCCAGGAATTCGAATTGTCTTCGACATAACACCTCAGGTATTGTTTTAGACTTTGGTTTAGGCGCTCTGTTTGTCCATCGGATTGGGGGTGAAAGCTAGTGGATTTGGACGACTTCATATGTAACGCCCTACACCACTCCTTCCAAAACTTGGCTGTAAATTGAGGGCCTCTGTCTGACACAATATTTGCAGGCAGTCCATGTAATCTTATTACGTGGACCAAAAGTAGTTTGGCTAGTTGCCCCGCAGTTGGTTCTTTGGCACATGCAATAAAGTGTCCCATCTTTGTGAGGCTGTCTACCACTACCACTATGGAGGTACAGCCTTGGTCCTTTGGAAGACCCACTATGAAGTCTATAGATATGGTGTCCCACGGTTTCAAGGGAGTGGGCAGAGGTTGCAGGAGCCCTTGGGTCTTTCCATGATCCGTTTTTCCCTTAGCACACGTTTCGCAGCTCCGTACCATGTCAGTGGTGTCTTTCACTACGGTTGGCCACCAGAATTGGTGTGAGATTCTGTCGAGTGTTTTCTTTACGCCATTGTGGCCCGCACTGGGCGTATAGTGACACATTTGCCATACCTCCTTTAAGCATTGAAAGGAGTGGTCTGCTTCAGTAGACCAGCGAAATGGTACGTTCTTTCGCAACAGCATGGTGATGGGAGCCACTATGGTAGAAAACCGGTTGATGAATCTGCGATAAAAGTTTGCAAATCCAAGGAAACATTGGACATCCCTCACGTTGGTAGGTTGGGGCCAGTCTTTCACGGCCAGTATCTTTCTATCGGACATCTCCTGCCCTGTGGGTGTCAGCATCACCCCTAGAAATTCCACCTTATCCACGTGGAACTCACATTTGCTGTGCTTACAATATAAGTTGTTTCTTCTTAATGCCTCAAATACTTGACAGACATGTGTCCGATGCTCCTCAACCGAGGACGAGTAAATGAGGATGTCATCTATGTATGCCACAACGAACCTGTCCAAGAACTCCCCCAACACTTCGTTCACGAAGTATTGAAAAGCAGCGGGAGCGTTGCACAGGCCGAAGGGCATCACTGTGTACTCGTACAATCCATAGCGGGTGCGAAAGGCAGTCTTCCACTCGTCCCCCTCGCGTACCCTTACCAGGTGATAAGCCCCCTTTAAATCAAGTCGAGTGTATATCACTGCGGTTTTGACCTGTTCTAATAAAACCGGTATCAACGGCAATGGGTATCTGTTTTTTATCGTGATATCGTTTAAAGCTTGATAGTCAATGCATGCTCTCTTTTCGCCGTTGGCTTTAGGGATGAAAAAAAGAGGAGAGGCCGCAGGGGATTGTGAGGGACGTATAAACCCATTCTCAAGGTATCTATCTAAGTACTCCCTCAGTTGTGTGTTTTCTGCCTCCGTTAATGCATACAAACGCCCACATGGTCTCAAGGCCCCCGGCACCAAGTCTATGCGGCAGTCGTAATGACGATGAGGGGGTAACACGTCTGCCAGCTTTTCACAAAAAACATCCTGATATTCCGAATACCAGGAGGGAAGCTGGACATCCGTTTCGGCTGCCGTCGCTAAACTATAAGAGGAGTGCAGGTTAACCTTGGTTTTCTGACTTTTTCCCTTGATGTGTTTCACACCAGGACCCACTAAACCTCACTCGGCCTTCCTTCCAATCAATATCAGGGTTATGCAGTCTTAACCAGGGAAGCCCTAGTATTACTCCATATTGAGGAGCCTGAAGTATGTTGAACAGTACCGTCTCGGTATGGTCTTCTTCGCACTGCATTACCAAAGGGGTAGTGTGATACTCCATGGGCCCAGTACTTAATTTCTTTTCGTCAACCGCCAGAACCTCCTCGGGGTGGTCTTTTGCCAACAACACCAGACCTAGGCCTTGGGCCACACCTATGTCCATGAACAGCCCTGTAGCTCCTGAGTCAATCATTGCGTCTATAGGTTGCCATCCCGTGGGTGTCATGAGGTTCACTGAAAGAAAGAAATGTTGGGTGGAGTAGTCATTTGGTTTTGATAATGAAGGGACACGTACTCCACTCAAAGAATGCCCTTCTGCTTTCCCTGAGTGAATTAGTTTCCCTGGGGTTCCTCAGTCTTGCTTCCTAATGCTTTTGTCACCCCAAACCCTGTCTTTGGTTTAGCTAAGCATTCCCTGACGAAGTGGCCTTTCTTTCCACAATACATGCAGAGACCTGCTTTACGTCTGTTATCTCTCTCTGCTGGTGTAAGCGGCGCCCTGACGGCCCCTATATCCATAGGTTCGGTGGAAGTTCCCGACCCCCGCCTAAGCCCCTATTTCGGTCAAAGCGCATGGGTTGTCTTTCCACATTTTTTCTATCAATTCAATTCAAATTTTCTTTATTTCGGCCGATTAGGCCATAAAAGATACAATCATACAATATCATTTAAAACAATCACTTGGAATAAAAACAATTAATAGAGTCAATAAAACCAGTGTACAGAGGATTACGGACATATAAGCATATGGAATTCATTAAACAGAACTATCATTAATTAATTTAGACCTTATCTGCCACATAGCCGTTAAAAATTTTGCAACTGCAAAGACTATGTGCGGAGCAGTGTTCGTTTTCAATATTCTGTACACCTGCAGATGACTCCTTATGCCCAGGTTTCTGCATAGCGGAACTAGCCAATATTTTCTTGGTCTGTTATAAGCTGAGCAAAAAAACACAATGTGAGTTTCTTCCTCATCATGAATACAGCAACCTGGACAGATTTTATCATTCTTTTTTGTCCAGTTGTGGGTAAAAATTTTAATAGGGAGAGTCCCTAGCCTCCATTGTATGAACAGTTTTCTAGATAAAATAGGGAAGATGATGTCCATAAAACCCTCAAACTGATAAGAGTCCTTGAAGATCAAGAATCGATCAGTCAGGGACCCTTTGTTAGGTGCAGAGACCAGGGAAGCAAAACGTTTCTCCCTGTATATACCCACGAGGCGTTTGCGAGAAACCCCGTGACAGCCTTGCTCGGGCGACTCCCATAATTCGGGGAGTCCCAGCCGATAAAGTTCTTTCTTTATAGAGGCTAGCCAGGGGATTTTGTCGCAAAGGTTCAGATTCATGACATGTACAAGCTCTTGTCTATAATGTGAAAGCTCAGCAGTAGACCAGAGCCTATGCCAGAACCTTAGCGGCATAAGTTCCAGGTCGTCTTTTATAGAGGGTAAGCCCATATCTAGTCTTAGGGGAAGGAGGGGTGTACCTCGGGGGAGGGACAGGAGACGCCTTAAGAAATTATTTTCTACATTAATAATTCCTGTGCCCGCCTTGTATCCCCAGAGTTCTCCACCATAGGATGCAGCTGCTTTGGCTTGAGACTTGTACATTTCAACTGCCGGGCTGATTGGTTTATAGGTAGAGGAATTTACCACCTTCAAAATTCCCCCCGACAGGTGAGAGAGCTTTAAGCGACTGGTTGCTACATGAGGTTCCCATGATAGGTTCTCATGCAGCGTTACCCCTAGATACTGAAAGGTTTTTACTCTCTCCAGTGTTACTGAACTCAGGGATGGGTTTGGTCTAGTTTTAGCTGTGGGATTAAATATCATAAACTTGGTCTTCCCTGTATTTATTTCCAGGCCATGTTGGCTACAGAAAAGGCCAAAGCCATCTAAAATCCGTTGGATCCCCATCAGAGATTTGGACATCAGGAGGGTATCGTCCGCAAACATAATAGCCGGTACCCTCCTGCCGGCCAGAGACGGGGCATCATTATCATGAACAGTGTCAAGATGTGCAATTACATTGTTAACATAGAGGCAGAACAGGGTTGGGGCAAGGACACAGCCCTGTCTGACCCCTCTAAGAACTGGAAATTTAGATGTCAGCGCTCCCAT
Organism: Triturus cristatus; assembly: GCF_964204655.1. NCBI lineage: Eukaryota > Metazoa > Chordata > Amphibia > Caudata > Salamandridae > Triturus > Triturus cristatus. The sequence goes on from NC_140593.1 coordinate 939,864,232, forward strand.
CCTTCCATACCTAACCTGTGCAAAATTGTTTTCATGGAGCCTAATAATGGCATTTAATAAATGGAGTGGGACTCCCAGCCCCATTAGCGTCTCCCATAATTTCTTCCTGGGGACCAGGTCAAAAGCTGACCTCAGGTCCACGAACACCATGTACAGCCTTCCCCTCTCAATACTCACAGTTTTCCAATATAGGAGAACGAGGCGGAAGATCTGGTCCATGGTGGACGTGTTTTTCCTGAAGCCAGCTTGTAGGGGCTGAGAATTTTATTTTCCTCCATCCACTCCGTGAGGTGGTTTAGGAGTAGGTGAGAGTAAATTTTTTGGGGGACATCTATGAGACTTATTGGCCTGTAGTTGGCTGGGAGTAGAGGAGAGCCCTTTTTGGAAATGGGCACTATCTCAGCCCCCAGCCAAGTACAAGGAATCTCCATCCCACCCAGAATGGCATTAAAAAGGGTGAGAAGATAAGGGCCCCATATCTCTGGGTGTAAACGAAAAAGATCGCCAGGCAACCTATCGAGACCAGGGGCCTTCCCCCTCGCCAGGGCTAGAATGACACTGACCACCTCAGAAAGAGTGAATTCCAAGACTGGTCCTGGGGCAGGGGCAGCAGTAAAAACCATGTCCCCGCCACTGACATTTTGAGGTGGTTCCTGGTATAGTTGGCCGAAATGGGCCTCCCAGACAGATGCTGCAATGTTTGGCTCTATTGCAGCTTTGGGATCTGCCAGGCCTGTATTTACCAGGGACCAGAATTTCCTGAGATCTTTCGCTTCCAATGCTGATGTTAAATCCTGCCATTTATTCCAGTCCCAGTCTGCTCGCGCCACTGCCATAGTTTTCTTATAATTCCGTCTAAGCTCAGCAAGTTTGCACTTGTCCGAACCTTTTTTAACACACTTCAGTAGTTCGGACTTAATCTTTTTACAAGATGAATTATACCAGGTTGGGGTTCGAGTTATTTTTTGCCTTAAAGGTAACACTGGGTAAAAGACCTCGCCTAGAAGGGCCACCAGTTCTTCATGGATTTGGGCTAGTTTCTTGTTGAATTCCAGATTTCTTGGCTGCGGGATTAAAGTGTCCGTTTCCATTAGCTTCAGGAGTGCTAGCCGATAAATTTTACTTAGGGACTCTTCTGAGCTCGCCAGTTTCCCCCATTTAATCCTACGTCTATTAGAACTGATTAGCAGGTTCCCAGGATCTTGACTGGGCTCAACGGCAAGTGATCGGGCAGCACCTTTAGGGTGCGCCATGTACATTACAAGTGCATTATGATCACTGTCCGTTCTTGCTATTATTCTAAAATCCTGAATCTTGGGCCAGAGACTAATATCTACAAAAATATAATCTAACCTAGATTCGTGATTCATCCTATTAAAAGTGCATGCAGAGGGGGTGTCCGAAGTACTGCGACCATTGCATGCCCTTAAGGAGAAATTTAACGTTAAGGACAGAATTTGTACTACTAAGGGGGACCAGATTTTAACATATGGAGATTGACAGGGAGGAACACCCCAAAGGTCATCTTCCGCTGCGAGGGCTCCTTCCTTTAGACCTTCCAAGGGCTCAAAGTGACAATTCAGGTCGCCTCCCAGGACTATCTTAAAATCGTTAGGGAGACTAGCCAGAAAACAGATAAGATCATCAAGTGTGGGGGATTCCATGGCCAACTTAGTAGGGCGGGAGTATACATTGATAATTGCTAAATGTAAAGCATTAGGCCACTTGAGTAGAACACACTGAATGTCCTGCGAGAGAGTCGGTAGACTCTCCGCATTACACCCAATGTGACTGGCTACCCAAATCGCCAATCCTCCGGAAGGCCTCCCTCTGCCGGTCCAGATCGCATTTATTTCGAACTCTGCGTAGCCCACTCTACATAATGGTTCCCTTGCCCATGTCTCTTGAAAAAGGCAAATGTCACTGTTGCCTATCAAGGAGTCCCAGTCGCTCGTATCAAGTTTATTGGCAATGCCAGCGACATTCCAGGAAAGAACCTTTAAAGAGTCGTCAGGTGGTTCTGGATCATTTCCACCAATTTTAAGCGGGACAGCTTCCGTCGATAAAGCCAAAGACATAGGCAAAGGTATTTCCAGAGTTGATGGATCCATAGGGTCTGCTTTGAGATGTGTAGAGACTATCAGTTTTGACTTGTTATTAGTACAGCATGATATAGTCTTGGATAAATCAGTTTCTTGACCATGGGGATTAATAGATGTCAGGTTCTCCCCTCGAGGGGCACCATGTTCTTGAATGGCGATATCTATTTCGCATCCACCGTGCCCCTGTCCCTTGTAAAGTCAATCTATCTGTTCGAGACAGCTGTATCTATTAGGATGTAAAAAGTTACCAAAGTTGGTAGTGGGGACATTACAAGTGGGCCTGACTCTACGGCCGTCAGCAGCAGATCCGACCCGGGTCCAACCATTGTCATTATTCAAAATTGGGTTATGGATGTTAGGATAAAAGTATGACAAGTGGACCACTTTGATAGATGTAGTTCCTATGTTCCCAGTCCAATTGCAAATATAGGGCACAATTTTGGGGTTCCTAAAATTTACAATTATGCAGTCACCTACACGTTTCTTATCGGTATAACCAATCCATGGAACTCTTCTTACCATGAGAATTTCTCCGTTAGAATTAGGAGGTAATGGCCTATGGATATTTAGCCAGCTGGTGACCTTGTTGTGTAAAGAATCATGAGGTTCCACCACACTTCCCTCGAGCGAGGGTACTCCCTTCAGAACAACAGAATAGGCAGCAGCCTCGGGGGGCAAGTTTATTACTTTGCGCCAGTTTTGATGGCTGTCTTACCTACCTGAAAAGTTCCTTACATCATTTAATAGTTTTTCCTGGCCGAGGCCAGAGGCCGAGCCGAGTAAATTCGGCCTACTGGTAAGTCCTGTGATGGATTGGTGGCTGCAGGGTAATACAGGAGCAGATTTTGACAAGGGAACTAGAGGAACATTTTCCAGTGAGGTAACTGTGGAAGGAGCAGGAAACGAGGTAATGGGATTTGTAGGTAAATTAGAAGTCCCTGTGGAGTCCCCAGCTACTGCATGCGTACCTACTCTTTGGTCTGCAACTAGACCTAGTAATCCCTTGTGCAGATCTATTAAACAGATTTCTATGTTGGCCAAGTGGTCTTCTATGGGAGTGAGCAATTCCCTCAATAGGGTGCGTAAACCAATAAACATAGGGTCATGCATCCCAGCAGCGTTTTGTTGGCTAGGCAGATTTTTTGCCGGAGTGTGTTGATGCAGGACTTCGGGTTTACGGGATGGGACTAGCCCTTTGCTAACTATGTCCTGTTTAGTTCCCCTGGGCCTGAAATTGGCTTTAGGGGCTTTAAGTTTTCCCCCCCTTGTTATATAAACCCTTTTTTCCATTTTCGGGATAGCTCCCTCCTTCTCCCCCTGTGTGGGCTGGAGCAATTCCTTGTTAATGCTTATGTTCAAATCGGTGACAACTACCTCAGCAGTAGTTTGTGATATGGGAGCCTTACAAGTTGGAAGAGGTAGTATACTAAGCTCTGCATGCTCAGAGTTGTCACAATCAATAGAGGAGGTAATGGAGCAGTTAATATCAGATAAGACTGGTACAACAGACAACCCAACTGCCCCCCCTACAGGAAGTGATGTAGGATTTGGTGACTTGACGGGAGTGGTAGCGTGTGCAATGGGTCCCAAGGAAGATCTCCTCACCCAATCTATTTCTTGGGAGATGCGTCTTTCGAGAATGGAGATCTCATCCACAAGAAGAGACCCAGCTTTAGCAAAGTACGTATCCAATGTACCTGTTGGCCTTCCTGTCGCCATGGCACTCTTACTCCTCGTTTCTCTCGTGGTCATAGTGTCACAAACAGCTCCTGATGTATGGAGGATTGCAGACAGCCTGAGGTGCCCCACGCCCTACCTCGCCCGTACTCGAACGGCCTCAAACGGCCCGCTCTTTGCCCGGTCTTCGCCCCGGGTGCGTTCCGCTGGCGCGTGTGGGTGATAGGCTTATGCTAAAGGAGGGGTCCGAAAGGGGGGCGGAGCCGGGAAGAGTCACCAGGTGTGCCGAGTAAGTTGATCAGAGAGCACCCTGGTCCTCGCAGTCCCGGCCTCTCAGGCTCCGCAACGGCCCCTCCACAGGCAGCGCAGCTTCCCCTCCGGTCGATGAGCAAAAGCAGGGCAGGGACCAGCTCCAAGGTATCCCGAAGTCAGTGTCAATTTCAGCGAGCGGCTCCCGAGGAGCGGGGGCCGCGAGGAGTGATGTTAGCGATGGGGGCGGGGCCGGGAAGAGTCACCAGGTGTGCCGAGTAAGTTGATCAGAGAGCACCCTGGTCCTCGCAGTCCCGGCCTCTCAGGCTCCGCAACAGCCCCTCCACAGGCAGCGCAGCTTCCCCTCCGGTCGATGAGCAAAAGCAGGGCAGAGACCAGCTGCAAGGTATCCCGAAGTCAGTGTCAATTTCAGCGAGCAGCACCCGCGAAGCGGGGGCCGCGAGGAGTGATGTTAGCGATGGGGGCGGGGCCGGGAAGAGTCACCAGGTGTGCCGAGTAAGTTGATCAGAGAGCACCCTGGTCCTCGCAGTCCCGGCCTCTCAGGCTCCGCAACGGCCCCTCCACAGGCAGCGCAGCTTCCCCTCCGGTCGATGAGCAAAAGCTGGGCAGGGACCAGCTCCAAGGTATCCCGAAGTCAGTGTCAATTTCAGCGAGCGGCTCCCGCGAAGCGGGGGCCGCGAGGAGTGATGTTAGCGATGGGGGCGGGGCCGGGAAGAGTCACCAGGTGTGCCCAGTAAGTTGATCAGAGAGCACCCTGGTCCTCGCAGTCCCGGCCTCTCAGGCTCCGCAACGGCCCCTCCACAGGCAGCGCAGCTTCACCTTCGGTCGATGAGCAAAAGCAGGGCAGAGACCAGCTCCAAGGTATCCCGAAGTTAGTGTCAATTTCAGCGAGCGGCTCCCGCGAAGCGGGGGCCGCGAGGAGTGATGTTAGCGATGGGGGCGGGGCCGTGAAGAGTCATCAGGTGTGCCGAGTAAGTTGATCAGAAAGCACCCTGGTCCTCGCAGTCCCGGCCTCTCAGGCTCCGCAACGGCCCCTCCACAGGCAGCGCAGCTTCCCCTCCGGTCGATGAGCAAAAGCAGGGCAGGGACCAGCTCCAAGGTATCACGAAGTCAGTGTCAATTTCAGCGAGCGGCACCCCTCGACGTTCTCCCATACGATAATCTAATCTTAATACCAAATTGATCAGGTCTATGCAAGTAGAAGGTTGAGGGTCTATTTGGGCTATCACGTCCTTCAGGTCATCTTTTAACCCTTGATAGAATAGGGTGCCTCTCTTTTCGTCAGGCCACTGAGTTTCGGCCACCAGCCTCTGAAAGGCATTCACGTAAGTCACTATGTCTTTGCTACCTTGCCTTAATTCTAGTAGCTCTCTATCGGCCGTAAATGAGGCCGCTCAGCGATCAAAAACAGTTTCAAATTCCTTCTTGAACTCCTCCCAGTCATACAACAGGGGGTCATCTCTACGAACATAAGGCACCGCCCATTGCGTGGCTTCTCCTGTTAAATATGAGATCATAAAGGCCACTCTAGCCTGATTTGTAGGGAAGGCTTTAGGTTTGCATGAAAAATGCAACAATATTTGTGTCATAAAGACTTGTACTTTATTTGCGTCTCCCTGAAAACGTTCAGGGGCAGCCAAAGGAATAGGAGTGGGTAATTCTACCGTCAAAGTCGCAGGAGTCGAGGAGGTTCCAAACTGGAACACACTACCGCTAGCTCCACACCCTACCTGGGCCTCAGTGGGGTTCCGCTGTAACCGATTTACAGAGTCCTGTAATGCAGCTGTCTCAGCCCTGGAGGCTGCTACCTCAGTTCTAGAATCGACTATCTCCTGTTGGAGAGTCACTAGGGTGGCCAAGACCTCTTCTAGGGTGGTCATGTTGACAATGAACCGACCGGGAGAGGTATATTCATGTTAGGCAGATTATTCTGTCAGGTCCCACGAAGGCCTCTCAGGATCGGTTCGTTGCTCAATAGGGGCCCCCCTATAGACAACCTTAATTCCGAGTTGCCGTAACGGCACGGAAGCTTAAGGGGGTCAATCGGGGGGAAGGAAAGGAAGGGAACAGCGGGGAGGGAGATCTGTAAAAGAAGCACACGATTTGATAACACTAGGCCATACACATTAACCACTAGTCCCACCAGTCTTTCTACCTTAAACAACTGTTCTACCTGTAAAGGAAAAGAACCAATTCTAGCTTTGCCAGCAGATGGACGAATAATGTGTGAGTCACAACCTCTTCAAGGACAGCTAGTTGCTGATAACGCAGGGTGGTCGCAATTCGGTACAAGCACTCATGTGGCTGGGCTGTTGGTACACAAACAATGCATAAAATCCCTTGGGCACTCTATATTTGAATTATCCCCCCCCTTCTGTCTTTAGGAGTTATCATATGTACCAACCATAACTGGTGTGTTTGTAAGCATCACTGAGAATGAAGGTCTTACGCTGCAGCCTAGCGGCCACTCTATAATCACCCAGCTAGTTAGATGAGACAAAACACACACATAAACACTTATCACTTGTACTTGGATAAAGCAGCTGTATAACAGTTAGCGAGGACGGTTAGCACATGGCAAGGCAGAAAATGTTTTGAATATTTAAATCCACAGCGTGGTATTGTTCTCATACCACCTGTAACGCAATCGTTTTCCGTGCGTTCCACGCACTACACCTTAGCAGGTTAAATAGTTCCTTTTAAAGTTCAAAGGGCAGTTACTTCGAAAGTTGTATCGGAAGCGTAGAATTCACGAGTGTGCCAGAACAAAAAGGACTCTTGGCGGTGTCACTGACACCCTTACCGCACCCGGGAAACACCACTCCAGAATCTTCACGCGCCGAGATTAGCTCCAGGATAAACTGCAAGCTTCTCATCCTCCGCTCCAGATTTCAAGGCTTCTCGGGTTTCGCGCCGCGTCACTTCCTGTGCGCGCGCGTCTCTGTAACCTAGGCCACTGGGAGCTGTAGTCTTAGTGGCACCTTCGGTAGCCACCCATATGCCACGCATCTCGCGGAACTTTACCGCGGCCTGGTCCCAACGGGCTGCTTCGTTCCCGAGTATCCTGACAGGGGCAGCGGTCAAGGGTGCAGCCATGACATGAGTGGTACTTTACCTGATAATACTTTTTTGGCAGTCTACGCGGCAACACCACACACTCACCTACTCCCTGCTGACGAGAGGCAACTACCTCGAAACACGTGTCCAGGGATGGCTAATGTGACACTCACTTTCATCGAACACTTTGGCACAGGCGTAATCGCCGTCGCTACTACATGGACCACAGTTCCTTGGGGCAACATGCTGGTAGGACGAGCAGAGTGCGGCCAATCGGATTTGTTGTATTAAGGCTCCCTTGAGCTATTGGGCTGACAAGCCCTGGACCAGCACCTGCACGCCATCAGTGGTACTTTACCTGTTAATACTTTTTTGGCAGTCTACGCAGCAACCCCACACACTCACCTACTCCCTGCTGACGAGAGGCAACTACCTCGAAACACGTGTCCAGGGATGGCTAATGCGACACTCACTTTCATCGAACACTTTGGCACAGGCGTAATCGCCGTCGCTACTACATGGACCACAGTTCCTTGGGGCAACATGCTGCTAGGACGAGCAGAGTGCGGCCAATCGGATTTGTTGTATTAAGGCTCCCGTGAGCCATTGGGCTGACGAGCCCTGGACCAGCACCTGCGCGCCATGAGTGGTACTTTACCTGATAATACTTTTTTGGCAGTCTACGCGACAACCCCACACACTCACCTACTCCCTGCTGACGAGAGGCAACTACCTCGAAACACGTGTCCAGGGATGGCTAATGCGACACTCACTTTCATCGAACACTTTGGCACAGGCGTAATCGCGGTCGCTACTAAATGGACCACAGTTCCTTGGGGCAACATGCTGGTAGGACGAGCAGAGTGCGGCCAATCGGATTTGTTGTATTAAGGCTCCCTTGAGGCATTGGGCTGACGAGCCCTGGACCAGCACCTGCGCGCCATGAGTGGTACTTTACCTGATAATACTTTTTTGGCAGTCTACACGGCAACCCCACACACTCACCTACTCCCTGCTGACGAGAGGCAACTACCTCGAAACACGTGTCCAGGGATGGCTAATGCGACACTCACTTTCATCGAACACTTTGGCACAGGCGTAATCGCCGCCGCTACTACATGGACCACAGTTCCTTGGGGCAACATGCTGGTAGGACGAGCAGAGTGCGGCCAATCGGATTTGTAGTATTAAGGCTCCCTTGAGCCATTGGGCTGACGAGCCCTGGACCAGCCCCTGCGCGCCATGAGTGGTACTTTACCTGATAATACTCTTTTGGCAGTCTACGCGGCAACCCCACACACTCACCTACTCCCTGCTGACGAGAGGCAACTACCTCGAAACACATGTCCAGGGATGGCTAATGCGACACTCACTTTCATCGAACACTTTGGCACAGGCGTAATCGCCGTCGCTACTAAATGGACCACAGTTCCTTGGGGCAACATGCTGGTAGGACGAGCAGAGTGCGGCCAATCGGATTTGTTGTATGAAGGCTCCCTTGAGCCATTGGGCTGACGAACCCTGGACCAGCACCTGCGCGCCATGAGTGGTACTTTACCTGATAATACTTTTTTGGCAGTCTACACGGCAACCCCACACACTCACCTACTCCCTGCTGATGAGAGGCAACTACCTCGAAACACGTGTCCAGGGATGGCTAATGCGACACTCACTTTCATCGAACACTTTGGCACCGGCGTAATCGCCGTCGCTACTACATGGACCACAGTTCCTTGGGGCAACATGCTGCTAGGACGAGCAGAGTGCGGCTAATCGGATTTGTTGTATTAAGGCTCCCTTGAGCCATTGGGCTGACGAACCCTGGAGCAGCACCTGCGCGCCATGAGTGGTACTTTACCTGATAATACTTTTTTGGCAGTCTACGCGGCAACCCCACACACTCACCTACTCCCTGCTGACGAGAGGCAACTACCTCGAAACACGTGTCCAGGGATGGCTAATGCGACACTCACTTTCATCGAACACTTTGGCACAGGCGTAATCGCCGTCGCTACTACATGGACCACAGTTCCTTGGGGCAACATGCTGGTAGGACGAGCAGAGTGCGGCCAATCGGATTTGTTGTATTAAGGCTCCCTTGAGCCATTGGGCTGACGAGCCCTGGACCAGCACCTGCGCGCCATGAGTGGTACTTTACCTGATAATACTTTTTTGCCAGTCTACGCGGCAACCCCACACACTCACTTACTCCCTGCTGATGAGAGGCAACTACCTCGAAACACGTGTCCAGGGATGGCTAATGCGACACTCACTTTCATCGAACACTTTGGCACAGGCGTAATCGCCGTCGCTACTACATGGACCACAGTTCCTTGGGGCAACATGCTGGTAGGACGAGCAGAGTGCGGCCAATCGGATTTGTTGTATTAAGGCTCCCTTGAGCCATTGGGCTGACGAGCCCTGGACCAGCACCTGCGCGCCATGAGTGGTACTTTACCTGATAATACTTTTTTGGCCGTCTACGCGGCAACCCCACACACTCACCTACTCCCTGCTGACGAGAGGCAACTACCTCGAAACAAGTGTCCAGGGATGGCTAATGCGACACTCACTTTTATCGAACACTTTGCCACAGGCGTAATCGCCGTCGCTACTACATGGACCACAGTTCCTTGGGGAAACATGCTGGTAGGACGAACAGAGTGCGGCCAAATGGATTTGTTGTATTAAGGCTCCCTTGAGCCATTGGGCTGACGAGCCCTGGACCAGCACCTGCGCGCCATCAGTGGTACTTTACCTGTTAATACTTTTTTGGCGGTCTACGCAGCAACCCCACACACTCACCTACTCCCTGCTGACGAGAGGCAACTACCTCGAAACACGTGTCCAGGGATGGCTAATGCGACACTCACTTTCATCGAATACTTTGGCACAGGCGTAATCGCCGTCGCTACTACATGGACCACAGTTCCTTGGGGCAACATGCTGCTAGGACGAGCAGAGTGCGCCCAATCGGATTTGTTGTATTAAGGCTCCCTTGAGCCATTGGGCTGACGAGCCCTGGACCAGCACCTGTGCGCCATGAGTGGTACTTTACCTGATAATACTTATTTGGCAGTCTACGCGACAACCCCACACACTCACCTACTCCCGGCTGACGAGAGACAACTACCTCGAAACACGTGTCCAGGGATGGCTAATGCGACACTCACTTTCATCGAACACTTTGGCACAGGCGTAATCGCGGTCGCTACTAAATGGACCACAGTTCCTTGGGGCAACATGCTGGTAGGACGAGCAGAGTGCGGCCAATCGGATTTGTTGTATTAAGGCTCCCTTGAGGCATTGGGCTGACGAGCCCTGGACCAGCACCTGCGCGCCATGAGTGGTACTTTACCCGATAATACTTTTTTGGCAGTCTACACGGCAACCCCACACACTCACCTACTCCCTGCTGACGAGAGGCAACTACCTCGAAACACGTGTCCAGGGATGGCTAATGCGACACTCACTTTCATCGAACACTTTGGCACAGGCGTAATCGCCGCCGCTACTACATGGACCACAGTTCCTTGGGGCAACATGCTGGTAGGACGAGCAGAGTGCGGCCAATCGGATTTGTTGTATGAAGGCTCCCTTGAGCCATTGGGCTGACGAACCCTGGACCAGCACCTGCGCGCCATGAGTGGTACTTTACCTGATAATACTTTTTTGGCAGTCTACATGGCAACCCCACACACTCACCTACTCCCTGCTGACGGGAGGCAACTACCTCGAAACACGTGTCCAGGGATGGCTAATGCGACACTCACTTTCATCGAACACTTTGGCACCGGCGTAATCGCCGTCGCTACTACATGGACCACAGTTCCTTGGGGCAACATGCTGCTAAGACGAGCAGAGTGTGGCCAATCGGATTTGTTGTATTAAGGCTCCCTTGAGCCATTGGGCTGACGAACCCTGGAGCAGCACCTGCGCGCCATGAGTGGTACTTTACCTGATAATACTTTTTTGGCAGTCTACGCGGCAACCCCACACACTCACCTACTCCCTGCTGACGAGAGGCAACTACCTCGAAACACCTGTCCAGGGATGGCTAATGCGACACTCACTTTCATCGAACACTTTGGCACAGGCGTAATCGCCGTGGCTACTACATGGACCACAGTTCCTTGGGGCAACATGCTGGTAGGACGAGCAGAGTGCGGCCAATCGGATTTGTTGTATTAAGGCTCCCTTGAGCCATTGGGCTGACGAGCCCTGGACCAGCACCTGTGCGCCATGAGTGGTACTTTACCTGATAATACTTTTTTGCCAGTCTACGCGGCAACCCCACACACTCACTTACTCCCTGCTGATGAGAGGCAACTACCTCGAAACACGTGTCCAGGGATGGCTAATGCGACACTCACTTTCATTGAACACTTTGGCACAGGCGTAATCGCCGTCGCTACTACATGGACCACAGTTCCTTGGGGCAACATGCTGGTAGGACGAGCAGAGTGCGGCCAATCGGATTTGTTGTATTAAGGCTCCCTTGAGCCATTGGGCTGACGAGCCCTGGACCAGCACCTGCGCGCCATGAGTGGTACTTTACCTGATAATACTTTTTTGGCCGTCTACGCGGCAACCCCACACACTCACCTACTCCCTGCTGACGAGAGGCAACTACCTCGAAACAAGTGTCCAGGGATGGCTAATGCGACACTCACTTTCATCGAACACTTTGGCACAGGCGTAATCGCCGTCGCTACTACATGGACCACAGTTCCTTGGGGCAACATGCTGGTAGGACGAGCAGAGAGCGGCCAATCGGATTTGTTATACCTTGGAAGGCTATTCTGCCTAATTTAGAAGGTTTCTACATAGTGAATCTTATTTCTTATTGGCGGAATGGGGAATTTTTCTTACCGAAGAATTATTTCATAGAAGTCTTCTTTATATGTTCCCTCAAGACTGAAGTCAAGATACGTTTGCTCCTTTGTGAAACAAAGGAAGGCCTTTTAAGTTTTCAAAAGATAATTCCTAATTCGGTAATCATGTGCAGTACTTTTTTAAACTTTTCAAATGAAATCATATTCTAAAATAGTTTGTAAATTTGCGGGCGCCATCTTGGAATACTAAAGTACCCCATCAAGCGAGATGGTGTAAATACAGGCATATGTGATCCCGAAGCAAACAAAAAGGTTTGTTCTGATCTTTTTTAGAACATTCCATATAAAGATTTTATATATATACTTATTGCCCAAGTCGTGCTTTGAACTGTATGTTCACTGGTGTCCGAATGAGATATGCGCATTCATCACATATTGCTGTTAATGTGATTTATGGGCGCCATTTTGGAGTGGAAAGCAACCCCCCAAAAAATATCATTGTTTATATATTTTTTATATTTTATAGGCGCAAGGTCCAACAGTAAAGTACAAACCTATTAGAATTATACGAGAAGTCCAACGATACAGAATATGATTTCATTTGAAAAGTTTAAAAAAGCACTGCGCAGTGCGCATGATTACCGAATTAGGAATTATCTTTTGAAAACTTAAAAGGCCTTCCTTTGTCGTTTTCGTGTCGGGTCTATACATGTTTGAATCCCTTTGGGCTATGTTTACATTCAGCTCGTGAGAGTTTCAACATATTACAAAATGGCGTCTCCGCTTTACACATAGAGGCAGTTTAATGCCCTAAATAGATATAAGAAACGATTTACAAGAGCATTCGCTTTGTCTCTGGTTTATTAAAATATCCTTCATGATGGCGTCTTTCAAATATATTAATAAGGATATTATACGCATGCATACATCGAATTGACCACACAAACTATTTAAAACATAACCATGCAATAAATGCTTTGCATGGACACTGCATTAAGAATTTTTAAAAAATTTGAAAACAACTTTCTTTGTTGTTTTTTTATTTACAGTCTTTATATTTTACATTAAACTGTCATCTGTTTACACCTGGTTAATCAGAATTTAACATCTTACAATATGGCAGCTCCGTTTTACACACAATCGGCTTCACTTAATGTCTCAAGTGGACACAGGTGTTACGTAGGAGAGCTATATAAGGTTGAACCTCGCGCTAGTCTCATTAATACATGGACCATGCGCTGGAAGGATTGCTCCTGAAATTGGGAACTCTGAAGTAAGTGTTAATAGGGAACCCCTTTCCTCTTGCTTACTATAGAATAATTAATAAAACTGAAGTTAAATTTGAACCTCGCGCTAGTCGCACTAATACATGGACTATGCGTTGGAAGAATTACTCTTAAAATCTGGAACTCCTAAGCAAATGTCAATAGGGAACCTTCTACCTCTTGCTCATTATTGAATAAACTAACAAAATTGAAGTTAAATTCCCAATGGGTTGTCTTGGGCAGTATGTTTATAGTCACAATTTTAATTTGAATAAACATTTTTGTCTATCCAAAACCAATAGTTTTTGTCTGTCCAAAACTCTTATTTAGATAGGGATAGTTAATGTAAACTTACCATGTGTGTTTATCAATACACGGAGTATAGTATATGAACTTTGAAAAATAGAACTGGTATATAACTCCAGCAAGAGGAGTATGATAGTTTTTAATAGAATCATGGTATATAGTTGAGTTACAATAGAAACTGTATCTCTATGAGTGTTCTTATAAATCTGTATGAATGTCTGTAATATACTTATTCTCTTTTACACTCTTTTTTGATAGATACTGAGTTTTGCCCTCACATGGGATATTTTACATTGAGAATACCACAAAAGGATACTCAATACGGTACGCTTTATCTTGATATCGCAATTAACCAATTTATTAATGGATTAGGTTTTATTGTATACAAAGGAGGAGACTTTGATAAACAAAACAAATATGCGATATTGATGAGTATATACACATGGTCATATCATGTTGCCACTTATTGTATCCTCAGATCACAAACAAATTTGGTTCACAAAGGAGCAAACGTATCTTGACTTCAGTCTTGAGGGAACATATAAAGAAGACTTCTATGAAATAATTTTTCGGTAAGAAAAATTCCCCATTCCGCCAATAAGAAATAAGATTCACTATGTAGAAACCTTCTAAATTAGGTAGAATAGCCTTCCAAGGTATATTTGGGATGGGATCATCATCCACCCCATGAACTCATGTTTATCTTAAAGGAAATTATCCAGTCCAAATTGTATATTCTGTTTTCAGCAGGTTGAATTTTTGTATATTTTGTATATCATGTATATAATGTATATTGAAATACTAGTTTTTAAATTTGTAAATAAGACTGTAAATATGACACTGTTTAAACATAGAGGACACTACTTATTGTTTATATGTATGTTTATGAATATTTGTAGCCCTGAAGAAGTCCGTAAGGACGAAACGCGTTGGCTACGCAGATTTTAAAAGAAGAAAATTGAATGAAGGATTTTGAAACGAAACCTGCTGATTGGATTAATGTTGTATGAATTTATAATATCGTATTGTATACCATTTCTATGGTGTGCTGGATCACAGTGCTTTTGTTCAACTGCATACAATAACTTTTCACTCTGTAAATAACTCTCTTCATTAAAAAAAGGCTCTGAACTGGAACTGTGTTTCCAACCTCCCAAAAAAAATCACAGATTTGTTTTTTATTAATTACTCTTTTCCTCCTACTTTGGGTCTTCATTACATGGATTGGTTTATCTAGTGATCGAATTCTGTTTAATACTAAAATGAATAGTTTCCTTTTTACTTCAAAAGCCTTTTCAACAATGTTTTCAATATGCTTCTTCTTTTTATAAAATAGAGCTATCTTTTTATATTTCTTCACATCTTTCAGCAAATTATGCACTCTTATAAACTATTTTTATGCGTAATTCCTTATACTGATTTTGCATTCTTTTACTATACTTTGTCTCCTATGACTGACCATTTGCTTTTTTGCTTTTCCTCTTATTTTGAATTTTTTTCTTAGTTGAAGCATCCTCAGTAGTTCCAGCGTCCTGTACATTCTGTTTGGTCCTACAAACATTTTTAATAAATTGCTTTGTGATCTTAACAGAAGATTTTTTCCTTTTAGCCACATTATCTGGTACATTCAATACTTGTGGTTGATGTTTCTTCAAGTAATTCTCCTGTCTCTTTTCTTTTCTTTTTCTTTTTTTTCTGGCATGATTTCTCTATTTTAACGTTGAAAAACAGTATCTGTAAAAAAGAATCGCAAAAAAATGTATATTAATAACTTACAAATGTGTACTACTCTATTACTGTAGAAACACATTTTATATAAAAAATTATTAAGAAACTATAGCCGTGAAGCACAATTGTAACTAGGGGTGGGCGGAATTTGCGAAATTAACTTTCGCAAATTATCGCAAAAATGCTAAAAATCTCCGCAAACACGCCGGAAATATCGCGAAGACGCGGAAGTTTTTTTTCCGCCTGTTCGCGGTATTTTTTGTGTGATCGCGGGTCGCCAACTTACCCATGCGGTTGCTCAAGGGCGCGGCCATCTTGTTTTCACTTGTCCCGCCCTCTCGCGATGCTTACTTCCTGTTCCGGGTCGCGCAATGCATGTTCGCGCCCGTTCGCGGTTGAAATTTCCTGTTCGCGACCGCTTTTACTTGATCGCGTTGCTTTTTGCTTGCTCGGGGAGAAAATATCGCGCGAACTTGCGCACGTGGTCGCAATGGGCGCGCCATCTTGTTTTTCACTCTATTGCATGGTTCTGGGGCCTGATTTTCAATCCTCCCAAAATCCTTTCAATCCTTTTTTTGGATCTTTATTACTTATTATTTCTCTAACTATTTTCCTGCTTCTATATTTTTGGTTTTTGTCTATTTTTTTTTTGTTTTTTAGCTACTTTTTCTCTTTCTATTGCCTGCTATTTATTTCCTTTACTCCTTTATTTATTTTACCTTTTCTTTCCCGCCCCGTCCCCAGAACCATGTCCAAGGGTAGGGCTGTTCGCCGGCGCAGCCAGAGCCGCGACCGCCTTCCTTGCGGAAGGCGGCGCCCACACGGGGTGCAGGCACGGGCCTTATTTGGGGAGGAGGAGTTGGCTGCACTAATTTTCTTTGTGCAACGCCACCTCCCCTCAACCCTGGCAGCAGGTGGCAGGCCTGGGTCCGGGTACGGCCTCCGGGAGCGTCGGCAGCGGTGGGGGAAGGTGCGCCGGGCAGTGTCACGCATCTCTGGGGTCCGGCGCACCCAGGCACAGCTGACGCACCGGTGGTCCGACATCCTGGACCGTGAGAAGGACCTGCTGGACCTGCTAGGAGTGGAGGTCCCGGGGCTTGGTGAGTACATATTTAATTACTACAACTTTGTGTCTGTTCTTCTGCTCTGTGTTATATATTGTGAATATTTTTTTTCCTTCCAACCAGCTAGAATGTTGCTGCTTACCATACACTCCAGGTTAATAACGTTTAAAAGTCTTCTGTGATTATGGTGCTCTTCTGCGCTACTACTAATCTTACTTGTTTGCAGCTTTGCGTTTGCGCTTGCTTAGCGTGATTCTTTACGAGTTTATTTTAGAGAAATTAAGTTACGTAATGCTACAGTGACTCTAGTCCACTCCTTACTTTGTCCCGTCACTAATAGATAGGGGCGGATTGATGTTTAGGTACACTACTTTGTATGAGCTTCTAATTTGTTAGTGGTATGCGTGATGCCCCCTCACTCAGTTACGTGACGTGCTGCTAGTACGGCAGTCTTTAGAACCTTTTCTAGTTTGTTCAATGAGTGGTGGTAGGCTTAGCAGTTACTTAGCAGTAGCAGATCAGCATCAATCAAACCAAAATTTGGTGTATACAAAAAATTTAGTCATGTTCATGTGTCCTCCATGATTTGACCATACGCATTGTTGAGGAATACAGTGGAAATGCATACTTAATGTACAATTGGCATGCCTGGAATAGGTGGGCTAGGTTGGGTGGTACGTTGTACTTAGGCTTAGTTGTAACTTAGTTTTCTGGAATCAGAATGGAAGACTGGATTACTGTTGATAAATAGTAACTTAAGTAGTCGAACTGCGAATCCCCCGATATTGCATGTTGACCAGATGAGATCGGTCAATGTAGTTATTGCAATTGTTGTTTACATAAGTGTTTTTTGACCATTGTTGAAAAATATTGTATTTGTTTGACACCATCCATCAATGTTTGTCTCTTTCTTATATCTTTCCTGTTCATCAGCACCCAGGGGCAGACCGACAGGGACTGGGCACTCGGCGGGACAGGAACAACACCACCAGGACGACACCGCTGAGGGCTCCTCTGCTGGCCCCAGTAAGTCTTCTTGTTTTTAATAATATTTCTTATTCCATAACTTTTACTGCCCCATATTTTTCCTGAACTATTGTTGGTTTCCAAATGCTATTTTTTTACCACCAATTATCCTTCGATCTGTACGGTTTCAAAAATCTTATCCCTGCCTCCGCTATGATGACTCTGAGTACTACTACTACTACATACTATCAGTCTGTCTGTACTGTAGTAGCTAGTCTTGCCCAGTTGGCCAGTGCCACTCTTTGTGAAAGGTTGTAATATAAAACTCATATTCACCAGTAGCTCGAGCCATTGAGTCCAATCCGTTGGGTCGTCGTCTTGTACTACTTTTACTCTTATTGATCTTGAGGCTTTGAAAATTCACTGCAACAACAGCCCTACCAGATTTATTACTATTTTGATATGATACCTGATATATGATATGATAGGACATACTACTGTTGTAGGGATCTTGCACATACATTTGCACCAGAAAATAGGATGTTGGTGATGGTAGGTTGGACCTTCCTTGCACACCTCAATCAGGAATTCCGCACCCACCACAATTCCACTGCTTGACTATAGTACTGTCTTGTCATAAATATTAGGTCTCAGAACCCTCCCCCCAAGATACCCAACAAGTAGACAACCCAGAACATAACACACCCAACCTCTCAGTCGTGGAAGCAATTCACATGCACACCCTTACTTTAATTTGCTCGCTCGTGTAAGTTAGTCCTCCACACCAAATACCACCAAGTCTATGTAAGTTCAAAATGTTTATTTCAATTTGAGAAGGTCTGTACACTGTTTTCTTATAAATGCAGCACCAACCGGAAAATCAATAACATTAAAACAATATACATTGTTACACTTATACAGTTGGGAATTAAATCATGATAACTGAACAGTGGTGGAAGGCAGCACCACCATCACATAGCAATTTAGTTTATATACATTTATAAAAGAAGATGTGAGTGAAGGGACCCCTCACCTTAGAAGAACCTAGTACTGGTAGTTGTTGCATCATTCAGAAGCTCTGGTTCGTAGAAGGGAATCTTGCGTCTGTAATGCGAAAAAAGAAATGGTGTGCGTTAGTATATTGCAACTTGCAAGCATTTCTCAGCCGAAGCCAAAAAGTGTAGCATCTATGGATACGCAATATGGACTAACAGTAACAGTAGTACACCAGTACTTCTTAAAAAAGTGGCTTGTTAATGTTTGTGGACCGCTTGTACGCAGCGCGTAGACTAGACAGTAGCAGTGTGAGGCAGGTCATGTGGGCTCAAAGGTGTCTTAAGAAGCTGCAAGGTAAAGGTAACGTCACATGTGCAAAAATAAAAGCCACAAAGGTAAAATGGTAGCATGGCTAGGGCTAATTAAACAAAGGCTACAATGATCATATATAACTATTAGTGTCTACTCTACTACTACCTGATTTGTACTAGTGATGTATGTTAGTATTAACTCATTATTCAACCTTGCAACTGATCAATAGGGGGGAGGTGTATATGACGCCTAATAAATGTGTAATGTTTTCTAGGCGCACTACCGACCACCAGTGCCGGGGCCAGCGAACAAGGCGACGTGGAGGGAGAGGATGCGGCAGTTGCTGCCGATACCGACGATGGAGCGGTAGGGGGAGTGGCAGCACCAATGGCAGGCGGTTGTAACTTAGATTCATAATCCTTAACTATTGTTGAACTTGACAGCACACTCACTGCAAGGGTGTACTGTATCTATATGTATACTGTACAGTTGTGACTTAGGGCCCCATTAGGATGGTGGGCGTATTGCCCCCGCCGGGCCGGCTGGAATTCACTGCCGACACCGCAGGGGCAAACCTCCCGCCATCCCTGTAGAAAATATTCAGACCCCCCACATGTTGACCAGGCGGAAAAGGGTTCAATATGGCGGTTGTGTCTCTCTGAACACACCGCCAGCCATATAATCTGCATTTTGGAATGCCTTTGCGTGGCGGCATTGCCGTCCGCCACGGAAAGGCATGCACACATTGCAGAGTATGCTTGGGGGCCCCCATGGAGGGTACCTACCTATGCTATGGTACCCCCCGCCTTTCAAAGCAAAACGTGACAGGCTCCGTGTGGGGCCCGTCATGTTGTGCTAGGAAAAGCAGCACAACATTTTAGCATTGCTTTCAGCAAAGCCAACCAGAATGTAAAAAAAAAAACAGGATGCGCCCGCCACTGTGCCGGGCGCATCATCCTAATTAATTGTCCCCATGGGACCCCCACCCTTTGTAGCATGAGGATGGCGGGCGGACAAAGTCCGCCCGCTATCCGATGTCGTAAGTAAGTATGAGTTGTTGGGGACGTTTGAAGAGTGAACTAGAAGACTAGAATTCCCTTTAATTGGCATAGGACTAGGAGCCGGAGTATTGAGTAACCAATGGCCTCATCTATCTGATTTCAACTCCGCTTTGAAAGTTTTATGGAGAAGAGCACCTGGTGCACTGTTCAACTAAAAAGTGAAAGACGGGTGGAAGGAAGAAGGACGGGCGACATTTAAAATGTTATGTACTACTGTGCTTTATTTTATAGTGCTACTCTACCATGCCACTATGTGTATAAATAATTACCTTGTCCTACTGTTTTTCTAAGAGTATATTTTACAATTGTCTTTTTTTTTTTCTTTTTGATACACAGCTACTCCGAAACTCAACCAGAAGGAGTTGGCCGCCAAGGCACGGCACCGGAAGCTGGAGGCAATCCAGCGGGAATACTGGCGGCTGGTGGTCCTAGCCGCCAGTCCTAGGAGGAGGAGGAGACTGCGGCAGCAATTGTTCAAGCCTCCTCCAGTGCCCCTGGCCCCAGCCACCGCCCTCCAGCGGTACGGCGCCACCGTCTGGCGGCTGCCCGCCGCCACCGTGCCATCTCCGGTGTCCCCCCCACTGTGGCTGCAACTGCCGTGGCCTTAGATGCCGTGTCGCCCGTTTAGAGGACGAGATGCGCCAGATGCGTGTCCTCCTTCAGTCCCGCCCCACCACTTAGTCCCTGTCATCCTGTTCTGCCCCTTTTTTAATTCTTGTTTGGGTGGGTGGGTGGGAACTTGTTTGCGTGTTACGGACTTTATGGACATTGGTTGGGGTTAGGGAGGGGGGTGGGTCAGCTTTTGTGGGTTTAGTTTATTTTTGTTAGGGTAAATTAAATATATTTTTCTATGTTACATGCAATGTTGTTAATGTTTTGTAGGTGGGGTAACTGTTTTACATCACACTGTTTCCTTGCTGGTGCATGGTCGCCCATAGCCTGTGTTTGATTTCAATAATTTGCTGACTGTATAAGACACAAACAGATAGATGCGACACACCTCACTCATTGACTGGTCCTTCTAGTACTTTCAGTCTGTCCTGTAGTCTATGCATTCTTTGGAGAGGTGTGTGAAAATGAAATCATTGACAACATGTCCATTATTAATTCTGCCTCCCCCAAACTTCTCTCTTACTGGTGCTTGATGTTTATGTCCAACTGTGGCACAGCACTGGCTGCATGGTGAAGATGGTTTCCTTTTTCATACATGCCATGATTGGGGTGGTGGTGGTGGTGGTGGTAGTATAGTAGTAGTAGTAGACACTGGCAGGGCGGCAGCATTTCCAAAAAAAGAAAAGGAGACAGTCAATCGCCTTTGAGAGACTGTTAGAGGAGTAGTTGAATGAAGTACAGTACAGAACCGAGCAACAATAATATGCTCAAATATTTGACAAAAAAACTGAATGATGGTTAGGAGGATAGCCTACTAGACAGAGTTACAAACTATAGTTGTGTCGAGTCACTTGACTATGCCTACAGTCTAACAGTTAGTGCTGTATGTGTATATGAGGAATGACAACAAACAAATCCAATCAATGCCGGCAATTCATGCTGAGGTATATGTTCCTTGGTTAAATAAAATAACCTCTGAAATATCCTACTCATGGGTGGCCAAGCAGAAGAAGATCATCGCTCTGCCTTGAAATTGAAGTAGTGTTGCTTTCACCACATCCGGCCCAGCAAGTGTGTGATTAAGTATTGGTGTACATTTAATTTAGTTACACCTCGACAATAAGTCACACAGCCCGGGGGAAGAGGGTTAGGGTTTGTTGAATGGATGGGAAGGGGGTTTTTGGGAAAGGTTTGACATAGAAAAACAGTATGCATACATAGACAAACAAACGACAATCATTTAAGACTACCATATCCATATGTTAAGGGAGAAAAAGGCAATGCATGCATGATGATGAGAGACCCGGATTACATACACTTCTAGTTCTTGTTCTGTTGTTCCGGCCTTAATACTTTAACATATAGCAAATAGAAATTTTAAATATTGGTAGGGAAGAAACGTAAACACAGAGCAAACCTAATGATGATAACAACTCCAAAAACACACTGTTGTAAAGATTGTATACAAGATATTAATCAAATTATTTAAAAGAAGATAAAAGTGGATACTGTTACTGTCTTATCCCGGTCAAAAATGTGGACTGGATTTGCATCTCGGCATTCCTCTTGCTCCTCTCGTCCATCAATCTTGGGTGTGTCGCCTCGCCACTGCCCGGCTGGAAAAAAAAAGGTGATGGATTGGTAAGGTAATTAATTAATATGCATTGTAATGTTTTACAAAGTTTAGGGCAAGGCCCGGCCTGTAATTGTAGATGGAAAACTAAAGGGGATATTGAGAAAGAAAGTGAAAACAAATGCACAAGTGATGGTGTAGTGCAACAAGAACACTTTCCGAGGTGGCATGTATGCATCATCTCTACTCTAGTCTGTTTCCAGCATTGACCTTCAACAGTAACAGGAGAGAGCAGGCCCACAGTGCTCAGCATTAGCACATCCTACGTTAACACTTTAGAGTCCTTTTTTTTTGCTCTCAAAGAGTTGGACAAATGCACAGCACATTATCCATTCCAAACATAGCATTTTACAGTTTAAGTTAGTAAAATCAATGCACTGCAGTCATCCCACCGCTACACTCTATTCAACTTCTACACAGACATTTGGGTCTGCTGTGGTTGTTGTTGACGTGTTTACCTTTAGGCTTTTCCGTTTTATGCCACTCCTGAAAATCCTCCTGACTTCATCATCATCTCTGATACTTTTACTGACTGACTGAAGATCGGCCTGCAGTATAAGTATAATTTTTATGACACAACAAGAGTAGAAATATAAATATTACTGACTTGAGCCATTCTTTATTGTGTACAGAAAGATAGATTACTACTAGTACACTTTGACATCACTTTGTGCACAACAAACAAACAACGCAAACACAAAGACCAATAGCTCAGAGTCAGGTGTCCAATGCATGCCATTAATTGTCATCATTCATTACCTGTTCCTTCTTATCTTAAGTTAACGGGCCATCTCTTTCGCCATCATCATGATGGACGGTGCTGTTGTGTCACAGTCATTTGCATTGCGCAGATTGAGTGAGTCCCCTTCCTGTATTGAATTAAAAGCAATGTATCACCAAGATGCAGGAGAAGTACACATTTCTTATTTGCAAGAAGGGGAAAATTAGTGTGTTCTGTAGAAAGTTGATTAGTGGCAGTGCACAATTACATAAATTCATGCGCAACAAACACAACAAAATCTACATCATTCAGTCTGCGACTCTGCGGCCAATGCATGGCATCAATCATTACCTGTTCCATCTCATCTTGTTAACGGGCCGTCTATTTCGCCATCATCATCATGGACGGTGCTGTTGTGTCACAGTCATACGCATTGCGCAGATTGAGTGAGTCCCCTTCCTGTATTGAATTAAAAGCAATGTATCACCAAGATGCAGTAGAAGTACACATTTCTTATTTGCAAGAAGGGGAAAATTAGTGTGTTCTGTAGAAAGTTGATTAGTGGCAGTGCACAATTACATAAATTCATGCGCAACAAACACAACAAAATCTACATCATTCAGTCTGCGACTCTGCGGCCAATGCATGGCATCAATCATTACATGTTCCATCTTATTTTCAGTTAATGGCCAGTCTCTCTCGGCTCTGAAAGGAGGATAGCTATAGTAGTCATCTGATTCATGGTCCACTTGTTTTGGAAGGACGAGGAAAGTTTGAATTTGTTGTTACCATCATCCAATCATCATTCATGAAGGAAATGGAATTGAGCAGGAGATTCAGTATGATCGAGCGGAGGAGCTGGATTCGGAGGACTGTACTGTCAAATGGCAGACACCTGAAACTTGTATATTAAATTAGAAGAGTAGAAGACGGTGATAATGGATTTGTTGCGATTCACAAGTTTATAACCGGAACGACAGACACATAAACAAAGAGGGAAAAAAGGGAGGAAGACAGTAAGTGCGAGCCTAATTGTCAGGGAAGTATAGCTCGTCCTCAAACTCTGGGGGTTCTTCCAGTAGTAGGTAATCATCTGACACAATACTTCCGTCACCTGAGTCGCTGTTCTCATCTTCCTCTGTTGATTCATGTATTGTGTAATTCGGTGGTATGAAGTGCTGATTCATTTTGATCATTGTTAACCTCTCCACGTTTTTTGGAGATAGACTGGTTCTTCTCAATGTTACAAGGGAACCAGCAGCACTGAAAACACGTTCAGAAGAGACACTTGCGACAGGGTAAGCCAGATAGCTTATCACCAGCCTGCTGAGCTGTGGCCATTCAGACCTTTTCCTATACCAATACTGCAATGGGTTTTGATCAACGTACACCTCTGTTGGGTCGTCCAGATAGGCCTGGACCATCCGCTCAATGTTCAGGGTTGCTGATGGTAAGCTTTTGTGCTGTTTTTTCTGTGCATCCGCACTGTGCTTACAATAGCCCATCTTTACATACCAATCCTGTAATGATGATAATTGTACTCGGCCTAATGATCCAGTTTTTGTTTCTGTAGTCGATAGTGATGGTGAGTGTTGTGATTGTGAGCCAACCGCACTGCCCTCAGCCGACGAAGTTGCACTTGATTCTGCATGGCCTGCTTCAGTATCAGTACTTGTTGTGGGTTGATGTGGCGGGCTTTTAATTAGCAGCCCTTCGTTTTCAAACGTAATGGCTGCTTCAGCTATACAACTTTTGTAGCGGGCAACATCATTGTCGGAAAAAGCAAGGAATGTCTTCACTAATCCTAATTTTGCACGTGGATCCAGAATTGTGGCACAAATGTAATGTTCTTGTGACAAAATGTTATTTTGTATCCTTACATTTTCAGTTAAGCGCCTGGATAAGCTCTCCACCAAGTCATGGGCTTGCCTTTTGTCCTCTACACCTTTGTAGGATTCAGACACATTATTCAGCTCATGCTCTAGCATTTGCAACAATGGGATAGCTTGGCCCATTGTACAGTCCTCCTTGCTGACTTCACGTGTGAAGACCTCAAAAGGAGACAGCATCTCAGTCAGGCATTTAATTAGGGTCCATTGCTCCCTCTGAAGGGTCATGCCTTTAACACTAGCATCACTGCTTCTGTACCAGACATATTCATGGAGGGACCTGTGCTGTTCGTGCAGACGATCAAGCATGTAATACTTTGAGTTCCAACATGTTGCCACCTCCTGGATGAGTGCCTTGACTGGCATCCTAAATTCACGTTAGATGATCTTCAGCTGCTTCCGAGCTTTAAAAGAATGGCTGAAATGAGTGCATATTCTTCGGCAGATGGTCAGTAAATTGCTGACTATGGGTTCTTTTTTCAGAAAGTCTTGCACTATAATGTTTATGCAGTGTGCCAAACACGGAACCCTGAAATAGGAACCAAGTTCCACGGCCTTAAGTACATTACTGCCATTGTCTGTGGCAACAAAACCAATACCAAGCCCTCTGGGCCGCAGCCATTCCAAAACCTTGGTGCGAAACTCTTCTAAAATGTTTTCAGCCGTATGAGATTTCTCCATGGCGAACATGGCTACAGTTGCATGTTTCCGAGTACCTTCAAAAATCGCAGCTGTGTCAACAACACCTCGTGCAGATAGTTTATCTCTAACCCCCACAAAAGAGATCGAGTGTGCAGTGATGCACATGTAATCTGTGGCTTGGCAACTGCTCCACATGTCTGTTGTCAGGTGGATATTGTGCACTGCACTCTTCTCCAAAGCTTGTTCAACCAATTCCAGCACATCATGATGTAGTGCCGGAACAGCAATTCTTGCGAAATAGGACCGGCTGGGAACTTTCCATTTCGGGCAGATGGCATACACAAATTCAAGGAAACCCACCCCTTCCACAAATGAAAAAGGAAGAAGGTCCAGCGCTAACATTTTAGCCAGCTTCGCATTGTACAATCGTGCCGTTGGGTGGTTGCGTTGGAACTGCCCCTCCAACCTAAACATGCTCTCAATGGTAGGCTGGCTTACTTTCCTTAGTGGTGCTGTTTTCATTAACCCACTAAGGCTCAACGACACAGATTGTCTCATTGAGGTACTCGCCGGTCGCCTTGGTGTCTCACCCACACTCTGAGTATGGCTCTTACTGCGGTGCCACTCTGATGTTACTGAGGAGGATGTGGGCGTTACCACTGCAGTGACTGCACTACTGGAGACAGGGCTAGAAATGCCTCCCTGTTCTTCACCTGCCACCACAATAATATCGCTCCCTGATTCTGAATCCTGAGCAACTTCAATGGGTTTAGTTTTTCTACTTTCTTTTAACTTAAGTAGGTGATCCTCCCACACGATAGTGTGGTGTATTCTGAGATGACTTGCTTGTCCTCCGGTACCATAGTTTGTACCAAGCTTACCACGCCGAACACCTTGCCGACAAATTGAGCATATAGCAACGTTCTCCTCCTTGGCACTAACAGAAAAGATGTCCCAAACTGGGGAGGAGAACTTTCTGGCACTGCTGGATGTGCCACTTTCAACACCAGATGAACTTGAGGGGGTGCTTGAAAATATGTGACCCTGTCCACCTACACTGTGACTTTTACTACCACTTCCTACTGAGATGGTTGAGCTGGATGTAGGTCCCTGCCGGGCCTTGGAAAATATGGCAGCTGGAGGTAGTGGTGGTGTAACCTGTGTTGGTGAGATCCGTGCTACATCCCGCTCAGTAGCAGCCTTTCTGGATAGGGTGAGAATGTCGGTCTCCAATCCCTTTGGGGCGGGAGTAATGTGCGTGATGACTGGCTCGTCTTAATCAACATCATCACCTCCCTCTTCTACATCTACCTCCATAACTCTAAGTTTTTCTGGGACCTTCCTTTTCAGAAGCATTGTCTTGTGGCGTATATCACTCTCAGACCGAGCTGGTGGGACCCAAGTGTCATCACGATCATCAGAAGCGGGGCTTGAAGAAGAAGATGATGGACTAAGCCTCCTTTTCCTTGCTGGTGGTCTGGAAGACAATAGATCTTCTGAAACAGTGGTTTGACTTTGCTCCACTTTGTCTGCAGGAAGCTCGATTTCCTGAAATGCCCCTACGTCCGGAGCAACAACTACTATGGTGGGCTGTTGCTGCAGCTGCTGCTGTTCTTGTTGCGGCGGCTGCTGCTGTTCTTGTTGCGGCGGCTGCTTCTGTTCTTGTTGCGGCGGCTGCTTCTGTTCTTGTTGCGGCGGCTGCTTCTGTTCTTGTTGCAGCAGCTGCTTCTGTTCTTGTTGCGGCGGCTGCTTCTGTTCTTGTTGCGGCAGCTGCTGCTGTTCTTGTTGCGGCGGCTGCACACTGATCTGCTGAGTTTGCGCCTGCGTTGAACTTGATTGTGTACTACTTTGCAGTAATGACATTTCTTCAACATCGCTGCTCGTTAGTAGACTGGCTACCTCTGCGACACTAAAGCCCTTGGGCCTAGGTTGGTGGGGTTGGACTGCTGTGCTGCTCCCAGCTTGGTTCCCGGACAACGCTTTGGTGCCAAAAAAAAACATTGGCCGACACACCACCAGTCGTGGTTAATGGCACTTCCTTTTTCTGTTCCTTCTTCTCACCGGCAACTTTCTTGGTACTGGACCTGGTACCTTTCATTGGGGCCATCTTCTTCAGATGTCTGGCAGGATGCAGATGCACAACAAGTTCTGGTCACACGTGGACGTGATGCGCAGCAGGACTTCTGTCTGGCTGGCAGTACAACAGGTAGCCGGATGATGCTGATGACACCTCCTACTCTGTCTTTTGTGCACCTAAAAGCAAATAAGACAGGAGAAGAACATCAGTGAAATGTTGCATTTGTTGTTGTGGTTCAGTTACTTAGTACTGTACTAGTGCAAACAAAAGATAGTCTAGCCATTTATGACTTTTTTTTTAACTAGAGCTATGTTATACTACTGTGTACAGCCACACACTACACTCTCAGGAAGGATAGGAAAGTTAATAATAACCACCAAAATAAAAATTTAATGAAAGTGGGGTGGACCATTAAATTATTTGAGCATCTCAGCATCCATGGAGCTGCTGCTGGCAAAGGGGGAGGATGGATGGAAGCAGTAAGCCAAACAGCCAATAGGAAAACCATGCAGGCCTATGGCAAAAGCAGGACACTAATAACTCACAGTCCAAACACCAAAAAAGGCCACCACCCACATGGACACTCACAAATCACAAACAAGCCGGGGGCCTCGGAAACACCAGGAGCTGACAAAAGGCCTATAAAAGCCATGTAAAGGATGCATGCTAAAGCACACTGCTCTGCCTTTTTAATGCAACAAAATGGAAATACGAACATTCACAGGCACCAAAAAGGTCTGCAGGGTGCATGCATTGCACACCAACACACCAGACACATACAACAAAAGCATGTCTTTAAGACAACCAACATCAGAAAGGCCACCCCAAAAAACACACTTCCCCGACTCAATCCAATGCCATCCATGCCCTAAATGAGGTCTAAATTCAACAGACCACACAGAAAACACTTGATTAATAAAGCTGTGGCTACCTGCTCTGATCCTAGTGGATGAAAAAGCAGGCCTGTTGGCAGACAAGGCCAGGCAAGCTTGCAGGCCTAGGCTTCAAAATGGCCACCAGCCACATGGCCAGGCCCAACAACATCACAAAGGCCAACCCAAAAAACACACTTCCCCAACTCAATCCAATGCCATCCATGCCCTAAATGATGTCTAAATTCAACAGACCACACAGAAAACACTTGATTAATAAAGCTGTGGCTACCTGCTCTGATCCTAGTGGATGAAAAAGCAGGCCTGTTGGCAGACAAGGCCGGGCAAGCTTGCAGGCCGAGGCTTCAAAATGGCCACCAGCCACATGGCCAGGCCCAACAACATCACAAAGGCCACCCCAAAAAACACACTTCCCCAACTCAATCCAATGCCATCCATGCCCTAAATGATGTCTAAATTCAACAGACCACACAGAAAACACTTGATTAATAAAGCTGTGGCTACCTGCTCTGATCCTAGTGGATGAAAAAGCAGGCCTGTTGGCAGACAAGGCCAGGCAAGCTTGCAGGCCTAGGCTTCAAAATGGCCACCAGCCACATGGCCAGGCCCAACAACATCACAAAGGTCACCCCCAAAAAACACACTTCCCCAACTCAATCCAATGCCATCCATGCCCTAAATGATGTCTAAATTCAACAGATCACACAGAAAACACTTGATTAAGAAAGCTGTGGCTACCTGCTCTGATCCTAGTGGATGAAAAAGCAGGCCTGTTGGCAGACAAGGCCAGGCAAGCTTGCAGGCCTAGACTATAAAATGGCCACCAGCCACATGGCCAGGCCCAACCACATCACAAAGGCCACCCCAAAAAACACACTTCCCCAACTCAATCCAATGCCATCCATGCCCTAAATGATGTCTAAATTCAACAGACCACACAGAAAACACTTGATTAATAAAGCTGTGGCTACCTGCTCTGATCCTAGTGGATGAAAAAGCAGGCCTGTTGGCAGACAAGGCCAGGCAAGCTTGCAGGCCTAGGCTTCAAAATGGCCACCAGCCACATGGCCAGGCCCAACAACATCACAAAGGCCACCCCCAAAAAACACACTTCCCCAACTCAATCCAATGCCATCCATGCCCTAAATGATGTCTAAATTCAACAGATCACACAGAAAACACTTGATTAATAAAGCTGTGGCTACCTGCTCTGATCCTAGTGGATGAAAAAGCAGGCCTGTTGGCAGACAAGGCCAGGCAAGCTTGCAGGCCTAGGCTTCAAAATGGCCACCAGCCACATGGCCAGGCCCAACAACATCACAAAGGCCACCCCCAAAAAACACACTTCCCCAACTCAATCCAATGCCATTCATGCCCTAAATGGTGTCTAAATTCAACAGATCACACAGAAAACACTTGATTAATAAAGCTGTGGCTACCTGCTCTGATCCTAGTGGATGAAAAAGCAGGCCTGTTGGCAGACAAGGCCAGGCAAGCTTGCAGGCCTAGGCTTCAAAATGGCCACCAGCCACATGGCCAGGCCCAACAACATCACAAAGGCCACCCCAAAAAACACACTTCCCCAACTCAATCCAATGCCATCCATGCCCTAAATGTGCTTGAAAATGAAATACATTAAAAAAACAACAAAAGGAACAGTTGCTTCATCATGCACACACACACCCATGAGGCCTTGCCCATGGCTAGCTCGGGCCTACTACTATTACCCACAAAATAAAAAAAAAAAAAAAAGGAATGATGATAATTAATTATCAAAAATAAATTGTAGTTACAACAACTGCAATGCCCACGATCAAACAAACACAACAACCACTTACTTGTAAAATATCCTATTCCAAAAATCCTCAAATCCAATTGCAATGATGCAGCAGACAAAAAGAGTGATCTTTCCAGCTCCAAATCCAAAGGCAGAATGAGCAGGAGATGGACAAAGCCCTGGGAGGAGCCTGCTGGACAGGAACAGGAAGTTGGAGATTCTGTGTCACTTCCTCCCTCTCTCCACCTTTTAAAAAAATGACTCCTTGCACAAAAAAGGAAAGCCAAATGTCAATGTAAGGAGTTCTTTTCATCCAAAATCAGCATTTGCAGATGGTTTCATGCTGCTAGAGCCGATATTCCTCTCCAAATTGAAAATTTTACGTTGTTGAGTTCTCAAACTTCACATTACTTCCGCCGGCGTGTCGAAAACGACATGATCGCGTTCTCTTCTTTGTCCCTGTTGCGTTGGACATGACGTGTTTGGGGTCTCTTTCTCCTGTTCGCGTTCGATTAGACGTGCCCGCGTCCTCATCCTCTGGCTCGCGATGTAGAATGACATGTTCGAGATCTCAATCTTCTCATACTCGCGCGGTGCATGATCGCGAGAAGAAAGACGTGATCGCGCCACAAATGACGTGATCACGCGACAAATGACGTTAATGCAGCCGCGAACTGTCGCGAGATAGCGCAAAATGGCTACCAAAATCCAACATCTCGTGGAGAACGCGACCGGGTCGGGAAAACTTGGCGGCGAACGCGGGGTTTCAGGTAAGGCGATCGCGCGAACGCCAGAATGTATTTTTTTACAGCGCGAGCAAGAAACAAATTATCGCTAAGCTGCGGAATGCGGAAATTTTGACATTTTCGCGCTTTCCGCGGAACGCGAAAATGCCAAAATATCGCAATTTCCGCGAACGGAACGGAATTTTGGCCCAGGCCTAATTGTAACAATGGTTAAGACACTACATGCAAAGTGCATACTACTTTGAAGCAGTTCATGCCCTAAAGCCTACCTCACTAAAAGACTACATGCTAACTGACTGAATGATTACAGTACTATAAGGAGACACACTGGGTGAGTGACAGGGTGTTTGCTAGAAGTGTATGAATACTGACATGGATATTGATGGTGTGAAACACAAGTGTGTAGCTGATTAGAGACCTACATGCATAGTGGACATGTGTTTGAATCCATCCATATGTTCAGGCCTGTCTCAGTTCAATAGTACTTGGATACTGACTGAATGTTTTGAGTATTGCAAGGAGAGTACCAGGATGAATTTATAAGTATTTTTATTTTGGTGCAGTAAAGACATTAGTACATAGTGGTGAATAAGTCACTGGAGAAGTATAAGGGGAGTTACAGGGTGATTGCGGGAACTGTATGAATACTATCTGGGTTTTTGAAGCTTTGAAAGACAAGTGTGTAGGTGGCTAGAGACCTACATGCATACTGGATAGACATTTAGACATTTGAAACAGTCCATAGAGTAATACTTGTATCACACCAAAACTATGTGGAAGTGCATGAACACTGACTGGGGAATTGAAGGTGTGAAAAACAAGTGTGTAGGTGGTTAGAGGACTCCATGCATAGTGAATAGGCGTTTGAAGCACTCCATGTGCTACGGCCTGACTCACTGCATGAGTACTTGGGTACTGACTGAATGATTAGAGTACTGCAAGGAGAGTGCCTGGGTGAATTTATAAGTGGTTGGCTTTTGGTGCAGGAAATACATTAGTACATGGTGCTTGCTGGAGTGTATGTATACTGACTGGGGAATTGAAGGTGTGAAAGACAAGTGTGTAGGTGGTTAGAGGACTGCATGCATAGTGAATAGGCGTTTGAAGCAGTCCATGTGCTAAGGCCTGGCTCACTGCATGAGTACTTGGATACTGACTGAATGATTAGAGTACTGAAAGGAGAGTGCCTGGGTGAATTTATAAGTGTTTGGGTTTTGGCACAGTGAATGGATTACTACATGGTGCTGAATGGGTCACTGGAGGAGTGCAAGGGGAGTGATACGGTGTTTGCTAGAGTATATCTATACTGACTGGGGAATTGAAGGTGTGAAAGACAAGTGTGTAGGTGGTTAGAGAACTGCATGCATAGTGCATAGGCGTTTGAAACAGTCCATGTGCTAAGGCCTGCGTCACTCCATTACTACATAGGTACTGCCTGAATGATTAGACTATTGCAAGAAGCGTACCTGGATAAATTTATAGGTGTTTCAGTTTTGGCACAGTGAATGCATTACTACATAGTGCTGAATAAGTCACTGGAACAGTGCAATGGGAGTGACAGAATGTTTGCTGGAAGTACATGGATACTTACTGGGGAATTGAAGCTGTTAAAGAAAAGTGAATAGTATATTAGAAGACTGCATGCATACTGCACAGACATTTGAAGCAGTCTATGTGGTAATGCATGGTTCACAACATGAGTACTGGAAACTGACTAAATCATTAGACTACTGCTAGGAGAGTGCCTGGGTAAAACTTTTAAATTTTCAGTTTTGGCGCAGTGAAGAGAATAGTACTTGGTACTGAATCAGTCACTGGATGAGTGAAAGATGAGTGACAGGATGTTTATCCAAATAAATAGATACTGAGTAGTTAATTAAAAAACTGAAAGACAAGTGTGTAGGTGACTAGAAGCCTGTATGCATACTGTAAAGGGGTTTAAAGCAGTCCATATTGTAAGGCCTGGCTCGCACCATGAGAACTTGGATACTGACTGAATGATTAAAGTACTGCAAAGAGAGTGCCTGGGTGAATTTATAAGTGTTTGGGTTTTGGCGCTGTGAATGGATTAGTACATGGTGCTGAATGGGTCACTAGAAGAGTGCAAGGGGTGACACAGAGTGTTTGCTGGAAGTGTATGTATACTGACTGGGGCATTGAAGTTGTGAAAGACAAGTGTGTAGGTGGTTAGAGGACTGCATGCATAGTGTATAGGCATTTGAAGCAGTCCATTTGCTAAGGCCTGGCACAGTGCATGAGTACTTGGGTACTGACTGAATTATTAGAGTACTGCAAGGAGAGTGCCTGGTTCAAATACTTCTCTCACAATGGTTACCCAAATGCACACAGACTCACAGTGTGCTTCTAGACAAGCAACACTATCCCTAGCAGTTTACCAAAACTCATTCACTACCGTGGAAGGGGTATGGGGACTACAGACAATCTACATATTTCAGTACTGAACTTTAGTGTCAAAACCTGACTCATTTAATCAAAGCATAAGCAAAAACTGCCTTCTAATGCTACTGAAACTTGACAACAAGACAGGTTTTAAAACAGTTATCTGTCAGCAAATACACGATGTTACCGAATGCTTCTCTCACAATCCTTACACGAATGCACACAGACTCACAGTGTGATTCTAGACAAGCAACACTATCCCTAGCAGGATATCAAAACTCATTCACTACTGTGGAAGGGGTAAGGGGACTGCACACAATCTACATATTTCAGTACTGCACCTTAGTGTCAAAGCCTGACTCACTTTATCAATGCATAAGCAAAGGCTCGCTTGTAATGCTACTAAAACTTGACAACATGACAGGTTTCAAAAGAGTTATCTGTCAGCAAATACATGATGTTACCAAATGCTTCTCTCACAATGGTTAACCAAATGCACACAGACTCACTGTGTGATTCTAGACAAGCAACACTATCCCTAGGAGTTTACCAAAACTAATTCACTACAATGGAAGGGGTAAGGGGACTGCTCACAATCCATATATTTCAGTACTGCACTATGGTGTCAAAGCCTAACTCATTTTATCAATGCATAACAAAAACTGACTTCTAATGCTACTAAAACTTGACAACAAGACAGGTTTTAAAACAGTTATCTGTCAGCAAATACACGATGTTACCGAATGCTTCTCTCACAATCCTTACCCGAATGCACACAGACTCATAGTGTGATTCTAGACAAGCAACACTATCCCTAGCAGCTTGCCAAAACTCATTCACTACTGTGGAAGGGGTAAGGGGACTGCACACAATGTGCATATTAAAGCACTGCAAATTAGTGTCAAAGCATGACTCATTTTATCAATGCATAAGCAAAGACTGGCTTCTAATGCTACTAAAACTTGACAACATGACAGGTTTCAAAAGAGTTATCTGTCAGCAAATTCATGATGTTACCAAATGCTTCTCTCACAGTGGTTCCCAAATGCACACAGACTCACTGTGTGATTCAAGACAAACAACACTATCCCTTCCACTATACCAAAACACATTTCTTCATCTAGAAGGAGTACTACATTTTAGTGTAGAAACATGACTCATATTGCAAATTCATAAAGAATCACTGATTTCTAATTGTACCAAAATATAAAAACAGCACAGTTATCTCCCTGCAAACGCATGAAAAACACAAATGCTTATCACAAAATGATTTCTACATGCACACACACACTGTCAATAAGATTGTAGACAAAAAAAATACTCCCTGCACTTTAGCAGCTGATATACATTAGTATGATTAAAATCATAATAGACCACAATCACCTCCTCTAAATTAAATACCTCACCTTTCAAGTTGTTTTGCAGATTAAGAAGTATATCAGTCACACACCAGATTTTCTTATAAAGAATCTCTGCACTGTGCACCGGTCAGCAAAACCAAAGAATGGCAAAGTTTCTCTCTCATTTTCCACACATATACATGTAAACATCAAATCACATTCCTTCCCACATAAATTCAAAAGCAAACACACATTTCTATTGGTTAAACATTTCAACCCTTTCCAAATGACATACATTTGAACCCTCCCCCCAATCTGCCTTCTGCCTGTTACCATAGAAACAGGTCATGGAACACTGAACTGAGCAGACAGGTCACAAGTTCAGCACACAATGTTGCTAATCAAAACAGCAAGTGTGCTTGACTTTTCAACATATCAGCTTATCATATATAATGTTCCTTTCAATCAGTTTTTGTTAACCAATAAGAATCATGCGTTTAAAAAACAGAAACATGCACCCTACCTTTCAGTGTAGAAGGTTGTCAAACAACCAAAGATTTCTTGTCTTTTTTCAAAACTGCATCTTAGCCACTTACTTTCCAAACTGCCATTTCATTTACAGAGACCAGCTGAGTGCATCCAGACCTCCCTTCAAGATGCTTACAGTGTGGATTGTGGGACACAGCTATATTTTCTGGAGCCAAAGGTATGCAGAAAACAAAGGCATTCACAAAGACCTAGGTTTGCCAAATGTAGACATTAAATGGATTGGATAGAGAGGGTTAAAGTGGCACCAATTGATGCCATTGGTCAAATCCTTCATGCATATCCAACACCCTGACCTCATAATAGTGCACTGTGGTGGCAATGACCTAGGCACTTTGACTGGGGTAGGTCTGGAAATGCTTATGAAGGACACCTTTGCAGAACTGATTTCACTTTTCCCCAAAACTGCGTTTGTGTATTCTAACATATGCCAAAGGCAGAAATGGAACTGGTCCAATCATTTTTGTCCACAATTTGAGAAAGCTATGAAACATGTGAATAAATCTGTTTCTGCTTTTCTTCGAGACTATAGAATGGGGTCCATTTTCAATAACAATCTGCACTTTCATATGCAAGAGATGTATAGGAGTGATGGAGTACACTTTACTGATGAAGGAAACAGAGTCTTCCTCAACAACTTTAGACTCTGTATAGGTACTTACTTATAAGTACCAAAAACTCTCAATGAACACAACGGCTCTTTTTAGAGCCACTCAACAACAAAACACTTAAGCTTGATGTTTAAAAATCAATTTCAATTTTTTTTCCTTGGATCCGCGCACCCAACGCGTTAGGAACCGTGCACCCAACGCGATACAATGCGCGCACCCTGCGTGCATTTTGCTGTTTAAAAAACAAAAAAAAGGGGGCCCCAAGGGATCCATCTGGGACCCCCAAGCAGCTTTAGAGGGTCTGAGTATTTCCACTCTGTCCCCTTTATATGTTTTACACACTTATTCCCCTTACTTCTTCAGCCTCGCTTCTACCGAGGCACAAAATGGCTGCCAACTGTTCCTGGTTTCGAATGTAGAGAGACACTCGACAGCCAATTAGCATTCAGTGCGTGATCGGGAGGGTGCGAGCTTGGTTCGGGGAGGATGCGCTTACGGTGCGGGTAGGGTGCGCGGATCCTCCGAGGCCATAGATATCATTAACTTTTTTAAACTAATTTTCTCAGGAACTACTGAACAGATTTACACCATTTATACAAAAGGCACAAGTCTGAACTGAGGACTTCCTCTTTGCCAAATTTGGTGCAATTCCGTTCAGCAGTTTTGGACTGTAGCTGCGTCAACAGGTCCTATGGAAAATTGCATGGGGAAAACGTGTTTTGGTACCCCCCTTTTTTCTCAACCCCCGCTTGACGATTCACCACGAAACTTTCAGGATAGGAGCGGACTGGAGCTGGCCAAAAGTTTGGAAAATTTCGCAAAGATTCGTCAACCGGCGCCAGACTGATTGGGAATAGAATGTTGCGGATTTCCTATGGAAAATTTGTCCTAACTATAACTACCTACTGGCGACCGCCAGTAGGTAATACATAATATATATATATATATATATATATGTTAACAAAGCTCAAAATAATTAATCAATTTACAAAATTACTGTTCAAT
Source organism: Triturus cristatus (assembly GCF_964204655.1). Taxonomy (NCBI): domain Eukaryota; kingdom Metazoa; phylum Chordata; class Amphibia; order Caudata; family Salamandridae; genus Triturus; species Triturus cristatus. Next base: position 939,900,763 of record NC_140593.1, read on the forward strand.
AATGATCAAATATTAAGTGTGATTCCATAATTAAATAATTCATTTTACACCCTATACCCCTACACACTTAGGGGTGTGCACCCACAATAAAATAGTTAACTAACAACTAACAATTAATTGTTAAATAATATTAGCTAATAAACTTTCCACTCCAGACCCCTACAAACCTAGAAGCTCACAACTAAAATATAATGAAAAAAAATAAATCTTGCATAATTTACATATTTAAAGATCAATTCAATAATTCGTTTTCAGATAATAATTATTAGTTAATTAATTCTTGCTTAATTAACTTCCAACCCTATACCCCTACAAACCTAGCATTACACAACTAAAATATAGCTAAAATAAACTAGTATTCCATATTTAACATAACTAAAAATCTATAAAATATTTAAAACCCAATTAAAAAATTGTTAGTTAATTATTACTTAATTAACTTCCCACCCTAGACCAATATAAACCTAACAGCCCGCAACTAAAATTTAAGTAATATAAATACGTATTTCCCAAATTACACATTTAAAATCAATTAAATAATTAATTACAAATTAATAATTAAGTGTTTAATTATTATTACTTAATTAACCTTTCACCCCATGCCAATAAAATGCTGCAAATAACATATAAGAAAATGAAAACAGTATTACTTAATTTACATAATAAATATCAACCATATAATTACATAAAATGTATTCAATAAGTCATATAATTAAATAAAATGTATTAAATAAGTCATAATCAATTATTTCCCAATCAACTTCCCACCCTATCCCTCTACAAACCCAACACAATTCTATGACACTAAAATATTATTGCTTAAAATTAATGTAAAAGTTCTAAATTACATGCTATATTTAAAAAAATGTAATACAATTTATGTAAACAACAGTAACACATAGCATTAATATATATAATATTAATATACACAAAAACATTAAAAACTGTATTTTACACAACTATTTTACTGAAAACTATATTATAAATAGGGCTACTGGTTATATGGTATTTTTTTTTTACATTTCCGCCGGAATTTATCCATATTTATTTTTTGCTCATTTTATCTGTATTTATCCATTTTTATTTTGGGTTTTGTGGAAAAATGAATGTGAATCTGGTATATTTCCACATTTATTTAACCAATAAATATACACTGAGGCTTGAATACCTGCCAGGTTAAAGTGATATGAACACGCGCAGAAGATAAACCAATGCACTTATACGAAAATATATGTACATTTCAGTGTCACCCTTGTGCATATCTACTGTTTTTAAGCCTCTCTACTAAAATGTCTTTCTTTTTTAATCTCCCCTTACATATCAATCCACAACTTTTGGACTGGCAGTCATGGGAGAGGGAATTTAGAATCACTCAAAAGGCAACCCAATTTCCGTTTTTATCCACATTTGAAAATAAATATAGTCAAGAAAATAAATGTTTTTCTGTCTGTATTTATCTGTAAAAATCAGTAAAAACAGTAAACAGGGAGCCTTAATTATGAATGGTATTAAAAACATCAATATTATTTAAAGTGATATTTCTTACCTCAGAAAGGGATATTCTTGTCAACAATATTCTTGCATTATAATATTTCTGTATCATGATATTTTATTTCTAATATTTATGTCTCCAAATATTTACAACTTAGGTGCCGATTCCGATCCTGTAAAACCCGGGTACGAACCGTCGGATGGAGCGTTTTCTCCGTCCGACACGTACCCGGGAAAAACACCTTACAAACCCGCAAGCACGATTCGTACAGAAACACCATTTCCGTACGAATCGTAAAAAACACCGACCGGCTAAAATATACCCACAATTCGGATCCGGGACACCGCGTACGCGACATTCGCACGGAGTCAGGCAGCGTTTTACGGATCAGCAAGTACGATTCGTACCCACAGCACTTCGCACTGCCATATTTTTACGGGACCCAAAAAGTGCTGGAAAATCTAAGTACGCCTCGATGCACGACGAAAAGGGGGCCCAGTACGCACCGTACCCCCATCCCTACATGTCCGCACCGTACCCCCAGCCCCCCCATGTATGCGCCGTACCCCCACCCCCCCATAGGTACGGAGCGTACCCCCACCCCGCATGTACGGTGCGTACCCCCACCCCCCAATGTACAGAGGGTACCCCCACCCCGTAGGGACGGTGCGTACCCCCACCCCCCAATGTACGGTGCGTACCCCCACCCCACATTTACGGAGCGTACCCCCACCCCGTAGGTACAGAGCGTACCCCCACCCCGTAGGTACGGAGCGTACCTCCACCTCCCAATGGACGGTGCACATGTTTGGACGTCTCCATGGTTGCTATGGGTGTTCGCTCCGTACGGGGATTTTTCCATACGGTTGTGCATTCGGACGGACGGGACGGATCGTACTTGCGCGCTAGGACTTCAGTTTACCGATTCGTACGTAAAACTGTCCGGGGACGTGTCGGACACTTTTTCCGACCTGAGGACGCGTCGGGGAATTTTCCCAATGTGATTTGTATGGATTTTTTAACATACGAATCGTACTTGCCAGTTTGTACGGGACTTGTACGATTCGTACGTATAAAAATCCGGATACGATTCGTACGGGGAATATTTTTAACGGATCGGAATCGGCACCCTAATATGTTTTCCAAACAATAATATTGCATGGAATCTGCAGCTTCTGGAGAACCTATAAAGGCCATAAGCATTGAGAAGCAATTGAAGGTTGGCTGACTTGGCGGGAATTTCAAATTGATCCTTGGAGGCTGATTATAGATGTGTTTCACCCTTGAATCCACATTGTAAACCTATATGGAAACATTGCACAAGAGTCTCAATTAGGTGATCCACAGATTGATTCATGCTTCTTAACGGTCTTTAAGAAATGTTGCCTCGCTAGTGAAAACTCTGTACTGCTAAATTATCTCTTACATGACTAAATCTGTTTCAATTCCTGCAGTAGCCATAGGTTTGAAAACTGTGAACAAGTCAACAAAACCTCTTGGCTTTTCTTTACAGCTATTTGCCCCAAAAATAAAGATTAGGGGATTTCATCATTAACACATTCTGGCACTGTATATCAATGCATTGGTAAATTGAGTGAATTTTCTTTATGTAATATTGTTTTGAATGACTAATAACAACATCACACTATATAAAGGTTAAAACTTAATCTATTAACTTCTTGGAAAGAAAATCATAACATTTCTTAGCAGCACCAGAGATAACAAATAAACCTAGACAGCATTATTCTTATCACATGCAGCTCCCGGCCTTGATACAGAAATTAATACAATTAATCAGTGGTAGGCTGATAAATGTGACGGATATTGTAAAACTAATAAACCAACTATTTATGGGTTAGATGACCAGAAAAGGCCACCAAAGATTGAAATACTTATAGGCATTTAGCTATTTATCTGTTGATCAATCAGCAGCAGTGTCGGTTCATGCAAGTAAGCATTGTGAGGCAGGGCAGGGTTAAGGGAGAACGGTAGGAAGTCAACAGATGATGGATTAGGGAAAATTAAATAAATAGATAATACCTATTTTGTTTTGTCTACATCCCCTACCCCACCACGCTTACCTGCAAGGATCGCTGCTGATCAGCAGTTAGTAATTGATTTTTAATTGATGGTTGTTATATATTTTACAAATCCACCTAGTAGCTAAGTGTAGCTGCAGTTAAAACTGACTGATTTTCTGAAAGGCAGTTGTGTATGTCAAAAATAATGAATTAAGGTTTTAAACACATTCTACATTCAGTCACAAGGCTGGGGAGCAGCAGACAACTTAAGCAGAGGTCTCTTTCTTACAGTTGCAGAACCTACAACCCACCACTGGACCTGATCGTCCCAAGATTTCTATAGCTCCCTTTGCAAATAACGCAAAATGCCAATCTTCAATATATCAGTTCACAAGACAATGGTACATAGTTGGAGAAACATGTTGTAGTTTGTTCTCAGCATATGAGTCAAGTACAAAATGTACCTGTTTCTTATGAGAAAATGTTTTCAGATCAGAACTAAATTAAAAAGTTATTACATCATTTTAAACCAACATATGCCAATCTCACATTTTTTCTGTGGGGACAGCTTTTTTAAAGATTGTAATATATGAGGGTGCCAATAGGGAGTGCAAGATATCAATGTGGTTACCAGTTCCTTCAAGAGAAGACCATTGCAGGAACCCTTGATGCCTCATCCAGATAAAACAGCATTTAGTGCTAAGGACTGCCATATTAAAAAGAGATACGGACTTACCTGTTCTTGTGATGTGGATTTGGGACAGTAAACAGGATTTTTAAAGGCAGCACTGTTTTAAATGCATTCAGTTAGTTTCCAAGGGGAAGACTTCCTCCTATAGGTTAAAGAAAACATAAACCTGGTTTTGACTACATTGAAGACGGTAGTGAGTGTGGGGGCCAGATTATTTTCAAACATTGTGCACCGGCCAAAAGTAAGAGAACCAACCTTTGGTTTCATTTTAGTGACCTGTAAATGATAAACACGCTTCTCTTAAAAGCCAACTCCAAAATAGTTCTATGAAGCTGTCCTGTTCATTAGTGGTGATGGAGTGAATTTCCTCCGTTTTGCGGAATAAAAACACATTCAAATAGAAAGTACAGAAGTCAATGCAAAATAACATTCATATTGTAAATTCAATTTCTTTGTAGTAGGTAACCATACTTAGGTGTTACAGGCAGGCAAATAGAAATAATAATATAGTGACTTAAGTTAGCCTGACTACTGATGCCCTATTAACATTGATTTTTACATTATCATTAAAAGGCCTGTTTTTCACATTGAACTTTTGCTTTGCACAAGATTTGTTTCTCTTCAACTGCAGATGCTGTAACTTTCCAGAGGCCTTTTGTTAGTTAGTGAATAGGCATTTGTCCTGCATTAGATGACTGATTATGAGATTCTCACCGGGAGGACAGGAGATGACAGGTAGCATGACTCATGACTCATGGGAAGAAACTACAAGTTGTGGACAAAGTATCTTTTCAAGGACTTGGTTTTGTGGTCATTGTGAAGATGTGAGAAAAATGGGAGTTTACCTGCTCCCAGGGGTTTCCTGAAGTCCAATTGGATGCTGAGAATGGGAAATGTGTCAACTGTTTCAACTAACATTTTAACAAATTTATACAGCATGTGCTCCTAGAATTGATTAGAACACTTTGGATTCTCTTTTCAGTTACGTCTCTCAAAGAGAGATTCCCATTTGAGCCCTTTTCCTTTCAAAAGATGTCTGCTGATTTATAGCTGAGATTTACTTTCCTGCTCGAAAAAGTCTTTCTGCTTAAGCATTTTTATCTCTCATTAGAACTCTTTATTGGGTTTCAGAACTGACTTTTTTACTTTGCCTTCTTAAGATATTGTCATTCTTAAACTTAATTTAGAGTAGAGAAATTCCTTTATGGAACAAGTGTTGTATTTCTCTATTTTATTTGTAATATTACCTAACTTTGTATTTCACCTTTCTTTCTAATTCCCACTAATGGGTTATTTTTTTTTTTTTTTTTTTTTTTTATAAGAAACCTTTATTACACATTAAAAAGGATACAAACAAGGGCCTACAACCACAAGGGCCGGCCGCTAGATAGCTCGGGAGCCAGCAAGGCAGCGCCATACATTCAAATGAGCCAGAAGCAAAAGCTCCCGGTAGTTCGTAAGCACATATAACAGGCCGCGGCCACAGTCCAAGGGCGATCAAAAAGGACGGTTTCATATTTTTTAATAGAAGAAAGAAAAAAAAAAAACAATAACACACAAACAAGGCAATGAGAGTCCGAAATAGCAGCGTGCGCTTCCCAGGACGGGGGAAGATCCACATTATCTGGAATAACTCTTGACAGGAGGTGGCAGTGGGGGGCAGCGGAGAAGAGGACAAAGCATACACAATTACGTAGAATGCGCGGCTAGGGGGACAAAGCGACGTCGACCTCTCGCGGCAGAGGCGGAGCGCAGATATTTCCACGATAGGAATTCCATGGACCCCACACCTTAGTCCACCTCCCAGGCTTGCCTCTCGCCACATACACCGTCTTCTCCCTGAACATACACCAATCCATATTCTCCTTCCATACCGAAACCGTAGGCGGCCTCGGGGAACCCCACAACTGTGCGATATTGCGCTTAGCCACCATGTACCCCAAAGTCACCCACTGCGTCTGCGCCGCATTATAGTCATTTGGTTCCCAGACATTCAGCAATCACCTCCTGGCCTCTGGTAACAAAGCTACATGCGTGACCTCCTCCATTACAGTATGTACTCCGTTCCAAAATCGCACGACCTCCGAACATTCCCATAGGATATGAAGAAAGGTACCCAACAAGCCACAACCACGCTTACACGTTCCATCCCTGGAATAACCCATACGTATCAAGCCAGGCCCTGTGACATACACTCTATGGAGTATCTTCAGCTGCACAAATCTAAGGCAGGCCGGGATCGCCACCTCTTTCGGGGAGGCCACCGCCGATACCCAATCCTCATCGTCCAGTTCCAATCCGTCGGCCGTCCACGCCTCCCGCAGATGGGTCAGCAAGTCCGTACGATCATTAATACGTTTTTTATAGACTAATGGATTATTTGAATTTGTAAAAATGATGACAGAAAGATTAATATTTACTGAAAAACATTCAAATCTTATTGTGTTGATTATAAAACTCCATCTTACAAACATTTTCTGTATTGACAATTATAAATCCCTACATAAATTTGTTGTTTATGAAGGTTTTATTGTAATAATTGTTCCTTTTAAACTCACCTTTTTGATGAACTTAGGTCCAAAAGACCCATTGGTGTGGAGTATTTAATCATAACACCCAAATACGTCCATTCAATTTCCGACACCCGAGTTTCTTGTTTCCTACCAAAAAAATAAAACTCTTCTTCTGACTATGTCTACTTTCAGCTTGCTCACATTCCAATTGACTGAATTGCACTTAAATTACTTTGAAGGCCTGAACTAGTCCTATCCAGTAGGGCAACATCATCTGCATATAGTGAGCTATCCATTGTTTAATATGAATCAGTGAAGGAGACAGTGTGCCCCTTCAGCACCTATACTCATTGGGGCATATTCACAAGAAACTATCGCTGAGTCAACGGAACTTTATCGCAGCCAAAGTTGCGATAAAAATACCTCCCCATTCACAAGCCGTTGTAAATAGCCCACAGCACCAGTTTACCCGCGATAGCAGCCGCCAAAAACATTGCCACAGAGGACCCGTGCAATTATCGCTAATGAGATGCACAGTGGGCGTTCCCGTGCCAAAATCCGTGACAACATCACACCACAACATTCAAAACGATCAGCCACATTGGTGATAAAAACACAAAACAGGCGATAAGGTGCGTTAGCACCAGGAAATCTACACCTGCTCTGACCTGGTGTAAAGTCGGACGGCAGCCTGCACCACAAAAGGTAGACCAGCCCAGGGCCACACCTGAAGGGCAACAGAAGCCATGGAGCCACCCATCACGCGACCCGGACACCCCAGAGGGCCACAACACCCACCAACACCACCCCCAGGACCACCCCTCCCTGACACCCCCGACCAAAGACATGCCACATCAGCCACACCCAAACATGCACAAAATAATCCGCCTGACGCCGTACAATCGCAACTGGTGACATGCATGTGTCGACACAGAAAAGAGCAGCACACATTCACTTTCGAAGCAACAAATGAAACTTTATTAAAATGAACACTGAAATGAAATGAAATGAAGACACATGTCCACTCCCCTTGGGACAATCCGTAGGTTCCAGCCTGCAAGACAAAAATCATGATAAGAAGGTGTGTCCTGCACACATCAAAGCACAGAGACAGAGAGCGAAGGGGAGAGAGAGGAAGAGAGGGGGAGAGAGAGAGAGTGAGAAGAAGAGAGGGAGAGAGGGGGAGAGAGAGAAGAAGAGAGGGGGAGAGAGAGACAGTGCCGCCCCTGCGCACCCAGGCCACACTGCTCACCTGCTGCCACCGGTGTGTCTCCAACCAAGTGACGGTATGTATAGCAGTTCACCAGGTCACACATCTGAGTCAGAGCCACCAGCTGAAACAGAGTCCAGATACATGATTGGCACAGTACACACACCTGCACAAGACAACAGCACCTGCCCGCCCAAGCACACACAGGCAGAGGCACCCCAACCCATCCCCTTCCCATTGGAGCATGCCCGCCCATGCACACCCAGGACTCACTGCTCACCTTCCGCCACCAGCCCGTAGACGGGAGGTCCCACCACGTGCCGCTGCAATCCACAAGCACGGGTCCCGCGGACATGGCACCCTCCACACCATGCAGCCACGCTCCACAGGCCAACAGGTCTCACATTTGGTTCTGGCTCTTGATTACTCCATGCACGCCCACTCAGCCCAATGGGTGCCACTAACTCTGGGGTCCTGGAAGCAACACCACTTGGCGGTAGGCCCGCGCTGCCTGCTGGCTTTGGCCTACACTGCGGTCCAGCAGGGCACACAAAACCTGAGCTGTCTGGACCGCCGGGACGGGGCATCATCGCAGGATGCATACCCGCTCAGCAGCATAAGGTGCCACTTACTCATTGCACCTAAAGTCACCGTCCCGTGATGGGGTGCCTGTGCTGGCCCCAATGCTCCGGGTGCCACTAACCCTGTGCAACCCCAGTCAGCGCCACGGAGTGGCAGGCCTGTGCCGGCCACTAGGCCTCAGGTGCCACTAACCCTGTGCAACCCCAGTCAGTGCCACATGGTGGTAGGCTCGTGCCGGCCGCAAGGCCTCGGTGCCACCAACCCTGTGCAACTCCAGTCTGCGCCACGTGGCGGTAGGCCTGTGTCGTGCGTAAGGCCTCTGATGCCACCAACCCTGTGCGTAACAACTCTAGGGCCCTTAGTGAATGAGAAGCGTGAAGCGGCCGTCATGCAGTCACCCCCGGAAGAGGTGAATGTGACGTCGTTGGCCCCTTATGTTGGTGGAGTCACATGGCCAGTGATGCCTGTGCCAGATGGGTGTGGTGTGTGTGCAAACCTGCCCTCAGGGAGTGACTGTGACATGCTGACGACTAGAACAGTGACCTGCACAACACCAGCGAGTACACCTGCTATGGGTAGCAATGATGGCCCCCCCTCGGTGCGTCATCAGAGTGGTCTGGCCTGCCGTATGCGGGACCAGTGCAGGGCTTGCCACAATGACTTGTGGGCTCAGGGCGTGGTCCAGTCCATGTCCAGACAAGAAAGTGACTGATGCATGTGTCCCTGTGGTAGTATTCACAGGATCAGGTACACAAAATGCAATGTCACACCCTCTGACTCGCATCCCACAGGATGAACATCATTGACGCAAGGGATAGCACTGTCCCCACATTCATCCACACATCCATTCCTGAATGATGTAAAACATGACACAGCAGTGTGTCACTGGATGTTCATTTGCACATCTAGTGCAGTTATGCAGCTGGAGCGGTACAGGGCAATGCCGAGCACACTACACAATATGGGCCTGTGGAGAGCAAGCCAGAGTCCATCCGGGGATGACATGTACTGCGGAAGAGGAAGGGTATAGTCCCCAGTCTGTCCGCCATGTCATTGGTCGTCGAACAGGATGTGGCAGTCCATGTCGCTGTCCAATGTGAGTGCATCGGAGTGTATCAGGGGTCAGTGGAAGGTCATGAGGCCATGTGCGGCACCAAGCAGAAACAGGCCAGGAGGCGGAAATGAATGCTAGTGCCTCCTGATCACAAACCCATCCACGTCCTCATCCCAGGATGAGTGCCCTGCCCCCCTGTGGGTGTTGCAGTCCCAGCTCCGGCACTGTGTGCCACTGACACATCAGGGGCCTGGGTGGATACATCTGCCACACTGTGAGGCACTGACACACCAGGGGCTGGGGATGTTTATGGTGTGGGGGCAGCAGCATTCATCAGCGCCACGCCTTGTGGCGGCAATGCCATGATGGAGGCCTGCAGTGCATGATAGATCCCAGCTACATTCCGATGATGTGCAGTGGTGGCTGCCATCCTTTCCATCTCCATACGCACCATATCCTCCATGAGCCTCCGCATGTGTGCCAGCTCACGGCTGGTATCACTGGAGCCACTCTGAGTGGACAGCTGTTCTACTCTCCGCGTCATTACTCCAGCGATGTCAGTCAGGGCTCGTTGGAGACCATGGGGCGGACATAGACACCCAAGGATGGCATCCAGTTTGGCAGCCATGAGTTCGAACCTCACCTGCACCTTCTCAGCCGTCTCCCTCTGGCCCACCAGGACACGGCGTTGGAAGGCCATTTGTTGTTTCTGGGGGACTTGAGAGGGTGCCGGGGCTGTGGGTGCCTCCTGCTGGGTGGTTTGGATGGTGGGTGGGGTCTCCTCGATGTAGCTGGGCTGCCCTGCTCCTGGAGGTGAGTCGCGGATGAGGGCAATGATGTCTAGGAGGACTTGTGCGTCAATGCTGGTGTTGTCCTCCCCTTCATCAGTGAAGAGTGGCTAGGACTACTCTGCAGGAGGTGTTGACGATGCCCCTGAGATGTGAAGGGGAGATGGTGTATTACCATGTGTCCACATGTATGTAGCCGCATGGTACAGGTTGACATTCAGACAGCATGGCATTGTACATTGTGAGAGTCTGTAGGTCTGTGCAAGGAGCCAGATTCATTTTGGGTGTGCACTGTGCCCTGCTTGATTTTGCATGTGTGCCATCGTGGCCATCTCCACCCGTCCCCCCAGTACCTGGTGGTCACTCACCCTGTTGCGGTTGTTTTGTGTCCTGTCGAGCAGTGTTCGGTCCCCCGACTCCGGCCACAGTATCCACACTGATGACTGTCGACACCAGCTCCTCCATGTCATCCATCTCCAGCTGTGGTGCAGGGCCCCCACCTCCGGTCTGCATTGCTGCCTTCTGGTTGGCGGAGAGTTTCTCCTTTGTCTTCCACTTGATGTCATTCCATCGCCTCTTGACCTCATCCATTGTCTGCTTGTGCTCTCTGACGGCATTCACCTTTTCGACGATGTCCCGCCATATTGCAGTTTTGGTGCCCAATGACACGTTGGAGGTGAAGAAGAGTTGTTGATGGTGTTCCATCACCTCTGTGACTATGATCCTGTTCGCTTGTGGACTGAACTTCGTCTTGCTCATCTTCTTGTCCGTGCCCTTCCCTGTCCCCGATGTCACTGGCTGGTCGTCCGGGGTGCTTGTGGGGTTGCGCTTGTCCTCTGTGCCTTCTCTGGCTGCCTCAATGGTGCTTGGGTGTAGGTCAGTTTGTGTGTGGGTATCTTTTCTATTTGTATGGTGATTTTTTCGGCCTGCCAGGTGTGTGTTGCAGGCCTGGCGCTGCTTATCGCTGATTTCCTCATCGCGCTTTGGCCCATAGCATTTTTGGTGTTGTGGTTTGTGTTTTTATCTCTGTCATGGTGGTTGTATTGCAGACATTGTCTGCGGTGTCGGCGGACTATCGCATGGTACCGCCTTGTTGTGAATTCCACGTTGACACAGGGTTATTTTCCCGCGATGGGCTGCGATATTGAAAGTTGCATAACACTATTCTTGCGGTAGTTATCACAAGTTCTTGTGCATATGCCCCATTGTGTGTTCTGCAACCCACTCCTCGCTATAATAATACCATCTCCCATAGTACAAGGAAATAGGGGCCTAATATAAAGGTTGCCAGTAATGGGGATTTTTCAAAAATTGGTGACTGTCCCTTCAGCGCACTTTCTACACCCCTCATGACTTTCCACCATTGGCGGATATTGATTAGGCTGTTACTACAGACGGACTCCACGATTGGAGGGTCTATATTTGGAAATAACACCTGCTTTGCCATTCGCAGTAAGACGCTAGAAACTAATAAACCTAAACCCAGTACAGGAAATAAAAGGACACAAGTGGCTGACTTCATACCTAGGGGCCGATTCCGATCCGGGTCGGAAAGCACTCCGACTGAGCCGGATCCAGAGTGTTTTCAGTCCTGCGTCCGACCGAGCGAGTACGATGCGGCCGTATGCTGATGGACTCGGTTCGGTCGGACTCCCATAGAAGTCAATGGGAGACAGTCGTACGACGCGTACATGTGCTCCCATTGACTGAATGGGTACGTCACGGACAAGTGCGCCCCCTGCAGTGGGTACACGTCAGTGCAATCCGCACCGTACATGCCTGTGTTGGGGAGACCCATGCGTCTCCCCCTGTGTCCAAGTCGTAGGGCTGCGGGTGACAGGGGGTCCGATGCGGACCCCCAAAGGCAACCACCCAGACGATTTGCGAGCCGGACACTCCGGCTCGCACAGGCTGTCCAACGCGTGCATCGTACTGGCTCGGTCGTGAATCGCATCCATTGCACGCCACGGTTAGCTTACGACCGAGACATACGGAGCAGTTCGGACCCGGAAACGACTCGGTTGGTGAATTTCATGTAGCTCGCATCATACTTGCTCGCTCGTACAGCTGTACGAGTCAGCCGGAAAACACACATACGACTCGTAGTTTTTCCGGCCGGATCGCTTTCGGTGCCCTTCCGACCCGGATCGGAATCTGCCCCTTATCAATCACTCTTCATGGCTCGACAAGATGCTGATTGCTTGTGTTGAAACAAAGCATTTCCCTCAGAAAGGCTGGAGATAAAAATAAGCATTGGCAAAGTCTAGTTTTGTAAGCTGGTGTTTTAGTTATTTCTTTATTGCTGACTGATACCACAAAAATAAAAAGAACCAAAAAAAAGGAAATGTGCTGCTTCTGAGACGTAGTATTCATATGTTTTTTAAATAAAAAAATAGCCATCACATTTTATTTACATATAAAATGTCGGTGATTCCAAATAGGCAGGTATACTTCAAAGATACATATCAATCCTTTTCAATTTTACTGCACAACACAGGAAAAATATGATTCTTAGTGCTTCAAAGAAAAGTTACTTCTAGCTTTATGTTACTGTAACCTGAAGATATAGTTTAAACACACATGGATGACGAAACAAAAAAAAACAAAGAAGGGAAAGCAACAAAAATGCCAAAGTAAAGTGTTCACTTACCAGCTCTGGCACTAAAGTGTACTTCTTTTTGAGTGGATGTGCACACATCATCTGGCAGAATGCTGTCACTCATGGTGCAAGAAAACCAATGGCTGAAGTGAGCTGACCTAGTGCCCCCATGCTGTGTGCTATGGTGTGCGTAAACAAACATTGAGTGGCAGTTGAATAAATGAATAGATAAAAACAAGTGGCTTAATTATCCTCTACATGTATATAAGTATGTATTTTTGTATTTATGATTTTTTTATTGCAGTGGGTTAGAGACAAACTGTCCAGAGGCCAGCCCTAAAAATAGAATACCACAGTCCACTTATTCACACCAAATGATTATTTATGACACCACCAAGATATTATTACAACTGACAAAAAAGTATCCAAATTATGCTGAAATCACACATGATAGTTCTACAAAATGGTCACTGCCTGTCAGAACACGATATTTCTTTGATCAGTGATTCATGGAATTTCGCCTCCCCATGAATGATGTAATGATTTCAAACTGAGTACAAATATCAAATCATGTATTGTTACAAGCATCTGAAAGTAGAAGAAGGCAATATTTGAACTAATCTCTACCTGATATCATGGGAAGTATTGAAAAAATCATCCACACAGGCCATGTGGTGTTTAAAATTCATAGAATTGTTAACAAATATATTGACATCAAGATTAGAAATACAATCAATGTTTGAGAACATTTCACATTAAGGTAATGGTTTCAATGGTTAGAAGTTGGCTCTCCAGGGACCTCTTGACACTACCATATAATAATTGGGAATGTAAGTGCATATTTTCAGAGAGTTAACACAACGCAGAGCTGCAAGTGAAGAAGTGCTATGTTGCTTCAATGGGAGAGAACAGAACCATGCCATTTCTTTAAAACGATGAAGCAGTCTGTTCTCTCCTTTCACTGGCACTCTTGTGGATGCCTAACACCACTACAGGGGCCTTTGGGCCATCGTGCAAGAGTGTTGTGTTAAGGTCAGGATTGTTTTTGTGTACTGTAGAGTAACCTTCCTGCACAAAATCATTCCTTTGAGGCTATATCCTCTTTGCATGTGTGGTGAATTAAATCTTCTTGTTATGCCAGCCTCTGGCAGGCCCACCGTTTTGGAATAAATCCATATCTATAAGCCTTTATAGATAAAGGTTTGCATCAATCTCAGTGGGTGAATGCATGGGGACGCCTACCTGATGCAAATAAATGCAGGGCATTGCAATGTCCTGCCGTGTGTTACTTTTTATTTTTTACAAAGCAAACCAAATAACCATTTGTTTTGTTTTGTAAATGATACAAAGTATTTTGCATCAAGGTGAAGCACAAGCAAACCACAAATTAACCTGTGCTTCACCCTCTGGTAGCTTGACACAAAAGCAGTCAGGCTCAGTTACCGTCAAGGTCGCTGGAAGGAGGTCACTGCCTTGAAGTTTCATGTGACCATGGTCCGGTAGAAGGTCAGAGGTCATCTTCACCAGAGGGATGAAGGTCTTTGGGGCCCTGGACTCTTGGACAGCAGGCAGTTGGGTGGTGCCTGGAGCAGAAGTACCGGAGGTTGTGGGTGCTGGTTTTGGAGTTCACTGGCAGTGGTTTGACCACAGTGGAGATGCAGGGCAGACTGTCACAGAGGAGGCGGTTGGGCCAATGTTGCTTCTTTACACCATCAACGTCACTGCAAGAGGATATGGGCTCTCAGGAACGGGGCTGTTTCTAGTATCAGATGTTGTGCTGAGAGGATCCGTCAAGCTGATGGAGGTGTGCAGGAGTCAGTTCCGTCGGACTGATGAACCAACTTGCTTGTGGCAAGGTGTAGATTTCTGTGGTGAGTTGCATTGACACAGAGTGTGCCAGTCCTCAACCATGGCAATTTCTTTACTGGCGGCCGCTGGGGCCTAGAGCCTCTAGCCCAAAGGGAGGTGTTCTTGGCAAGTTTGAAGAAGGCTAGAGAGGAGAGACAGCAGGTTGCAAAGGTCGAGTTCTTGACAGCGGCAGGGGTTTGTGCCAGTTTCCTCTGCTTTGAATCTCAGTTCTTGAACCCCAGCAGTCTTCTTCCGTCATCTTCTTGTGTCCATCGTATCTGAAGTTAGGTTCTCAGAGAGCCCCCTAAATACTGAGTTTAGGGGCATTTTTAGCGTAGGCCAGGTAGTAGCCAATGGGCTGCCTAACGGTAGGATGCCTACACCCTCTTTATGCTCACCCTAGTGGGGAGGGGCATATCTTTACACCGTGTAGGCTACTATACCCATCCTCAAGATGACAAATTGTGAAAGGTGGGGCCTATCTTGTCTGCCCCACCTGAGGGGTGGTTCAGGGTGAAGGTAGACCCACCTCCTGCTTTACCTAATGTTCCTGCCAATCCTCCCACCTAAAGTTGAGCAGGGCTGGGGGCAGGGTTCAAAGGTGGCATGTCCTTTGAAATTCCTTCTTTTGCCAAGGCAGGTACTGCAGGTGAGAATGTGTGACCACCTCTGCCCATACCAGGCATTGTTTCTGGAAACAGAGAGCTCTGACTCTCTACCCAGGGGTCCAGAAATATGTCTGGTGATGAAAGGGTGGCAAAAACTAGAGAGAGACAACACCAGTGTTTGGTAGGTTTCAGGGGACCCTCTAGCAGGGTTTGCTTTGTGAAATTATTAATAAATCTAATACCAGCATCAGCAAGGATTTATTAAGACATGATGTTTTGTGCCAAACATTTTAGAAATCAGTGAAGCCATCATGGAGCTAGGACACTCATGTTGATGAGTATCCAGCCCATGTACACTTTATGGCTTACCTGTCCACTTACAACTAAGCCTGGGTTTGAAACTCTGCTCCGCCGCGGAGTTTGCAGAATTCAGGAACTCCGCATTCCACAGAGAACAGAGAGTTACCAAGAAACTCCCCAACGGAGCAGAGGTTAGCACACTCAAAATGTTCCTTCATGCATGCGGGAGCGACTTGTCAGGTGCTCGCGCACGAGATTTTCAGGTTTGCGGGTGCCACGTCATTTGCTAGCTGGCCACATGCTCCAGCAAGATTTTGAGGTCACCAACTTGTCAATCGAGAGCTCCAGTGACTTCCGGTGGGTGTTTTCTGCCGTACGTGATCCTAAATGACAAGGATCTACCGCAGCTTAAATCTGGGGAAGATTCTATCGTCAAGAAGCATCAAAATCTTCCCCAAATTATGATTTAGAGCAAAAACCTTTTTTTGTGCGAGGAGTCCTTTTTTAAAAACTTTTTTTCCAACTGGAAGGAAGTGCCTCAGAGCAATCTCCCAGTGTTTTGTCCATTTCCTGGTAACTTTTCATTTGGATTTGGAGCTGGAAGGATCACTCTTTGTGCTTGTTGCATATCCCTTGGATTTAAGGACCTTGTATTTTAGATTTCACAAGTAAGTTGAAAAACTGGTATTGTGTGTTTGATTGGGCCCATGCACCTGGATTTATTTGTACTTGGAATGGATTTTTAAAATGTATTGTGGTGGGTGGCCTGTTGTTTCAGAAGGGGCTTAGTGATTTCTTTGCATTCTCTTTTCTTCTTTTGTAAAACAAAAATGTTTAACAGTTTACCACATATTCTCCATCTTTTTTTAAAAATACTTGTGCAATATGGATTTAATTTACTATGTGGCCTAGTCTGCTAATTGACCTTCCAGGCAGTAGGCCCAGTGCTAGTCATGGATGCATGAAAAAACTGTTTCTGGGGTGTCTGTTGGATTTGAAACATCATTTAGACCATGGATGGATTTGGATGGAACTACAAAATGTTTTTTTACTGCTGTATTTCATGTTGTTTCCCCTGCAAACAGTATATAGGCGGGGTAATGTCTTTAAAGGATGTGTGTTCACTGTGTTGGTGCAATGTTAGTTTTTTTAGCCCTGTTAATTTTTGTTTTTGGCATTGGCAAATTTTTGGCTGTGTTCTCTGTTTTACCATGCCTTCTTTGGCCTGTGTGTGTTTGTGTGTTGGCCATAGGCCACCATTTGCCTCTGTCCTACATGCCATGTGGCCACTGGCCTGGAGCCAGTGGTCTGTCCATAGGCCTGCATGTGTTCTTTGTTTTCCATGCCTACTGCCTCTTGTTTTGACCATGTGGCTGGCAGACATTTTGTGTAGGCAGTCAGTGGGCTTTTGCCACAGGCCTGCATGTGTTCTTTGTTTCCTAGGCCTCCTGCCTCTTGTAGCCATTTGGCTGGTGGCCATTTTATGTATCCAGCCAGTGTGCTTTTGCCATAGGCATGCATGTCTTCTCTTGTTGTTGCCATGCCTTCTTGCTGGTTATGACCATGTGGCCATTTTGTGTAGGCAGCCAGTGTGCTTTTTCCATAGGCCTATATGTCGCCATGCAGCTGGTGGCCGTTTTGCGTAAGCATTCAGTGTGCGATTGCCTTTGCCTTGCATTTGTTCTTTCTTTGTGGCCATGCCTCCTTGCTGGTTGTGTTATGCATGTAATTCTTGTTATTTTGTACAGGAAAAATGTTGCACAGTATAGTATATTTTCTTCATGTTTTCTAATTCATGTGCATTGTTCTTTTAGCTTAATTCACTGTGTTGCCTAGTCTGCCAATTATCCTTCCAGACAGTACTAGTCATCGATGCATGAAACAACAGTTTCTGTGTTATCTGTTGGATGAAACAGCTTTTTTAGGGCATGGAGGATATTAGATTAAAACACAAAATGTGCTCTTTTTTAGGGTATTTTAAGGTTTTTTTCTTCCGCAAACAGTGTATAGCTCTGGTAATACCTTTGGAGAGCGTGTGTTGTTCTAAACACTTGTACCCTGTTAATGTTCATTTTTGGCATTCCTAAGTTAATGCTGGACTTAGGTTCCATGATGGGAAAGGTGAGTAAGAACCTTAAAAAATGTTTCAAAACACCCTAGAAAATCATTTGTTATCCCAATCATCATGGCTAATGTGTTTTTAGAGACCCGTTTGCTTTTTGCAGTGATCCAATTTCGTAGCAAAGTACACAATTCAAGTGAGATGTAATCGCATGAAGTATACATAGGGTCATAGCCGTAAATAATGAAGCAGGTGTAAGGGGCACCAGGGACCAGAGGAAGAAGTACAGTGATATTACTAAACCAGCAAATATCTTTCCATTTTCTTGCTTCTATTGGATTCCATGGCTCCCTTTCTAGGCCCTGGTGTATGCAGGCGCAAGCAGGACCTCATTCAAAAAGCTGACATTTGGAAACTGCTCTAAATGACAACTTCTTCCTGTGGAGCAGATTCCTGACTTTTCAGTAATCTACAGAGTAACCCGGAGAATACAACGAAGTCACTGGAAGGGATAGACTTCCCAAAACACCTCAATGTGTAGAGTTTACAAATTAGGATTTGTATGGGTCTTCATAGCGGAAAACTATCTTTAAGAGGTTGGTAAATACCATACCTACTTTTTCAAGAAACCCCTCCATTAAATGCCCATAATCCTGCCCCGACCTTAAAGTTCTGAATGCAGCAATTCTGCCATTTTGAAAATGTTACTGCATTCATAACTGTACCTTCCGAACACAAAATGCCACAGTTTTCTGCCCAGCAAGGACTGTATTGCTCACTTTAGTTCAATTTAGACACGCAAAATAACTGCTGTGAATTGGGTCAATCGTTGTTTGGAGAAGCATTACCTTTGATTTAGCTACTCTCACTAAAAGTAACGAGTAGAAGGCCCCTTTAAAATACCACGTGAAATGAACATGCACATGTATCATTGTTTCCCAATACTATTCATTCTAAGTCAGGGTCAAAGGGGTGGGATCTACTGGGAATGACGTCTACACTTTTAATATTTTACCAAAACGATTCCTGCACTTTTTGTTAAAATAAACAACTATCCATGAATAATTACTGCTCAACTCGAGTAGCCTCAGACTGAAAGGGAAGATGGGGGTTTCAGGTAATTTGAAGGGGAAGGAGGGGGAGGCATTCAAAAAAGAAATAAAACACCTCTCCATGGTGCCTGCTATCTGAAAGAAATGTAAATGTGTTCATTTGGGTATTCAAAAAATCTAAAGGCTGTTAATGAGCCAGTACAGACTTTGATTGATAGATTCATTTGATGCTTTTTGGTGTCAAAGAATTATTATTTTTGAGAGATACTGTAAAGATGTTAGCTACCAGTTCTGGAATATAGCCTCTTTTTGGAAGTTTACAACTAGATTTGCATTATGTACAACCTAATTGAATCTTATTAAATATGTAACTTTTAGTACTGTAATCACTTCAACACTGAATCTTTTTGCACATTCTAGCTTATACAATGTGTATTACATTTTTACACTAATGATATACATATTCACTTGCTTTTCTGTCACAGGCTGGGACCTTATAGCACTAGAAATACACATCACTATTCCATAATGCACTACCAGGATTCAATTAAGTGACCCGGTTACACACATAGATATCTGAAGTGATCACTAATTGAGGTTTCCTACTAGAACAGTGCATTTTTAATACATTAGTTCAACTTGCGTTCATTTTTCGTTAAGGGTGGGTGCATTATTTTTTAGATGCAATTGCCTGTAGGTGAAAAGCCAACAAAATAGTTATAGTATAATTTGTTTTTTAGCCACATCCCTGGCTCCACTCTCACAGTCACTGGTCCAGCTCCCATTCCAATCAAGATCACAGTACCCATATTTTTTTTGGTTTTCGTCCAATCTTCATGGGTAGGAACATAGGGCCATATTATCAAGGGCAGGCGATAACATTATCGCTGCTTTGGCGTCCGTTTTTGGGCGAAAAGCAGCGTTAATGTTATCCCTTTATTAACAAGAACACGCTAGCGCATGTTTCTTTGCCTTAGCGCCCGGTTTCCTATAGCCTCGCCTCGCTAATGAGATGCAAGGTAGGCATGCCACTTACATCTACATTATGAAATATCACTGACGGTGCTTCGCTGTATTTACAACAAAGCCCCGTCCGGTTTAGCGCTGATGTTTTTCGTGCTAACTGGGCCTTAACGCTGGTATTTAATGTCTGTTAAATTCCAGACTAAGGCATATCTAACATGGGGGGTAAATTGTGTGGCTAAGACCACAGGCCCTATCATCAAGGATATCACCATTTTCCATGGAACATCACTGGAAAACCAGCGTTGTTCCATGGAAAACGGCGATATCCCCGCTATCGCTGGAATATTTATCGCCATGGTGCTGAGCGTTGTTAATACAACGCTAACATGGCGATAAGTTCCAGCGATAGCCGGCGATAGGAAAATGCGCGCTAAGAGCAGCCAGCGATAATTATAGCTGCCGCTTTATAATATGCCCCATAGTATCAATTAAACTATGTTCTGTGCTGAAAAGATTATGTGAACCTCCTGAAATCTCTTAATAAAGCCTCTTTCAGCCCAAAGAAGATTGTATGGAAACTAATTCTAGTCTCCTATTAGTCAGATCAAATTAGATCAATCTATTCAAGTACTGTACGATGTAAGCTTAGCCCTTGTTAAGCATTGGCTTAAAGTGCTCTGTTTTTTTGTATCAACAGTGCAAAAATAAAGCATAGTATTAAATTTTGATTAGCTAAGACAAACTTTCACTTCGGAGAATCTGTATTCATTCATTATGGCCACAAAACAAGTGTAATAACAAAGACAAATTAGAAATAGCTCTTCTATCCTATGACGCACATTCTCTCCAACACTTTTTACCTCCACCAAGGCAAGGGAAACATTTGATTAAAGTATTTATACTTTACCCTTCAATATGGGTCATTTGCAGGGATGAACAATTAAAAGCAAATATTCTGTCAAAAAGAATAAAGAATGGATGCCCAAAAAAGGTTATAAACTATTTAAACAATGCAAACTATTTAAAAATGCCTTAACCAACTACCACAGAATGAAAAGCGTTGCAGAATAAATAGAAAAAAGTATAAACTGCTTCAAACAAATGTTATTGAGGCCAGCGAAAATCAATGAAAGTATATGAGGAATGAAAAAAATCTAACTTCCTGCATGTGATGTTTAAGCACAATTTTGATAAAAATTTAGTCTGACTCTTGAGAGAACAAAGTCATGTTACGGTGGGGGGTTCGAACTTGTGCAAAGATATTTTCAACTTTAGGTTTAAATCTTTCTTTTTGCATTTCATAAACAAAGGCCAGTGGTTCGATACATATATATTCTCCAACGCACATCAGATTTACCATCGATGAAATGCAAATAGTAGGGAGAACTGTAATGATGTACTATCTTTGGCCCCAAACTGAAAGAACCACGCGTACACAAGGCTGTGGTGCACTGCGTTTATTTGCACAAGCAGGAGCGCCGGAGCGAAGCTCTCACCTCATTGAATTCGGCGCTAATACTCGCCGGGAAATGGCCGCCGCCGGACGTCCTGTGACATCACGCGGCGAGCGTGATAAACGCTAGACCGCTACACCACATCTCCCCCTTTTACAACACAACACTAACTTACAACCCCATGGAATATATACAGTCTTACTTGTTGTCCATGCTGAATTCCCCAAACCTCCGGGGCAGTATGATTCTTCTTCCTCGTCGTGTCCACTTACTGGTTTCGCCAGCTTTCGGAGTGGTTGTCACGCCCCCTTGGCTAGGTGCCCCTTCACTGCTTTCCACTCCTGCTTCTCCCCACTCATCATTCTCAGTCCCCTCTTGGGCGTCCTCCTCCTGAACACTCATCTCCTCACAGGTTCCGTGTCCTGTTCCCACCTGGGGACTCCTTTCTGCTCCTCCCTGGAGACTCTCCCGATCGGCCACCGGGCTTCTCCTTCCGCTGGGTGTCCTTGTTGGGGTCAACGTCCCCTGTGTCTTCCTCTCTTCTGTGGGCATGCATCTCGCCATGCGGTCCTGCGACCATATCTTCCCGTCACTGAGAAGTGCTGACCTTGAGTATGGTTCCAACACTTGGAAAGGGGCGGTGAACTTGCTGTCTCCTTTCTTCTTCTGGATAGGTAGTTTGACTCTTACCCATTCCCCCTTCTCCAGTGCGACTTCTTTTGTGTTGTGCTTCCTATTATAGTGTTCTGTGTACACTGTCTGTGCTTTCTCCAGGTTCTTGCGCACTACTGCTGGGGACCAATGGCTCTGGACTGTGAGGCGTTTCCAGGCTACGTTGTCTTTTGTGAACGGCTCTCGTCCTCTTAGCACTCGGAACGGACTATACCCCGTTGAAGTGGGTGTTATCCGATAGGCCCACATCAGTCGCTCCAACTTCTTCTCCCAGTTGTTTCCTTGACTGATCGCTGCTTGTACCGACCCCATGACCACTCTGTTGAACCTTTCCGCTGCGCCATTCCCGGCGGGGTGATATATTGGGGTGTGTCGAACCGTGATGCCGTTCCTGTCCATGAAGGTTTCCCACTTGCTAGATGTAAACTGCGGGCCGTTGTCGCTCAGGATCCCTTTGGGGATACCTTCCCTTATGAAGACCTCCGTCAAGAACTCCAGGATTGTCTCTGTTTCAGCGTTGTCCGCTACATGGACTTCTGGCCACTTGGAATAGCGATCTACCACCACTGTGATGTATTTCTGGATGTCGTTAGTGTCCGTTATGGGTCCTAGGACGTCAATGGAGATCTCTTCCAATGGATTCCCCGGACATGCATATCTGCCCAGGGGTGGCCTCAACATTTTTTGAGTCTTGTCCGCATTGCTGCATTGCTCACATTCTCTTACGTGGCGTTCTACTGCCATGTCCATCCCCGGCCACCAGTAGTCCTCCTTAGCTCTCCCCTTGGACTTTACTATACCCAGATGACCCTCATGGGTGATGGCTACTATGCGTTGTCTCAACGAGGACGGAGGAACCACTTTGTTGCCGCGCAGCAGGAACCATGGCTTGTCTCCTAAGGACAGTTCTTCCCTTACTTCCCAATACTGTTTCAGCTCTTCTCCAAGCAATCTCTTCTCCGGCCATCCATTCGTTACGTATGCTTTTATGGCACTCAATTTCTCGTCCTTTCCGTATTCCTCTTCCCATTCTTGGGCACTTCTAGCTCTTTCATGGTCGCCTGTGAATGCTACTGCATAGTCCTCCCATCCGCCTTTGTCTTGGACTTCTGAGGCCTCTTTGGATGCCGCTCTACTCAGGAAGTCCGCCACCTTGTTCTTGTGTCCCGGGAGGTATTCTACATCATAGACGTAGTCCAGTAATCTGAGCGTCATCTTTGCGATTCGTGGCGTGGCATGCTCATGCCCGCATGCCGTGAGGACCTTCACCAACGGCTTGTGGTCTGTGCGTAGCAGGAATCGTCCGCCCCATAGGAATTGCCGGAATCGCTCCATCGCCCACACAGCCGCTAACATTTCTTTTTCGATGACGCTGAATTTACTCTCGTTCGGGGCTAGCGCTCGGGACGCAAAACTAATCGTGGCTATCGCCCCATCCGCCGTCCTTTGCGTCAGCACCGCCCCCAGTCCGCGGTCACTGGCGTCCGCAGTCAACATGGTGGGAGCATCGGGTCGTATCCTTGAATGGGCACAGCTTCGCTGATGTTCCTTTTCACTTTCTCGAATTCTCGTTGGTGCTCCCCCGTCCATAGGAACGTGGATTTGTTTTTGAGGAGCATTCTCAATTGATGGGTCCTGGAAGCGAAATGAGGAACAAATTTGCTATAAAACTCCGCCATCCCCAGAAAGGTCCGTACATCTTCTTTGTTCGATGGGTTGGGGGCTTCCTTGATTGCCGCTACGTTGGATGCTTTGGGTTCAATGCCGTGCCGGCTTGTCTCGTGCCCTAAATACGTGACTGTGTTCAAACCGAACCTGCATTTGTCCCATTGGGCATTGAGTCCGTTCTGCTTCAACACCGTCAGGACTTCCGCTAACTTCTTGTTGTGCTCTTCTCGGGAGGCTCCCATCACCAAGATGTCATCCTGGAAATATTGGATACCTGTTTTCTTGTGGAACAACTTGTGCATCAACTTTTGGAAGACTGCAGCTGCCGAGGCGAGACCGAATGGCATCCTTAGGAACTTGTAACATCCGAACGGCGTGATGAACGACGTCAGGTGGTTGCACGATCGGTGTAGGGTGATCTGGTGGTAGGCGGACGTCAAGTCTACAGTGGAGAACCACTGCGCCCCTTGGGTTTTATCCAACATCTCGTTGATCCTGGGAAGTGGGAACTTGTCCACCACAATGTTCTTGTTTAGTTCCCTTAGATCGACGCACAGCCTCACCTTCCCGTTGGGTTTCTGTGCCACCACTAAGGGGGCCAACCATTCCGCGTTGTCGATCGCCTCTATTACGCCGTTGTCTTCCAGCCTCTGTAGCTCTTCTTGTACTGCCACCCTTGTGCGGAATGGGATGTTGCGCACCTTGTGGGACACCGGCTGGGCTCCCGCTCTGAGTTGAATCTTGTGTGTAAACTTCGCCATGCGGCCAATAGAGTCTTTGAACACCTCCGGGAATTCTTCTTTCCATCGCTGGGCTTCCTGGGCTGGCCCATCGTCGGTCATGAGGACTTGCATGTGCCCTCCTGGGTTCAACTTCATGCCCAAGGCACCTTGGTCTCTCCAGCCCAATACCGATGGCCCCTTCTCCGCCACGTACAGTTTCCCCTCACATGTACGGCCTCGGAATTCGAAGGTTAGCGGGCAATACCCCACCATGGGTATCGGTTCCCCCGTGAACGTTACCGGGTGAATGTCAGTGGGTCTCAAGTAGTACGCCGTGCTAGGTGCAAAGTCTTCCTCCCATATCCTCCGTTGTATGATTGTGTAGGGCGAACCTGAGTCCGCTACCATGGTGACTCTTTTTCCGCCTATTGCCATTTCGCACTTTGGCTTTTTGTCCGCCGTGCTCTCTATTCCCAATACTTGTTCCTCTTCTATCAGGATTTCATCGTGCTCCTCTTTGTCCACTTCTTCGTTTTCTTCACTTGCCCCTTGGGCTACGTACTTCACCTCTTGCCTCGAGGACTTCCTTCTGCACACCTTTTCGTAGTGGCCTATGAGTCCACAATACGAGCATTTTGCGCCAAATGCCGGGCAACCCTTGTCGCTGGCTGCATGGGTGCCGATGCCGCACCTGTAACAGGCCGTCTTGTTCCATTGCCTTTGCCCTTGTGTTCTCGTCGTCCTGGTATTGAATCTTTTATGGGTCCTTGTGCCATGTTGCCACGTCAGTTGTTTGCTGTCTGGCGTTCTCCGGTCTTCCACCTTGCATACCGCTTGCTCCGGGTGGTTTTCCCGTTTGGCCACTTCTGCGCACCTCCTGGTTAGTTCCGCTTTCTTCACCAGGGCTACGACGGTTTTCAGCGGCGCGTCTCTGTTCGTCCCCAGTTTTTCTTGGATGGCTGTGTTCACCGTGTGCATGATGATTTGATCCCTTATTAGGTCTTCCTGCAGGGTGCCGAACTTACATGTCAGGGCCAGTTTCTGTAAGGCCGCCATGTATTCATCGACGGATTCTCCTTTATTCTGTTTCCGATGGTAGAAGTTATACCTATCTATTGCCGTGCACACTACCGGGCGGTAATGGGCGTCCAGGTCGTCTATCGCATGTTGGAACACGTCGTCGCCTGCTGCCGTCCTATCTTCCTTCACTAGGTCTTGGTATACTCTTTGCCCTGCTGGGCCCAGATGGTGGAGGAGAATCTTCTTCCGCCGCGAACTCGTGTACGGGGTGTCACCCTCCTCTTCCAGGGCCGCGAGGTAGTTTAGGAAATACCTTTTCCAGTCTTCCCACGGCATCTCGGGCTCCCCTGTTTTAGCCAAGAAGGGCACCGGGTTCGTTAAGGAGAATGTCTGAGAGGTCATTTTCTTCCCACTGCCGGCGCGTCTTGCTCTCGGTGTGGACGTGCCCAACGTCTCCTCCTCTCCGACGTCGCTGCCCCTCTCTTCCTCCTCCTGACCGGATTCTCCACTCGCCGCGGGACTGCCACTGACCTCCTCCAGGGTGCTGGTCACGTGCCCGCCTGGTGGTCCCCCGCACCTTCTTTCCACTTTTCTGGGGTGCTCCGATTGTCTCTGCGGGCCCTCCTCGCTTGTTCCAGGAGCTAGATGCGCTTATAACGCTTGCCCTTTCGCCCCCGGCGGTTGGCGCTTCCTCCGCCTCTCTGCCACGCTCCTGCGTCGTGCACGTGGTACCTCCACCGGATTCCCTCGTTTTTCTGGGGCTCGGTTCCAGGGTGCGTGGGCGTCACCCTATCCCCACCTCGTCGCCATTGTAATGATGTACTATCTTTGGCCCCAAACTGAAAGAACCACGCGTACACAAGGTTGTGGTGCACTGCGTTTATTTGCACAAGCAGGAGCGCCGGAGCGGAGCTCTCACCTCATTGAATTCGGCGCTAATACTCGCCGGGAAATGGCCGCCGCCGGACGTCCTGTGACATCACGCGGCGAGCGTGATAAACGCTAGACCGCTACACCACAAGAACCAACAGTGTTGCATGTAGAAATGGCCAAAAAAGGAAACTTATTCTACCCTTCCACCCCACCCCCATCCGACCCTCGTCCTCCGACTAAAAGGCCAATATGAGACAGGCCTACTCCTCCTCTTTCAATGGAGCATCCTGGGACTCTCCCTCGAGGGGGGGCTGAAAGATGCAGGAGGTGGAGGTATCTCGGGCAGGTTAGCTCCCTAAGCTCAGAGCCCAGCAGGGCGAGGAATGGTTGCCAGAGGTCTACGAAAGTGGAACCCTTCCCAGCTAGCGTGAGAGTCATCCTTTCCATCCCCAAGACCTGCCACAGACACTGCAGCCAGCCAGTAAATGTGGGGATGCGAGTGGTCCGCCAGTAGAGCAGGATGTTTTGCATGGCCGAACCCAGGAGAAATCGCCATCTGGCGGCCCTGCCGTGATCGGAGTGGGTATGTGAGAGGATTCGGAAGGCCCAGTAGGACATAACTTGGAAAGCGTGGGAGCTAAGTGTTGAAGTGTTTGTCTATTTCATCAATGACCTGCATCCAATAAATGTGCAGCTGTTCACAGTCCCACAGAAGATGCGCCAGTGTGCCCCGTTTCCCACAACCCCGCCAACAGTCAGCACTTTGTTGAGGGTCCATTGAGTGTAGGCGGTCGGGTGTGTAATACCAGTATGTGGTCACCTTGGTCAGGGTCTCAGTCAGTCCCATGTTGCGTGCTGAGTGGTGGGCTCTATAATATACCCCCTCCCATTCTTTGTGACTGAGGGCTCGACCTAGGTCCCGCTCCCAACGAGTTCGCCCAGCGTTGTAAATATGTGTATGTCTAGCTCGCATCATCTTGTACAGGTCCGAAATTAGCTTGCTATCGGATGTGCGCGTAAGTAGACATTTTTTGTAGGGTGTGAGGAAGTGCTGTGTTTGTGATTTAACGAGTGGGTGGAGAGCCCAGTGCCGGAGCTGAAGGTAGTGGAATCATTCAGATTCCGGAATCCCATAAAGTGAGAGGTATAAAGATTGGCAGGCCTGTGGGCCTTACACAGAAAAGGGATCCTCTGTAGTGTTGTGGCCACCACCACTTGGTCCCGGAACAGCCCATGTTTCTCAGATTTGGACCTGCTCCATTCGACCAATTGGCGAATCTGCGCCGCCTTAAAGTAGAGCCGGAGATCCGGGGCCCCCAGGCCGCTCTCCTTGGGAGGCAGCATCGTAATGGTTCCCTTCATGAGGGGTCGGCGGACCCGCCAGATGAACTGTGACAGCTCCGATTGGACCTGCTTGATCCACCCCTTGGGTGGCCATAGGGGCAGAGTCTGGAAAATGTAAAGTATTTAGGGAGAATCATCTTTTTTATGGCAGCCACTCTCCCTAACCAGGAGATCGGGAAATATTTCCACTGCCGTAACTCCACCCGGATCTGCATCTGCAGCTTAGCGTAGTTGATGGTGGATACCACTGGCAGTATAGGTGCCAGCTGGATGCCTGGGTAGGGGACAGGTCCTTCCGCCCATTGGAGGGGGTGCTAGAATGCAAGTGCGCCAAGGTGGAGGGCAACATCGAGAGGTTGAGGGCAACCGATTTTTCCACATTAACTTTAAAGCCCGACGCCCGAGGGAAGTGATCTAGTTCTGCCATAAAAGCACCCAAGGCCAGGGAGGGATCGGAAAGAGATACAAGAATGTCATCGGCGTCGAGGCTAATGGTGTGGATATCGCCCCCAAATTTAATCCCAGTGATAAGAGGATTGTGCCGAACACTTTGGGCAAGAGGGTCCATATATAGCACAAAAAGGAGAGAAAGAGGACACCCCTGTCTTGTGCCCCTGGTAATAGGTGTAAGCGGGCCGAGGTGTGTCCGTTAACTCGGACCGTAGCCATAGGGTATCGATAACAATTGAGAATTAGGGTTCAAAACCTCTCCCTTATCCCTGTATTGATCAGTACCTGCTTTAAAAATGGCCAGTGGTCCTTGTCAAAGGCCTTCTCGACATTTATGGTAAGGAGCATGTATTGCCTTGAGACTCGAGAGGCCTTCTCGATTAGGCGGAGTACCCGTTTAGTGTTGTCCCTCGTCTGTCATTGGGGGATAAAATCCGCTTGGTCGGGGTCAATGAGTCCTGACATGTAGGGCGCCAATCGGGAAGCTAAAATCCCTGTGAAGAGTTTGAGGTCTATGTTGAGAAGGGATATAGGGCGATAAGCCCCACAGCTAGTCTTGTCTTTCCCGGTCTGCGGGATGACCACAATGGCAGCTTCCAACATGTCCTCCGTGATTGCCCCAGTAAGCGCGAAGGAATAAAAAATGCGCGTTAGAAGGGGTACTATTGTTGGGCAGAAGGTTATGTAAAAGGCAGAGGTGTAGCCATCGTGTCCGAGAGATTTAGTCAGTTTAAGGTGAGAGATCGCTGCTATGACCACCTCCACATGTATCTCTCTCTCCAAGTGGCCAGCGTGTGCCTGCATTAGGCCTGGGCGAAAATTTCGTTCCGTTCGCGGAAATTGCGATAATTTGACATTTTCGCGTTCCGCGGAGAGCGCGAAAATGTCAAAATTTCCAGTTTCCGCAGCTTGGCGATAATTTGTTTCTTGCTCACGCTGTAAAATAATACATTCTGGCGCGCCGCGATCGCCTTACCTGAATCCCTGCGTTCGCCAATAAGTTTTCTTGATCCGGTCGCGTTCTCCATGAGATGTTGTATTGTTTTTAGCCATTTGCGCTGTCTCGCGACAGTTCGCGCCCGCAGTGACGTCATGCGTCGCGCGATCACGTCTTTCTTCTAGCGATCATGCACCGCGAGACAACTCAAAACAAGATGGCCGCGCCCGCAAGCAACCACATGGGTAAGTTGGCGACCCACAACCATGCAGAAAATCTCGCGAACATGTGGGAAAAAAACTTCTGCATCTTCGCGATATTTCCACTTGTTTGCGATAATTTTAAACATTTTCGCGATAATTTGCGAAAGTTAATTTCGCAAATTCCGCCCACCCCTAGCCTGCATAAGGGACGGAAGTTGCGCAGCAGCTATGTACGTTTCACTGAGCGAGCTCTCTAATGCTTGCGCCGCGTACAGTTGGGCGTAAAAGTCACGGAAGGTGTTTGCGATGTCAGCGTCGTCTGTCACTACTCACCCCATGCCTTTGCGTAGTTCCTGAACTCCCTGTCGCTGCCTGGTCTCGTGCAGTTTGCAAGCAAATAAACGGCCACATCGGTCTCTCCCGTGTAAAAGGCCTGGCGCAAGCAAAGGGCTGGGTTTTCCACCCTGTCATTATCAATAGCCTCCAGATGGGCCCTTACTGTGCGCAATTGTCTCCAGATCCTGGGCGCCCTGGTACACTGGTGCATCTGTTCCAATTCCCTAGTTTGCTGCGTAAGATCTTCTCTTTTACTCCTGCAGTCGGCATTATCTGCAGTTGCAATAGTGATGATTTCTCCCCTCAGCCATGCCTTAAGCCCTGCCCATTGTGTGGAAAGTAGAGTGTCATGGTTGTCGTTGTGCATCAGGAAATAGTCCATCGCGCTCTGCACTTGCTTGACCACATCCGCACGGTGGAGGAGGGTGTCGCGCAAGCGCCATTGGCGGGAAGGTCGCTACAGTGGGGGGAGTGTAAGGGTGACTACAACCGGGACATGATCGGAGAAAGAGGCGGTCAGGATCACCGACCCCCCATCAGGATCCAGAGAGCCTCCTTGCCAAGGAGATAGTCAAGGCAAGCATATGTCTTGTGGACACTCGAGGACAATGAGTATTCACGGCTATTTGGGTGGGAAGAACGCCACAGGTCCACTATACCCAACTCCCTCAATCTGTCCAGGCCCCTCTGGGAGAGTGCGCCCAACTGGCCCAAGCGCTGTGCTGATCTGTCCCTCAAGTTGTCAAATACCAGGTTTAAGTCCCCCCCCTACAGGATTTTATGCTCTACTTTCGCTGTGGCTTCAGTCAGTGCCTCGTGCAGGAAATTTTCTTGTCTCTCGTTAGTGGCATAGATGGACCCTATTGTGAATGTCAACCACCCGATAGAAAAATGATATGTGAGAAGTCTCCAACTAATGTCGGCCTCCCTCTGTAGAACCCTTCCCTGGAAGGAATGGGAAACCAAAATGACTACCCCAGCCATTTTGGTAGCACTGGAGGAAAAAAACTGAGTGGGGAACAAGCGGAGTTTGAGGCGGTAGCAGTCCCGGGCCAGTAGATGCATCTCCTGGAGGAGGCAAATATCCACTTTCGAGTGTTCTAGGTAGGAAAGGACTGCCCTCCGCTTGACGCGTTTGTTAAGCCCCCGCACATTCAGGGTAAGAATACGAAATGTGGTGGGTGCCATCTAGGGAGTGAGAGACCAAGAGCACCTCTGAATACCAGGGCCTGTCGGGAAGGGATGGTTAATCAGCAAAGGTAGCCTATCAAAGCCAATATTAAAAAACAGTGGACGAGGTCCCCCAAAAGAAGTGAAAAGGAAAAAAGAAACCCCAGCAAGAACCACAATGTTGTGAATATATATGATGTCCGATCTATCCCACAGGGGTGCCAAAAGGCAAACTCCCCCAATGGGGAAAGGGAAAGTAGCAAGTAACCAACATCTGGAACATGGTAGTCCGTCATCCCAAGATGAACAGGAAAGATTTGTCAAGGGTTCCATCGAGTGGTCAAGATTACACCCTCACCGCCTCCCGCCTCAGCATAGTAAAGTACAGCCCCTTCTAAAGTCATGAGGAGTGAGTTTTTGCCAGTCCCCCGGGAAGGACTCCAAGGTAGCCCTCTGTGGGGTCCAGCCATTTAGGGCGTCTTCGACGTCGCTGTCGCTGTCAACCCGATGGCGAAACACCTGGAGCGGGGCTCGAGCCATGATTTCCCCCTTCCTCTTCAGGAATATCAACCCCAAGAAGTCTGCATGCCTCCGACAGGGAGCAAAGCTGGTACTGTTTCCCGTCCAGACGGAAAATTAGTTGGAACAGGTGCCCCCAGGAATAAGAAATGTCCCGTTGGCGAAGATGAGACGTGATGGGGTGGAAAAGCCTGCGTTTCTGCAAGGCAATTGCCGCGAGGTCCTGGTAAAGGGTAGGACATTGGTCCTGGTAGGTGATTGTGTGCATGGTCCTGGTACTTAACTCCATTTGGCCGTATGCCGGAGTTTACTTCCCCACCACCCTACTCCTCCCCCGCCCACCACCCCACAGCACTCCCTCGAGGAGCCGCCACTGCACCTGTTACTTCTCTTCAGCCAGAGGCTACTATTCAGGTGCCAATTACGAACCGGTAAAAACCGGGTACGAACCGTCGGTCGGAGCGTTTTCCCCGTCCGACTCGTACCCGGTCGTAAAACTTTACAAACATGGAATTACGATTCGCACGGAAACACCATTTCCGTACGAATCGTAAAAAACACCGACCGACGAAAATATACATACGAATGTGATCCGGGAATGCTGCGACGTGACGTCGGGACGCTTTCAGGCAGCGTTTCACGACCCAGGAATTACGATTCGAACCGACAGCAGTCCGGACGGCAATATTTTCACGGCACCAAAAAAGTGCCGGAAAAGCGAAGTACGGCGTGAATCGACCAGAGTGGGTGGCCCGGTACGCACCGTACCCCCCCCAGCCCCCGTACGTACGCGCCGACCCCCCCCAGCCCCCGTACGTATGCGCCGACCCCCCCCAGCCCCCGTGAGTACGCGCCGACCCCCCCAGCCCCCGTACGTATGCGCCGACCCCCCCAGCCCCCGTACGTACGTGCCGACCCCCCCAGCCCCCGTACGTACGCACCGACCCCCCTAGCCCCCGTGAGTACGCGCCGACCCCCCCAGCCCCCGTACGTACGCGCCGACCCCCCCCAGCCCCCGTGAGTACGCGCCGACCCCCCCCAGCCCCCGTATGTACGCGCCGACCCCCCCCAGCCCCCGTACGTACGCGCCGACCCACCCCAGCCCCCGTGAGTATGTGTCGACCCCCCCAGCCCCCGTGAGTACGTGTCGAACCCCCCCATGTATGTACACCCGTGTACGTGTCGAACCCCCCCGTGTATGTACACCCGTGTACGTGTCGAACCCCCCCGTGTATGTACACCTGTGTACGTGTCGAACCCCCCGTGTATGTACACCCGTGTACGTGTCGAACCCCCCGTGTATGTACACCCGTGTATGTTCGAGTCGAACCCCCCCATGTATGTACACCCGTGTACGTGTCGAACCCCCCCGTGAATGTACACCCGTGTATGTTCGAGTCGAACCCCCCGTGTATATACACCCGTGTACGTGTCGAACCCCCCCGTGTATGTACACCCGTGTACGTGTCGAACCCCCCGTGTATGTACACCCGTGTACGTGTCGAACCCCCCGTGTATGTACACCCGTGTACGTTCGAGTCGTACCCCCACCCGTTTATGTACGGTGCGTACCCCCAGCGCGTAGCACGGGGGGTTCGACACGTACACGGGTGTACATACACGGGGGGGGTTCGATACGTACACGGGGGTGCATACACGGGGGTTCGACACGTACACGGGTGTACATACACGGGGGGTTCGACACGTACACGGGTGTACATACACGGGGGGTTCGACACGTACACGGGTGTACATACACGGGGGGGTTCGACACGTACACGGGTGTACATACACGGGGGGTTCGACACGTACACGGGTGTACATACACGGGGGGTTCGACACGTACACGGGTGTACATACACGGGGGGTTCGACTCGAACGTACACGGGTGTACATATACGGGGGTTCGACACGTACACGGGTGTACATACACGGGGGGTTCGACACGTACTCGGGTGTACATACACGGGGGTTCGACACGTACACGGGTGTACATACACGGGGGGTTCGACACGTACTCACGGGGGCTGGGGGGGTCGACACGTACTCACGGGGGCTGGGGGGGGTCGGCGCGTATGTACGGGGGCTGGGGGGGGGTCGGTGCGTATGTACAGGGGCTGGGGGGGGGGGTCAGCGCGTACTCACAGGGGCTGGGGGGGGTCGGCGCGTACTCACAAGGGCTGGGGGGGTCGGTGCGTACTCACGGGGGCTGGGGGGGGTCAGCGCGTATGCGGGCACGTCTCCATGGTTGCTATGAGAGTTCGGTGCGGACGGTGTTTTTTCCATCCGGTTGTGACATCGGGCGCACGGGATGGATCGTGATTCCGCGGTCGGACTTCACTTTTCACATTTGTACGGTAAATCGTCCGAGGACGTGTCGGACACATTTTCCGACCCGAGGACGTGTGGGGAATAATTCCCATTGCGAATCGTATGGACTTTTTACCATGCGAATCGTGATTGCCAGTTTGTACGGGTCTTGTACGATTCGTACGGTAAAAAGACCGGATACGAGTCGTACGGGGAAATTTTTTACCGGATCGTAATTGGCACCTCAGTGTGGGCCCATTGCAGGCTCTGGACGTGAAAAATGACGTGGCCTTTTGGGTCATCCCAGAAAAGTCTTCCATTCAGTTTTGAGCTTTCCTACCAGAACACTGCATTTTTCATAGATTAGTTTACCTTGCGTTTCTTTTTTCATGTAAAATGTGTGTGCATTATATTTTAGATGCAATTGCCTGTAGGTGAAAAGCCAACGAAATAGTTACAGAATACTTTGTTTTTTTAGTAACATCTATGATAACCCTGGGCGTAGTTCGCGAAGTCGCGCTACGCGAAGCTACGCGAAGCTACGCGAACATGTTCTTGCACTACGCGAGCTACGCGTAGCTTCGCGAGCATGCGTAGTTGCTTGGAGCGCACGTTCGTGATGCCTTTATCTTGTTCGGGAGCACGGTGTGCGTGTTCGGGGAGCTGTTTGCATGCTCGGGGGATTTAATATCTTGCGATCTTCCCCATGCGGTCGCCAATGGGCGCGGCCATCTTGTTTTTCAATTGTCCCACCTGCTCGCGATGCCTTATATCCTGTTCCGGTCACGTATAGCGTGTTTGCGATGCGCATGTCGTGTTCGAGAGCGCATTTTACTTGTTCGCGACAATTATTGCATGTTCGCGAGAAATATCGCATGAACTTACCCATGCGGTCGCGAATGGGCGCGGCCATCTTGTTTTTCACTCTATGCTATGGTTCTGGGCCTACTTTTCTATCCTCCCTTAATCTTAGGAATCCTTCGTTTTTTACACAGTTTTTGTGACTTTTTTTAGTTATCAACTATCTCCCTCTGTCCCTAAGTTTATATTTTGCATTTTATTTCTACTTTTACTGTTTT
Organism: Triturus cristatus; assembly: GCF_964204655.1. Lineage (NCBI taxonomy): Eukaryota > Metazoa > Chordata > Amphibia > Caudata > Salamandridae > Triturus > Triturus cristatus. The sequence goes on from NC_140593.1 coordinate 939,935,306, forward strand.
TTTTTTACTTTTATTACTTCTTTCTTACTTCTTCCCCCTAACTTTCTTTTTTCCCTTCTAACTTTTCTTTTCCGCCTCCCAACCACCCCAGAACCATGGCCAAGGGCACGGCCACTAGCGGCTCAAACTGCAAGGGGCCTGCGACCAAGAGCCACCTACCTTGCGGCAGAATGCGTCCTGCAGGGGTGCAGGCCCGACAACTTTTTGGTGAGGCGGAGGTGGCCGCCCTTGTTTTTTTCATCCAGCGCCACCTCCCCTTGAGCTTGGCAGCAGGCGGCAGGCGAAGGTGCGCCGGGCAGTTTTTCGGTGCTCAGGGGTCCGGTGCACCCATAACCAGCTGGCCCACCGGTGGTCTGACACCCTGGACCAGGAGCAGGACCTGTTGGACCTGCTAGGTGTCAAGGTCGTTGGGCTTGGTGAGTAACTTAGTATAAGTATTGTTGTGTATAAATATTTGATGAATAACAAGATTACTGCTGCTAACGTTGCTGGTAAATTACGTTTCAAAATCTTCTGTGATTGTAGGACCCATGTGCTCGGCGCTATTCTTACTCTTTGCAACTTTGCGCTAGCTTGGGCTGATTAATTTAATAGTTTATTTTAGAGAGCTGAAGTTAGGTAATGCTATTGCTAGAGAGACTCTAGTACTTCCATTGTCCTCCTGTGAAATAGTGGTGGATGGATACTAGGTTTAGTTAGTATTAGTTAATAATTGTTTTACAGTCTGCGTGACGCCTCCTCTGTCACTGAGTGCTGCTTACCCCAGTCCTCCGTAGATTCTTTTGTAGTTTGTTTAGTGAGTGTTAGGCTTAGCAGGGTCAGTCAGTAGCAGAACAAGATCAGATGCAACCAACCCACAATTTGGTGTATGCACAAATTTATGCATGTGTCCTCCATCTCATCTATGCATTTGATGGCTAAAAAAAATGGTAATGCAGACTTAGTGAACAATTGGCCCGTCTGGAATAGGTGGTCTAGGTCAGGTGGTACTTAGGCTTCGTTAGTATTTGGAATCCGAATGATTATGGAAGTATAATGGAACACTGGAGTGTTCATAAATAACTAAGTAGATAATCCGTGAATCCAGCAAGCAGCCCAGTAGTCGATCCATCTGATTAGATAGGTCAATTTTATTGCAATTGTTTTTTCCTAAAATGTTTTTGACATTTTTTTTCCAAATCATTTATTTGTTTCACAGCACTCCTTAATGTTTGTCTCTTTCTTTATTATATCTTACATGAACATCAGCACCACCCAGGGGCAAGAAGACAGGGTCCGAGTCGGCGGGACAACAGCAACCAGGAGACGACCGCTCCTCTACCGAGGCTCCTGCTGCTGGCCCCAGTAAGTCCTCCAGTGGTTAATATTAACAATTATATTTCCCTAACTTTTACTGCATCTTTTTTTTCCGAACTGTTAATTATGGTTCCACTTTCTAATTCTATTTTTTACAAAAGCTTCTTTGACCTTGACTATCTGTTTCCAAATTCTGGTTATCCCTGCCTCTAAGTTCCTTCTAACTGCCTCTGCTATGACTCTCTGTACTACTACTACTACTATTAGTCTGTCTGTAGCTAAGCTTGCCCAGTTCGCCACTCTTTCTTGAAGGTTTTCTTTGGAATAAAACTCAGATTGACCAATAACTCTAGCCACTGTGTCCTGTCCTTTGGGTTGTCCTGTTCTAGTCTTCTTAATCTTGAGGCTTTGACAATTCCCACCAACAAAATGCCCAACCAGATATTTGACTAGTATTTTGGATCGGATAGTACATACTACTACTGTTGTAGTGATTCTGCAGAGCCACATACAGAACTATGCACAAGAAAATAGGATGTTGGTGATGGGAGGTTGGACCTTACTCACACCTCAGTCAGAAGAACCCACAATCCCCTGACCGACTAGCTATAGTGTCTCACATTAGGTCCCACTCCCGAGTCCCGACCCCCCACACGAAGACGATACACAATGATGATCAGACAGACAACCCAGAACATAATAACACCCTTTTGCTCACTCACTTGTGTAAGTCCACCCACCACACCAAATACCACAGAGTCTATGTGTAAGTTCAAAATGTTTATTTTCAAATAAGTAACAAGCTCTGTACAACTCGTTATATGAAATTTTACTACAGCCAGCGTCAACAACAAAAAGCATAAGATTAAAACAGTAAATATTTACAAGTGCAGGACAAGAACAAGACAAAAGATATGTATGAATTCTGGAAGACCCCTCACTGTAGAACGTAGAAATACTGGTTACATCATGCATCATAAGCTCTGCAAATCTCTGGTTTGTAGAAGGGAATCTTCCGCCTATTATGAGAAAAATGCCGCGCGTTAGATAGTATACTGCAATAATGCAAGCATTTCGCAGTCATGGGAAAAAGTGTAACATTGTACATGTGATGGCTAAGCAATACGGACTAACCAAACCCCATAACAAAGTGGCTTGTTTTTCGACCTCTTCACTTGTATGCAACCGTCATGTGGCCTCAAAGGCGTCTACTGCCCAATAAGCTGCGAGATATAATTAAATGTGCGCAAAAAGACTAAGAGTAGTAGACATGATGAATCTAAAAGGGTTACATGGCTCAGGCTAACTTTCCAAAGAGGAGAGTAGGACTAGATGACCCTAAGGACCATATAACACTACTAGTGTCTGTCTACTGACTGTACTGCTCTAGTACCCAATTTGGACTAGTAGTGATGATGAATGTTGTATTAACTTTTTTTCCAATCTTCCTAGTGAACACTAATAAAATAGGGGGAGGTTTCCAGGCATCTAAAAATGTGTAATGTTTTTTCTAGGCATACTACCAGTACCAACCACCAGTGCCGGCAGGGCCAGTGGTGATTGCGATGTGGCCATTCCGGAGGGGGCGGGAGACCAGGCGGCACCTGCAGGAGCTCCAGGGGGCCAGCAGCAGTGGCGGGCGGTGGTAAGTTATATTCCTTACTTGTTGACATTACTACTAGATGGAAGTGTGTTCACTTCACTCACTGTACTGTGAGACTTATTAAGTTGTAGTGAACATTATACAACGGTTGAAGAAGACACCCTTTACTTAGCATTGGCAGCGTGAGTTGAGTAACCAATGGCCTCTTCTATCTGACTCCAACTCAGCTGTGAAGGTTTTATGAGGAAGACTAAAACTCAGATCAGATGTCCTTGATGGATGTGTTGAACAAAGAGGGAAAGAAGGGTGGAAGGACGGGTGAGATGTAATATGACTGACAGAGAAGGATATGTTGGAAGAATGCATAAGTGGCTGATAGGAATCAGATCAGATGCATGGGTTGTTGAAGGGTGGGTGGAAGGTGAAAGAGGATGCCTGCCTGGGTGGGTGAAACAGTATGGGTGGATACTAGATAGCAAGAATCATCAGCGGTGTTTGGTTCAAACTCAAAGCCAAGGTAAGCAAGGAAGGAGCGGACGCATGGGTGGTTGTTGGTGAAAACAACTAAGGTTTGTTAAGAGATATATAAAAAAGAATGATAGACATTTACTTTAATGGATGTACTATCATCAATAGACAGCATAGGTGGAGACTGTCACTGGAGAGTCTTACTTTGAAGAAAATGTAAAAGAAACTGCGCCAGAGTAGCAAAGCGGAGGGGAATATAAGTAGTATTTTCAGAATACAGTTGACTCACACTAGTTTGCAAGCACATCTTATATATATATTATCAAGCGCCTTCCGCCTACTCCGAGGACCACTCCCTACCTATGTTAATGTATTTTCGATTGTGTCAGCCAGCCTGCAAAGGGTGGCCTATCTGTTGGTTACACAATCAATGAAAGCAAAGTACCCTATGCAGTAGCGGTCGGTGGTGGGAGTGCTGGCGGGCAGTGACGTGTGTGGGAAGTAAACTATGTATTACGGCCAAATATGGGTATCGGTTCCCCCGTGAACGTTACCGGGTGAATGTCAGTGGGTCTCAAGTAGTACGCCGTGCTAGGTGCAAAGTCTTCCTCCCATATCCTCCGTTGTATGATTGTGTAGGGCGAACCTGAGTCCGCTACCATGGTGACTCTTTTTCCGCCTATTGCCATTTCGCACTTTGGCTTTTTGTCCGCCGTGCTCTCTATTCCCAATACTTGTTCCTCTTCTATCAGGATTTCATCGTGCTCCTCTTTGTCCACTTCTTCGTTTTCTTCACTTGCCCCTTGGGCTACGTACTTCACCTCTTGCCTCGAGGACTTCCTTCTGCACACCTTTTCGTAGTGGCCTATGAGTCCACAATACGAGAATTTTGCGCCAAATGCCGGGCAACCCTTGTCGCTGGCTGCATGGGTGCCGATGCCGCACCTGTAACAGGCCGTCTTGTTCCATTGCCTTTGCCCTTGTGTTCTCGTCGTCCTGGTATTGAATCTTTTATGGGTCCTTGTGCCATGTTGCCACGTCAGTTGTTTGCTGTCTGGCGGTCTCCGGTCTTCCACCTTGCATACCGCTTGCTCCGGGTGGTTTTCCTGTTTGGCCACTTCTGCGCACCTCCTGGTTAGTTCCGCTTTCTTCACCAGGGCTACGACGGTTTTCAGCGGCGCGTCTCCGTTCGTCCCCAGTTTTTCTTGGATGGCTGTGTTCACCGTGTGCATGATGATTTGATCCCTTATTAGGTCTTCCTGCAGGGTGCCGAACTTACATGTCAGGGCCAGTTTCTGTAAGGCCGCCATGTATTCATCGACGGATTCTCCTTTATTCTGTTTCCGATGGTAGAAGTTATACCTATCTATTGCCGTGCACACTACCGGGCGGTAATGGGCGTCCAGGTCGTCTATCGCATGTTGGAACACGTCGTCGCCTGCTGCCGTCCTATCTTTCTTCACTAGGTCTTGGTATACTCTTTGCCCTGCTGGGCCCAGATGGTGGAGGAGAATCTTCTTCCGCCGCGAACTCGTGTACGGGGTGTCACCCTCCTCTTCCAGGGCCGCGAGGTAGTTTAGGAAATACCTTTTCCAGTCTTCCCACGGCATCTCGGGCTCCCCTGTTTTAGCCAAGAAGGGCACCGGGTTCGTTAAGGAGAATGTCTGAGAGGTCATTTTCTTCCCACTGCCGGCGCGTCTTGCTCTCGGTGTGGACGTGCCCAACGTCTCCTCCTCTCCGACGTCGCTGCCCCTCTCTTCCTCCTCCTGACCGGATTCTCCACTCGCCGTGGGACTGCCACTGACCTCCTCCAGGGTGCTGGTCACGTGCCCGCCTGGTGGTCCCCCGCACCTTCTTTCCACTTTTCTGGGGTGCTCCGATTGTCTCTGCGGGCCCTCCTCGCTTGTTCCAGGAGCTAGATGCGCTTATAACGCTTGCCCTTTCGCCCCCGGCGGTTGGCGCTTCCTCCGCCTCTCTGCCGCGCTCCTGCGTCGTGCACGTGGTACCTCCACCGGATTCCCTCGTTTTTCTGGGGCTCGGTTCCAGGGTGCGTGGGCGTCACCCTATCCCCACCTCGTCGCCATTGTAATGATGTACTATCTTTGGCCCCAAACTGAAAGAACCACGCGTACACAAGGTTGTGGTGCACTGCTTTTATTTGCACAAGCAGGAGCGCCGGAGCGGAGCTCTCACCTCATTGAATTCGGCGCTAATACTCGCCGGGAAATGGCTGCCGCCGGACGTCCTGTGGGGAAAGGGAAAGTAGCAAGTAACCAACATCTGGAACATGGTAGTCCGTCATCCCAAGATGAACAGGAAAGATTTGTCAAGGGTTCCATCGAGTGGTCAAGATTACACCCTCACCGCCTCCCGCCTCAGCATAGTAAAGTACAGCCCCTTCTAAAGTCATGAGGAGTGAGTTTTTGCCAGTCCCCCGGGAAGGACTCCAAGGTAGCCCTCTGTGGGGTCCAGCCATTTAGGGCGTCTTCGACGTCGCTGTCGCTGTCAACCCGATGGCGAAACACCTGGAGCGAGGCTCGAGCCATGATTTCCCCCTTCCTCTTCAGGAATATCAACCCCAAGAAGTCTGCATGCCTCCGACAGGGAGCAAAGCTGGTACTGTTTCCCGTCCAGATGGAAAATTAGTTGGAACAGGTGCCCCCAGGAATAAGAAATGTCCCGTTGGCGAAGATGAGACGTGATGGGGTGGAAAAGCCTGCGTTTCTGCAAGGCAATTGCCGCGAGGTCCTGGTAAAGGATAGGACATTGGTCCTGCTAGGTGATTGTGTGCATGGTCCTGGTACTTAACTCCATTTGGCCGTATGCCGGAGTTTACTTCCCCACCACCCTGCTCCTCCCCCGCCCACAACCCCACAGCACTCCCTCGAGGAGCCGCCACTGCACCTGTTACTTCTCTTCAGCCGGAGGCTACTATTCAGGTGCCGATTACGAACCGGTAAAAACCGGGTACGAACCGTCGGTCGGAGCGTTTTCCCGGTCCGACTCGTACCCGGTCGTAAAACTTTACAAACATGGAATTACGATTCGCACGGAAACACCATTTCCGTACGAATCGTAAAAAAACACCGACCGACGAAAATATACATACGAATGTGATCCGGGAATGCTGCGACGTGACGTCGGGACGCTTTCAGGCAGCGTTTCACGACCCAGGAATTACGAACCGACAGCAGTCCGGACGGCAATATTTTCACGGCACCCAAAAAGTGCCGGAAAAGCGAAGTACGGTGCAAATCGACCAGAGTAGGTGGCCCGGTACGCACCGTACCCCCCCCAGCCCCCGTACATACGTGCCGACCCCCCCAGCCCCCGTACGTACGCGCTGACCCCCCCCAGCCCCCGTGAGTACGCGCCGACCCCCCCCAGCCCCTGTACGTACGCGCCGACCCCCCCCAGCCCCCGTACGTACGTGCCGACCCCCCCAGTCCCCGTACGTACGCGCCGACCCCCCCCAGCCCCCGTGAGTACGCGCCGACCCCCCCAGCCCCCGTACATGTGCGCCGACCCCCCCAGCCCCCGTACGTACGCGCCGACCCCCCCCAGCCCCCGTATGTACGCGCCGACCCCCCCAGCCCCCGTGAGTACGTGTCGACCCCCCCAGCCCCCGTGAGTACGTGTCGAACCCCCCCATGTATGTACACCCGTGTACGTGTCGAACCCCCCCGTGTATGTACACCCGTGTACGTGTCGAACCCCCCGTGTATGTACACCTGTGTTCGTGTCGAACCCCCCCGTGTATGTACACCCGTGTACGTGTCGAACCCCCCGTGTATGAACACTCGTGTATGTTCGAGTCGACCCCCCGTGTATGTACACCCGTGTACGTGTCGAACCCCCCCGTGTATGTACACCCGTGTATGTTCGAGTCGAACCCCCCCGTGTATGTACACCCGTGTACGTGTCGAACCCCCCCGTGTATGTACACCTGTGTACGTGTCGAACCCCCCCGTGTATGTACACCCGTGTACGTGTCGAACCCCCCCGTGTATGTACACCCGTGTACGTTCGAGTCGTACCCCCACCCGTGTATGTACGGTGCGTACCCCCAGCGCGTAGCACGGGGGGTTCGACACGTACACGGGTGTACATACACGGGGGGTTCGACACGTACACGGGTGTACATACACGGGGGGTTCGACACGTACACGGGTGTACATACACGGGGGGGTTCGACACGTACATGGGTGTACATACACGGGGGGTTCGACACGTACACGGGTGTACATACACGGGGGGTTCGACACGTACACGGTGTACATACACGGGGGGTTCGACACGTACACGGGTGTACATACACGTGGGGGTTCGACACGTACACGGGTGTACATACACGGGGGGGTTTGACACGTACACGGGTGTACATACACGGGGGGTTTGACACGTACACGGGTGTACATACACGGGGGGGTTCGACACGTACACGGGTGTACATACACGGGGGGTTCGACTCAAACGTACACGGGTGTACATACACGGGGGGTTCGACACGTACACGGGTGTACATACACGGGGGTTCGACACGTACTCGGGTGTACATACACGGGGGTTCGACACGTACACGGGTGTACATACACGGGGGGTTCGATACGTACTCACGGGGGCTGGGGGGGGTCAACACGTACTCACGGGGGCTGGGGGGGGGGTCGGCGCGTATGTACGGTGGCTGGGGGGGTCGGCGCCTACGTACGGGGGCTGGGGGGGGTCAGCGCGTACTCACGGGGGCTGGGGGGGATCGGCGCGTACTCACAAGGGCTGGGGGGGGTCGGCGCGTACTCACGGGGGCTGGGGGGGTCAGCGCGTATGCGGGCACGTCTCCATGGTTGCTATGGGAGTTCGGTGCGGACGGTGTTTTTTCCATCCGGTTGTGACATCGGACGCACGGGATGGATCGTGATTCCGCGGTCGGACTTCACTTTTCACATTAGGAACGGTAAATCGTCCGAGGACGTGTCGGACACATTTTCCGACCCGAGGACGTGTGGGGAATAATTTCCATTGCTAATCGTATGGACTTTTTACCATGCGAATCGTGATTGCCAGTTTGTACGGCACTTGTACGATTCGTACGGTAAAAAGACCGGATACGAGTCGTACGGGGAAATTTTTTACCGGATCGTAATTGGCACCTCAGTGTGGGCCCATTGCAGGCTCTGGACGTGAAAAATGACGTGGCCTTTTGGGTCATCCCAGAAAAGTCTTCCATTCAGTTCTGAGCTTTCCTACCAGAACACTGCATTTTTCATAGATTAGTTTACCTTGCGTTTCTTTTTTCATGTAAAATGTGTGTGCAGTATATTTTAGATGCAATTGCCTGTAGGTGAAAAGCCAACGAAATAGTTACAGAATACTTTGTTTTTTTAGTAACATCTATGATAACCCTGGGCGTAGTTCGCGAAGTCGCGCTACGCGAAGCTACGCGAAGCTACGCGAACATGTTCTTGCACTACGCGAGCTACGCGTAGCTTCGCGAGCATGCGTAGTTGCTTGGAGCGCACGTTCGTGATGCCTTTATCTTGTTCGGGAGCACGGTGTGCGTGTTCGGGGAGCTGTTTGCATTGCTCGGGGGATTTAATATCTTGCGATCTTCCGCGTGCGGTCGCCAATGGGCGCGGCCATCTTGTTTTTCAATTGTCCCACCTGCTCGCGATGCCTTATATCCTGTTCCGGGTCACGTATAGCGTGTTTGCGATGCGCATGTCGTGTTCAAGAGCGAATTTTACTTGTTCGCGACAATTATTGCATGTTCGCGAGAAATATCGCATGAACTTACCCATGCGGTCGCGAATGGGCGCGGCCATCTTGTTTTTCACTCTATGCTATGGTTCTGGGCCTACTTTTCTATCCTCCCTTAATCTTAGGAATCCTTCATTTTTTACACAGTTTTTCTGACTTTTTTTAGTTATCAACTATCTCCCTCTGTCCCTAAGTTTATATTTTGCATTTTATTTCTACTTTTACTGTTTTTTTTTTACTTTTATTACTTCTTTCTTACTTCTTCCCCCTAACTTTCTTTTTTCCCTTCTAACTTTTCTTTTCCGCCTCCCAACCACCCCAGAACCATGGCCAAGGGCACGGCCACTAGCGGCTCAAACTGCAAGGGGCCTGCGACCAAGAGCCACCTACCTTGCGGCAGAATGCGTCCTGCAGGGGTGCAGGCCCAACAACTTTTTGGTGAGGCGGAGGTGGCCGCCCTTGTTTTTTTCATCCAGCGCCACCTCCCCTTGAGCTTGGCAGCAGGCGGCAGGCGAAGGTGCGCCGGGCAGTTTTTCGGTACTCAGGGGTCCGGTGCACCCATAACCGGCTGGCCCACCGGTGGTCTGACATCCTGGACCGGGAGCAGGACCTGTTGGACCTGCTAGGTGTCAAGGTCGTTGGGCTTGGTGAGTAACTTAGTATAAGTATTGTTGTGTATAAATATTTGATGAATAACAAGATTACTGCTGCTAACGTTGCTGGTAAATTACGTTTCAAAATCTTCTGTGATTGTAGGACCCATGTGCTCGGCGCTACTCTTACTCTTTGCAACTTTGCGCTAGCTTGGGCTGATTAATGTAATAGTTTATTTTAGAGAGCTGAAGTTAGGTAATGCTATTGCTAGAGAGACTCTAGTACTTCCATTGTCCTCCTGTGAAATAGTGGTGGATGGATACTAGGTTTAGTTAGTATTAGTTAATAATTGTTTTACAGTCTGCGTGACGCCTCCTCTGTCACTGAGTGCTGCTTACCCCAGTCCTCCGTAGATTCTTTTGTAGTTTGTTTAGTGAGTGTTAGGCTTAGCAGGGTCAGTCAGTAGCAGAACAAGATCAAATGCAACCAACCCACAATTTGGTGTATGCACAAATTTATGCATGTGTCCTCCATCTCATCTATGCATTTGATGGCTAAAAAAAATGGGAATGCAGACTTAGTGAACAATTGGCCCGTCTGGAATAGGTGGTCTAGGTCAGGTGGTACTTAGGCTTCGTTAGTATTTGGAATCAGAATGATTATGGAAGTATAATGGAACACTGGAGTGTTCATAAATAACTAAGTAGATAATCCGTGAATCCAGCAAGCAGCCCAGTAGTCGATCCATCTGATTAGATAGGTCAATTTTATTGTAATTGTTTTTTCCTAAAATGTTTTTTGACTTTTTTTTTCCAAATCATTTATTTGTTTCACAGCACTCCTTAATGTTTGTCTCTTTCTTTATTATATCTTACATGAACATGAACATCAGCACCACCCAGGGGCAAGAAGACAGGGTCCGAGTCGGCGGGACAACAGCAACCAGGAGACGACCGCTCCTCTACCGAGGCTCCTGCTGCTGGCCCCAGTAAGTCCTCCAGTGGTTAATATTAACAATTATATTTCCCTAACTTTTACTGCATCTTTTTTTTCCGAACTGTTAATTATGGTTCCACTTTCTAATTCTATTTTTTTACAAAAGCTTCTTTGACCTTGACTATCTGTTTCCAAATTCTGGTTATCCCTGCCTCTAAGTTCCTTCTAACTGCCTCTGCTATGACTCTCTGTACTACTACTACTACTATTAGTCTGTCTGTAGCTAAGCTTGCCCAGTTCGCCACTCTTTCTTGAAGGTTTTCTTTGGAATAAAACTCAGATTGACCAATAACTCTAGCCACTGTGTCCTGTCCTTTGGGTTGTCCTGTTCTAGTCTTCTTAATCTTGAGGCTTTGACAATTCCCACCAACAAAATGCCCAACCAGATATTTGACTAGTATTTTGGATCGGATAGTACATACTACTACTGTTGTAGTGATTCTGCAGAGCCACATACAGAACTATGCACAAGAAAATAGGATGTTGGTGATGGGAGGTTGGACCTTACTCACACCTCAGTCAGAAGAACCCACAATCCCCTGACCGACTAGCTATAGTGTCTCACATTAGGTCCCACTCCCGAGTCCCGACCCCCCACACGAAGACGATACACAATGATGATCAGACAGACAACCCAGAACATAATAACACCCTTTTGCTCACTCACTTGTGTAAGTCCACCCACCACACCAAATACCACAGAGTCTATGTGTAAGTTCAAAATGTTTATTTTAAAATAAGTAACAAGGTCTGTACAACTCGTTATATGAAATTTTACTACAGCCAGCGTCAACAACAAAAAGCATAAGATTAAAACAGTAAATATTTACAAGTGCAGGACAAGAACAAGACAAAAGATATGTATGAATTCTGGAAGACCCCTCACTGTAGAACGTAGAAATACTGGTTACATCATGCATCATAAGCTCTGCATATCACTGGTTTGTAGAAGGGAATCTTCCGCCTATTATGAGAAAAATGCCGCGCGTTAGATAGTATACTGCAATAATGCAAGCATTTCGCAGTCATGGGAAAAAGTGTAACATTGTACATGTGATGGCTAAGCAATACGGACTAACCGAACCCCGTAACAAAGTGGCTTGTTTTTCGACCTCTTCACTTGTATGCAACCGTCATGTGGCCTCAAAGGCGTCTACTGCCCAATAAGCTGCGAGATATAATTAAATATGCGCAAAAAGACTAAGAGTAGTAGACATGATGAATCTAAAAGGGTTACATGGCTCAGGCTAACTTTCCAAAGAGGAGAGTAGGACTAGATGACCCTAGGGACCATATAACACTACTAGTGTCTGTCTACTGACTGTACTGCTCTAGTACCCAATTTGGACTAGTAGTGATGATGAATGTTGTATTAACTTTTTTTCCAATCTTCCTAGTGAACACTAATAAAATAGGGGGAGGTTTCCAGGCATCTAAAAATGTGTAATGTTTTTTCTAGGCATACTACCAGTACCAACCACCAGTGCCGGCAGGGCCAGCGGTGATTGCGATGTGGCCATTCCGGAGGGGGCGGGAGACCAGGCGGCACCTGCAGGAGCTCCAGGGGGCCAGCAGCAGTGGCGGGCGGTGGTAAGTTATATTCCTTACTTGTTGACATTACTACTAGATGGAAGTGTGTTCACTTCACTCACTGTACTGTGAGACTTATTAAGTTGTGGTGAACATTATACAACGGTTGAAGAAGACACCCTTTACTTAGCATTAGCAGCGTGAGTTGAGTAACCAATGGCCTCTTCTATCTGACTCCAACTCAGCTGTGAAGGTTTTATGAGGAAGACTAAAACTCAGATCAGATGTCCTTGATGGATGTGTTGAACAAAGAGGGAAAGAAGGGTGGAAGGACGGGTGAGATGTAATATGACTGACAGAGAAGGATATGTTGGAAGAATGCATACGTGGCTGATAGGAATCAGATCAGATGCATGGGTTGTTGAAGGGTGGGTGGAAGGTGAAAGAGGATGCCTGCCTGGGTGGGTGAAACAGTATGGGTGGATACTAGATAGCAAGAATCATCAGCGGTGTTTGGTTCAAACTCAAAGCCAAGGTAAGCAAGGAAGGAGCGGACGCATGGGTGGTTGTTGGTGAAAACAACTAAGGTTTGTTAAGAGATATATAAAAAAGAATGATAGACATTTACTTTAATGGATGTACTATCATCAATAGACAGCATAGGTGGAGACTGTCACTGGAGAGTCTTACTTTGAAGAAAATGTAAAAGAAACTGCGCCAGAGTAGCAAAGCGGAGGGGAATATAAGTAGTATTTTCAGAATACAGTTGACTCACACTAGTTTGCAAGCACATCTTATATATATATTATCAAGCGCCTTCCTCCTACTCCGAGGACCACTCCCTACCTATGTTAATGTATTTTCGATTGTGTCAGCCAGCCTGCAAAGGGTGGCCTATCTGTTGGTTACACAATCAATGAAAGCAAAGTACCCTATGCAGTAGCGGTCGGTGGTGGGAGTGCTGGCGGGCAGTGACGTGTGTGGGAAGTAAACTATGTATTACGGCCAAATACAGGTAAGTAAACATAAAAATAATTAAAACAATTTTCATTGTGCGCACTGCCCCGCCAAATGCGATATAGTGCGTGCAATGAAATTTGTTTTATTTATTTATATGTATTGTTTAATTACCTGTGATTGTCCTTAATCCATAGTTTATTACCCCCACCCTGCACCTCCCCACGTCACCGCCCGGCAGCATTCCACCACCGACCTCTACTGACCTGATGTCGTGTTATCATCTATAATATAAGCAATGATCATTGGATCTGATAAATAATCTGCCTTTTTGTAGTACCCAGGGCAGGGTGAAAGTGAAATTGAGCAATTGCCCTCATGTAACAGAGAGAGTATGGCCAGTGCCACCCGTAATACAAAAATATGAGCTTCCCCACCTGCAGACAGTAGCAAATGGAACTAACGTGAGTCTGCATCATGTGACTCGTATCTGTTTCTCTTGGGTGCAAGCTTAGCTGACTGAGCTGGCATGTCGGCTACAACAAGGTTATGTAATTTCGCTAAACTAGAGATAAGAAGAACAAGACGACTGGAGTGTACTGGAGTACATAGTGCTAGTATAATGCCGGAAACTCCCACAAATATTAGAGTCTGAGGAAGTAGGAGGATAGATACTTACCACAATGTACTGCGCTTGCTAGTGATACTGTGCCACTATGTGTTGAATGAATTTTGTGTTACTGTTTTGCTAAGAGTATTGGTTACAACAATGTTCTTTTTCTTTCTTGATATAGATGCTCCTTCCCAACCAAAACCTATGAGGAAGGAGTTGGCAGCCAGGGCCCGGCGCTGTAAACTGGAAGCCATTTGCAAGGAATATCGGCGGCTGGTGGCTCAGAGGAAGGAGGAGGAGGAGGCGGCTGCAGCTGCAGCCTCCTCCAATGCCCTGGGCCCCAGTCAGGCACCGCCTCTAGTTTTACAGCGCCGTGGTCAGGCAGCCGCCCACCACCGTGGATCAATATCAAGCACAGCTGCCCCCCACCCTGGATGTAACTGCATGGCATTTCGCCGCCAGTTGCTCCTCCGGATGGCCCGCTTGGAGGAGCACCTAGAGGAGCGGGTGAAGTTCCTGGATGACAAACACCTGAAAGCCTGCCGAATTTAGGACCTTGTTGATTTGCCCCTTTTTTAATTCCTTTTGTTGGTGGGTGGGTTTTGGGCGTTGGGGTTTTTTCTGGACATCTGGGACTTTCACTTTTGGACATTGGTTGGGGTTAGGGAGGGGGGTGGGTCAGGTCAGAGAGGGATAGTTTATTTTTGTTATTAAATTATATATTATTTACTTAAACGTATGATGTTAATGTTTTGTGGGTGGGTTACTGTTTTACGAATTTATGTCACATGGTTTGTTACTTTGTTTCCTTGCTGCTGCATGCCCGCAGCCAGTGTTTGATTTAAAAGATCTGCCGATTTTGTAATACACAAACAGATAGATGCGGTACCCCTCACTGAGTTATTTTATTGGTCCGACTAGTACTGTCAGTCTCTCCTCCTAGTCCATTATACTTCCCACCAAACGTATCTTACCTGTGATTGATGATGATGAAGTTCGGCACAGTGATGGCTGCATAGTTGGTTTACCAAGTGAATGGAGAAGATGCCATGGTTTTGGTGGTAGTAGTAGACACTGGCACTAGCATTTGGAAAAAAAAAAGAGACAGTCACTTGCCTGAGACTGAGAGAGACTGTAGTAGAACAAAGTAAAGGACAGCATGGGTGTGCAAGCAGAAGAAGATCCTTGCCCTGCCTTGAAATTCAATTAGTGTTGCTTTCACCACATCTGCCCCAGCAAGCGTGTGATCAATTGTTGGTGTGCATTTAATGTAGTCACATCACACCTCAATATAAATCACATAGCCCGGGGGAAGAGAGTTAGCGATTGATGAATGGATGGGAAGGGGGGTTTGGGGAAAGGTTTGACAAAGAAAAACAGACAGTATGCAGGGACAGTCACAACAAAAGTAGAACACAATCTTGGAAGACGACCATGATCCATTATCCAACAAATCTATAAAGGACGAAAAAGGAAGTGCATGCATGATGATGAAGAGAACTTGATGGTTAATGAGTTGTACTTACTAACTAATACTACACAATTAGACAGTACAGGGCAGAAATTATTAACATGAAATTTGCCTTGCCTGTCTGCCCTCAGAGCGAACCAAATTACATGCTGTACCGGGCTTACTTTTATTTTTGAAACTAGCAAAGAAAATGAGAACATAGTTGTAGGGATCAATTACCAAACATACCACAACACACAGTCGTAATGATTGAAGAGAAAAAATAAAAAAAATAAAAAAAAACGAATGATGAATGATACTAAAGTTGCTGTATTATCCTGGCCCAATTGTGGAGTTGCATCATTCTCGTCATTCATCTTGGTGCTCCCTTCCATGGGCACTCCGCACATCAATCTTGGGTACCACTGCCTGCCTGATGTGGATTGGTAAGGTAAGTGTGAATTGTTTCTCCCACTTTAGCACAGGGTAAAGGCTGGCCTGTAAGTGTAGATGGAAAAACAAAAGGGGTATTGAAAAATAACTGAATTAAAAAAAATAAACTCAATTACAGTGGAGTGCAAGAAGAGAAGACAAGACTCTTGAGAGAACACTTTCAGACTGAGGCGGCTTGGATACATTGTGTCTACTCTACAGCATTAAGCTACAACAACAACAGAACAGGAGCCAGCACAGAACAGGCCAACCACGGCACAGGCCAGGCCCGGCACCCAACCCCTATTTACCTTACATTTTGACAGAGCCAGACAAAAAGCATATACAGCAACCTAGCATTTTCCAAATCAAGTGACTAAATCAATGCGCCACTGTCCCTCATACCACTACACTCTACTCTAGTCCACACCACTACACGGACATGTAGCCTAGGTCTGCTGTGGTTCTTGTTGAATTATTGTGTTTACCTTTCATGCGAGTCCATGAAACGCAGTTATTCCATCAATTATCTCCAATCCAACTGACTGACTGTGTGAAAAGATAGTATGGTCAGCATCATGATGACCGTGTGGTACGTGTTCTCCAACACCAACTCAGTCTGTAGTGACTCTGATTAAGTTTATAATATATTCCATATTACAAAATTGCATAGGATATTGGCCTGCACCTGCAGTAGTAGGAGTACAATGTGGTTATTAAACAACAAGGAAACATTGACTGTCACTTCAGTCACTTTTACTTTGTAGATAAACCACTATAGTTCGACTTCATGCACATTCACCCGTAGTCAGCAAGCATCCAATGCAATGCATGCCATCATTCATAATAATCATTACCTGTCTTGCTCTTGTCTTTGGCTGTCAGATCAGATGCCTAGCCTTCTGTCAGTGATGTGTTTCGGCTCGGAAACAAAACGGAAGATAGCTGTAGTCACGTTTCACTTCTTATGGAGGGACTGTTAGAGGCAACATGTATTGTACTATTCTCCATCTCCATCCAATGTCTGGCTTGCTTGAAATGTATTTAGGGAGAGTAAGGAATATGGAGCAGGACTCTGAGGAGTGGAGTGGACAGTTATGCACAGACGTGCAACTCCAATAGTGAAATAAAAAGAGGAGACGGTGTTGATGGATTTGTTGTGATTAGACTTGAACCAGAAAAACAGATACACACACAAATAAAGGAAGGAAGAACAATTTGAAAGCCTAGTTGTCAGGGAAGAGGAGCTCGTCCTCAAACTCTGGTGGTTCGGACAGAAGTGCGTCATGTAACCCACTACTTATGTCATTGAAGTCGCTCTCCTCTTCCTGCTGTGATTCACGTATTTTGTACTCCGATGGTATAAAGTGCTGATTCATTTTGATCATGGTTAACCTCTCCACGCTTTTGGGCGAGAGACTGGTCCTTTTCACAGTAACAATGGCACCAGCAGCACTGAAAACACGCTCTGAAGAGGCACTTGCAACAGGGCAAGCTACGTACTTTATCGCCAGCCTGCTGAGCACTGGCCATTGGCTTCTTTTCCCATACCAATACAAAAATGGGCTTTGCTCCATGAAGACCTCTGTTGTGTCATCCAGATAGGCCTGAACCATCCGCTCAATGTTCAGGGGTGCTCCGATTTGCTTGGCCTCTTTTGCCTTTGCATCAGTAATGGACGTACAAAACCCTTTCTGTAGAAGCCATTCACCTGCTGTTTTTTAAAATGTGGCTGATGATCCTGTTGGTGCTGTTGTTGATGTTATTGCTGGTAGTGTTGGTGACTGCTGGTAGGCAAACGCACTGCTCTCGGGCTCTGAAGTAGAACTTGACTCTGGGTGCCCTGTTGTACTTTTTCTGGCCTGGGGTGGCGGGCCTCTAATTAAGATCCATTCATTTTCAAAGTAAGTGGCTTCCTCAGCTATCAAAGTTTTGTACTTGGCAACATCCACTTCTGAAAAAGGAATTACTTCATTACTGCTCAGCAATAATTTGTAACGTGGATCCAAAATTGAGGCAGTAATGTAATGTCGATGTGACACAATGTTATTTTGAGTCCTTGTATTGTCAGATAAGCGAACGGCTAAGGTGTCTGCCAAATAATATGCGTCTAGTTTGTCATCCACACCTGCGTACATTTCTGACACTTCCTTCAGCTCTTGCTCTAGCATGTACAACAATGGGATAGCTTGGCCCATAGTACAGTCCTCCCTGCTGACTTCACTTGTGAAGACCTCAAAAGGAAGTAGCTTCTCTGTCAGGCATTTAACGAGGTCCCATTGGGCCATCTCAACGGTCATGCCTTTCACAGTAGGATCTCCTGACCTTTTCATGACATAAGCATTGAGTGGTATGTACTGCTCAAACAGACGCTCAAGCATGTAATAAGTTGAGTTCCAAAGTGTTGGCACCTCCTGGGTGAGTGCTTTGACTGGCATTTTATGCTCACATTGAATGACCCTCAGCTGCTTCCGGGCTTTAAAAGAATGGTTGAAATGTGTGCATATTCTTCTGCAGGTGGTCAGTAAGTTGCTGACTTTGCTTTCATTTTTCAGAATGTCTTGAACAACAATGTTAATGCAGTGTGCCAAACACGGGACCCTGAAATAGCCACCATCTTTCATGGCCCTAACTACATTACTGCCATTGTCCTTGGCAACAAAACCAATGTTAAGCCCTCTTGGTCGCAGCCACTCAAACACATTGCTGTTAAACTCATCCAAAATGTGTGCAGCAGTATGAGATTTCTCCATAGCAAACATGGCTACAGTTGCATGTTTGCGAGTGTCTTTAAAAATCTCAGCAGTGTCAACAACACCTGCAGATATCTTATCTTTAACACCCATAAAAGAGACCCAGTGTGCAGTGATGCACATGTAATCAGTGGCTTGGCAACTGGTCCACATGTCTGTTGTCAGGTGGATACTCTGAATAGCACTCTGTTTTAAGGCTTTTCCAAGCAATTCCAGCACGTCGTGATGTAGTGCTGGAACAGCAACTCTGGCGAAATAGTAGCGGCTGGGAACCCTCCATTTTGGGCAGATGGTTGTCACAAATTCCAGAAAACCCACCCCTTCAACAAAAGAAAAAGGGAGAAGGTCCAGTGCTAACATTTAGCCAGCTTCGCATTGTACAAACGTGCTATTGGGTGGTTGCATTCGTACTGCCCCTCCGGCCTAGTAAATATGCTAAGAATGGTAGGCTGCGTGGTATTCCTTCCTGTGCTCAACGTCGCGCTTTTTTTAAAAGCAGTACTCCTTGGTGTCTCAGGCTGACTCTTACTCTTGTGCCACTGAGATGTTGCTGAGGATGTGGGCGTTACCACTTCAGTGCTGGGGACAGGGCTACTTTGTGTACCACTACTACAGAGAATGTCACCCTCTTCTTCTTCCTGTTCCACCGTGAGCGGACCTTCTACTCGTTCATCCCCACGAACAACAATGGTTCCAGTTTTTATGCGATGAAGGTGCTCCTTTCACTGGATTGTGTGGTGTTTTTTCAGATGAGTCATTTGGCCTCCGGTACCATAGTTTGTACCAAGCTTACCACGACTAACAGAAGTAAGACAAATGGAGCATATAGCAATGTTCTCCTCCTTTTCGCTAACCGTAAAGAGGTCCAACACTGGGGAGCTTAACTTTTGTCTCCTGCTGGAGGTGCCACTTCCAATGCCGGATGAACTGGAGGGTGTGCGTTGAATTTGACTCTGTGCCGTACCACTACCTACTTCTGCTGAGGTGGTGCTTGTGCTGGATGTAGGACGCTGCCAGCCCTTTGCTAATGTAAATTTGGAAGCTGGAGGTCGTGTTGGTGTTACCTGTGTTGGAGGTATGCGTGCTACATCCCTCGCAGCCATTTTGGATAGAGTAAAAATGTTGGTCTCCATCTCCTCTGGGCCGGGAGTGATGTTCGTGATGACTGGCTCATCATCCTGCTCTTTTACATCAACCTCCATAAGTGTAAGGCTTTCTGGAACCTTCCTTTTCCCATGCCTGCTCTTGGGACGTGTCTCCCTCTCAGACTCAGTTTGTGGCTTCCAAGTGGCATCTAGATCATCAGAAGGGGGGCTTGGAGAAGACCTTGATGTACTAACCATCCTTTTCATTGCTGGGGATTTGGAAGACAATGGAACTTCTGAAGGAGTGGCTTCCTCTTATTCCTCTGCATGAGGCTCAATTTCCTGAACTGCCCCTATTTCGGGAGGAACAACAGCTGCTATTGCTGGCGGTGGTTACGACTGTTGTTGTTGACCACTTATCTGCTGTGTTCCCTCCTGCGTTGTTGTTTAGTTCAGGCTCAGCATCACTGCTTTCCACCATTAGGCTGGCTATCTCTTCCTCACTCATCTGCTTGGGCCTGGGTTGGTGGGTTGGGCCCACTGATGCGGAGATGCTGCCGCCAGCTTGGCCCCCGGACACCGCTGCTGCAGGCGTCATTTTTGGTGTCCCAAAAAAGGTTTTGGGCGGCACACCAGACTTAAGTGACACTTCCTTCTTCTTCTGTTCCTTCTTCTCAATGGCAACTTTCTTGGTACTGGAGGACCTGCTACCTGCTTTCTTTGGGGGCATCTTCTTCAGATGTCAACAGCACTCAGTTGCACAAGTTGCAGAGATGGCTGGGCAGATCACTCACACGTCACGTCGTGTACAGCAGCAGGACGTCGGTCTGGCACCACAACGGGCGATGATGACACACCTCCTCCTCAGTCTTTTGTGCACCTAAAAGCAATGAAGCCAGAAGAACATCAGTCAAAAGATAGTACAATCAAACTAATATAATATATAACTTCGTAGTGTGTGGTGGGTGGTCACAATGATTACATTTTATTAATTCAGTGAACAACAACAGTGTAGCCATTTGTGACACTGACAACAAGGCCAGGGCTCCTGGTGTACTACTGTACTGTGTACACTCAGGAAGAATAAGAATAGCAAAGAACAAAAACAAAAATGTAGTGTAGCCTGTTTGCCCTAAATAAAAAAGGGGGGCATCACATGGGATGGATGCAGCATCTGGGAGCAACAACAACGAACATATACACATAAAAAGGCATTTATTTACAACACCCAAAAAGTGAAATATACCCCAGAAAAAAAGTAAAGCCCACATTTTGCAATTCAATCCAAAGCCATACATGATGTTGAAATTCATAGCAAAAACAAAAACAGTTGTTTAACTTGCATGCACACGTGATAATTGATGAGTAGTACCCCTGGGCCTACTGGCAGACTAGGCCACAAGCTTGGAGGCCTATGGAAAAAGCACAGTGGCTGGTCCCACAAAATGGCCGCCACCACATGACCAGGCCACTCACAAAAACAAGAAAAGGTCAGGAATACAAGACACAAAATGCAGGCCTCTGGTAAAAGCACAATGCCTGCCTTCACAAAATGGCTGCCGCCCACATGCTCAGCCCACCCACCACAATAATAACAAAAAAGTGAATACAAAGGACAGGAACATGAAGTTGGAGTCTCTGTGGAACTTACTTCCTCTTCTAAAAAATTAAAAAAGGAATAAAAGTTACTCCGTGCTCCAAAACTACAGCAAAATGCCAACCTGAGGAGTTTTTTTTAGCAAAATGCACAAAATCAGCGTTTTTGAGAAGGTTTTATGTTGCTCGCGAGATATTGTTTGCCAGATTGCAAATTCTGCGTGTTCGTCATGGCGAACTGTCCAAAAAGTTGTTATCGCGCGCGGGAACATGCATATTGAGAGCGCGAAAATGACAAAAACTGTAAGTCTGCGTTGTCGCGCTGTGCAGAATTGCCAAAAGTACGCAAGCTGAATTCCTAGGGTTACCTACTGGCTGAAAAGCCCTATTTATTTAACACACACCCAAAAACTGCAATTCCACCCAAACAAACACCTTTTGCAATGCAATCCAAAGCCATCCATGCCATACATGATGTTGAAATTCAACGCACAACACAAAAACAGTTGTTTAACTTCCATTCACCCATGATGATTGATGAGTAGTACCCCTGGGCCTACTGGCAGACTAGGCCATAAGCTTGGAGGCCTACGGAAAAAGCACAGTGGCTGGTCCCACAAAATGGCTGCCACCACATGATCAGGCCACTCACAATAACAAGAAAAGGTCAGGAATACAAGACAGACAATGCAGGCCTCTGGCAAAAGCACAATGCCTGCCTTCACAAAATGGCCGCCACCCACATGCTCAGGCCACCCACCACAATAATAACAAAAAAGTGAATACAAAGGACAGGAACAGGAAGTTGGAGTCTCTGTGGAACTTACTTCCTCCTCTAAAAAAAAAGAAATAATAAATAAAAGTGACTCCGTGCTCCAAAACTACAGAAAAATGCCAACCTGAGGAGTTTTTTTAGCAAAATGCACAAAATCAGCGTTTTCGAGAAGGTTTTATGTTGCTCGCGAAATATTGTTTGCCAGATTGCAAATTCTGCGTGTTCGGCATCGCGAACTGTCCAAAAAGTCGTTATCGCGTGCGCGAACGTGCATATTGAGAGCGCGAAAATGACAAAAACTGTAAGTCCGCATTGTCGCGCTGTGCAGAGTTGTCAAAAGTACGCAAGCTGAATTCCTAGGGTTACCTACTGAATGAAAAGCTCTATTTATTTAACACACACCCAAAAACTGCAATTCCATCCCAAAAACCACCTTTTGCAATTCAATCCAAAGCCATCCATGCCATACATGATGTTGAAATTCAACGCACAACACAAAAACAGTTGTTTAACTTCCATGCACCCGTGATGATTGATGAGTAGTACCCCTGGGCCTACTGGCAGACTAGGCCACAAGCTTGGAGGCCTACGGAAAAAGCACAGTGGCTGGTCCCACAAAATGGCCGCCACCACATGGCCAGGCCACTCCCAAAAACAAGAAAAGGTCAGGAATACAAGACAGACAATGCAGGCCTTTGGCAAAAGCAGAATGTCTGCCTTCACAAAATGGCCGCCACCCACATGCTCAGGCCACCCACCACAATAATAAAAAAAAATTGAATACAGAGGACAGGAACAGGAAGTTGGAGTCTCTGTGGAACTTACTTCCTCCTCTAAAAATGTTTTAAAAAAAATAAAAGTGACTCCGTGCTCCAAACCTATAGCAAAATGCCAACCTGAGGAGTTTTTTAGCAAAATGTACAAAATCAGCATTTTCGAGAAGGTTTTATGTTGCTCGTGAGATATTGTTTGCCAGATTGCAAATTCTGCATGTTCGGCATCTCAAACTGTCCAAAAAGTCTGTTATCGCGTGTGCGAACACGCATATTGAGAGCGCGAAAATGACAAAATCTGTAAGTCCGCGTTGTTGCGCTGTGCAGAGTTGCCAAAAGTACACCAGCTGAATTCCTAGGGATACCTACTGACTGAAAAGCCCTATTTATTTAACACACACCCAAAAACTGCAATTCCACCACAAAAACCACCTTTTGCAATTCAATCCAAAGCCATCCATGGTGTTAAAATTCAACAGACAACACAAACAGTTTTTATGCACCCATGATTTGATGATGACTACCTCTGGGCCTACTGGTAGACTAGGCCAAAAGCTTGGAACAGAATGGCAAAAGCAAGCACTCTGCTTGGATGGCTCCACGAAATGGCCGCTAGCCACCCACAACAACAAGAAATAGAAGACAGACAATGTAAGCCTATGTCAAAAGCACACTGCCTGTCTTCACAAAATGGCCGTCACACACATGGCCAGGACACAACAACAACAAGCATAAGCCAAGGGGAACAAAGAAAAGACATGCAGGCCTTTATCGAAAAAGAAGCACACTACTAAACTACCACCACAAAATTGCCGCAAGCCACATGGGCACTCATAGTCACAACAGGCCATGGAAAACAATGAACTGAAGCAGGCCTATGGCTGAAATTGCAAAGAAAAACAACTAGGCCCCTATTGAAAGTACAGGCCACCCACAACAATAATTTTTAAAAACAATGAAAATCCCAGAAAAATGTAGGTACTACAAACAAGCCCCAAGGAAACAAACATGTACACCAATTCTCCAACTTACTTGTAAAATTAAATCTCAAATCAAAAAGTCCTCAAATAAATCCAATCCAATGATATGATGCAGCAGACAGACACAAAAAGTGATCCTTCCAGCTCCATATCCAAATGAAAGTGAACAGCACATGGACTAAGCACTGGGAGGAGCCTGCGGGACAGGAACAGGAAGTTGGAGACTCAGGGGCACTTCCTTCCTCTTGAAAAAAAGAGTAAAAAAAAAAAAGGACTCCTTGCATAAAAGACTACAGAAAAATCACAATCTGAGGAGTTTTTCTGAGCAAAATGATCATTTTCGGGAAGGTTTTATGATGCTCGAGAGATATTCTTCGCCAGATTGTAGTTTTTGCATGTTCGGGATCGCGATCTTACCAAGACAGCCGCCGGAAGTCAGCTCGTGCGTTCGAATGACGTGTTCACGTTCGCACACTCTCGCGGGATCGGGCGGCCATATTACAAATCGCGAACGGAAAGAAAAGCGAGTTGGCGAACGCAGAATCACGGTAAGACGTTACCGCACGCGCGAGAATGAATATTGAGCGCACGAGGAAGCAAAACAACTACGCTACGCTGTAGATTGCGTAGCAATCTGCAACTTCGTGCTCTACCCGAATCGCAAAGTTACCTAAACTACGCAAGCTCCGCGAGCGGAGCGTAGTTCACCGCCCAGGCTTAGTCTATGACTCCACTCCAACAGTCACAGGTCCAGCTTCCATTGTAATCAGGATCACAGTACCGATAGATTTTATGTGTTTTGTCTACTCTTCTTGGGTAGGAACATGGTGGCATATGTAGAAGCCCCCATCGCCACCGGAGTGTCACTTTTTGGGGGCTCCAGTGGCTTAGTGCCATTTCCTATATTTTAGGGGTGGTGCTAAGCCTTTTAAATGGTGTAATGCCACCATGTAAATATGCCCCTTTCCTTCCCAGACAGCTGTGGCAAAGGGGCATGCAATGGGTGTTGCAGTGGGCGTTCCACTGCAACACCTATTGCTTATGACAATGCCCCAGATATAGACAGCTGAGACAGCATCAAAAGCTAATGCCAGGGAATACCTGGTCTTAGATTGGTGATGTGAGGAGAAATCATTCTCATTTGTTGCTCTTTCTATGCTTGATGCATCATGCAGCACACAAAGAAAGAGCAACTCGCCATTATTGATTGTTTATGTGCAGGAAGATGTGCACATAAACAATCGCCCCCTGCAGCGGAGGTAGCCTTTCAACATGGCGGCAGGGTACCTGTGATAGCACGAGGCAGTTTTTTTTGCACCAGCGCTTGAGGAAACACAGGGGTGTACCGTATTCTTTTGAATAAGGCGGATCCCAGCGTTTAGAAATGTCAAAGTGCAGCGTTGCCAAATTTGGTGTGGCACAGCACTCTGACGTTTTTTTATAAATGTGCCCCCTAGTGTCAATTAAACTATGTTCTGTGCTGAAAAGATTATGTGAACCTTGTGAAAATTCTGAATACAACCTCTTTCTGCTCAAGAAGATTTTATGGAAACTACATGCTGCCAATGCCCTGCCAGCGATTAATGCTGGTTGCCTATTAGTCAGATCAGATTTAATCAATTTATTCAAGCACTGTAAGCTTATCCCTTGTTAAGCATTTGTTTCAGAAAAACAGCTTTCAATCTTATTTTTAGCTCAGCAATTCATTGGTTTAAAGTTCCCTATTTTCTGTATCCAAACTGCAAAAATAAAGCATAGTATTAAATTCTAATTAGCTAAGGCAAACTTTCACTTCTGGGAATTTGTGTTCATTATGGCCATAAAACAAGTGTAATAACAAAGACAAATGTGAAATAGCTCTTCTATCCTATTCTGCACATTCTCTCCAGCACTTTTTACCTCCACCATGGCAAGGGAAAATTTTCATTAAGCTATTTATACCTTACCCTCTTATGTGGGCCATTGTTGGGATGAACAATTAAAAGCAAATATTCCGTCAAAAATAATAAAGATTGAAAGGCCCAGACAAAGGTTGTAAACTATTTTACCTATACAAACTATTTTAAAAAGTATTAACCAACTACCACAAAAAGGAAAGCATTGCAAAACAGATAGACAAAAGTATAACCTTTTTTAAACAAATGTTATTGAGGCCAGCGGAAATCAATCAAAGTACATTGGGGATGATTCAAGTCTAAATTT
Organism: Triturus cristatus; assembly: GCF_964204655.1. Classification (NCBI taxonomy): domain Eukaryota; kingdom Metazoa; phylum Chordata; class Amphibia; order Caudata; family Salamandridae; genus Triturus; species Triturus cristatus. The sequence goes on from NC_140593.1 coordinate 939,961,163, forward strand.
CTGCAAATGCCATTTAAGTACAATTTCGATGAAAATGTAGGCTGACTCAAGAGAGGACAAAGTCATATTATGGTGAGGGTTTGAACTTGTGAAAATATATTTTCAAATGTGAAGGTTTTCGTTGTGTCAAATCCTTTTATATGAGGGATGTCTTGAGACTCTAGTCGGTGAAACATACACAAAGGTAAATAGACTGATTCCGTGTTCATGTTGAAGAGTCTTGATGAAAATGAAATATGAGTGGATTTTTGGCACAAGTAAAGGTCTTCAGATGTGCTACTTTGCTTCCGTCCTTCTAGCCACCTGTCAGCCTGATGGTACTCTTTAGTGTGGGCCCATTGCAGGATCTTAATGTGGAAAGTTATGAGGCCTTTTGGGTCTTACATATCAAATTGAGGGAGAGACACAGAGCATAATTAAGGTCCAGTACCCATGCTCCTAATGAGGATTAGCAAGTGTTATAAACAAAAATAGAGTACTTGTTCCTGTCTAGAAAAGAAGAAAAGAGAACGGTTGGAAATGGGACAATGTGAGGGGAGTCTTAAATATTAGGAAGTGATGCCCTCACACACATATGTGAGTGTCTTGTTTCATCATCAGGCTTTTTGCTCCTCGTGGGGCAAGCGCTGCAATGCTCCATGGGCCCTGCAAGAGAACTCTTTGTCGAAGATCTTTTTATAGCAGAAGCTGTGATGGTGAGTGTGGGTGTGTGGAGCTGAACATTAGAGTGTGTACTTGAATTTAAAACTACCTAGAGGATACTCTGTGATGAGTTTATTGAGGGGTCCCTCTGGTAGGTTAAAAAAGGGATAAAAACTTGGCAGCCAATGCAAAGTTATGAAGCACAACTGTCTGGTGAATAAAGAATAGACACAATGTGGTTTATGCTGGATTAGGTCGATATGTTTCACACCCTGGTGGTGCAGATGAATCCAAGGTGTTTCTTCAGGACCAGGACTTCCAGGAAGGCAGGGCAAGGGGTAGGTCTGACGCCAGATCATGCTTACTAGACTGTCCACCACAGTTTACGCATTCCTCTGCCTAGACCTAAGGCGCACATAGGCTGAACCTTGTGGGTTGGATTATGTTAAATCAAAGGTGAAGCATATTTTAGGTACTTACATGACCTTATGCTGTTCCACCAGAATAGGCGAGATATCATAACACCCCCCACACTTTTTCGGACCCAGAGTAGGGTCTAAACTACATTCACTGTTTTCTGCCTTAAAAAGATCTCCGACATAGAGCCCTCTCATGGGGCCCATGGGGCATTGCAGCGCCGGCCCCACGAGGAGAAAAAGCCTGATGATGAAGCATGACACCCACACAGGTGTGTGAGGGCATTGCTTCCTAATAAGGAAAATCTCCCTCACATTGTCTCATTTGCCTCCGTTCTCTTGACTTATCTTCTAGACAGGAACAAGTACCCTACTTTTGTTGATACACTTGCCTTTATAGTCATCGCAGAAACTTCTCCCATTCAGTTCTGGGAGGGTCCTGAGGTGAAATGTCTGATCCTTCCATGTTTCTAAATTTTTGATTCAATGAACAAGTATCAGTGTTATAAAGTGCAACAGGGACCTTGCTAATTATTCATTTTAACTAAATGTTTTAAATTGACATCTTTTTCTAATGTTGACTTTTGACAGGCTTTGCACTTACACGATAATGTACTGAGAAATTATTCCTCTTACAGTTCATTTCTTAGTAAGCATATTATCTTGTTGCCTGTACACTCTGTCCAAGGCTAGAAATATTGAACACAATGCCCTTGCATTTGGCTGTCCAGTTGGAGACAGCTCTAAAGCTCCAGACAAACAATCACATCAGTGCTACACCTTTGACACAGTGCAATTGGAACAAATCTGTTATTATATAACCCTTCTCTGTTCTACATTTTGGCAGAGGAGCACTTCTGCTGGGATTATCCCCGAACACTAGATAAATTCTCCAGATGACATCAAATCTCTCAACCTAACTTTACAAAATACTCAGTCATGGTTGACTGAAAACCACCTCAAACTAAATGCCCTGAAAACTGAATTCTTACTAATCAGCCCACCTAATCAACCATCCAACATACACGAATGGCTTAAACAACTTACAGCATTCAACTGCCAACCTCTTATAATTGACTCAGCAAAGTCTCTGGAAGTAACTCTGGACGGTAATTTAAACATGCAAAAACACATCAATGCGGCAGCAAAAGGAGCAAACTTTCAGATGAGCACTCTGAGAAAATTAAAACCCTTCCTCCCAGTAAACGACTTCAAGATGGCAGTCCAAGCACTAGTAATACCCAGACTAGAATATGGTAGTGCAACTCTCTGTGTATACCTAGATCTACAACTGCCCCCCTAGGAGCATCTCTCAACTCAGCGGCCAGGCTCATCACAGGCTCTAAAAGAAATAGCCACATCTCCCCTGACTTCAAAGCGCTCAATTGGCTACCCTTCGAAGCAAACATTCAACTAAAAATCGCCTGCATGACGCATAAGGCCATCCATCACAACACACCGAGTTATCTAGCCCAGAAACTGGAGCTTTTGTGTGGAAACAGATCATCCAGGAGCGCCAGTAACCTTCTCCTGAAGCCTCAAAGGTTTGCCAAGAAGAAAACATATAACCGCGCCTTCTCTGGTATTGCTCCAAGGATCTGGAATGCACTACCACCAGAAATCAAACTCAACCCCTAAACTGTCTATTTAAAAAAAGAAGTCAAATCTCTTCTCATGTCGAAATTTACTTAAATATTGATGCAGACTCTTAGAATAACCAGCTGGAACATAAGACTTTATTCCGAAACACTATGTTACCCTTGTTTATTGTCTCCTTTGTTAACTACTTCTCTTGTAAAGCGCTCTGATACCCGCAAGGGTCATGTTCGCGCTATATAAAACCTTCAAATAAATAAATAACAGCATTAACATTGTCTGTCTCTCACACACAGGGCAATGTGATGATTCTCCCCCAACAATGGGGGTGAACAATCACAGTCCCAGGCTCGGGGGGAACCTGATCCCACCGGCAGCGACGCCTCTCAACACTCCGCGGATGACCCCGACCGACCTGGACCCTCTGGTGTCCAAGCCCCTGCAGCACCTGGTTCAGGAATATCTGTGCTAACCACCACCCCCATTCCTGCCACATCCCAGGAGACACCAGGGAGCCTTGCCCGCAGTGAACACCTGAGCCAGTCTGACCAGGAGGGACAAGGTGCGCCGGGCACCCAGGAGGAGGCAGACAACACTGCCACTGCCATCCCTCAGGGGTCCCGTAGACCCGATGTGCCCACAATGGCAGCCCAGGCTCATGTGGGCAGGGGTGATGGGAGTGGAGGCAGGCGGAGGCGAGAACCTGACCAGCCAGCTGAAGGGACCAGTATGTCACACATAGACAACATCATGGACGCATACTGGCGTGACACCAGGGAGTTCAGTCAGGTAGTGGCGACCCTCACAGAGATTAAGAACCAGCAGGCCGAGCAACACGCCAGTCAACAAGAACACCAAGGACGGATGGAGGCAAGACTGGCTGAGCTCCCGGCGGTGCAAAGGGACATAAGCCATTCACTCCGTCGGATCGCCGACAACATGGGCAACCCTCCCTGTGCCACCAGGCGAAGATCACCACCAGCCACAGGGAGGGAGGAGGAGGAGGATTCGTCCGACCGATCGTCACAAGCATCGTCAAGGCCTGCATCTGAGGGTCCCCGGAGGAAGGTGGGTCATCCACAGAAAAGACCGTGAGAGGCAGCGGACCATCCTTATCTCCCAGGTCACCTGACGTGGCACCTGGCCTCCATGTGCGACAGCATCACCTCATTGACTGACATCATCTGCCACATGGACTTGCTGGTCACAGTCTGACCAATGATGCCAAACACTGTGGCCTGGACTCTGATGACTTCAAATGCCAAGCATCCCATCTCCCCCTGTGAACTTTGGATTCTATGGTCCCTGTATTGCACCTTTTTGTGTGCACAAATCACGCCCCAGACCTATAATAAATACATTTATAATTGTAATTTTATGTTGCAGTCATTTAGCATGAGTCCACAACATATGTGTGGGGATATGTCAAAGTATGCCTGAGTGTGGAACTAACTCCAGCCATCCATACACTTGGATCTGAGTCCGGTCGAGGACACACATGGGTCACAATGTATCACCAAATACAGACATAGAGCCCAATCCTCACCCGTGATGGCCTCAAACTGCTGAGGGGGGGGGCTTGCAATACTGCTCAGACAGACCAATTTGCCAAGAGTATCATGAAAGTGTAGAGGTCATGGGTCATGTTGAGGTGCCCGGGGAGGGAGTCCCAGGTCTGTTTTGCGAGGTGGGAGAACTATATCCTGCATGCAGTTGTTCTGTGGATATGATGAATGGTGGCCAGGGCAAGGTGGGCTGCACGAAGTTGGGCCAATGGGGTGTTGGATGACAGACGTCCAAGGTCGGTTTTGGGTCTGGGGTTGTGGACTACCTCCTGAGTGTGGTTCAGGGGTCTGAAGGTGATCCTGCAGCATACAGTGAGCCATTCTAGCTATCTCAGGGGGACGGTGATGTGGCTGGGGCAGGGGATGTTGAAGATGAGGTGTGCGGATGCACCCTGGATGTGGACAACTTCTCCTGCAGTTTTGCTGTTGTTCCTCCGTTTAGGGCGTTGCTGTAGTTGACCCGGCTGGTGTTGTGGACCTGGGGGACGGTCTGTCTTGCCTTGGAGTGGATCTATTTATGGATCATTTGCAGCATGCGGAGGGTGTTGCAGCATGAGGTACAGATGGTGTTGAGTTGCATGGTAATTGTGAGCGATGAGTCCATGATGAACACCAGCTTGCGTGATTGGCCACTGGGTGCTGGTGCGGTGCCCAGGCTGGTGGGACACAAGGAGTTGACCCAGCCGTAAGGGGACAATCCTCAGATGATGACCTCAGTCCTGTCCAAGTCCAGCCTCAGGTGGCTGATGGTCAGCCATTCGTCAATGGATCTCATGCCTTCTTGAAGTTTGGATCTGGCAATGGCTGGGTCTTTGGTGAGGTTGAGGAGCAGCTGGGTGTCAATGGCATACGAGATGATGATGAGGTCGTGTGTGCATGTGATGGTGGAGAGGGGGGTCATGGAGACATTGAAGATCATCACGCTGAGAGATTAGCCCTGGGGCATGGGCCACAGGACCCCAGTGTACTACATGCTGCAGGGTGGAGGACAACTCCCTGGGCCTTGCTGGTGAGCTACTTGGTGATTTAATACTGGGCCCTCCTCTGGATACCAGTGTTGGAGATGTGTGAGCTGACAGTGTGGTAGCACATGGTGTAAATTGTCGTTGAGAGGTCAAGGGGGGTGGTCTCACCATTGTTGAGTAGGGCTAAGTTGTCGTTGGTGGTGGCAATGATGACGGTTGCAGTGGTGTGATTACTGTGGAAGATGTTCTGGTGCCGGTTGCCTGGAGCTGTTTGCACGGAGGAAGTTTGTCAGTCGCTCGTTGAGTGTCTTCCTGATGACATTTGCTGGGTAGGGAAGCAGGGTGATGTTCCAGGAGATCCTGCGGTACTGCCATCCGTTGTTGAAGAAGGGCCTGTGTCTCTGCATGCTTCCAGCTTCCATGGAATGTGGGAAACTCAAATGAGACATTCAAGACGCCCTGGACGTGGGCTTCAAGGATGGGGAATGATGTGGTTGAGATGTTGTGTGGGAAGGGGCCTGATGGAGAGCCAGAGTGGATGGTGCACATGAGCCAGGTGGTGTATTTGTTGCTGACGGGAGTCCAGAACCTGAGGGGGGTTTGTCACGCGGATAATAGTGCTGTCTGCCTCTGTGTGCCAAGGCTGTCGTGTATGGCCATGAGCTTGCAGTGGTAGAAAGTTGCAAGGGATGTGATCTGCCTTGCAAGGGTGGGGTGTCTTTTGGATGGAGATCTGCTGACAGTTCACTCACAATGCTGATGAGCTCCTTGATGTCGTGTGTTTTGGTGCCTTGGCCCTATCTGAAGGATCTCCACTTGTCCTTGCTGATGATATGGTGACCGGTCCTAGGAAGCTTGTTTCCGGTCCAGGGAAGGCATGGCTTGGCAGTTCGGGCTGGACTGTTCCCATGAGGCACATGGTCAGACTGATTTGCATATGGCCATGTCTGAACTGGGGTGGCAGAGTGGGCTAAAGAACGGTGATGGATCAAACCCAGATCTGTTGACTTGGTGTGAGTGTTTGATTGGTTCTAATGCTCTGTCCATCACCACCCCCTTTTGTACCGCTTTGTTCGCCATAAGTTGGCAGGCTATGCTCAGACGTTGAGTCCCTTGCTCACTTTGCCACTGGATCAAGCAAGCCTGGCTGAAGATGGCTGAAATGCCAGAAACCGGTCCTAGGAAGCTTGTTTCCAGTCCAGGGAAGGCATGGCTTGGCAGTTCGTGCTGGACTGTTCCCATGAGGCACAGGGTCAGACTGATTTGCATACGGCCATGTCTGAACTGGGGTGGCAGAGTGGGCTAAAGAACGGTGATGGATCAAACCCAGATCTGTTGACTGGGTGTGAGTGTTTGATTGGTTCTAATGCTCCGTCCATCACCACCCCCTTTTGTACCGCTTTGATGATATTGTGATGGCGTTTTCCAAGGCTGTAAGGTAAATGAAGGTACTTTGTGTTGCATGCAAGGTTTGCACAAGAGTCCGGCTCGATCTGTATGAGTCCAGTCGGTCTGCCTTGTCCCAGGTGGCTTAACTGTTGTTGTGCTTCACAGGAAAGTCCGTCAATGTGGCAAGATTGTTGGATCAGTAGCTGATCCAGTGTGTGAGGTTGCAGGGTGTGGCGGTGGTGTTGGTTCGAGTGTTTCACACAGCTTGTCTGTGGTGACTTACATCAAGCATCTTTGGGGGATCGGTAGCGGGGTGTGGGGCAGTGTGTTACTTGTCGGAGACATGGATGCAAATGTTGATGGACCAATGTTGGATGGTGGTGTGGTTCTCCTCCAGCAAGAAGTTACTGGCCCCCAGCCACATGTAGCCTGTGGAGGTGAGGGCGTGCGTGCAGATGTATGTGTTGATGGCTTTGTGGAATTGTGGATGTAGGCCTGGAGATCTGTAGATGAGTGTTACTCTGAGGGTTGCCAGGTGGTTGGAGCAAAACCGGATTTGTGACTCTGAGGGTGTACTTGGGAATAAATTGCAATTCATCCTCCGGGATTGTTGTTGCCGTCCCTGCGGGTGATCTTGTATCCGTCTGAGATGGCAATGAAGAAGTTGTGTGCTGAGGATGCTTTTGACCAGGTTACTATCATGAAGGTGATGTGTGGGGCCGTTGTGTTGAGGAGGTAACAGAGTCCAATGGCGTGCTTGTGGAAGGAGCGGGTGTGGAGTAGGAGGCACATGACCTGGTTGTTCTGACAGGGTCTGATAGGTGGGGCAGCGCTGTGTAGGCAGTTGGAGTTGCACACTCAGCATGCAAAGGTGTCGTGTGTGCGCTTAGGGGTTGCCTGATAGTAGGCGGTTGATTGTCTGGAGGACATTGCGTGGAGGGTGGCTGCAGCATGAGCCTGTTGTGTGATGTGGGTCATGCAAGGACCAGAGGGTTGTGCACTGTGCACGTTGCAGGTGCACATGGTCCTGCCTTTGGCACGGCATTGGTGCAACAGTGGCACAGACAAGCTGCTGGCTGCATTTAGAATGGGTGGAGGGGGAAGGGAGGAGCATTTTGTAAGCGTGTGGGTTGCCGAAACAGGGCACTCGGTGGGGCGGTGCCGCAGGTGAGGCAGCAGCAGGCAGAAGGGGTGAGAAACTAGGCAAAAAGTAGCACACAAAGACAAGGAGGTCAGAAAGGCACAGTGCTACAGGTGTATGTAAAGGAAGGAGTGTCAGGTTACTCATGGGTCACTCCAAGAAAATGTATGAAGAATCAACAAAAATGACGGCCACAGGATCAGGCAACAAAATGCGGAGCTGCGCACAGGAGACACACCATCAGCAGGCGTTGACGTCCTGTCGTGGGGAGCAACCTGCACAAATACATACACAACCAGGTACTTCATGCACAATAGAGATTATTAGCCATGAAGAAATGTATGCATGTTGCTGAAGTGCACATACACTCATATGCTCAATCTTTGACAATTATGCCATAGATGACGCATGCAAACTAGCAAGAGATATGCAGTGACAGAGATGAGGCACTTTGGATTGTGCAGAACACCTTTATTGCACAAACTCATACAAAAGGAAATGCATCCATATGAACAGACTCACAGGTCAGTTGACAGAACATGTGGGACATACGCTGGACCCCCCCTTCACAACACGGATGTTGTAAATCCCAATGAACTGGCACACAAGTCAAGGGGATGAGCCAAACACATCCTGCTGAACACAGAGATGCTGCAAATCACCATAGAGCCAGTTGTTGCGATGTCCCACACTATGTCCACCCGTAGCATCAGCAATGTTTCAGAGGCAAGGTTTACGCACATTGATGCCTTCATCCGACTCCACACTCCACTACAGATGACTGTCAAGAAGGGTGACTATCATTTCATGGGAGTGATGCTACATGTTATATGCTCCATGGTGAGAGGACATGTATGCATGGTACCACAACATGCACAGAAGCAGTCCCCACACATTCCCAACCCGTACCACCACCAAAAAGCCTTGCTGCAATCCTTACCCAAACTGACATTTCCACATGTCCGTGCAAGGAACGCTGATTCAGCACACGTTGCAGTCCTCATGAGGAATAGCAGGAGGACAACGATGACACGAGCAGACAACAGGCGTAAAAACCTGGGAATGACAGACACACAAAAAGTCACCTAAAACAAATCTCGCCGCACACATGGTCAGTTACGAAACATGAACAATGTTGGACACATGCAAATTTCAAAGAAAGTCTCTCTGCAAAACTGTGTGGCATGACATCATCACTCAAGCCACACATCAGTATACACATCAAAGTCACTTTGCATTCAGTCAGCTGGACACACACATTGCAACACATGCTACTCAATGCTACAAGCTTGCAAACTCATACCCAGTGACTCACCATTATGAGAAGAAGTTGCGTATGACCTGACTCCGGATATCATCCTCCTCCTCCTCATCACTTGCCTCGTGGCCAAGCCCTGGATCCTCCATGGGTGAGTGTTGCTCCTCATCAGGATCAAGGATGAGTGGCACTGCCTTCTCAACGGCCATGTTGTGCAGCATGCAGCTCACAATGAAGATTTTGCACACCTTCTCCGGTGTATATGGGAGGGACACGCCTGTCTTGTCAAGGCACCGGAATCGGCTCTTCAGGAGGCCAAACGTCCTCTCAATCACTCGCCTGGTCTGCCAGTGTGCATTGTTGTACCTGTGATCTGCAGCTGTTCTTGGGTTGCGGAGAGGTGTCATTAGTCATGGCATGTTGGGATATCCAGAGTCCCCTACATGGAAACATCATGTAAATAAGTGGATCAGGAGATGCCGTAAGAGCCAAAGATACCGCAACACACAGGACAAAAAGAGTATACCCACCAACAAGACATGCTCGTTCGTTGTGCAGCTGCAGCATCATTTGTGGCACCCTGCTATGCCTCATGATGTAGCCATCGTGTGCTGATCCTGGAAAACGTGCACAGACATGGGAAATCAGCATGTTAGCAAGACCCACCACAAGGGCATTTATTGAGTGGTAATGTTTACGGTTGCGATAGGCTTGCTCCTGTGCCTGTGGTGGTACCAAAGCCACATGTGTCCCATCAATGGACCCAATGACATGGGGCATCCCTCCCAGGGCATAGAAATCACCCTTGACATCTGTCAACTCCTCAGGAGTAGGATATTTGATGAATTCATCAAGGTGCTCCAACATGGCTGCCAAAACATCACGCAGGACACGGCTGAACATAGTCTGTGACATCCCACCAACATCAGCTATGGTCAATTGAAACGTACCTGTGGCAAAAAAATGTAGGGCTGCCATCACCTTCATCTTTGGGGTCAGCGCAGTAGGATACCTGTGTCGCGGTTGGAGGTGTGGTGCCAGCCTGTCGGTCAAGTCCTCAATCAACTGTTGAGTGAATCTGTAACGTCGGATGCAGGCACGTTCCCTCATGGCAGCCAAGTCTGGCATTGTTCTTGGGACAGGTGGTGCCCTGCAAGACATTGTTAGGAATCATGAAGATTGAGAGTCTGCCAACATCAATGTCAATGAACATAGCACATGCTAAACTGCTACTACACATCAGGTAACTATGGAGTCTGGTGTGTGCAATACATCCAGGACACATATGCCACCTTGCTGGCACTCCTACGAAAAGCCAGATACACCTGTTGATTGTCAAGTCTACATGACAGGCACTGAAATGAGCTGGGGGCAAGTCTGAGTGAACAGCCAGAGATATCACCGGAGTGACACACATCCACATAGCTGCATTGGAAGGATGTCATCTCATCCAGACAGTTGACTGCAAGGCACACGCACAGGTCACATAGAATGTCAAATGTACATATGACACACATTGCGATGAAGGGGTACACGTGACAACAATTAAACACAGCCATTGGGACGACGCAGACATGTATGCCTGGGAAAATATGATGTCCGATGCACACAGACCCTACAGCCGTGGGAATCCACATGTGGCATGGTGTGCGTAGATGTGTGCCATGCCCATCTCCACACAGACCCATGTTGGATGCACCAACAGCATATGCAGTTGATGGAACACTAACAGCAAGCTCATGGGAACACATGACACACACCTGACATAGTCACATAGGGGCACGCTGATCGTGACATGTCAGTTGAGAGAGTGTCCCTGTCCCTGGCATCAGGAGACAGGTGCGGGTGGTGATGACTGTGCCATCCCACTGCTGCTGTGCATGACACAGTTGGACTACAGACACACATGTGGCAAGTGGCAAGGTGATGTGTGCCACATAGTGCCCCATCACACATTACATGTGTACACAGGTCATCACACATCAATTGTGCAACTAGATGAGATGACATGTGCAATTTCACTGGCTGACACACCTAGGACCTGCACATGAAAGTATGCAATGACAACTACTTGATGGACATCCATGTGCGACTCGTAGCCCTCCATTCCTGGCATGTGTACGCCTGTATTAACATTGTAAGCGTGTGAAATGCACCGTACACCCGCAATCATCGCGTGTGTGCACTTCGTTTCACTATTGTACTTGTGCCATAGGGGTACGTGTGAAACGCACCGTACACTCGCAATCATCGCGTGTGTACGCTTCGTTTCACTATTGTACTTGTGCTGTAGGGGTACGTGTGAAACGCACCATACACCCGCAATCATTGCTTGTGTACGCTTCGTTTCACTATTGTACTTGTGCCGTAGGGGTACGTGTGAAACGCACCGTACACCCGCAATCATCGCGTGTGTACGCTTCGTTTCACTATTGTACTTGTGCCGTAGGGGTATGTGTGAAACGCACCATACACCCGCAATCATCGTGTGTGTACGCTTCGTTTCACCATTGTACTTGTGCCGTAGGGGTACGTGTGAAATGCACCGTACACCCGCAATCATCGCGTGTGTACGCTTCGTTTCACCATTGTACTTGTGCCGTAGGGGTACGTGTGAAACGCACCGTACCTGTGTGTGGATTTCAAAATTACATAGGGGACACATAAGGGACAAGTATTAGGCCCTAA